>NC_062214.1:93333070-94552653 GCF_902686445.1 Sciurus carolinensis
TTTCCATAGAAAATAAATTTTGAAAACTACTGGCTTTGGTCTAGGATAAAGACACTGGATCAAAAATGGTAATTAGATAAAGAAGTAGACTTTGGTGGGGTGTAGTAGCTATAATATCACAGAAATTCTGTGGGAATACAGAGGGGAGTTGGATACACACAACCACTCTTGGACTGTGAACTCGATGGGTCTGTCATTCCCACAAGAAGGAAACTCCATGGATGACAGTGTGCATTGCATCCCTAATCAATTTTTCAATCGATGGCACGTTCCTAGTTAAAAACTGGTAGCAAGTTGACTGTAACACCCGGCACCTGGTGTGGTGTTGACGCAGAAGCTACTCCCTAGTCTGAAGCAGCAGGAAGGTGGAGAGAATGAAACTGTCTAGAGCACACAAATGCTATGTCTCAGTTACAACAGTTTCTTCTTTGGGGTTTGAGAGGAAGGTCTGGGGAGAGGAGCAGGATGCCCACTCCTTATAGGAGCTGCAGCAGGTGCAAAGGACATCAAGAGTGGGGTTGGAGGTGCAGTGCAGGGGGACTGGGGAAAAAGCTTTGAAAAGCTGGGGCAGGTGCAGTGGCACACAACTGTAATCCCAGTGACTTGGGAGGCTGAGGAAGGAGAAAGGCTCAAGTTTGAGGGCAGCTTCAGCAACTTAGCAAGAGCCTGTCTGAAAATAAAAATAACAGTGAAAAAAGACTGGGGATGTAGCTTAGTAGTAGAGCACCCCCGAGTTGGATCCCTGTAAAAAAAAAATATATATATATATATGTATATATATATAATTTTTTTTCCTCAGCTGTACATAAACAACATGGCATTCTCTGTGTTAATTGACATAAAACCATTGCACATATTCATAGGGTACAATGTAAAATTTCAACACATGTATGTAAGGAACAGTCTGGTATTCTTTGGTATTCAGGGGCATTTAGAATTTTGTGGTATTCTTGGAAAGTGCTCTATAATTACTTGGAACAGTTGTATGTCATTGTGATACTTCTGTATCTCTTAATTTTCCAAACATCAGCCTTTCAGCTTCCAGATTTCATTAGCCTTTAACAGGAACCCTCTATATAATCTGCAGATCTGGTACAGAAAGAAGTGTTAATTTAGGCCTTACTGATTCAGAATGTGTGATAACTATGTAAGAGATGGAGGGAAATGTAACTAGTACTGCTGAAGAGGAAAAGGCTTGCCAGAGCAGGTTCACACATGCTCACAGGATCTACCTAACAATGACAAAAGTGAGTAGGTATTTCAGAGCACACAAAGTGATATTCTAATTGCAACCCCTTCTTGCCTTTTCGTTGAAGCAGGACCTCCATTAAGTACTGGTTGAATTATTTAGGTTTGTATGACTCTGCTTGTTCTGGAATAATGATATGACACCTGATTGTTCTAGAAAAGCAAGCTTTTTCATTTTTAAAATTATTCTGCCCCTCCACTCCCAGTCTCCTCACTTGGTTTCAAGTCCTGGGTTCACCACACAGGAATGTGATCAGCTGCACAGCACTTGCTGTTGCTGTTGACTTTTGGGTTTGCAGATGGCAGGACGACAATAGAAGAGGGAAGGAGCTCTAAGGTTCTAATGAAACCTTTCCCGCAAAGTCAGGAAAGCTGCTTGTTGCTACATAATTATGAATATGACCTCCACATATTTTGATGTGAGAAAGGTCATGGCACCACCTGGGCTGGCAGACTGGCTGTTCCATGGATGCAGACACCTACACTAACTAGAGGATGAACTCTCCTCTAGTATGTGCTTTGGGTTTGGGTTGGTTTGGGGTTGCATACATATTTAAGCTGCCAAGCAATTTATTGAGCCAGCCTCAGTAATTTGATTGATTTAGATCAGATACCTCTGTTACTTACATGCTATATGGCCTTGGGCAAGTTATTTCATCTCAGCCAAGCCTCAATCCTTCTTGTGACTTATGGGGATAATAGCCTCTTTGGGGAGAAAGAAATGACAGGCAAAGAGTTTGGTGTGGTCCTTTATGTGTAAGTTCTCAGCGAATGTTAACTCTGATTGTTGGAGAGCTGGAGGGTAGTTTTGAGATGAGAGGATGGCACCAGATCTCTTATGACATACTCTATGGACATCTTTGTCCCAGAGCAAACCAGGAGCCATGATTTCTCCTTGTCCAGCTACCATGATTTTTATATCACCTGCGGGTTCAGCTTTCCACACGTCTGGTCTCCATTCTAGCTTCTCTCAGCAATTCTCCCTCCCCCTATAGGAAGTATGCATCTGGAATTGTTTTTATTTGAAGATTAGGCTCCTGGGTATGTGTAGTTTACTGTTGCTGTTTTCATGCCTTGTCTAATGTTTCAGATTCCAGAACCTTGTATGTGTCCTGCTGTCCAAGGCCTTTACCTTTCCAGGAGGAATTTTTGTGTTCTGGAATGCCAACTTGCCTCTGAATAGTCATGCATAGGTTCTCTGTCCTATCATGATGGTCTCTAGATGTCCTTGCCTGGAGGTCCTGGTGTCCACTGGAGCACTGATCTGCTTGGTTTCCCCTCTGGGCCCAGGCCCTTTGCCTGTCTAGTTCCTGTGCAGCCTTCCATGCTTTGGTGTCCCGATACTAAAGCATGTGAGATATACAGGCATATATACACACAAACAAATGGAGAAATAGATAATTTGAAAATAATAAGTAGAGTTTTGATAAAACTCCTCGGAAATAGGTGGAAAGAAGCCATGTTGTGTAACTGCTGATTGTGTGTCCATTGCTACTTGAAGTTGTTGGCATCAACTCTTACTAGTGGCCTTATCGCCCAACATTCATCAGGTCCCTGTGCCTTGTGAGCTGCTCTGCTGAGTGCAGAGAGACACATGGATGGGAAGACCTGCTCTGATCCTATTAAATGGAGCATACATCAATTCTATGTTTGGCCAAATTCCCTACTAATAGTGGCGTGTTTCTGGTTTTATCTTCAAGATTATAAGTAGCTGAAAACTGTATTAGAGAGTGCAGTTATCAGGCTGGCTAATGTAGCTTATAGATAAGTGAAGGAGGCCTGGATTCTGTATCTGCAGAATTAATTTATGGTCCAAGCTCTTTCACTAACAGTGGGGCTATCAGTAAAATCTGAGAAGGGTTCTTCTTCCTTCATTTTTTGTTTTGTTTTGTTTTTTTAGTGAAAGGTGGCAGCTGCTCTAGGTGAGCCATAGCTAGAATTCTGTTAAATCATAAAAATCATTTTTAAATGTCTGAATTAGCAGAGAAGCACATGCATTGCAGTCACCTTTCCTCTTGATGTTACAGTTGGTGGATCCCATGACAGAGACCACTCCACGTGAGGATTGGGACTGTTAGCAACAGAAATGCCCCCACTGGCAGCATCTCTCCTTCAGGAACATTCCAGCTATGAGGCTGGTTTTATGTGACAAGCTTTTGCCAGAATCGGCTTCTTTAAAAATACAGATTGACTTAGCTGTTTCTTCTGCTGCTACTTTTAAAATTTTTCAGTCCTTGCTAAATGAAAATCAGACATTTGGAACCATTACCACTCTAATGACCTAGGACCAAGGACTGTACCAAGTGATCATGAAGCACATTTTTCTGTGGGACTGAAGATGATCCAGGACACTTTTACATGTGTACATATGACAGGGGGAAAACTACACATTACCCAGCAAAGCAAATTCCCTAAAGCTGATGGAAGGTATGCCATTCCTACACCATGAGATATTTTTCAAGAGTACCTTTAATGTCCTTCTGATTACAAAAAATAAATAAATAAATAAATATATATATATATATATACATATTGTATATATATATACATATATATATGCTCATTTTGGAATAGAAAACAGCAATAAAATATCCTAGAAATGGCTACCTTCAATGTCTATGTACATATGCATACATTTCTATTTTTGAATATCTGCATTATGCCTTTGGCATCAAACATTATATTTTATGCATTTCTCATGTGATTTGAAATAGTTCAAATCATTATTTTCCATGGCCATATATACAGTCCATACTGGTTGTATCATATTTATTTAACTGTTGACACAAAATATCAGTGTATTTTTATTTAGACATCATGAGTTGGATTGTTTTAAATGACTTTGTGATAGAAGGACAAATATGTCTTTGGTCTAACAGGTTTGAAGTTCATATTGACTATGAGAAGAAATTGCCTGTAATTAGCATCTTCAAATTTTCTATTCTACTCACAATCTAAGTTGATGAATGTTTAAAGATTCAAATAATACATAGGACTTATTTTGGAGATTCAATTTTTGTAGTTATGTGTACCCAAACCAATAGTAGAGCTAAGAATAGTCGAAGCAATGCAACATTAAGAAATGGTAGGAAGGGAAGAATGCTGACATTTATGGAACACATGCTCTGTGGATGCTCATACATTATCTCATTAAGTTCTCACAACTAGTCCCCCAGATAAATGTTGTTTGTCCTGGTTTCACAGAAGACAATGCTGAACTCAGGGAGGTTCTGCACTTGCCTAGGTTTATACAGCTAGAAAGTGGCAGAACCAGCATTTGAATCCAGGTCTGTCAAATCTAAAATTCACATTTCTCCTGTATTAACCCATGCTGCCTAAATACAATTAACCTCCAGACTGAGGTTATTGCTGCCAACTTCCCTGCCCCTTATCACTATAAGGCTCTCAAAGAAATTCAGAAAGATAATCTTCGAGGTCAGTGTCTTCTGTTTTTTGGAACCACTTAGGGGCAGATACGGAATCCACCGTCCTTCCAACCCCAGCATCATCTCCCCTCCTACTCCCTCGACCACAGCAATTCAGCATTTTCCTGTTTTGTGTATTGGGCTTCTGAGTGCTTCACTGGAATGCAATTGACTTCCTGTAGAAACTTGACTCAAAGCAGATCTATTCTAACCCCACTGCAAAGTGGGCTTGTTAAATTGGTACTTTCCTCCAAACATCCTTCCCAGATTTCCAGTGGAAATCTTGATCCATTGAGCCAATTTTGTTGTTTGAGAGTTCAAGAAGAAATAAGAAGAATTTTCTTTCTGTTAACTCTGCATTGTACTTTTTATATCTCCCCTTAGAAAGATCATTTTCTTCATAACCCCTACTAATCCCCACTTGGAGGATTCCCTGTCTTTCCTATGATAGCTTTAAAATGGCATGTAGTCCTGGCACTGTCCATGTGGCACATCGTGGTTCTCATCACCTGTGCACCTTGGTCCCTGGGCCACGTATTTGTCAAGCAATTCCTGAGCTCAGGCCCTTATGAAAGTCTCAGCAATGTCTCTTTATCCGCCTTCATTTCATGCTTCACATTTACAGAATGCTGTTTTACAAGGATTTTTCGACATTTATTTAAAACACTAATAAGAATACACTTACTGAATATTAAAGCTCAATAATAAGACTCTACCTTGTGAAACGTGGCTCAACACTAAACAACAATGCTGTGTGAAAATGTGTAATGTAATGTGAACTTGCAAATTATAAAAAAGTTGTTTTATCACTTCATGGTTGCTTTACATATATACCTTAGGCTAAAGACTCAATGAGCTAGTGTCTATGAACAGGAAATACCTCTCCTGGCATCAGTAATTGGAGGTGCATTTATTGTACTGTGCCATTACTGTTCCAGCTAGGTCTTGTCCATTCTTAGTTAGCAATGCCTGTCAGTAACTTGAGGGCTCATGTGGTTTACTGATGTAAGTTTGCATGACACTTTCACATCCTTTCATTTATTCTTCCCAATAGCCTTTCACTGTAGGTATGGATTGCTGCTCCTACTTTATAGAGGCAACTGAGGTCACACCCTCCATGAGCATAAAGAAGAAACTGGATTGAATTGTCTTCAACCTCAGAGTCTGCTGCATAGTATTTGATTTTCAGAATTGAGTAGCAATTATGTCTTTTATATTATCTGGGTGTCCTTGTCTTCGTATCCTCACAAAATGAAAATTCTCAGTAAACATACATATTTACTTAAACAAGCATTTTGCATTCACAACCAAAAGCTAAACTTTGCAGTTTTGCAAAAACTAAAGCTAATCCCTCTTCATGGACAGCTGCCTATGCTGTAGAACATAGGTCCTACACCCACTGCCATACACGTGCCAACACAGTGTGGTCACCCCAAACACGGTTATCACTCTCTGTCAGTACCCTGCCTGAATGTATGAATGCAAGACAGTGTGGTATTTTGGAACATGATGTTAAGTTTCCTGATTGGAAATGTTCTCGAACTAAAATATCCTCCATGACAAGCTTTTTTTGTGGTTAAAAATAAAGATCAGCATCTCACAGGTTACCCACTCTGCTAATTACTTAGACTTCAGATCAGGTATTTGTGGTGAAATTAGCATGCAATAACCATCGGGTTTTGACCAGGGCTTCTGATAGAAGAAAGGGATAGCTGTAGGTGATAAACTGGTAAGAAAAAAAGCAGCACAGTTTTCAAGGTTAAATTTGATCTCCTAGGTTAAATGACGGCTTAAAGTCTTAATGATGTTCAGCCAGGGAGCTGGGTGAACAGGGGAGGCAAATCTGCTTCCTTCTCAGGGGAGGGCTATGTTGAAGGGTGTGACTTTTCATTCAAAGAGGCTGATGACTGGAACTACTGATGTAGGTTAAGTCCCCCCTTGCATCTCCTATAGGAGGCTCTGCAGGAACTGGTTATTTTCCAATTAACAAAGGGGAAGAGGTTGTTCTCGCATCAGAGGCTCTGACTTACCTTTTTGTATCTATCTAGCTCTGTAAATCTATGTCTCTCTCCATATGTTTATTTATGTTACTCTATGCTTATAGTTTCTGAGATCTAGTCCTAAAATAACTGAGGTTGAATCTGAGGAAAGACCCTCCTGTGTCTGAACACCTCTCCCTTTGGTGTCCTCTGTCTTTGGCTAAAGGTGTTATCTAAATGTGAACACAGTGTGGACACTACTTTTTCCTCTCCATCCTCCCCACTCCATCCCTGCTTCGATTCTTTAAATGGCATAGAATATGCTTCAGAATGACTCACCCTCCAAAAGGAATGGGGCCTTTTTATTCTCCAAAGTGCACTATCACAAAATATTGTTTCAACTGACATGGCAACACCCCCAACAATTCAACCAATTCAAGCCTCTTTGGGTCTCAGTGACCACATCTGCAAATTGGGGAAAGTAATAGTACCTTGTCAGAAGATTGGTTGAGGAGTGCATGTGTGGATATTTGTGAAGAGCTTAGAGGAGTAGCTGGTTCCCAGTAAGCTGTCAAAATTGTTCATTCAATAAAGTCAGAGGTTAACACCCAGGAGATAGTGAACTATGTAGCCATTAGTCATAAAGTAGATAAAAAACAATGTGCTTTTGGCCAATATTAGCTACCTTAGAGGAGGAATAGAAGGTTAGTGTCTACTGAATGCTGCAGCTTACCCAACCCCCGCTGACTCTAGGAAGTTGAGAACCCAGGACTTGCAAAAGCACCCTGGCTGGTCTCCAGTGGAGATGACACTTCAGGGAGGAGGAGACTGTCAGGCCTTCTTAAAGCCAAGTCAGATCATCACGTATTTGCCCACTGTCTGGAGGAGTGGAAAACTCCATGCTGTCACTTCAAGCACTCTGGGGATCACATCTGTCAAGGGTGGAATTGCTCATCCCATACTCTGGGGACAAGGACTTGGAATCCAAGTCTGACATGTGATCAACACTCTGTTTGGGACAGCAAACTCTTCTGGAAGGGAATTTGGTAAGATTTTCTGCAAGTCAGTGTGCAGCTGGGCCGGACTTTGGCACATCTCCTTTTGAATCGAACTGTGGCTTTCCATGCTCTCTAGGGTTTGGGACTTGGCTCCAGCCAAGGAACATACACATACCTCAAAGGCCTGATGCTGTTGCTCTTCATTTCTACATATTATGGAATTTTACTGATCTGGGTCTGAAGCATGGGCGATTATCCCAAAGTGCCTGCGTTCTCATCCATTCATTCCACAGGGTGTGCATTTGTTTATCCTTTTATTGAACTGTCTAATAATAGCCAACTGTGTGACAGTCAGTGAGGTAGGGCTAGTCACTAGATTAGATTGTAAAGAGAACCAAAAGCTTTTAAAACATATGCACATGTGGGAGAGATTTGTATAAAATTGATCACGAGAAATTTTTTATTTATCTCTTCTGTGAATACCCAGTGCCTTTTATAGCACCTAGCACATGGGTGTTGGGGTATCCCTTAAATCTTAGCTAATGGAGGACAGTGGGATAAGTGGCACAGCAAAGCTGAGGACAAAGCCCTGTGAGAACCAAATACATCATGCTTGTGTAGCACAAACACCTAATTGTGTTCAGTGATTTTAATTTTGCAGTTTGGTTTTATATTCACTGTGTTACTCATAAATAACATAAATAACTCATTAAATTTAATTTCTTATTTCCTTTATAGATGAAACAGAGGAGCTAACCACCTCCCCAGTATCACACACATCAAACTGTCTCTGGACTGAAACTCATCAAACTGTCTCTGGACTGAAACTCATGTGTACATTCATGGCATTCCTCTGTTTATGCCAAAGGGGCTATTGTTATTTCTGTAGGAGATGTCAAAACCTAATGTTTTGGATGTTATAATCTTCTCCCATTTGGCTAGAATGCCTGGATTTGGTCATTTATTTATCTACACACACATACTGAGTTCTACATGCCAGGTGCTAAGTTAATTAATTATCCTGCTTAAGATTTACTACATGTACTATGTGGGGTTTTCCAGTGTTCTAAAGTTTGGAAAAGGATAAATTGTCCTCTACCTTGACACCGTATTGATCACGCTATTGTTGGGCTGATTTAGAAGGAACAGGAGGCTCAGACAATACCCAGGCTCCTCAGCAGGAACATTCCTCTCACCAGTCCCTACACAAGATGAATGGTGTTGAGCTGAAGCTGCACCGTCCATCTTTACATCCTGGAAAATCCATCTAAAAAGTAAATCCTCCATAGGGCTAGCACTAAGCCATGGAAGCCTGATTTTGATAAGTTTATTCACCATTTCACCTCGGATTTAAGGTCATCTGTAGAATGGGGGACTGCATAAGAAGCCAATTCCTGAGGGTCTTTATCTTTCCAAGCCTTGGCTCTAGTCCATCTCCCTAACCTAAATGATGGCTTTTATAATGCCATAGCTACCAAAATTTCCCTTCTTCCTAGACCGCCTCTGCCTCCTAGGGTCTCAGGCTTCCTGTTTGCTTTTCACTCCCACAGATTCCTGCTGGGCTGTTTTTTGGCGCCATCTCTCTGGTCCCTGGGGAGGATAATGGAGAGGAGCTGAGAAGATTCTGTGGAGCTGGCTCTTCCTGGGCTATTTTATGACTCATGGACTGTAGGGGGTGCTGGCCTCAGGGCGGGAGAAGGGAAACTTGTCTTTGTTGCTTCCTTTCTGCTTCAAAGAAACAACTCAAGGACCTCCTGTCTCAGGCAGCCAGCTGCCTTTCCACAGAAGGTGGACCATTTGCAAAAGTGACAAAACAAATAGACAAACAAAAACCTCTAGAATTATCCTAAAAATGGTACCTGGGCAGATTTCTGAATATGTAATAAGTTACATCTCTTCTGACTCCGCACCCCTTTGTTTTTCCCTCTTTTCCTCTGCTTTACACCCTTTAAAAAAGAAAAAAAGTGACAAGGAACTGGCTTCTTCCCCAATCAAGAGTAGGAACAGTCCTTTGGCTTTTGAGCAGCTCATGAGATTTTTCTTCTGCATAAGTTTCAGGGAATGTCTTCCAGAAAAGTCATGAGCACGGAGGGTAAATGGTTGCAGCTGGATTAACACCCTGCCTTCTGGGTTCCAAGACAGTGGTGGCATCTTTCTCTGCACAGTTAGCCCTATTTTCTAGAACATAGTCTGGAATGCTCACTTGCCCTTTCCTGCTCCTGCTAAGTTAAAACATCAGGGTCTCCCTCTACCTTGAGTGTGGGGAGGAAAGTGATGCTGTTGCGAGGTGTCTGAATCCTTGGATCTGGGCCCAGTGATTCACCACATTTGCTGTTTCTAAACACATCATCTGCCTTTGTCAAGTTTCTGCTGTGGTTGGATAATTAATGTTATTGGAGGAAACGAGGAATATTTTTCCCCTCACAGCTGAAGATGAGACAATTTGTCAAGCATCACACAAGTGTATTTTGCTTAATCTTTCCCATTTGAACAGTCTCTGTTACTCAATAGGCCACAGATTCTTCCCAAGATCTTCCCATGCCTGAGGCCACAGCTCCCCAAGAGCCAGGATTCACTAGAAGAGGGCAAACAAGCAACTCTTCTAGCTTTACTCTGTAGCTTCCTCTTTTTCTCACTTTTTTTTCCTTCTCAATTTTGAAACGCTTTTCATCCCTTCTTGAGTTGGATTTGACTGCTTTTAAAGTTTGAGGATTGCATGTCTGAAGAGGATCCATTTCCTCCAACTTCTAAAGCCAGAGGAATGATAGTCTTCCACGTAGATCTCTGAGGTACCCAAAGACTCCTTGCCAGGGCTCACCTCCCATTTCTAGTGCCTGAAGCGGAGCAAGCATTGTTCCCATTTCTCAACAAGTGTTTTCTGCCATGACCAGCAGAACCAGTGACATTTCCACTCAGGACACACACCCTCACCGAGGCACAAACACAACAGTTGCCCCAGTTTCAGTACCATTTTCTTTTCCACTCAAAAAAATATACAGGGCTGTGAGGGGGGATTTGTTATGTGGTAACCTCGAATCTCTAATTTATGAAGTAAAAGCTTAATTGTTTGGAAACTTTAGAACTTGTACTATTCTTAGCCACAAATGGCGCATGACACATCTGGAATGATAGTTCACCTAGAGTCACTGAGAATGACTGCTTTTCACAACAGAGATTTTTCCATAGCCCTCTGACCCAGAAGCTGGGTTGATAATGGAGTCTGTGGCTCATGGTTTCTTAGTGAATTGTAAGACTTATGGATCTGAGAGACTTATAGACCAGTAATCGTTTGACGATCTTAGGAAGACTTAGGATATTTATTGCGTCAGTTTACCTGTGGATCTTTCTTTTTTAGCCCTTTTCTTCAGTATGCATTTCCATTTCATAAATAGGATATGTTAAGAGTAAAAATGACATTCAAAGATCCAAAGAGGAATTTTGTTGGTGGAAAACAATGCCTTCAAAATTAGCTGTGATCTTTCAGAAGGGTGACTTGGGCGTTGGAGAAGAAGTAGGTTCACACCTTGGAACTGGGAGATGGAGATGTGAAGAAAGGATTTGGTTAGGAGTGTGGGACATACATGCTTGAGACCCACGAATCAAGCAGAGCCACCAGCTTCCTGTCAACAAGCTCTGTGTGCTCACTACAGACAAGGTGTCTAAGTGACTAGAAGTGGGTTAGCTTTACAAAGTCTGTGCTTGATGAAAGATCGATAGATGCCATTGAACATGAGCGATAATGACTGTGTTCCGCTCTAGCCTGGGCCTCTATGTCATTGTGTGCCCTTGCATAACACTTTGCTCCTGAGGGTTCTTAGTGATTGAAGAGAGAGCCCATGCATGAAACCTATGATCCAGAATAACAAGGTCGTTACTGATGCATGTAGCTGTGGAGAAGAGTCATGGAGTTTTAGAGCCAGAAGAAAATTTAGAGTGTGTCATGCCCAAATCCCCTCATGCAAATCAATTAACAAAAATTATATAGCCAAACATTCAAGTTGATGCCCTGTAATTAGTAACTGAGTTTGAGGTACTCAACAAGGTAATAAAGCCCATTAACAGCCGTCAGACCCACTGAGTCTCTCTGGCACTGCTAGTGGGTTAACAGCTGCTCACTGGATGGAGTGGCTGAAAGGAAGAAAATGTTCTCTCTCTGGGTGTGTTGGGCTTCATCCAGCCTATGCCAGTCACACCCATATCTCCTTTTCTGTAATAATTAGCAAACTTTCAGCTACTTGTCTAGGATCTGGAAAAAGACCAGAGCATTGGGGGATAAACTTTAGTGCAAACCTATGTAAACAGGAAATGGATCTCTCATGCCCTTCTCCCAGGGTAATGGGCAAGCTCCAGGACACAGCATTCTGACCCAGCCTCTTAGAGTCCTGAGGTCCAAGCTCCTGGTGCTTGTGGATCTTTTGGTCCTGTCTGCACTCTCATGACACTTTTTTCTGATGTTGTACTCTGCTAGAACACCTTTCCTCCCTTAGTTTAGCTGGTATACCCTTATGCTCCAAAGGTTGCTTCAGCTGTGATTCCCATCTTCCACTTGAACCTGTGGCACATCAGTCACTCCTCTATCCACAACCATGCTTCGTCCTTGCCTCCATTAGTCTGTGAGTTGTTTGTTTATCTGTAAGTGCTTGGATCTAATGCTCTTAACTTTTTCTCAGTATAACCTAGAGCCTGGCTTTATATTTACCTAATAAATACCTTTGCATTTGAGTGGATGAAAGCATAAATAGATGTCCTAAAAACAAACAAACAAACAAACAAACAAGAAAACAGCTCTTTTGGTTTTATTTCTCCATAAAAAGTAAGCTCTGTGAGGGCAGCAATGCCTATTTTGTTCACTGAATGCCCCAGCAGCTAGAAAATTACATAGGAGATTTCAATAAGTATTTGTTTAATGAATGAATGGATGAACTTTTTAAAATTTTTAACTTAACAGATGTTAGACTTTTGTTCACAGACTTGATAGACTTAGAAGACAGTGTTAGACCCGTGATGATGCCTTTTCCAGTGTGGATTTGGGTGTTTCTCATCTTGCTTACTGCCGCTTCCTTCTGCAGCTTCTTATCATGGAGAGTTGGGCAGCAACTCAGCCATTCCCCCACTTTAGGAATTGGGGAAGCTCTAAGAGAATGTGTCTTAAGCATTGATTTCAGAAAAATGTTCACTTAACATGTGTGCTTATAATTTTACTTTGGTGCCACTGTCTTTCCTGGTTTATCATTCTCCACCAGGATATCTGGAAAAGGAGGCTGCAGGAGGTGCAGAGTTTGTTATTTTTAGTTTTGCTTATAGAGGAGAGGAGCTATGGAGTTGCAGAGAGTGAAATAGCATTGGAATTTTTCCCAAGTTACTCTTGCTGACCATTCGATGGAGAGAGATGAACAGCTCTGGTCCCTGATTCTGAAGCAGGGTGGGCCCTTTTAAGGTGAGACAGACCAGTTGCTGGGCAAGTGCACAGACTGGGTGGCATAATTCAGAACTCATGTTTTGTTTACTGGTTTCACCTTGCCCTATCATAGAATCCTGCTAATAGTAAGCATGTAATAAATAACTGAAGTTGAAAGTAAATGTTTGATAAACTTCATTGTCAGAAAGACCATCAGTGGTCAGATCTTTGAAACTTCCTGTTTACAAGATGAAGATGATGGTGCCAGAGAGGGGTTATGCAGCTTGAAGTGTCACAGTTCTCTAGTAGTGCTAAGCGCCAGTGTGCAGTGCTCATCCTGTGGGACATACCCTGTGGGCACTTGTGTTGTAAACATGAGATGCACGACTATGAGATGCTCCACTATTTAGAATCTGGGGGTGGGTTTCAGTCCTTTTATTTGCCTATTCAGCTCCACTTGGTACTCAAATGTTAGGACTTGATAATGATTATGAGCTTTGTTCCAGATATGTCGTCCACAAAATAAAGAATACAGGAGGAAGGTCCATTTATTCACGTAACGCATTTAATGGTCGCTTATTAAGCATATGACACTGCGCTTGGTGCCTGGTAAAAGAACACCAGATGAGGAGCTTCTAGTTCAGGGTGTAGTCCTGGCTCTGTTGCTTAACGACTGTGTTTCTTATCCAACGTGAAGTTTGGTGTCCTCTCCACATCAGGCTCAGCTGACATCACAGAATGCCAAAAACTCAGTTCATGTTCTATCAGCTGGTATCATCTGCCTGTGCTGCTGGGTTGTAAGTAAATCTAAGGGTACATTGAGTTTAAAGTAAAAGAATGCCGCCCATGGTTTGTGGGTGGGGTCTGCTGGGAGATGGGTAGTGAGTAGCATGTATTCAACTTCATTGCCTTCCTGGGTGAGATTATCCCTGAGGTTCCCACTCTTGTGTTCCATATTGCTCAAGATTCTTGAGTCTTTTGCTCTTAAGAATGTAAAACTTCCACAGATAAGGCATGGTTCTGTTTAATTTAATGTAAAAAAAAATGAAAGCAACAAAGCACAGCCAAAGCAATGGGATGATTACAAATGTCTATTTATAAGTAGAGAAATGGCAATTTTACTACAAACACCTTTTTTCTTTTCAGACCATTGGCCTTAAACAGAACAAAAGAAAGGTATGGTTTCCCTTGGTCAAATTAGGCTCCCTATACTGCAGTATGGAGTATTGAAAGGAATCCAAATCCACTGGTGGAATTCTGCCTGAGTTACTATTTAGCCTAAATGAAAGTTTAGTCATCTATGCCTCATTTCAGTGAAAACCTTGAATCTTTAAATAAGTCACATGAAGTTTAAAAATATAAGCAAGAGCCTTTTTGTATATTTTGGTCTAGGAGACAGATTTAACTCTAATTCGAAATTGTGTTTCATTAGGGATGTTTTCTTTTGAGTATGAGTTTAAATTAAGGTTGTTATACATAATCATGTTAGCATAGGGAGGGCCGAGCAAGGTCATAAAATGTGGACCAAATTTATGAGATGGTTTTGTTTATATGTACACATCATCTGTGTGTGCTCATATATGTGTAAATGATGGCTGTACAATAATTTTTAAAAAACTGTTTGCCCCATTTTAGAGAATGGCAATCACTGTAGAACTTTACAAGGTCAAAGAGGATCAAAAACAATAGGACCAGTAAATGCTTTGCCTGTGATTTTCCAATAGTACATTTCTTCTGCTTCTAAGAAATATGGTAGAATAGCCTTACCATATCATCCTTGTGGTTTATCACTACATAGAACCATAGATTGTTGAGTTTATGAAATATTTAACTTCCTAGTGTCAAACTTACAAGTTAATTTTTAGGAGTGTATTAGTATTAGTCCTGGATTGTCACATAAAGAAGAGTTTTGCCATGTATGATATTTCTGAACTCTTGGTTCTTTCCTTCCATCTCTCTGGAAAGCTGGGGCTATTTGCCTGCAGCCCCCTGGATAGTCACAACAGAGCTCAGAGCTTGGAATCACACCAGAATTCTTGATTCCTAGTCCAGTATTGTTCTGTCCTCAAATAATTAAGAGAATAAAGACAGAATTAACATAGTGTACAGACCAGTGGATATGAAAGAGAAGAAATGGGAGTTCTTATCCAATGATTTGGCCTTCCTGAATCATGCTTGGCAGGCTGCTCAAGATTTTCTCCTGGGGGTATTGGTATGTTTTGTCATCTCTGACAACAAGAAACAGGTAGCTTATCTTTAATAGTGCTTTCCCTTTGGTTGTGGCTGCCTGGAAGCTCCTGGCTAGTGTTCACATGGAATCTTGACAGTTGTATTAATCATTTTGAGGTTAGTATATTTGCTTCCTCTTTTCCTCAGCACTGATTTATAGCATATCTGTGCTTTGTTGTAATCTGCAAATCCTCTCTGGAGGGTGGTGGAAAGGCAATGAATAAATAAAAAGGAAGTGATTTACAGAGAATGGCATCTTCTTAGCAGCTGGACTAAGCTCTTTTTCTAGTAGTGATGGTAGGTTCCCTTGATGAGGAAGAAACTTGTCTGCTACTCTCTCCATAGGAAAGAAGGGATCCCTTGGGTGTTCAGGTTTCAAGGAACACTGGTGGGTTGTGAGGCACAGAGGGATGTGGGAGGAGACAGTCTGATGGGGACCACTTCCATGAACCCTCCGGGTCTTTGGTAAGGTGAAAAATCGTGATAGATGAGGGTTCCTTGACTTTCTAATGGAAACTGGTGATGAGGCTGCCTCTTCTGGAGAAGGTGGCACAGGAAGAGTCAGGGGACTGGGCAAAGTCCCTGATGCCTGGCTTACATTTGCTTGTGAAAGTCACACTTCAGCATTTGGAATCCCCAGATGTAACTTCTGTTCACTTGTTGGGAGCATCCTCAAGGGGAGCAAAGCAAGCTGTCTGATGTGAAGCTCAACAGAGCCAGAAAGGGAGCTCCCTTCTCAGAGATGTGCCTGCATGTAGTTCCTCTCCTCTCAGTGCTTCCTGTGTGGGGCTTGTGAGCTCCCTTCATTTAATCAGCTTTCAGAATCAGTGACTGGGTAGATTTTGCCCACATAGCAGATCATTTGAGCCTCCTTTCCTCCTGCACTAGTCCACGTGTTCCCATGATTATTTTGGATTAACTTCTGAGTAGGTTTCTAAGAACCTTGTAATAATATTGAGCATTTGGTCAGACTATCTGCATCACTTTTTGACCAGAACAAATTGGCCATGAAACAACAGCAGTGCTATTCCCATTGTTAGCAATCCCTCCCCACCCTCTTTATGTTATTCTTTGTTTTGGGGGAAAGTGTGATTTAAATGTATTTATTAGGCCCTTTGTTAGTACTTGATGGAAAGGGATCCATGGTGCTTCCTGCCTTGGTTGTGCTTCCAGAGACTAGCAAGAGATAATCTGAGAGTGAAGAAGGTGCTGTCATGACCCAGGTAAGAGATCACCTTTGACTGCCTTTGTCGTCTAGTAGACCCCTTAGTGTATGGGAAAGTGAGACCATAAGCCAAGAGACCAGTGCGGCCTTCTGAGCACCTCCATGTGGGTGTACTTTAGAAACCTGAAGTTCACTATCCAACATGTACAAAACTGACCTAGGGAGCACATTGCATCCTACCACTCTGTCTAAAGTTCCCTGGAATCTCTACATAGCCTTCCTGGTTAAGTGATTATTTCCTAAGGTGACTCCCATTAACTTGTCCTGACATGTTGCTGCCATTTCCTCCACATGATACGTAAGCCTTAAGCAGGTTGAGTTTACACAGGGAAGCAAAGAGATGAAACAACCTGAAGATCTTACATACACACACACACACACACACACACACACACACACAAAGAAAAAAAAAAAAAAAAAACACATGCACTTACAGACCTGTAATTCCTGAGATTGAAATCATGGGTAATCTCTACCTGGTACACTTGAACTTAGAAAGCAAAAGGGAGACCCACTTCCTTCTCAAACAATTCCATCTTTTTTCTTCTGCATCCAACCTGTTTTCTGAGAGGGGTAGAATTGGAACTGCCCAAGCCATTATTGGCTAGCTCTGAGCAAGGTGTGGAAACTTCCACTGCTCTTCAGTGCCCGTCCCACCTGTTGAGCTGCCCTCCACTCTCTTCCTGAAGTAAGCGTAGGGAGGGTGGCTGGGACTCTCTGTACCCAAGCAACTTGGCTGCCAGCAGGTGCTGGAAAAGCCAAGCTCAAGTGAGACCAGCCAGGGACCACAGAGGGCCAAAGTCACAGTTGCCCAACACAGGAGATCCTTTGGTGCCCCTCCTCATTCCCACAGTTCCCTCAGATGGTGAAAATGTCCACAGTTCTGTGTGATTCAAACTCTGGAGAATAAAATAAGACAGCCCGGAAATGGCCAGAAAGCATGAAGCATCTGCCAGAATTGGACTATTGTGATGTTGGCCTGCATGGTGCGTTCTAAGCGCTCAGGGGTGGCAGAGGAAATGGAATCCATTTAGTTCCCCCGTGACTGCCCCCCACCATGAATAGCCTGAAGAGGGTTTTCTTGTGAAAGCGTCTGCTTCAACCTTCTGTTTCTGTCCTGTGTTTTATTGTCTCCCCCTCCCTGGCTGCTGCTATTTTACTGCCTCTACCCTGACAAAGCACCAGGTTTATTCTCTCGCTCTGTGTGTTTGCCCGCTTGGGTGTCTAACCAATGTCTCAGCCTTAGCTAATACATTAGAATTTGAATAAATGTATAACAGCAGGTAGCAAGTGACTGGTGACAGGGTGACATATTGACTTAATATCTTGTGTAATGTGATATGAAGGATGTGCCTTTTGGTGTGTATTTTCATTTTAATTATTTTTTGTTGCTTTTCTTAGGCAGACACTTGTAGGCAGTTTTGAGTAATTGTCTGAAATCATTAACATGTTTATTAAATAAGGAAGCAGAGTGCATTATCTAGCGAATCAATTATGTAAATGCACAGAAAAGCATAAGAAATTGGTCTTTAACTGTTGCTGAACTGTATCCATTTTCTAAAGTATAGATGAAAGTTGCCATGTGTATGTATGTCCCTGATTGGGGGGATGGAGGCATTTGTAGATTGATTTCCCCTTCTCAGAGTTTTAAAGCAACAGCAATTAATTAGTGGCTTGCATTGGGAGGGGCCGTTTCTGAGGTGCAGCAACTAGTAGGGATTTATGTAGATCCTTCATGTCTATGACAACAGATGGTCGGCAGAGAAGCAGAGCCGTCGCTATTGAAGGGTCTGGGCAGGATGATGAACAGTGTCAGCGGAGCAGAAGCAATAGTTTCCCTCCTCTGGGTAACAGCAGTGCTGTCTAGGTGAAAACTCCTCAACAGATATTTGTATAAAACCAATCCATCATCCATTCTGATTTCTTATAATTAAAATTTTTTAGAAGATTTCTGCCATCCACTCAAGTCTAATTTTTGGCAGCATTGCCTGTTTTTATTTGGGAAGCAGTTACATGGGATATTTGGAAACTCACTCAAAGTCCTCCCTATCTTATAACACAATAATTAAATAAATAAATTTTTCTGACATTTGAGAGTTGAGAAAAATATTCTTTACTTATCTCCCCACTGTTTTTTTTTTTTTTTTTTTTTTAATCTCCAACTTTTGTGGGTCTTATTTCTCTTCACAGGTTCAACTCATTGATCCCAAAATAAGATTCCATTATGTGACATTGAGTCTAATGATTGAAAGGAAAGCAGTGGCCATGTCCTCTACTTCTTCTAGTTCCCCTGATCCTTCTGATGGCAGTCCAAAGAAGACTGGGATGGAGATGCCACCTACGTGGAATTGTGTTTTAGTGCAAGGTTTATAAGCAGATTAAAGGATACTCAAATGGAGATGAGAAAATGAAGACTAGCATTCTCGCATGCAAAATTTAGCTTTCTGGGCTAGGGAAAGACATTTTGTCTATTATCATTTCTTAGTCTGTGTTTCTTTAAAATGAACATTTTACCACTTACTTAAATTTACCAGTGGCTGCTTATAATCTCTTTTGGAAGTCAGTATAGTCGGGGAGGCAGGAGGATAGTGTAGAAAGTGGTATATATTTGCACAGGAACTGGACTCAGCCAAGTTGAGTTACATCACAGAGAACCTGTCTTCTAATCTCTTTGCACTCCATTTCCATATTATAAATTGGAATAAAACATAGCTCATAGGGTTGTTAGGATTAAATTAAATATTGTTTTAGAATGCCTGTTAGCATAATGAACACACAGGAGCCGTCAGTATCTATTCCAAAAGTTTTTAGAACTGCTAGGCTTTGAGTTAAATTGGAGTGCTTTGCTATGCAGAAGGTAAGTACATCTACAGGTCTTACACAAATTCCCTGTGCATAGGAATAAGTTTATAAAATTGAGTGTGAAAGAATTTAGGAGTCACTCTATGTAGCATGGAAATAAAGAGGGTTCTTAGAAACAGGTACAGGCATTGACCATAAAGATACCTTTATAGACAGATATTTCATGTTTGGATTTTCTTTTTGACTAATGTTTGAAAAAAATAACATATACAGGATAACAAAAATCCGAATAGTATAAAAAAGGCATGCAATGAAACTTAATCTCCTTTCACTTTCAGATGTATTACTGTGCCCCCAAAAGTAACCAGTGTCAAAAACTTTGGTGCATATTTTGGGTATAGGAATCTATCTGTAGGAATAATTCCTAGAAGTAGAGATTCTGGGTCAAAGGATATGTGCATTTTCAATTTAGGAAGATATGCCAAGTCGTCCTCCCAAAGGTCTTGGAGCTTCACATTCCTCGGCAATGTATTTGCCAATAGCAGTGTTAACAGCTCTGTGTTGGCAGCCCTTTTATCTTTGCTTATCTATAATAGGACAAATGACATTTTTTGTTTACATTTTGGTTTTCTTGAGTGAAACCGAGCATTGATTTCTTTGTCTACTAGCCATTTGCTTTTCTTCTGCGATTTTCCTCTTAACTCACAATGGGGGAAACTGTGCTTAGCTGCCTAGACCTTTCCTCAGGCTGCAGCTAATTCCCTCACCTGCTGTGCATGGGGACAGCACAAGGAATCCGAGATTCAGTGCCCTTCTGGGATTGTTTCAGCTGAGGTCAGCCCTCTAGCTGAAATTTTAACCTCTTCCTTAGAATATCCCACATCCAGGGATGAGTCAAGGTGAGACTAGAAAAGTTCAGCTCCCTTTCCACCAGTTTGAGACAAAAGCAAATGGCCACCCCAGTTCCAGAGTTGCAGATGGAGTCCGTCGCAGTCTTAGCTGTGATTTCACAACGTATAACTTCTGACTAGTCTTACTTCCTTCCTCCTCTAGGAACTCATCCTGAGAACTCTTCCAATAAACCTGTACACTGTTCTCCATCACTAAATCTGCTTCTCAGAGAGCCTAATGTAGGACACTCACCTTCCACATTTTTATACAGGATCTGTGTCCTGTTCACAATGATTTGAAGGCATTCTACTTAGGAGAAATTAGCCTTTTATGTAACATGTGAGTTGCAAAACATTTTTGCCTCTTTGTCTTTTGCTTTTCCCTTTGTTGTCGATATTCTTCGCCTTTCAAAAGTTTCAAATGCTAATGCAAATTTATAAGTTTTTCCCCTTTTATTCTGTCTTTTGATTTGTGGCATTTGGTTTTTGTCTCTTACCTAGTACAGCCTTCCTGTGCTTAGATTATTATTTTTTAAATATTCCCTTTTTTCTTCTAAGATCTTTATTTTTTGCATTTAAATTTTGGAGCCATCTGGGATTTATTTTGATGTAAGATATGAGAATGGAATCAGCATTATATACCCCCCAGTAACTGGCCAAATGTACCAACATATTTATTAGATAATTCATCTTTTTCCCACCTCTGAAATGCCAACTTTATTATGTAATAAATTTCTGTGTGTATTATGTGTTTCTGAACTATTTTTTGCACCAAACTATTCTAATTACCTTAGCTTTATAGTATGTTTTACTATCCAGTGGAATTAATAACCCCATATTTCAGAATTTTCCTGGCAGTTCTCACAGGTTAATTTTTCATGTACATTTTAGAATTGACTTTCCAAATTTCAAAGTATTCTTGTTGGCATTTTTATTGGGATCACATTAAATTTATAAAGCAATGTAGTAGAAAATAGCTTCCTTACAGTGAGTCTTTCTATCTCAGAACAAAGTATATCTTTCCATTAATTTGTCATCTTTTATGTGTCTCTGTAGGATTTTAAATGTTTTTCTTGTGAGTTCTATCTTTTTTAAATTTCTCTTGAAATATATGCCCTTTTTGCTCTTGTAAATAGTCTCTTTGTCTCTTTCTCCAGTATGTTTGTCTTTTGTTTATATAAAAAAGCATTTTTGTGTACTAGTTTTAAAATCATCAAGTGTACTTTTAATATTTCCATTCTTTTTCAGTTGTTTCTCTTTGGTTTTCTAGGTACATACACATATCATCTGCAAAAATAATAATTTTGCCTCCTCATTTTGACTCTGTGTGAGTAGTACTGATAGTGTGAAATTATAGTGTTGGTAATGACCATTCTTGTCTTAATGTTTCTTACACATTCAACATTAAATGTGATCTGGGTTTTTGAGTTATGATGTTTATATTTATATTTATATTTTCCATTTTAAAAAGTATTTGCAGATTGCTATTTTATTAAGAACTTATTATTAATAGAATGGATTTTGGTTCTTATAAAGTACATTTTTAGCACTGTAGATATCATTATACTTTTTACTTTAACTTATCATACTATAAATTGTAGAAGTAGAATTTCTGTTCTTGATCCTGGTATCCCTATCAGTAGCCCATTATTCTGTTATTATACTGGTAGATTCTGTTTGCTAATGTTTGAGTTAATATTTTATACCATTTATACCATTATTTATAAGTTAGATTGATCTGAATTTTCTTTCATGGGTTATTTTTGTTGGGTTTGAAATCAGTTTTATAATTGTTTGAGAAAAATAACCTGGGAGCTTTCTTTCCTAAACACACATTTAAACACTTTAATGTGAATCAGCACAAAGCTTCTTGTTGGCATCTCTGCAGTGCTTCTCTGAATGTTCTGAGATGAAAATATTTGATGAGTGATAGGTGATCATTGTCAAGGTTGGATCTGTCCTCAGCCAGCTGAAAAGGGAGGAGCAAGGCGCCAGCAGATATATTCCTGAGAAATTGAGAGATGCCAGAGAATCTAAGAAATGAGCCTGCAAGTGTTATGAGGAGGCAGGAGGCTGTGAGACTCAGCTGAAGCATGCTGGGAACGCATAGAAAAAATTGGGGAGCTATTGAAGGTAGCAATGATAACAAAAACTGATAAAGTTGTCCATATTCTGTGTATTATGAAATTATGAATTTTTAAATATTCACACGGTTATCCTGTGGCAAAATGTAAAAAGGGCAATTGCTGTCGTCATTTCCTTCTGCTTTCTTCTTTGTACTTTATTTGGAGACTTTACCCATTTCATCTTCTTGTCCCTCCTTGTTCCCACTCAGCCTAGGACCCACCCTGCACTGCTCACCTGTGCAGGCACCAGGATGCTTCTTCCCTGCCAAAGTCTCCCATTTGTGTGCAACTCCTTGCTAAGGGACCCTTGGTCCAACCCACGCTCAGGTGAAGGTTTGTAGGGCAATTTGACAATGCTTACACCCGAATCAGGTGGTCGTGACCTATCCGGCTAGCTCTCAGAACTTCTGTGTGCCTGATGGAGCCTCATTTCCAGCTCTGGCTGAGATGGGGTGAGTCTTGTCCTTGAAATCAAGCCATGATACCAGTTGATTCAACCTCCGCAGTCTTGCATCCCTGGAGGTGTTGGCTCCTTCCCCAAAGTCTTTCTGTGGAGTTTGCTCCAATACATTTCTAAAATTAAAAAAATAAAATAAAATAAATTGCATTTTTTTTCTAGTTTCTTTTTCTCATCTGGACAGTGAGACTAAATTGGATCATTTCATTGCTCTTTTAGATTTTCTTTTGCTCTCTCTGTTAACCCTGAACAACTGTGTTAGACTTTGAAACAGGGTAGATGATTACATAATAACGTGTATTGGCTTAAAATTGTTCCAGCCACAAATTGTCCTGATACATTCTTCCTTCCAAATTCTATACTGATTCCACACTTACCTGGTCATAAAAAATTTACTCCAAATAACAGGTTCAAAATTTTAATGCATAAGATAAACTTATGGATGTTGCATTAACTCCAGAAATTGAAATTGCACTTTTGTAAAGTCTATAACTATATCTCTGAACTATGAATCCAAATGTTTTTAAATATAGACAGAACTCCTTGATCAGGTTTTGACTGTAAAAATAAAGGGGATTTTTTTGGAGCCCAATTTACACTTTTCCATTCTGATACTAACAGATAAGGGTACTGCAAATAGAATGGAAGTCGGCAGAATTTAGGGTTCTGAAAGGAGGTTTCTTGCGTGAAAAACAGCTTTTCTTGACAAGCTGCTTGTCAAGGTTTTCAGCAGCCTCTCTTTTCATTTATTTATTTGGTTTGAGGGAGTTAGGAAGGTGTTTGGTGTATTTTGTGCTGGCAGCTTACACGTCAAAAACAGACTAAAAATATTCCCCAAATATGAATATACAGTAGTTTCTCCTTCTTCCTCTTCTCCAACCCACAGTACCCATGTTGAAACCCACACTAATGGCTGCCCCTGGTAACACAGCTGAGGGTGAGCCTTCTGCTCTGAGTTTTCTTTGTTCCTACACTTAACCTCCCACTGGCTATTCCATGCTAAGGTTTTGGGGTCCCCAGCATTTCTTTCTCTCATTAGCATCTCTTCCATGTGTTAGGACCTTTCTCATCATTTCTGGCCACCATTGGAACCTCTTTCCTGGTTCCATTGCTTTGGATCAAGGCATCATTTGGGAGTTGAAGTAGAGAACCATGAAAGGGTTCTATCCACGTGGGAATGTCATCAATCCTTTGTTGAAGGAGGTGACACACACATGGATCTTTAAAGATAAGTAGAATTTCCATAGGGCTAATTAATTAGGCACACCTGTGTTAGATGCTGACACACTAGGCTTCTACCAGGTGATATAATTCCTTAACCTACTTTAGAAGAACCTATATCCAAAGGTATTAAGGGAATTTTGGCATTGTTCAAAATTCTGGGTACTCTGTGTGGCCTTCTGTCTAAACATAAAACAAGTAAAACCAGAACAAACTTTTCTTCCTCTATCTTTGCATTTTTGGAAGTGGGTAGATATTGGTAAAATGAGGCAATTGACATGTTGAAGAAAAATTTTTTCTCTCTTGAAAAATAAATTCAACATTGTACATTCAGTGTACTGTGAATGTATGTGCATACCGGTGGTTACATTTATAGCAATACAACTGAGAATGTGCAAATGAAGTCTGAGAAGTGCTAAATGGTGTCCTCCAGCATTGAGCAGAACTTTTCTGGTGTGAAAGAAGCCTCCCATTAGGTAGAAGTTCCTCTCAGTTCAATTTCTTTAACTATATTTTTAAAGAAAAACCTAGGAAAAGGGACTAAATGGGGCTAGAGTTTTTGAAGGCACGAATTAAATGCTTCGAGAGAATGCATTTAAAATATTTTTTTTCTTGGTCCTTTTCCCCTATCAGATCTTAGATTTGCTCTGTCCTACCTGCTCTGGTGCCACCACTGAGGCAGGAAGGCAGGTGAATGTTATTTGGTGGTCTAATCTTTGGGTCCATTAAGAGCAGAAAACAAGGAGTTGACCTGAAAGAAAATAAATAAAACTTTGGATCATTCCTGGAAAAATGTGCTGATTCTTCTAATCTATTATGCTGTGTGTTTCCCAAACTCTGTTCTGTGGAACTCTGGTGATGGGTGAGGTAGTTACAGTTCTTGTGTGGAAAATATTTCTGTGATCAATTTAGTTTGGGTAAATACCACCTGCTGTTTATCTCCCTGTGTTGCATCTCAGTGCATATTAATATATTAAAGATGGAAAAATGTGTAGTTTTTTAAAAAAAATCAAAAGTTGTCAACTTTATTTAACCTCACATTTGCAGAACATCCCTACCCCAGCCCTGCAGAAACTTATAACTTCCTGAGGGGACAAGTGCTCCCTAGAATGTAGTCTAGACCACGTAGCATCAGACTCTCTACGCACTTGGTGTGAGTTTTGCTGTCTGTGGTTCACAAGCTTTTTACTAGTGGTAGCAGATTGTTCTGGAGGTAGGAAGGGACTTGGATTCCTTGTAATATAAAAGTTCGAACATTCTATCAAAGGACTCCCAAAGATCCGTGTTTAAAACAGGTAAGCATTGCATCTACAGCATTTCTAGAGTGGTCTTCTTCACCACAGGGGAGTAATGACAGCCAGCCTGGAGCAGTTTTCATATTATATGAAATCTGCTTTCTGAAAATTTTTATTCATGTATCATTCAGCATACACGAAATCATCTAGCTCCTTCCCACGTCTATGTGAGTCACTTTTTTTAAGTACTTCTTTTTAAAAAAATCTGCCTCATGCACATAGATAATTAGAGAGGAAAAAAAAAAAACCAAGTAAAAATAAATCATGTTGTTTAATTTAAAACCCAAATGAATCTTAAGTACCAAATACATATGTTTCTCACTTTCTTGGATTACCAAGAACTTACCACCTTTGTTCTGATCCTATTCCAAGCATGTGAGTTAGCATTTTTTACCATAAAATGAATGATATGGAAACAGCATGTCAAAATAGAGGTGATACTGTATTAAATTCTCCCAACTGGCTCAATATAAACAAAACTAGGAAAAGTATGCTGTAACCATATGCTTCAGGTTAACAGCCCCTTGTATGTCTCTTTCCAGGGTAATTATGTTGTCCTGATGGACAATAACTTTCTAATTTATATGCTCCTCTTTCAAGATTGTTGCCCAGGAAATGGGACGCTTAAAGTTATTCATTATTGTAGAGTGGATTTACTGATTGTATGATATTTATGTCAGAATTGGTAACCTGTTATTACCTATTATTTCGTCATTAAATTTAATGCATGAAATGTGTAATTTTATAGCTGTCCATTGCTATGTTAATTTAATGTAATGCAAATTGATTGTTCAGCAAGAGTGGCACGCATCTAAGCACACATTTTAAATTTAAAAATGTTAAATGCAGTTTAGCTCTGCTCTGAGTGCTGAGAGGAGGTATGTTTTGTGGCTCCAGAGAACATCTGCATTCGGAAAGCCATCAGGATGGCAGAAGCACTGTGATTTGCTGCCGCAGGCTAATGCCACTTTTAACTGCAAGCTGTATCAAGCTGTTGGGCAAACACTGCCAGAATAGGGCATTTTACAAATGAGGACATGCGTGTGCAATATGTTAATTTTGCAGGAAAGAACTTGAGGTCTGTTGCTTTAAGAAAGTCAGTGTTCAAAAACACAAAAGGAAATTCAGCTACCATCTCCAGGTTTGGGCTGATTTGGGTGCCAGAGAGAAAACATCTTTAAAAGTTGGAATTGCTCTTGCTGATATTTCCTGTATTGTGTGTGCTGCGGGCTTAATGATGAGGAGTCTGCAAAGAAATAAAACAAGTTGAAGTTTGTGATATTCAGAAGACAACTTTAGAGTAAACAGAGCTTGATTTTGTTGGGATCTTACTTTTTGTTTATGTTGGGAAAAGTTGGTCATGTTTATTTTGGTCTGGAGGGATAACTCCATCACCCCTCCCCACCTTCTGTTTTTGAATCTTCTCAGCTTTGGTCTCCACTCATTGGTTATTAGACCATCCCTTCTTGGAGTGGGTGGCATGAACATCCCAAATCCCGGGAAATATACAAAGCTGAGGTCATCTGGACCTTGGACTCAAGTGTGATATTCATAAGCCTAATTTTACCACAATAAACGTGAAGAAGAGATGGTATCCTGTGCATGAAAGCATTGTGAATAAAGTTTCGAATACTTTAGGATGGCAACCTGTTACCCTTGCTAGTGTTAAGATCAGCAAGTTCACTGCTGTGTTGATTGGTCAGTCCTCAGGTCAAAATTGCACTGATTGAAACCCTTTTCTTTGAAGAACTGCTTTTGACTTTGTGTCTGTTTATCTGTTTATTGTTTGTTTACAAGAAATAAAACCCCTTTTCTTCCTTAATTCTATCTTGTGGCAACAATATGCTTATGTGTTTTATCTCATTATAGCCTATTGTGTTTTTCTTTTTTGCTTTAATGAAAAAAATAATCACTACACTTTGAAAGGAAAAAGAAAACAGATGATTTTGAGTTGTTGATATTAACTGTAGATGGAATTCCAGACATTTCATACCAACCACAAATGTCTTCAACCCTGAACTTTACCACCAGTAAAATGGATCCATCTCTACTGTCAAGTGTAACAGCTGGTTAGCAGTGTTCATCAGTATCACATGACAGATTAGGAGAGAAAATGGAATATAAGAAGATAGTTTAGGTAATGAAAGTATACATTCTTAAAATGGTTTTGTGGACAACTCTCTGGTGGGGAGTAAGGCTTGTTGGGCAATAATGAGATTAACAACCTCTGTTTGCATGACAAGGAAATATTCCACTTTCAAGAATAGTGAGAAATAAATTCTGTAAGTGGCACATTAAATTTAAATCAGGATCAAGCTGGACATGATGGTACACACCTATAGACCCAGAGACTAGGGAGGCTGAGATAGGAGGAGAAAAATTCAAGGACAGCCTCAGCAAGTTCGTGAGACCCTGTCTCAGAATAAAAAATAAAAAGGGCTGGGATGTGGCTCAGTGGTAGAGTCCCCATGGGTTCAATCTCCAGTACCCCCCTCCCCAAAAATCAAGACAAGATCAATCCCTAAAAAGATGATAAAGATGATAAATGTAATGATGATCAAAGCAAATTCCATTTGGACCTTTGGGAACTGTTTCTCTTGAATTTTTTAGTAAACCATATCCAGGGGTCCATTTTGCTAGTATTTCAAAGGGGCAGAGAAATGGCCAGTTGGTAAGGATCTTAGTGTTCCTTACTTGACTGTCTATCTAGTTTAATCTGAGATGATGGGTCCTGTCTGACTCCCAGTGCAGCTTGGTATCTGTTAGCTATTCAAGTAATCACTGTGACCTCTCTTAGTATATCATTCCTGATTCTAATAGTTTTTCTCTCTGCTTTTCTGGTACCAAATAAAAGCATCGGTGCATAGGGCTAGGATTACTGGAATTGGAATTTTGTAGTCAAGTGTGTTAACCAACTTTTCATTACTGTCACAAAACACCTGAGTAAAACAACCTAGAGGAGGAAAGATTTATTTTGCCTAATAGTTTCAGAGGTTTCAGTCCATGATCAGTTGACTCCATTGCTACCACCTGTAGTGAGGCAGAGCATCATGGTAGAACAAAGCTGCTCACCTCATGGTAGCCAGGAACTGGGAAAGAGGGGAGGGCCCACAGACAAGATATCCCCTTCAAGGGCATGGCCCCAAGGACCTACTTCCTCCAACTGGACCTTACCTCTTATAGTTTCTACCACCTCCCAGTAATGCTATCAAATCATGAATCCATAAGTGGATTAATCCACTGATGAGATCAGAGCCCTCATGACCCAATCACTTCCTAAAAGCCTCATCTCTGAATATTGCTGCATTGGGGATCAACCTTCAACACTTGACAATTCAGAGGCCTTTCTAGATCCAAACCATAACAACATGGCTCTAGGATTTGGTGATAGGTAGGGGTGTGTGTGTGTGTGTGTGTGTATGTATGTGTGTGTGTGTGTGTGTATTAGCGTTTAATGTGAAAATACATGTCTCTGACGTTACAAATGTGAGAATAATATCGAAGTGTGAGAAAAACTCTCACACTTAGATATTCTTCTTCCACTTTGAGGAACAAAATAGACTTCATTGGTAGTTTGCATTTCTACTTGTTGCAAGTGGAATATATCATATTCCTCCAGAGTTATGATGTAAATAGATAGCAACATGAAAGTTTTGTTAAAGACAACAAATAGCTAAACATTTGCCAGAGACAAAACAATATACAGAATTTGAAAATGCAGTCATTGCTGTTGGAATAAAACAGGAGCAGAAGGTGCTCTTTGTATTTCACATAGATTCTTGACCTAGTCCTTCTGAACAGCTTGCCCCCAAGAAATGCATGGCAATACAGAGTTCTTCTGCAGAAGTGATGTAAATCCCTGTCGCAGGTGGCTTCTGACTGGATGGAGGAACTGGTGGCTTTGATCCAGGTACTATTGGTGTCATTCACTCCAAATTGAGTGAACAAGGGAATTTTTAAAATTATTTTAAAACTAGTAGATATTAAGGTTGAACAAAATGATTTTTGGTTCAGCCCAGAAATACAGGCATCCTGTCTAGACTTGAACTAATGTAAGTAAGCTAAGCATCTCCTCATCAATTCACAGTTTCTGGCAGCATACCAGCTCTGGTGTCCTTTAGTTTGCTTTCTGTTCCTCTGAAGTGTTCCCATCTTTAAAAGGAAGCTAATTATTAACCAAGAGTGTTGACTTTCATGTGCACTCTCCAAAGCCAAGGAGAGAAATCAGTAATTATATATGGATACCTAAAAATAAAAACACATTCCCTTTGATTAAACAGGTAGTTAAGACCAAAGGAAAAAGAATTATTTTATGTGTATTTCCTGAAAGACCAAATAATTGCTATGTGTCTGGTTCCTGGTACTCTCCTAAGTGGCTTGCTTGACTTTTTTTGCCCTACCTTGTAGAATTTGTGAGTTACTGTTTCATCTTCTGGTCTTGTCATAAGGGACTGAGGCACAGAAAGTGACCTAGAGCGGGCCATCAAACTCCAGTGCTATAGAGTCCATGTGCTTTGCTAGCACTAGACTAGATGTTCTTACGTAAGAAGGGAAATTTTGTTTATTTAAATCAAACCCAGTGAGAAACTCTACATTATGTGTTAACACTATGGGTCATCAGTATGCCCTAAAATTCTGCAAGTCATTTTCTACTTTCCAAGCTAATTTGAGAGTTTTTGGGGAGGACGGTGAAGTTTCAATGAGCCAAATGGCTAAATCAGGGTGCCCATTGTGGGTGCCAAAGAAGAGATCTGATACTGAAGGAAAGAAACCCAGGGATGCTCACTTAGTAAGTTGTGGTTCCAGACATCAATGACCTCCCTGCCTGAGTCAGCAAAACATCAGCCATATGGTAAAAGGAACCAGACAATGGTTGTAACAAAGAAACTTTGCCTTTCCTTTCAGTTGCATTCTGGCAAGATGTTCACAAGACTTTGTTTTCCTATGGAGGAATATAAATGTATTTTTTCACAGTTGGAGATTTGTTTCCATAGCACCTGATGAGGCAGTAGGAAGAAGGGTAGAGGTTAGGGAAGGTAAAAAAGGTGGTATCAAAGATTCCTGGAACTAAAAAGGAACCTTAAATGTGATGTTAGAGCAACCAGTCAATTTCAACAACTGACTGGCTTATTTCAGGAGAGTGGAAAAGATAAGTTTCTGGAATGAACATATCTGTGTGTGTACTCATGGCTAAGGGGACCACCACTGGAGCCAATGAATCTTCTGTCTGTCTGGACTCTCCTGGGCTACCCTAATTGGTGGTTTGCTCTCTCCCCTGGTCTTGCCCAGCATTACTGTGCCTGTTCACTGTCCCTAATCAATCAGATCTTTGATCATTCTCTGAATTTCTTCATCCTATTAGATGCTTCTCTAGATTCTTTTTGGTTTGGATCATTTTTGGTGTACATTGTTTGGTTTTTGTAATAAGATGGTTGTATAAACCTGCTGAAAGGGTAAATTTGTTTTGCTATTAACTACAATCATTGCTTTATGTCTTATGAGAGTTACACAATGCTAATTTGTAGAACTAACCTTATAGAGGGTTCAGGATGGTGTTAAGCACTGCTGTCTCTTTATACCCAGAGGACATTAGTAGGTACCATGTATAACCTTATATGTTATCGGATTAATTTACTTTATATACAAATTCATAATTGGGAAGATAATTCTATTTTTTCTTGAAGAAAACTTTTGTTTGAGGATAATGAACAAAGCATTTGTTTCCTTTATGCATTCTCTAGTATTTACAATTTTACTTTTAGAGAGTTTGCCTTTTGAAGCATACTTAGTTATTATTAAACTATTGTGTTCCCATAGTTGGGTGAATCTAATAAAAAGCAGGCTATTTTTATTAACTGCCAGATTTCACAACTGTGGAGTGTTCCATTTTGATACAAAGAGATATATAGCAGGATTTATTCAGCAAGTTCTTTGTGTTTATAAAAGTGTCAACAGTGAAAACAGCACACATTTATACAGGTCAATCATATAAACGTACCAAACAAATGGTGCTACCAAACTCCTGGGCTGCTTTTCCCTGCCAGCAGTACAGTTTGACCTTATTTATAGAACTGTAGGTAAAGTGGTGTTTGTTCTTCCAGCTGTTTGCATTTCTGACAGCAATACTGTTACAACAGACTTAGAATGTATCTAAAAGCCAAAGGAAATCCTATTTATGTTGATAATTGTTAAAGAACAAGCCCTGAATTATTGCACTTCATTTTTTTTTAGAATTGTAATTATAGTACATTGAAATTTATATTTTCATTATTCATCTTTTGACGTTATTTATTAGAGTATCATGAGATTGCTAATTAAAAATAAAATTGGAAAGAAGGAAAAAAGTCAGAACTGAGGTAGTCAATGCCTGTAAAATAGGGGCAAGAATAATTATACTTTCTTTACTATGAAAAAAATTTTAAACAGCAATGGCAATGTAGTAAATAAAGCACTTTGCTGAATGGCCATTGTTTTGCCATGATGGAGGTCATAGTTTATTGATCAAACCTCTGCAAAAATATAAAACATTAATAATTTTCTTGTTGACATGTATATGTGCTAGCATTTAGTGTGGTTATACTTTGGGGAAATTAAAATGAATTGAATTTATTTTTCTGAAATGGTATGGTTTCTGTAAACCACTCTGACTTATGCATTTCAATGAATTTCTACTTCCATTTTATACCAAGAATAGATAGATTAGTGAGTAAATTCTCTCTTTTTTAAAGACTTGAATGCAAATCTGATTTCTGTTTTAGAAACAGAGAAAGAGGAATGGAGGAGACTGAGGGAACCAGTGGTGAATTCCCAGAGGGGCATGAGTTCCTCCCGGCTATCCTACCTCCCCTGGTAATCCACCCCAGTTCCAGTTCCACACTAATTTTCCAAATGAAATGTTTCCTATTCACCAATGATGAAATTTTACAGATAAGGGGAACTGATTTGCCTGGAGTTATACATCCATGTGGTAGCAGAATAAGGAGCCACATTTCCTTTCTTTCAGTTGTGTCCCCAAAGCCATCTACCTGGGGATTTCTGCTCAGTGTGTTTCCACTGTACCAGGTCAAGCTCAGGTTTTGGCATATTGTCTTTCATTTCATAGTAAATGAGCAAGTACATAAGAAGAGCTCAGAACATGGTCTAACCAATGTTCAGTAATTTAGCACTTTGCAGTTAGTAATGTTCACTTTATAGCACGAGTAATTAGATCTGAGTTTCTCAAGCTTTCCAGTGAACTGCCAAAGCCCCACAGTCCTTCCCCAGTAAGCCTTCAGCTCCCACCCTACCTGGCACACAAGCAGCTTCCCAGGAGACTGAAGTGTGTCCCCTGGGAGAAAGCTAGTCACCTTACCCCAGCAAATACTGCTTCAATCCTCTCTTTGCCCAAAGAGTTTACACTTATTTTGTATAGATGATTCAAACACTCTTAAGATATTTACATGTTATTTTTAATGAATAAATATACAGATAAAGCATTTTGCAGTGTTATAAGTGGAATCAGGGTATTTGGAGAGTTATTTAAATAGCACTGATAAAAGCAAAGAGTCAGGAATGTTCGTGGCAAGGCACACCTGATGTTAGGAAGAGGGACATGGTAGCCACATGTAGAACCCTTTGTGAGGGGGAAGGCTCACAGAGTTTTGACACACTGGATATTACAGAGGGCTGATTAGTGGGTACACACTGAACAAGACATGTGCCTAGATTATTTATATGCATGGAGTATTGGGAAGACTTGCATTAGGAGTCCAGAGGTCTGGGCCTCAATGTTACTGGTGAGCTGTTTTGAAAACCAATAACTGGGTCTTAGCAATAATAAGACTAATTATGAGACTAGATGCTAGTCTTCTTTTCCTCATGTTTTGTTTTTGGAAATCCTAATTTTTAAAATTTTTGGGGGGTAGAACAACATTTTATCATGAACACTTACAAAATACAGAAATGTTGAAAGAAATATACTGGAAAAACCCACTCCAGAATGGATTTTAATAGTCATCAGCCACCATCATATCCTGCGTGCTCATGTTCCAAGTGCCATGTTAAGCCTTTTACCTCTACTTTACCTCTTAATAACTTTATGGCTAGGTATGTCTCTCTTCACTTTATGGATACGAAAATCAAGGCTGAAAAAGATTCAGTTGCAAATTTTGGCAAAACACAGTTTAAAACCAAGTCTGTGAGAGTTAACTCCTCAGCATCTAACCATGTACCCTATTGCCAAGACTTCTCACACCACTAACAAAGCACTCAGTGAATTCTTCCATTTTCATAGGATCAAAATCTTTAAAGCCCATCATAAAATATTGTTTTTCTCAGTTCTGTTTTTCACCTCTCCTTTTCTTCCACCTGTGAAATGAGTATATTATAGATTTTGAAGCGTCTTCTGACACTGAGATCATATAGAACCAAATACCACCATCAGTAATCAGATATGGATATGTCTCTTATCCCTTCCAAAACAAATGGGAGTTACCTCCATTTTGTGGAGCAGCAATCAGTCAATTAATATGCCAATATTATTATAACTGATACTATCATTGCTTCTTCAGAGCAATAAAAAGAAATTCCTCAGGTACTGAAGGTCCAAAATGAATCTTGTCATCTCTGTCTCCATTCCTTTTCCACTTCCTTTCCTCTCTTCCTGTCCAATGTGTTCAGTAGGAAACGAGACCTATCAGGGTGTAATTGTGCAGAGCCTGTTGTAGTGTTGCAGTACATCTCCAGTTTCCTATTGTTGCTGAACACCTTCAGGAAATGGAATACACAGGAAACTGTGCTAGCTGACTGGGTTGCTAATCCTTGCTTAGCTGGATTCTCCTTGAGGACTTTCCAGGCCAGATGGAAGGGAAAGGTGATAATCTGCCTCCTCCCTATTCTCTTCTCAGTCTTATGCCTTTTTCAATTGCAGACGGATCTCAGGAGTAGAAGGTTCATGTGGGAAACTATGTAGATGGAGGCATTGTCTTGTCTTCAGTCTCTCATGAATTCCTGGAAAGGTAACTGAGTACCCAGAGTATCTTAATTACCCTTTGATTTATCTCTCATATGCTCGGACCCAAAGTTTGAATTTCATCATTGAAAACACTCACTTTTTTTTAAATTGTAAAAGATATATAACATGAAATTCATTGTTTTAAAATGTTCAACACAGTGGCATTAAGCACATACTCAATATTGTGTAACTGTAAACTAGCTACCTTGTTCCTGGAACTTTTCACCCCCAAACAGAAAACCCTGTACCCAGCAGGAAGTCACTCCCTAACCTCCTCTCCCCAGTCCCTTGCAACCACTAATCTACTTTTTCTCTATGTATTTGCTTTTTCTATATATTTCCTATAAATGAAATTAGACAATACATGGCCTTTTGTATCTGGCTTCTTTCACTTAGCATAATGTTTTCCAGAGAATATTGCCAGTTCAAGCCCTCAGGTATTTTACTACTTTTTTTCTTTTGTTACCCTCAAATCAGCAATGGCACTTAGTTTATTAGCCTCTTGAAATACCTCATGTACCAAACTGAGAAGGACACTATCAAGATGTGAGGAAGGCATCTAGAAATAGGGAGGTGAATAAAGAGTAGCAGTATTTCTATCATCACTTATAAAATTGCCAAATGCAGATTTTGATTTTCTGCCCAGCTGGAAAGTCACTTAGTGTTAACAAGACATGTGAATTCTTAAATTATTCATTTAAAAAATTATTTTCAGCTATTTTAATTTATGACATGAAATTATCACTTTGTGAAGGGTTAGGGGTGTCTATGAAAGGGAATGGGACCAAAGCAGGCATGGACTGCAGTGGCCAGGGTTTCTTTTTGAGTGCCAGGTAAATTAATGTGCAGGTGGGTGGTTCTCATTCCCAGGCCACAGTGTGCTTGTGCTGACTGACTTTGGGTATCACTTGCCTTCCCATCTCTGTACGCATTGCCAGTGGTGGATTGTGCCCTGAGAGAAGGGATCCCTTGCGATCAGCCTTTACTCCCCTGAAGGAATTTCAGAAGTAGTTCTCTCCCCAACCCTGACAGGTATCACAGCATTCATGTGTCTCTGGCAGTTGAGAACTGGAGAAAGAACATTTCAACCCTTCTATAAAGCTGGAGAGATCAGCAGAGTGTATGTGACAAAATCGATTGCACACCCCAGGATTTCTCTCTCCCTGCATCCCTGAGTTATCTACCATAATCAGCAACCTCCTAGGTCTGTGCTCATGGTATCTGTAATTATATTCATTTGTATGGATGCCCAGGGAATTCCAGTAACTGGCCCTGTAAGTGGTTAGCAGCAAATCGGATCCTGCTGGAATTACAGCATCATTTGGGGTCTTGCACATTTCATGTGCATGATCTTAAGTTTACATGCCATTTGGATTTTTTCTTGCTTTATTTGCAGTTTAGAAAAATAAAGGTGAGCTAATAATTCTCATGTCAGTTTATCATTTTTTAGCACTTTTCAAATATGCCCCGGAGGGAAACAAACACACAGACACACACACATAGCAATTGTGATGTAGGAGAAACACACAAATCAATCCAACTTAAGTAGAAATGACAAGTAAGCTGACTCCTGAAATTATGTTTCAGTGTGAAACCAAAAGCGTTTTCCTTCCCCTTCCCATTTTTTCTTTCCTCCAGATTTAGAATCCTATGGGTAAGACTCTTCCACTGGCTGCATAATTAGGTAGATTAATTAGCACCTGTCCTATAGCTGTAAGAAGTTGGTGCATACAGCGTGGACTCAGAGTCTTTGCCAGACCACTTAAAAAGGAACAGTGGGGGTCCAATGACTGGCCCTTAGACATTTCCATAAATTAAAAATACCAAGAGCTGCCCCAGTCCTGCATCCTCACTGGAGAGTTGGGCAGTGAGTGGGTTGGGTCAGCTGGAGATCTGTCTGGATGGCCCATATTAATGATGACAGATGAGTTTAAGGACAACTGTTGAAAATATCGGAAGCCTGAGTTCTGTAGTTGAAATGTTCTATCAAATTAAAAGAAACTCTACTTAAATGCCAGCAGTGCAAATCTCCTAGAAGGCCACTGGAAGGAAATTCCTGGATCATCAGGAATGGGTTGAGCTTGAGATTACCATTCATTTGGTTTGTAAATCATGTAAGAAAAGAAAACCTCAGGTGTGGGAAATGGATTGCCCATTTCTTTGGATAAGTATTTGCTAGATGTTTCAAGTCAGAGAAATAACAAGATGTTTGAACAAAGGGCCAAAAATGTGTGAAGGCCACACCTGGATCTTTTCTGTGACCCTTTGTTTCCTGACCTCACATCTCTGTGTTTACTTTGTTTAATAATCTGCAAGAGGAAGATTTAATATTCCTTAGATATCATCCTCCAAAGTAAACTAGTAATAGTACTATTAAAGTTACTCCATCGTGAGACATAAATTGAGACCTTTCCCTCTCTGACAAAGGCTGCCAAGTATTGTTTAACACACACTCAAGGTCAGGGGGCACAGCCAGAAATACACATGGAAGCAGTTTGAAGATGGTGACATGCTGCCTTTCAGAGAAGGTCCCCTGCTGGATTCTTCCTGGGTAGATGTCTAATATAGTAATATATTTATAATTGGATTTTAATTGCAATCTGATTTTAGTGTGTGTATGTTTCAGTTTGCCTCTACTAGAAGGACAATGCTCCAAATGAAATTATACAATACCTCTCCCAGGGCAGTTTATTCTCTGCCAAAAATATATTGGAAGAATAAAATGCATGCAGTGTTGTTTGCCTTAGTTTATTGACTTAACAACCTAAGTCATTTGACTCTGGTGTTCTCTCTAGCTTTGTGGTTCACCCCAGCAGCACAGGATGGTGGAGAGAGCATAGACTCAGCATAATCTCTTTCTTATAGTGGCCAGAGTCCTTGGGCGAGAGCCTTAATGGCTGTAAGTCTCAGTTCTCTCATCTGTAGAATGGGGATAATCATATTTATCATGTTTATGTGGGAGGGTATGGAGATGTTCACCTGGGATATGACTTGAAAAGTGTCTGGCATCTAGAAAAGAAGGTAAAATTTGGTAATTTATTTTTTTTAATCACGACTGATTGTTGATCAATTTCTCATTTAATTCTCTTCACTGCCACCATACATTAGCTGTTTAAGGAGTCAGGGGAATAGGGAGGTTTTCAAAGGTGCCAGTTTCACTAGGATGCAGGAGTTCTGGGTATCTATCATACAGCATGGTGACTGTAGTTGATAATAATATATTGTAAATGTGAAATTGCTAACAGTAGGCTTTAATGATCTTGTCACACACACAAAAAAACTATGTGTGAGGCAGGCGATGTATGTATATGCAATTAGCTTGATTTAATCATTTTGTGATGTATCCATATATCAAAACATCATGATGTATGTTATGAATATGCACACTTTGTAATATGTCAATGATACCTGATAAAGCTGGTAGGAGACATTTGAGAACTTCAGTTGGTTAGAGGTTACAGAGATTCCAGGTCTGATTGTTGGCTGGTGGGGCTAATGTTTGCACAGGTTAATTCCTCCTGGTCTCAGAAAAGGTGATTTCTAAAGAAAAGTGACCAAAAGACTTCCCGGTGCTCATTACATAGCTGCACAACTATAATTCAAAGTAATATGAGATATCAAAGAGATCACAACATTAATATTGTGTCCATGGACAGTACAGCTTGCCAATGTGAAATTTTGTTTGTCTGGATTCTGTGCCCCAGTTCTTGTGGCTATTCCAATATTGCTCATAGTAATGGTGACAATTTTCCACTACTTTCAGCTCATTAATTTTTCTAAATGTATTCATGGAACTGATTGTTTTTCAAATCAAAAACATTTGGTATTAGGGCTTTGATGAAATATGGGAATTTTAGGTTCCTTCCTGTTGGCAGTTCTGAGTCAAAAGTGGGAGGACAAGGAAAAAAAATTATAACATATTTGCTAAACAAAAGAATAAGAAGCATTATCAATTTTAAAAGAATGAATCCATTCATAGAAAAATAATTGGAATAGTATAATAGAGTTGCTTTTGTTTTCTAATTTTTACAAAAGGGAACATTTGGGATCAAATACTATCGTAGAACACTTGCTGTGATCTTAGAGTGGTTTGATATGTCATTGAAATAAGCATGAATTCATGAATTCAACAAAATTAGTAGATTGTACCCATTTATTGGAATGCTATTGTGCTCTGTGGTAGAATAATAGAGTAGACGTATTTTATAATCTAATAATACCAAGAAGGAACCTAACAGCTTAGTAGGTAAACAATAGCAACAACCCTTGATTCTGTAATTTGATTCTGCTTCTTTACCTGAAATGCCAAGGATGCTATCAAGACTCCCCATGTGCATAAATATGGATCAGGCCTCTCATATCAGGTATTGTGTGTTCTCAGCCCTTTGCCCTCACAAGATGTGCTTTTGGCAACGATGTGATAATTAGCTTTTGATATGAACATTAATGTTAATGGATGTAAAATATGACATTTAATGGAAGAAAAGAGGCAGTTTTACATTTTATAGCCAGTTTATTTTCATCACCACAATAACAGGAGGATTGCTGATGAGAAATTTTAAACATTTTAAAAGTTCTATTGATTTCACCCCACCCCTAAAATGCACACTTTTTCTTTTTCTTGCAGGATGGACGGGGGGAGGGGGGTTGTATAAGAAAAGATAATGTCAATGCCTACCATGGGTTAGATTCTGGAGAGAAGGCCCAAAGAGTGTAATGGAATAAAAAAGAATGACAGTCGTAATCATGCAAGGGGAATGGAAGATTAGCAAAGTCTAATCTCCTTACCAAACAGAAACTGAGGCCCAGAGAGCCTCAGAGTCTTCCTCAGAGTTACAAGGCTCCTGGGCAGCAGAACCTGAGTAGGATCAGGGCTTTATCTCTTCCAGGAAGGATGTGAAGATTAAAGGAATTAGTGAAAAGTTATACTGAGGGGGGAAAAAAAAAAGGACGTTTTTAAAAAATGTTTGAATAAATACAGAAAAGAGGTTGCTTTTAAAGAATTACCTATGTCAGAAACCATGAGGTAATAAATAAGGTTGTTCTTCTCTGGAGATTCTCTACCTAAAGAGCTGTGCTCAAGTTCAGCCTTCTTCTACTCTGGATCTTTCTGAGCTTCCTTATAAGAAGTAAGACTGGTGGGGCCCGCTCTACTCTGCTCTTAAACGGGCAGAGAGGGTGCTGAATTGGCATCAAACGCAGGTCAGCAGCCTCCCCCACTGCCTCCAACTGCATCCGTTTTGTTCCTGCCTGGAGGTAGACTGCAGTCAGGATCCAAATATATAGGAAACAAAACCTACCAGCATGAATTATTATAAGCTGTACCCACTGGAATATAAAAATAGTATTTTCCTAGTGTTTGCATTATCTCTGAGCCCTGATAAGGAAATGGCTTAAAGGAAAAGGTGGTGATATCTAAATGGTGGGGGTGCTGGGCTGCATAATGAACTGAGAGGTAGAGGGCTGGCCTCGGGGAGCAGCTAGGGGAATATGTTTTGAAGGGAATCAGCAGAGAAGGTGTGGTGCTGAGTGCTTGGGGATAAGGACCCCTCCCACAGGCCTCTAATGTCTTCTGCCCTGGACTTATGGAAGGCTGAGGCTTGATAAGCATTTTGTACAGTAGGACAAGCAGAGACCTGGAGGACTTTGAAGCACTGGAAGTGAATGGTTCCTGCTTCTTACCACCTTTTAACCAGGAGGGGTCAAGTGGCTGGAGGGGTTTTCCCTGGGCTTGCAGCATAGTCACACTCTTCTTCTTCCTCCACAGTTAGGGACTTGGAGTGGGGAGACATTTTAGGCCAAGCTGTGTTGAGAAATCTGTCGTGGGCATATGCTATAGAAATGTCTCACAAAGTGGCCTGCATATTAGAATTCGTAGAAGGAGCAGTTAAAAGATCCCAGTGCCCAACCTGCTCCCCAGACCAATTACATGCAATTTCTGGAGGGACAGAGGAGCGTAAGCATCAATACTTTTTTAAAGACAACCTAGGTGCTCTCAATATGGAACACCAACCACTGGTCTAGAACATTCTCAATCTGCAGATAGTTTTATTTGAAGAATTTTGCAAGGAGTCATTGTCTTGAGTCACATGGAACTCTTGGGGGCTCTTCATAGCACCCTAAAGTGGTCGAAATGCTAGGGCTAGCTCAGGAGAATAAAGAGGGGATAGGACAAAATGGCGCCTGCTCTTTCATTATTTTGGGTAGTGTGCTCACAGGCTTTAGCTGCTCTGTTTTGACATATGTTGACTGGTGAGTCAATGAAAGCTCTGTTTCTCTCCCCTCCCAACCCTTACACTGACAGTTAACTCAGTTCTTGGTGCATTAAGGAAAATTCTTACTGCCCATGTAGGGCATTCCATCTCCCCCGAGAATAGGGCAGAGCTGAGACAGAAGAGTGAAGCCCCAGGAAAGAAGTTTCATCATGAGTCGATTAAAAATCCAGCCTCCTGACCTCCAATCATAAGTTCCTGGCCCTGGGAAATAGCTCTTTAATGGGCTTTAGGCGATAAAGCAACAAGGTTGAAATTGAGGTTACATTAAAGCCTAATTTTCTTATGAGGAAAAATGTGCAAATGAATATGAAAGTGATATACCTTTGTAATATAGCTTCTTGCCTGTGCCCAAACATCCTTAGCCTTTTGTCTCAATTTTCTCAGTACAGCATGTGCCTGAAGCTGCCCGAATATATTTTATTCAGTGATGCACAGGCAAGAAGCCTTATCTGGGATGTGGGCAGAGAGGAATGGTGAGCTACAGAGAGCTACATTTGGGACAAATGAGGACTAATGAAGCCTGGTAAAGGTATGGCCATCTTTGCTCACTTGCCATACACCTGGCATGTGGGTAATTTTCTGGGTTTCCAGAGAAGGATTGTGGACACCTGGCTTCAGGATCTGTCCCTTTCTATCTGCATACACTTAAAGAAAATGTCAGACTCTTTTAGCTTCAGTTATTTCATCTGAGAAAAGGAATACTTTTGATAGGGTATTTATGAGCTCATGTGTTGGAAAGGATTTTAAATGTTGTAAAACCATATATAAATGTAAGTATGTCTTTATCCATTCTTCCATAAGTTCAGTGGAACCTCTGGCAAATCACTAACCACCCTGAGTTCTGGTTTCCTCAGTTTTCACCTGGTAGGGGGGATTGGAGGGGACACTTCAGAATATATCCTCATTCTAGGGTCTTGTGTCTAGATTCTAAGGAAAGATGGTAAGTGTGCATTTTTCCAAACTGCCCTTTTTTGAATGCTCTTGTTACTTCCTAATGTCTTACACAGAGAAGGAGAGCCCTCCCCATTATCCACCTTGAGACTTCATAAATAGAATTGGAAAAGGAGGAATAACACAGAATAATGTGCTCCCTAACTTTTTAGCTCAACCGCAGAGCCTGGCTTAAGAAGTTTCCCAAGCACAGAGAACTGCTGAGATGCCATCCGGAAACACTGTTTACTTTCTTGCAAACAGCAAGAGAGGTGATCCAGAAATACCAAGTGGATATTTTTCCTCTTATATGCACTTCTTATTTCCCTAGTGTTTCTAGGCAGTATTAGCCTTATGCTTAAGCAACCTATCTTATATTGTCCAGGATTTCATACACACTGGACGACATTATGCTATTAGCCCTTTTAATGCTGCAATAATTTTTATAACCTGCAGTATGTATATGGATCCTTATTATAACTTCTACTTGGGCCTTTTTATAAGAAGGCATTTTTTTCTTTTGGCAGCTACATTGCTAAGGGCTTTGAGGATTTCCTTAATGCCGTCACTCAATGGTTGTGTGTTCTGAATTGTCATTTTCTGCTTTTGTGCAGTTTCTCCTGTTCCTATGAGCTTCGTTACCTGTTCATGAAGAATATAGTTCTTTGGAAGTCTGGGTTGCAGGCAGCCCCAGCGATGCCCAGAGTCTTGTTAGGAGGGTATTTCTTCTTGCCCTTGGCATGACAGATTTGAGATTCTGGTGCAGACAGAAGCTGAAACGAATTGCTGAGATGAGACCCTGAAGAAAAAGAGACATGCAAGTGCCCAAGTGTTTCAAGGGGCAATTTAATTATTGCTGACTTCAGACTTTTTGGTTTGCAGAATTGTTCCTGTAGTAGCAAAAGCTTCCTTTTTGAGAAGTTGTTAGAACCTGAGTCATAGCAGGTAGTGGAGCCCAAAGTCATTGGATGGTCTTTAGTAATTACCTTCAGAATCTATGTTTGGATCTCTCAGGAGAAATATACATCCCTGCATTGCTCACGCCTGCCCCCTAGTTCTGTTTCCTATGAGATGGGTGCCCCTGGGCAAGAGAGGAACATCTTTAAGCCTGAGTTTCCTCATTTGTAGAACAGGAACATGATGACTTAGTTTATTTTATAGGGTGGCATTAAAGATTAGAGATAATGCTTTTTAAATAAATTTTAGCTATTTTTATTAATTTCTCCATCACAAGTAGTGAAATATAAGACTTTGATTCTGGTTAAAGAGATATGCAGCCTTTAAATGATGATTAAAAGAAATTCTTCTTCTCCCGGATGATGGTCTAGCCTGCATGCTTATTAGATTCTGATTTAGTTAGCAGAGCATGGACTCTGGGGATTAGTATTTCAATTTTATTGAGGTATGACTCAAGATAGTAAAGTACACAAATCTTAAGTATATAGTTTAATGAATTTTGACATAGGAATACATCTACATATCCACTATCCATATCAAAATATAGGACATTTGGCATCTGTATTTTTTGTTCTCTAGATGATTCTAATGGACAGCTAGGACTGAGAATTATAGCCAAGCAGATGACTGTTCACACTGGATCTGACACTGTCTCTCCCCACCCTCCCCACCCTCCCCAGAATGCACCATGTGAGCTTACACCCATGTGCACATCAACTCTGTTTCACCAGACTCCTGTCCCTCCCCATCTGGTATCTGATGCCCCCTGCAGTTGCATGTGTGTCTTGTTGACCTCAGCATCTCTTACTAAATAGCAAGTGGGCAGACATGTGTCTCCTCCACTGAGCCACCAGCTTCTTCAGTGAAAAGCCTGGATTTCACTGACTTGTCACATCCCCAGGGCTTGTACACTGAGCATGCAGGGGACCAACCAGTCACCTCTGGTGTGCCCTGCCATGCTGCTGCCCTTTGCTTCACCCATGAGAATGACAGGTGATGGGTATTCTTGTCCTTGTCCCCTTGCTCACATCAACTACTCCACAGTGGCCACCCTCCTCCTCCTCTGTTCACTGAATCTTCCCAGACTCTGGAGTGCATCTGCAACCATCCCCTCTTCATAATGCCTTCCAAGGACCCCATGCGTTATGGACTCCTTTTGCATTTTCTTTATGTTTCCTCTTGCACTTGAATCTTGGTCGCTTGGCACAATCTGGTCAGTGTCACCTTCATTTGTATGTAGAGATGAACCAAGACTTGATTCCAGATCTGTCTGCCTGGGAAAACCATGGAGAAAACAGTTGTTCAAAAAAAAAAAAAAAAAAAAAGATTGGGGGGAGTTTGAAATGCAGGTTTGTTTCTCCCTGATTTGTTTATATGAAAGAAGAACATATAGAGGAAGCTTACTCCTTCCCCTTTTGGCCAGGGTGCTGTCGCCTTTGCAGAGAGTGAATGGAATGAAGATATTGCCTCCACATCAACATTACCCCCTGGTCCCTGAGCTGTCCCGCTAACCTCTGGCTGAGGCTTTTCCCCCTAGCAGTGTCTTCCCCAGCTCTCTGGGCTCTGCGTCTAAATTTCCCATCTATAGGATGGAGATATCTAATATAGCCCTTTCACTTTAAGTCCTTGATAAATACAAATAAGTTTGAGAAAATCAGCTAAGACTGGGTGTTTTTAAAACCCTCCTCCAAATCATGTTTGAATGTTTTTCTTAACAGCTAGAAATGCAAAAGAACTCATTTATTATGCTGTAGTTTTCCAGTTCTCACAGTGGAAAATAATCCTAGTACCATTCCTTTGTGCTTTAGTTCATAGGGGACTCTCCCAGGATTTTTATTAGGAGACCTCACAACTACCAGGTGAAGCCCAGACATGGCAGGTCTCAAGGCTCAGCTGAAGCATCATCTTCTTTACGAAAAGTTGAATCCCCTAGTCCCCAACCTTTTTCCTTCCTGGTACTCTGCATATCTTTATCAAGGGCAGCCACCACACTCCAGGATGAACTGTCTGTATGTCTTTCTCTCCCCTAGACTATAGGCTCTTTGAGGGTACAGATCATATGCTAAGCATTTCTCTATAGCCTATGCCCAGCACAGTACCTTATTGTCAAATTCAATATGTCTTTGTAGAATAAAGAAATGATAGAAAGAATAAATGAATAGATTGTAGAGTTATCAAGTAGGGAAGACAGCCTAGAACCCAGGAATCTTGAGACCAATTTGAAGTTATTTTATCCAACTCTTTATATGTTTTTTCTGGCTATTTTGTTGTGGTCTTCTGAAATCTTATCTTTTTATGTTAAAATGTGTTTATTGTTACTGCATTTTTACAGTATGAAATTTTTAGAATACTTAACATTCTTACTTTGATGAATATGATGCGTCAACATAGAAAATTTGGAATTTCAGAAGCCCCCTATCGTAACTAAACTGAAACTATTGATTCATTTTCTTTTGTCAGGCAATGACTTTGAAAGAGTCAAATGATTTCAAAACCTAACTTCCCGACGTCTGAGAGAGGATTCCTCAAACACACTTAGCCGTCAAAACAATTCTATGGAGGGTAAAAGATGAAGCGATGGCATTTCTATTTCAAATTAAAGTTGGCAATTTCTATAAACGAGAAAAGGTTGACTATTTGATGGCAAAACGTTTTTAACAGGAAAGAATTTACTTTGGGAGGTACTTAGGCATATTGTCTCATATTAATACTAATGTACAACAAATCTAGCAAGTTAATAAGCATAGAAGGAACCAGGATTGAAGTAAGGAACTATTTATACCTACATGTTAAAATGGAGACATGCCTGTGAATGCAAACTTAACCAAATCATGGTAGGGGAATTGCTATGTGAGTAGAATCTTTGGTTTTATTTTGGATTTACTTACTGCCACTAACGGAATTGTTGTGCCTGCAATCCAGTGGAGTTTTGTTTTTTTTTTAATCAGATTTGTTGGCGGAAGCAGTTTATATTGTTAAAAAAAAAATGTAACTTTTAACATCCAGCTGCTTTTCTGAGAATTACCCAACTATGAGAGGAAAAAAAAATAAGTGGCACCATTAACATTTATGAGAAACAGCCTTAACATTATCATAAATTATACAGTAAACTATCTTGGCCTCAGATTGAAAGGTGTGTGTTTGTCTTTGAAGCTGATGTATTTTGACAGCACACCAGGAGACAGCTCGCTTTGAATAACGGGCAAGATGAGAGCCTCTGAGGAAAGAAATCACTCCCGCAAGTGAGCGCAAACCAGACAGGGGGTAAATGAACTTCCCACCTGGACACATCGCAATTTTAGAAGCATTGATCACACAAGAAGTTAGTGCTAGCGGGGCCCTACCAGCCACTTAGTAATATCTTTTCTATTTACAAATGCAGAATCTGAAGCTCAGGAAAATTTTTATTTATTTATTTATTTTTTCTGGGCTTCATCCAGTGTTTCAGGGATGGAGCAAGAAGCAGAACTCACTCTGCACCATGGAATGCAGCTCTTGGAGCCCAGGGGAACCAGACGGACTCCTTCAGCCTTTGCTTCCTTCTCCATAAAAGGAGCACATTCTTTGAGCTGTACATCCTCTCTGCTTTGAAAACCACACATTTCAATGAAATTGGTAATTAGCTGAGTAATTATTTTATTACCTTCACCTCAAAAGGAATGACTCTTTGTCCAGAAATTGGGTGTCCTGGGGTCAGGTAACTACATATGAGGTCCCTAGGAGAAGGGGAAGATGGGGCTCCTTCAACTGCTGTTCTTCTGTTCTAGGGTACCAGTAGGTACTACTTTGGGTGGCAGAGTACATAGCCAACCTCTGTTGTATTTTCACTGCAACTAAAACCCTGAAATTGAGTCCATGGTTGGACAGTGGTTCTGATGAGTTGCTCAGAACTGCTGTCCCACCTGTGCCTATTAATTTACATTGTCTATTCACCAGCTTCACTCTGTCACTACCAAATCACACCTGAAGGTGTGATTACCCTCCTTGTCTTCCCAAATCATCTTGCCTATCATTGCTAAAATAGTCACCCTCCATTTTCTTTTTGAAAACGTGTTGAAGGACCAACAGTGAGTACCTGCAGGTCACCTCTATGTAACCTAGTCTACAAAGGCTGTTGTGCTAATGGTGGGTCTTAGATGCCGAACAACCCATTCAGTTTGTCTTGCCCTGTATATGGCATACTCTCTCCCCTGAGCCCCCAATCACTGGGCTCCGCTAGCCCAAAACCCAGCCCTTCACTCACCTCATCAAGGTGACCCCTGGGGCTCAGCCCCCCCACACTGATTACTTCATAGCTTTTTGTCTCTTGAGTCCTCCTTGTAGAATAATTACTGGATTGTTTGGTTCCGATGCCCACATTGTTGAGGGCCTCTTGGCTTCAGAAAAGTTGTGGTGCTGAAATTGCTTCTTCCTTCCCAAGACTCTGGGTGCCAGCTCGAGTGCCTCAAACCCTGCAGCGCCCTAACAGAGGCCTTTCCCTTCCTGCAGCACTCCTGTGCAAGGCAGCCGCCGAGACTGGGACCGCAGGATGGAAAAGGAGCCCATTTAGCCCCACCATGTCTCTCTAATAAAGAGAAACCTCACTTCACTCTGGAGCCACAGAAATGTGCTCTTGGCTCTCTTTGAGGGCGTGTGTTTTGGAAATTCCATGGTCAGAAGCAGCAGAGCTGCGGCAGGCAGGCCGTGTGGTGCAGCATGTCCAGGATCGAGTGTCCTGTCTTTCAAGTCAGCCAGGCTCCCTTTCAAACCGGTGGTTTGCCCAGAGATCTCATGTGGGTTTTCATTTTAAATGGTGCCCTTGAATGTGGCTCATATTTGCATTTTGTTGGGCTATCCATTACAAAGCCTTCATAGTTGAGCACCTCCCAGTAAAAGGAGCCAAATTAAAGGACATGGAAGCCAGTTCCCTCATACACTCCGGAGATGTGAAAGAGAGCAGTGTCCTCATTGGGCCAGACCCCAAATTCCAAACCCATGGGTGCTGAATCCTGCAACTTCTGGGTCTTCACTAAGGGATGGGAATCCCTCAACCTTCTACTACCAAACTATGCCCACCAACTGAACATATATCATTTTCTGTACTTTTATTTTTCTAATAAATACAGACATTCTTTGGATTTGTAAATGCTTACTTTAAATAGTTTGTCAGAGTTTTTAGTTAATGAGCTAAAATCATAACTTGAATGATGTGGGAGTATACATAATATTTTGATGTCAGAAAGGAATTCTCAGATCACATGAACAAAGAGCCAACATACAAAGCCCTGAGATTGTCCTATCCTGTGTCTATGTGGGCAAACATTGGCCATGACTCTAAATTAGAAGGGGTGAACTTGGCTGGACTGATGGACATGACAAGAACAAGGTATAGGGATGACTATTAATACTAAAAAGCCAGTTAAATAACCAATTTCATCCTGGAGAGTTGGTTCCCAGCATTTTGATAAACTACTTTGCAGGTGTAGCATTCATCTGTGAGAACTTATGCTTGAGGAATCTCTGCATATTTGCATTTGACTGCAAATCCTTTTGTATAACCAAAGTAATTGTTAATGCCTACTTTATTTTAGTCACAACAAATATTTTAATAAATATGGATTGAGTTAAAAAAATTGTGTGAAAAACCAGGCCTATCAACCATACATTTCTCTTCTAGAGATCATGCAATACAGGATTTTCCCCATTTCACGGAACAGATGCTGATGGGTTACATTATCTGGTCTTTTCCTCATCAAACTTTTTAAAGTGGAAACTTACCTGAGTACTAAATGTGTTTGGAAATCTATGCCAGCCATGGGATAAAGCTGAATTTTCAGCTTTTTGTCACTTTCTCCAGTGTTCACTTGGGTTTGGGGGAGAGGGAAGAGATGACATTGGATAGGCCAGGCAGTGACATCAGTCTCCTGGTGTTTAAAAGAAAAAAAATGTTTCTACAGTCGCCTCTGTGGTGAGCCAAATTTTCAGTTTCACAGTTAAGTCTAAACTTAAAGCCTCGTTGGCTGAAATAAGAACTCTGCGGAGTGACATTTCTGTTTTAAGGGCTTCTGTGGAGACCATATTGCTGGCGTAGGAATTTAGTTTCATGGAGCAGGAAATGGTTTGGGGCTGTAATGAATAATGTTCCCCTATTTCAGATGGAAAAACATTGAAAATCATGATTCTGGCCCTTACGGAACAGCTATTCGTGGCTGCCACGGTGAAGGCTGCCTCTAGTTTTACTTTGGCAACGAAGGCCAATTGACCACAATAACGGGGACTTTGATTTTATGGCACTTGACATCTTGAAAGTTGCTGAAGTGCTTCAGAAATTGGTAGGCAGGCCAGACCAAACATACCTTCTTATGTGAGAATCTCAAGAAAAGGTGGGAGTATGCGTGTGTGAATGTGTGCGTGTGTGTGATTTTTTTATTTTAATTTTTTGAACAGGCTCAGGAACTTTCTAGCCAAACATTTTAAGACCATGTCTGCAAAATGTGACTGCAGGCGTGAGAGGCACCTGGTTTAGGAAGAGCTGACTGTTATTTCAGCATTGTTTTTTTCTTTTATCCTCAAGAGGACCGTGACCTACGGCCACATGAGTAACTTTGTCATTTCCTACAATATTGTCCTGCTGAGCCAAAGAATGTTCATTGTGGAGGCAAAGAATGTCCCATATGATTTTTATGCTCCATCCATCTGCATTAGCTCCCCACTGTCCTCAGAATCAAAGTCCACATCCCAAGCCTGGAAGTCAGGACCTCCATCTATGTCCTGGTCCCTGCCTACTGTTCTGGCCTCGCTTCCTGCATCTCCGGAGGCGGTTAGGTCTGAGTTCCAGCCGTCTATACCAATCACGTCACACTTTCATAAAAGCAAGTGCAGCATTTCTGTAATAACTGGTAGGAGCAGAACACACATCTTGTAAGGTTAGATTAGGTCTATCTTTAATTCGTCAGAGGCATAGAATCTTACTTATTCAAGGGTGCTACTCATAGCAGGTGCCAGATGCAGCACAGCTCAGTGGAATTGTCCCCAGGTTTGCCAAGAAGGGGTCAGCAGTAATGTGGAGTCTCACCTGACCTGGGAAGCCCATGCTTGCTGTCTACCTGCTTATTCTCCTTGGGCTCACAGCACCATTCCGGAAGTATTTGCAGAATAAGATTATGCCTATTCTTTAGAGATAACATATACAAAGCCAACTCAGGCCTGGAAAGGCCACATCCTCATTAGAAGGGACAGATATTAGAGTAGTCCCTCAGGGACCTCAGTCTTCCATCTTCCTGTGCACCCAGAGCCCAATCCCCTGAGGTCCCTCTATCTCTGACTTAATATCTTTCATTTGTCTGGGATCCATTTTCACAAGGCTTACAGGTAGGTGCCAGGAACAAATGTGGTACCTCCCACCATGCTCTTTGCACAGGACTCAGCTTGCACTGTGTTCAATAAAGGTTAGCTACTATCATTATCATCATTATTCACCTGCCTTTTGCTATATTGTGTCTCAGATACACATTGAACCCTGTATAAACCCTTTATTCCTGCCCTCCACCTTTCTCTTTGCCACGGAAGGCTCTCTCCTGTCATTGCCTCCAAACCCTTTCTATCCTCTGAGACTTTGCTCAGATGCCACTCCCTCTGGGGATGCCTTTTCAGGTTGTTCCTTCCACAGCTTGGAAATGCCATGCTGTCTGATTAGCTAACTCTCCTGGCGCTAGACTGCTTCACCTTTCCTGGAGCAAGGCTTCTCAGACTCTCCATGGTCCAAGAACCAGTTTCCTCCTCCTCAGTCTACTGTGGGTCAATAATTGTCTAAATTTTTAAAAAGAAAGCAATTAAAAATACAAGCTGCATTTTTTTTATTACTAGAAACAGCAGATATAAAGTTACATTGTCAAATGTGTGTGAAAGATTTGAAAGGTTTACTCCTCTCAGTTCCGGTACTTCTTTTGCCCCAGTATGGCAATGTCCAGTTTGAGGACCAGTGCTGGGGCATGGAGCAGTCTGAATAGTGCAGGGTCACATCACCCTGCAACACTGGCATAGTTATGCAGGTACACATCTAATTAAGTCAATCCAACCTCTCACACCTGGCGGGAGCATTACAAAGAGGGTGTTTGATAGATTAGTTGAATTGACTGACTGACTGAATGCACAGTAAATATTAGTTGAATTGAATGAATGAATGAATAAATGATTGCCTGTACAGAGCATATTTAAAACCCATAATCCTGAGGATGAATTTTCTTAATGAACACTATGCCATAGGGATTATAATTTTTTATCTTTGCCTTTTATGAAATTCACTCATTTGCATTGCATATTAAGACCAATTCTTTTCCCTTATTTTTAAAAATTTTCCATCTCTGATAGTTAAATGGAAATATGATTTATGCTTTCACCAGTCTGTGGGCATACTTGATAATATTCTGAGCAACAAGACATAAATGAGAACCTTTAAAGAACACATACCTTATGCTATAGTAAGCATCAGAATTTCTGAATTTAATAATTACTAATTACAGAGGAGATTATATTCTTAAAAATATAAGAACTTCACAAGAATAGTTACATGTCAAGATCCATATCTGAATGAACCGAGGTGACAGGTTACTTTGTAGTGTTGTTTTCAATGATCCATCAATGTTGGGTATGAACCACCCAGGTGAGGTTCCCTTCCTCCTGAGGAGTGTACTCTGGTCACTGTCACCCCCAGGGAATGGAACCAGGAGACCAGCAAACATGGCACTTTTCCCTCATCTCTACTTGATCCCAACAGGAGAGAAAGCCCCGCTCCGCCTCCTTCGTAACCACTTACAGGAGGCTTGGAGGTTTGAGGATAAGCTGTATTCTTTGTTTTCCAGAACTCTCGTGCCCCTGTTGTTTCTTCACCTTAAAAAAAGAAAAATCAAGACCTGCAACCTCTCAGCCTTCTTCCTTTTCCTCTCTTGCTGTCTCTGGCAGTGCAACCAGTTCAAACCCACAGAACTCACTCCTTCCCGGGGGGGGGGGGGGGGGGGTTCCACACTGTGCTGTCGTTCGGTCCAGAAGCATTTCTGAAGGTCTCCTGTGTGTGAAGCAGGAATACCATTGTGAACGAGACACACATGTAAGCGCACGCAGGAGGGAAACACCTAACCAAGGAACTGCAGGTGTTGGGAGTGTGTGGATGTTGGAGGAGACAGATCTCAAGGGAGGATGGGGAGGTCAGAAAGGCAGCTCCAGGAAAGTGACATTTAAGCTCAGACATGAAGGGTGGGTAAAAATTTACCAAGGGAAGTACAGGGGAAGGAGCATTCTAGGATTCATTGATGACTCTTCCTAACCATCAGCCCTCCAACGCATGGGATTAAAATATGATGCTATTACTCATGAAGGTCTCAGGTGAGAGTTTCTTATTTTTCCAATAATAGAATTAAATGAATATAAGAATAAGTCACTCATAGGTAAATATTAATACTTGTTATGTGACAGCCACTGTTATGTGTAATAGCCCTCTATCTATTATAGTTAATACTATAATTTCCTCCCATTTACTGATGGGAGACTGAGGCACTGGGAGGTTAAATAACTGACCTAAGGTCATGTAGCAAGGACATGACAGAGTGGGGATGTGAACATGGGGTGGTCTTTTGGAGTTCACACTTTTAACAAGTACACTATTGTGTATGCCCTACAGGCAAAAAGCATGGGATTCTTCTTTTTAGGTTTGCAATTTCTAAAGCAGTGCTCAGTGAATCAACCCTCAATAAATGCTTAGACTAGATTTAGTTAGCCTACTGCCAAAGGTTCTTTATTTGATTGAAAACAAGATGGATGGAAAAGACTTTGCTTGCTCAACCATGTATTAATAGAGGGAGCAAGGTATGGAGAGAGTGAAGCCACCTGGTTTCAGCATCTGCTTGCAACTTTGCCTAATGCTACACAAACTCTGGTGGTGATTTGTTTTTGTTTGTTTTTGGTTCTGGGGATTGAACCTGGGCCTGCAGCATGCCAAACACTACCACTAGGCTGCCCCCAGCCTCCCCACCCGCCACCATGAGGTTTTTGTGAGAACTTTCATTCATTCATCAAACATTTATTGGGGAACTACTGTATTAGGCACTATTCTAAACTCCAAATGAGCCAAACAGACAAAATCCTGCCCTCACATAGCTTCATCATCACATAATCCTACATAACCAATTGGCATAGCGCCTATGGTATCTGTTGATTTTTATTACATGGTGCTGTTGTTTAGTGACTTTCACAAGCAGGTCTGACACAGTCCTTATTTTTTTGGTGGGTGTGTTATATGAGATGGCAAAACAGAATTTGTAGATGTTGTTGGCAAATTTAAGCCATACAACGCAGTGACCGTGGCTCTTTGGGGGTGTTCACAGTGGCCACCATTGAATTAATCACATCACTGTTGACTTCAGTTTTTAAGATAGCCATATGTTTCCTTTGGGCCTTACATTAGTAGTTTTGGAACTGTGCATTTTAGTGGTAATGTTCTGGTGTTAACACAAAGGTCTACAAACTTTTTCTGGATTTTTTGCTATAAAATGGCCAGAAAGTAAATGTTTTAGGGTTTGTGGGTACACAGTCTTTGTTGCAACTGCTCCACTCTGCCTACTGCTGTAGCAAGAAAGCAGCCAAGAGCAATGTGTCAGCCGTGGGCACATCTCTGTTCCAATAAAGCTTTATTTATACAAACAGGCATTCAGCCCACAGGTCAGTATGCCAACCTCTGTTCCAGAAGAAAAAAATTCTGTGAGTGATAACACCAGCTTTTTAAGAGAAAAGAAAACATGAATTAATATCACAAAATAATATTAACTCTGTTCAAACTCACAGACATTTGGATTCAAATCTCTGTGGTGCAAAAGTCCCTTTTTGTGACCTTTTTTCCTGGTTGGTTGAAGACCAAGGCCAGTGCAAGGGATCACTCAAGAAAGACATTTCCAGATCCCGGAAAGGACATCTTTCCTTGAATAGAAGTGGAGGAGATAAACTGTCCCAGGGGAGTTTGTGTCGGGTACAGGAAGAATTTTCAGCAGCGAAGTCTTTGCAGTATTGAAATAGATTACAAGGAGGTTTGTTACTGAGAAGGATTTTCTTTCTCTAGACATTTTAAATTCCAGAGAGGTTCCCACACAATTAATCATTCACTGATTAAAAATCTGACTTTCTCTTTATCTTGTATGGGGTAGTGAGGTCCTGATGCGGCCAGAAGCCTGATGGCAGATGGATTAAATGGATTGTATATTCTCTCTGGAATTTGGTGACCAGCCTTAGGATATTACCAAACCAGAGTGAGGTCTCACAAAATTACAGTCAGGGAGAGGAAGCCAATCTGAAACAGAGGAAAGGAAGCATTTTCTAATGCCCTTTTAAGAAATGAAATTTTATTCAAGAGGCCTAAAGTGCCACAGGGCAAGTGGGACCATGACCAGCAAACACCTAGCCTAGATAAAAGTAAATGTTAATTAACATATCAATGGTTTGCAGATCTTAGGTGCTTCTAAAGTGCTGGAGGGTGTTTGACAACTTTTTCTTCCCTTAAGCTCTTTTGCTTTCCCTTTGAAGAACTATTTTAAGCAAAGAGAACCCCTGTTCCAATCTATTTTGATCTCAAGGATGTCTGATTTAATATAATTTTCTCACGTTCCTACCAACTTGCCCAAGGTGAGGAATAATTTACATTGTTAGAGCAAAAGAACAAAGACATTTTTGGGAAATGGAAAATAGTGGACTTCGTTTAAAAATTAAAAAAAAAAAAAGACTGTAGTTCTGTACATATTGGCAAAACTGCTGTTCATCGTTCAAAAACTTTTGCATGTGGTAGTGGCATTTGAGGCCTTTCTGAATTTGTTCATATAGGCAGTCATGCAAAAGGAGACCATCTCTCAGTGGTCTCCTGTGTGTTTCGATTTTAGTTGATGGGTGTATGAGGAACAGGTGGAGCAGGGGTGATTCCAGCCCATTGGATACAGCAAGGAATTACTTCCCTGATTTTGGAAAAGCTAAATATACGCCCACTCAAGCAATGATTTTAGCTCGGGCCAGAGCAGGCAGATACTGGCTGTTCAGTGACCATGCTCAGGAAGATTTGGTAGGAGCGGAGGAAGAGTTCCAAGAAGACTCAGTACCTTCTTGAAAGGTTTCTTAGGACTCAAGTGGGCCCGAGGAGAGGACCCACACATAGCAGGTGTTCCATAATGGTCACCTCCCATCCTCACCCCCTCTCTCTGCTGAAGATGCTCGCAGGAAAACCTACTTTAATTCAAACAAAAACACATTTGTTTAAAACCCACTGCAGAAGATTCAAGGGCCCTGGGTCTCATAGCATTTATAAATAGATGGAGAGACATATGTCTCTGTGAAAAAAATGAAATGAGGGCTATGCAATGGGAGGACAGGCCAGTTTGACAGTATAGGCCAGGCAAATATGAGTGAGTGGCAAAATTCCATGACAAATAGGAAATTTTTGTAGGGTGGAGCTAGGGGAAGGTGGCAGTGGTCTGAGCTAAGGAAGCCTTCTGCGGAGGAGTAACTTGAACAAGGCCTTCATGGGCGAGTGGGATTGGTTGGATGTTGAGAAAGAGATGCTGGGAGGGAGAGTTACATGCTCCTGAAAAGCAACTGCTTGTGGTCTATTAACTCATTGTCCCATGCCTGCTAGTTGCTTAATAGATGCTACTGAATAAGCGACTGATTCTTCTGATTTTTTTCCTCCTCTGAATTTGGTGTATAGTACCACTGGAGAACTGCATTTGGAGCTGGGTCACTTTATGAGGCAGTTCTCTCTGACTGCACGCGGTGCTTTGTGGGAAAGGCCTGCATTTGGTATTTTTGCATCATAAAGCAGTAACCAAATGCCGAGTGAGTATGTAGCAGATGTGCCTAAACACGCTTCCTCATGGAATGAGATGACCAAAGACACCGGACGCCTTGATAAAAACTAGTGTCTTGTTGGGCACTTTGACAAAGAAATTCTTTGTCACTGAGGATTGCTTTGCTACCATGACAGCCCATCTCCTCTGGGGTCTGTGTGCCCCCAGTGGGAATGAACCCATGTACTTATTATGGGGCTGTCCTTGCCAGCTAGAGAAAATCATTGATGGTTCTGGCAGTTAATTCTGTGTATGAACTTGGGCCACTTCTACAGTATGTCAGCTTTTAGGCAAGTAGACTGGTTTGATCCAAGTTTAAGAATGGAAATGAACCTACGAGTTACCCAGTTTCTACCAGGCAATAAGCTTAGTGCTTTTAAAATGTCATCATACTTGACTTTCATGATAGCCTTGTAGATATGACTTTGTTTGAAAAGGTAAACATTCAGAGCATTAAATTGGGCAACATCACACAAAACATGGGTAGTGGAGGTAGAATCAAACCCAGGACTCGGATCCAGAGCTGTGCTTCTTCTGTCTGATTTGCTGCCTCATAGGACGCCGCTCCTTCATGGCTGACTAGACCTGTCCCAGAAGAGGGGAGAGGAGAGGCGGTTTCAGGACAGGGGCAGTGAGCTTGGCAGAAGAGGAAAGCACCTTTGAATTTTGGTGGTTGGGTGGGAAGGCTTCTCACTTAATGAAATGCCACAGGAGCTATTGGAAAAATTTTAACTAGAGGAATGAGATGATCCAGTTATTAATTATTGGGCAATTAAATACACTTATCAGGCTTAAATCATGTTCCATGTTCTGTGTTGGAGCAAGATACACATTGTTCCTGTTCTTTATTCTAGTGGGCAAGGTAAACCTTAGTGAAATAATCTTGTAAGTACTATATATAGTTACAACAGTGGAACATGCTTCAGAATGATTGCATAGGAAAAGGGTAAAGGTGAGACCCTCTCAAGTTTGAGGAAATAAATTTTAAGATCCAAAGAGACAAGTAAGGATTAACTAGGTGAAAAGAAAACTCCAAGCAGAGAAACAGTACATGCAAAGGCCCTGTGACAGAAGGAATTTGACCTATTCCAGGAATTGGAGGAGGCAAACTTTAGTGAAACTGAGCAGAGTGAAAGGGAGGTTAGGGAATGAAGATGGGGGAGAAGTAGGAAAAGTTAAAACTTGCAGGACCGTAGGATATCACCAATGTTGGTCTTTACCCAGTAGGTGCTCCTGAGGTGGCAGCGGGTAACGAAGGTAAGTGTAAGAGCTGGCATGACCCAACCCTCATACCTCTTCTATTTCAGGACCACAGGCAGGACTCAGCAGTGCCACCCTCCTGTTGTGTTTGCAAGCTGTTGACAGGACCTGGGCAGGTTAAGAGTTTTCAATGGACTTGTCAGGGGTTTGTGTTCTATGCAAACTGACAGAGCCTGTCAGCTGAGGGTCTAATTTTAATAGAAATAACCTAGGTGGGTTTGTTAATTTTCTTCACTCCCCCGATGACCTGTCTGCGTAGCGTGAAGGTGCTTTGATGTGACTGGGAGAACAGAAGGATATTTTGTGCATAGCCAACCATGAGAGGAATGCTGGTTTTGCACGGAGGAAGCATGGGTAGGTGACAGGTGAGTTGTGGGGAAGGGGGAGATGAGAACGCGCCCCGTGTGGCTTTCCCACCTCCCCACATGCAGCCTTGTTTATCTAAGATCCGTCTTTCTTCTACCAGAGAATCAACTTCTGTGAGCCCAGGATGTCTGCAGTTCTAGGAAATTAAACACATTGGCGGATTGTTTTGTGGTTGGCTTACATGTGAACCTCAGGGTAAGGGAAGAAACCCCCTCGCTTCCTTGGATTTAGTGAGAGCGTTATTTTCCCCCTTCGGTTTCATAACACTTGAGGTGCTTTCAGAGAGCCTTCTGAGTCCAAGCCGCAGGGCTCAATCTGCCTGTGTAAATGGACAGCATGGGGCAGGGCCTGTCCCGTGCATGCAAATAATCCTGGCATGGCTGTTTGTGGGGCTCTTTGTCTGCCGCTGCCATGTCTGGGATCCGTTCTGAGGGATGAGTTGCCAGGACAGTGTGAATGCCCTGGGAATGAGAATGGAGCCCGCAGGCATCTGCACACACTGCCTTTGGGGCTTTGAGATCTCCCCACGGTGGCGGGCGGTTTCCAGTGTCCTCGAGGCCAGACATTCAGGAGGGATGGGTGCTGACATGCTGTCTGTGATGTCCCAGTTGCAAAGTCAGCTCCACACGGAGAGAGCTGTGCTCCAGGGAGCTCCCGGTCCCTGTGAGGCCCTGGAGAAAGCCCTCAGCCCTGTGGTTTACCTCTGGAATGTGGAGGTCACTCCACCCTCAGCCCGTAACTGGGGAGGAGCAAAGAGGTTCTGGACACCCCAAATCTTCTCCAGTTAACTCTTTAACTCTCCAGGGGCGGATGGTCATCTACTTCATCCTGGTTCCAGCTCCTCACTGCCCACCTGGAAGCCAGCCCTTGTCTGCCAGATTCCTCAGCCCTGCCCAGGAGGGGAGGGGAGGGAAGGGAGGGAAGCGAGGGCCCAGCATGTTCTCCCCTGGGCTCTCAGCTCCTTGTGGGCCCCCCACCTCCCCAGAGCTTAAGTGCCAGCATACCCACCTACGATCAGTGGAAGGACCTAGGGAGCAGGGAGGGATGAGGATGTTTGCATAAAGACGTCTATGACACAGATATGTCTCTGCCAAGCTCATGTAGGCACTCAATATTTTTGTCTAGCTTTAACCCCACTGAGCATTCAAAATTAAGAGACATTCATATTCAAAGTATGGAATGGCTTCTAAATAAGGTCTCATGCTGGGGCTTTGAAAAGCCTCTGGTGGTCCCCCTTAGAAAAGCATCCAGTCCAATATCTGGGAGGAATATGATTTTGAAAAATACTGTCATGTGGAGAAGAGAGTGGCCAAGCAAGAAAAGGTAGAGGGGGATGTTGTGTAATTAAAGAAGAACAAGCAGGTGCCATCTTGCCATCGGGGGTGGGGTGGCCCTGGAGAAGAGCAGGGGATGAGGAGCATTCAATGCAGCAGTGGCCCTGAGACTTGTGAGCACAGCTGGGAGGTTGCGGGTACACAGAGGAAGAATTTGGTTTAGTTCTTCAGCAAGAAAACACAACTGTGCTTTTGACAGTAGGGGCCATATAAAAAGGAAATGGGATATCAAAGGATGTTTTAAGAAGAGCTCTGGATGTCCGGGACTGGAGCAGAGGGAATACGAGCAAAAACTAAAAGCTTGGGAGGCCAGAGGTCCTCAGCTGTGGCTCTGACGATTGGGGCAGCCAAGGCCAGAACTCACAGTGGGAAGCAGGCTTTTATTTTGTTATTTTTAAAGGAAGGCTGTTTACAGGCCACTCAAGGCAGAGAGGAGAGATTGGATTTCACTGTCTGTGTGGCAGGTCACAGTCCAGTCCTCAGAACCCTGAGAGGGGGAGGTCAGCAGGGTTGGGGAAGGGCTTCTTCTGGGAGGACCCCTTAGTGGGCGACCTGTGCTGCTCCAGGAGGCGGGCATGGACCCTCTCAGACACCCACTTTCTTCAGTGGAGCCGGGATGCGGACCAGGTTGCAGGTTCCAGGCTAAGTGCTGGGCGGAATGGGTGTGCAGCGTGGGCCGGCCCTAGGAACCAGAGGGCCAGCCTGGGGCTTGGTGTGGTGCATTCGCAACCAAAGCTGCTGCCCAGGTGCTTGCTTGGAAGATGGTGTGGGAGTCGGGCCTCCGCTGCTCCTCCTGGCAATCCAGGTTAGTTTCAAGCATGTGCAGCTCATGCACCTCCAACTCACCCCTGAGTGGAATCCAGCACTGCTTCCAGCACTCAGCTCAAACCCAGCCTCTGTCCCCACCGTGGTCCAGGCCCTGGTGCATTGATCCCCACTGGCCCTCTGCATGGTCCCCACCTGCACTCTCCCTCTCCACCTGCTTCTCCAGCACCACTCAGCAGCAAGAACGCTCTTGGGAAATGCAAAACTGGTTCTATCACTCTTACGCTCTGAAGGCTTTCTGTTATCCTGAGGACAAAATCAAAAACTCATCACCAGATTTACAAAGCTTTTCAAGACTTTTTTTTTTTTTTTAATTTTAAAGGGAATATGTTTACCAGAGACTCAAGGGAAGAAGAGAAATTAAATTTCAGAGAGATTAGATTCCCACAATCACTACCATTTTACCTTCCTGTTGCTGAATTCTAGACATACTGATCTACTTGTTTCTTTGAAGTATTGTGTTCTTTCCTACCCCAGGGCCTTTGCACAGCTGTTCCTAATACTTAGAAAATATGATCTTTTCATTTTTCTCTCCAGCTAATCTGTACTGACCTTTTTAATCTTGAACTAAATAATGCCTTCTTCAGTTTCTCATTATCTCTCATTACCCTTACTTTTCTTCCATTCACTTTGTTATCATTTGCAACTGGATATTCCCTTGTGTGTTTACTTGTTCAGGTTTTGTGTATAAACATCTTAAGAGCTGGAGCCATGTCTGTTTAGTTCATCTTGATGTCCACAGTGGACTCTAAATAAATATTGGTTGATTGAATGAATGAATGAATGAATGAATGAATGAATGAATAAATGAATGAATTTTGCATGTTTCTTGTTTGTATTTCTATGTAGGTGAATTTAAGCAGTTACTCCTCATTCCTTACTTTGTTCTACAAACATTTACTGAGAGGTTGGTGTGGGCAAGTCAAGGGTAAGACACATTTTCTGTTCTCAGGGTGATTGTGCTGAGACAAAGTAGGTATGCCAGGTGCAATGAGCGTACAGTCCCTCATGATGGTGTTCCAGGTAGATCATTTAGTATGATTCCCTGACATTAAAGCTGGTAAGAATCAACATAGCTGGATGTGATTAGCCATTCCCAAATCTCCTCCAAAAGACATTAACCTAAACTGTAAGGAGTGTAAGATAAGCTGTGATCTAGTTAATTATAACATGAGGGCATGTGTTGGTGATAGATAATGTGGAGGATGATAAGAAATATTGAAATTCAGAGCCACAGATAGCAGGTGTGTGCTATTGGTCCTCACCCTCCAGGAGACTGGAGACTTCCTGTAAATAAAAGACCCCTCTAACTATGGGTAGCCTTATACTAGAGAAGGCAGAGGGTTCTGCTTCTTTCATGAGAACCTATTCTTCTAACCTTTCAAAATGCTGTGATAAATTGAGAGAATATTTTTTTAAATTTGTCATTTTTCAGTTGGCATGGGTGGGTAGAGGACAGGAGGTAATGCTGGGTCTTTTGAATTCTGCTCCTAAAACTTAGGATGATTGATAATTTCCTTGAATTTATTCTCAAACTTATTTCCTTTTAAGACTATGTATGACAAAAAAAAAATAGTACGGAACCCAAGTTTACTATTTCAAGAACTATCTTTAATAACTAGAAAGAGGACCTTTAGATAGTTACTCTGAGAGAGTCTGGCCATTGAATTTCATTCACCTAAGGGTAGAAGGGTTTGAACTTTATTTCCTGAGTTGATGAGTATTTCATGATAAACCAGTTCTGGCCCATTAACTTCATTTCTCAAAACACAGGTTTTAAAAGAGTGTTTCCTGAAGGAGTTGCCACTAAAAAATGAAATGAATCCAACTTGCTAGAAATAAAAATGGTCAGAGTTGAACATGGTACAGTGTTCTTGAATATATTTTGTTCTTTTTTTCTCTGTAGAGAGAGAAAGAGAGTGTGTGTGTGTGTGTGTGTGTGTGTGTGTGTGTTTTGAAGTAATAAGAAATGTTTTAAAAATAACAACCACCATGTGTCTGATCAGCAGTGTGACATCCTATAGCTGTTAAGACTGAGTGAAGTATGAACCCACCTTTTCATTCTCCCTGTATTTTTCCTAATTTATCTAGAATATTAAACTGGGGTGGGGGGAGTTAATACTTCAAGGAAGCTGTCCTTCTCCCCTGCTGAGGATTTAGTGGGGAACAATACAGACTGACTCTCAGAAGATAATTAGAAGCTATATCTACAGGGACATCAAAGTCTATAGGTAGATTTATACAAAGCAAATTTGTTCAAACCTAGCACTGGAAGTAACAAATAAGGATCACATCACCCAATTCCATATTGTGGGTGTGGTCTCATCCAAGGAATGTCTGCAATTCCCATTTCAATTTTTTTTGTAATTCAACAAATATTTACCGAGGTCTGTTATGTGTTAGATACTGTTCCAGGCACCTGGGATACCTCAGAGAACAAAATAACGACCCTGCAGTGGTGGAGACCATAGTCCATAGTTTATTACCACTTCCCCTACATACTGCCTGTGACCTTGGCAAGTCACCACCCGTCTGTACCTCTGTCATCAGCTGCCCCACAAGGGAATAAGCAGGCCTCTGCTAAGATGTGGATAATGTACCTGGTATTCTGTAGATGCTGAACAGGACACCCACACCAGCCTATCACCCAAATAGCAGAGAAGATCAGAATTTGCTTTGGTTTTTCTTCCTTTTTATTTTATTTTATTTTATTTTTTTTATTTTCAAAGCTGGAGATTGAACTCAAGCCTCACATATGCTAGGCAAGCACTGAGGTACATCCCCAGCCCTTTCTAAAAAAAATTATTTTGAGACAGGCTATGGCTAAGTGGTTCAGGCTGACCTTGAACTTGTGATCCTCCTGCCTCAGCCTCCCGAGTAGCTGAGATTACAGACATGCTCCTCTGCACCCAGCTGGAAGTTGATTTTTAATAAAGAACATCTGGGAGAGCACAGAGGCTGCTGAGCACAGCCTCTGCTGTGCTGTGGTGGTGGCGAGGGTGCAGGCCTCTACCTGCATGTCACTGCTGCTGCTGTGTGCTGGTGGCGGTCTGCCAGTGGGGTTGCCCTTCCTAGTAGCTGCCCACGTCCTCTGTGCTGCCTTCTCCTTGGCTGCCTCAGTAAGTGTTTCCGAAGGGCCCTCACCTTGCAACCTGGCCACGATGTATTTGAAACCCCCGGTGGTCTTGGGCACGTTTTGCTTTTGAACCTGGTGAGGCCCAGTTCCTGAACAGCTCTGGAGAAGCTGGAGGAGCTGGGGGGATCCCAGGCGATCCCGTGAGCCCGGGTCAGGATCAGACGTCCGAACTCACACAGTACATGCCCGGTTCCTCTGCCACCATCAGCCGGGCGCAGTTGATGATCTAGGTGAAGGGGTCCGTGGTCCATGACGGGGCTACACGGGACAGCAGGTGTGTTCCTGCGTGACAACAGTGGCAGAACCCGCTCTGCCCAGCGGGGCTCCAGGTGTCTTGGTCCAGAGTCCCTCCCCGTGTACTATGCGTCCTGCCAAGATTGCTTTGCTACAGGGACTCAGGCACCGCTGGCGAACTTTTGGTCCCAGGAACTTGGGAGCGTACTCTGGCCCAGGAAACGCCTCGCCATGGCTCAGCTCGCAGCTGTCACCACCGCGCCGCGCCCAAGGTGCCACCGCCGGCTTCAGGACTTGTACCTCCTGTGACAGTGTGAGTAAACAGCCAGATAGGAGCATTCACTCGGGTAAACCATAATTAGGTATGTTCTTGAGGTTTTCAGAGGGATTCTTTCATACCTTTGTAAAATCGACAATACATGAATGATAAAATTTCCCCATAGATAGTTCAGCTAATTGCTCCTTCTAGGTAAAGAATGGCCCCGTTTCTTCGTCTGTCTGATGATGACTTTTCATTTTCCGCCGTAAATGAACCTAATTTGCAAATGAAAAATTCTACTGAAGCATTGGTTGCCTGCAAGGGAATTAGGGCCCTGAACCTTGGAAGTGTTCAGTAGCACACACACAATTGCATTTTAAACAAAAGCCTTATGATCTTAATTCACAGTTAAAGTAACAATTGCTCCTAAGTAGTACTTATTGTTTTAAAAAGTTTAAGCGTTACAATAACAGTAATCAGGAGGAGTTAAGTTCTCTTCAAAGCAAAGCAGATGAGGAGTAATTGTCAAAATTGCTTAGTATTTCCTGTTTGTAGGGTGTAGTTTTCCTCAGATCACCCCCCATTCCCGGGTGAATACATAGAAGGCATACATAGCTTCGTATCTAGAATAGGAACAGCAGTTCTTTGGTAGGCCCAGCATAACAGGCAGAAGACCTGGGTTCCAGTCTCAGTTCAACAGCTGTTGATTCTGTGATTCCCTTGAAGGTTCTTTGCCCCCAGTATCAGTTTTCTCAATTGCAAAGTAGAATTGAGATGACAAGGTGTTTTTGTGCAGACTGAAATGATCCTGTATTTTTAAGTGTAACAGTAGCTTGCGAATGAAAGCCAATGGTGTATCAGGCAATGCCAGTTATAATCCTTGTAGTTTAGGGCAGGTAAAGTCAGATATAACCCAGATATGTGTACCTTAAAAATGTAAAACATGCAGATACTATATTCAAGGAGAGATTCTGCAATTTTTCAGATTTTTTCTACTCTAGTTAGGGACTCTTATTTTATCTATTTATTTATTCCAAAGATACTAATGTGCTAGATATTGGGGATGAAACTATAAACAAGAATGGAGTTCATTCAGGTAAAGGGAACGTGACAAATGGAAGGCCCTGGAGCTTGGATAGCCTGGAGGGCAGGTGGCTGCAGGGAGGGGAGGGAGATGGATGGCTGGAGCTGAGATTGGAGAGAGCAGAAAGGCTGGAAATGGGGGGGGACTTGGCTTATCTTTGTGAAGGGGCTTGGGTTTTATTCCAGGTATGAGATAATCTATTTTAGTTACTTTGCATGCAGAAAGTCTATTAAATTGTAGATATTTAACCACTACTCCAGTGTATCAGAAAAGCAGACACAAAAGAGACTCCTCTCTCCTTTCACCCCCATGCTGCTAGTCAGAGTAACCCATCTTTCTGGACCTTGATCTGATCTCATTTCTACAAGCTCCTCCAGTCTTTCCATCTGGATCCCTTCCCTCCTCCTCCTCTGTGTTTTCCTTTCCATAGTACTACTCACATTCTGTCTTGCTTTAAAATTCTGTTGATCTTCTCGTAGTACAGGAGCCTCTGAGATGCCAAGACCTTATGTTACCCCCGACTTTTTTTTGTATCCACTGCCCTGCACATGTGCCTTCTATGTGGGAGATGCCTAATAAATATTTATTGAGTTGAAATAACTCAGATTCAGAGAGCAGGCTAGCAGAGAAGAGTTTTCCCAAGCATTGCCCCAGAGAAAAGCTGATCTGAGAGCACAATGGGAAATGTATCATGAGGACTCATAAAATGGTTTTATTATTTTGTCTTTACTTTTCAAGGAACCACGTGGGTCCATTATAGGTTATTTCATTTAGTAGATAGACTAGATAGCAAGGATTGTTAACCTGGCAACTTTCCAATCAAGTTCTGTATATATATGGCCTTTTAATCTATTTTTAAAATTAATAAACCTACTGTCAAAAATGCAAACATTTAACAAAATACACAAAAGGTAAAATTATGCATCATATCCACAGTGTTACTCTCTCTTTAGAGGTAATGATTCCTAAATAGTCCTTGTTCATTATTGTTTCAGAATTTTTTCACCTGATATTCCACTCATCTTTGTCTATGTTGGTTGTGCAGATCAATCTCTGATGAGTACATATTACTTACACATACTTCTTTTCAGGGCTATTTTGATTATTTCCAGTTCTTTCTTGCTATGTGCTTACATGCTTTGTACATATCACCATATTACTCTTAGTGGTAGATTTTACTGGATCAAAATATGAGTGCATTTTCCATTTTTTTAAACATACATTTTTGATTACTATGTGTCTGGCCCTTGACTTCCATAGTTTGATAGACCTCAGATCCATTAGGAGCATCTGAAGAAAGGTATTCTAGGACAAAGCACTAGCAATGGTTTGGCAGAAACATAGGATATTGGGAGAGGGGGAAAGAATAGAGATTGAATGAGTAGGCCAGAAGCAAATCATAGAAGACCTTATATGCTGTATTAAGGTATTTGTGAGAAAGAGCTTGCATTTTTCATGAGCTTCTTATACCACTGCATTTAGGGCAAATATGTAAGAGATTGCTGTATATTCAAATCCACATCATAAAGAGCTGTTTTGTTTTGGAAAATAGTTTCCTACTATTTCAAAGAAATCTTGCTAATAGGCCAGTTTCAGATCAGAAGTGGTAGGACTTATTCCTAAGATGTACCCTGGGTTCTGATCATCACATGGCTGGTCTGACGGTGTTCTTGCTTCCTCTCTGTACCCACCCTTCCCTCTTTCTCTGTGGCTGAGCATCTTTTTTGAATTCTGCACATAAACAGGACGGGTCCCCAAGGTTGTTGGCCTGGCCACCTTTAGAGTATAAAATCCATTTTAAAAGACACCAGGAATCAAAAAGAAAAAAAAGTTGGAAATAGTGCTTAGATGGAGTGGTTTATACAGTTATGGACTTTAATTTTTATTTCAAGAATACATGTAAGGTAAATTCTCCTGTGAAGTGCTTATAGAATTGCCATCCCATCAGCAAGAAAACCGCAGACCAGGGTGTAAGTACTGTGAATTTAAAGCAACCTTGGATTAAATTCCTCAGGTAAGCCTGCTAGTCATGTGTCCCCAGTGCATATTTATCCAGATGTCCTTTTGGGATGGGACAGGGCTGATTTTTAATAACTCTGAACCACCTTCCCTTGGCACACAGAAGGCTGTGTTTTGCTGAGTGTGGAAGCTCTTTGTGCAAGCCCCACACAGGACTGTGTGTAAGGAGAATCAGGCTCTCCCTTCAACCCTGGGAGACTGCACAAGTCAGTTTCCCCATCTCTGAAATGGGGATTATAACCTCTCTCACAAGGAATTTGTTGTGACTCAATTTTGTAGGACTATGTTTTTAAGAAAAAATATAGATTTATGGTATTAAAATATGTGTGTCTAAAATAGCTTTCAGTGCTGTTTGGCTGTCTTTGCCTGAATTTCACTATGCCTGTAAGTGAGATTCAGCATTTTCTTGTAGACTGTGAATTGTTGCTACTAAATGAGCTTGTCAGTCTCTGGTAAAGAACAAAATGTCCTTGGATTTACCCCATGCTGCACTGCTTTGCGTACATATACCAAAGCACTGGATGTGAAATGGACCCAAATCCAAATTTTCTCAAGAAGGTTGCAGCTCTGTGAAAGACAGTAGTACACACAGTTACTGCCCACAGCCACAGAGAGGCTCCAGGAACCTCCAATGGGCAAGGTACTGCCGGGACAGGGCCTTGATATCCTTATTTGCAGAATCTCAGCTTTGAAATCCACTAATAGGAGTTAGTCTCCTGCTAGTCTTCTTTCTCCCATTTATGGACTAAGTTTTTGGAGGGTTCCCTTTTGGCCCATGATTCATAATTTGGAAGCTCCTGGTGATTATGAAATTAACAGCATGGAGTAACAAAACAAGTCCTTTGAGGCATGTTCATCTTTCTGAGACCTAGGTCTTTGGTGTGAAAGATAGACCAGTGTAGAAGTTTTCCTGACTAGTCAGGAAAGTAGTTAGTGCCTCTGAGGCCTTGGGGTATTCGTTCAGGTTCCATATGAGCTGCCTCCCATGGCAAGGAAGGGACAGAAAATAATGAACCCAGGGGTCCCCAAGCATCCTTATTTGTTAACTGATTTGCCTATAGGATTTGTTAGATGATTTTGCTTAAGGAAAGGGTTCTGTTGCTACAAAAGCTTTTGAAACTCTAGCTTGTGTATTCTCAGATTCTATATCCTTGCACAACCTTGGCACTCTCTTATCTCATTCTTTGTGAAATTGGAAAACGTATTTGTCACCAGAGGCCCAGCCCCCAGACTGAGTTGATATTTACAAAGTAGCCAGGATTCCTCACATGGGCAACCGCTGACCTTGTTTAGTTGTATGCAGTCTTTTTATTATTAGTTTTATATGTGGCTTTCTTTAAAATTATTAGCGCACATTACTGAAAACTCTTTCTTTCCAGGAAAGCAAAGCTCTTTAAAGCATTATCCTTTTTTAAAAATAAATTATCTTAAAAATATCTCTTTGGTAAATGAATTTCTATTATAAGTATGTAAAATACTTCTGCATCTCCTTGCTCCTAATAACCTCTGAGTACCAAGATAAAAAACTCAGTAACTCCTAGTAATTACATTGCTGGCCTGCATCTGTAGGCATAGGAGATAATGCCCAGATAATCTGCCTTGTGGCCTTGGGCCTGTACCACTTGATTGGGCTGGTGCCCTTCAGAGATCCACACCTGAAGGCCACTTAGTGCCAGCCCTTGAGCTCTGTCTTAGGGAAGCTTGGAGTCTAGGATGGTCTCTTAAGGCACCAAGTGCATTCATAATGAAAGGAACAAATCATAGACAAGGAAACTTTCCTTTCTACTTGGGATTTAAGAAAACTATTAATGATGGAAGAATATTGCCCTTTTTTATTGTTCTTTTATTACTTGTGGGATAACTGAGTATTGTGACCTTAGTCCCATGAGAGACATATTTGCCATCATTCAAACCAGAGAATTGAAGTAAACATTAAAAGAGAAGTCTAGGGAAGGAGGTAGTTGTATTGATAGCAGGAAAAAAAAAAAAAGTGGCAGGAGAGAGTGGATTCTGGAGGAGGGGAGTGTGTCATCATTCCCTGACACTGTCACCTAAGTTGCTCTGGAGTTTTATCAGGAGAGGGGAACCGTGGAGAGCCCCGGGATCTCCAGAATGAATTCCCTTAACATATGGCTTCAAAGCCTCAGATGGTATCTGTTGACATGAGGGGAATGAAGTTTGACTGTGGTTAGTACTCACCATTCTTTGTCTAATGCCAACACCACCCAGGGCAGTTCCTAACATTTTAATTTCCTCATAAAATGTACTTTTATTTCATTTTACAATATGTAAGCCCATCAGATTGTAGCGATTTAAGTGAGTGGGGAGTGTTATTTAAATGGAATCTCATAGAAGACCCACCCAGTGATCATTTTCATTCATATTTTCCCATTTTCTTGGCAGCAATAATGTAGTATTTCTATTTTTCATTTTTATGTAGTGTTATGGGGCATATTCTTTGTGGGTTTAGATTCCAGAGTAGCATATCTGATTTATACTTGATAAAGCAGTGTTTGCCAAGTAATTTTGCTGAAAAGCAGCCACTTCGGCAGAAAGGGAAGAACCTACTATAAAAAGAACAGAGCATATTATGAAGCTGCGGTGGAGTTCATTGGGACTGAGAAATGTTGGCTACAAGAGGTCTAGAGACTAAAAGTTTTCTTGATTTGACTCAAGTTTAAATTTTATTTCACATTTTTTGACAGTCTGCCAGCCTTTAAGTTAAATGAGTTTCATATTTGCTTATCACCAAGATCCTTGGTTATTTTTTTCCCTATAGGAACAGTCACACAAAGCTAAACACTATAGATGATTATACATTTATTGTAACCATGGAAACCACTGTTGATGATTTATTAAGCATTCTTTTTCCTGATTCCAAACAATACATTGTGTTGGTCCAAGTTCCCTGGGGGATTGGGTTTGTCCTTATCTATAGACCAATGTTAGCTTTATTTATATTTTGGTTTGTTCAATTGTTTGACAATGGGGTTGGCTTTTTAAAACATGAAAGTCAGACTTATGACCACTAGCAGTTGTTTAAAAATGTTTTTTAAAAGTTTTTCAAAGTGTTTAGAAGGCACAATTTATACCATTGCAGAATAAATCAGGAAAAATTGAACCTAACTTTATCTTTTCTATTGGATATGGCTGTACAGAAACAGTACTTGCTTTCCATTAATGGATGGATATAGGATTACTTAGCAGTCTTCCGCACCTCTTGACACAGCACTGGTGTGGTTATTCTGCTTTTCCTGAGGTAATTCTTGTTATGTGGAGTTGCTTGTGGATTTGCTGGGAAATTGTGCAAATGCTTCCTTAGTTAATTTATTACAGTGTCAGACTGAAGAAGCTGGTGGGATAAATTATTCTGGCCCAGGACCCTCCTGTCAGGGGGTCTTGTAGTATCTTTTGCTAGAGCCCCATAGCTGAGTGCTGCTTCTGGAAAGTGGAAGTTTTTGTGTGCCAAGCCCCAGAGCGCACTGGGTTTCCTGCATTAGACAAGCACTTGAATCAGGCTCCGGCGGTGGCAGTATAGCAGCGCTGATGGACGCCCATTTTGATGGCAATTTGGCAGGGAGTCAAACTTTGGCCCTAAAGCAGAGGTGGTGCAATTAGACAGCTGAGATGCATTCTCTAAACACACACTTTTAATTGATTTCAGCTTGTTCAGTTCACAAAGATAGAGCTCTGACACACAGCAGCCTTCTTAGAGGGGCTTATTTTTACTTTTCCTTTATTCAGCAGCGTAATTCAACAGCAACAGAAGCAACAATAATGCAGAGCTCTAAAGAGCGTGTATTTGGCATGGCTTGGATACAAAAAGTATTATTAAGAACTAATGAGTGAGATAGTTAGATGTTAACCGGAAAAGCATTAATGAGCAGAAGAGAATTCTGGCATAAACATCTGTTTCTGAAGCAGATGTTACCTTGTAAATTTGCTGAAGAAAAGCCTGTGTAAATAGAACAGTGGACTTTTTTAGGTAGTAGGAGGAACAGAAAGAGATTACGAGGCTTTTGGATCCTCTTCCGCTTTTATGAGATTCACAAATGACTGTCTAGGCAGTGAATTTTGGGGGGTCTTTGGGGTGGCCAGGTATCAGGCAGGGGCGAGTGACAGTGGCAGATCACACAGCTTAACTGGATGACATGGTAGCTGGAGGCTTCTGGTTCCTGCTTCACAGGAAGTGATTTGGGATTCTCATTAACTAAATGGTTTTTCTCTTATCTTGTCTAGAGCTCCATAATCATTTCAGTATATATGGACTATGACTGCCATAATCTTCCTGGGCTAGAGATTAAGATCTGTTCTGCCCCTACACCAATTACCTACCCTTTGGTTGACTTATTGCATAGCTTACTTTATGTAGGTAACTGGAGGTCCGAAAATAAGTTAATAACCATGCCTTCCCAGATTAACACAATGAGCACATTTTAGTAGCTTTCAATCTTCTATTCGAAGGTGACAAAATTTGGGGGAATCTACAATTTTTTTGATATTCCTCAAATGACACAGTGTTGGTGACTGCCTTGTTCATCATTGCAGAGGGACAACTCCATTTGGGCTATTTTCACCTAGTATCATAGAACAAGCTTGGAGTGAGGAGGAAGAGTTAGGTCCATCTAGTTGATCCAAACACCTTAGTAAACATATGAAATTCTGAAGGTGCTTTGCCCAGCATGACCCGTGACGTACGTGTAAGGTCAGTCCCCAGGACCCAGATCAGAGCTCCTGGATGGATGCTGTCCCCACTTCTAGGATAGAAGTCTTACATCCTTCTGTTGCAAGCTCAAGAACGCAGAGTCCTCCTTCTCTTGGAGAAGAGTCTGCACCTGTCCTACTGGGTGCTTTGAAAATTAGAAGTGGGGTCTAGATATAGAGTGAATTCTGGCTCCCAGGTCATATAGCTATGTGTTGCCCTTGCATGGCTCATTTGTTTCGTTCTGTCTACCTTCAGAGTGTCCACTGGCATGGTTACAAGGAATGTTTGACCATCCATCCTTGGAATGCTGTGTTTATCAACATCTTGATAAGACAGTGATTCCCCAAGGGTATACGTGGAGCCCAGTACTTATCATCACTGGGTTGGGCAGCAGAGGAGCCTAGTAAACCAATCCCAGGACCTATGACCTCGACCACATACAAAAAAGGGTGACTCTGAAACCTTTAAAAGAGGATTTCTTTAAAAGGGAGATTGACACCATTTGGGACTGTATCAGAACTATCTTCATTGACCCCAGGGGCTTGTATCTGGAAACCAGGCCATCTAGTAGAGATAACCAATGATGGCCTGTGTTTTCAGACTACAAAAAGGTATTCTTTCCATCTTGCATCAAGGTGCACAAAGGTGTAGGTCCTGACCACATAGAAGAGATGATTTCTTTTCCTTTGTGTGTGTGTGTGCATGCACACAAGTGCACGTACATGTGCCTCTGTGCTTTGTTCATACATGCAAAAGCAAGGGACAAAACCACAGGATGATTTCCCATGTTAGCAAGGTCTGTGTGCTTCTATCAAGGTCTCTGTCCCAAGGAACTAAGGAAGGTCTTAGAGCAGGGTGGCCACTAATCTTTGACTTCCTCTAGATGGTGGGGATTTTCACATAATCACTAGGGACTTTTTAGTCCCTCAAAGAAAAACTGGAAAAGCTCCTGCTAACAGAAAAATCTAAATTAATTCCTTTCGTTAAGCTTGTGGTGCTGACTCATGTCTCTTGAAGGAATTTTTGCATCTGTTGTATAGCTCCTGGCATGTCAGAAGTAGATTTTGTGTCCTTTCCAGGGTGGGGGGTGTCTGTCCCACATCCCCAGTGGTATTGGGGACACATGCAGTGAAGAGAGCTTGTGTTGGGTTTAGACCTTGAAGAAGGTGTGAATTATATTTGTGATTCATCATTTCCATGGTTGCATCTCTTCATTTCTTTCACCTGCATGATGAGGACACACAGAAATGGGAGAGTAGAGGCTTCGTTGTGCCTTTAGGGATCTCCAGTAAATGACTTCTTCCTCCCTCATTATTCAGTGCTGATGGAAGAAGTCGTAGATAGAATTCTTAAAAAAAATAAATAAATAAATAAAAAACTTTTTAAATTTTTCTGAATAGAATGACTGTTTTTCCTCCCTGGTAGCTTTGTTGTTAGTTTACCAATTTACTAGCCCATTTTGCTCTTAGGACTTAGCTATTACCTGCCTTTATCCTCATATCAGTCCTGAGAGCTACTTGTTACTAAGGAGGCCTCTAGCATTTGTGGGGATTGAGCGAGTTACTCAAGGTCACACTACCAGTAGGCGACCAGAATTTAAGCTAGTATCTACCTCCTCCCAAGCCCACAGGCTTGCCACACTGTAGGGTTATGTCACCCGCCCTGCCACCATGTGCTTCATCAATACCAATTTAGACCTTCTAGAACAGATCCTCCTGTTTCTTGTTACTGTGCCTTTGCCCATGCATTTCCCTACATAAACAGCAGATGCACACATACACAGGCAAATAGGCAGAGACAGACATACAGACACATACATCTTTCTTTGCTTGTGTACCTTGTACTATTCTTTCACGATGTGGTTCAGACATGAGCTCCTGCGAGCACACTTCTATGGGCTCTTTGTCCTTGCCCCTGCCTGATAGGACTGGTGATCAGCTCTGTTATAGCACTTACCACATCACAGTATGTGGCCTGTCACTCTGGCCAACTTGCGAGTATCTTGAGGTCAAGGGCCTTGTCTCAGTGCCAGCCTAGCACCTGGCATATTGAGACCTTCGTACTCTCTGCAGATCTGAACTGAACCAAGTCCCTAGTGTGATTTCAAACCTGTGTGACTTTGATAATACAGATGACTGGAACTTTAGGAGTGGGCACAGGCTGTATCCCTGAGCAGGTCTAGAAATGACTTGCTAACAGAAGACATCTGTGTGTCTCTACTTTTCAAGCACTGTGACAATCTCCACAAGCAAAAGGTTTGAAGAACTATAACATTTATAGCTCCCTGGCCATAAATTCACTGCAGAGCACATAAAAAATGCCATTCCCACAGGGTTATGGCAGAGATTCAGTATTGCAAACATCTGCATATGAGCAGTAAAGCTAACCTCTGGTGTGCCACGCTCAACTGTTCCCGACATATATTAACATTAGTGACAATTGAATGTGATTATCTGAGATGGCATTTTATCTGCCAACGGCAGACTTATGGCTTCTAAAGACCCCATTTGCCCCCTTTCTTATGTGTTGTTTGTATATGACTCAAGTCACATGAAGGGATTCATGATTAGTGTGGCCCTGCTTTTATTTATTTATTTATTTTTGGTGGAAATGGAGTATATATAAATTTTCAGTACTTAAATTGATTTTAGCACTTTGGATAAAATGGGCTCTCAAAAGTTTGTTAAATTCAGCTGAGTGAATTGCAAAGCATTATTATTTTACATTTGAAGATCCTACTGAGAGTCAGGAGAAAGGAATAGATTTTGACATTGGCTGATAGGGTTTTGATCTAATAGGTATGTAATTAATTTATATGGTATTTATTTGGAATATGCATGTTAAGTATCACATATCAAGTTTTAAATTGCTGTCATTATTTTCTTTCTACTACTTAAACCAGGACTTGGCAAGGTTTTCTGGGAGGGTTAGATAATAAATATTTTAGGTTTTGCTTTCTATAGCAACTATTCAACTCTGCCATTATAAAGTAGAAGTACCATAGACAGTATGTAAGCAAATGACCATGGATGGTTCCAATAAAACTTTACTTACAAAAATAATCATCAGGCTCTACTTTGCTAACCCCCAGCTCAAACAAATGCAGATGTTTCAAACTATGGGGGAAATTTAGGAAGAAAACAGATTTTGAAGAACTTTTGGCTCCCCTTTCATTTGGTAATTTCAAAACTGGCTATATCAAATTTTAAGTTAAAGTGTAAAATTTTAAATCAGCATGTTGTTCTTTATCTTAGCACAATGGTTCTTACTATTGTTGATTTTCATTCATCAAATAACAATAAGGCATTCCTAACGATGGTGGCTCACTATGGCATACATTTTCAAAGAGGAAATGGGACTGAGAAACACTGGTCAAATAACATTATTGTTGGTTATTTTCTTTAAATTGATTTTAACACTTATGTCTTTAACTTACGTTTTAGCATGAGTTTTTACACTCACCTAAGTAAAATTTCAGATGGGCAAAAATACTTAGGCTTCTGAAACCAGGAGCTTAGAATCATAATTCCTTCTCAGACGTAATCCTGCATCCCCAGACCAGCACTTTCTCTCACACCAGACTCTATAGCTCTGTGAGAGTGGACCTGTGCAGGAATAGGCAAATATTTGATTGATAATATTCAGATTGCCCAACAGCAGAAAAGTTTTCTGGTTTTGCAGTCCAAAAAAGATTATAGAGCTAGGAACAAGGTAAATATCTAAGGGTATTCATGATAATACTTCTTTTACCCTTGCTTTGGAGTTATGTTGTGTGCTCTTTAAACAGTACACAAGATTAGAAATTCACATCCCACCATTCTAGGTTATTATGCAATTGGTAAAGTAGGACCAGAATAGCATGTAGGCAAATGAAACTGGTGGAATTTATTCTTATTCCTACTTTGCTGTGCTGTGTTGTTTCTGTCATATAACTTCAAATGCCCTTACAGGTCTAGCAACTGCTGGTAAATTAGATTTAAGCCAGTAGCTCTCCCCACCCGTATTTTTGCTGCTTATCTTTGCAATAAGTAAGCAGAAGATAGGGGCAAGAGGAAAACTGTGTAAATCTGAAAAAGCCCTATGACTTTGTGGAGTGTTTCAAATGATCAGGGCCAGATCATTCTGAGTACTATGTGTCAGGCTGGGGGTAGAGCAATGGACTGTTAGAGGTGAAAGTTACCTTGGACAGCCATGCACTGTGGCACAGGCCTATAATCCCAGTGACTTGGGAGACTGAGGCAGGAGAATCTCAAGTTCAAAGTCAGCCTTAGCAATTTAGGAAGACCCTGTCTCAAAATAAAAAATAAAAATGACTTGGAATGAGGCTCAGTGGTTATGTGCCCCTAGGTTCAATCCCCAGTACTAAATATATATATATATATATATATATATATATATATATATATATATATATATATATATATATAAAACCATTTCAATCCCACGTACTAAAGATATATATTTATCTTGGACCAGTGCTTCTCAAAGTGTGGTCTTACAGCATCATCAGTGCCAAGGGAGATATAAATTCCCAGGCTCTCCAATCAAGCTACTGAGCTAGAATCTTTCCTAGTGGGTTCAGGAATCTGTCTGAACAAAATCTCCAGATGATCACTATGCATAGTAAAGTTTGAGAAGCAATGCTTGACTCATTATCCAGTTAGACCCATCTAGTTCATTTCTTTTTATGATTGTGGAGATCAAGGACAAAAGAGGGCAGGTGACTTGCCCACCATGAAATAGCTATCTGGGGGCAGGGACCTGGATCTCTGATTCCCAAAAACGGAACTCTGCTAGTCACATTGCCAATGTGGGTGGACTCTGGGAAAGTCAAGAGTCTTGTCTTGGAAAACAGGACGAATTGGGGCCAGTGTCTGCATATTCTCAGGTGAGAGGAGAGATGGAACTCTGAGCTCTCCTTCTTCCCTGGGCAGCCTCTCCCCATTTATAAGTCCTATGACCCTGCTGTCAAAATTCCTCTTGAAGAATCTCCCTAGAGCATTCTTGGCTGAGCTTTGCAAAATGAGGGGAGGGAGGGAGCAGAGACAGGAGGAGAATGGTCTCCCCCTTATCATGCCAGTGCAATCATGGGGATTACATTTGAGGATTAAGAGTCACTTGGGGATAATTTAGCTAGGCTGGAGAGCGAAAAACACAAACACACAGGCACGTGCACACGCAGGCACACACAACATAAACAGATTGCTTAAACGCATGGCAGAAAACAAACAGCACTGGGGGAAGACAGGGGGATGGGTGGAACCAAAAGGGCCTGAATTTTGAATAGGTACATAGGTTCCAGAATGATCTGTTTCCCAAACACTTTTGGTGAAGTTGTATACACAGTGACTGGAGCGGAGCAGCTGCTTCCCCAACTCTGTGCATTGCTCTGTTTCAGAACTCCTAGCATCCCTCTCCTCCAGGCATCTGTTCCTGAGAACACTTGAAGGTTCTGCCAAGAGAACTCAGACTGGCAATAGAATGCTTGAAATTGAGAGAGAGACAGAAAGAGAGAGAGAGAGAGAGAGAGAGAGAGAGACAGAGACAGAGACAGAGAGAGAGAGATATTCCTTAGCATCTAAGAAGATTCAGAAAGTTCCAGGGGAAAGTGTTAGCTATTTTCCTGAGCTTAGACACCTTGAAAAAGGTCAAATATTAAATGACCCATCTCTTAGGGTCATGCTTGAGTTTAAACAGGAATCCTCAGCAAGTTAGTTAGTAAGTGGCTTTTCCAGGAGAGGAAGCAAGCTGCTCCCTCTTCTTGACTGAGTGTGTGGGTCAGGACCTAGGTTTTTTCCCCTGGCATTCCAATGAATGTCTCACAAGCATAGCTAATAGAGTCTAGAAGAATCTTGTGCTTTTCCAATGCACCCAGAAAGGGCTAAATAGACCAGAGTACTTTAAAGTAGAGAAAGAAAATAATTTGTCTGCCATCACCGAGAAGCTTGACAAGAAACTCAAGTGAGAGGAGTGGCAGAGAGGCCCCGTCTGTGGTGAGAAAGCTCCCTTCAGGCCTCACTTGTCTCACCCTTAGCTGCAAAGCAGTGACCTCTGTGAAAGGGAGCCCCTTGCCCACTTCCACTCAGCCAAGTCCTGGGTGGCAAATGTTGGTCCAACCTGAAAGGGGTAGAAACAGAGAGGCCTGGGCCTTCCAGCAAGGAGCTTCAGGGTCTGCAGGTGCTGAAGCCAACAGAAGTAACTCTCGAGTTACCCCTTATTCTTGTGTACTCCCTCCATTTCCCCTATGCATGTAGCCTTGATCATCAACAGAGGTCTATGTATTCCTGTCTTCTATTTGTCTCCTATGCATAATGAGGCCGCCTGTTTTCCTTTCCTGGGAAAGAGCCATCCCCATCAGGGAGAGGGTGCCTGGAGAGGTGGGTGGAAGTGTGAGCTGAGGGGGCTATTTTCCCTCTTCTAATTTTCCCCGTTAGTGCTAGAGAACTACAGGATCCTTTTCCAGATGAATAAACACTGCAACAGATGTGGTGTCGGCAACAGTGTGTTCTGGGGTTATTTGGGTCTGTTTAAATTGGGCTTTTCCTGCACCAAAGGATTTTGCAAAATATGTTAGGCTTTTGAACACAGAGAGATTTCCAGCCTCAGGTTTGTAGGGACTAAAAATTAATTACCCCATTCCAGTAAGTCAGTGGGTGTGGAGGTTTTGTGTTAGGAACTACCACCCTCATGCCCAAATGACCTAAAGGAACAAGTCTCCTCTTTTCTCTGATACCTTCCAGAATAAGGAACTGGATATTTTACAACCTTGATCTTCTGCTTTGGATTCTATCTGGCATTTTAAGAACATGATCACTATGAGTGAAGCCATAGGACCCATTCAGAGGCTCCCAGGGTGGGAAGGGAAGCCATGTCGCCCTCAGGGATGGAACATCCGTCCTGCCTGCCTATTGTGAAGGTTGAGAGGAAAATCCTGCAGCGAACAGTCAGGTGCAACCCTCTTCTGCCAGAAACAGCTCTCACAACAATTCCACACTTTTTGAGAGGGATGCTTTTGTGGTCTCAGAGTCTGGCTCATGTGGAAAGCTGAAAAGGAAGGTTTTGTTTAGCATGGAACACTGAGTGAGGAATCGGGAGCCCTTCTGTCTCAGCCTGGTTCTGTCACCCTCTCTGTCATCTGTGGGGGCTCACCTAGCCTGCCTCTCTCTCTACCTCCCCTTCCTCATCAAATGAGTGAGTTGGACTAAAATCAGATTCTTTCTAAGCTTCTCCTGTTGACAACACTTACCAATTCTTTGATTCAGTACTCAACTAACAAAATTAATGGTCTTTTACCTGTTATTTTGGGATCTTAGAATGGCCAAAGGAAACCTAAAGAAATAATTAATAGAGATTTATTTATAAATATTTCTTAACATTTAAAAAATATGTCGATAATAGCGCTTTTACCTGAAAGATCAACCCCATTGCCCTCCTATCCTCATGAGGAAATCAGCAGCAATCCTGTGACATGATTGGCATTATCCCTCTGTGTGGACAGTGATTAGGAAATGGTAAAACTGAAACCCTAAATATGGGTTTGCTGTCTCCCAATTTTCTAGAATTCCTGTTATTATGCCTAGGGCCAGTTCTAACTAATTAATGATTATATATCCTGGTTATTCTAATCATCAAGTAAGTTTTCAGTGCCAGCTATGGTTTTCTTTGAAAAGTAAAAGATAATGAAGCACAGGTATAATATACATTGAGAAATGATTACTCCAATCTGAATAAATATATTCTTACTACACACATATGTATATAATATACACACACACACATATGTGTGTGTATATGTGTGTGTGTGTGTGTGTGTGTGTGTGTGTGTGTGTGTCTCCCAGGCTTATAGACAATTTTTTAAATGACTCACTCACCCTCCTTCCTTTTTCTAAGCAGTATCTAGTTCATTTCCCTCTTCCAAATATAAATCCCTAAAGGTTAGGAGTACTCTTATTTTAAGGCAATAAGGAACAGACGAAGGTAGCCTTTTCAGGTATTCTCATGTCATCAGGTATTCAGTTCTCCAAGGGAGTGAGGATAAAGTGGCCCAGTGCCCTTGGGCCTTTAGAAAACATCTCATGGGGTCACTGCTTTGATTCCCAACCATGCCGGAGGTAACAGATATGAGGCTCTCCATGGTGCTTACCAGAAATATGTATGGACTGTGGGACAGAACAAGGGGCTTTGAAGATTGGAGAATTTGCCGGCCCTGTGACTGTTCACTTTATTGCTTTCTTCCTGTGCAAAATGTCTGCAGACCCAGAGGGAGAGGCACTGGCCAGACAGTGAGTCAAATGACAAGTTGACAAAATGGTTGTAATTCTAGAAGCTGCCGTTCCATCCCTGTCTCTTTATGTAGAGGTGGGGATGAAACCCAAATCTGAAACTGCTCCCAGGAGAGCAGGAAGATATTGTTACTAATGGTTGGACTGACCTGAATTCTTTCCACACTTATTTATGCCAGACGTTGGTGTAAGCATCTGAGTTGTGTCCACATTCACACCCACCTCTAGCAAAGGCACAGCCACACCACACCACTCAAAGCACTGTGTACCACAGTGTGCGGGACAGGCAACTGATGTTGTGGTAGAAAGACCTCAGCATGACACTGCAGCCATCTCTGCTTCTTACCCAGAGATTTTGTGACAGCAGGCACAAGATGGGCCAGCAGAATTTGATGCTGCGTTTGAGCCATGCCGTTTTTCACTGAGGGCAGATTTATGCCGTTTTAGACACAGTGTCTATTTGCATTCATCCATTCATCTTCTGAACAAATGGTTGTGGAACACCTGCTGCTGTCCACTATTTTACTCAGAGTTGGGGACATACTATGAACACAAAGCCCTGCCTTGGAGATTCTCACACTCTGGTAGGGAATGTAGGCAAGAAACTAGGGACTCTTAAAGGTGTTTGACAGGTGCTGAGATGCAAGCTAGCCTGGGTTGTGGGTGATCAGGTAGGAGTTGCAGGAAGAAGTGCAAATGGAGGTTTAGGCCAGGTTGAAGGAGGAGTAAAGGTTAACCAGGAGAGGCTTGCAGTAGTAGGGAAGGGACAGTTACAACTAAGGGAAGAGAGTTCAAGGTCCTGAACAAGAGAGAAGTGGTGCCAGCCAGCCAACTACCTTGGGTCCCATACCATACTAGGTCCTTGACACTAATGATCTATGCTACATGCTGTCCACATGTTGGCTTCTTTCTATCCATGATGTGCTCACTCCTCCTGCCTGCTAAATATTGTCTCTACATGTAGATTTGAAAACGGAGCCCTCAAGGATTTAAATGACTTGTTCATGGTTATACAGTAAATAAAGCAAGGGAGCCAGGTTTCAAGCCAGTTCTGACTCAAAACATGAGCTTTTCAGCACCACCATCCAGAAGTGCCCGGGCCAGCAGGAGTAAAGCTCATGGGACCTGAGTACTGTGAATGTCATCCTTCCCCAACTCCCTAGACATCTCCTTGAGGATAAGGACCAGGGTGAGTCTGTGGGTACTCAGTGCCTAAGAGAGATCAGGATACGTTATACCTTCTTAGTAAGTATTTGCTAACTGAAGCTGTACTTGGCCTCTGTTCCCTCTCTTTTATTTTAAAAAAAAATTTTTTAAATTTTTGATTCATTGTGCAGAAATGGGGTACAACTTTCATTTCTCTGGTTGTGCACGAAGTAGAGTCACACCGTTTGTATAATCATACATGTATGTGCTTGTCTCAATCCACTAGTATCTCATTTCCTTCCCCCTGCCCCCTCCCCACCCTTAATTTTCCTCCACACAATCCATCCTTTCTCCATTCTTGTCTTCTCCCCCACCCCCATTATGTATCATCATCCACTTATCAGAGAAATCATTCGGCCTTTTGTTTTTTGGGATTGACTTATTTCACTTAGCATGATATCCTCCAGCTCCATCTATTGACCTGCAAATGCCATAATTTTGTTCTTCTTTATGGCTGAATAATATTCCATTGTTTTCTATCCTTCTAATAAGAGTCTAGAAGAAATTTTTAAATGACATTGAAATTCTGTACATTTTTATATAATTTGGAAACTGACTCAGTAAATCAGTAGGAGATGAACTTGTTGATGTAACTACTGTTAAGAGACCCTTGAAATCCTTGTCTGATGCTTGATTATACAGTTGGGGTTTTAATTGTTCAAGGAAAGATCATATCCTGCCATCCAAGAAATAAAGTTAGGCTTTTGTCATGGAAAAAGGTTTATGAACTTGATGAAGTACATAGAACTGTATCTAAGATCTAGCAATGAAATAAACCACTTAAGTCTCCTTAATTGATCTATCAATAATATCACCATTATGAATTTATATTGATTTTTATGGTGATTTCCTTTAATATGAGAATTTTACAACAATGACAAATGAATTGGTGGCATCATTTATGATGCTCAGAACATATAAAATCTTTAGTGGTATGGTCCTGGATTAGAATTAGGTTTTTTTTTTTTTTTTTTTAACTCATTAGGAGAAGGATGGTATTCCACCTGTAATTGGTTTATTAACCAATGGAGGATCTTGGCCAAGTGGAGTCAGGAAGGCAAAGTTGGAACCATGTGGACTTTCTAGTTTAATCATTTTCACCTACCAATTGTGGTAACTTAGGCAACTTATTCACTCTTATTAACTCTGAGTTCCCTTGTCTATTAAAGAAGAATATAAAAAGCTCACCTTGTAGAGTTGTTACAAAGTTTTCAAATAGTTCAGGAAGAACAATTGGCTCATTGCCAAGCATATGTGGCCATTCAGACCCCTTTGTAACCTTCACTTTGACTTGTGCAATCCATTTATCCTTGTGGTGCATCACTTCTCTCTCTGTAAAATGGGGATTGTGATAGTGTCTACCCTGTAGTTATTATTGCATGAGAATATCTGTTTAAAGCCCTTAATATGGATTTATAAGTATTCAGGAGATACAAATTATAAGTTCCTTTTATCTTATCATTGGGTCATTGCTTCCCTAGAAAGTAGTATCAGCTTTTCCTAGTGCAAGAGCATTATTCTTGTCACTGGGACTTCCCCTGAAAGCATGGTTGCCATTCAGTGCTGTTGAGGACATGACCGAGTCACTCTGTGGAGAACTGAAGACAGAAGTGGAGCCCTCACTGTCCCCTGCCCTGGTGCAAGGATGTAGACAGTCTGTAAGGGTGGGTCTGCCGGGAGAGAATGAGGAACTCCCTGCCCAGGATAGTGCCGACATCTAAGGGAGGAAGGGTCCTCTGGGTGGAGTGGGATGGGGGGCTTAGAGAAGTGCCAGGCATTGATTTTTATTTCAGAAACCCAACAGCACAGAGAAGTAAAAAGGTACTTTTCTCAAAAGGAGAATTTTCTTGGAAGGCCCACATCTTTCTTAGGTAAACAGGGAGAGACATATTTACAAAAGGTTTGTAATTGGCAATAGGCTTCCAGCTCTGGGACTCTCTTTTCCAGTCCCTGAAGTCAGTGCTGGAGATGGCCATGGCTATGGGTAGAATGACCAGTGGACTGGAAAGTGGCAAAGCTGTTTCTGCCTCTTCATGTCCATAACAATTTCTAAGTACACACAATCTAAATGGAAGAAAATGGTTCCGAGTTCTTGAAGCATAGTGGTCTGTCTGCATGCATCTTTTTACATGGTTGTAGAAGAATGGTAAATGGCATAAGAATGAGTCTACAATGCTTGAGTTTCCTTAAACAGGGTCTTCATTAGGAACTTGAATCTGCTAGAGCATCCAAAATGTGGTATCCTAAATGGATTTTTATTCCTTCTCCCATTCAGTTCATTCCTCCTCTTACCACCCTCTGCCTTCCCCATGTCCCTAATAATATATTCCCCTAAATCACACCTGGTATCATCTCCAATTAAAGATTGCTTCCATTGCTGACAATACCTCCAGCTGTGCTTTAAGCAGACCTCACTCCACTTAAGAGTGTCCTGTGCCTGCTGATCCCACTGCAGTGTTCTCTCTGTTTAAGACATTGCCTCAACAAAATCTGTTTTAGTGTTTTCCTTGCTTCTCCATGCTGAATTACAGTCACAGTCAACGGCCCACTTGTGTGCAGTTCAAGAAGCAATTAAGGGCTTTTTGCCTTGAACAAGCAAGGGAGGGGGTAGAGTGAAAAATGATCATGATCCTGATGATTCCTCTGCTTAGCTGAACAGTTCAGGGATCTTTGATACCATGAGTCACCCACATTTAAACAGGTTTCTATAGCTGCCTTCTGCAGCCATGCCCGCCTGCCAGAGCCACTGGATGGCAGTTCAAGGACTCACTTGTGCCATTAGGTCGGAGCAATCCAATCTGACTTTAGATTTGTGATTAAATACAGTTGTAACATCTGCACAGTGATCCATGGCAGAATGATGGTATCTCTGAAAATTAAAAAGTGGAAACTTTGGAGACCTCCCAAGGAAACTTGCAGTCTGTATTGTAAGCCTTTTGTCTTATGCTGTGGGATTTATCCTAATCTGATGATGGTGGCCTTATCTTCCTATGCATGGCCACATGAATCGTGTCTGCCTTCAACTTCTCTGTTCCTAGAGGGCAGGCACTTTTATCTCACTTATACCACTGGGTCTAAGACAGAGCTAATGATAGAAGCTGCTTAAATATTTTTGTTGAGATGATCAAGGGGCACCCTCCTCAGTGTTTGCTCAATAAATACATCTGCTCCGTGTAGAGCAGTGAGGAAGTCTCTGGAAACGAATATGATTCGTTCTCCAAGTGTGGGCATTGAACCGGCAGCAACATCATCTCCTGGGAATATGTGAGAAATGCACATTCTCTGGCCCTGCCCTGCAGCTGGGGATCAGGCAGGCCCTTCCAGGTGTTTCTGAGGCATGCTCATGTTAGAGAATCACTGCATCCCTGCTGGACCATTAGCATCTTCTCAGACTTCCTTCTGTGAAGAGGAGAGAGACCTCCAGCAGTAACAAATCTACAGAGGTGGGAACTGGGAGCTTTATGGAGGTGACAGCAAGCTTTGACATAGCCTTCCTACTGCCTCAGCAGTGTAACTGCATGGTGACCTCCCTCCTTTCAATGTTTTAGGGCTGGCTGGCAGCTCCAGAATTCAAGTGATTCCACAAGACAACCTAGGGTTGGCGTGAAACAGGGGACAGTTCTTGCCTTGATGGGAATGTCCCCTTGTTCCTCCACTGAGTATGTCTGTTGAAGCAGAGAAGGGCACTAATTCTTACTCATAATCTAAGAGACTATGGAATAATGAGAGGAGGTTTAGACATGGAAGACTCAGGTCAGGGCAGGTCTCCTCGGGTAGCTTTGGGACTCCGGGAAAAAACATTAACCTCATTAAACTCAGCTGGACCTGAATTTTCCCACCTCAAAAACTGAGATAATTATATCTTCCCTGTTTCACATTCTGCTCAGTTGAGATAGGAGTGGGGATAGAGTTTTGAATTCCAAATCCAAACCCTCATTTCCCCACCCAGATTTCTTGCTGAAGGCGCCCCACCAACAAGCCCAGTGAGAGCAAGGTACTTGGTTGATTTAAGCTGATGTGCTTACAGACATGCATGTGTGCACACATGCACATGTGCCCTGCAGGGCTTCTCTAGGGAGGGCTGCTAGAACACAGGGTTGAGTCACACCAGCCCAAATGAGTCCTCCCCTCTCCTGCCAGGGCAGAGTCCACATCCAGTCTGAGCATGAGTGACTGGAACCCCAAGTGAGACCAAGGCCAGGGCAGGAGGACCCCATAAAGGCAAGAACCTGAAGAGCACCTGCCAAGTATAGATGCCAGAATAAGAAAGAGGTGAACCTAGAAGGCTGCACAGGACAGCAATTTTGCTACTATGATCATGGCCCAGTGATAGACAGGTCCCAGCCTGGTACACTGGGCTTGGCCTTTCCCTGGCAAGGAGCCATCAAGTCATAGAGGTGGATGTGCAAGTCTGAATCAATCCCTTCAAATGGGAAAGTGAATAGAAAGCCCCCTTCCCTATAGTACACACATTGGAAGAAGATGGGAGAAGTTCCTTCCATCCTTGGTCACTGGGAAGTCACACTGAAAATGCTAATGAGTTGTATGTGTGAGAATCTGTATTACTTCAGGACTCTTTCTCCAGTCCCTGAGTGCCAAGACCAGTAGCAAGCCCAGAGGACCCTTGGTGACCACCATGGCTCCTCCCTAACTACCTGGTAGGGATCAGGCTCATGGTAGGTGTGGATAGTTGGCCAGTTCGGCTTGGTGGGCTGGTGGTGCTGAGGCCAGTCCAAAGGGAGTGGGCAGAACAGAAGATAGTGTGGGAAGGCTGAGGACGAGAGGAAATACGCATGAGTCACCAAATAGGAAACAGCCTGCCTGGAAAGGAGGTGAGGTGGGGGCTCACGGAGAGATACTCAAAGGGGGTGGTTGTTTCAACTTACTTTTATGAGTCATCTATGGGTCTGTGGAACAGGTGGGTTTAAAGTGCCAGGGATATAACATATGTTGGCCTAAACTGGCAGCACCTCAGAAGCCCTAATCCCAGCACCAGGTGGACCTGAAGTGTGTCATGGGGCTAGTTCACCCCCAGTCCACAAACCATAGCCACTAAAACCTCTGTGTGTGTGTGTATATGTCTGGTTCCCCACCGCTGCCCTTCTACCTAAACTGTGATTACCTGTCCTCCACCCCAGCTTATCTAAGCAAGACCTGAGTGACCTCTCTGGTCCTTGCTAGTCTGACCCCATTCTCTCTTTGCTCCCTTGACCCCCATTTCTAATTTCTGGAAACCCAATGCTAACATCCAGTCAGTAATGAATATGACCATTGACTGGAGATATCCACACACACTATTGTGTTCCATCCATCACATGGGACTTTGGGTACTGAGCGGGGTGGCTGAATAAGACTGTGCAGGTTGCATACTAGACAACTTGAGAAGGTGCCTTTTATCCACTGGTCTCTTTATGTAGTGTATAAACATACCTTGCACCCTTGAGTGCCCTGGGTGAGCCCTAAGTTTGTCAAGGCTCTTTGCATATTATAATTTAAACAGACAAACTTAATTTGTTGAGATGGGGGTGGAGGCAGGACACCAAAAGTGTAATCAGAAACAACAATCAAGTCTCTAGACAGATTCTCTAATTCTTTCTTCTATTTTTTCACCCTGGAGGATATTTATAATTATTGTTTTTTAAATGCTCATGATGTCACAGATAAAGAACACCAATTGCTCCCAACAGAACTCTAACTACAGTATGTGTTTAGAAGAGCAAATTACTGTTTATACATGGACAGGATTGTAAATGAGGGGAAGAACATTACAAATTATATGTTACTGAAAGAAAGCCAAGGCATTTCCATTTCTTTCTTTTCATGAAAAGATATCATTACCTGTATCGTGCCCCCTTCTCTCTGTCCTCTCAATGGACTTTGGCATTGGTAAGCCTATAAGGAGTACCAAGTTTATGTTTTATGTTGTGACTTTAGAACATGGGATAATGCCAAAGGTGGTGGAGGCAAAACAAATTTCCATATTCCAGGCTACTCCAAGAGAGTTGGGGTATAAAGGTCGTAAGTATGTGTTGACATCATCTCTCTCAGGAACTGTGACTTTCAAATGAATCTATCCTACAAGGTCTACATTCAACCAAAAAAAAAAAAAAAAAAAAAAAAAAAGGAACCTTAAAAAGAACCTAAATGAAATTCTTCTAAGTTGGAATCTTTGTACATTTTGATTAGCAAAAGTTATTGTACATTACATTGTCTTTTATGAATGATAAATAATTCTTATTTTTCTTAAGTGTAGCCCTATTCTCTTGTGAATTAACTATTCTATCTGTGAACTATATTATTTGTGAACTAAAGGCAGTCAAGATATATGTACCCACATGCTCACATACACCATAGGCCCCTGGGAAGGACCATAGGAACATGCTATTTTGTTCATATCATCGGTTGTAATATTGTTTTGAAGAGTGAGTAGAGCCCATTTAAAAACTCAGAACAGGATATGGTCTACAAGGAAGGTGTTGAAATAATGTTAAGTGTTCAGAGTCAGTGTTTCCATGCTACTCGAGTTCTCAGAAAAACAGGTTCTAGGAATTTAGGTCTGGGCAGACTCAAGGTAATTTTATAGTAAAAGAAGATTTTGGAAAGATTGTTTCCTATTAACTACTCAGTGTCATCAAATGCATCCTTCTTTGATTCATTGCACAGAGGAAGTGGAACAAGAACAGGCTGTGCAGGTCTGCGCTGAAGTGCTGGCTGCAGGCTGGCCAAGGCCTCTTCCTTCTTCCGTGCTCCAGGTGGCTCCTCTGAGCAGGGTCTTGAGATTCATATACTGAAGGCTTGCATTGGATCATGAGGCAGAGGAGGCAGAGAGTAGGTGTACTGTGTAAGCAACAAGCTTCCTTATTGCTCCTGCTTTATTTAAAATCAAGACACTCAATGTGGGATCATTATCAGCACACATCTCAAAACCATGGACCCTCTCAGTTGGAGATGGCATTGGAGGTGGCCTAGGCCCATCTTCTTCACAGCACTGTCATTGGTGTTTCAAAGTCTCAGATGAGATGAATTGCCTAGGAATAGTGTCTCTGCTTATGTTGCAAAGTGTGACTTGCCTCAACCCCAGGGAGGTTCATGGACTTGGGCTTAGGAAATAAAGGGAAATGGACTTGGGCAAAGTTGAGAAAAACCCCAAAATGAAATTCTCATCTCAATCCTCAGTATCTGGTAAAAGTCAAGTAGGAACACACGAGTTTCCTTCTCAAGCTAATTCCTACATCATTGTGATTATGCGTTAGTCATTCTCAGATAAGGGACAGACTATACTAGGTAGACCCACTTTAAAAGGAAAAAAAATTCAGGTTTTCTGGAGTTAACACAATTTTCTCACCACAAATGCCAACAGTACTAAATGTTAAAAGTCATTCCCAGGTGTCAGACATTTGTTTTCCAGACTATCAAGAAGTTCACTTCAATGCACCTAAGATACATTTCCTGGTTTCTTACCACCAAACCTTTGCCTTACCATTCAATTGAGTTAAACCATAAAATGTGAGTGGCATGAAGTTCCAGTAGTTTTCTACTCAAGAACAATGCCAATTATCAAATGGAACTGTCAGGCAAATCCATAAGGGGGTACTTTGTTATCATTAGTGAAAAAGTTCACAGCATTCTTTTCCCCTCAAGACATGCCAACACACTATGATCTCATTTCACCTAAAAGGTCCTGGGACACTAAGCCTGTGACTTTATTTGCAGCCTTAACTGCAGTGCTGGATATATTTGTGCTACTTTGCAAACCTAAAAAATGAGACTAAAGAATGATAGGAGCAGTATCCATTAGAGAAATTACTTGAAGGTAAAAACTATCCACATGTCATCCATAAAGGAGTTATTAATTCAAACACATAGTTTGCACCTCCTCTATTCAAGATCTAGCCCTGAAGTAGCCAAAGTTTCACTAAGTACTACAACACAGATATAGGATATGAATAATCATTCTATATACATTATTTAAGAAGGAAACCATTGCTTCTTAACTAAACTACAGGCACACATCTGCAAATGGGTTCAAAGAGATTCTCACTATAAGCTTTATTATTATGCTCTAAAACTGATCTGAATGTTAATATCCTGGTAAGGAAATATACCATATCTGCCAATTACTTATAATTTATCAAAATTGCCTCTCTTCCTATAGGAATGAGTAAAAATTCTCATTATTTTACTGAACAGTTCCAGGGGAAAGTATCATGAAGATGATAGACCCTGAAAATGTTTCTCAGTGTTCTGGTTTCATCTCCTTTGAAAAATTAAGGCCATAATTCCCAAACTCTGAGCTGCAACAAATGCACACAAAAGCATTTGTTTAAAATTTCCAAGGCAACACAGCAACATCTGTCAGATTTAGCAGATATTACTGTTAAGTTCTTTCAGACTAACTACTGATATATGTAACTGGTGAGTATCTCTCTTCATCTAAGGGGACTGCGGAAAAAGTTACTTAAACATAAAGGCACCATGAACTAAGGAAGTTTGAGAACCATAGGAAGTTGGAAAGGAGACTTTCCATCAGACCTCAGAGTCCTCCTGCAACGGACTACCCTACCCACCCTGTTCACCTTAGTTGCTGAGGGTCTTGCTAGATTTTGTCACTGTATAACATGTCTCTACAAGTTTAGGAAGAGGAAATGGTCCTGCTGAATTAGAAGTCTTGGAGTGCTGTTCAATCATGTATGTACATATCATAGACAGTGACTGGCATGTAATAAAAGTGGTAGTATGTGTGCATTGGGGGTGATGATGGATTTCATTAATAATATCTCCTTTCACAGTTGTTGGCTTAAAATATGCAGTCTAAACCTATTCTTGTCTCATTTTTACCCAAGAGCAAATCTTTGCAATAAGCCACAAAGCTCAACAAAAGTGTATCTAATTTGTAATATGCAAAGAAATGACAAGCTCAGGTATTATCCATTTTCAAACCCCCCTCCTCCATCACGTACACACAAAAACACACATCTTTGAGAACTCAGTAGGGATGTTACTACTATTTGAAGAACTTTGTCTTTATTTCTGAAATAATTTCTTGCCATGATTAACTTTGATCTTCCAATTCTGAAATCTAAAGAATAAACCTATATTCCTTTGCATGGCACAGGGAATTGTGGGTTGTTTTTTGTTTGTTTCTTTCTTTTTTTTTTTTTTTTTCAAATCCAAGGATGTGCCAATAAAATCAAGGTTAGGATTTCTGTGAATGGTTTGAGTTGGAGAGAAGTAATCTCATACTGGTAATGTAGGTTTGTGTCATGAGACATATGAAAAAGTATGTGGAAGAAAAAAATATCAGTGCATGAAGGACATATTTCAGTTTGTAAAATTTGCAGTTCCAGAGTGGCTTTCCACTGAGGAGACCATTAGATTACTTATGGGATATTTACAGAGGAGGGAGCAAAAGTAGAATGGAATCTGAATATATAAACCGCTTATGTTCTTGAAGTCCAATTTTACTCAGTTTTTTTGTAACAGAATGCATTTCCCAGTAGGAACTATATTTTGCATGCTTTTGGGCTCTCTAGCTAGCTTATGAAAGCCTATGGCAAGTATACTGTACCAGTACATTTTTTTAAAAGAGCACAGAATTAGGTATGAGATAGTTTTGGTTGTGAGTACAAACCACAAGAACTATTTATATGACCCTGTGCAGGTCACTAAACTATTCTGAGTTTTGGTTGACTTGTGTGTAGTATTCAACATGTGAAAATTTTTTGTAAACTATACATTCCAGTGCTTTTCTTGGGTGCAACCTTCAATAAATGTTTGCTGAATGAATGAGCAAACAAATGCATTTTATTTCTGTGGGGAAAACTAGGGACTCCTACAACTTGTATAGCCTCAGATGGTGATTTCAGTCCAGGGACTACAGAAATGGAGACTTCTTGGGGAGTCTCCCATGGCCACTTGTATGGTGTTGGAGTCTCCTCTACAGTATCTGGTGGTTGAGTTTTTAATTGCCACAGCTTCAGAGGCAAGGTCAAGACTTTGACATGAGCCCTGTTGTCTTTGGATCAGAGGTTTCGCTGAACCACATGGGTATACGGGAACTCGTGGGGTCACACAAGTGTGCATGAACACCTTGTGGGAACCTCCTAAACCAACATACCAACAGTCTCACACATCAATGAAGTGTGGTCACCATTTGCATGTTTGACTCAGTCACAAGTGAGATATTTGCAAATGAAGGGCATTGTGAGTACTTCCACATCTGTGAAATAGAAAAAAAAAAAGTATTTTTAATATATATATATATATGTGTAAAATATATAAGTACATTTTATTGGCCCAAAAGGACTAGATTAATACATTGAAAACACATAAAAAAAATAAACATACTTGAAAGAAAATAAAATCTCAGTATAATTCCCAGAAGGGAGCAAAAAGACACAAGGTATTACAGTCTTGGAGGCAGTTATTGTGTTCTGAGTTTGGGAATGGACTGTGAGTTCATTTGATCGTGACCCTTCTTTTCTAATTATAGTGCGTTAGGCTCAAACAGACACGGGGTGGAGTCATTTTCAATCAATCTTCTGTTTCAGTAGGCATACCTTCTAAAAAAATCCCTAAAATTTCAAGAGGGGGTTTTCTTCTTCTTCTTCTTTTTTTTTTTTTTTCCCCCTTAAGCAATTGCTGTTTTTTGAGCTCCAAGGGCTGACAGCTGTTCTAGTTTTGCTTGGGGACTTTTTCACAATGTGGATTAATCAATGTTATGAACTGGGTCCGTGGGGTTTTGGGAATGTAATTGGTTTCAGATGACACTTTGCTAGTCAATCTGTGAAACAGCCGAATGTTGACACAGCTGAGCAATTCCAGCTGTTTCCACTCGCCCCTTCCTCTTCCCTGGACGCTACATCCTTTGCCTTTATTTTTGTCTGCCCTCTCTCATTGTGACTTTGCTAAACTAATTTGCTATCCTTTCTGAAATTTCTTTTCTGCTTCTCTCTCCTTTGGGATGCCATGACTCCCTGCTCGTTATATCCTCCACCCAAGTTTATTTTGCAAAACTTTTTTTTCTTGGCTAGTATAGTTTTTAAAAAAATGATAGTTTTACCATTCGAGTTCTTTTTATTTGTGGTGATCATCTAGTTTTAGGGCACGCAGCTACAAATTTAGGTTTTATATAAGTGCTTGGATTCTGTGAATATTTATTTGGTTTCACAACTGGCTGGTTAATCTTTTTACTTTTTAAAATTACTAGCAGCATACCACTGAATAAACAGTACAAGCTATTAGCTTTATTCAGCACTTAGCTGCTTTTGCTATTGTGCATTCCTCTGAAACAGTGAGAAAAAGAGATTCAGGTATCAGTAATGCTGCTACAAAAGTGTATGATTAGAAGGAAGAAATAAAAAAGAGACTGATCCTGAATTATGTACAGCATATTAAGAGTTTATATACTGTCAGGGGAATGGTTCATAAATTGCTTTCAGTGGTTTTTCATTATCAGACTAATTTCTCTTTGTTTTTCAAGAGTACTTGTTTCTGTATCTTACCCAGTGGAGGAATGGCTTTAACTGCTTGTGTGCCCAGTACAATTCTCGCTAATTTATTAAGTGATGTGTCACAGATCTTGAGCTAAATGAGCTAAGCAAGAACAGAGCTGTATATACACCAGTGGATGTGGTCATTCCCATATCTGAGGCTCCAAGTGGGAAAGGTACTCCCATCCTGCCCTGAGTGTCTTCGTTTACTAAATGGGTGACTTAAAATTATAGGACAACTGCACAGCCACCAACTGTGCCTAGCTTATATAGACTTAGATGCACAGAGCAATTAAATATTCTGAAGTCCGGTCTAAGATTGTCAAACAACATGAAAAACATGAAGAGTTAGCACAAGAATTTAAGAAATAAATGCAATGGACAGAGTGGATTTTTCCAGATATCTCCTCCCACTAAAATTGTTAATGAACCTAGTATAGAGGAAGCACGCTTATGGGTGGAGACTATCTTAGAGGCAGGAGACCATTGTTAGATATACAAAGTTATTTCTCTAAAAGAGAACTGTAAACAGTACAGACCTTTAGGCTTGGTTAGGACTGATTGAGTTTAACACTTCTGCATAATTAGAAATGTAGTGAAACCTCTTAATTTTTTTAAGGAGTGAAATACTAAACTGTCATGGGCCAAGGATGCTAAAAATTTAAAAAATAATAATAATAAAGGACAGAAGAGCATGTGTATGAACAAAGCCTGTGTCAAAAATAACTCCAATTGCAGTTGGTGATGAGCAACCGGAATTATTGGTGATAACCTAGTAAACGGGTTTATAAAGCATTGCAGACATTTCTCTAAAGACATTGACTAAAATGTGGTTTTGGTCTTGAAGGAAGACAATGCTGAGTGTAATGGGGAGTATTAGCCTCTAAACCAAAAGCAAGTCTCTGGCCATTCATCAGATATTCTACAGCTGAACCTATATGCCTTACCAGCAACCTGAAGAAGGAGGGGGCTGGAGGGGTAGAATAGCCAAGGGATTTGAGATATGACCATGAAGGCGAACCAACATATTTAGTACCCTTTATTTGGGAAGTTGAGAATAGGTGGAATGAAGGTATAAGAACACAGAGAATGGAATGGTATGAAGCTCAGCTTACCCCCCAAGTACAACAGCAGCATCCTTGTGAATGATTTGAGGGTGAACTCACAGTGCACTGAACAAGAACACTGATGTTCAAATCCTTATTCCACCATTTGTTTTTCTGACCATAGGTATTTTGCTTATCATTCTAATTCCTATTTTCTTATTGAAAATAACAACCTTAAAACAATTTTAAAACCAGTAAGTGAGATGTGAATGTGGAGCACTTATCTTAATCCTTAAAATTTAGAAAAGTGCTTTTAACATATGCCTACTATTACCCTCATTTTCATCAATGACATTGTCAGTAGTTTCTTGTTATAATAAAGCTTGACAAGGGCACTTTTAAATCAATTTGTTTAGGTTAAGAATTAAAGGAAGTTTATAAGTTTACTCTAATGCAAAGATGTCAAAAAAAAAAAAAACAAGTTTCTTCTGGTAAAATTTCAATTTTATGGCAAGTACTTACCATTCTCAGCCTTTTTCTAAAGTGTTACTAGGGCAAAGGAACATGTTGCCCTGTCCTGTCGGTTTCTGGTTCCACAGTACCTGTCTGCCACTATGGAGTCATTAACGTCTGTTTGTTTAAAGTAGATGGGCAGTAGGTGGAATTGGGAAGCTTGTGCTGGACTTGGAATGTGAGGAATACAGATGAATTTCTTCACAATGGGTCTTTACAACCAAAAATACACTAGACCTTAGTAAATTTCAAACAAGTAGACGTAAGTCAAAGGCCCAAATGCTTCTTTGTTAGAGGAGATTTGAGCAGGGAGTTTGGTCACTGCCTTTCCACTGGGATACTTCAGTCAAGCTGCAGTCATCCCTGAAGGGAATATCTACCATGGTACAGCAAGAACCTTCCTGCTTCCAGGGTAGAATAGAGGAGTCACTGGATAAGAGGAAATGGAGCCAGGCTGAAGAACAAGACCAGAGTCTTTCATGAAAGAAATGGCAATGGAAACAGTCTTAATAGATCATGGTTGTGCTCTGAGGTCCTTTCCCTCCTAATTTCACAGTCATATTTATAACACCAGGAGCTTTATGCTAAATTCCTTGAGATTAAGCATCTCCTTAGAGGTGGAACTCTCCAGATATCCTGCTGTGCCATAAATTCTCTCTCCAGCCTCTCCCAGAGGGACACCATTGTCTTCTGAGACCATTCACTCATTCAAGAGACATGGAGTAGTTTCCTTATATTAATCCCCTTGGCTGCTCTCACGAAGCCAGTAGGGGTCAGAGACATTGATCTCACAGTCACTGAAATACTTGGAAAATGGCAACATCATTAAGTGTAGCAAAAGAGAAGAAGGTGCCATGAATATCTACAGGAAGGAGGTTTGAGTAGGGGAAACCTCTCTTGGGGAAATGGTAGTTCAGATCAGATCAATAAGAATTAACCAGGTTGGGCAGAGGGGGTCTGAGGATTTGAAGTTGATATAGAAATGGCACCTAACTGCTAGGAGCACAGTCTAAATGAGACGGTTACAGTGCATTGCAGTGCTTGCTATTTTTGTTGAAAATTTTCATGACCATGTTATTGCCTAGGAGGGAAATCTAAAGCAGATTCTATGGAGAGCTTTTGTCCTCAAAGAAGGATTCCTGGAAGAAGTGACACTTGAGTTGATTTTTGAATGATAGCTTTACTGTTAGCTTGTGAAACTTCCCAGAGTCTTTAATGTAGGGATTTTGCTTTGTTTTGTTTTCCCTCTCAGATTCTCCACATTTGATGTACTGGCAACACAGTGTTTCTTGCTAGACTCCGGGTAGAGAGAGAAAAAATTGGGGGGCAAGCAGTGAAGCAGTTGGGTTTGAGGAGATAAGGCTGAGGGGAACTTGGGCAATGCATTGCTTTCCAGTCAGTCAGCTTACATGGTAAAATTCTAGAATTCTATTTCTACTCAGGGAAGGGGGAGGAAAAATTGGGTAGTACCTTTTCTTCCTACTTCATGACCGGAGAAGTAAAGAATCCTCAATTCAGGTCATGGTGGTGTCTCAGCCGCCTGCGTGGTTTCTACTAAAGCACTCCATGAGAGGATTTTTTTGTTGTTGTTATTGTTCTCCCATAGTGAGGACCATTAACTTGGATGTTGTTAACACAAATCCCAGCTGAGCACTGTGGTGCATGCCTATAATCTCAGCAATTTAGGAGGCATATGCAGGAGGATCGTAAGTTCAAAGCCAGCCTCAGCAACTTAAGTGAGATCCTGTCTCTAAATAAAGAATTAAAAGGGCTGGGGATGTGGCTCAGTGGTAAGTACCTCTGGGTTCAATCCCCAGTACCAAACAAACAAAAAACCAGCACATCCCTGGGCTCCACAACAGACCTGCAGAATCATATGGAGTGGGGAATGTCTGCATTTTTAATAAGCTTCTTAAGTATACTCCCAGCTTACTTGAATTACATACCACGTATAATGAGACACTAATATCATAAAGTCAATAAAAATGGGTCATGGAAGTGTGCCTTTGTATTGCAAAGTATTGCAAAAATAAAGTTATTCAAATATTTGGCACTCAGAAGGTATAAACTAAAGTTACCTAGACAAACTTTTTTTTTTTTTTTTTTTTTTTTTTTTAGTGCTAGGGATTGACCCCAGGGCCTCATGCTTGCAAGGCAAGCACTCTACCAACTGAGCTATATCTCCAGCCCCTTGGGCAAACTTTTTCGGTAGGAGCTTTGATTCAAGCAAATCATAGCTGTTTTTAATGGTGTGATGTGAGTTGGTGTCTTTCCCTTCAAAATGGGATTACGTAAACACACACAGGCACTCCCTGCCCAAATGCCAAGGGCTAATTACATAATGTGGCCAGTGGGCGCCATTGCCCTGACCTCTACTTATGGTGTATAAAATTTTCTGTGTTGACTTTTGCCTTCACAGCTGTCCTAGAGGTTGGCTCCAGAATGTCATGGCTGGAAGGGGCTTATGACATTACCCAGTACACACAGTGTTCACACTTTATTCTGAAATGAGAGAGAGGTCCAGCAGGCACAGTGACATGCCCCATGCACACAATCAGGTAGTTCAGGAACAGGGTTAGAACTGGCTTTCTAAGCACTTTTCTATTTTCAGTACCTAGGCCAAATATTCTCTACAATATCCTGCAATGCTGGCTCATTTTTCATGGGAAAGCTGGTCTTGGATTTTTTTTTTTTTTTTTTTTGGTTGAAAATCTGTCTTCAGTGTCCTTCTTCTTTTAGTTTCTTGAGCTCATATTATGTGCCAGGCAGTAAATACTTTATATACATTAGCCATGTAATTCTTAGCAGTTCCCATTAAAAATCTCCATTTTACAGTGGAAAAGACTGAGGTTTTAGAAACTTTCAAGAAATTGCCAAGGATTTTACTCTTTTATATTTTGCACATTATTGCACCGCTAGTTATTCATGCTAAGGTACAAAGACCCCTTTTGTATAGTTACAGGGTCAGGCAACCTTGAACTGCTCTATATTTAGAAAATACAGATAAAGTGTATTAAACATTAACTTTACACCAGGTTCTGGGGAAATTTTGCTTTATAAAGTTACACTTTTACATTCCAGTATGTTCTTACTGGGCAGTGACTGTCTTCTGTCTGCTTTTTCCCCCCTCTTTTTTTTTTTTTTTTTTTTTATAAACTGCCTTTTTATAGAATAAGATAAACCTCATTGAAGAGAATTCTTGTTTTCTGTGGAGCATAAAGTTTTAGTTGGGGACATCAGCAGCTCCATGATGGGAAGAGATCAATGCTGTTTATTCTCCAAGGGCAGAGGCCACACTGTTGGTGCCATGCGGAGGTGTGTGTGGACTCCGGGCCTCCCGGAGCCAGTCTGCTGCTGCAGGATGGTGGGCACACTGGGGAGCACATCTGGTCCGTCAGTCCTCACTCTCCACACTTTATAGTACCATCTTTTCTGGGTGCATGCTATGGATTTCAGTCTCGGGTAATGTATTCAAGCTGTAGAAATTCTGCCATTTCAGATTAACATAACAAACTAGAAAAAACAAGTAGGAAAGAGCTCACATAAAGTGGAATGCCTCATTTGACCATGCAGTTCACCTGAGAGCCTCTGTGGGGGTGTCTCCCTGAACCTCAATAGTGAGCATGTAACCACTCCCACTCCAAGATGCAGATCACTTGTCTGCTTGGATGCGGAGCCCCTGTTGTGCCCCTAAGCAGTTGGGAGAGGAGAGGGTGTAACCTCTGTCAGTTACTGTGGCTGTGAGTGCCATGTCCACACTGAATACATAAATTACTATACACATGGCATGCAAGCACTCTCCGGGGACTTCTCGCGGCCGCTTGCCTGAGAAGTGGTGGTCACAGACAGGCTAAGCCTTTTTCCAAGCGGTTCTCTCTGCCTGATACACTCTCCCTGCTCCTCTCTGCTGGGCTTGCTTCTTGTCATTCAGCACTCCTCTCCTCTGGAACCTGTTCCCTGGCTCCCCACTTCTACACCTTGACCGAGGGGCAGCCATGCCCCATGTGTGGGCACTGACCCTTGACCCCATGGAAGCACTTTCTGGCTTTCAGGGCAAAGATAACTGGGCAAGGAGGTGACAGTGCCCCTGTGGTGGAGCTGCTCGCTCTACCTGTAGCATTTCTTTTGCTCACTGGCATTTATTGAGCACCTACTGTATGCCAGGTTGTTAGCAGTAATACACTGTCCCCTTCCCTTTGCAGAACTTGTGTGCCTAACAGTTAGTACAGTTGTCTGAAATTCCTTTTTAGCTCTTGCAATTCGAGGGAGACTTGTAGATCTAAATTACTTTTAATAAACTTAGAGGTAAGTATGCCTTGAGATGAACCAGCAAGGACTTTGGGCTGCTACCTAAGAGTACTCGAAGTCTGGGGAGCATACTGTGCAAAGAGGGCTGAGACCTGAAGCTTGCCTGCTCTCGCACTAACCCTTTCCTGTGCCATCCATGCCTCACGCCAGCACACAGACAGGCCTGCCACCTGCACCAGCGCTACCTGCATGTCAGCACTGCCCACCTGCTCTGTGATGCCAGATTTCAAGGGGCAGGAACATCAAGTGGCTTCTCCATCCTAAAGACTTCGGGGATGCCTGCCTCCAGACTCGGGCATGACATTTTTACCTTGTCTTTGGTGCAGGATTCCAGCCATTTTGCTCCTCTCAATAAAAAGAACAAAGTGGTCCGACTACTGAAGCGTCCCAAGCTGCTTTCCCCACATGCTCCTTGGCGTGAGAAAGTACAAACTGCAGTGTGTAGTCTCCAGTTCCCCCGAGCAGCCAATGGTGGTCCAGGGCTCAAGAGCTATTCTCAGGTTGGCTGGGATCTCCTCCCTTCATCCCCTGCTGGGGACTGCAGGATCACCTGCACTCCCTCCTGCCCGGAGTTGTACTGGGGAAGGCCTACGTCAAGTGCCTGCTCCAAAGGGGTGTTGTCATGACAACCACTGGGGACCAGGCCAGGAAGAAGCCAGCTCCTGTAGTGCATTGACTTTAGATGGAGCAGAATGAGGAGGGGAAGGAAGGTGAGCCAAAGGGACATGTGAAATAGGAGTCTGGATGCCAAGGTACCATGGACATGTTTATCAGGTGTTCACTTTTGCATGGAGTAATGCCAAGTGTGGTGGGGATCCTGCAAGATGTGAAATCTGTCACTCCCCAGTTTACAATCTACTCACAAAGTGCTTACTGAACCACACCCTCCCTAGGTGATGAGGTTAAATCTTATAACAGACACCCTTCCACCTCTACACAACTAATAATTGGGTGACTCTTGTCATAAAGGCTTCCCCTGACCCCCTTCAAATGTGAAGCTGTGGTGTTTTGATCCATTTTTTACATTTTCTGAGTTATTTTATTATCAAAAATAACCAAATCCCTTTTTCTTGATTAGAGTTGTTGGCTGCCAAAACTAGAGCTTTGAATCCACTTTAATTTTTCTACTTGATACCATCTGTCCTTGTCCCAGCATTCAGGCTGATCCCTATTTAGGGACAAAACAGGTAAAGAAAATTGAGAAGAAGAATCATTTATTGTATCCCATAAGTAGCAGGAAATCCTGGGCTCTAATTTCCCAGTGGGAGAAAAGCTTCTGTTGATCTAAGTCACAATAGCATATCTCAAAGCAGATTGTATACGGAATAAGGAAGATTTCTACAAATCCCCGTTCCTCCAGAAATGTTTGCAATTGCTTAGACAATGGTCTTATAACAAATATGTCCATCCCAATAATTCTTTGGTTGACAGGGAGCATAGAGAGGACCGTCTTTCCAAGAGTGACAATTAAATATCATTACCTTCATCTGAGTAAACCTCACTGCATGCTATGCAGTGAACATCTTCTAAGGTTGTCTGCAGATGGTTCAGAGGGTCTACATTTTTTTTTTTATGTGTTCCATTCAGTAGGTAAAATTCTGACTCTACTGACTGTTAAAGCAACTGGGAATTATACTCCTCTTTCTCCTGTGGCTGCCTGGATGGTGGTCACTGGCTTCCAATTGTCTCTCCACTCTCTCTTGGAGACTATTCTGTCTTCAGAGCTGTAATACTCCAATGTACCCATTGGAAAGAAAAGGCTATCATTGAGAGACATCAGGAAAGAAGATGAGGCAGTGATGTAGATCATCAGGGGGTCTGTGGTGGTGGTCTGCAGTAAAGAAGTTGCAGACTTTGTCCTCATGTATTTTACAGTCAAATGGGCAGTATCAATAACTTGTAATATAATATGTTTTATCTGGTTAAAACCAAAGTAATTGGTCCTATAAAAAGGGACAAAGCACCCCTGCCCACATGAATTCCTTCACTAGGAATACTGTCCTCATTCTTCTGGTCCTCTCAGCATAAAAGACCTGATAACTGGGCAATTGTGTCCATTATTCCCTGGCCCACCGTATGATATCCAGTTAGTCTATAACTTTCCTGACATTCTTCCAGCTACTTTCCCTTCCTTCCTTCTGCCACCATCTACCTTGGTCCTTCTACCTCTTCCCTATATTATTTTCCTTGCTTCTTAAGCTGATTTCTTTGTTGCCTCTGAACTGACTTCCTTCAACTCCGTTCCAAGCACTTTAGCCAGATGAGAGTTCCCTGATGCATGTCTCCTGAGCTTGCCTCTCACCACATTCACTCACCAGCCAATGGTGAAGGGATGCTCAGTCACTCAGAAGATCCCACAATGTTGGGAATGAATCTCAAACCTCTAATCTTCTCCGGGCTGCCAGTGCACTCTCTTTCTGAACTGCATCTTTTCTCTTTGAATGTGACCTAGCAGTGCACTTTCCTTGCAGTCTCAAACAGGCCTTGCGTGTTCTTATTTTCTCCTTTGCCCCTGCTCTTCTCCCTACAGCACATCTAAATGCCCCACAGCAGTCTCATTGGAGTCTTCCTCTTTGTGAGGAAGACTGACCACTCCAGCGTGGAGAGGGCTGCTGCTGGGCAACAGAAAATACTCGTCCAGTCAAGAACAAGCCATGCTCATACAGCATGACCCAGGAGACCCCGAAATCCCTGGACCTATTGCCACATCACCAAAAAATAAATAAATAAATAAATAAGTTTCAGACCCAGACACCTGTCCTTCAAGCTTTTCCATCCATAGTGATTTATTACATAAAGTGTTTTTCCTAGAAGGATGGACCAGAATGAAGAGAGTTCCAAGTTGTCTTTTAGCTTGACCACGGTTCTTTAGTAAATCAGGGTGAAGTGTCCAAGGATAAGCAATGACTTTGACAGTGACCGCCAACAAAGGCCCATATTTTTGTGTGGTTTCTCCTTCTCCCAGTTCCCTAATTTAGGGAGAGGTGTAAGAGGCAAAAACACAAGAAGTTTCTAAAGGTGACTGTGCCCAAAGGTGAGTGTGGGGGTGCAGAAGGAGGGCACTTTGTGAGAAAGCATTCGTTGTTGTTCTCATTGTTATATGACAGCATTACCAACTGACACCAAATTTCATTGTGCTTTCAGTTTAAAAATGCTTCCTGACATCTAAAGAAATGCTGAAGGCACTTGCCTTCCCAACAGAAAATCCTAAACATGATTATTCTGAGAAACACTGGCAGGAAGATCACGTGCGAGTAGAGGGGCTAGAAGTCAAATGCTCATGTGTTTCTGCAGTTGGAGTCTTGACAGTCAGAAATAATATCCTCTGTCTTTTATCCTGTGTTTTTCTTTTATACCTGAATATTAAAAAGCCAGGCGTAATGAAGTGCATAAGATCGAATTAGAAGCGGGTTGGAATACCTTCATTTTATGCAGAATATCCAGCGAGCTTGCTCTTGCTTCTCTCCTCCCCCTTCCTCTGCCTGTCGTGTCTAAGGAGACCTGGCAGCCTGAGATACCCTTGGGTGTTCAGGGAGATGGTTGAAGGCAGGCGCCTTTGATGTGCTCACCCACCAAAAATGTCACATCACCACCGGTTCCGTTGTTTCACGTGGAACAGGAAAGATTCACTAAAAGGTTAATTCCAGGTCTTGTCAAGTATAGATCATTAAAGGCATCACCTTTCTGTGGCATGCCTCAAAGATCACCAGGGACCAAGAGCAAAAGTGGACGCAAAGGTTGAGTAGGCCAAACACTGTCTACCAAATGGACAACCACATCAGGGCATTTCATCTCTACCAGGCAGAAGTCGTGATTGGTGGCTATTTGTAGAAGTAACTGGATGGGCGTCTGCTTTTTATCACTAAAACAGGCCCTGTCTACTCTGGAACTGGTCTTGGTAACTATTTTTCATTCTTTGCTTTTATTCTAGAGTAGAGATAGCCCATATTTTTAAAAAGTGGTTTTTGTGTTTCTGTTTGTTTTGATTCCTGGGACTGTGTTTAGATGACAGAAACACCAGATTGAAAGATGGTCCATCTGGTATCTTTGGCTTTCATAAAAGCCAGTTTGAATCACATCATGGTTGATCCAGTGACTGGAAAACACATATTTACCCAAAATATGGTTAATTCCATGCCTCTGAACAAGCCTGGGTCTCATCTTCTTGGATGGGTCAGCTGTCTTCAATTATTCCTTTTTTTAAATTTTCTTCAGTTTGGGAGACACTGTGAATAATGGAAGGAACCTGGATTCTGGAGAGCCTCAGATAGGCCATTCTTGTTTTTCTGCTTGAGGGTGCTTCCCTTTGGACAAGTTACTTTGCCTTTCTGAACCTCGGTCTCTTCATGTGATGTAAGAATGTTAATGCCTACCTCCTAGGATGTAGGGGAGGGCTAAATGTGAAAGCCCACATGACAGTGCCCAGTGTAGGAGCTGAAAAATTAATCCCATGCACTCCAGGACTGGTGTCTACTTGGATATTGTCGTTTCTCTGTTTCTTCTTTTTTACATTAAAAAAAAGTTTTGTCCTAATCAGTTATACATGACAGTAGAATGCATTTATACATTTTGATAGATCATACATAAATGACGTGTAATCTCTCATTTCCCTGTTTCTTATTTCCTTCATTAGTTCTTTTTAACTTCATATTCACCTTTCAAAACATAGAAACACATGTATTTTTATGCATTGAACTGATGAATGATGAATTGGATAACAGTTATTTCATACTTATAAATAGCACGATTTTCCAAGACAATGTTTAAAGTCTGCTTTTCAAATAACAACACAGTTACCTTGAACAAACTATAGCTGCAAGCTCACAGGAAGGAATATTACCTGTCAGAAGACATTTACTTTGCCGAGTGAAGAATGGAGGAAGAGTGCCTGTTGTTAATTATTTAAAGCCACTTTTCTGAAAACATTTCTCAAATCTTAATGATTCCTTCTGTTGCCTTATAGACCTTAGCAGTGTTATTGTATGTTTTCATTGAGATAGTGCTAAAAATATAGGAAGGGAATGTTGGTGTGTGATAACAGGCCAGGGTAACCCTATTTTTCTGCCTTTGTACATTTTCTAAATATTACTTTACAAAAACAGCTGAAATCTTTGAAGCAGACTCTTTCTTTCTGAGATCATTTTGAATGGTGGGCCTAATGATGGGCTTGCTGGTGGCTCAGCCACCTAACCACCTTAAAAAGCTGAAGCACCTCCGAGGTGTCTTCAGCGAAGTGGTTCAGGCCGTAAGGCAGCCATGCTTTCTGTGGGAAAGCAAGTGATTTTCCCCAAATAGCTTAAGGTGCTGTGTAAACATTAGCCACAGAATAAATACCAGTCTCATCTGGTCACTTGGTGGAGGCGTGCTCACCTCGTGAATTGCTTGATGAGGGGTGAGGAAGAATCTGAACAAAAACCCACCTGTAAAGCCTATCAGTACCACACTTTGCTACAGAAAGTGCACATTCAGTTTGAAGAAGAGAAAAAACTGGGGAAGAGAAGAGGAGGGGCAGGCTGGTCTCGGTGGCATCCTTCGCCACCCTGTGGGTGCACTCAGATGAGTTCAGGACTATTTTATGTGCATGAAAGTTAAAGGGAGAAACAACCGTTACTTCACTGACGCCGCCCAGGGAAGTTGGCCCTTTTCCATAAACAGTGTCTTGTTTGATGATATCACTTAACCTGTATGGCTCATGCCCTTCTGGCTTCTGAAAAGTAGTTAGAGTGTTTAAAATTAAGAAACCTGACAAGAAATAAAGCAAAACATATAAGTTGAAGGGATTTGATTGGATGCTGATTATTGCTTGGAGCCCCGATGAGAAGGTGTTTCTTATATATCCAGATGCGAAACAGGGCTGTGGGTTCTAATCCTGACCCTTTTGCCTCCCTTACCCCTGCTCTCCTCAGGTTTCCTCTTCCCTGAGGGAAAACATCAGATATCATCTGGCACTTCCAAAGCAGAGTTTGACTGTGTCTGTTCTGTTGCAGCTACAGGAGAACATTTCTTTGGAAAATAAAAGTTTTTGTCGTATCTTTAGCTTCCTGCCTTATTCCGTAATTTTTTTTTTCTTTACTGGTACATAATAACTGAAGAACATGAAGAAAGAACCTGCAGGATGGGAGAAAAACCTTTTCCAGCTACTCCTCTGACAGAGGATTAATATCCAGATTATACAAATAACTCCTGCCTTAAGTATATATCCTTGTCTTCAGGAGAAACTGCGTACATGTAAGAGCAAAAATTCAGTGTGACATTGCTGAGTGAGTCCACCCACAAGCCATCCCATGTATCCGTCACCGTTCTTTTCACTTCATTCTCTCTTCATGATCAGTTCAAATGGGTTTGCTTGAGATAAAACTACAGCTCTCTAACTCGCACCTACCACCCAGCAGCTTTGGGATAAAAATATAATGTAGTTTTATTTTGAAAGGATTTCTTTTAGAGAAAAGGAAATATTCAGCTTCACAGAAAATAACCGAAATAAATGATCTGGACTCCCCCTTTTCCTGAAGTATTGAATTTTTTGAAGGAAAGCTTTCCTAAGGTAGGTGTGTGTGTGTGTGTGTGTGTGTGTGTGTGTGTGTGTATACACATGTATGAAACGTGTGTGTGTACAATGCCCTAGGAGTGCTACAGGAACAAATGAAGTCTAAGCACTCTTCATGCTGTTCTCTAGATACAAAAATAACTATCAGCTGTGTTGTCTCCCTGTCGCTCCTTGAACAGGGAGAAGCAAGAATTTTGTTTTCTCAAGGCATTCTCGAAGACTGTGCATCCCTGGCTTTGTTGCCAGACTTTGTCTCTCTCTCTCTGGGTCTCTGCTCTTTCCTGGACACCAGATTTAGAGCCAGTAGTGACCAAGGAATGAGGAAAGGCATCCTGACACCCACTCATGTGTGAACAATCAGAGCTGCATGGTGGCTTTCCCCGGGCTGTGGTCACAATGCAGTGGCCTCTCACTGAGCCTTTTCTGCTGCCCGAGGTGTTACCTGGGTAAGACCAAATTATGTCTGGACAGGGAGGGAACAAAGGGAACCCAGGGCCTCTGTCCTGTTCGTCAGTGTGAGTCAGTAGGCCACCATCCAGCCTCAGGGGAAGCGGGGGGAAAGCCAGATTTTTGTGTTAAAAAAAAATGTTTTCACAGCTGACAGCTGTATGCAAGCAGTAACAGTACTTCACCATGAGCATCTTAGAATATGAGGAATCAAGACTATTGGCTTTGGGTGAAAACCAAGTGATTCAGGGCCAAGTGATTGGTCATTACAGGGACAAAGGCAGGAGTGAGGTATTTTGCTAAAACTTTAAGCATTAAAATAAAGATTTTTGAATATAGAAACTCTTTTTCCCTTGTGTTCTGTTACATTGTAGCCCAAAAGGTACTTTTAGTGAATTAGAAAAAGGTGTTGCTCCTTCCATGACTGGAAGGCAGGATGACAAGTGTCCTTTCCAAAATTTTGTACCGTGTTCACAGCTGAGTAAGTCGGGTACAAGCTGGACACTTGCACAGGGCACAACCAAACCAACTGTCCATGGAGTGCTGCCCGAAGTCCTTCTCTTGGCCTTTCTCTTCCCTTTCCCCTTTTGTCTTATTGATGAACTATACAAAGACTACTGAGAACTCATGGTAATACACTATGATCCAGAATGGAAATAATCAGTAAGGGAACCAAGAACCCAGTCTCAAAATACACACTCAGAATATCTGGAATATTTCCCACAGAATGGGTGATGATGTGTAGAAACAGACTGTCTCTGATCTAATGAAGCAAATCCATTTTCAGAAACTACAATCTGATCAATGTCATTCCCCCTCCATTTCTGTCCTGGACCGAAGCCCGCCTGCCATAGGAAAGCAGATCTCATGGCTCAGGATATGAGCAAGGTCCCATTCTAGAACCACAGTTGAAAGCAGCGTTTGTGGAACTGCTGCTGTTTGCAGTCATCAGAAGGATGGAAAGTGTTACATGTGCCACTTTGCCATCCAGACTCCTGAATGTGAGCTACTCAGCAGACCAAGGGCTCTGAAGTGTAGAATGATGACAACAAAAATCAAACCATTTAGTCTAATTTGATCTGTCTCCCCTCAACATTGATAAGGCATGAAAGGCTCTTCCCTTCCCCACTGGTCCCTCCTAATGAAACACTCATCATTCTCTGTGTGCATACACTACACCTACATGGCACTCGTGATTGGCACCTCCAACTCTTGCCACTCTGGGATGGTGGACAGAGCCTCATCAAGCACCCCATGTCCCCTGTTTCTCATGGTTGGTCATAGCACCTCTGTTTATTTCAGGAAGCAGCAGTTTCTGTGTGCATAAAACTCCCAGGCTGCTCAATAATAATAATAACAACAACAACAACAGTTGATTGCATTCAGAAGAAGATATGGGCAACTCCACTGGAAGGCAGAGCGAGGGGTACCTGCTGTATACTCTTTGGTAATGCTTGTTTCAGAGTTGGACTGCTTCCTCTTAATGTGAGGTCACTCATGCCTCCCCAAGGCTCATGGGGGATGGTCAGTGCAGCCACAAGAAATGTTTTGCAGCCAAGACTGAGACTTCAGACTCTTCTGCTCATGGAAGTGTGGGCCAGAAATAGCCAACTCCAGGCTTCCCTGAAGCCTCTCCACAGGCTTTGGGATAAGAACAGTACATCTGAGCATCACTAGGTGGCATAGCTGCCCTGGTGTATTATTCTCATGAAGCATGTTTGTGACTGCTGTGGGCTGCTTTGATGTAACTGATAGGATCCCCACCCAGAAGGTGCCAGTACAGGCCATTCTGGTCAGGGAAGGACTGCAGGAGCGAGTGACTGGACTGACCCCAGGAGACAGAGGAGCTGGGCACCAGGGTCTGTCACCACGCGCGTCATTTGTCCTGCCAGCTTGCCGCAGAGGAGCTCAGCTTTCCCATTGTGATCAGTATGCCCCCGAAGGCTCGCCTGTCTCCCTCCCGCCTCCAGCCCCTACCTCCCACTCTCCAAAATATGTAGGTAATAAATATTTTCAAAATTCTTTCTAATTCTTTCCAAGTCGAGGATGTGGCAATATCACTTTTTATTTACCCCAGTGCCATGGGCTTTGTTCCCTTCTGACCTGCTGCCAGCCCCAGCTCCGAGGCAGCCTTCTGAAGGAGCACACCAGCTCACAGTAGCCTTCCCGCTCCCAGAAATATCTGCCATGGTATTCTCTGAGTGGTTCCTCAGTCAGCAGACAGGGCTGAGCGCCAGTGCTTAGGAATACTGCCTTCTCCTCTGCTTCTGCGAGATGGTTATGCCATGACACCCTGCCACCTCTGGGGAAGTGCAGAGGTTAAGTGGTCTCCCTTACAGGGAGCCACTACCACACAGTGCTCACCTGTCCAACATGCTTGTTTGGGTCCTTGTTCTCCTCTTTCTTGATACATGTTTTATTTTGGTGAGCTAATCAACCAAGTACTCAGTTTCCTGGGATGATAGTAGCACCTACCTCATTGTGATGAACATTCAAAGAAATTCTTCACGTAAAGCAATTGGGATGGTGCTTGGCACATAGCAAGTGCTCATAAAAACACTGTTACCACAGGAGAAAGTGTCACAGCCAAGACTGAACCCAACTCTTTTGGCCTAAACCCCATATGCGTTTGCATCCTCTGCATTCTTGTGTGCTTTCCACTGTGCTGCTGTGCTACCTGCCCTTTTAGCTTACAGTGCCTGTTGGCCATCACCTGTGCCTTGGGTTTTCTTTGTCACATATGTGCCTTCCACCTAGCTCATAAGTTCCCTGAAGACAGAGACCACATGAAATAGCACTGTCTTTTTACTTTATTGTCTAGATATTTTAAAAGAATTATTTGTTGTAGTTATTTTAAAACATTCTAACTATGGAAAGTTTTTCAATATTAAGAAACTTGTTAGAGAATTTATATTTCATTATTATTGGCAATCAAACCCGGGGACTTGTGCATGCTAAGCACGTGTCTTGTCACTGGGCTATACACCTAGCCCTCTATTAGAAATATTGACACCAGGGATGGAGTCGGTTTCCCAAAGTGTACCCCAAAGGCAGGGGCTGGCACAGTTCTTCTGCAGAAGGCCAGAGAGTGAACCGTCACAGGCTGTGTGAGCCCTGCAGCACCTGCCTCACTTCTCTCAGCTCTGCGGTTGTACCATGCAAACGCAATGGACAGTAGGTGGATGAGTGAGCTTAGCTGTGTGCCAGGGAAACTTAATTGACAGAGCAAGCAGTGACCTGGCTAAACCCCGTGGACAGTGGTTTTCCAAACCTAGCTATAAACAATGATAAAAAGCGTGGTTCTGGAAAACAGGTTTTGTTAGCAGATCCAGTGAGTTTTCTGGATACAGAGTTGACTAATTTAACTCCACAACACTGGTTACTGTATTAAAAACTCTGAGAAGTCCTGCAGTTAAGAAACACTTTAACTTTGTTTCAATACAATTGCTGCCTGTGGAACGAGTTCTTCATAGCACATCCTGCAGACCCATATTCTTCCCATCACCACTCAGAAATGCTGGCTTTTTTTTTTTAGTGTGGATTCACTAAAATCAAACCAACTGTATTTTTAAATGGTAGGGATTGCAACTTATGAAGTAGTCATTCGAGGACATGGACTTGTATGATAACTGACTTGTGCAATTTTGTGTTTGTCCACTGGAAGAATTTAGCAGCTCATCAGAACCAGGCTTGTGCATGAAGTGTGAACGGGAGGATGTTGGAGAAAGGTCTATCACAATGCCCATCTCTGTCGAGCCCCAAAGTGAGTGGGAGTTCTTAGGAGTCCTGTGGTTTAATACATCTGTCTCCTTGGCTGCTGTGCCAGTTTTCATGACAGTGCTTTCCATCATCTGAAACATGTAATTGCTTTTGACGACAACAGGAGAATTGTGGCAAGAGAACTCTCCGCCGTTTCTGAAAACACCCAGCCACCAGCATTGCAGGTCCAGTCAACTTCAGGAGATGTGGTTCTGGAACATGACGGTTTTCAGACCCTGAGGGGCACCCAGTGGGGGAACTACTTGGATGGGTTGCTTCATGGAATTATTTTGAATGTAAGGATTTGTGGGTGGAGGTTTGTCCACTTGGTGGAACTCTGATATGGAATTTGCTGTGGAGGAAGAGTCAGGTGGATCTGTGCTTGACAGCAGGATGGCTCATGGTTATATCTGGGGCCAGAAGCAGGTCTTGCCTCTCATGAAGTCCAAGGAATACCAGTGCCTGAAGAGTAGAGTCTTAAGTCAAAAAAACTGTAAGTAAGGAGCCCAGCTCCTATGTTCCTGCCAGTACCTCTTGAAAACTTCCTCCTGAGCTTCCCATCCAGACCAGAATTGTTCAGGAGCAATTCTAGATGGGCTGTGCTGGAACTGATGTCTAAGTCTTCATTCCCAAGCTTATGAAATTTCTAAAACTGCATGTGCCAGCAGAGCTTCCCTATCAAACAGAATAATCAGGAAGAGCCTGGCTGTTGGAGCCATGTTGCTCACGGGCTTTCAGGCAATGACCACCTGGAGGAGATTTGGGGCATGGACAGGAGGAGATCTGGGGACAAGGATCTGTTCTTCTTTCTGCGTGGCTCTTCACAGAGAATGGAGACCCTGCTTCTGGAGTATATGTGCCTCCCTCTCCTCTGCTACCTGGCCAAGTCACTGATGTCTCAGGTCCTGGCTCACCAGAAAGAGGAAACCAGGGTACCACGTTCAGCTTTCCTGGGATACAGTAGTTGCTGGGTGAGTGAAATTGAATGACCTGGGAACAAGTTATCAGGCTTGTAGAGAACACACCAAGTGGACCTGGACCAGAAACATGGCATAATCTTACTTTAAATTATTGTTGGTGTTTAGTTTTAAATAGAGTTTAAAGGGAAGAAGTCACGACGCTACAAGTGAGGAGATGGCTCTTTGTGCAATTTTGAGCACTGAGGTTGCACACTTGTTAGGGTGCCACCAGCAGCCCCTCTCAGTTGTGCTTTTTCCCAAAGCCACATCTAAATACCTGGTTAAATAAACCCATGAATCACTTCTGCCTCCTGGGGAGTTTTAAAGTTGCCCATTTCATCTCTCTTGGAACATATCTTGGCTCGGATTGTTCTGTCCTAGAAAAAGAGACAGAGGCCTCAGATTTTCATTGATTTTTTTTTTTTAACCATTCTCAACATCCTCATTCTGATTTATTTCTTGAGAACAAGGTGAGAGATACTCCAAGGAGATGTTCCATTTGCCGTTTGGAAGAAGTAGAGAACACATCAAGGCTGCTGTTTCCAAGCCCTCCAGAGGCACGTCTGTGGTCTTAATGTGTGTTATTCCTTTCTACTTGTAAAAACGTAAGCCCTGTTTTTACTCTTCTGGAAAAATGTGAGTATAAAATGAGAAAAGTTGTCTTCCTTTAAAAATCCTTTTAAAGTCAAGACACATTTCCATCCCCTGGTAAACCTGCCTTACTGCCTAGTCCTATATGAAAAAGTTTCCTGCTGGGGACCCAGGCCATGTACCTGTGTCTGGAAGAGAGAATGCTCAAGTCCTTGTGCTGGTCACCAGGATAGCCAGAGCCCATACACTAGTGGCATCAAAGAAGACCCTCTGTGCTGCCAGGGTAAGGTACGTGGTGCCACTTCTCAGCAGGCTGGAGAACTCCACACCTTCTGGAATGAAAAGAACATCCTCATGGGTGCCACACCAGAGGTGCCTAGAGTGGAACTGGCTGCCCCCTGGAAAGCATGTCACACTACCCCAGCAGTTGGGAACACGAGGGCTACCGTTCTGAGCTGCTCTCAGAGAAGGGTCTTGAGCTTGCAAATATCAATTGCACTTTGACAGAGTGTGCTTTTGGCAGGGGAGTGACTCTGAATTCCTCTGAGAGTCTTCATGTTTCATCCAGGCAGCCTCAAAGTCAGAATCACCTGAACTGGAGGTCACGCCGGAAGAGTTCACACCAACTTCCCTCTGTTGAAGGCCTGTTGGGGTCCCTTGGGCAGCAAGTCTGGCTTCCTTTCTTTGGTTCAGCACTGGGTCCTGCAGGGTAGTACCTCTCCCAGTCCAGCTGGGGTTTGTTGACTTGCTCATTGAGCAACAGCTGGCACAGGACCCCTGCTGGCATGGGGGGTTGGGGGCATCTTCCACGCAGCATGGATACCTTTGTTGGCTAACCTGGGCTCACACAGGTTAAACTGCAGGCTGCTCCACCATGGGAGCAAGCAGGATGACTGTGACATTGAGTTCCATATGCCCGAAGCCCACCTTCCTTTTCGTGAGACGCTTCCCAACTCACAGAAGACTGCTGGCTCTACCCCTGACCTCTCCTCGAGTCCTAGCCCCTGGGACAGTTGTCAGAGCTAAGAGCTGACAGTGTTTTGCCAGAATGGAGTAGAGGAAGTTGAGCTCACCTAAGGGCCATCCTGGTTTTCAATGCCCTCTGGCCAGACATAGACTCCTCTCCTTCCCTGTGCTAATTAAAAAGGGAATTTATTTAAGACACACCTTCATATTCTCCCCTTCTCCTCCCTCCCTCTCACATGCATGCAGTGTCTGATGGACCCTCCAGGACCTGGCTCTCTAGATATCTCCTGGACTATCCATGACTTCCATCTCCACAGTCCCTTCTGCCCTGGTGCCCCAGCCCTTTCTCTTTCTAGTCTGATGGCTTTGTGGGGGTTGTGGGTGCCTGGGGTTGAGTGTCAGGAGACAGAGACAATGCTGGGTCTGTTGTTCTCTGCATGCTGCGACATGCCATCTGCTTCCTTGAGTATTTGTTCCTGGACTAATAAATCAAAATTGGCTTATAAATGATTTTTTTTTCTGGGGGGAGGGTACCAGGGTTGAACCTAGTGTTGCTTAACCACTGAGTTACATCCCTGGCCCACTTTATTATTTTTTTTTTTCATTTTTTAAAAATTTTGAGATGGATATCACAGAGTTGCTTAGGATCTCACTAAGTTGCTGAGGTTGACTGTGAACTTGTGATCCTCCTACTCAGCCTTCTGAGCCACTGGCATTACAGGCTTGTACCACATGCCTGGCAACTTTATATGTATTTATAGCTGAAGTGATCAGACTTTCCATTTATGTTGAGGATTTTAGATTGATAAATGAATAAAATAGAGTGTTGGGTTCACACTCTCTCATGTCAGATCTTTGACTTGCCAGACCCTGCAATGTGTCTCAGGCCTGCCTTTCTCTAGCCCTGGCCTGTCCTGGCCTTATTCTCTGCTGTGCCTGTCCCGCTCTGACACCCATCTATACCTTCTGCTTTTCCTTGGACATGCAGAGTTCTTGTAATCCCAGCAGAAGCAGTTCTATCCAGAGTACCCTCCTTCTCCCCTTCTGTCCTGTTCTCAGCTTTTTTGCTCCCATATTGACTAAGGGACCTATCCCATACACCCTGATCTCTCAGTCACTGGTCTGCTTATGGGTCACCTGAAAGTCTATTTATAACTCAGTTGTGAATTAGTAGATCCTGAGGAGAGACCCAGGATTCAGGACTCTGAATTTCTAATCTGTTCCTTTGTGTTTTCAAGGACCACATTCTCCCAAGGTCTGATGCTATGGGTTTGCTAAGATGAAAGATGATTAATATGATAAGCACATCAGTATTAATGAGCTAAAGAAAAAGTTGGGGACAGGCCTTACCTTTCCCCAAGTGTCCCATGTGTGGTACCTTCCTAGACATAACTCATTTATTCATTTGCCAAATATTTCTCAAGTGCCTCCTTTGTGCCTAGCAAGGTTTTAAGCCTTAGGGCAGGGCTTCTGGAATGTCAGTGTGCAAAGCACCTGGGTGTCTTGTTAAAATGCAGATTCTGAGTCAGCAGGTGTGGGGGGAGTCTGAGATGCTGCTCGTGGTGTGAACTCCCTATTGATATGGACGCTCCTGGTCCATGGAGCACATCATAGCTGGCAAGGGTCAAGACCAGCGCTGTCCAGTGGAAATATGGCACGTGTTGAATACAAAAATTATTGAGCTGTTTGTGTGGTCTCCAGGTAGTGCTATTTTGCACTGACAGCACCTTTCAGGTGAACTTAGCCACCCTCCAAGTGCTCAGTGGCCACACGTGGCTGGGACTACTGCATTAAAAAATGGGGTCCAGGTGATGCCTCATGACTGTGTGACTCAGGGAAGTGACTCTTAGAGGAGCAGAAGGTGCCACTAAGGGACCTGGCACACCGGTGATGGGGCTGTGTGGTCTCCTTGCATGAGGAGCAACCTCAAAGACATGAATCTGAAACCAGCTAACTGCCCACTCTCTTGTGAAAAAATGGTATAAAAATCTCAGGACTTGAGCACAGGTTCTTTTATTATTATTATTATTATTTGTTCTTTTTAAATATACAGGACAATAGAGTGTATTTTGACATATCATACATACATGGAGTATAACTTCCCATTCTTCTGGTTGTACATCATCGATGTGGAGTTACATTGGTGTTGTATTCATATATGAACAGAGGAAAGTTATGTCCAATTCATTCTACTATCTTTCCCATTCCCACCCCTCTCCCTTTCCTTTATCCCCCACCCTGTTCAATCTGGTCAACCTCCACCCCTCCCTCAACCCTACTTGTTGTGAGTCAGCATCTGCATATCAGAAAGAACATTCAGCCTTTGGTTTTTTGGGATTGGCTTATTTCACTTAGCAATGATAACCTCCGGTTCCATCCATGTACTGGCAAGTTTCATTCTTATTTGTGGCTCAGTAATATTCCATTGTGTATATATACCACATTTTCTTTATCCATTCTTCTGTTGAAAGGCATCTAGGTTGGTCCCATGGCTTAGCTATTGTGAATTGATCAAGCACAGGTTCTTCCTATCTGAGGAAGCCATTTACTTTTGGGACACTCAGATTTCCTTTCTATCCCATCCTCCTTCATTAAAATGGAACCAATTTAGGCCCTGCGGGTGAGTTAGGAGGGCATGCTGAAGGAACCTCAACCCATTTTTGTGACTCCTTTCAGGTTTCTGATGTCAAACCCTTTGAACACAGCTTAGTTCTGGGAACCAATTCTTACTTGTGTGTTGTAGCATGTTCTCTTGATGCTCCAGGCTGTTACTGTACCAGGGACATGAGAACAAGAGACTAGAGCAGGGTGCAGGGTGCTCAAGTCACTGTGTCCACCCATGGTGCCAGCCAGTCAGAGAAAAGGGACCAGGTTATAGGACTTGGAGACACTCGAAACAATAACATTCCTTTGCTTCCTGGCTTCCTGTCCTCTTCCCTAGACCCCATCCCCTGTCTTTAGTGCTTCTATGAGTGTTTTAGGAGATACTCTGTCCTCATCCACAGGGCATTGGAGAGTGACAAATACAGCTGCTCCGCGAGGTTTATGATGTGCGCAACCTCAGCCACCGCACATTTCCGTGGTGAGCTGGAATTTGCCTGTATGCTGTGCCTGATGTCCAAGTATTAAATTGCTCTATTAGAGTAAAATGTGTTCTGGAATAGAGTTTAAGGACTCTTGTAGTGATGGCAGTTAATGCCTATATAGCATGACTTAGTTTACATAGTTTTTTGACCTTCTCTTATTCCATTTTTACAAAGTTCTTTACGGGTAAGTATTATCTGGAGAAGGAACATGGACTGAAAAGGAGTCTTCACCTGTGAGGTAAGCAGGGAGGTGTGGACCACTCCTGTCCCCTTTGTCTCACGTGCTGCCCTCTGGGTTTGGTGTGTGCCTTTGCATGTTCAGGTACCCTGGATGAAGTGCTGGCCCTGGGGTCAAATTACCTACTTTAGACTTTAGGCAGATTTTTTTGCAGTTTGTAAGTCTTAGTTTCTCTGTCTCTAAAATGGGAATTATAATTACACCAGCCACTTAAACCTGAGAAAATTGGGATTGCCTATTTAAAACCCCTATGGATTTCTTGGAAGTGTTACCATCACCATTACTAGGCCATGCAGCCCAACACCCTGTTTTCTGCATTGCTTTAAAGCAGAGAGTCAGAGCCTCTTTTCTAGTGTTTCTATTTCCAAAAAAAATGGTCCAGGAGGAAACCTGAAAACTGCAAGTTCACATTCCTTCAGGCAGGCAAAAACGAGGTGCAGACAGGCAGAGGTTGACCAGAAGCTCCCAAAGAAGCTGGCTGGGGAGGGCCAGTGTCAAGCGAGGGGAGGTGGGAAGCCTCCACTGAGAAGCTGCTGGTCCGTGCGCCGCTATTGAGCTATCACACGTCTGCCCAGCCGGCTACGTACAAATTAATCTCTTGTGGCTGACCAATTATGTACAGTCTTTGGGGAAAAAACAAGTTAAGAGAAATGTGTTAGGGAGAACAGCTCTTGGGGCGGGAAGAGAGATGGGCTCAGCCAGGGTCCAGGATTTAGTTTCACATCGGCAGCACAGCTGATCTTATCAGAACATGTCCGCAGCAACGGTGGCTAATCATGTGTATGCACAGCCATTAGGACCAGGGTGGCTGGGCATCCCTGCTTTGCTGGAATAGCTCCAGGTTGTGGCTGTTGACCTTGGGTCATCACAAAGAGTGCCCTCTTTCATTCCCAGATGAGGCTTGTTTTCCACAGTGAATCATATGGTCACCTTAATTGTGAACACATGGTGTCTGTGTTCATGACAATGGCACAGAAATTATAGTGCCAGAAAAAGAATCTAACAGGCTGTCGCTGGGGTTACCTTTTTTGTTTTCTTTAGAGAATAAAATCAAAATTGTACCCTGGAAAGGACATGACCTTTAGAGAAAGCCAACGTAGACCCTATTACAGGATGGTTGGATGTGGTAGTTAAGAGATTAGGGTGCAAAACTCTTCATCCAGCCTCCCACCCTAGCTCTTCCATTTACATGCTGTCACTCCTCAGATAAGTTACTTAGCCTCTCTGTGCTTGTACTGTGGGTTCAAAACAGGGAAGAGAGGCACCTACCTCATAAGGTTGAAATGAGAGTTCTGATCTGTTAATAGTTAACTCACATGTAACAGTGGCTGCCATTAAGCCCTTGGTCAATATTTGCTGTTACTTTAGTCCCAGCCTTATTGTTCTTTAGCTGTTTGGTCACTGGCATGGACCTTTCTGAGCCTTAATTCCCTCATCTATAAAATCAGCACACTAATTCCTGCCTCCTGGAAATGCAGTAAGCAGCAAATGGGGTACTGTGTGTGGAGAGTTCAGTGCAGCGCCAGGTTTTCATGGAACGCTCAACAAATGCTCTTCTCTTCTCCCTCCCTGCCTGCCTCCCCTTCTCCCTGCCTCCTTTCCTCTGACGAGATAGGAAACAGCTCTGCCGCTCACTGAGCTCTTCCCTTCTTAGTTGGCTTGTTTCATGGGAATTTTAAAGTTGCTTTCTTTGATATCATTGCCATGCGACCATGCAGCCCACCCGTGAGATAAGCAAACTTCCCAAGGATGCTGTGGCATCTGAATGACACACGGAAGCCCAGAGCCTGCCATGATGGTCATGATGACAGCAAGAGAGCGAGAGCTTTTCATAAGTGTCTGGAGGATCTGTCCCAGAATACCCTTGGCCAGGTGGTTTGGTTTTGTTTCATATGTGTGTGTGTGTGTGTGTGTGTGTGTGTGTGTGTGCGCACGCGCATGCATGTGTTTTACATTTCTATCCTTCTTCCTGATACCTCCTGGCCCTCCAATGTCTATCAGTTATTCTGGCTTCCAGGTATATTTCCATTTAAGTCATAACAAAAATGAAATGAGCTGCAGACTGCAAAGGAAAAACTGTCTGATAACTGGTGCTACAAAGCACGTTTAAAATACCGTATTTGCTTTTGGTTTCTGTGGAGTAAACAGCACCTAGCCAAGAGTTCTATCAATAAGAACAACCATGGACAAAAATGAGTGGTTGTGAGTTAACCCTCTACACGGTGGATCTTTTGAACTAACTTTATTCAGACAGCATCCAGGCAGCTGAGATTTTGTCTATCATCCAGTTGTCCTTTCATTCATTTTATTTATTGCACAAATATTTGTTGCATACTTACTAAGTCCCAGGCACCGCACCATGTTTGAGGGACACCATGGCAAAAAAAAAAGTAAAACGCTGCATCTGTCCTTTGTGTATGGTCCACCCCAAGTGCACCCAATATCCTTATTATCATTTACACATATTCCAAGGTCCATCGCATGTCCAGAAGCATGTAAGTCAAAGACGGAAATCAAGGCAAGAAGGAAAGGCAGGGAAAGGATCAGTTTTACTGACAAAAGGAACAGAAAGCCTTAGATGAGTCTTCTGCAAGAAGGTAACATAGACAGTTAGAGCAGAGGTCATGTGAGATGGAGCAATGGTTTCATGTTCAAGCTGCCAGAAGGCCTTGGGGCAATTTCTTGTCTCATCTCAAGCTTGAACCCATATCCTTGTTTTGCTTTTCTACCTCATTTGCCTTTGACCAACTTCAATGGGATAGATGAGGGTGCCCCACCTGCCACCTACTTTTAATACATAAAGCCTACTCACAGCTCATAGAAAATGGTCCTAAATGAATAAAAGCTTGTGATCATGGCCATTCCAATTATGTTCTTATGATACCGGTGCCACACACAAATTACGAAGTTGAAAGTGGTTGGGGAGGAATGTAATTGCAAAACCACCTTCCAAAAATGACCCAAGTCCTGTGCCAAATAGTGTTAGTTACCAAGGTTTTCCAAAGGTGGTTTGCAGAGAAAGTGCATTTGAATTCCTGGGCTCCTGGCTACCAAGGCAGATTCCTCCTCACCAACCCCAACTGCAGAGCGAGGACTCCAGAGATGGTGTCTGGGGATCCGAACTGTTAAGCACTCTCTGACATTTAGGAACCACCATATTTTACCAAGAAAGAATATAAATGTCTTCCTCAGAAAACTGTCTCTCTTAGAAATGGGTCAAACAATAGTACAGTACACAAGAAAAATGAAAGAACACTAACAAAGTTGCCCTTAAAGAAAATACAGAGGAATCTGGAGAGTACTTGGGACGTCCAGAACTAAACCTGTGTCTACATAGGATCATTAAACCAAATAACCTTCAGTCTCTTCAGAATTCTAAAATGCCCTCTCTGATAATTTAGAGTTGACAAGAGCCAAAATGTAGTTTTGAAAATTTTCCCTTTCAAATTCCACCTCTTCCTCCTGTGCATTTTTAGGGAAATTCAACCCATGTGTGTTTGATAATACTGCCCTAAACTCACTCATCAAAAATGTTACTTCAAGGGCTGGGGATATAGCTCGGCTGGTAGAGTGCTTGCCTTGAAAGCACAAGGCCCTGGGTTCAATCCCCAGCACCGCAAAAAAAAAAAAAAAAAAAAAAGTTACTTCATCATAATGATTTGGTAGCCTGGTAATATTTGAAAGACTCTTGTCCCCCCCTTAGAAACCAGAAGTTGTGTTCGACCAAGGAAAGACTAAACCCAAACTGCAAGAGGCTCAAGTTGACCCCAAAGCAAAGGTCCTAGCATCTCCTGTGAGTCTCCTACAGACTCTGAGCTCTCTGGTCAGAATTGGAACCTAACTTTCAAGGATTGCTATCCTCTTACCTCAAAAAAGAAGGCCTTGAATGACAACAGAATGACATCCTGGACGAGCTATGGACTGGAAGAAAACTCATGTGTTAGTCTGGGGTTTTCCACGAATTTGCTGTGCGGCTTTGGGCATCTTTTTACCCCTCTGGTGCTCTCTTTCTTTCTGATGGAGTGGATTAAACTATATGACCTGTGGGTCCAAAGTACTTCTCTGTCATCAGTACCATAACAATTATTGAAATTGTGGCCTAGAATATTCCGACTACCAACATATTTGGGTTGGCCTGTTTATTGCCTTTGCAAATACAATGTGTTGGGTGTCTTTGGCATTGTGCCGGGAAACACAAGCCAATTTGATCGTGTTGCTTCTGGATGTCAAAACATTCTCATCTGACCATGCCGCAGAAGAAGTTTGTTGAGAGTGTGACTGACTGACATAATGACTGATTGGCTGGTAACAGTGGTTGACAGTGATTGATTGAGTGTAAAATTATCTGCTCTCATTACTTCTGAAATTGAATTCAGATTGGTTCTATTGGAGGGTTTCCATGGAGACCAGAACTTGCTGTAGCAGGTGTTTGTGGATTCATTGGTTTATTGTGATCAATACCTGTTTCCTGTGCTGGTCTGAAGAAATTATTAGTAGTCAGGTAGAAAGAGGCCCACAGACTTCAGGGAGAAAATACTCTGCAGATTATCTTACTGCTACATAAAACAAATTACCACAGGACTTTTCAGGGTTCTGGTTTGGCCAACCACTCTGTGATACATCCGGGAATTTGCCATTCTGATTTTTTTCACTAACTTGGAAGGTTTGCTTTGGAAAAAAAATGTTCTAGGATTCTTTTTTCTCTGTGAAGAATATTGGAGTAGTAGATAAATGTTCATACTTATTTTTAAAAATGTGATATATTCCAGTTATATTCCAGTATTAAACCACAAGCATTTAATCAGATCTTAAGCACACTCATGTTAATGCAGAGGCAGGGATGGTCCCTCAGGCTTCTTCTGGGTTGTTTCCATGAATGAAAAAGTCATTAAACCATTTCATAGACCTGCCTTATTGATCTCTCGTGATGGCATGCTCTGTCCGCTCTTCAGGGAAGCCCTTCCTCCTGCCCCCTTCAGAGTTAATTACTGCCACCTCTGCTTTCACATGGTGCTCTTCTGTCTTCTATTACAGCATTCATCTCTGGCAACCTGGCCTTAAAATTGCTTGTGTCTCTTTCGCCCTCTAGATCGTGACCTCCTCGAGGACAGGGTCATTTTCTTGTTTCTCTTGGTATCTTCCTCAGCATCTGTTGGAGCTCCTGATGCATCACAGGGGTTCAATAAATGCTTGTTGAGTTGAATTAACTGGATCTGCATTGCAAGGTCATCTCTTCTTTGTGGGATTCCCACAAAGTGAGACCGTGGAGCTCAGTCACTTTGACTCTTGCCCTGAGCTGTGTCTGTGCCCGAGAGGGTTGTTAGGAAATACTGTGCTACAGGAGGTTCATATTGCATTGCGTGTCTATATGGCTTCTAGACATGCTGACCATGCTGAAATGATGGTGGGAGGAAACCTAATAAGAATTCAACTTTATGCATAGTGGCATTCATTCATTCATTTGTTTAGTTGGGATCTTCTTACCCCTCCTTCCAATTTTGGCTTAGTTTGAAGGCACTTCTGGATGAATCCAATTATTCTGGATGAATAATAGTTTTTGAGCCCTTACCACATGCCTGGTGCTGCAGTAAATACTTTACATATTTTCCAACTCTCACACATTGCTACCATTATCCAACTTTGAAGATAGGGAAACTGAACACAGAGAAGCTAAGTAATTTTTCTATGGTCGCACATCCAGGAAGTGGTAGGGCTGAAATTTGAACCCCTGTAGTCTGACTCCAAATCTCACTCTTAAACCATTTATCTTGTTGCCCCTTAACAAGTGGTTTTTCAAAGTTTAGTTCCTGAACCACCTATATCAAAATCACCTACAATGGGTTTTAAAAATGCAGACACCCCAAGATTGCTGATCACATTCTTTTGACTAAGGCCAACAAATCTGCACCAACATGGTCTTTTCTGCTCTGTAATTCAAGGGGCTTTGATGTTGGTTTCTTTTCTTGTTTTGAGAGTAGGAAGGACAAGTGATTTTAATGCCACAATTTTATAAATCTTTGCCCTAGGGAGACATTCCTTGAGTCAACTACCTCTAAGTCAAGGCTTTGGGATTTTTGTTTTATTTGTGCTTCTTAAGTTTAGATGGAACAGTTCAGGAAACTCATCTAAGATGTTCACTAAAAGGCACAGACCTGTTCCAGTTAAGGCCCAGGCAACGGTGTCAACCTAGAAGGGGCTGTTCAGAGGCATGCTCCATAGGACTCCCCTCCCCACCGAGTACAAGAGGCTTGCCTGTGGCTCCCAAAAGAACCCCATGACCTTGCACATGAGCTTCCTGAAGTGCTCATATTGCTTTGTCCTTCCCTCCATAGTAAATGCAAGTCAAGCTCTGAAGCAGCCTAATGGCCACAGACCGGTCATTGCTTCTTCTTCCTTCCTCTTTGCTGATATCTCCTACAGACCCTCCTCTTCTTGTCTTTCTAGCAGGATTCTGGCTGCTCCAAGTGCCTTCTTGCAGAAATTTTCCCCAACTGGTGCAGCCTCCATGGAGAGGAGCCACCTGAAAGTTTTAAGAGGCTTACCCTGCTGGGCTGATCCAGTCCTTGCTCTCACCTTGCTTTCTGTTCCCAGTCATCTTTCTATAACTTGTTTTCCAAACCACTCTGAAAGTCAGCAGCTGTCTCTGTTAAGCACTTGCATTCTCAACTCCTCTCCCTCATTCCAGCAGCCTGCCAGTGCTGCCTCTGCCTCTTGGTGTGCATTTCTATTCCATGCTTTTGTTGGTTTATCTTCTGCCTCCTACCATTACATTACTTGTGGAATTAATGAATGCTTGTTTATGAATGAGTTTTCTCCTCCCCCACCCCCATCCCACTTTCCCTTTCTCTCCCTAGTCCCTTAGAAATGCTGTTCTTATATGTTCTCCCACCTTCTATGGGGGAGTCATGGTCCTGGTCTTCATGCCATCAGTGGGGTCACAACTGTACGTATAGCATGACCATTGTGAAAAATGACATTGTATAGTGATTCAGATGCCTCTCATTCAGCGTATCTGCCTCAGCCTTTCAAGGTGAGCAGAAGGCCTCCGTATTGTTCTAGAAGCTTGTCATAGTGGAAGTCTCCAGGTGGTTGTTCCTGGGTCCCCAGACCACCAATCCAGGAATGCATCCTGCAACCCCAGCAGTGTGGATCAAGTAGAATTCTTAGGACTCTGAAGTGAAATGGGACAGAAAATCACATGATGCGTTTGCCACAAGGTACATTTAACTACTGCTCGGTTCCACATTACTCTTTCGATTAAGAACTCCCCTAACATTGTGTGGGTAAGTAAAAATTCTTTTTATTGTTGTTCCGTTGAAAAAAGAAAGAAAAAAACATCTAAGCATTGTCAAAATATTTGCTTAATCTTGCAGATTTGGGAAGTTGTATAGCCGCTCGCTCTGACAGACCAGAACAATGGTCATTAAATGAGAAGCAGATGCAATAAAGTATGCAGTAAAAGCCTTCTATTACGGGCTGTGAGGGGGAAAAAATTAGTTGTTAACAGAACACAGTAAGCGTTATGGAATAAATCAGAACAAAACCATTCCCAATTACTGTACAAAGATAATTAAAGTCTACAACGCTAATTAAGGTCTGTTTATATCTATTTCTGTTTGTGTACAAACATATGCACATAGTTAAATATTTTCTATTGTGTTTTAGGCAATGCTAGCTTCAGAGTTGAATTTTTCTGAATTTAACTTTTATTTTTATAACACCAGGAAGTACAATCTCCAGAAACTGAAACTCCAGCCTTCCTCCATGGTTTTGTTTTATTTTTCTTGACTGATTTCAGATACATTTTTTAAGGATGTAATACTGCTTCCTGGAGGGGACTTTTTTGGTCTATGTCTTTAGTGGAATCAACCAGGGGTCCCTCCCCCTAGCTTTTAAAATTAAAAGGCTCTTTTTCTTGAATTTGACCAATCTGCCAAATTATGTTCACACATTAGTGTTCTAAATGATTGCAAAGTATCCTTTAGATATGGATCTCAAGTAAATTTAAGCTTGAAAAATGAGAAATTGATAAATAACCCTCTCTACTGGCAGTTCCCCAGGGTTTTCTTCATAGACAATAAATATCACATAAATATTCCCTGACTGGTAAGCTATGATTTTTGGACAGATGTCAATGGTTTTAAGCCGGAGCGGCAGTGAGCTGTAGTTATCATTCACAAGTGATCAGCTGAGCGATTGGCGATGCAGGTTACTGCCAAGGTCCAAAGGAGCCTCTGCATATACTATACTTGGCAGCCTAGTGAATTAAGAAGAAACTGAATTTTAGCCTGCAACTGACATTCTTTTGAAACAATTTATGCCACCAAACACATCAAGAATCACATTTTAAAAAAATGCTTGATACTCCTTTTTTTTTTTTTTTTAACTTTACTCTTTCTTTCAATCCCACCTACTCTCTCGTTCTTCCCCCTAAATTTCAGTCTACCAAGGATTTAACACAGTTGCAATTTTAATACATTTCTTTCTAGGATTAAAAATACTGCCTATATGTGACTTCTAGAATTAAAACAAAAGCAATCTGTATATGATTTAGAATGTTAGCAGTCTTTAAGTAGTTTTGGCAAGGCTTCATTCCAGAATAGGCCTGTCCTATGGAACTGTACTGAAAAATTTTCTAATGACCACTTTAAAAAAAAAAAAAAAGTAAAAAGAAATAGGTGGAATTCTGATAATGCCTTTTTTAACCTACTATATCCAAAATATTTTTATTTCAATATATAGCCAATAGAATAATTATTAAGATATTTTACACTGTTATTACACTAAGTGTTTAAAATCTTGTATCTTACCGCACATTTGAATTCAGACTCACTACATCTCACATGGACTATAGCCATGTGGGTTGGTAGTGACCCAACTGGACAGCAGAACAAGTAAATAACACTTGGAGAAGACCTAGTATAAAATTAATAAACTCTGAAGGCTGAATATCTTGTTTATATGGAGCTATTATCTAGGTCACTTTGGAGTTAAAGAAAGAATCATCCTGTTTCTCACTTGGTTGGTGATGGATATAGAGAAAGAAAATGGCAGGGGGTCTTATAAATTTGAAGGGTCCAACCGAGAATATAACTTTGTTTTCTCAGCATTGAGCTATAAATTTTGGACTCTTAAGTTTAATTTGCAAGCGAGGACTGAGCTGGAAGCATCGTTGGGGAGAATCTGTCCTCTCTGAACCCTCTCAGGACACAAGGAACGCTGTGGACAAAGGAAGACTCAGCACTCCTAGGTGCACTTGCCTATTGTAGCTCCTGCTTCAGAGAAGGCTCTCATCCCTCCTCTGTCCTGTGTTGCACCCATAGACTGGAGTCCAAATCCATTCCAAGCTTAGTGATTGTCATGTGCATATTCCCTGGGATGGAACCAGAAGAGTAGGGACTTTTAGAATCTGATAGCCCTTGGTTTGAACAGCTGGGTGATAAGAAACAAACTGCAGATCTGAATGTGTTTCCTCCTTTATAACAGCAAAGCTCATTCTACCTTTTGGGTTGTTTGAGGAATTAGAACCATGGAATGTATAGAGTACCTGGCATCGTGCCTGACACGTAGTAGGCAGTTAGTAAATGATGACAGTTATCATAATATAAAGATGGTATAAATATGCCGCATTTTTATAGATATAAATGTAAGAAATGATTCTTTAATTATTATCCTAAGCTGGTGCTATGCCCTTTTGTGGAAGGATCCCTTGTATTGCTTTATGGTTCGTTAATGGAAATTGTTCCCTAGCATATGATCTTATGTGAAGACAATTCTTGGGGAAGCTGGGGGTAGGAATGCATAGATGTATGGACTACATAATAAAATTTCTGTGTTTGTTAAACTTAACTTCTGCCTCTTTTCATTTTTTGGAGTGACTTTAGCTGTACATGAAACATGTTTTTTAACATCCACTCTTGGTCTAACCTGGGTTATTATCATGTCCTTCTGGTTATCAACAGAAAGGATGAAACAGGCATATATTTTGGTCTACTGTGTTTACTAAATACAGGTGGAAGTCTTGATTTGTTTTTAGAGGTTTGTGGTTTTCTTGAAAACCAACTTTTTATTGTTCTACCCCAAATCAACTTCAAGGTTGCAAGGTTAGCCAAATCTCATATTGATGTATTCTCATGCCCAGAAAGGCACTGAGACATTATTTGCAGGATTCTGTTTTATGTGTGTGTGTCAGGGATGGCTTTGTTCTTCAGTTCAACACTATTTACTCTAGATTATGTTTGGGCCACAGTTTATAGCTTATTTTATGATCCATAAAAGTACTAACCACAATTGGTTAAAAGCGATAGGAGCTACTTGGAAGGGCTTTCTTTGTTATTCTGTATAGTTTCGGGCACTGTGCTTGTAATTTTGCCAACCACTCAGTTAACTGAAGTGTTCCTTATGGGCAGATCTTGTGTTGGATTTGATGTGTGCAGCTGATGTGGAATATGTCTGTGCTTTCCTGTGACACAGACTGACACTGCTTTAGAGACAGACCTTGCCAGGTAATCAGTGATAACACTACCCTTCCTGGCAGAATGAGGAGGAGGGAAAAACATCTTCCAGCCCTTCAAAAGGGAGGTAAGAACTGTCAAGAGCAAAATTATGAGCATCTTTATAGATTGCGCATGCACATCTGTATGGAATCTTTTACATGGAAAGGTCTCTAGCCATTCCTTTTGTTCTGCCTTCATCTTCTTGCTCCCTTCATCATGACAGAGCAGGGAATAACACACCTGTCTTCTTACACCTTTCCTTGCTGGTAGAGATGTGCAGATACATATATATAGGGTCTCACTCTCAGGAGGGAACTAGAATCATAGTATATGAATTTATATTTGTTTTCACTTAACAGTACATCATACACATACCTAAAAGTCAGTGGATATAGTCCTTACCCTGTCTCTCCCCTACACAGAATTTGCTAAGAAGTCTTTCACTGCCTCATACATACAAATCTAGAATATATACACGACCACACTTTATTTTATGACAGCTGGAAGCCTGCTGAACTAGTTCCATTCAAACATGCATCTGAGTTAAAACCATACCAAAAAAAGTGTTCACATTTGATATAGACAAGAAAATAAGTAATTTTTAAAAATTCACAAATTATCTCTTGTGAGCCTTATCTGTCCTCGATGAAGATGCATAAAATAAAGGCATCTCTCCCCTGGAGATCTAAGTAAGAAAGAATATAAATTACACTGTGAGAAATATCTTGTTTTGCTGAGTTTTGATATTTAGAAAGAATTTCTCTTTATATCATAATTGAGTGTTAGTTAATGACATTTTGGGTTTAATATTTTTATGTAATTGTTTTTCTTACCTTTTTCCATGCTCAAATACTATCAAGAGTCCAATAATTCATAAATAACCTCAGTTTAGTTCAGAAACTATGTATTAAATAGATACTAATGCTTATGGTGTTGGTCTTGAAGTAAGTGTTCTGAGGATGATATTTTAAATGAACTGTTTTTAAAAAATTATAATGAAATATATATTCATATACATATGTATATATAGGTTGAATATACCTTATCTAAAATGCTTGGGACCATACATGTTTCAGATTGGAGACTCTTTTTGGATTTTGGAATTTCTTCATATATATATATATATACATTTATATACACACACATATATATATTTCTTCATATTTATATATATATGATCTATATATATCTATAGATATCTTTATCTCTATCTGTAGATATAGATATATAGATATTGAAAGATAGAGGTATCTTGGGGATAGGATCCACGTCTAAACACAAAATTTGTTTATGTTTTATATACATCATATACACATAGTCTGAAGTCAGTTTTATACATTTTCAGTGTGCCTGCATTTTGGTGGTGACCCATCACCTATCACATGAGAGCAGTTGTGGAATTTCCACTTGTGACTGACATCATAATGTTGCTCAAAAAATTACAGTTTGGAGGATTTCAGATTTTTGGAAAAAACCTGAATATACCCACATACATTGTGTTGAACATTTTTTTTTTTTTTTAGTTTCAAACTGTCTTTCTAATACTTCTATAATTGCTGAGTTTTTTTTCCCCCGAAAACTTTAATGAGGACAAGACACTATGAAATATAGATTATCTATTGTTACAAGTAAACTTGTTTATTGAGTTGGAGATACATAAACTTCATCTGTTTAAAATGCTCCCTGTTTCAAGTCTTTGAATGTGGTTAGAAGTCACGATATTGTTTTACCTTTAATCACCATCCTGAGATGATTCCTACACCTGCCTGCCAATCTTCTCTGATTGAGTCATTCTCCCACACAACACAAGGACTATTTTAAGTCACTTGTCAAACTTCCTCCGCCATAGCTCTTCCTTTTTCAGGATCTGCACATTATGAACTTATGATTCATTTTCTATAATCTGTTCTTCCTCTCCAATGGGTCATGCCCTTTAGTTTACAGAAAAGTAGCAAGACTGGTACCAAAACCTTGGTTTTCTTCTGAATCATCTGAGAGTAAGTTGCCATCCTCATGCTTCATCACCTGAAATACTTCAATAGGTCATCCCTGTGAGCAAGGGGACTAGGGACTCATCAGCATACATACAATACAAGCCTCTAAACCAGGAACCTTCAATTATAACCTCAAATCCTTTGATCCAATTCAAGTTTGATCACTTATTCATATTACATCCTTACTCCTTCAGAGTCACATATTTTATTGTCATATCTCTTTACTTTCCTTTCATATGGAACAGTGTCTCTGTCTTTGATGACTTTGACACAGATGACAACTATAGGCCAATTTTTTCATAGAATAACCCCCCAGTTTGGGTTTGTCTTATGATTAGGTTCCAGTGATATAATATCAGGCTACAAAATGTCAAGGTTCCTGAAAGCTCAGCTTTGGGCCTCTGTCTTCTCATTGAGGCAAGCTTATGCACACGCTTGCTTCCATTATCTGTCTTGAGATGAGTAACCGTGTCCCATCTTAAACCCAGGCCTCTCCAGTGGGTTCTGGAGCCATGGAACCAAATGTCTCTCTGGTCCCTCCTCTTGCATACCAAAGACTCTGAACTCTTTCCAAAACTAGTCATCATCTTCCCCTGACACCTTGGTCATCTTACAGTGTTCTCTATCCTGTGAAGCCAGCATCAGCCCTCTTATTACAAAACCACAAAGCCAAGAATTCAACTCATCTTTACCTTCTGCTCCAATCTGTCCCCTTGTCTTTTTGTTTTAATATCTTAAGCATCTTTCTAATCTGTCCTTTTCTGTCCATCAGTACCACCTCCACCCTTGCCTTGGATTCTCAGCACCCATTAACTGTCTACACATCTGTTTTATGCCCCCTTCTCACCTGTCCTCATTACTTTAGCCTGAAAGATCTTTACACAGTGCACATTTGGTGTCATTTCCTTCTCCTTCTCCTCTTCCACCACTGTCTTGCTTAAAACCCTCCAGCGGCATCCCTTGGTGCTTAGGACAGACAAATCATTAACATGAAAACAGGACCCTGTGCTCCTGGTTCAAACTCCCTCCTCGGTTTGAGCAGATGCCTGACTCTGCCTGACCTTTATTTTATCTTTCCAACTGTGTTTACCATGGGTCCTCCAATTCTAGGACCTTTGCTTCTCAGCTTATAATCTTCCCAGACTTCTAGAATTTTTAAATTCCTCTGTTGACATAGAGTTTATATACTATGCAATTTGTTCATTTAAAGTATACAACTGAGTGATGTTTAGTATAGTCATAGAGGTGTATGACCATCACCACTATCTCACTTCAGAATATTTTCATCACCCCCAACAGTAACTGGACCCATTAGCAGTCTTTCCTCACTCCTACCCACAATAGTAACTCTTCAGCCCCCACTTTCACCACTACTATCCCACCTGCCCAATCCTAGGCAACCAGTAATCTACTTAGTGTCTATAGATTTTCCTGTTCTAGACATTTCCATAAATGGAACCATACATTATGTGGCCTTTCATGTGTGTTTTTTTTCATATAGTATATAGTTTGTGAGGTTTATCCAAGTTGAAGCACGAATTAATATTTCATTCCTATTTAAGGTTGAATAATATTTCATTGCATGGATGTACCACATTTTATTTACCCATTAATCAGTTAGTGGGCATGTGGGCCCTACTTTAGACCTCGAATCAAGCATCCCTTCCTGCCTGACCAGGCCAGATGCTCCCAAATGGGGTTTCACTGTACCAGGTCCCTTTGCTTGGTAGGATTTCTCACAGCTTTGGTTTTACCTTTGTTTTCATGATTCTTGGCCTGGTTTAATGCTGGTCTTTTCCACCAGACTGACTATACAATTCAGAAAGCAAGGACCATATCTATTCTGATTTACCAGCACATATTAACACCTAATATCAGGCCCTGCACACACTAGGGCTCTTTAGATACTTGCTGAATGAACTAATTCTAATTCAGCTCATTAAAACAAGATTGCCTCTGGCAGGTCAGATATCTGAATCATTTGGCTGACTTTCCTTGGCATGACATCCATTGGGCCATAGATTGAAAGGGCCCTCCATAAGCCAGTTATTTATTCCTCTTGCCTCCAACATGCCTTTACTCAATTGTATTCCTTAATAGAGTTTAGCATTTATTGTACCCTGTTAGTTGAACTGAGTTAAACCACTGGAATAGTAACCAGAAGAGGCAAAAACACAGAACATATTGAAGCTAATACACTGCAAACCAGTTGCAAAGCTATAAAGTTCTGAGTTATTGTCAGGTGAAGAGAAATGAGATTCCTCTGGTAAGTATCCATTAATATTTGGGGGAAAAGTTTAAACAAGGATCCTCTATGTCATTAAAGTGTAGGGGATGATTTACATTTTTTTTTGGACAAGTAGTTTGCTGTAATGACAGTTACCACCCTCCCTGTGGCTGGGTGATAGTCTCGAGATTTGTATGTCATTTAATTCTCCCACCCATTGTGAGACAAGCACCATTCCTTACCATTTTGCAGAATAGTACACTGAGGTGTTGAGATAAAAAGTAACTTGGCCTTCATCCCATAGTTTTGCTTTTTTGTTTTTGGGGGAGTTTTTTGTTTGTTTGTTTTTGGTACCAGGGAGTGAACCCAGGGGCACTTAACCATTGAGCCACATCCCCAGCCCTTTTTTATATTTTATTAGAGTCAGGGTCTTGCTGAGTTGCTTAGGCCTCACTAAGTTGCTGAGGCTGGGTTTGAGCTCACGATCCTTCTGAGCTCAGGAATTCAGCCTCCTGAGTCACTGGGATCACAGGCATGTGCCACTGTGCTAGGCTCCTTAGTTACTTCTAACTCCCAATTTTAGGGACTACTTGTCTGTTTGGGCAGATCTGGAGTCTCCTTTTAACTGGAAAGTTTGAAGAAAAGAGTTAATACAGAAAATTAAAAGTTATTAGAGATGATGCCTTAATTAAATAAAGGAAAACAAAACAAAAACACCCTTGTAACAGCAAAGAGGAAATACAATAGCTCAGGCTCAAGAGTTAGATGGACCTGGATTCTCCCATTTATTAATTGAGCATGTTGCTTACTTCTCCTGAGCTCTGATTTTCTAAGTTTAAAAATGGGAATAATCATATCCATCTCAGTGGTGCAGTTATGGATCAAATGAAACAAAGAAAATCTCAAACCAACACCTGGAAGTGTAGGTGCAAAAATATTTTTTTAAAGCCTTAACCTTTAATTTCTTCTACTTCTTCTGTATTAGCATGCAAAAGAATAGCTTGAGTATACAGTTTTGGCTGGCTCTCCTTGTTAGTACTTTATTCAGGTCAAAACTAGAAAGATATTGAGTACTCAAAAGTTTAAAGGTTTAATAGAAATAGAAACTCACATTCTTACCTTTAGATTCTTTTCTTCATTTGAAGCGACTATCAAATCAATTAATGCTATTGGGGCATAGAAATGAATATTAATGAATAGTAAATGGACCCTTGCCCACATTGGGCTCATATTCCAGTAGAAGAGACAAACAGGCTTTTACAATTCAACCAAATACAGCTCACTTACTATAATAAATGCCATTGGCACTGCATGGGGAAATTTAACAATGTTTTTTGCAGGCCAGAGGCTTTCTAAGCTTGCTTCTGATGCAGCTAAAATTCAAAGGCCTCTGGGAACCAATGAAAAACCTCACTTCTAACTGCAATATAATTTCAAGGGGGAGAAATTCAGTGCATTTTACAAGGATAGGTCTCCCATTAGGTGTTCAAGATGTTGTTCTGATGTGCCACTGACACCTTCTCCCAGTACAAAAGAATATCTGCTGTGGGTGCTTCCTATGTCTGGATTTTAAGAACTTATAGTGAGTCTGACATAACTTGCCTATTTACATATATGAATATGCCCCAGTGACTCTCACCATAGTGTACATCCACAAGAAGTTAAGTTAAAAGAAAAAAAAAAAAAAACTCTAGGTAAATAGCAGAAAGATCAGTAGAGGGAGGGGAACAGGGAAGGGGAAGGGGAAGGGAAGGATAGGTACTGAGGATTGAATTAGAGCAAGATACATTTCCTGCATTTATAATTATGTCAAAATGGATTCTACTGTCATATATAACTTAAAAGAACCAATAAAAACATTTTTAAAAAGCTTACAACAGGAATAGACTAAAGACACATTTGATGTCCCATGAAAAAAGTGTTGTTCTGTTGATAAACATTTCTCAGTACTTGATGGTGAAATAGAATTCATGAGACCAGCAAGTGACTTCTTTCACTATTTATGAAGCGAGCATATTAAATATGACACAGACCAACTGGAATTGTGGATGGTATTTTGTGGAGTAGTGTCAAGTATTGGGAGAGAGAGAAGCAAAATGTACTTGGGAGCCTCTTAGCTCTTAAATACCCTAATACCAAAAGTTTAAACACACTTTCATGATTCCTTTGTATAGAAAGCAAATAGAGGGGCTACTGTTGTAATTCTGCTGCTTCTAGCAATTCACCAGCAGACTACATCCTCAAACAGCAGATCCACAATGCAGCATATGCTTTGGTGAATCTAATAATCCTGCGAACTCCTTTGCTGCTGGGTTAGTAATCTACGTTGCTTGAACGATGAACTTTATAAAATTTGGAGCCTCATGAATCAGAAGGGAAAAAACAAAAGTGGACAGTTTTAACAATGATGGATGAGTTGCTAGGGAGTAAAATTAAATGGTTGATAATAATTGTGGTAGCTCACAAAGACTGATGTTATTTACAAAAGCTCCATTTTGCATGTAATCAGATGTCTATTCCCATGAGCTGGGTCATAATTCATATTCCACTTTAATGTTCGTGGAAAATGTGCTTCTCTCTGTGTATGTATTATTTTTAGGATGTTATGTTTCCTTGGTGCATACACAATGAGCCTGAAATCCTTTAGGAATGTGTTTAATTTGAAAGTTTTATCCTCTGGGTCTGGTTAATTCAAATACACTGCTAGGAACATTACTGTGGGCCCTGAAAGAATGTAGGCATGGCGAATTATGTGCACAAAGGCAGCCCCAACCAGTGTCACCCACCGACACTCACTGGGTAGAAGGCAGGGAGGGATTTTTCTTTCCAACTTTTTTCTGCACTTATTCATTTAATTTTCTACACTAATTCTTGATCTTAATAAGTTTGATTTAGAATGGATCCGCTTTCTCCTATTTTTAAACTCATAACAATTTCCGGTGGTTCTTCTGAATTAAAATAGTCTGCTCAGGGGCATTTACAGACTTGCATCTTCAACTCTGTAGCTCCAGGGTGTCCTGTGTTCTCCCCTATATTCTTTCCTATTCTTGGTCACAAAGACAGTCTGAAACTCATTTTCATTTGTAGACACAGGGAAAGATCCCAAGAGTGCGAGGTAAGGACTCAAGGTCAACAGTTCTCAGAAATGAGCAGGGTCTGCCCCACTGCCTCTCATGGTTGAAGCACAGCGGGCCTGGGAGTTAGGCCTAGCAGCCCTTCAAGGGTCAAGAGGCTCTAAGTCCTGGAGGTCTTTTAGGAGGACATTTTCACAGTTTTGTGATAAGCAGCCTTATACATGAGCACAGGCGTGTTTTATGATTTGAGAAGTTTGGGGAGTAATGACGTCTTGTCCTGGTGTACCTTGTTATACCAAGGGGATGGCTGGGACATTCCAGAACATCCTGGAAGCTGACGCGGGCTGGTCATTCTATGTATGATGGGGCTTTGGAGTCATAGAGCATAGAAGCATGGGTCCAAATCCTAGTTGCTTGATTTATTAGAGTTGAGATCTGAACCTGGACTGACTTTGGAGGTCTTAAACATCACAAAGGTAGTTTAAGAACTACCTTTCCTTTCCCAACTATGTAATGCAAAAACAAAACAAAACAAAAAGAAAACAAAACTGCAAGTGAGTTAAAAGGTGCAACAAACTTCTGGTTTTTCCCTGGGTGAATGCTACTTGTATAATTTTTTTTTTTTTGATATTAGTTTGTTTGCCCCTTCTGTACTAGTATCTTTAGCTTAGGTTTTAGGTAGAAACCCAACACATAAGGTTAAATTTTTCTCTCCTAGGGTCCGTGCATATTAAATAAGCACACGTGTGTCATGAACCCATTCAGTGCCCGGCGTGTAACCAACTCCCAACATGGGTCAATTTTTTTTTTCATGACTCATCTTTTTTTGGCAATGTTCCTTTAAGAACTCTTTAGAGACTAGTTTAATGGTTCCCCAGTTCAGTATGACTGGGCATTCTGAATTGAGGTTGATCCAAGAAAGTAGGAGAGGAACCTGGTTGTACATATCTGCACACAAATGGATCCTTTTGTTTTTTCTTTTGTCTCTGGGAGTTATTTACCATCTTTGTTGTTTTTTACCAACAAAGATGGTAAATAACTCGTCCCATGTCAAATCATAAAGAGGAAGGAGTCAGGTTTGGGATCACAAGGAATAAAAGTACATCATTCGTAGAACTGGTTATGTTAAGCCCAAAATTTGCTTAGACAAAAAGAGCCAAAGCTCTTATCTGAACCACGTAGGCAACGAGCAGTAGGTGTGCCATCTCAGAGTTTCATAACCCATCCAGGGCAGCCCTACCTGTTCATGCCCTGCAAGTGTTGAGCATCTAGCCTTGTCCTTTCTTAGACATTGCTTACTGCTAGGAGGACTGCTTCCTCTCTGCTTCTCTTTTCTGAGAAGCCAAAGTCAAGGATGCAAACTTGGGCTTATGTTCAAAACGCCTTAATCTTCTACCCTTGTCTGGACAGAAGAAGCTCAGATGTGATAGAGAAAAGAATCAACCAGTTAACTACCCAATAGCCTTTTCACTTAAAATTATGTATTCTTTGTCATAACATGTCTCAGTGGTTGTAATTGTACCCTGTTTTGAAATAGGAAAACACAAAAGTACAGAGAAGTGTCTTATCTACCACAGCAAGCTCTGAAGATGACTCCAACTCCTAGGTGCTCAGTGCTGAACTCCATACTTCTAATTTTGTCTTTTGGTTGCTATTAAGGCTTTGTGAAGTGGAATGCCAGGATTGTGCTCTGTGTTTGTGCCTTGAAGCAAATTTCCCTTCAGCACAGCGTGTGTCTGAACGGTAACTGGCATGAGTGCATGCAAACAAAAATGGCACTCTGAATTTCTGTTTCTGTTTTTTGTCTTTGTTGTGCTGGGGATTGAAATCAGAGCTTCTCACGTGCTGGGCAAGTGCTCTGCTACTGAGCTACATCCCCAGTCCAGCACCCTGAAATTTGACCTCTTTTTGTAAAAGCATTGGGTGAAGTGGTGTGCCTATCAAGTCAAGTTCAGTGGGGCTCAACATGATCAAAATGTAGCATCCTTCGTCATCTTAGCAAATAACACAATTGCCATGCACATTTTCACTCATACGTGTTAGTCAACACACATTAATGAACATATATGTATTATTATTATTATTATTATTATTATTTTTGCGGTGCTGGGGATTGAACCCAGGGCCTTGTGCTTGCAAGGCAAGCACTCTATCGACTGAGCTATCTCCCCAGCCCTATATGTGTATTATTAATGACTACCAAATTGAGTCATTTTTTTGTCAGGCATTTTGCATCACTCACTAATTCCAATCACCATGTAGGATAATTTCATTTGTTATCTTGATTTTATAGATAGAGAAACTGAGGCCACACAATGGTGAGCCAAGATGAGGCAAGGAATAGGGATGTTGCCTTTCTTCCCTCCAAATCCTCATGTTCACCCCCTGAACAATGATACAAGGTTCCAATCTGATTTCATTGGTACTTTGGAAAGGGACATTCTATAATAATGTCCAGCAGACACTTGGAAATGTGAATCTGGAGCTTTTGAGAGAAATTACCAATTCCTTTGACTGTTAATACCACATGAGTGGTGGTAAAGGACATGGAGAGAAAAGAAAAGACAGAAGACAGTTAGTTAGACATGGTATATTCTGGGAGCCAGTGCAGGAATCAGAGAGGCTATTTGAGGAGAGGAAAAACAACCAGGAACAAGCTATGCTGTGGAGGGGAAGGGAAGAGAAGCAGGTTCGGAGTGATTGATAGGTCACCCCTGGGAAGCTCAATGGGAGGGCAGTCATCATCAGTGAAGTGAGGAAGAGAAGAAGCAAGGGGCATGATGTCACAGAGTGGATCATGAAGGACTCAAGTCACTGAATAGTTTACTCTTTTGAGAGGAGGACTGGGGAAGTTTTCGGGACAGGAGGATTGCTCCGTTTGCACCTCTTCCTTAGCCATTCTCACCTGGAACAACTTCTCCCTCTTCCCTGGAACAACTTCTCCCTCTTCCGAGCATCAGTAGCTGCCGTCATATGAACCAAACTATTTAGCACTAAGACTGAATCTTCCATTGTCCTCTAATTAGAGTGTAAGTCTTTTTTTCTTAAGTTAGCTAACAGTAGTGTTTACTACATATTTGGTAATTGACTGACACGTACCTCCAGGAATTACTGCACAAAATGGAGGAGGAACCCAGGGGAAGACATTTCTGTTTAAAGAAAGGGCACGATGAAGGACAGACATGGGGAAAATTCTGTCACTTTAAAATCTGGGAAGCAGAGCCTGAGAACAAATGGGGTTATCATGACAATGTTAGAAATTTGGGGCGAGTGATGCCGGCAATATCAATTTCAGAGGAGCAGCGCTGGCGCGGTGTGTAATATATTCCGCTGGGCATGTTCTGTGGAGCTGTGAAGCCAGTGCAATTCCTGTGCCTTGCAGCAACTGGGTCCTTTTGTATTAGAGAGCTTTGGAGATGTTAAGAGCATTTGGGGATCTTAGCAGAACTAAAAAAGATCCTTCCTTTCAGAGGGTGTATTAGATAAGATGGAAGAAAACTCAGAGGGGAATAGAATGGATAAGCTCTGTTTGCTTTAAGCCCGTCAGCCTGGACTCATAGGTCTAGATTTTGTCTTGGGCCATTTCAAGTACTTTTTCTTGCAAAAAGCACAGGGATTAAGTGGTTCAGACATATGCACAATTAATATTTGTATTGGCATGTATAGATATACACCGGTAGGTCTGTGTGTTTGTATATAAACCCACATTAAGTGTGCATACATACATATATATATATATATGAGTCCATCACCACATCCACATATACTCATGTATATACACATGTACTTATACACACATGCAAATATATGTGTATATATGTGTTATATATTTACAACAATATACATATTCTCACAACTTAGAGACAAGTGATAACTACATTTATGAAGAATTTTCTATACTTTTGAGATTCTTTGGACACTCTTTGTTTCCTCTTTTGATTCCCATAACAGTCCTGAATGTTAACAGGGGAAGAAAAGCTCCGTAAATGGAGAAAATAAACTCACTGAAGCTCCACCTGTCCGAGTACATGGGGCAGGTCACAGCTAGAGCCAAACAGAGGCCCCAGGTTCTTCTGACTTTAAGCCTTCTATATTTTGCTGAGGATTCTGAGGGCAAGGTCCCTTTGAGTTTGTGAAAATGCTGAATTATGGAGAATTATGGAGACATTCAACTTGATCACTTTTCTACTAAACACAGTGGAATATAATGGTCTAACAAAGTATCATATAGAAGACTTCTTTCCCGGGATCTGTTGCAATAAATAGAAAACACAGTCAAATTGTTTTACCAGTTTTCTGTATTAACAATCCTTCTACGGACTTATAAAGGGCTCCTTCCATTCTGTGGGTTGAGTTTGCATGCTGTAGTACTTTTAACGTTATTTAATTGCTTCAAAATTCCCTTTGCCCCTTGAATAAAGGTAAACTACTCTTCTGCCCCTGTCTGAATGATCAACACGGAGAATTAGTGAAACTGGGATTCATAAGGTTTTATTGTAACACCAGTTAGGAAGTAATGCACATGTGTTTGTCTCCACAAAGGTTAGAAATGAAAATAAACGCAAAAGTATGCTTTCTGGCAAGTCATCATTTTTAATACGAAGACAGAAAGCATAAGACAGCTTTGTTTTGCCTTTTCGGGGGCTTGTGGCTGATTTTTCTTTTCTTGCTTCCTGGTTTTTGCTAGAAAGAAACTTGTTCATTTCCCACCCACTCCACACCCCCTCCCCAGAGCTGAAATATCTGTCCAAGATCATCCTTTTAAGTGTTCAGTCTTAGAGAAGGGAGAAGAAAGGAACTGTGATTTAAAATATATATGTACATCCTTTTTTTAAGCTTGCAAACTGGGATTTCTAGACTCAATTTGTGTTCTTGAGACATTGGAGTCAAGTTTATATATAGTTTTTGATGTAGGACCTAATTAGGCTCTCAGCATATCTTAATACTTTCTGCTACATCTGCATTAAAGATAACATTGCATACATTTGCATTTCATTTACATAAAAAAGTTAGCCATGCTGTATGTAACAATCACTTTAACCAAGTATCGTTGACAGCAAATATTTTGAATAAGCATGTGAAAATCCATGTCTATACAAAGCCTGTCCTGGATTCTGTTGTCTCTTCCACATTTGAAACTTATTTGTGTGTAACACACTTCTTCCAATGGCTCCTTACTATTAAACCAACAAATAAGGATATAGGAACCCAAGAGTCTGATGGAGTTGATAGATTCAGACTGGAAAAGAATGACTTAACTAGTATTCTCCGATGGTGTTTACAATTTTAACAATGATAATAATCAGTGGTGATAATGGTGTGATTTTTCCTGATGTGTTATAGAAGAGGGGTAACCTTGGGATAAAAGTGTTCATTCATTTCTTTGTTCATTCATATGTAGTTAGATGAGTCTATATGGGGCAACCTTATTTCCAGGTCTCATTTAATGAATCTCGGGTTTATCTGGGCCATTTTACTTTAAAAATGAGCTTTTACCAGGGGACTCTTCCACCAGTGTCCTCAGAATGAACTGCTGCTTGCCTCATGCCCTGTGTCCATCAGGCATATTCCCATGTTTCAACCTGCTTGGTGGCCCACTTCCCCATTTTAGGACTGTTCTTTATCCCTGATGGCTCTCAAAACCTCTGGACAGGACAGATTCTCTCCCCCATCAACATCAGAAGATGACTGGCATAGCTTAAGATGTAGGCTCTTCTGTGGTTGCGGGACCCAGAGCTCGTTTTGCAGAACATACTCCTTCCAAGGAATGTTCTTTAAAAACAGTGCTAACAGAACACATCTGGGAATTGTTACATACTTGAACCTCTCCTTGAAGTATGCAAATAGTAAAAATGGTGCTTAACTTTCTTTAACGTGGCATTTCCCAAACCTTTGGGAACACGGAAGCCTTGGTTGGATGCCCCCTGCTTACCTGGGGAGACTGTTTTCCTGCAGTGATTTTGAGGACTGGGAAAATGACCATTCTATGTTGAAGAACAACAATGACAGCAACTGTGACACTGGTGGCTGGCATATGCTGAGCACTTCTTGAATGCCTGGTACGATGGTCAGTGTTTTATTTATGTTAAATGTGTGAAGTAAAGTGCCCTATTGGCTCCATCTGTGAACACTGAGACCTGGAAAGGGTAAACAACTCACCCTACATTGTGATGCTCATAAGCAAAAATGGTGACACTTGAACCCAGGTCAGTTCCTTGTTTATTGGACCATAAAGTCTGATGTCCATGTTTCCAGGTTCTTCCTGCTAACTCCTACAGTCATTTCTCAGATGTCATGGCTCAAGCCCTTTCACCCTCTTGGCCAGTTTGCCCCTGGATTATCCATAATCCACATAAACTGTATTTATGGTATGAAAACAGACCCTCGGGTGGATTCTGAGAAGCAAGGAGAAGAGCAAGGCCCCTGCCTCCTTTGTTTTGCATCCTATGCTTCAATTCATGCAGCCTAACACCGCACTGGTTCTGCATGGGTACAGGCTCATTTTGTGCCATTTGGTACATACTCTTAGAATTGTTCAGTGTTCTCTTCTCATGTATGCAGCTGATTTTCAAAAACTGGCCTTAGTAACCAGGCACCCTGACTCAAGCCTGTAATCCCAGTGGCTTAGGAGGCTGAGGCAGGAGGATCATGAGTTCAAATCCAGCCTCGGTAACTCAGCGAGGCACTTAGCAACTCAGTGAGACCCTGTCTTTAAATAAAATATAAAAAAAGGACTGGGGTGGGGCTCAGTGGTTGAGCACCCTGAGTTCAATCTTCAGTACAAAAAAAAAAAGAAAAGAAAAAACTGAACTTTGTGGTCTGTAGTGAGTTACCCAGCCTCAGTTTTCTGGAGTATAAAATGGAGATAACAGCACTGTCCTTATAGAGCTGTGGTGGGCAAAAGATGAGCCCCTACAGTCCTCACTACAGTGTCTGCTACGTACTTGCTTCAATCAGTACAGACCAGTATCATCATCAGTGTACTGCTGGGAAATTCGAAATTGCAGTTGAGCAAAAAGTCTTTCTGCCAAACATTTTTCTGTGCATTTCAATGTAACTAATATTTCTTTACTTAAAAAATTTTTGAATTAATATCTCAACTTATAAGAGCAGCTTTGTCAGTACATTTTAAATGATTCTTACAATGCTGATTTAGGCATTTTACATTTTGATATGCATTTTTAGCTGGTTTTCAAAGTTGCAAGACTCTGAGGGAGAAAAGCTAATCCTTAGTTGGCAGGAAAGTCCCTCCCCAAATCTTTGGATTAAAATAGAACCTGCCGCCAGGGCTTTCCTTGTCTTCTGTGATTGTGATCTGTCTCAGGCGGGAAGGCATCCAATACCTGTGCACGGCAAGTCCATTCTTTAGAGATAGAATTTGCAACTTTAATATTTATCGATAGGCACGCTAATTCTCTTGATGATGGTAATTAATGAGGTGCTTATAACTTATTTTGCGGTAGTTTAACAAGCTTCAGGCTAGGGGGAGATCGGTGGTTGCTGTAAGTGCTGAGAATCAAAGATGCTAGAGGAAAATGCAGAAAATGGAGCAGAAAAAATAAGGTTTCGGCAGATAAAATGTCTCTGATTAAAAACAATCTCAAAACAAACCTCTGTAAAGCAGAAACCTTTAAAAGTCAATGAGAGTTTTCTGAGGAGAAATCTCACCTGTTTTCCCATTCCTTCTCCCCTAACCATGCTGTTAATTTTGACCACCCATTTGTCTTTCTACCCCCTTGGCCTAGTCTATGCAAGCTGTATGAAGTGAAAAATTGATAGAAAAATGTAATTTGCTTCTTAAGTCTTAGATAGTTAACAGCTAAAACATTTTGTCACATTGGGTTTTGAATAATTGTGCCAAACCTACACTTAATTTTGCCTTAGACAGCTGGCCTTATGACCCTAGTTAACCTGTGTTTTCTCCTGTTCTTTCATCCTTTGGAAATGCGGTTCACAGAATACAAATTCGGAAAGGCATAAATTCTAACTCCTCAGAAGACAGGAATAGAAGTCAAAGTGACCTCAATAAATCAAAAGCAAGTTGAAGTTCAATAGGGACAAATGTAAGGTAGGATACTTATGTCCAATGAGTGGATGCCCACATTTTGAATTGGACACTATTGTGGTAGAAAGAAAAAGGTCTCAGTCAGGGACATGAGGACACTACACCTGTGGCCTTGTCTAAGGACCTACTGTGTGCCAGGCATCTTGCATAAGTTCACTTACCTACAGATAGACTGTTGTGATCTGCAGGCACTCTCTAAGCTCCACGTAATTTTCTCTTTCATTTTATAGATGTGGAAGCCAAGGTCGAGAGAGGTTAAATAATGTGCTCAAGTGTTCCGTTAGTCAATGATTTAACTGGTTTTGGACTGTGCTCTTTCCACTTGACCAAGAGCACTTCATTACAGAGCTGTTATTTAAAAAGCCAACCCAGTTCTTGGCTGTATTAACTTAGATTTCACTTGAGAACTAGATAATAACCTTTCCAGTATACTATACATTAATTAAAATTTAAAAGAAAAATGAATAGGAGAAACTGGAGCAAGTCCAAAAATATCCCACCCAGGAAGAGAAATTGAAGATTGGCCTAATAGAAAAAACTCAAGGTATTTGGGATTGCTTAGCTAGGAAGAGTGTGGCTATGGGGTGAGGGACACACTAATGGCCTATAAACATCTAAAAGGCAATAATAAAGATTTACATTTTACATAAATATTTGCAGTTATTGAGCACTTCCAGGTCAGTAATCTTATTGATTTCTCACAATAGTCTTTTAGTACAGGAGTCAGCACACTTTCCATAGATAGTTAAGTATGTTTGACTTGGCAGTATGCTCTCTGTCACTCAGCTCTGATGTTGTAGTGTACAAAAGCACATGGGCAATTCACAGACAAATGGACACAACTGTGATCCAATAAAACTTTATTTACAAGACGAGATGACAAACTGGATTTAGCTCACAGACTCTAATAATGTTTATATGTGTTATTTTTGCCATGATACAGATGAAGACATTGAGGCTTAGAAGGTTAAAGTGATTTGTCCAGAGCAGCTCAGTGAATGGCTCTGGAACTGGAATTTCATTTTTCTGCATCATAGTTGGATGTTCAATGCACTAGATAGAAGGCATGTCACCAGAAAGATGTCAGGGCATTTTGTCATCCCAAGATGCTATTTGCCTATGATGAAAATTAAATCTGGAGCATGCAAATCAAAAAACTGGATGACCACCTGGTGTAGTGGAGATGCTTGTCAAACACTTGAGAAGGGATACCTGGTCAGAAAACTTTTCTCTGCTCACCTGAAATTTTCCATTATTGAAGAGATTACTTAAGAGTCTTTCTGAGATATGTGCATTTCCTTTGAATGATCGCACTCCTGGACCTAGGAGAACGAATACATAAGGCAACTCACAAATTCATTTTTCTAGGTATCTTGTTGGAACTGATTTTTAGCTAACCAATAGGACTGAAGGGTGAAAAAGCAGTGTTTGGGGAGCTTGGGGTGGGGCAGAAGTTTGTCAGCAAAGCTTATTGTACAACTTGGGTTTCCTATAGGAACAAATGAGGAAAGGCTAATAGTATCAGCTAAATTTACTCCATCCATTAAACCTCCTTCTAGCACATGTTCTACTTCCTGTGTTTGCATTATTTCTTTCAATCTTCCCAACAGTCCTGCAAGTGAGGTGCTATTCTTGTCACATTTTGGAGGTAGGAAGACTGAGACACAAAGGCTCACAGTGAAAACAATGGAAGTGACATCAAAATCATGCTGTCCCTGCTCTGCACCATTTCTTTTTTTAAAATATCTTTTATGTATTGATAGACCTTTATTTTGTTCATTTATTTATATGTGGTGCTGAGAATCGAACCCAGTGCATCATGCATGCTAGGCAGGTGCTCTATCACTGAGCCACAAGCCCAGCCTGAAGGGCACCCTTTCTACTCAGCTCTGGGGAAGGGAAGCTCTATGCCACTGGGATGTCCCAACTGATCCGTGCATTCCATGCTGTGGGCAGCAGGAGGTGTCTTCCCAGTCCTTTATGTCTCTGACAGAGATGGAAATTCCGGGAAGCTTTGGAGAAAACAAAGGGCAGGCTCTCTGGAACTGAAAGCATCGTTCCTGGGGTGGTTCTGTGACATGAACTCCAGCTGAAGAATGTTTGCTCTTGTGTGCTAAAAGAATCCTTAAGTGGGTACTTGTAGCAAGCTTGGTTAAACCTACCCTGCTTGGGGTTAAACCCTCATAAATCAAAATAGCTCAAGTGACCCTAGTAAATGCCAGGTATCCAGAAATGGCTGGAGTAATTCAATCTGCTGTGTAAGTGTCAAGTAGCTAAGACTCTTTAAAAAAAAAAATCATTCTTAGTCTCTCTCTCTCTCTCTCTCTCTCTCTCTCTCTCTCTCTCTCTCTCTCAGTGTGTGTGTGTGTGTGTGTGTGTGTGTGTGTGTGTGTGAATGTGTGGGGGTGGGTGTGTGTGTATAAAGCTTTTGGAAATGTACTTTCAATGTTTTCCCAGTATCTCCCTTGGGAAAATAAAAGGAAATGCCACTTTTGTTTCCTGTTTAGATTATGGCTTTATTCCAAACCACTATTCTAACACATACTTAAAGTAGAGAAGATTTATGCATTTAAAAACAAACAACAAATGTGAAACTTTTGCTACTCAATTAGTCTTAATCAGTATTAGTTTTAGGTTATCATAATTAGAATTTCCTTCCTAGATGTCCACCTTCTCTTAGAATTCAGTAACTTTAATGTGTGTTGGAAGGGAAAGAAGGAGATTGAGTAATGAAAAAAATGGATCATTATAAACGAAGAGAATGTTAATGATACAGATCCTGGGAGGAGAAGGAAGAGATGGAGATATGGGAAAGATATGGGAAGGATATGAAGCCAGAAGTGTGTGCACAGGGATGCAGAGGCAGAGATGAAAGTTGGATTTGGAGTCAGAAGATCTGGTCTAGTTCCTGGCTTTGTCCTTGCCTGCAGAACCCTTGACTTCTCACTTGACCTTCAACAGATTCCTTTCACATCATGTTGGAATAGTAGCATAAACCTTAACAAAATGTATAAGTGATGTGAAGTGGGTAAAGGTGCTTAGCTTAGACAATAAATATGCATAGACTGTGAGTGTCTTGAAGTTAACAGCAGAACAGAACCAAGGAACCAGACTCAGGGATATAAGTGGGAAGAGGAAGAAGATGCTCAGAGTGTAAATCCATGTGGGTGCTCCCAGCCAGCAGTCCTCACCTCCAGGTTCTGAAGGCAGAACCCTCTTGCTGTCCACCACACATAACATAGCACCTCTAATTTTCACCAGAACCTTATAAACCAAGAATAGGGACAAGCAAGGATGTGTACAATCTTAGAGATGGATGCTGAGAGGAATAATTCTGCTTCTTCAGGGGCTACAACTCTGCTTGAAGTGTAGATATAAGATTTTCCTCCCCAAAACTAGGGATTTTCATAAGCTAAATTTACATCTAATTCTTCTCTTCCAGTGTCTCTTCTTTTTAATTCACCATCTGACAGAGAACAGTTAGTATATAACCCAAAGCATATGTGGGAGGCTTGTTCCTCTCTGCCTAAATATGAGTTTAATAAAAAGTAGCAGTTAAACATATGTTAAAAATGAAGCAGTACAGTTGGGGGCAAAGACTAAAAGGCAACACAACTGTTTATTAGTTGTGTTTTTCATTTTCATGTTCAGAGAATTTTAAGACCTGGACCTGATTTCTTTTTTTTTAAGTTACAGCCAAGTCTGCGCAGTTATACATCCTGTTTTGGTTTTTATCTTCTACAGATAAACACTGGATTGGCAGTGTTGAAGCCCATGCCCAAAACTATGATCATCAATTAGCAAATTAATGAATTAAGATCCTTTATAAGTATCAATTGTCCAGGTTAATAATGTCAGGGCTAACAGCATGCTACCTCAAGAGAGAGCTTTGGCATTACCTGTAGAAGTCAGCTGAAGACAGTGTTAAGTGATTTTGGCACCTGGATTGTGGTTCAAGATCTGGATTGAGGTCTCAACATAGTCAGAACCAATCAGATGCTTTCATTTGTTGCAGCTTTATTAAAACTGTCCATCCAACTTAAAGTCAGTGATTAGTCTGGCACCTATTCATGTGAATAAACAGTCCCTTAATTTGCCAATTGTTCTTGCTGCGTCACAAGTATAAATCAAGGTAGAGACATCTTTCAACTTTGTGTAGCTGTTTAAGAACAGGATTGTAGCCAGGCATGGTGGCACATGCCTATAATCCCAGTGGCTCAGGAGGTTGATGTAGTAGGATTGAGGGTTCAAAAGCCAGCCTCAGCAACTTAGCGAGGTCCTAAGCAACTCAGTGAGACCCTGTTTCTAAATAAGATACAAAAAAGGACTGGGGATGTGTTTCAGTGGTTAAGGAGTTCTGGGTTTAATCCCCAGCACCAAAACAACAACAACAACAACAAAAAAAAAAAAAACAGGACTGTGCCCAAAATTGTGGCTTATGCTGGTCAGCCTGGCATTATGACAGAATCTCAGAGGCGGGCTAACTTTATAAAGCAAAGGTCTTACGGTTTTGAAGGTTCAAGGGCATGGAGCTGGCATTGGCTCAGGTATTGTGATGGCCTGGTTGCTGGCAGGGTCTCCAGGTGGCACACAGCAACACATGACAAGAGACAAAGAGTGTGTATGTCAATGTCTATGTGTCTGACCTCTGCCCTTCTTAGAAAGCCACCAGGATTCAATCATGGGGCACCACCCTAAGGACTTACCTAAGCCATTTAATCACTTCCCAAAGTCCTCACCTTCAAACACCATAATTTGATTATGTTTTCACATAACTTTGGTATTAAAGTCCTGTGTGAGGTTGGGCACAGGGACGGGGACGCCAAGGGACAAATCATAACATATCTGTTCCTTTCATTGTGGTGAAACCAGGAGGGCAAACCCTAAATTCTATTAGTATATGAATTCTTTTCTCTGTATTAATGCCATCAGTGAATACTCTCCTTACCCATTCTTCCAAATGGGCAAGAGAGACAGCTTTAAGACAGAGAATAGGCTGAAGAACACGAAATTAATGGTCTTTCAAAGCTTTAAATACTCAAAGGGATGAGTCATTAATAGCATATTACCTTCTTTCAGACTCATATTCTAATTTGCCACTCACAGCAGCCTTGTGCAGTAGAAGGCAAGGTGTCTGTTTTGAACTCCACTTTAAAGACAGAAACCTGGTCTCATCCAAAGGAATTGCTTCAAGTGGCAAGCTGCAGGACCCAGTTCTGTCTACCCTCATTTTTCTTATTTCAATGAGTGAGTACTTCCTGTTCCTGGAGTTTCTCTGGACTGGGTCAGCAGAGAAAGGAAAGGCAGTATGTGTATTCCTATAATTTTTCTCTATCATTTATTTCTGAATCTCTTTCATTGAGTATGGGCATGCAAGTTTCTAAATTATACAGTGTACTTAGTTGTGGCATCTTTGCCTAATTAGATCAAGTAGAAGGCATCCAAAGGTGGTAAGTCACCAAAGGGGAAGTCCACCTGCATGACCTTCTGTTCCACAGAATTTCTTCCATTCTTATAAATAGTAGTAGAAAATTACCTTGGTTGGCTTCATAGCTTAGCTATTATGAACTGAACTGCTGTAAACATTGATGTGGCTGTGTCACTGTAGTATGCTGTTTTTAAATCTTTTGGATATATACTGAGGAGTGGGATAGCTGGGTCAAATAGTGGTTCCATTCCTAGTTTTTTGAGGAACCTCCATACTGCTTTCCAGAGCAGTTGCACCAATTTGCAGTCCCACCAGCAATGTATAAATGTACCCTTTTCCCCACAGCCTCACCAACATTTATTGTTGCTTGTATTCTTGATAATTGCCATTCTGACTAGAGTGAGATGAAATCTCAGTGTAGTTTGATTTTCATTTCTCTAATTGCTCAAGATGAACATTTTTTCCATACATTTGTTGGCCTTTATATTTCTTCTGAGAAGTGCCTGTTCAATTCCTTTTCCCATTTATTGATGGACTTAATTCACAATAGCTCAGTTATGGAGCCAACCTAGGTGCCCTTCAACAGATGAATGAATAAAGAAAATGTGGTGTATATATACACAATGGAGTATTACTCAGCCATTAAGAAACTGATTTTACGACATTTGCAAGTAAATGGATGGACCTGGAGGCTATCATGCTAAATGAAAAAAGCCAGTCCTAAAAAAGACGAAGCTCTAGTTGAGTTCTTGTCCTGGCTTGAAATGAACATGCGTTCTGTGTCACCCCTTCCTGTAGTCTTCGGTTTCCACCTTGTTTTCACCCGCTGCTCTCTGGCAGTAAGGTCCATAAGCAGATGTATTGCTCAGACAAGTACTTTGATGAGCACTATGAGTACTGGCATGTCATGTTACCCAGAGAACTTTCCAAACAAGTACCCAAAATTCATCTAATGTCTGAAGAGGAGTGGAGGAGACTTGGTGTCCAAGAGTCTAGGCTGGGTTCATTACATGATTCATGAGCCAGAACCCCATATTCTTCTCTTTAGACAACCTCTTCCAAAAGAGCAACAAAAATGAAGTATATCTGGAATCATCAATTACATCTTTCATGAATTTAATGTACATATGTATATAAGGTAGTATTCAGTGAATGCTTGAAAAGTGTACAAATCATTCATCCAGACCTGTGCATGAGTTGTATTCTTCACAGCAACAGAGCTCCATTAAATGCAAGTGCAAATAGGTTATTATAATGTGTTTACGGTAAAATTTCTTCTAGTTTTCCTCTTAATGTAAGTGCCTGTTTGACATTACCTGTTACTTTTGTTAAATAAAGTTTGTTGCATTTAAAACAAAAAGACAAAGTTTCAATGTTTCCCCTGATATGTGGAAGCTAACCCACAATAAGGGGGGAGAAGGGAAGAATGAATATTCAGTGGATTAGACAAAGGGGAATGAAGGGAAGGGAGGGAAAGTAGGAAAAGGAAAGACAATGCAGGAATCTCACAATCGTGCACATCCGCAAGAATGGGATCCTAATTAGTATAAGATATATTCCATGCTTATGTAATTATGTCAAAATGAATTCTACTGTCATGTATAACTGAAAAAATGAAAATAAAAAATTTTTAAAACAACAACAAAAAATTACTTGACTGTCACTGTAAGTCACAGACTAGGGGCAGGAAATGGTTCTTCCTTTCCTTCTGTGAGTCAGACCCATTCCACCTATCAGGAATCAATCCAATGGCAGACGAGGCCCTGCTATTCAGAGCTGTCCTTACTCACTGCTGTCCCTGTGCTCTTGAGCACCCAGTTTCCTAGAAAGCCTGATGACATCTGCACAGTGGGTACAGAAAGAGTGTGGTTGGGTCTTTTGAGAGGACTAAAGAAAATATATTCTTTAGCCCCCTTAAGTCCAATAAAATAAATGTTAGGTTTTCATGGAGGAAAAATATCCTTGGGATATAGCTGTCATGGGATATAAATTGCAAAAAAAAAAAAAAAAATCTTTTCGTTAACTTATCTTGTTTTTTTTTTTTTGTTTTTGTTTTTTGGTTTTTTTTGTGGTGCTGGGGATTGAACCCACGGCCTTGTGCTTGCAAGGCAAGTATTCTACCAACTGAGCTATCTCCCCAGCCCACTTATCTTGTTCTTGAAAAAAATTATGGAATTCTATATGCTGTCTTGCATATGTATCTCTACAATTTGATATTTAAAGTTTTTATTATAAGCTCTTTGTTCAATAATATATGTAAATAAGCTACTTGTTTAATAGTAAAGGATATAATTTTAATCATCTTACAGATATTGTAATTTAAAATTAAAACTCTTCTATCACTTTTGAGATGCATTCAGTGACATCCAAGTACTATCTGGAGTGAATATTTGCCATCTTTTATTTAAAAATAAAAATGCATGAGCCAGCTCTTCAACTTTAAAATAATTCACATCTTTTTTTCCCTTTGAACTTGTATTTCTATTGTTTTTCCTGTGGAATTTTATACTAAAGTTATATATTGTTATGCTCAAAAGCTTTTATCTTTCTATCGCAATCCTTTGCAATAAAAATGTGTATAAAAATTTAAATTCTAAAAGTCCTCTGACCATAAACTCTAGGTAGTAAAAAAGTGGATTGATGTATCATTACAATGATTTTTAGTGCAAAGCTAATCAGAACAATGCAAATGTATTCACTATATTAACATAATTATTAAATAAAAAACTGAAAACTTCTTGGTAATGCATTGTTTAATGAGATGGATGGGGCTTTTTTCTCCCAGAAGTTAACTTCCCCATGGATGAATACTACTTATTGCTAGGGGTTCCACCAATTCTATCTCTAGTTTTAGTTTACATGATGTAAATGGTGAGAAGCATTGTCTACCTTTAACAAGATGGAAAATTTTGTTTAGAGCACTGTAATTTTTGTCTTTGAACTTATGAATAATATGCCCCAAACAACCAAACACTAGCCCCAATATTTAGTAATCTCTCAATTGGAAAAATTGTGAGGTCCTCTTCTGATTTTTTGGAAAGCAAAGAGCTGGAAGACACCTGGCTTCCAAAATTACTTGTTAATCATTCATTGAAGTCATCTGCTTTCTCAATGTGGGTCCAAAGAAGTGTATCTCAAGGACTTCAAAATATGAAGAGACTAAATATTAAGTGTATTCTTCCACTTAGTGAGATGCTACATCTACTTAAGAGTGTTGGTAATTTGAGAATATTGGTAATTCCGGTATCCCTTTGCTTGCCACACAGAATGTTTTATGTAATTATGGTAAAAATACTTTTATCATGTCATTTAAATACATATTCATCAAACCTTAGATTTGCAGATTTAGCTCATTTAAGGCATAGAAAATATAACCTAATTGTCTTCATTATTTAATCAACCAGCCAAGTCAAATTTATTTTGTGTCAGAAAGTCTGATTTCATTTTTCAGTGAATACATTTTTCACTATGATAATATGCATTCCTGTGACAACCATATCACTTTTGAATTTGAATTTTAACTTCTAATTTGACTAAGATGTAGCAAAATAAGGGTAAATATAAAAAATATATTTGGGGGAGTAGAGAGATTGTTCAATAAATTTTTGTAAAGCAAGTGGTTGGAACTTAATTTTAACCCACATATCAAATTGGCCTTTTCTGTGGCACTCCAGTGTCATTGGTAACCCTGGGACTTGCCAGGGGTGTGAGTTCTGTCCTTCTGCTACAAAGTGGAAAGATAGTTGCAAGGTGAATATACATGACACCTTGACTTAGGGAAGCTGAAATTCTGGAAACGAATTCCATTAAAACTATCTGTGTTTATGTACTTCAAGAAAATATGTTTGTTGACACTTCTAGAGTACGCATTTTCATTGAAAACCACTGTAACAAAGAAAGAACTCCCCAAACCAAACTCAAACAGGGCTCAACTTGGAAACAGGAGAAATAGTCAGTTGTAGCCAGTGGGCATTGATAAGGCATCCTTCAGGCTGAATGTATTTCCCTTTCCCATTGTGTTAATGGTCTTCCCTAAGACAATGAAAATCATATAGAATGCATAGTCCAGAGAATGCCATTCCTGAAATTCAAGAATTCCAGAAGACTGGCCAAAAAAAAAAAAAAAAAAAAAAAAAAAAAAAAAAAAAAAAAAGGAGAAATAGCATCTTAGCATCTACTGAGCACTGAGCACATATTCTGTGGAGGTGGTTTTCCATGTCTGGTCACATTTATTTTTCCCTGTACTATACAGAGTCAAGTGACCTTTCCCAGGGTACATAGTCAATAACCAGCTATAACTGACTCCAGAGTCCATCCAAGATAAATTGCCCATTAGATACTTTCTCCTCCTTTTTGACATTTCATAATTCCCCATGACTTAGAAAATAATCAGAGTCAAAATAACATCTCAAGAGCTCATTCCTTTTTTTCTTTTCTTTTTGGAATTGTAAAACAAATACATGGTCTTGGAAATCATGAAAGATACAAAAAAATCACAAAGCAACAAACATCGTCTCTAAGCTGGTCACTGAGAGATGACTGTGAACATTTTAGAGGATATATATTCATCTGGAAGGACATATGTACACAGCTACACATATGTGCATAATGCATGCTCATGGCAGAGAGGGTAACTGGTTTAGACCAATCCATACCTGGGTTTAGATCTCCATTTTCTAGTTTTCCTGTTTCTTTATCTGCAAAAAGACCATAATAATAGTACATACTTCACGGGGTTGTTATGAGTGTTAGATGATGCAAGCACCCTTAGATAAGTGCTTAGGACACAGTCAGCATTAAGTGGATAGATGGATGCATAATGGCTAGAGATAGATAGATAGATAGATAGATAGATAGATAGATAGATAGATAGAAAGATAGATGGAGACAGATACAGATATGTCAGATTTTATTTTATTTTTTGGTCAATAACATTTCCTAAACAGGTACCAACTTCATTAATCACGTACTGCTGCAAGCATGGCTAATAATCTCCATTGTCTGAATGCAACACAATTAACTTACCCAATTGTCCCACTGTTGGACAATTTGCAATTCTAAACAATGCTTCGAGGAACATCTCACTGCATATGCCTGATACAGTAAAATGCCACAGGTAGAATTGCTGCACTAGACGCTACACATTCAAGGCACCTCCAACATGTTGCCTACTTTGACTCCACAAAGACTCTACCAATTTACATTCCAACTCTGAAGAGACAAGAGCATGCCCGTTTGCATAAACCCTCTCGTCAACACTGGTATGTCTTTCTTTTTCATCTTTGCTAATTGGATAAGTTTGTAAAACTGCTACACATTTTAGTTTACATTTTTTTGATTACAAGTGAGGTTTGACATTCTTTCTAATTTCTTTAGAGTAAAAAAATTCTAGCAGTGAGAATGTGTGCAGGTGTTTTTTCTGCTCATATTGCCTAGTGTTATTTATTCTCAGTCCCATGTCTGTATCCACTTCTTTTCTGTAGGAGGCATACAATTAAAGTTCAGTTTTCTTACAATGAGTGTGTATGCAGAAGAGGTTTAATCAATAACTGACAGAGGAAGTGGGGTTCAGAGTGCCCTCCCAGGTCTCTGTGGATTCCTCCTCTTTGAATCTGGCCGTTGCTTCTCTGACAGGTCTACTTCTTAGCTCCAGGGACCTGGACCAGACAGGCCTCAGCCCTCACTTTGCCCAATGTGTCTTGGGACTCTGGACACTGCAGAAATACATATGGCCTAGAGAATGCAAAGGTCACAAGATTATTTTTAGATGGGAAAAATAAGACTCTGTTTTAAGCTTAAGGAATTCTGTAATAAGATGGTCCTTCTTGCTGTGTTATTTGTATTCCAGGTTTCATCTTTCTCTTCTCTTCTCTTCTCTTCTCTCTCTCTCTCTCTCTCTCTCTCTCTCTCTCTCTCTCTCTCTCTGGTAAATTATACTTTTCTATGACAAGAAGTAAGTTCTGTCAATAAAGAAAGCAAATGCATAACAAGGAATTTAAATAATAGAAGAAAATGTCCCAGACCTAGAAAATCTTCTTGTTCACAAATTGACAGAGTGAGAAGGATTTTTCTCACTTTGCAAAGACTTGAAACCTCAACTTGTCTGAAGTCCCTTCACTCTGGCATCTGAAATGTGTGACACAAGCTCCCTGCTGCTTGTCTTCATCCTCAAACTTTTATTTTTTGACCATGAGAATAGATTTCTCACTGAGAAAGTGACAGAGACAGAGTGAGGCAGGCAGCAGCAGCGCCACAGGCCTGTGCCTTCCCCCACCAGTCCTCTGGGTCCCACGACCCTCCCTTTGGGAAAAGTGCAGGGCCTCCTTGACTTTAGCCTCTGCTGGAGTGAAGCAAAATTATTAACTGCACCTTTTTGCAGATTTCAGCCATTTCTTTCTTCTTCTAGAAGTAGTGTGGCGTAAAGATAATTTTTTTCTTAAAGTGGTTTCTGCTCTCCTATGCCCTCACGCACCCACTCACCTACACAGGCCTGGCCTTGTTTTGCATTTTGTAGTTGAACTAAACTTTAAAACTCACTTGTTTAAATAAGTACTCAGGCCTCACAGGGGCACAAGCCCACATGGTCTGTAGGACTGCAATAAGCATTTGAAGGCGCCAAAGATAAATCTAGTTTGTCTTTGAATTTCAAAAGTTTGCATCTCCCAGCTGGAATCCTCGAGTGGGCCTGCATTCATATACATTCAATACAAGCATCAACAGGATCCTAATTAATGAGTTTGTTCATTCTTCTTGCCAGCTGGGGACAAAAAGCATTGTTTGGTCTCTAGCCATTATGTGTGTGAATTTGGAATCCCCAGATTTCAAATCACTAGATCAGCAGATTATATAGGCTCTTCTGTCTCACAAGATGTCTAAAAGTTGTAGACATTTTCTTATAATGAAATGATCAGGGATGACTTTTTTCCCCCCTTTTCAGGCTACATATTATACAACCTATCTTAATGGATGCACAGATTGATAGATGGTTAGACGGTTGTGTCCTTGTGTTTTCAAGCGCCTTCCGGAAAGTTAGTTTTGTGACATTGGTAAGCTCAAGTTATTTATATTCCCTGGCTGGGTGCATCTAATAACTCCTCTTCAAATCGGAGCATCAGCTCCATGGATGAAAGGATCCCTTTGCACAGTTTACACCCTAAAGCAGCATCATTCATGAGAATGATTTGCCTGCAGAAATTAGTTCTCTGACTGGCTGATGCTTTGGATAAACTAAGAAGAGGGCTGGCTAGTTCCTCATTTAGAGGTAGGCAGCCTTCACAAACGCCAAGGTATTTTTCAATGTGCTACAAGCCCTTTAATCTCTGTATGGCATTGTTTTAGCACTGAGTAAGTCTCCTCAAAGCCCAAGATTAAATTAGGAGAAATCCCCCTGCTGCTTCTATTGAATTGAGTTAATATAATGAGTTTATTGTTAAATTAAACAAAATGAAACTTGCCATGTGGAAGAAATATGGCTGATATCACAGTGGGATGTTTTTTCCTTCCTACCTTCTTTCTGTGCTGCTCGGAGGTGGTTTATTGAATCCACAGCTACAACTCCAGCACACTGACTCCACGTCCCTGGGGAGATGAAAGCTGACAGTTAAGGCTGGCATGTGAAGCAGAAAGGAACTTAAACCTCTTGGGTGGTAAGAGGCAGTGAGCCCTCCTGTGACCAGCCCCTGCTTCACAGATGCAGGTGCTACTGCAATAAGGACAGGGTCTGTTTCCTTCTCACGGCTCCTATTAAAAGACAGGGGTGGTGGGCTGGGGGTGTGACTCAGTAGCAGAGCTTTAGCCTAGCATGTGAGACCCGGGGTTCAGGCCCCAGGACCACACAAGCAAACAAACACAAGATAAGGATACAGCCAGCTGAGTCACCTGAAGAGTCTCAGAGAAAGGTGCTTAGGCAGCTGCCAACTGCCCTCCTGTCCATCAGTGCCTGAGCAGATTACATCTGCTTGATGTTTGCCATCTTCACTAGATGCTACCCCATGCTCTGTCCTCTTGACCACGTGACCAATTCGGCCCAGATCTTTGCAGGGTCTTTCTTGTCATTGTCTCGTTGGTTTAAAAGTCACTGCCTCAGAGAGCTCTCTTTTTTCCTGTGCCACATAGAAGTAGCCTCTCCGTCACTCCCTGTCGTATTCCCTGAGTTTATTTTTGTCATATTTCATACTACCAAATGCTGCTTCATCATCGGCGTGGGTTTTTACAGCTGCTCACTCCTCTTTCTAGAAAATAAACTCTGTCAGAGCAAGTCTCATGTTGGCTTCTCCCCCCGGATCCCACGATATCCAGAGCAGAGCAAGAACTCAGTAGATGCCTGTGAAGGAGCTACTGCTCTGTCCTTCTGTGGGAACCTGGGCAGGCTTCTTGACTTCTTTGAATATTGGACTGTTTGCCTGTGACAGTGGAGATAGTAAATACCGTCTCAGGGTGGCACTGTGAGAGTTAAACCTTCTGTAAGTAAACTAGTCCACCACAAGGCTGGTTTCCTTCTTTTGACTCTGAATTTGCAACCTCAAATGCTTTGTCTTCCTCTTGGAAGTCATGCCCTGCACAGCCAGGAAGAATATTGTTATGGAGTTAATGGTTCCAAATGGGAAGCCGAGCTCCAAGTTGAGTTATTAATGACTTTTCTGTAGCACACTCTTTCCCTCCCACAGGGTTTTATAATTCGTTTTTAAAGGCATGATTTCCTCCAGCAGACCATGGATAGGTAAGTGTCACCTTTAGCCCAGCAGTGGACAGAGGGATGGGATTGCAGCTGTTGGTAAGGCAGGCCAGTGGCAGAGTGTCTGAAGACCATTGAGAAACCACTGGGTGAGGGGCTAGGTTTGTAGCTCAGTGGTAGAGCACTTGCCTAGCACATGCGAGGTACTGGGTTCAATTCTCAGCACCACATAAAGATAAATATATAAAACAAAGGTATTGTGTCCATCTACAACTAAAAAAATTAAAATAAAATTAAAAAACACCTTAGACCTTTGTAAGGAAAGTTAAGGAACAGCACACTTGATACTTTCATTAACTTTCTCAGTTGAGAAAGTTTTTATTTTTATTTTACTTCAGTTTTTGATTAAAAGATCATCTTGAACAAAAACCATTTGCTGCAACCTTTAAACTTTACAGATGAGGAAACTGAGGACAACTGAGGATAAGACGCTTATTACAGTTCTGGCTCCATCTGGGCTTCATTCCCTGGCTGATCACTTCCTACCTGGCTGGTCTCCCTACCAAACTGCCCATCTGATGTCTTCTGCTTTTGTATAATATCCCCAAAACCTCATATACAAGTCAACTGCATCCTTGACAATGGTATATGAGTTGCCCTTTTTAAAATTATTTTTGATTGTTAATGGACCTTTATTTTATTTATTTATATGAGGTGCTGAGAATCAAACCCAGTGCCTCACACATGCTAGGCAAGTGTTCTACCACTGAGCTACAGGCCCAATCCCCTTTTTCTTTTTTTTATGAAGTCAAATCCACCCTAATCTTTCTTCTAATATTTCCTCACCAGGTCTGTCTTCCATGTAGTTAGAAGCTTCTGTTCCTCCTTATCTCTTTTGCACTGTCTGTGCTCCTGAAGGGCAGTGCTGGCCATTGCCTCTGCCTGCTGTCTCAAGCATTCTCCCTAGACAGGGGACTCCTTGCTTCTGAGTCGTGATCCTGGGTGCTCTGACTTCACATTTCTCCCACCAGAGGGGTTCATTATCAGTGTTGATTGTGGAATGTCCACTTTGGATTTGATACCTTTCCCAGTCTTGCTGCCTCTCTTCTATTACATTAGTCAACTGGTCAGTAGGACAGTCTGTTCCCAGGCTTTAAACTGTGTATATTTAGTGCCTTAAAATATCCACTTGATCCTAGGGAAACCTGTGAAGCAACAGGTTAAGTGAATAAAGTGTGATTTAGTATAGTGAACATTCATCATCATAAACATTTTTTAAATTCATATCATCATCAAGAAGATCTAACCATCGAATATATATTCCAGAAAGATCTTTAGCTAATAATTTTTTGTAGAGACCTAAATGCTATGTACATCCTGTAATTTTGTATCTGTTAAGTGATTTGAACTGTGAAATGTTAACACTGAAAAAGGTTTGCCTTTCCAGCTGTTGAAATGTGGTACCCTGGTGCACAGGAAGTCCTCCTTGGAGTCTTGAAGAAGTTCTGTTTGGATGCCTTTTCTTAGGGGGAAATGCATATTAAGTTTTTGCCTGTGATTCAGCTGCTTTCATTTTCTTTTAGCAAAGTCTATTTAGAATTTGCCTCCAGAATCTGACCCTCTTCTAAATGGCTCTGAGCCAGTTTTCATGGCCTTAACTCAGAAAGAGTAGGGACTATTTTGAAGTAGGCAGAAAAATATAAGAACCCAGCAGCAAAACCCTTCCCTTCCCTTCTTGTCCACAGGCACAGCCAGATGAGCCCCCAATACAGAGACAGGTGTATGGGAAGTCTAGGTAAGACTGTGTTGGGGGTGGAGGTGGCTTAGACTTGAACATGTGGGTGGCAGGACGTGTCTCATATACAACATACCTGCAACCTTTCAACATTGGAATATATGACTCTTTCCCCTTGTAAAATGAGATTGTAAATTATTTGTTGGGGGGAGGGTCTCAAAAGTAAGCTAACATCATGAACACAAGCTAACAAGTGTCAGAGTTCAGGTCTAGTTAGAGCAGAAGTCCTCCAAGAGTCTCAGCTACCTCTGGTAGAATGGGCTTCGGTGATAGTGAGCTCCCCTTCCTTGTCCCTTTAGAACCCCATCTTTAATGTGTTATGGGAAACCTTGCATAGTAGTGTTTGAGGGCCCTGCATGCAATGAGATGAATCTCTCCATCAAACAGTGAGGTTTTTAATTGCTCAGCAACCAGTTCCTCAGTTTTAATTATTTTCAATGCCAGGGGTCCCTAGAAGATTTAATTTCAAAAGGAATTCTACTATGATTTTTTTAAGCTACTTGATAACCACCTCATTTGATGGTTTTTAAGCTCTTTTAACCGAAATGCTGTGACTACAGCAAACATCATATTCTAGGTCCCCAAAACCCTAAAGAACCTCCTGGTTTTATTGTCCATGCCCTTTCCCAAAAAGGTTTGCCTCCCTGTAGATGGGGGTTGGTGGTCTGGCCATCCTTTTTCTGCGTTGCATTTAATAGTTCTTCGTCAGTTGGTTTTGCTCTGCAAGATGAGTATCGCCATGCCTACCTCTAGGTAGCAGAGGTGTCCTTTCTGGTGTTTGTAGGAGGGTCTGCACAAGTGCAGGTGGGTAGACCTAGACCATATTCAAGAGAGATGCAGAGACTCTGACAAGACTATCACAACAACAGTGGCCTTCCAAGGAGGCTGGCACAATGTACATGGTGAATGGAGTCTGGGTTAAAAGGAACTGGCAAAGCAAAGCAAACCCACATGGGGTTTCCAAACTTTCCTCTGGGCTTCTGAAGTCACACCTAGGTCATTCCCCTTTGATCTCATTAACTCTGGTTCTGGGCAGCACATCACCCATATTCAGTGTGGGGATGGGATCCAAACCATGCCACAGTGCCTGTGCACTGTGACTCTCTCGCCATGAAGACTATGGTGAAGACATAACCAGAATGTTATCTTGGATTAGTAACAGTAAGTGACATCCATGAGATCAAGAAGGATGACTTGCCCTATCACCGAAGCCAAGCTGAGGAAACTTGGAGATCCAAATAGGAGAAAAATCTGGGTTTGGGTGACAAAAATACCTTTGCAAATCTCCTGTCCCTGTGATGGGAAGATGGGAAGATGGGACAGCAGGAAATAGAATTTTGTTTTTTCATGCTGTTAACTATTATGCAGAATTTATCCATGAGTACTTTCTAAGGACATAAACATGAGTGCTTGAGTATAACACTAGAGTTCTTAATTTTTTTTAAACATGCTTTGAGAAGCAATCATTTTCGGAGGGAAACATTTTTCTTAAAATGTTTTTAATTTTATTGAATAAAAATATTACTTTCTAGAAAGTTGTTGATAGCTATAAATATCATATTTGCTTTAAAACAAGAATAATGAAAAACTGGAAGAAGAATAGAATCCAGCACCAGAAGACACATATCTGGAAGGGGAAAAAAAAAATCCTGGGTACCTCTGGATGAACTGTTTTTCTTCTCTAAGCCTCAATTTTTATATTGATTTAGTAAGGGGATTAGAGCATATAATCCAATGTTTTTTCACCTTCACATTTCTGTTATTCTCTTTTTTGATTCAAGCATGTGTTCTTATTTCATCTGCAAATCAGTATAATTCAGACAAACCAAACACCTAGCCAGTACTCTCCATGTCAAGAATTTTGAGAGCAACTAGTTCAAGTGCCGAACATATTTGACTTTCAGATTATGAAAACTCACACACACAACATTCTTCCCACACACATACAATTATTTTGACCCCTCTGGATTTTATTGACTCCTTATGAACACAGGAAGGTGGTATAGGAATAACTTCAGGTTCCTTCAAAGGCTCTGTATGTAAGGGGCAGAGGATGAGGTGGCACAGTGTCTCTGTCCTCTTCCCTGTGCATGGTCACAATAGTTGCCATTGAGTAGATGCTGGTGTAGACCTCAGTGTTATTGGAACACAAGCCCTTAAATTCTTAAATTTTTATTAGGATATAATTACCTTCCAACCACATGCACAGATCAGATCTTAAATGTTCAGTAGAATGAGTTTTGACACTTGTATACACCCATATAACCTCCAATTGAAACAAGATACATAACATTCCATTTCTGTAGAAATTTCCCATATAGAAGCACTTGTTTTACTATCTTAGTATCTCATTTTGCTCTTAATTCTACTAAATGAAAATCATACAAAAAGGGGACAATTTGGCAAGTAGGGAACTTGCTCTTTGCCTTGAACTTGGCTTTAAGTACTATTTGCTTTTCTTGAACTGAGTGGTCAGATGTGTACTCTTTTTCATGTTCCCACTTGTGCATACAATGGTGTGTAAATAAATATGTGTGGCATATTGTTTGCTGTTAGTGAAAATTTACAAGGAAGCATCATTATCTTATGGGGACACTCCAGGATGTTCCACCAAGTTGTTGACAGACTCTGGTTCACTGCAGTGATTTGAAAAGTAATACACATCCAGATTTTCTAGGGGTCTTGAGTTGAACTGTCCAATCTGTGATGAGTTGAGGGACAGGAGTCCCTGAGCTGCAGGCTTTTCACTGAGTGAGCCAGAGGAAGCCCCGTCTGTTTGAAGAACAGAGAGCTTCTCAGTGGGAGGATGGGAAGGGAGAAGGAACCCGTGGAGAAAGGTTCCCATTCCAAAGTCACCTCTATTGGAATGTAGAACCAGGAAGTAGAATGGAGTGTTGATGAGATCCTGAAGGCCAGGAGTCTGTGCCCAGGCCAAGAATCTCTCAGGAACCCTCGGGAAGATCAGTTGGCACACCTGAAGCAGCCCCTCATTGATCTGCTCCTCTGTACCCGGACTGCTAACAACCAACTCAAATTAGCTGATTTTTCCACATTTGTCAGGGAGCCAGCTGCACTGGCTCAGCTGAGCATCTGCAGAAAGGAAAGCAGAGAACCAGAAAAAAAAGCTTTCAAGTCATTATTCTTATTCATTTCCCTATTCTCTGCCCCACCCCTCCCAGTCTCCACTGCCATGCCTCTTTCTTCTTCTTTTTTTAAAAGTCTTTTTATAACAATCTTTTTCTTTATGTGGCGAGAGCCCTTGGCATCCTTCCCATGACCTGTCTGTAGAGAGATACTCCTCCCTTATAATTAGGCCTTTGTTATACCACTTCCTGGTTTTCTTCTCTCTCTTCCCCTTTTTTTTAAAGTTCTGCCCCTTGACACCCCAATACCCCAATAACTGCACTTGTTAAAATAAACAGTCTTCAAAAGGAAGATAAAGTTGTCTTCCTCATGTAAGCCTGTGAGTTCATTCAGGTCTGTGGTTATAGTGCACTAGGGCAGGGAAGGACCCAAAATAAGATGTGTTGAGATGTCTTTATTCTGGGCATAACCTCACCTACTGTACTTTCCCAGCATCCTGTTCCTGGTTCTTGGGTCACTTCCTTTGTGGATCACAGTGTCTGTATTCCATCAAGGCCAGAGGCTAGGGTTCCTTGTCAAATACTCATGATAGAACAGAAAAAGCTAGAACCCAAGGAGGCAAGGACAGTCAGAGAAGAGACAGGAAGACAGTCTGATGGACCAAGACACCATTCTGAGCCTCATTAATTTGAAAAAGGAGAAGGAATGAACTGATTAGTCTTGAGAAAGATGTAGATTGGATTATTTGCCCAAATAATTAGATTCCATTCAGTCTGCTGTACTTTGAATGTCTTCCCAAAAGTATGTGATAGAAACTTAATCCCCAATAAAGCAGTGTGACAAGTGGGACCTTTAAGGGTGATAGACGGATTCATGCCATTATCTCAGGAGTGGGTTTCTGATGAAAGTATGTATTTGGTCCTCTTCTTGCTCTCTCTCTCACCCGTGTGATCTTTCTGCCATGTTATGATGCAGCAAGGAAGTCCTTACCAGATGAAGCCCCTTAGTCCTGGATTCCCAGCCTCCAAACAAACTTATATTGTTTACAAATTACTTAGTCTATGATATTCTATTATAGCTGCACAGAACAGACTAAGTCACTGTCCTTTAAAAAAAATAGGTACCAGAATATCTCAGTCAGAAGCCACATTTGAGGAGATTCACAGTATGAGCTGGCAAGTATTGTGATTTCTGAAGCCTCTGGAACATAAAGAAGTCACAAAGGGCTTTCAGCCTTCCCCATCAGGACTTGGGACATTCATTTGTGTTCTCTTTGTTTTGAAATCAGTAAATGCCATACAAGTTAGATAACCCTTCTTAGTGACCTCTCTTCCTGTAAGGAGGATCTAGAAATAAATGAACCTGTTTGTCCAGTCCAAATTCGGACAACACATTGAACTTCCATTGGCCCTCAGACTGATTTTTTGGTTGATTCAGTGTCACTAAGGGGCTCTAAATGGCTTCTTTCACATAAAAGCAATGTATGTTTCTCCCCCGTTTCATGGGTTTTAGGATTTTTAGATATATATTTTATTTCCTTTTCCAAATTATGTCTACTGGGGCATTTTAAGGACAAAAGCTTTATCAATTTTTATTTGGTGTATAGGAACCCACCCATGTTGTCTTTATATAAAACTAGCAGTAGCACTAGGTGTAGGTGTCTATTTTAAAATACTGAATGTTCTTCCTGGTGTTTAAGGGATTGAAGTTTGGTCCCTTAGAAAAGAGGGTTGTACTAGATTGAATGAGAATCAAGTGAGGTACTGATTGTAACAGCAAGTCTACAACACTGAAGCTGGTTGCCAGGTCTGTCATTTGCTTTGTAAGTCACTTAGCCAATCTGCTCAAGGGGCACATTAATACCTTCCTCACAATAATGTGAAGACTAATAAGCTCTGTATATGAAGTGTGTGGTGTAATCCTTTGCATGTGGTCTGTACTAAAAGAATGCACAGACTTGGACATTTTTCAAGAAATTACACTGTGTTTTTTCAACTTGGAAAAATTACTACTAAGAACCGAGCTTCACATAATGAGAATATTGCAGGTAGCCAATTGCTAACAACGTTGTTAAACAACCAATGTAGAATAAGTATTGCAAAAGCTTGACCAGAAACTCATTCATTTCAAAATAGTTTAGTAACTTGGAGGGAGGTAAGGATGCTAGGATATCTCTGTTTCAGGTACCAATAGTTTTTGGCTGAAGCACTTCAGAGTTTTGTTGTTGTTGCTTATTTGAATTCAAGAAAGTCTTTTCCTATATACACAGCATTTTATGTATGATTTAAGTACCCAAACCACCAAAAGTGTACTCTTTTTTTCAGCATAGACTTCCTTTTGACTTGCTTGGTGTCTATAGTATTTTTTTTAGATGTTGATGGACCTTTATTTTATTCATTAATTTATATTTTATTCATTTATTTATATGTGGTGCTGAGAATCGAACCCAGTGCCTCACACATGCTAGGCAAGCGCTCTACCACTGAGCCACAACCTCAGCCCCTTCATAATATTTTTTTTTCCTATGAAACTATACATTCTGATTTCAGATACTTTCCTTCTCCTACATCTAATACAGTGTGGAAGTGACTCACTGACAAATTCTGTGGTGTCACACACTGGCTCTAACTAGGACATGGGAAGACCACAGATGGAAATATGTTTGTGGAGATAAACTTGGACACTCATTGACTGTAGTTTCAGAGAGAAGGAAGTGACCCTATCTAGACCAAGGCCTAATTCTCTTCTCTGAGGGCAAGACATTTCCACCCATGAGGAACAGGAGCACTGGTCTTGACTATTCTCTGTTCACATTCTCATACACAAGTCATCCATACACTGGAAATGCGTTGTCTGTTAGGCCCACCCTCCATGAGTTGTAATGAAAAATTTGTAATACAAAAGTTGGGCAGAACTTTTATCTTCTGGCAAGTTTTAGGAATTACAAATGTTCACATTTCCCTCCATGAAAACCAGTGCTTCTTAAAATGTGGTCACAGAAAAGCATCTTCGGGGAACCAGCTAGAAAGGCAAATTCTAGAGCTTCATCCCAGATCTCCTGAGTTAGAAACTGGTGGTAGGACCCAGCCCTCCAAGGGATTCCAGTGGATGCTAGAGTTTAAGGATACTGGCTTATGCATTGAGAGAATCCTGGTGTCTACCATAGCCTTTGTGGGAAGGAAAGCCTGTGGAAAGTAGGGTAAAGGGAGTTTTACAGACAGTATGAGGGCCTCACTCAACATTTGTGACTTTCACTGGGAATTTGCTTCTGGATATAGGGTTGCCAGGTAAAATACAAGACACCCAGTTAAATTTGAGTTTTAGATAAACAAGGAATATTTTTTTAGTGTAAGTAGGAACTTGACAGCCTGGATTTTTTATTTACTATGTCTGGCAACACTATCTGAAAGCCAAGCTAGATTAGGTAGAAAGTTGGCAGACACCATCTAAAACAAATGCTCAAGTTTCACAGCACCAGTTATAAGCTCTCATAATATTATATATCCCCTGATGTAGCACTTTACCTATGAGTTGTTTTTTCTTCAAAATCTATAACCTTAGCAAATGTCAAACAAACCCAAACTGAGAGACTTTTGATAAGTGTCCAAGTTTTGAAAGATAAGTAAAGACTGAGAAACTCACTAGTTAGAAGAAAGAAAAAAAGATGAGCAATAAGAATGATTAAATGCAATGATGTGAGATTCTGGATAGAAAGAAAAAAGTCATTAGTGAGAATTAGTATGAAAATATAAATAAAGTCTGTAATTAATAGTAATGTACTGATATCAGTTTCTTAATTGTAACAAATGTATTATGACTTTATGTGATGCTAACATCAGAGCAAGCTGGGTGAATGGTTTATGAGAATACTGTGCTATCTTTACAATTTTCTGCTCCTCTAATATTATTTCAAACTAAAAAGTTTTTTTTTAAATAGGGTTGGATATACCATAGCAGTTCTGTATTACCTTCCTTTGTTCTCTATGGAAACAAAGAAATATTTTATTTAAATGCTGAACTGTCTGAGAACATTTAGATGAATTAGGAACACATGGCACTTATGTCTTCCAGCACTGCGGGGGCCAAAAACATTGCAGTGGTTTTAAATCTGTCATGGACAAATGTAGTCTTTTTCCATGAGCATGTAATGTGTTTTGCCTGGACATTCATGGGAATCTGTATATACTGTTATGGCCCTTCACCCTAGAGCTGATTGAGATGAATTGTTGAAAGGAGGAGAGATCAAGGGTAGGGTGAAGGTGTAAGAAAAGGTTGCTAAAGGAAGACTAGTTGAGATGTCTGGATTGTTCTGGGAAAATTATGTCAGCCAGTTTATGGTTTTGTCTGTGGAGTCGGATCTGTGTGAGTCCATGACCCAGGGGTGTCACAGTATCTATGCAACCAAAAAGGTTTTTCCATAGCACTTACTTGCAGATGGTTGACCAATTTGTTCTGGAATTAGTGGTTTTGGATAAAACCTTCTGGTAGGGCCTCTATTTTCAGGCACTGGAATCAGGCTCTTAGTATAGTTAATCCCCTAGACCCCCCTCATTGGCCCCTGCTTCTCCTGGTATGAAATGTGTATCCAATTAAAATTCATCAAACCATAAGGACTATAGTGTCTTCTTCCTTGAAGCTGAGATGCTCAGAGACCCTCCCACAAGAAAAGTCCTTAGGATTGTAATTAGCTCCTCTGGAGATTTAGGTTAATTCCATCATAGCTCAGTTCTTAATCAGAAGTGTGTGTACAACTAATCAGAACTCTGTTTCTGTCAAGTCTTCATTGTTCCCTCTTCTCCCCAAACTTATGGATCATCTCTGTCCCATTTCCTCCAGCAGGAATCCATTTTTCTTTCTTGTTTAAAACTGTTCTTTATTAATATGGTAGTTTTTAAAAGTATACACTATAGTGCTTATAACATTTTTATACTGATCTTTTTCCCTTAACACTACTTCACATCTGTTTCTCCTTAAGTCCAAAAACTCTTGGTTTTATTTATTCACTCACCATGGTTTGCCTACTTCTTATTGTTAGACATTTAGGTGTTAGACATTTAACTTTGTTTTACCATTTAAAATGGCATTTTATATTTTTGCAAGTTTACTACTTTTCACTGTTTTTCATCTTTTGAGCCATTTTTCTTAAGAAAAACTCTTTGGCATAGTATCATTGGGACACAAAAAGTTTTAATGCCTTTAGGACTTTTGATATGGATTGCCAATTTAATTTTTGCATTAAACAATTCTAAAATGGCCCAGAGATGTCCATTGTTATCATGGATAACCTCTCTTTGCAAACCCACAGTGAAACTTTCCTCACATGGTTTGTGGTTTTCAAGTAAGTCCTGCCTCCTTTATTCTATCGGTGTTATTTACCTCTCATTTGTCCATTCAATACTGGCTTTTTCCTTGTGACTGTCACTGGAAGTTAATCTTACACATGAGGTTCTATGCATGAATTCCTGAGTGGAATTCATGTCTTCTCAATAGAGACTGGGTTTTCCATTCACTTAAAAAATTTTACTTTCACAGTGAGCAATCAATAGTTACCTAGTAAATGAGAATGAGAATGGCTCTTACTAATTTGAAGAACAATTGTTTGCTATTTTAACAAATACAACATTTAGATGTAAATTATCTGGGATTTGATGATACAGAGAACAATTTTACTTGGTGGTAGGTAACTCACTTTAGCTAAGTAGATCTGCAGTTTATAATTTGATTTCTATGTGCATCCTATCTTGAAATTCCATTTAACTCCTTTATAATAGTCAATGCTTAGTAACCTCAAGTCTTGAATAGTGTATATTTAAAAAATGGTCCAAGTAGCTCTGCCTTTTTGTGAGCGTGGAAAACTCCCTCATGCTACAGGTGTAGGTGTTTGGGTGCAGGAAGATGTGAGTGCGTGCATGGATGTATGAGGAAATCACTTTGTGCATGTGTAGATTAGACATATTTTAAATTATCTGATGCCTCATTCAGAGGAAACCCAGGTTCTTCCAAATTCCACTGTTTTACCAGTTTCATTCCTGACAAATGTTTAGGATAAAAGTATTGGCTGTTTGACGAGCCATTTCTTATTCAGGAGTAACAGGTATGGAAGGAATTTTACCATTTCTTATTGTGCAGATCTCCCAATTATACTTTACTTTCCATTTTGTTTTCACAACCTGCTTAAAGAGCACAGGAGCAGAAACTTTCCCATTTTAAATTTCTTAATGAGTCAGTTACTGCCCAATCAGAGTGTGCGACAACTATAATTATATCTTAAAACAATGACTAATAAAAAAGGAAATATCACACAAGCCTCTTTAATTGCAAAGTATCCTAACACTTTTATACTATTAATTGTCAAATTAAAATTTCATTTATTATCTCATTAAGCCCTCTGAGTGCATAAACTCTGCATTAGGGCATAATTGGAGCTTTTTAAAATAAAAGTTATATTTGATCTAACAAGATAAAGTCTGTTGCTATTGATTTGCCTAGGAAACAAAAAGCTTAGATCTCAGCATGAGCCAAATGAAACTCCTAGATCCATGAGTTCAAATTAGTGCTATTAATCTTATGACCTCAGGGTGTTTGAGTTGAGTTTCGAAGTTAGTAATCTTTTACAAAAAATAATTATTCGGTGAATTTTTAACCAAAGAAGCTCTTAGGTACAGTGGATGCAGCACAGGGTTAGGGGGCATGTGGATTGAGTTCTCATCCTGGCTCTGCCACTGGCTAAACTAATAATCTTGGACAGGGTCTCCCTCTCAGCCTTAGCTTTCACATGCAAATGCAGGTTCACAGCAATAATTATATTTCTAGATATATATATACAAGAGAAAAGAAAACAAGTTCACACAGAAACACACACATGAATGTTCAGGGCAACATTTGCAATAGCCAAACAGTAGAAATACTTTAAATGTCCATCAGCTGGTAAATGGACATGTAACTTGTGATTTATACATATAATGAAATATTTTTCAGTCATCAAAAAAAAATACAGTACTGATACATGATATAATTTGAATGAACTTCAAAATATTACATTAAATGAAATAAACCATACACAAAGTTAATATATTGTGATTATTTTTATATGATCTATCCAGGACAGGTAAGTTAATCAATCAGTTTAGGTATGTATATTAAATCTACCTTTCTGTCATTCACGTATATGTATGTTTGTGGGTTTGTTTTTGTTTTTGTTTTTTTGCTGTGTGTGGGGTACCGGAGATTGCGCCCAAGCCCAGTGCATGCCAAATGCCAGAATAGGTAAATCAATACAGACAAGAAGCAGATTACTGGTTATGAGGAAGTGAGGGGAGAAGGGAATAGGAAATGGGGTGTTTTCTGGGGTGATAAAAATAGTTTGAAGCTAAAAAGAGGTGGTAATTGTACAATGTCTTAAAAACACTCACTGCCACTAAATTATGTACTTTAAAGCAGTCAGTTGGGTGCTTACTGAATTTTACCTCAATAAAAAGCAAAATAAAATAAAAGAAGAATACCTTGTCTGTTCCTGATTTGCCACCCCAAAGGGAAGCAATTAAAGGGGGTGCAAATGCCGGTCTTGTGCCCCTAGAGTGGATGAATCTAGGCCAGCCTTGTACCTTGTTGAGAGTGTTTTAGATCACCTTTAAACATCCTAGGGTCTTTGGAGGGGTGGGGATGGACAGAGACAGCTGCATCATCTGGAGCACTTCATCTAGGGTAGGCATCTGCCCAGGAAGCAGCATGTCGTAATTCTAATAGTTTAGCAACAGAGGATTTGCCATGGTCGATGGGCTGTTTGTCAGCGAGGCAAGTGTTCTGCCTTTGGCTATGACTTTTATGTATTCTTTCCAATGGAAGCTGAACAACAGAACAACAAAAATCCCCAAACAGTACACTCACTGGTTGAAAAATGGGCATTTCCTGAGCTGAATGAAGGTAATTGCCTTCTGACCTATGAGGTGATCCATTCATTTCCAGAAGCATCAAATGTGTCTCCCCTGCTATTAGCATGCTATGACTGATTGCAGCTATGTTTGCTCCTGATTTGCCACCCCAAGGGGAATTAATATTTCTAGAAATAGGTAATCTATCACTTTCCCCCAGTATCTTTCCTCTCCCAACCCTCCCTCTGACCCCTCCAGACCTGCTTAGAGGTTGTTAGCTCTCTTGTTCTCAGTCTTCCTGCTTTGTTGCCCTGTGAAATGAGGTCTGCAAACATGTACAGCATTGTGCTGATGTGCAACACAATGGCAAGAGGGAAAGCCGAGTCAGTAGGGGTGAGCATGTCTTAGGAGTGAGGGATACTGGTTAAAAAGAGCATGAAGAGAAGCTGTCAGTCAAATCTGACTAGTCAATCAATCCACGTTTGCACTTGCTGTGTAGAGAGGACCTGGGTTCATGGCCAGATTACAGGTCACCAGCTATGTGGCCTGGGACAAGAAACCTATTATTCTGGACCTCAGTTTCCTATGGGATAACAATCTCCCTTTCTCAGGGCACTTTGGAGATAAAGTGGAAGCATCCCAGTACCTATCACAAAGCAAATGTTACTTAAGTGGACATTCGGTATAACTGAATCTCTGCTTCAAAGATGTAGGGGGACTTCACTGCCCTTAAAGTTTCTGGAGGAAACAAGTGTGAAACATCTGAAATATTGTGCAGCTCATACGTTCTGAGTCTCATGTTTTTGGTACTCATGGGAAGAAGGCATCAGTAGATGACTGGAATAATACAAGTTGTAACATCCACTAATTCTGAGCACCCCTAATCCTCATGATGATCCCACATTTTATATGGAAGAATCCGTGACTCAGAGAGGTTAAGTAATTTGCCCATGTATTCTGTGGTCAACTTCAAAGCCCATGGTTTTCCCGCCACCTGATGATAGTGTTTTGGTAGGGTTTGGATAGATCATGGGTTATCTTGGACAGCTATGTTTGGATAAATCATCCTCCAGACAAAGAGTAACAGTGGGACAGAAGCAAGTAGGTGAGAATGCTACTGCCGGACAGTCAGGAGCTACCATCCATGCAGAGTAGGAAGAAATAATGGGACAACATAACCCCATGTCTTTGGTCTTAACACCTAAGCATCAATTTCTCCAGCTGACTACAGCATGCTGCAGGATCATTCTATTCCTTTTTATGTGATTTTAGTCTCCATGGAGAGGCTAGTTTAGCCTTCACCAAAGGAATATTTGGAATCTCTGGACATCAGAAGTAGCTGAATCCAAAGTACTTTAATCACCCAGTCTGTGGATTGTGCTAAATCAAAGTCTCAATGATTTTAGGCTGTTCTGTGTCTCCCTAAACTGAGACAGAGCAGATATTTCAGAGAAAACTGGAAATTGGTTTGTATTTATACAGTCCTGCTGGCTCAACCAGACCTCCATGTGACCAACTTTGAGAGAGTTGTCCTGCAGTTACAGACAGCACAGGTCAATAACAACAACCACAGTGTGTGATGTGCTTTATCATCTAAGCATTTCCAGAGCCTTTCAAAGACGCCGGGTTTGTGTCCAGAGAGTGTGCACTTGAATGGACACCGTCATCCTACCTCTAACAGGCTCCACCACCATGTGTGCCCACATCTGAATCTCCAGTGGCTGGTGATGATCACCAGCTTCTCACCCAGCCAGCCTCTTTCTCTGCTCTGATTTGCTGTGGTCACTTAAGACTTTGGCCAGTGATGAAGAGATTACCTCACATTGTGCAAGAACTTGAAAAGAAGGTCTCTGAAGACTGATTATAGTTCACATCTAACACTAGTAATAGAAAATTACAAAAGGAAGGGTGCTGGATGAGAAACCAGATGACCACCCAGCCTTCGCTCTCAATCCAGGCTCCTGTGTTCTATTTGCACCTCCTTATGTCTTGCTGAGGAGCCACCAGGAAATCTTAGCTTCTTCAGGCCTGAGACTCTGCATCTCTGCATTTAAATGACTTGACTAGGATTAATCATGGTGCTTTCCAATTCCCACAGTGTCAACAATGAAGAGGTTTTAACAGAAGGCTTTATTTAAATGCTTGATTTTGGAGAACTTTGGTTTAAATACAACATATCAGGAGAGCTCCTTGCCTAGCCTTAACACAAGATTAATTTTTCATATATGAGAAAAGCAAGCCTTTACCCATTTCCAAACAGAATTATGGGCTTTTTGAAAATACAGGTACTAAAGCTTAAGAAGGATTTCATTTTTCTCAATTTGGATCAGATATTTTGATAACTCTCAGTGCCAAACATTTTAATTTAGTTCTTCTTTCTCTTGGGTGGGAATAAGCTTTTCCACCTAGTTTTTAAAATGAAAAGACAATATACATTTTCTCCTTCTTTCAAACATACCACTGATCACACTCTTTCAATTCAGAATTCCTTCCTCAAGGAACTTCAGAGCTGAGAAGGAAATTAAAAGATTTTAATCCATTTCCTGATCTCACTCATCATAATAGAAAGAGATTTCTCTATTCAGACAAGAGAGATGGAAACCTTAGGAGAACGTACATTGCATTTTAGTTGCAGGAAACCTGATCTTGGAATTCTCCTTTCTTCACCTATGATTTGTAACAATGTCAACTTCCTTAAATCCTGTTTGAACCATTATACCTCAAAGTGATCTCTCTGTACCCCAAATCCAAATAGTAAATTTCACCCAACGTTTTCATTTCCCAAACCAAACAACATAGATGGTCTAAACTAGCACTTTTAAAAAAAAATTTCTAGTGGACTACTTCCTCCCCCCACCCCACTTCCAGTTTATTATATTTTTAATTGTTAATAAATATAAATCAAAATGAATTATCAGAAAGAAATAAAATAAGGAAAAAGAAGGTATACACAATAGAGACCCAGATTTATTATTATTAAACTCAGTAGGGAAACTTTATTGTAAAGAGTATGCACCCCATTATCATAGAACGATGTTTCTGAACACTAGTCTCAATTTCTGTACTTGTCTTATTTCAAACTAGTAACAACAAGCTTGCAGAGCAGTCCTGTACTCTGAGTTGCACTGATCATTATATGTGGTGTCTCATTATTTTTGCATGCATTACCTCCTGTATTGTGGAAATTGCTCTGGATAAACATTAGTACATATTTCTGTGTCCACATCTCTACAGTAAGACCCCTAGATAAGTAACTGTCAGTAGTAATTAAAATAATGATGATGATGATAATGATGATGATACTAATTTTTTTAAATAATTAAAATAATTAGTACTATTATTGGTAATAGCAATGAACTGCTATGCTATTATTATTTACTATTTTTTAAAGAATAAAAATATATCTAAAACTCACCTTTCCTCAACCTCTTTTTTACTGTTATATTCAGTTGTATAACTATAGGTTTTAGGGAAACTGCAAATTTTTTTAAATCTAAAGAAACACAAGCATGTTGTTCACTATTATTACTCTATCAGAGTGCTATATTTTCTTGTACAGTGAATCAGAAAAGAATTGCATATAAGAAACTCCATACTTGAGCATGCTCTCCACATTTTGGTTCTTGTCCTGCCAAAAAATGCCCCCAAGTAGTATTTAGTAATATGCACAGTATGTTCTAGGAGTACTTAGGAATAAAAAATAGCACAGTTACAATTTTCCCAGGAAATATGCAGGTGGAAAATTATGAATTATACTTCTTCCCCAAAGATCCTCATCTCTTACTCCCTTCCCTCCTATCTTCCTCAAGAACTATAAAGGTAGCTGCCTTCACATGAGATCTGAGAGAAGTAGGCAGTGTCTCACCTTTATGTCAGGAGAAAAATACAAAATAAAACAACAGGTGATGTCAGGGAGAATGGTGAAATAAGGAGTCCCAGAAGTTGCCCTTCCATTAAAACAAGAAAAAAAAAAATCTGGTGATGATTATCAGGATCAACTTTTGAGAACTCTGGAATCTAATCAAAGGCCTGATATAATCTGGGTAGCATTATTTTAAAAGCCAAATAACCAATTCTTATTAAGAGCAAAGTTTGTGGTGACTTAACTTACCCTAATGCCATCCTCTAGAACCCAACTCAGCAGCAGCCTTGAAAATAGCAGCCAACATTCTCAGTGCAGTTATCTGAGGAAGCATAATGGACTTTTTTTTTTTTTTTTTTTTTTAAGAACTTTTTTAGTCTGTCTGGTCATTCTCTTGAAGATCCATTCAAAGGCATGTCTTTATCTCTCCTAACTAGGAACTTGTTTAGTATTAAGGGGCTCCCCAGGGAGGCCTGGAATAGGCAAATATTTTCATATCTGCTCCCTGCCACAATTATTAAGAGTTGGGGCAAACTGTAGACTTATCAAAACTGTAGGAGGAAATGCCTGTGGGGAATAAGTGCTTTCAGAATTTCCTACATATTCTTGGTTATTTACAATAATATTCATATGGCCAGGGCTGTGCATATGCTCAGGAAAGACTCAAGAAGGCCACAGTCTCTTACTGCTGGATGCCCACCTGTGCACAATCGGGAAGTAAAGACAAAGGCAGAGTAGTAAACTGCTTAGCTGAAGGTTAAAGCTATACTTCACCATGCACACAGAGATCCTTACTTATGAGTGGTCGATTTATTAGTTCTAGGGGTTGAAGAAGGTATCTAACCAAATGTTAGCAGGCCACTAAGCTAATCAAGCAATGGTTTCAGTAGCTGTACATAGCAAAGAATAAAGATTTTGTGGAGGTTGTTCAGAAGTCATTAAATGAACCAACACTACCACAAACAGCAAACTATGGAGTTTGATTTCCAGAGTTGCCACATTATGGTATTTAAAATGTCCAGTTTTCAACAAAATATTACATATCATGTAAACATTTCTGTGGCCCATGCCAGAAAAAAAGCAACTATCTCAAGGAAGCCAAGATGTTTGACTTATTTGACAAAGACTTTAACTCCACTATCTTAAATATATTCAGGAACTGAAGGAAATATAGAGTTAAAGTGATATAGGAGAGAATTATCTCACCAAATAGTGAATATCAGTAAAGAGTTAGAAAGTAGGAAAAGGAACCAAGTAGAAAATATGGAGTTGAAAAATATAGTAACTAAAAGAAAAATTCACTAAGTGGACTCAACAGCAGATTTTATGCAGACCAAAAAGAGAAAGGGCAGAGAGGTTGGGAAAAGAATTAGCAAATTTGAAATAATTAGAGGTTATCCAGTCAGTGAAACGAGAAAAATAAGAAAAATTAACAGAGTGTAGACAACCAGAGACCATTAAGCATAGTAACATACTCATAGGCTCCCAGAAGAAGAGAAGAAGAGGAGCAGTAAGAAAGATTGTTCAAAGAAATAATGGCAAAACTTTTCAAATTTGATGGAAAACATCAACCTTCACCTACAAGAATCCCAGTGAACTCCAAGTTGGATAAACTCAAAGAAACGTGCACTGAGACACATTATAAGCAAGCTGTTGAAAACCAAAGAATCTTGAAAGCAGCAAAAATAAATAAATAAAGAAAGAAGCAAACAAGACATAAGAAATCCCCAGTGAAATAAACAGCTGACTTTTCATGACAAGCCATGGAGACCTAAGGCAGTGCGATGTTATTCAAAGTACTGAAAAAAAAAATTCTGTCAACCAGCGCTTTTCTATCAAAACTATCCCTCAAATAAGAAATCAAGAAATTTCCAGGAAAGTCAAAATGAGACAGATTTTTACTAGGATACTTGACCTACATTAAAAAACAAACAAAAAGAACACCCCAATCAGTAACCTAACAAACTAAATAACTGACATGAAATGAATAGACATCTAGGAACACAATTACCAAAAATGACTCAAAAAGAAATAGAATATATGAATAGACTTCTAACAAGTAAATACACTGATTTACCAGTCAACAAACTTCCAGCAGAGAAAGACCAGCACAAGATGACTTCACCAGTGAATTACACCATTTAGCGAAGAATTATCACCAATCCTTCTTGAAAAAATCGAAAAGAGAGAAACGCGTTTCAATTAATTCTGTAATATTAGTATTACTCCATTACCTAAATCAGAGATGTCACACAAAAAAAGTTATAGACCCACATCTTATGAACACAGAAACAAAAATTCTCAACAAATGCTAACAAACACAATCTGTCAGGACATTCCAAGGGTTGGACAGCATGATTAAGTACAATTTTATTCCAGGAATGCAAAGTTAATTCAACACATTAAGATCAATTTAATGTAATAAACTATGTTAGTAGAATAAAGGGGAAACCCTCACATTATCATCTCAATACATACAGAAAAAGCATTTAACCAAATCCAACATCTTTTCATCGATTAAAATATCCAACAAACTAGAAATAAAAAAGCACTTCCTCAACATGATAAAGACCATCTGAAAACCCATAGATCACCTGAAACTTCATTGTTAAAGACGAGAAGCTTTTCTTGTAATATCAGGAGCAAGGAATGGGTTTCTCCTCTTGCCACTTCTATTCAACAGTGTACTAGAAATGTTAGCCAGGACAATTAGGTGAGAAAAAGGGAAGAGAGCATGAAGGGAGGGAGAGGGAGAGTTGGAGGTGGTTTAGAATATGAATACAGGTTAGAAAAAGGAAGGTAAACCACTCTCCTTTAGCAGTTGACGACATGTGCAGAAAACCCTAAGGAATACACACACACAGTTAAATGGGTTCAACAAAGTTGCTGGATTTAAGATTAATATCCAAAAATCAGTTCTATTTTTATGTTTATAATCCCAAACAGTCCCACTAACAGAAGTGTAAAAATAGCAAAATAGTAATAATTTAACCAAGGAAGTAGAAGTTCCATACATTGAAAACTACAAAAGTATCCTGAAAGGAATTTTATTCCGAGTTCATGGGTTAGAAGACTTAATATTGTTAAGATATTAATATTCCCCAAATTGATATACAGATTCAATGCAACCCTTATCAAATTCCAACTGCTGTTTTATAGAAATAAACATCCTAAAGTCCATATGGAAATGAAACAGACACTGAATAACCAATGTGTTCTTGTGGGGGAGGACGGGTGAGGAACAAAGTTGGAAGATGTACACTTCCTGTTTCCTAAATGGATTACAGAGCTGTACAGTGATACAGGGTGGTGCCGGCATAAGGATGGGCATATAGACCAGTGGAGTAGAGTTCAGAGTCCAGAAGTAAGCCATACATGAATGATCAATTGATTTTCTACACAACTGTGGGAGAGGAAAGAATGATCCCAGTGGTGTTTCTGGGACAAGAGGATGCAGGAGAATGAGGTCAGACCCTAACCTCACAATATAGGAAAAATTAGCTCAAGATGGATGAAAGATTTAAATTTAAGAATTAAAAATACAGAAGTTTTAGGAAGCAGTATAGGTATAAATCTTCAGAATTTTGGATTAGGCAGTGGTTTCTTAAATATGACCCCAAAAGCAATGAAAAAAAAAAAAAAAGGTGATCAGTTGGACTTCATCAAAATTAAAAACTTTTGTGTGAAACAATGCTATTAAGAAAGTGAAAACCAGCTCATATAATAGGATATTTGCAAATCATATATCTCCAGAATATATAAGATCTCTTTCAACTCATCAACAAAACAATAGAATTAAAAAATAAATTAAACACCAAATGTAAATAGATGTTTCTTCAAAAAAGATATACAAAAGGTTGCTATGAAAAGATGATCAGGAAAGAGCACATGAATAGATTCCCAGTGTAATTTTTATTAGGGGTATGCAAATCAAAACCTCAATAAGATATTAATTTATACCTACAAAGTTGGCAGTAATGAAAAAGAAAAAGAGGAGGAAAAGAAGAAAGTAACAGTTGGTATAGAGTAATAGGAACTCTCATATATTGCTGATGAAATGTAATATGATCTAGGATTTGGATCATACCAATAATTTGTCAGTACCTCAAAAAAATTGAAGAGTTACCATTTGACCCAGAAAGTCTACTCCTAGGTATATATCCAGAGAATTAAAAAATATACATTCACAAAAAATTCATATATGAATATTCATAGCAGTATTCATAGTAACAAAAAAGTAGAAACAAGCAAAATGTCTATCAACATGAATGGATATGCAAAAGTCAACATATACATGCAATGGAATATTACTCAGTTATAAAGAGGAATGATGTACTGGCACATGATACAATATATATGAACTTTCAAAACAAGATGCTAAGCCAGACACAAATGGTACATAATGTATATTTCCATTACATGAAACGTCCAAAAAAAAAAAAAAAAAGGAAAAACCATAGAGACAAAAAATATATTAGTGGTTTCTAGGAGATAGAAGGAGAGGGAAATTGGGACTGTTTGCTGACAGGTATGGGCTTTTACTTTGGGGTCATGTTATGGAATTGGTCTTTATGGTCATACAAAACTGTGAATATACTAAAAACTACTGAATTATACACTTTAAAGGGTTTGAAATGATGAATAGTAAACAGTAAAATCTTTTTTTAAGTGGAAAATATTTCAAAATGAATATGAATTCACATAATTAATTGGGTTTTAACATAATTTCTTATTGTTAATAGAGGATGCTTTTTAAGGACTACGGAATATCAGTTCTTGCTGGTAGAATAGGTTGCATTACTACCCCCTCCCCATCTGGACCTCAATCCAAATATAGGACCTCTTTGGGCAAATATGTCTGTCATTGGCATTGAGCCTAGTTAACCACCTGATTTTTTGCCCAAATGGGATGCTTCTAAGAAGGAAAGTGGCTGTTAACCATAGGCTGTGCTGGTTCAACAGGCACAAACCGACTGTCCTGGGCCACCCAAGGAGAGGGGACTTTCCCATCCATACACGGGCTCACAGGCTCACAGGCTCACAGCAAGGTTCTCAATAGAAAGCACTTGGGGTGTGAGGTAGTCACTGTGACGGTGATAGCTGCCACCCTGCACAGGTGGAGCTGGGCAGCTGGGCACTGTCCTTCCCCCTGAACAGGAAGGCTGGCTCCAAGGGAGGGCCACGTTTCAGTGGAAGTGGGGGAAAGTGGGAATTCCCTTGGCCTGAGAAGCCTGTCAGGTCTTCTCCTGAGGCTGTTGCCACCTTTCCTGTTCTATGTCTAAATAAAGGCTGAGGCTGCTTTGCCACATTTGTCCCTTTGTTATCAACTGCTATATGTGAGAGAGAAAATACTGTCAGATCAAACTGAGAGGCTTCAAGTATGGCTGCTGATATTGATGGACCTGGGCTTTCCAGAAACAAGCAGAATTAGTATGAACCAATCTCCCATGTGCCCTACTCTGATCTGCACTTGCCTGAAGACATTTTGGAATCATTTAATCTGATTCCTTCATTTCATGGAAGAGAAACTGAGACTCAGAAAGAGTCAAGGCTATTCCATTTAATGCCTGCTGAACTGAATCGTTGATGTTTCTTTGTGGACTAAGCACTTAGCTCCAATTTTACTCAGGGTGGGGAGGGAGGAGAACTCTTTCATGGAAAAAAAAATTATGGCAGTGCTAGATGAAGATCTAGAGGGTTAAGCATTGAGTCCTGTGAGGCTGTCTGCTATACGAGAGACTCAGGGAACTCAAGGTTCTGCTACCCCTCCTGCCAGCATCCAGTTCCCACCTGGCCAGGATCATGCACCTGGAACCTGGCTCAGCAATCTCATTAGTGAGATGACCATGCACTGTTAGCCTCCCTGGGCTGACTGAGCTTAATTTCTCATTATCAAGAAAGTACCTTAAAGGAGGAGCAGTTTTATTTGTTCTTCCAGCTGATAATATCACCCAGACCAGCCCCTTTCCCTCATCTTCAGGAAAGATTTGGGATGCTCCCTGCATGAACCAAACACTCTCTGCAGTCTGACCTGGCACACCTTCCTGGGTCTATGCCTTCCAGGCCCACCCTTGTTCAGTAAGCCCAACCAGACTGTAAAGCTTGCCCTTCCTGGAAGTGACAGCCTTCCCCCATCTTCTTTCTAACACCTAGGACAATGCCTCTCCTTCTCTGGTTGAATCACAACCAATCAGAGACTAGCTACTAGAGTTCCTCCTACAGGAAAATGTTCCTCATACCTTAGTCCCCTAGACCTTGGCCTCCAGGTTGGTGGTGGATACTGTTCTGGTCTGAGTCCACAGACTGGCCTTAAGTCCCATGATTCAGTCACTAATTGGAGGTCTCCTGGGAACCTTGCTTTGGTTTCCTCTCTCTCTGCCCCTCATGAAGGGCCTGGCACAGAGAGCAGACTCAGTGCATGTGGAATGAATGAGACCTTTAGAGAGCTGAAGTCCCTGAACACAGTACTCATATATTTTGGTTCTCCATAAGGTAATATGCTCAGTGAGTGACTCTCTTTTGCAAGCCTGGGAACAATCATAAGGGGTTGTCATGCTGTGAACAAGAAGTATCCAGTTCACTGTGCAAAGGATACATCTGGTTGAGCAGGAATTTTTGCAGATGTGGAGATAGCAAAACTGAGAGGCAAAATGACTCAACTAAAGGGTTGCTGGTGGAGAGAGATGCTTCGAGTTCAGATTCAGACCCAGCCTCCATAATTCCTATCATGCCTCCCCTAACAGACTAGAAATATGTGAAACAACCCAAGCTCATTAGAGGACTCAAGGATGACTAATGGAGAATTTGATGCTCCTTTGTTTGGGCTCTGTGGGGGCCAGGGTGGGGGCTGGAGCATCCATCCTCTTAAGTGGACTGCAGACTTTCTCCAAATTAGCCTTCTTCATCTGGTAACTTACCCCCAGGACTCAAGGAGCAGCATGTTAACTAATGAAGTCAATTAAAAGAGACTTGAAATGCAATGTCCTGCAACTCAGGTATGCATTAGGTACAAAAGGTTTGGCCCAAGTGAAAAGGTGACAGTGTGCTAAAAATAAGCCCCCATATAAAGTTATCCTCCATCGACTAATTGCTACTAGGGATTCCATGTGTGAGGCGCTGTAGCCCCATGGCAGGGTCTAATTGGCCAGTCCAGGGGCAGCATCTCTTGTCTGCAGCCCACAGTTACAGAAGGGAGTGATTGCAGGAGGCCCGATTGAGCCACCGGCGGTTCCCAGACCCTCAGTGCCAAGGTGACTTTGCTCTTTGTTCTTCTTGAGGCCCGGCCCTGACAGCATCACCTCCTCCCTGGGCCTGGCTACAAGGGTCTTGAGGGCAACTTCTGTTGTAAGCCGAATAATGTTAACAGCTGGGACGTGCCGTCTGTCAGGGGTCACCGCTGTTACATGTTTCAGAGTGAACATTTTTAGTAGAAGGTGAGACAGGAGAACTACTGCAGGCTACGCTTTGAGGCTGCAGACTTGAAAAATCAGAGCATTTTCACAGCGGTGGGCTAAGGCTGCCTGGCCACCCTGCTTGACCCTCACAAACCCTTTCAGCTCAGAGACAGCCCACTGGGTGGCAGGGAAATTGGGCAGGTGGCAGGAAAAAGCCAGTGGCCCCTGGATCAGGAGAAAAGAGCTTGAATCCACCAAGAAGCTGTCACCAGTGGCAAGTAAGTCTGCTTGCCTGGGTCTCACTGTGTGTGAACTGGGGTGAGGCCTCCAACAGACTCCTCTCTGATGGTCAGTGAACCTGATTCTAAGTCTGTCGCATCTTCCACATTCTAGGACCCTCCCACCTTTTTTCCAATGCCCCCACCCACCAAGATATGCAGGACTTTAATTCGATCCTCCTCAGATACAGCTGCCCAGCCTGCCTTCACCTCTTGTTCTAATCCCAGATTTCTTGTGAGCCTCTGGATGATTTTTCAAAGCTACTATTTTTTTGTTGTTTTTCAATCAGTTAAAATTGGACCTCATCTATTTACTGAAAAAAGAAGGGGATTCTTGAATGAATAGCAGTGAGACCTACTGGACAGTCCTTACCTCAGAGGGCAGCAATCATAACAGTCATAATAAAACCAACAAATATTAGGAGAATGTATTCTGTGCCAGACCCAATGCTGAGGGATTCACATGCTTTACCACATTTAGATCTTAAACAAACAAACGAACAAAAAACAACAAAAAACACCCTATAAAGTAAGTAATATTATTACTCTTCCCATTTTACCAATGACAGAACTGTTTGGAAAGGTTCACTGATTTTCCTGGAATCCAATAGCAGTAAGTTTTGAAGAGCAATTGACTAAACACTATGAGGTATTTTATCCTCCAAAGACAAGCTAGAGAAGTTCTGGATTTTGATTTTAAAGCAATCTCTCTCTCTGTCTTTCTCTCTGTCTCTTCCTCACTCACAAACACACACACACACACACACACGCACACGCACACACACTCGCATGCATACTCAGCCATACTCCAAATGAAGAGGAGAATTTATGCATATGAGTGAATTCCAAGATTCTATGTCATCACATTTTAAGGTCAGTTTATGTACTTTGTGCCAACAGTGTCTCAGTTGCTTGGTTGGGGAGAATCTCCTGGGAGTACTTTATGGGCTACACACACACAGACACACACACACACACAGACACACACACACAGACACACACACATGCGCGCAGGCGGACAGTATTTTTAATCAGCCACAGTCTGCTTTTTGTTCTCTTATTGTCACTGTTGTTTTACCCTCTTGAGGTGCTATTATTCCTGTGCTCACATTATCTTTTTACTAGGCTTGGCTCTAAATGGCTTTTGGCTCTTTCCAATAAGCAAATCTAATTTACCCTTAAAGGGAAAATTTGCCACCATTTGAGTGGTCTGACTCTATTTTTTCCCACTATTCCACTTGCTAGCAAAATATTTTAGAAGTGGAACCCTTTTATTTCCTGTTGGAATCTTTCAGAGAAGACTAATTTGTAAGTCAGATGCAAGCAGAACTTCTGATTTTGAAGTGTGAATGGAAGGTGTGACCCTGTCCATTCTTCTTTCATGCCCTTCTTCTCCTTGGCCTAGAGGACTTGAGGGCCAAGGAAGCTTGAGGTTCCAGAGGACACAGTTTGGAAATCACTGCCCTGATCCAGGCTGCCCCATGGGAGGACTGGTGTCAAGAGCTTTGTGCCCTCTCTGCAGCTCTGCATGAGCAAGGTCTGCTGTGAACTGAAAGAACATTCTCATCTCTCCTAAATGTTCTTACTGGCCACAGGAAGGAGAATGTGACTCCTTAGCAAATGCCTCCTCAGGGTCTTTAATCTGCCATTCGTGTTTGTAGAAGAGCTTTAAGAGGTTTGCAGAAATGCTTTAGGAAGGAAGAAGAGGGAGCTTGGTGACTATAAATAGAAAGGCTACTTCTGAGGTCAAGAATGATAAAGGGGAAGAGAAAACATTTAAGGATTGCAAAGAAATGAGGAGAAGACTCAAAAGGATATTAAGAAAAAATCAGAGTGGGAATTTCCAGCAGAAAGGGAAAAGCACATGTGTGTGGATCCCAGGCTGAATGTCAGGTGTCTGCTGTGGCTTCTACATCCCCAGCCTCTTCTTTCAGTCCAGGAGCTGCAGCTCTGGGAGGGTTAAGTGTGGACCCTGGGGGACACCAGCAAGGATCTGTGAGATGGGGAACTCACCGTCTAGTGGGGAATATGCTTAAAAATGCTAAATCAGAAAGGAAATCTGGAAAGACTATAATGGAGATTCAAATGGCATGTTTGGGGAGCTCAGAGGAGGGCCACAGCTGTGAAAAGATCCAAGCCAAAGCTAGGTTTTCCCTAATGCATGACATGTTGTCCCTTTCAATGCTTAAATATGGACTCTGGATGAAATGTGGGACCCTTCAGATTTTATCTTCACCAACTTGTTTTTACTTCCTGCTCCTAGTTTAGTTGTTCTCGGAGAAATTACTTCTCTCTTTGTACCCCCAAAGGAACTATAAAATTATGACTGTACTGTTTTCCAACATGAGTCAGTTGAACCCTTGCTTTAAGTCATGACTACATGTGGCTCAGGAATTTTTCTATCCCTTCCCTGCATAGCAAGACTCTTCCATTTTTGCTTAAATTGCTTTAAAGTTCCTTTCACTTTTGAGTATCATTATCTCCTACCTGAAACCAACATGGAGAGGAAAAAAAAAAAAAAAAAAAAAAAAAAATATATATATATATATATATATCTGACAGTCAAAGGAGAAAAAAAGACCCATATTAGTTTGGAGGACCTCAGCTAATTACTGGTAAGCTGGGGAGAAGACTGGATTACCATATGAATATTATAAAACCAAGGGAGAGCATGGAGGATTATTGGATCTAATCCTATGATTTACTCATTTTCTCAGCATCCTGATGCTGTGAAACAGGTTCCAAACCAAGTTCCTGTTTCGGCTTGTGAATCAGCGTCTTTATTACAGATGGAATCTGCAACAGCCTCACCCAGGCCAGCAGTGGGCAGCATCTTCCCTCTTGCCTTTGCAATTGAAGCAGAGTTTGTTGCAGTCTCTAGCCTCAGGGCCTTGCCAGTACCCAGCACGTAACAGGGACCTGCTCAAATAATGTTTATGGAACCAAACTGGTTATGAACACAGGCAGAGGAGTGAGAATGTGCAGGGCATATGTGAGGATGAATTAAGGAGTAGAAATGGCTGACACTGATTAAGCATTGACTAAGAACCAGGTATCTTGCTATGGACCTTGATTCCTTCTTTTAGATCTCACCAGGCTTCGGTGAGGACAGGCTACTGGTATCCATTTCACAGGTCAGACACAGATTGAGATCAGGCAAGTCATATTTTAGTCTACACGGGCTGCCATGACAAAGTACCACAGACTAGGTGTCTTAAATGACAAGTTTTTTTTTCTCTCACTTCTGAGGACTGAGAAGTTCAAGGTGCTACCTATGTAGGTTTCACTCTGAGGCCTCTCTCTGGACTTTTAGCCAGTTGCCATCCAGCTGTGGGCTCACATGATCTTTGTGCACTGGTAGAGAGTGAGAGAAAGTGGTGTATTGTCTCTTTGAAGGACACTAATCCTACTAGCTCAGGGCCCCACCTTTAGCACCTCCTTTAATTATGATTACTTCCTTAGAGGTCCTGTGACCAAGTACACCCACTGCAGGGGTTAGGGTCCCAGAATGTGAAAGGGGTAGGGACACAATCATTCATCCGTAAGAGGAAACTAGCATAGGTTGTGGAGTTGGGAAGTGGCAGAGCAATAACTCAAACCACCTTACCCCAAAGACCACATACCTACCTGCAAGGCAGGACCATCATGACATGTGCAATTATAGCTTACTGTACGGGGAGGAGCTGTCATTGGAAATAATGATGACAAAGAAGTCTGGGTCTAAACTAGCCCGAAAGTCTGAGTCTCCCGTTTCCACCCAGTCCACCAGCCACACTGAAAACTTGCAGTTCCCTGAGGCTCCCTTGTGTTGCCCTCAGTCCTTTGAGTATGGTGCTGTGTTCTCTCTAGAGAAGCACTTCACAGCCTTGACTAAACAACAGAACCACCTGGAAAACTTAAAAAACAAAGACCCTAGGAGTCACAGTGAGACCGAAGGACAGGACTCCCACTGGTCTCCAACAAAAAATGGTAGTAACAGGTTATAACTTCTAAGCAAAAAAAAAAAAAAAAAAAAAAGAAGAAAGAAAGAAAGGAAAAACTATGAGTTCATCTAATATATTCCCTAATGAATGAATTGAAAGTTTGATGACAAACAGGGTATTTATGTAATTTCAAAGCAGCCCTGACAAAGGACTTCTTAATTACAGAAAGAAAATGGAGAAGCATGGTAAACAAAAACCATGAAGCTCCTTCATAGCATATGGTAAGAAGGCACCATGTCACTACTGTCATGGTCCTGTCCAAGATGCATACCTGAATCTAATCTTCAGACAAATCAAACCTGAGCGACACATTTTAAAATAACATGCCTATAATCTTCAAAAGTGTTAAGATTCTGAAAATCAAAGGAGGCTTGAGGATCTACTTCAGATTGAAGACAATGTAAGAGACAGGACAAACTAAGGGGAGCTTGTAATTCTGAACTAGCTCTGTTGCTATAAAAAAATATGGGTACATTTAATAAAACCTGAATGGTCATCAGGCACTAATGTGAATTTCCTGATTCTGATGGTTATATTGTGGTTATAGGAAAATATTCTTTTTTGTAAGAAAATAGTATGAAGAAAGGAGTGGTAGGCCACCAAGTCAACAGATCACTCTTAAATTGTTCTGTTTTTTTTTTAAAGAAGTTTTTCTGTGCATGCAACTTTTTTGTAAGTTTGAAATTCTTAAAATACAAAGCATACAAACAAAATACCTGATATCCAGTCTCTATACAAAACTCAATAAATCATTATTTCCAGAGAGGAGACCCAGGCTTCCCTAGCTGTTGCAACACCTAGGTGATTCAAGTGTGAGCCTGGGTTGGCACCACTGGCCCATTTTCAAAATAGGTCCTGAATCAGCAGAATTAGAATCAGTGGGAAACTTATTAGAAATGCAAAATTTTGGGCTCCATGTCAGACCTCCAAATGATAGATTTTAATGATGGAACCCCATAATCTCCAGTAGGTTTTGGTGCATGCTTAAATTTAAGAACTGTTGTCCTAGAACCTTTCTCATTCCTCTTCTGTCTATACTTGCTCCCAATTATCCTTCCAGACTCAGGTTAGACCCTTTTCTGGGCCCATCCCTGGGCCTACCTCAGTATTTTAGCATACATCTCAGGGATTAGAAATTGTCTTGTTTACATGCTCGTCTTCCTACCAGGATTGGTCCAAGTTCCATTTACATAATCCCTGGCATAGAGTAGGCACCAATGCATACTTGGTTAATTGATGCTTATCAAATGATTTGAGGGGCCAGCTATGATGTTTGGTGGTGTTCTCCCTAAGCCACATTTGCTTTTATTTGAAAGCCCTTAAGAGGCATTCACTGATGTGTCTCAAGTTTGTTCTCTGACGGGAGTTCGATAAGCAGTTCAGTGGAGGCAGGGGAGATGACAAGCATTTGAAACCACATGCAGAAGCACCCTGCCTTTGTGGGAGCCAGTTCTGAAGCCTTTTCCTAAAAGGTGCCTGTGAGCTGCTGGGCTCTCTAATTAAACCAGATGGACTGGATGATAGCTGATTAGATTCCTGACTTACCGATCCTCCTTCTATTTACTCACATAAATATGTTGATGAGCCAGAAGCCATTTCATTCAGGAAAAGCACCTCACTGAATATTTTTAGAAAATTAAACTTTTATGGATGACCCAGTCTGCGAGCAGCTAAAATGCCAAAGTCTGTTTTCTATGGCACTTGGATGGCTGAGCTTTCAGCAGAGGGACCATGAACGAGTGTGTTTCTGCAAATGTGTGCCAAAACAACAGCAACAACAAATTACAGGCCATCAGTCATTTGGATGGAGAGAGGAGCACGTCATAATGATAGACATAACCAGGGACTTGAGCACTTCTCTAACTGCCTGCGTTTCTCCTGGCTTCATTTGCTAGGGTCACAACTCATTTTGCTCCCTTGATTGGTAATATTTGGGGGTAGGGGTGATAAAGAAGATGCATGAAAGAACACATAATATATTAAAACATATATCTCCAAACAAATGCATATAAATAAAGCTACATCTGTCCATGCATAAATATATGTGTATATTTATATCAATAATTGTGTGTCATACTCTTATTTTAAAAAACCTCCCCTACTCAGTATATACTCAAATAGCAAGGACCATAAGTAATGAGTGTCTCAAGAGATTCTTAATTTCAGATTCTGCTATTAATTAGAATCCATATCAAGTTCCTGTTGAAGATGTGCAGTTAGCCTGAATTGGATACATGGATAATCATTTTATATAATGTATTGCTTTAGGGTATCTCCAGGACAATTCTGCTGAGATGACATAAGAGTAGAATATCCTAAAGGTACAACATGGGGATTTATGGCCCTGCCAATGCATCATGTGAGTCGAGAGTTCAAACCTCAGTTCCAAGTTTCTCAGATTGGCTTTGACTGTGAAAATTGATGCTGAGCTGGATTGACTTCCTTGGCTAAAGTATATAATCAGAATTCTATTCAATCACATTCAAAGAGTATTTTTGACTGCTTGTTGGGTTGCTATCTTGTGTTTACTCCTGTGACTGATGCAACATATTTAGAACATATCAGGTTTACCAGAAATATGGATACATTCCCTCTTACAGTGAATGCCAAGATCAGGTTGTTCTTTAAAAGCAAAGCAGGGCTAGGGGTGTAGTTCAGTCATAGTGTACTTGCCTAGCACAGGCAAGTACTGTCCTGGGTACTGGGTTTGATCTCCAGTACTATAAAAAAATTTTTTTTTTTTAAATTTTAAGAGCTTTAAAATGAAAATAATTTTTTTTAATTAAAAAAAAGGCATTTAATTTAATAAAAAAAAAAGGCAAGGCAGGTCTTTGGAAGGGGAGAGAGATCAATGTGTAATTTCCTGTTCATTTGTTCATTGGTCTAGTCTTTAATATATTCCTGTCATGTGCCAGGTGTGGTTCTAGGTTTAGGCAGTGGTTTGTAACAGAGTATGATCCCTTCTTGGCACTCACAACTTGTAAGTGTTATTAAGTAAAATAACCATTAAGCTTTGTGCAATTAGAGTGACTATCATTGGTGGAACTTGCAGAATGACTGAAGAGATAAGACTGATCTTCCAGAAGTGAATCATAAAGCTATCTCTGCAGAATATTGCTATGGGCTGAATTATGTCCTTCTCAAAAAATTCACGTGTAGAAGTTCTAATCCCATCACCTCAGAATGTGACCATATTTGTAGGTAGGAAACATTACAAAAATGAAGTGATTAGGGTGTGCCCTAGTCCAACATGACCAGTATTCTTATAAGAAGAGGGAAATGTGGGCACAGATGAGTAAAGAGGGAAGGCCATTAGAAGAGAGGGGAGAAGATGGTCACCTGCAAGCCAAGGACAGAGGCTTGGACGGGACCTTCCTTACAGCCCTCAGAAGAAACCAGTTCTGCTAAAGCCTTCATCTTGGACTTCCAGGCTCCTGTGAGGCCATATGTTTCTGTTGCTTAAACCACCCAGTCTGGGTACTTTCACATGGCAGCCCTAGCAAACTAATACCTGTGTATTGAAAGGGAACTCACGGATAGGGACTGGACTGGCCTGTGGAGGGTGAGCAGCAGGGACAAAGGGTCCCTGCTGGGGTAGGGTGGTTGGTCAAGTTTCAAATAGGGAGGAAGGGTGGCATAATTGGTATATAGGAGAAAGAAAGAAAGAAAGAAGGAAAGGGAGGGGAAAAGGGAAAGAGGAAGGAAGGATGGAAAGAAGGAAGGAATGAAGAATGGAAGGAAGGAAGGGCAGGAGGGAAGAGGGAGGGAGGGAGGAAATGAAAAAGAAACCAGTGCTTGGGAGAGAATAAAAACTAACTCTTACAAACAGAGAAATCAAGACACAGTTTCCTTAGCATCTTAATAGCTTCATCAATGCAAAAGAGGCTTCTGCCCTCTCCAGAGGACTCATTCCCCTTGATGTCGTGTTTATTGAATTGTCTTGTTTTACAAAGAAGCAAAATGGCTTTGTGTTGGGCTAGTTCCTTCTTTTGCTCAGATGTATTAAGTACTTCCAGTGTAAGGCTCTCTTTGTCCCTTGTAATTATATACTCTGGCATTTCCTTAATGCTGGGATTTAGCATTTTAAACCCAGTGGGCAGAGACCATTACTAATTCTATGTTTGGATATCTGCCCTGGCCGTTGATGGACCTTAGGACGACATCAAACTAGGGGTGAGAGAGCCGGGAACTGAGAAGGTGCTGCGTTGCCATTCCTGTTCTATCACGGGATACTCCATGACAGGGTGTTGAAAAATTAAGCCAGAAAAAAAAGGGTGGTGCTTGAGACATCAAGTCAAACACTTGCAGTGTGACCTGGTACTTCTCTGGTGCTCAAAAGGCATGAAAATTGCTGTAGGGCTCAAGGCCTGTGGTATGCTAGTCCTGCTGGCCTGGAACATTGTCCTCATCAAGGGTCTGACATACTTGTAAAAGAGTCTTGTGACTTTCATTAGTTTAGAAGACCACTGTTCCCAAACCCTAATAATACCATAGCTCCTAGCCCTGCCTTGAGTCCTGGTCTTGGACCATAGGCCTGGTCCTTTCCACTGGTGGTCAGCAGGACCTGCCCTGAAGTGAGGGGGTTACTCAAGTATTCAGAAAGGGATGAATGACAAGAGGAGCTGAGGGCCCCTTCACCACTTTCTCTGGAAAATACTCACTGACGGTGAAATCCTGTCTGCTCCAGGGAGAGAGCCAGAGAGGTCTTTCTCTGTGGTTCAAGGAACATGCCTGTGGCATCATTAATGTGGCATAATTCAGTGTAATGTTCATAATTTAGGATTCCTGAGAATCTCAGACAGAACCTCTCCCCACCCACCGCCCCTTCAGGACTGCTTCAAACACACCAGAGTGCTCTGCTGCTGAGGCGGCAGGGCCTGGCCATAATGGACAGTGTTCCCCATAGTGCTCGTTGCTCCCTCATGAGCTGGCCTGGCCCACTGCCCACATGCTGTGTGCTGGGCCAGCCAGAGGCCGCCTCCCAGATCCCACTGGCTGTCTTCACTTACATTTGCCAACGGTAGCCCTGCCTGCCTTACACTCCCAGACTCCAAAATTTCTCCTAGCCCTTTCTTGTTTCCCTCCTTATGACTCAGATATGAAGACCTAGGGAATAGAAAGGAATGAAATCTCAGAAGGACCCTCTCCCCTGGACCCCGATCCTTATCTTCCCACAGTGACTCTCCAGGTTTCTTCCCTTGGGATGAGGCTTTCTCAAGAAGCTCCCTGCAAATAGTCACCCCCCTTTCCACCAGCCATACCTGCATTCTAGAGTAAGGACCACTTAGACTCAAGCCAAGGTCCCTGCTTTGTAAAGAAGTAGGCTAACCTATAGGGGTACTCTTTGGAGATTGACCCCCAACTCTTCCAAGTGGGCATAGGAATGCCTAGATTACTCAAAACTACATAGCCATAGGAAGGCTTTTCAGCAGAGTAAGAAGACCATGCAAGAATGGGAGTTAGGTGGACTCTCCGTGAGACCAAACTGTACCACTTACTAGCTGTGTGACCATGAGTAAATTTCTAAGACTTTCTGGGCTATGGTTTTCCAGTCTCATAAATGAGGTAATTTCATCACACAAGTCTACAGCAGGTGTATGTGACTGAAAATATGAAACGAGGGTAGACTGCTGCCTGCAAATAGGAGGTGCTAACTCCATCTTGCTTTTCTTTTCTCTGTGTTCCCTCAAGCAGGGAATAAGGAATAATTTGACATAAATCTTTGACCTTCAACCACCCACTGATGAACCTCCCCCTGAATATCCCGGTCAGAAAGCCCCATCAAGGGTTCTTGTTTTCAACTGAGATGTGTAAGTCCCTGAGCCTCGTTCCTGCTAACCAGGACTGAAATCCACACCTGTCTGCCAGAGGCTCTCAGAATTTGCTAGCATAATGGTCTAACTGGGCCATTCCTGCTGTGTTCTGTAGCATTCAGTAGAGCACTTTCATCAACATGTAGACAGTGCTCAGAAAAGGTTTTGGAGGAAGCTGAGGGAGGTGCCATAAGCAGTCAGCTGAGCAGAGAGCGGAGGAATGGGAGGGAAACTTCACAGATCACTGCCCCCTCCTTGCCTGTCGACCACCCCCATGCAGCCAGGTACCCAAACCTAGGTGATACCAGCTTCCTTCCCATCACTAGTCAGAAATGGCTAATTGGTCTGGGTGCAAGGAAAATCAACATAAACCTCTTCAACTCCCCTCCAAACCTGGCTATTTTCAATCACCTGCTTACGCCACTCACCAGCCACCTCCATCATTCACCATGACTCCTGATGAGGTATAAGAGCACTATTTAGTAGATGACGCCTTACAATCCATGCCTACTCCCCTGGCTCCAAAATGAACTCTTATGCACCCTGAGCACCTAAACCAGAGAAGCCATGGTCTAGATTCTGACTTCCAGGTCTTAAAGCAGTTTAAAAGCACAAACGTTAAAATCAGGGCTGGTCTGACCCATTGATTAACCAACATGGGGGTAAGTCATTTACCCTGTGAAAACTTTCATTTCTTGTGTGAATGGAGAGAATCAAATCTGCCTCATAGCTGGAGAATTAAATGAGTGCATGCAGCCCAATCTGAGTATCTGGCATGTGATGCAATTGCTATTTACAGGTGTCAGGAAGTGGGAACATGGTGGAGGTAAGATCCGTTTACTCAACTGTTTCCCTTGAAGGAATACTGTCTTCCCTTTTAAAACCTTGCCTAGTCCTCATGACCACAAATGATGCCTCCTCTGTATTGTCTTCCCAATTTTCTGTAACCATTTAATTTCCTTTGAACGCATGTCTCACCTGCCTTCTACCATTCCCTTGGCCCTTGTCTCTTCCTATGAATACTTCTGGGTAAGTCTTATATTTTCCTGATGTGACTGTAACCCTTTGAGAGAGGACCATGCCACCCCTTTCACACTTCTAATGAGAGTTAAGATCCATGGTTCCCAAGGGTTATGATTATCAGCAAATATGAACATTCATGTTTGGGCAGGTGGGCATGCTAAGGCTGCCAAGTGTTCATTTCATGGTGTTTAATATGGTGCACTAATGTGTCAAAGACAGCTCAGAAACAGCTAACAGAAAGTGCAGAGGTTGGGGGAGCAACCCAGCCTTAACTGGGCCTCTAAGTGCCATGTTCAAGGGCTGCTCTCAGAAACGAACAGCTGCTTTGGTCTGTGCCTTTCCTTTGGGACCAGGTGAAGGTAGTTTAAGATGTGCCTGGGAAATTCCATGCTGCTCAAGAACCATCTGAGAACCTTCCCAGTTCTTGGTTGTGACAGCAAATGCTGAGGCGGAAAAAAATACTTCCATCTGTCTACACTAATCTCTTGTTTCTCCTGCAGTTAGAAAGGGAGGAGGGGACTGAAGTAAAGGCTGCAGTAAGGGGAATAAAGGGCAGAAGAGCCAGGCTTATGCTGGTTCTGCCAGGTCATTTTCTAGTCAGGGCAGGAAATGCCAAACCTCTGTGGCTATTGGGTGTAGGGCTGGGAGTATAATCATTTGAACTGTAATAATTGAAGGCATTAAAGAAGAAAGCCCACCTGAAAAACTTCCAGAAGAGCAAAGGTACTTGGAAGGCAAGGCAGCCCCCTGTCCATCTTCAGTCACAGGAAAAAGAAAGCCACACTTGGTCAGGACCAGGGTGCCTTTCCCTTCCCCATAGAGTCTACCCATCCATAGCAGGCACCCTATGCCAAACAAACCCAAGCCCCAGCACCTTCCACATATTTATTTGCAGACGTGCTATGTTTGTGTGCATAAGAGTGTCCACGTGATGCCTGTATCGGTTACTGCTTTCAGGCAGGGACCCCAGGAAGCATAGATCCAATGAGAGCTTAGCACTCACCTTCAGTTATACAACCTGAGTCTTGTTTCGCTGCCCATCAAGTTAGCATGTGCTTGTGTTGGCTCGAGCTGGCGGTTCTCAGTGCTCCTGGAGGCTGGCCAGGTTGACAACATATATCCGCAGATTAAACCATTAAAGCCATAATGGCTTCTTCCCCCTCCTCCCTCCTCCTTTCCTTTGGCCCATTCATAGCCAGAAAAACCTCTCAAAGGAAAAAAAGCCCAGTCCATGCCACCCTGGGCCAGCATAGCAGCTGAGACGCCCTATGACAGCACCAACCTGCTTGCTTCTGACGATCAGCCTGTGACTTTTAAGTCTGTCAGTAAATCATTGGGCGATAACCATTTTCTTTGACTTAGTTTTCTTTCCTTGTGGATCTTGGCTTCAAGGACCAGGTGTGACTGTGTCTCCTGTGTGGGAGGATTGAACCTGTCCCCATGCTTTCATTGGCCATCAGAGAACTCATCTGTGAACAGGTTTCTATTGAGCATGATGAATCTTGTCCCTAATGTTATGCAGGGAGATATAATAGTTTACCTGATCCCTGACTTCAGGTGGCTTACGGATCAGTCAGAACCAGCACACACAACATCAGTATGATACAGTATGGGAAATGAAATGGAGTGTGGCAAACTGGGGACAAAGATAGAGAAGGGGTGCTAACTGCTCTAAGAATGTGCTTCCTGAGGGAGGTGGAGTTGCACTCAACCAAGATGAAGAATAAACCCTCTATAAACTGGTACTTAAGACTGAAGACTCTAGAGGGATTCCCTTAGCTTAAATTCCAGCTTTGCTACTTCCTAATTGTGTGACCTTGGACAAATTACTTAACCTCTTTGTCCCTCAGTTTCCCCAGTTGTAAAATGGGGATGATAATGATAGTATCTGTCTCACCTGCAGCTTTGAGCTTACTTGAAATAATCCTGTATGGTCCACAGGTAAGTGGCAATAATGATGGTGGAGGTGCAGGAGAACAAGCAGGACCATCTAGCATGAGGAGGGTACATCAAAATCCAGAGGGAGTCAAGTATGGCTGACCTTCAGAGGGCCAGAGAAGTCATCCTGTGGAGTGTGGACTCAGTGCAATGGGAAATAGGGAACTATTTTTAGAAATTGAAAAGAAAATATGTGCTGGACTGCAATGTGGTAAAAGTGGATTTTTAAGGGAAAACTGGTGTTTCCACAACTCATTCTTCCCAGTCATTTAAATCTCTAGCCTCTGCTTCCTCAGCAGCTCAACTTAAAAGTGTCATGGCAACTCCGACACCTTCTTCCTAAGAAGGTTACCCAACTCTAAGGTTTGTGTCAGGAGGACAGGTAAAAATGACTGGTTCATTTGTTCCTGGCATGTGTCTTTGCCAGAGGAATTTCATAAGAGCAACATGCTTGTTAAATGCCTCAGCTCTAAGTTAATGATTTTATGATAAAGTCAAAGACTTTTCCTTAACATGTCCCTATGGAATCATGTAATTTGAAGTGGGAAGGAACTGCAGAGCTGATCTAGTCTTTGTAGCAATGAGAGAGAGAGGGAACCAGGTGACTCCACAAATTGGGAAGAATTGTCCAGAATCTCAAATCCTAGTTTCAGGCAGTTTTTCCCTCCTTCCACAGAAAGACCTGTTTCCATTGACTTTGGGGGCTTTGGGGGAAGGTTTTACAATTCCTACTGGTTGCTGGGAAGTATGGAGGGAACCGCCACTTAGATAGTAAATCCCTGAACTCATGCCAAGTCCAGCAAAGGGAGATGAGGAGCTCATCAAGGTTGGTTGGGAAAGGGATTAAAGAGATTTGCACAGATGGACTACTTCTACACATCTGTGAGGCAGAAAGAACCTCCTCTGGAGGATCATGGGTCCAGCTGCTGAAGAAGACTTCAGGCCCATCTTATCCAGTGTTCTTAAAGTATGTTGAACCAGCTTCCTGAAACATTTAAAGGTCTTACCTTCCATGGTTCACTAAATGTGGAAATGATGGCTTGAAAGACACTAGCAGGTTCATAATGAATATCTTAAGGGCTACCATTAGCATTGCGATGACTTCAAGAAAGGAATGAAAACATGAGTCATATTTATGGGTTTTTCTGCACTTGTTTTTCAGTTTTACAAAGAACCCTTGTATATTAAGGCTCTTGGCAATTTTTGTGTTTGGTGGAGTTTTAGGACACACCAATTTTGTCTAGTACCTTAATTTACAGATAAGGAAGTTAGGACAGTCACTGTCAAGTTCATGGTTGAACTAGGACTTCAGTCTGGGTCTCCTGAGCCTTTCCTTCAGAGTTCCAGAATTCAAAGTAGGCAGACTACAGTGCCACTTAATTGCAATTGTCAGAATGTTTGAGGGAAGTGAGGTTTGGGGAAAAACATATATAGATATATATATTTTTTTTCCTCTTTGGATTGGTATTTCTATTGTCTCTCCATTGTTTACACCAAGGTCTGCAGCCATTGACTATCCAATATATCTAATATATGTCCTCTGTTCAGTAGGCATAAAGAAAAAGAAAAGGAACATGTAATTTATTTTCCTCCTCTCCTAAAGTGGGCAATAGGGATGGCTATACTAAGCAAACTGGTAACCCCAGGTTTTGAAATTTCCAAGATCCTTCATATAATCAACCTTGCAACTTATCCACAGGATCTAACAGCAGGTGTGACTTTAAGAGGTATGCCAATTTAGAGACTCATGTGGTGTGTGAAGAGCTTTGATGTGCTCCTTTGTTGGGAGAGAGTGAGGAGACCAGGGTCCAAATGGGCCAGGGTTCCTGTGTCTCTGAAATCAGTGACCAGGCAACCACCTAAGGATGGGCCTGAGGAAAGATGCTGTGCAAATCCAATGAGTGGACAGCTCAGGTTGTGTCATCACCGGACCAACAATCAGGAGCCTTCTTCTCACAGTATGTTTTCTAAATAATATATTTTGTGGACAATAAATTTTCCTTAGAACAGCTGCCATAATTACTTAGCTATCAGTCACCATGCTAGGCATTTTACCTATAACATTTTATCTCATTTACTACTTATAACTATTGCAAAGCATTAATTATGTGGCCTTCAGTAAGATGGTTAATTCCTCTGTGCCTCAGTTTCTTCATCTGTAAAACAGACACGAGACTATACTTCCAGAGTAGTTGGGAAAATTGGGTGTCATTGAATGAGCATCTATCTTCATGACTGGCATCTACTAGGCAATTAAAATGCAGTCATTCACTTTTGGAGCAAAATTTTTATTATGGGGGATATTATAAAACCTCACTTTTCCCTCCATCTCTATTCAAGGCAATTAGTCCATAAGTAATAAAAGTATTTTATACAGTTATATGGTTTGGTAAGGAGGTAGTAGACCCCATTAGCCTTCTAAATCCAGAATGCAGAATCTCCAGGGCAACTTCTTTCGAAGATTAAATGGAATCTGATTTTTTGTGCACATGAAGGCTTAGCCAATTTGAGTCTGGTGTTTAATCCACTGTGAACATCCTTTGTATGAAACCTCTGCCATCACCATTTAGGAAAATTAATATTTATATCAAACATCTTCTGTAATGAGATATGAACCTTTGCCCACCAAAATTCTAGCTCAGATTTTAGATTTGCATGTTCTCATAGTCAGGTTGCTGAATAATTTATTTATCCAATTGGAAAAATAAAGCAGATGCATGATTTCAAAAGAGACATTGAATCAAAGCAGATTACTAATTCTTCCCTTTTTAAGGTATTCTGGGTTAGGAGGAGAAAAAATTATTCTAAAATCAAAATATGTTTTGTAGATAATTTCAAATATTTATGTTTACAAAATTCCTTACAGGATAAAGCATGAAAAATAGGGGATATATATGATTTATATTTGGGGTCCAAATACTTGCATTTGAGATGGAAATGTAGCAATTCACTAGGATAATTGATTAGCTCTTTTGGAGTAATTTCTCCTTCTTTGTGTTCTTGCCTCTTCTGTTTTACCCACCATCTTTCTTTTCCCATCTAACTAGCTCTTACCCTTTAAGAGTAAGATCAGGTATCATCTCCTCCAGAAAATCTTCCCTGGAGTTCAGGTGGTCTAGGAGTTCTTTCTCCGTTTTAACATGGAACCCTTTGTTTATGTGCAGCTCAACCCTGAGCACCTTATTCTGGAATGATTAATATATGAATCCATCTGCCTCACTGAACTGCAGCCCCCTCAGCACCTGAGCAAAGTGTCCTTTCCCTCTTTGTTTACCAGGCACAAAGACTGTCCCATCGTGGATCTTCAATAAGTGTCTACTTAAAGGAATGAAAATAAATCCTGGACATTGAGCCCCACCATTATGTTGTGTAACCAGAGAGATACATGGAGTGACAGAATGGGTGGAAACATTTAAAAGGCCTTGCATTTGCGAGTTCTTCAATGCAGAAGATGGCAGGCACAATGGAGTCCTCACCTGCCTTTCCTGGCAAAGTTCCTTCTGTGGATGTTGAGAGGACATTAGTCTTCTCGGCGGTGGAAATGTGGGCCACATTCACATTTCTAAAGCGCTCTCGTAGCCCCACAGTGTCAATTTCAGAAATAGCACATTGTAATATTGCCTTACTTGAGCTCATATCCTAGCACAGCCATTTCTCATTCTGTACTTCTGTCCCCCTCGACCCAGGTGCAGGTTTGAATCACCACTGTTCAGCACAGTGCCCAGCGCTTAGGAGTCACACTGCCAACAGGCTGTGAATGGATGCATGGATAGACAACATACTGCTTTTCCTTCAGATCTCACTTGATTTGCCTTAGACAGCCGCACTGTGAGGCTGATCAGACTAGTTATTATTGCAGATGACAAAACTGGTCATCACAAAGATTGCTTATGATTTCATAGCTGATAAAGGGCAGAACCAGTACTCATCCCCAGGACTTCCCAAGCTTGATCCATGCCCTTAACTCACAGTTTCCTCTAATGTCTACAGTAGTCTAGTACGTATATGGTAGTCACAGGGATGGTGGGACCTATTAAAATACTTTTCCTAAGTCAGAAACAGAGGTCATCATAACAATAGCATCTCATTTATTGAGTCCTTAAGATGCCAAACACTTTAAACAAGTTAACCCAACTAATACACATTCATCTCGCTCATAAGGAAACTGAGGCATGGATTTTTACATAATTTGTACATGGTCATGGAGCTGGTTCATGATAGGAGCAGATTTTGAACACAGGCAATTTGATTTCAAAGTTCCCTACTCTTACCTGCTCAGCTACACTGTCTCAGTGAAAGATCAGTTTTGTTTTTTTGTTTGTTTCTAAATTGCCATTGTTTCCTAACAGATCAATGCTTTCTGAGCAATTTTGACCTTGGGCAAATTACCTAACATACCCGGGCCTCTGCTTCCTGATTTGTAAAATGAAGAACTTAATATCTACCTTTTGGTATTGTGATGAGAATTAAATGGTAATACATGAAGAATATGCTTTGTAAGCTATAAGGCATTATACAAATGAAAGTTATTATTGTTCATTGGGAGAAAACACAAAACTATTCTAATAATAATTCAATTGAACAAGTATTTGTGGCGTTTATACTGTGGGCAAGGCATGATCAAAATAAAAGAACTCATCCTATTCACCACTGAACATAATGTGATTAAATTTCCATCAATAGAATCTGCTTTCCTTTCTTCTTCTTGTTATAAACCTGCAGGTGACATTGTCTAACAATTTCTAACCAGGTAAAGCAATCTTGTTTAAAATGTGCCAGTGATTACAGTGCTGTTTATTATTTTTCTGTTTTCAATAATACACCATCCTGCTTAAGAGTTTTGTGGACCATTATTGTAATTTCAGATGTCATCTGGCATCTTTGGAGAGTCTATGGCTCTAAACTGCTTTTCTCAGTGGAGTAAACAAAATGAATAAAGAGAACACATGCTAGAAAGCTGCGAAGAAGAGTTAGAGGGGCCATGGAACTGGAGGGACTACAAGTCTGCATTCTTGCTTGGGTCTGATTCCTCACAGTGTTGCATCCTGTCTCAAGTAAGGCGCACATCCGGTTCTTTGTGAAAAAAAGGAGCAACTTTGTGAAAAAACAGCCTATAAAGTCTTCTGCAAGGTATAAATGAGAGGTCTTGTTTTTATGTTGAATTCCCAAGAACATTGAGCATCTTTTTTGAAAATTTTTGTACTTGAGTTAGGACCAGGAATTTTCAAGTCATGAAGGCAATGTCTGGGTAAACAGGTGTACGACAACAGGCATTTATTGGGCACCTACTGTCTAACTAACAAGTGAGAGTTAACTAGAGAAAAATGCCCAGTTGTGTCAACAATTAAACTCTGAATTCAAACCTGTCATTACTAGATGGCTACTAAGAGGAAGGAAGCAAGTGCCTTTCCTCAAGCAGCTCATCATCTAACTCCAGAAGTGCTGACACTGAGTGAGACCCATGACTGGTTTGTGTGGGTCAGGAGAAAGACCCTGTCTGGGACTCAGGAGTGCATGAAGAGACGGCATTTCACCAGCAACCTGAATGCTCAACAAGATTTCCCTTGAAGTTTTCAGCAGTAAGCTTTTCTCACTTTAGTTAAACCCCACACAAGTCAATGGGTGATAGATAACAGGTCTGTTGGGAATGGAACTAGGATCCTCCTCCCAAAACTTCCCACCATCAAATGAAAGCTTTAACCACTCACTTTTAGGAAAGACTTGAGTGTCACCCTTACATTTAGGGGACTTCCTCTTTGAATGTGTCCTGACACTCTTTTAATTAAGATTCAGCTGCTGGCCTACAGAGCTTGAAATGTTTCTGAAAGTTTCGATAGTCTTAAAAGATCCTTTTCATTCCTTTTGCAAAACTGGTGTGTGTGTGACACAGAACAGATGGTATGAAATGAAGCTTTATCAGTTGATTTCACTTATAAACCAAATGCAGATAAAGATGTAAGGAGAAGCAGAGTGGGAACATAAAGCTAAAGATGTGTAGGAGTGTGTCAGCGCCATTTCCAACATTCCACCGTGGGGTCTGTGGCAAGCGGAACAAGACCCCAGTTGACAAGTAAATGTTAAGAAGCATCCCCTCAATCCAGGCTCCGGGTACCACATGGAGCTTCCAGCTCCAGAGTTCAGAGGAGGTTACGACAAGCAGATCAGGGTGGTGGTCATGGGGTTGCTGGCTGGGTCCACACTCCTAGTGGGTGTACTGGTGATGGCATCCAGAGCTGCTGGGATTCTCGTGCACGCAGTAACACTGGGTGCTGCATGGAAGAGGGAGGTCACCCTCTTTGGCCAGTTTACTTTCAGCTGCTGAGTTCAACCTCCCCCCACATACACACACACTTTAGCTCTATACTGAGAGAATTCATTCTGGAAAGCAATACTGATAAACAGTGTGACCTAAGAAGCCATGCAAGGGTTGGGATGGCAACTTCCTGTGTTTTTGTTATGAACAGGAGATGATGTGGCTGGCCGGGGAGTCATATGGGGTTCAGCTGCCTCATCACATCAGGCTGGGAGCCTCACAGGGGAGGGACCATGTCTTGAGTGTGTTGTGATCTTTCATGCAGCTGAGTTCCCAACATATGCAAGGGACTTTGGAGATGCTGGTGAAAGAGAGAATGAATGACAGAACACCACCATTATGCTGTGTTCCTTCACTCCAGTTCCACTAGGAAAGACAACTCTCTTTTTTTTTTCTCCTCATTCACTGCTTAGACTGTGCTTCAACTCAACCCCTTCCTCCTTCCTTCTGTCTTTTCAAGTCCTCCACTCTCCCCTTCTCTAGAACAACCCTCTGACTGCTCCGGCCTTTAACTGGCATCTCTCTTCTGCATCCATTCTTTGAAACCACAGAGAGAATATAAACAGGTTCTAGTATCCAGTCATTTAATGGGTTTGGGTGTTGTGGTTCCAGAGAGTAGGGACTATACCTTTGTACTCTACCCCTTGTGGGGGATAGGAAGAATCTGGAACTAGAATTGGAATCCAAGTGTGTGTCCTGGTTCTGTCCCTTAATATTTGTATTGTCTTAGCCTTATCACAGAACTTGTCTAAGCCTCATTTGTCTCATCTTTAAAATAGGACTGAATGATGATTGGCAAGATGAGAGTATAAGGATTAAATGAGGTTGCTTATGTAAAAGTGTCTGGCATAAATTATATATTGTTTGCTGTTGTCGTTTTTACTTGTCCTTGACAGATGTAAGCACTAGTTGAGAACCTCTCTGTTGTTACTGTTTGTTGAGTGACTGAGGAAGTGAACCAGGAAGAGTATTTTGCTTTCCCTACGTGACTCCTATAACTCATTTGTACTGTTGGCCTTTTTGGAGTGGAAAGAAGAAATGGATTTGATTCTTTTAAATGCATGGTGCCTTGTATTTGAATCACAAGAAAAAGCAGAGACTTTTTTCTTTCAGTTTTATTTTTCATCTTTAACACCTGTGACTTGTGTTTCCTGAGTCATATTTGCTTGGGAATAAAAAATAAGGTTTCTATCTCTAGGTAGTTTTGTCTCCATCCATTCTGTAAAAACCTTTAAACACCGGCTTTCCCAAATACCTATTTAGCAACCTGGGCATCTGGGGCACATCTTATCTGACCTGATCGGCTTGGCTGCTTTCACTTTCTCCGTGATTTTTAGTGGTAACATCTTCAGGAGCTGCAGATGCTGAAAACAGAAGGGCAGCCATGCTCTGCAAGGAGAAGCCCATCCCTCGTCAGAGGCGCCTGGGGCGGTCATGTGGATAGCACTTGTGCCACTTGTGATGCCCATGGAGAGCTGCCCCTGAAGCCCCATGCTGCCTGGGAAAGTGACCATCACTGCCACATCCCCTAAGGATTCCCCGCTTAGGTACCAGCTCCCAGTGCTGCAGCTGTGGGCAGCAGAGCAGTCAAGATCTCTCCTTCTGCTCACCAGGTGCTGCCCACCTTTGGGGGAAAATGACTCTTTTTAGTTTCATTTTGGTTTTACCCTCCCATACAATTTTATCCATCCATTGCAAGGGACACAGGACAGTTGGGATGACTTGCCTCTGGCTCTTCTGGTCAATTGTATGACTTCAAGTGATCCTGGTTTTCTCACAAAAGGGGGAATCCACATGACTTAGGGTCTTCTCACACCCCTGTAATACATAAGTGTACATGGCAGTGTGAGCTGCCTTGGATTTGCCAAGGAAATGCTCCACCTGAACTGATTAATTCTCTTTCTCCAAAATATGGGTTTTTTTTTGTGTGGGTGTGGTGGTTATTGTTGTTGTTCCTTTGTTTCTAATACCACTTCTTGATGGAGCATAGTTTTGTTCATGTGGGGGGGAGGAGATTAAAAGGAAGAGATCTGGGGAAAGAGCTGTTTTTCTCCTAGCAGTGAGAAGGCTTATTTCTTCTAACAAGAACCATTCTTGGTAGCTGTAGCCAAGAGAGCTTTATTCTTTCCCTCACCTTCCAATCTGCAGCGGCCACCTTCCAATCTGCAGCGGCCACCATATAACAATGTTTCCCTGACAGGAGCTCTGGCGAGCCACTGTCTTTTGGCTAAGAGCCAGCCCAATGTGCTGGCCAGTTGGCACCACCCGCCTATATGCAAGAAGCCAGCATTTTGCACTGTCCTCAGAGTTATCAGCCTTGCAATGCCTCACTCCTTCCAATAGGAACCTTGAAATACATATTTCCTTTAAAAAAGAGAAATGAGAGTTCCTATTGTTCCCCATGGCACATGTAGTTCACAGGCTCATGTGTTTGGATTTTCAGAGAGGGGGCGGGGAGGGAAATATGTTTTCTGAGTTGTCTCTCCACTCCAGCCCCAAACTGCTGGACTTGCAGGACGTATTCAGCTCTAGCTGTCCTCACTGTGCTCTTAAGCCAATCAGCTGCTGGCCCTTTCGGCTTTAAAACCAGAGTAGACTGTTTGTTTTCTTTACTGTTGTTTTGTTCTTTTGCTCCTAGAGGCGTGTGTTCCCTCTCCCAACTGTGGGCCCATTGGAAACTCTGTCACATCTGTGTACTCTGCCTGTTGCTAAACTAAGGTCTCTATCAGAAGGAATTCAGACCATGCTGGGACTACCTATAGTCTGCTCCTCCATGGGGGATGGCGTGCAGTTTTGAGTGTTGCTGTCGTTACTCACATATTTCTAGGCTTCTGCAGGGACAGACATTGGAAGTGGTTTCCTGGCCCCTGGGAATACAGGAAGCATCAGTCAGGAATTCTAGGCCATGCCGTTTACTATGCATAGATTTGTGTCTCCCCGCCACCACTTCACCCACTAAATCAGTTTATGTGGAGTCCTGGTCCCTAGTACTGTGTTTGATGAAGATGGCTAGTTCTAGACCTACGGGTTCCAGTGCTGGTTGCAGACAAGGATCTCCTGGGGACTTTTAAGCAATTCTGGTGCCCCTGCTCTATTTCAAACCAGTTAAATCAGACTTGCAGAGCTGGATTAAGGTGGGTTGGGTCAGAAATTTTTAAATCTCCCCAGGTATATCTCATGTTCAGTGTATGTTGCAGTTACTTGGTTTTTAGGATTTCTCTAGCAGCCCAAATGCCCTGTGCGTGTGTAGTGTTTTCCTTCATATGAATTGGTGACTGACTGCTGAGGGCAAAGTCCCTGGTTTTAGAGTTTGTTGAGCTAGCAGGAGTGATATATTTATATACACATTACAGAGCCCCTTTTCTGTTCCTCTTTGAACCCGCTGCTCCCTTTTGTGAGATGACTACCTGAGATTAGCAATGCCGTATTTGGAGGACAGATTTTATGAGGACCATATTGAGCTGAGACCTTCAGTCTCATTAATACCATCCTCTAAACCAGAAATGGAACCCTTGATGGGAAACATAATTCTCTTGGAACTCTGATCAAGAAACAACATCCCTTTTTAAGTGTAACTTTGATTACACCAACAAAAAAAACACCTCAGAATAGTGACTATAAGAGCCAGAATGAAATAGAATAGAATCAGTATTGACATTCCTAAGCTAACTTAAATGTGAAGGAAAAAAGAAAAGAAAGAAAGAAAGAGAGAGAGAGAGAGAGAAAGAAAGAAAGAAAGAAAGAAAGAAAGAAAGAAAGAAAGAAAGAAAGAAAGAAAGAAAGAAAGAAATGTAAGAGGTTAAATGCTAAACTTGGCAGTGCACTTCTAAAATATCCTGCAGAACCCGGCAGTCTTCCTCTGCACCCTGGCTTCCCCCAACATCATAGCAAAGTCTCCTTTATTTCTAAACCACTAGTCAAAGGGCCAAGTCTCAAAATCAGAAGATGCTGCTGTGCATAGCTACTTGGACTTGATTTAGAACATGATGCCAGTGAAGATGCCCTCTTTCCAGCTTCCTTGATTTGGGTGAAGCAATTTCAAAGGAGAACACATTCTTAAAATAGGAAGTTGTTATTCAACCATTCAACAAAGGTGGAAAAGAAAATCTAATAATTTTGACCTTCCGTGAGCTGCCATTTCAACTCTAATGGGGCTTCACAGGCTCGATAATATTATTAACCTTGTTTGTTCCAGAATGTGTGAAGGCACCGAGGGCCAGCACGGAGTTGCGTCTTATTCTCTCTCATTGTGTGCAGCTTCCTATACCTTTCCACCCCAACCCCAGGGTGTATTCTGTTATCACTTTTGCACATAAGCCAAAAATGAAACACAGTGTATGTTTTGAAGGAGGATAGGGAGATCCAGGACAAAGAGATTACATGTTTGTATGTATATGTACATAATATGTACACAGTGTTCTAATAGCCAAGCCCTAAGTTTCACTGGTAACAGGAAAATTCAGTTAAGTGATAATTTTACAGACTTATTACAGGTCATTGCTCATATGAATGTGTGCTTGGGTCTACATCCTTAATGTGAAGAAGCATTAGTTACGAGAATGTAAACATAAACCTTTCTATGATGGCAGAACATTCTGCTTAGCACACACAATGAACCCTGAGAATAGAAAAGTAAGCAGAAGCCTGGTTCTTGAGTTTGATAATAAGCAGAAGGAAGCACATCGACTTGAGATTTGGTCTGCCATAGGTGTATATCCCAGCTGCTTCCAATCCAGGTGGGGTGACCTTGACCTTGAGATATGAACTCATTGACACTCAGTTTCCACATCTAGGTATAAGGTTTGAAAGCTATCCTGTGTCCTGAGTACCTAATCATTATTTAGGAGTCCCATAAATAGTTATTTGTATGATGATAATTTAGTTTTTTATGATAATTTAGCTTTCAGCAAGGTTCATCACAGGAAAAAAATATACTGCATGCTTTCAAAACTGAGAGGAATCTTCCAAGATGTTATGGATTAAGTTTTCATTCAGTCTTTTAGGAATGGAGGGTTTGAAGACTTAGCTGGTTTTATGCACAGTAGATTTGCCTGTTCTCTATATCGGTGAATGATGTAAAGATCAATAATTACCTTTATAAAAGTTCTGCTTTTAAAAAGCATTTCTTGGTCTTGACAGTGTGCTAGTCACCAGTATCCGGTCCTCAAGTCTTTTCTTTTCAAGGGCAAACATTTCAAATCCTTGGTTGGTTACCTCCAGAATCTTTGAAGAGATGAAAAAGCTAGATCAGTGATGAGAGGGAGCCTTGGGTTGTAGACGCCAGCACGTAGAATGACTCATAACTGCATAAAAAAGCAAGCTAAAGAATTCCTCATCTTGAGATCTCAAAGTTTTTTTAAACAAAAAAGTGAGCTTTCAACCAAGCAACCAAAAATAAAGCAGATAATTCACTGGAAATGTTCTGGGAACACCTCTGGATCAGAACATACGAGAACCTGGCTACTGTGTCTGGGCAGGGAAATCAGCCTGGAGGATGACTCATAGAGAGTATCAGAAATGGCATTGGTCATCTTTCTTTCACATATCTTAGGTTCCTTCACCCCAAGCTACAGATGATGACTTTGGACCAGTCATATTTGGCCTGAGGGTCCCAGTCACTAAAGGGAATCATAAGATGCCATCACATTAAAGAACTTAGAGCAAAGAAGAGCACAACTGTGTCGTTCAAAAACTTTTGCACCATTTTGTCCAACCCATCCATTTTAAGGACAAGGAATTTGAGGTTTATGGAAGGGTAAACACTTACCTGTGATCACACCATCATTTCAGTGCCTTTCACATCCAGTGTGAATTAACCAGAAGTTGAACAGCTCTCAGGACTTCTCAGTCACGGTGTGGTACATGGAATAGTTTATCACCTTACCACAGAGACTATGAACTGTGTGGTCTCTCCAAGTTCAGAATCACAGGTTGGCTCATTCATTTTTATTTGTCTAAAAATTATTTTCCTATACAATGCCAGTTCTCTCCTGTAGGACTTCTGTCCCATGGAGAAAAAGTCAGGGCCATCTCTCTTAGTCAAGTTTTCTTTTCTTTTTATCTGTTTCCATTTATTAAAATATTATTTATATGCAATATGGTCCACCAATTGTGAGCATACAGTTGGATGAATTTTGGCAAATGTGTACAATCATGTAACCACCTCCAAAGTCAATAGATAGAACAAGTTTCCTCACCTTATAAAGCTCCCTTGGGTGTCTTTGCTCTCAATTCCTTCCCTTAACCCTTGACCTCTGGCAACCACTGATCCACTTACTATATTTTGCCTTTGCTAGAATCTTATATCAATGAAATCACACAATACGTAGACTTTTGTGTTCTGTTTCTTTTACCTGCATAATGATGTTAAGGTTCATCCTTGTCATTGCATGTATTAATATTTCATTTCTTTTCATTGCTGGAATAGCATTTCATATTCCATGAATATGAGTACAATTTTTTAATCCCTTTGCCAGTTGATGGTCATTTGGGTTGCTTCCCATCTGGACAATCAAGAATCATCTTAACCAACAGTTTATCCATGATTTCTCTTAGTCCCCTGATTTCTTGACCAATCTATAATTATTTTATCTTAAGTAACTTAACATCACTAATATATAGTGAAGCCTTTTCAAAAAGTGCTGGTGGGGTGGTGCTGCTGCCCCAACCCTCCCATCCGTGACTTCAGAAGTGATTTTTCTCTTCATCCTGAAGTAGCAGTGCCAAGGCCCAAAGCTGACATGATGACCTATTTAGCGTGCTATAAAGTAATTTGCCTTAGCGACAGACTTCAGGGACGTGACAGAGTGCAACAAAATGCAGTATCCAATATTTATAGTACGTGGAGTGGAGTGTTTTTCTTTTTTTTTTTTTTTTTTTTTTTCCTGCCTTGAAGAAGTGTGCACACACTGTGGTTTTCAGCCATTGGAAGTGCTGGGAGAAGGGAAGCAAGGAAGTCCAGCGGGCGACACTATCCCTTGCTTAAATGCTGTGCACCTGGGTGGCTGGTGCAGCTGACTTGGAACAACCTGGGAAGAGTTAGCACTTAGACCTAACAGGAGAGACTCTCCTGAAAAATGTGCTGTCCCCTGTTATAATTCACCGTAATGAGCAGGGAACAAAAGGTTGTGTAGGAGAGTGGTGACGGATGGCCGACACGGCCGCCCCGTGCTGCAGCTGGCACGGCTCCCGCTGGCGGAAGGCATAATATATTATTGCTCCAGGTCGCATAGTGGTAAATGAACACTTACGGCCGCTATGGCAACTGGATTGATTATCACAGCTACCTCAGGACCAGCCTGGCCTGGCGTTAAAAGTGAGCACGTGCGTCCCTGTCGAGCTTCAGTCAGAACACCTCAAAGGCAATATGTACAAAATGAAGTCTCCCATGACTGCATGAGACTGCATGACTCCTCTCCAGCACCCTTTGTCCAGTAGGAAATTGGGACAACAGTGGCCCAGACAGTTGGGCCTCTCCAACCAGGGAGGAAGGGCCATTGTTTTAAAAGAATGTCTGGATCTTTGTAGGAACAGGATAACTATTGACTGACTACAATAAAATGAATGAGTGAATGAATGAATGAATGAATGAATGAATGAATTCATGAGTGGAACACCAAGAAGTCTCTGAGAGAAAAAGAAGAGACCACCAAAGTGGGAAATGAGAACAAAGAGGTCATGGTGGGCATCATGAGCTAGAGTGCCTAGGCAAGAGGTCCAAGAAAGCAAGAAGACGAAAATAGGTCACAGCAAGTTGAAATGGACTGACAATCAGTGGCCAATAACTTTGATCAACTATTGCCAGTGACTGGACTTTAAATGTTTCTGGAAGCATGCTGCATGAATAAGCTTGGTTATTTAAGAAACAGGACATGGGCCAGTATCTTTAATCTACCGCTCTAAGTTAGAATTTACCCACAAACCTCCACTTTGTTCAGTTGGTAAAAGAATAGAAGGAATCCACTGGCAGAGCTACACAGATTTGTATCAATGTTCTTAATGTACCAATTATGGTTTTTATTTTTCCCAATAATTTATCAATAATTTTAAATGAGTTTTTCCCACCTCAAATTTGTGTAAATTAATCCAACTATCTACTAGATCCAGAGTGGAAAGTGGGTAGCATGCATGACAAGTTACCTCTCTATTTTGATTGACAGAAGATATAACTTTAGAATTTAAATGTGAAGGTTTTTGAATTCCGTGCACATGACCACTAAGTTGGACAATCCACAATACAACAAGTGGCTCCCACCTTCTCTGGGACTGCATTTGAACACAGCTTGCAAATTTCCATTGTAGGAGCTTAGGGGCGTGGGAGTAATGGTCATCTTTGTTAATTGTAAGAATGGAATGATGTACTGAAGTTAGACCAGTATTTCTCAAAATTTTTTTCATTATCATCTCCTAGGACCCTTTTAGATATTGTTTCTCCTAATTGCCTTCCACAAGAAATTTTAATACACACTGCATATCTGTTATATAGTCTGTATACATCTGCGCTATATATGATAATATTTTTGCCCCCAAGAACCCATTTCATCCCCTTTGGGAACACTGTCAGCTGTGCTGAGAATGGGTGAGCTAGAAAAACCTGGGTTCACATTCCACTTCTGCCAGTTCATGTTTTCTTTCTCTCTCTCTCTCTCTCTCAAAGCCTCACCTTCCTGTTCCTCACCAGCAAATAGAAATAACATTATCCGTCCCAGGGGTTTTCTGGCACATAATAAGCAATCAAGAAATGCTAGCTATACTCAATGGTGATTATTAGTTATATTCCTATATGCTTTCACATATGGCATCTTCAGTGGTTCATTTATGTAGTATTATTTCAAACATCATTGTCCTCATTTGACTGGTAGTGTTGCAGATGGTCAGAGTGTTTAGGTGCTTTGCGTGAGGTCATGCAAAAAGTAACATTGGTTAGAGCTGAGGCTTGAACCCAGGTGCCCTGGTTCTGGACTCTCAGATGCACCTTGCTGCCTGTGGTGGTATCAGGCACTGCCAGGTTAAAAGACCCAAGTAGGAGTTTGGGAAATTGGAGGATTCCTCTACAAGAATAGACTGTGTCAATCGCCCATTTTCTGTTTCTGATACACAGAAAACAGAATTATCAAGGCTTTGAACCAAGTGGTTACACCCAGTTTCAGGAAATTTGTGATAATCTTTTCCTGTGCTGCTTGGTAACTCATGGATTTAATGAGGCAAGATTTCCCCAAGCCTGGAAGACCTTAGCCTTCCAACTGGACAAGGGTGAGGGCTTTCTCACAAAGATAAGAGCCTCAGGAGATGAACAATAATAATCACTTGGGGAGTAATTACTTTTGAGCAACAACCAGATTCAGGGGCTGTGCTAACTCTCCAAAAGAATTCCCAGTGCCTACACTGGTCCAGTGCTCCCCGTGGGTTCAGCAAAAGGCTATGTGGCAAAGAGGGGTAGTCTGAGTTCTGGTGTCACACTTTGTGGGTTCTAATTCCCACATTGCCACCTACCAGTTGTGTACTTCAGTTGCCTCATCCATTGAATGGGTTTATAATAATGGTATATTCCTCATAAAATTATTAGGATGAAATGAAACAATTTAACACACCATTCCTGAAGTGCCTGGCACACAATCAGTAAATGTGTGCAATTGTTATCATTAGATTAAAAAATAGACTTGTACCCTTTCTTCCACAGAGCATAAGATCTAAAACTACTTTCATCTAATAATCATACCTTACATCAGCAGCACTTTTGATTTGCTGAAGGGACTTTGAGTGGTTTCAAAAATGTAGTCCTTGGCATCTGGAGATTCAGTTGTCTTCCCCTGCCCCATTACAATGTCTGTCTTGTGCATTTCATGAGTATTAACTGCCCATTTTTTCCCAACTAATCAGACAGCATTTAATCATTTGCATGAGAAAAAGATGAAATGTTGAGGTCAAGGGTTTGTTTCTTGGCCACTGCCACCCTTTGGGCAGTGCCTGTCACTAAGGCAGTGATCCTTCTTGGTTACTTCCCACAGTTACCTCCAGGTAGACAGCTGCTGTGGCCTACACTTGAGGTACTGGTGATGATGATGATAACAATGTAAGTGCTGAAACAAATTTCTCCCTCCACAGCTGCTGTGGGCAGAGGTTGGAGTCCTGACAGGTGTCTTAGGTGCCCTCTGCTTCTCCATTTGGGTGGTTTCTGGAAATGTACCCCTATGCTGCTAATAACACCCGATCTCTCCATCAGAGGCACTCTACAGGTTGCCTAGCACCAGGCTGAGAACTGGGCAAGAATAACCTACTTTGTTCCAGCTGAGAGAGGGCTTTTTGTGGGCAGACAGCAGGAAAACCGTAAGGAGCAAGGGAAGTAAGATTTCTCCAGAGATGGGTCTTCACTTTACCCAGAAGGGCTACCCAGGGCCATAGATAGCACAGAGAGATCAAGCAGGCTTGGGTCCTACATAGTTGTTTTTCTGTATTCAGGGACTCTGACAATTTCTAGCATGCACAGACTTCCCCATGACTAGCATTTCCATTGCAAACTTGAAGCTGGTTAACTGCAGGGCATAAAGGGCATATTACATGAGGAAACTTTGGAAAGTGATCCAGAAACTTTAGCTGGTGATGACTTCAACATGTCAACCTCACTTTGCCCAACTTCAAAAAATTGGAACTCAAGGTTACAATGTGATCATTGTCTCTCATCCATGGCAAACGAGTACTCTCTAGAAAGGGCAAAGCTGAGTAAGTTCTGGGAAAGACACACATCTTAGAAATGACCTGCCTGCTCCAGTCTCCAAGGGTTCCATTTTGCTGATGTTTTGTGCAGCATCAAGCTGGTGAAGCCCACCTGCTCCAACAGAGTGAAAGGTGAAGCGACCAGTTTGAGTCTGATGTTTTATTTATCTGTACTGGTAACTTTATGTATGGTGTGTTTCTCTGTTTGGGCCTCAAGGCTCGTTGAGCAAAAGGCGGGAAACATAAATAAGTAATAGACAGAGAGGGCTGTCCATTTATAGACTCAGAGATGACCTGGTTTCTGTTCCAGAGTAAGCATTAGCGTTGCATTAGAGTAATATGCATCTGTAGGTGTTTGTGCTGGTGCATTTGGTGGTGATAATCAGGAGAGACATATTCATGTTCTATTTTTATAATAAAAATTAAGAAACTTCAGGCTACATCAGGGGCCCTTGTTGGCAGTGTGAACACCATGAGTTTTAGCAGTCCATTTTCCTGGGGTTGTGTGGGATCGTTATGTTCCTTTCTGCTCTCCTCCAGTATCTGGTTATTATTAAACCACCCTTTGTGAGGGATTAACTCTGGCTTTCCTCCCAGCGAGGAGATGTCTACACAAAGCCAGAATATCCAGCCAATGGCAGGCAAATGAGTTATTTGGTGTAGTACAGGAACAAACAACTGGTTGGCAAGCCAATTCTTCACTTTTTGATGGCTTCCCTTGGCATGGAAAAAGCCCTCTGTAGTACATGGTGTAAATGCTTATGAGCCTCCCTTTATTCATTCATTCAGAAAATATTTCCTGAGGGCCCCCTGTGGGGTTCATTATTTCTAAAATGGGGCTAATAGTAGTATCTACTGCATAGAATTATGTGGATTAGATGAGCTAATAATGTGTAAAAGATTTAGAACAGTGCCTGGCACACAGTTAGGGCTTGATCAATATAAGCTTGGCTGTAGAGTTTGAATTTTATTTTATAGGCAAGGAACAGGCAACAGAGCCAATGGCATAGACAGAAAAATAGTTTTGGTGACAAAGTAGGGAACTTATTTTGATGGGGGCAGAGCCCAGAGACAGAGAAACAGTCACATTTCTCTTGTCCAGCTTCTGATGACTTGCCCTTGCCTTTCTCGGGATAGCCTGGTGCTGTGGTTCTCAGTGTGGTCTCTGGTCCAGCAACATCAGCAGCACTTGGGAATGTGCTGGAGATGTGAATTCTTGTTCCCTGTCCCAGAGCTCCTAATCAGATACTCCGGAGTTCAGGCCCATCAATCTATGTTTTACCAAGCCCTCTAAAGAAAGGATGCTGCTCCTTGCTAAAGTTTGACAAACCTTTCTAGTCTCTCGAAGTAAGTGGGAGGGAAAGTTTTAGCAAGGTCTTCTTGCTGAGCTCCACCACATGTGGACTCTATTGGGCCAGTGGGGAGCAGGTGCACAGGCTTTGGGGAGGGTCCCCCTGCCCAAGTCAGGCAGCAGTTTCTTGTTAGTCACACGGAAGCAGGAGCCTTGTTAACACAGATCAAGGCTGCCTATTGAGCACAGCAAATCCGAACCTCAAATCTCCTCCTGGCTTACTGCCAAGAGGGCACCGTGACCCACCCCTGTTGATGCATATGGTGTGAAGCTGGAGCTGGTGCTGTGCTAAAGAGGTGTTTCTCTACCAGAGCAACTGTCAGCTGCAAGACTCCAGTGCACCTCTCATCACATTGAGAAATGAGAGAGCCCAGCCTCTCTGGGCTCTTTCAAAGCAGATGTTGCATCTGGTTTGTGGGAGTCTGCCTGCACACACCCAAAAACATTCCATGGCCAACAGAATGGTTCACACCAATTCCTCTGTCCTTTCCCATATGAAAAGCTTGTGGCTGGGCTGGTTTTTATTACTGATTTGCAGCCACCTCTGGAATGAAATTCCACAGCTGTAGATAATTTTAGAACATCCATCTAGATTTTCTAAATTCATTCACTTGTTCATCAGTACAAATTTATATATCCTGGCATGATGGAAAATAAATTAAGACAACTCTCCAGCCCCCAGCCCTGGGCCTTCTTCTAAGGAGGATGGAGAAGTCATTCACGCAAATGCCTGCAATCCAGAACAGAGTGTGTGATATGTCAGTAGGAAGGTATCGACAGAGTGTGCCATGAAAGATCAAAGGTGTTTTGCAAGAGATGAGCTGGGGAAGCTGTGTGGAGTAGGAGGTAGCATTTGATCTGGGTCTGAAAGGGTGGACAGAATTTCAAGAGTCAGAAAGAGGGCATTTCAAGTAAAGGGAGCTGGAAAAGCCCAGAGGAGGGGAAATTTGCCATGCATTGATGAAGGAATAAATGATCAACCTTATTGGCCCATAACATAGACCACAAGAAGAATACTAGAGGAAACTGTGGCTTCAAAGATAGATTGGGACTATAATACCAGGCTAAGGATGAAGTTTATTCTCTGGGGGCCAGTGGAGAATTTAGGACAGGAGATTGCTGTGGACATCATGGTGGAGTTGGAATGGGTGGCACTTAATGTCCATGACATGAAATTTGCTCAGGATCATGACCCCATAAAGCCACAAAATCAAAGCTAGAACTAGGCACTATGTGTCTACAAGTTCATGACGATGGGAGGCCACTTGGAAATTCCCAGGTAAGGAGGAGGAGTAAGCTTTCAAATGAAAGGTTGCCTGATGTAGAAAGCCATCAAAACTCTCCAAGGACTTAGAGACGAGAGGTCACAGTGAATTCAGCTACCTTTCTGGTCCACACTCCTTGATCACTTATCGGAAAGAACATTCATCTCTTTACAGGTGAACACCAGAGGTCCTCAGTATCACATGATCCTGGGAGGCACAGCAAGCCCAGAGCATCTTGACAATGCGAGGGAGCCTGGGCATGGGCCTGGGCCATGGGCTGGGTTCTGACTCAGAGAAGTCAGAACCACCTACTGAGTCATTTGCAGGAGCTGTGGTTTCCTGGGAGGTTTCCCAAGCAGTTACCCACCCTGACAAATGGCTGGTAGCCTGCAAGATCTGAAGGGAGCCGAATGTTTCACTGAGCTGTGCCATAGCTTCAGGCAAATTTGAGTTGCATATCTCAAGCGTTGCATGGAAATTGTTTCCTTGCTCTACATGACGAAACTTGGCACTAGGCAGTTAACACAGAAGCAGAAGTTAGCTATTTGATCTTAGGAGAGCCTCAGTTTCCCTACCTATAAATGCACAACTATGAATGAGTAGTTGTAATGTCTGAAAGAATTGATGGTTTCTAATGGTTTTTCTGTGGGAAGCCCCAAACTGACCGAGCCCTAATCTCAGCTGAGAGTTTACAGGATCCTGCCTTCCCATACCTACCACTTGTTTGAGGGTCCTTCTGGGAATGGAATTTGGGTCCAACTCTGCTGTGGCACCTCCATTTCTTACCTCTCAAGCACCTTTGCCTTCTCAGGACTCTCATGGTTTCCCATCACTAGTAATATTGTAATTTCAAACACCATAAAATCTTTTCAATGAGGAATACTATAATTTTCAGGGTGAATTCAAATACATTGGTACTGCTATATGTTTCCAAATAGAAGTTGCCCCTCTACCCCCATAGTTGGATCTTCATTTTTTGGAACATATCTTTTGATTCAGTATTTTTCTAGAGATTGCTTTGAGAATTCCAGATTAGAACAAGTGTCTTGTTAAGTTCTAGACCCTAATTCCTAATTTAGTTCATCATAAACTAGAGTACCAAGCCAAAGTTCTGGCTTCACATTGGCTCCCTGACATTGAGTTAATTTTGAGCAAATGACTATTTAGCTGAAGAATTGGGCCAACTGCTTTGAGTTTGAGCTATTACTCTCATAAGGCAGAACTTGGAGAGAAAATTGAGAATTTTTCCAGACCACATCTCTTCTTCTGTTTGGTTATGAGGTCCTTATAGTGTTGGAGACCTGTAAAGCATTCTCTTGTAGAGCTCTCTGTGTGCAGGGAGAGGCACTTCGGATCCTGTACAAGATACTCTGGAACAGCAAGAATTGCCATCAGGGACACAAATTTTGACACCAGTGTCCATTTTCTGGAGGCAAAATAAGTCTGCTTAATGAGCAGAAAGGAGGAATCAAATGTCAGAGACTTGAAATATTTCAGGAGTCTGGGAGATTAGAAGAACTATTACTTAGAAATTGGGCTGGGGTTTCTGCTCACCTCCCCTCTTCCCTTTACAGCCATGAGCTGAGGGTCTGCTTCCCTGAAGAGCCAGAGTAAGGAAAAGTGTTTGGACAAGGAGTCCAGTGGAGTCCTATAGAAGCCCCTTTCTGGAACAGGTTCTCAGTGCCTCTGGCCAGTGGTTAACCCACCTTCTTAGGCAACAAATGCCTCATACTTGCTCTGACTTTTCTGACCTCCCTTGTAGGCCCAGAACCTTCTGCTACTGCAGTTAGACACACCTAGGTGGAATTTGCTCATAGATAGGAAGTTCCTTCTTAGACCCTTGACCAGTCACTCTTCCATGTGGCATTTTCCCACTACTCTTGAAAATTCATTTGCATAAATTACATTTGTATGGGGGGAAGCCTCCTACAGTACTAAAAGAGAGAGCACCCATGCCCCTTTCCCTCACAGAACAGCTTTTATGCTTTTCTGGGGCCACTGCCCCATCTGACTAGTAGCCTTAAACAAGATGTTTGGGGTCTCATGTAGGCAAATGTGGAATCATTTTATTTTCATACATACTGATTGTCCTCTACCAGGATCAGCCACTCAGCAAGACACTGGGCTCAGAGATGACTGAGTGGGAATATGCTGATGGACTGTCTCCATAAGTTAGCGTGGGAGCGTGTAGGGGTGACTAAGGACTTGTAATGTCTTGTGTCCCTAGGTGTTTTCTTTTTTAATTTCATAGAGGGCCAGCTGGTGTTGGGTCACTTGCCTATGTTGGGAGGAAAGGGACTGGGTCATAAGGGACCAGGATCTTATCTTATTCTCAAAGACATCCCCCACAGCCCCACCTATGGGATATGATCCTCCTGATTAGAAGTGACTAAATAAGGCACAACCTCAGGAGCTTATGGCACTTATTAACTGCCAAATTAGGGGGAGTGGAAAGAGACTAATATTTCAGGTCTCCTGTATGTGTTAAGATTTTTACTTTGTCCATGACTTCCAGAAATCAGTTATACAGAAAAATGGGCTAGAGTTGTGCCATATGGTAGTCACTAGCTAAATGGCTATGTCAACTTGAATTAATTAAAATTAAATAAAATTAAGAAGTCTAGTTCCTCTCTCATAGTAGCCACACTTCAAGTGGCCAGTAGCCACACATGACTAGCAGCTACAGTATTGGACAGAATATGTACAGAACATTTCCAGCACTGCAGAAAGTTCACATGAATGGACTGGGGACCTAAACAGCATGTCTTGAGGCAGAGTGTGGTCCACAAACTATGAGCATCTGCAGGCAACTGGAGAATGTGTGAAAATATAATTTCCTGGGCTCCCTGCTTCCCCACCTTCTGGATCAGATTTTCCGGGGATGGCTATTGGAGGTGGAGAGCCAGAGAATCTGTCTTGATGAGAACCCCCAGACAGCACTTATGCAGCCGCATGTCTCAGGACCAGTCCTCAAAGGGAAGCTGTAATTTGGACTGTGAAGCTAGAAAACCTCCTGGTACAGTGATGCTGAGGATCTCAGATGTCTTGTAGCCCTTTCTACTCCAGTAAGATTTTTCCAGACCAGCATTTCCAAGAGGATGTGACTGGAGCTTCCACACTGGCACCTAAGGGCATCCTCTTAGGAAGTCCTGCTGCTCTTCCACCAACTAGTAAATAATGGAGAAACAGGCCGTCCTACAGTGGCTCCTTCTCTCCTTTTGCAGAACCAGGAGGATGGAAATAACCTCATTGCTCCCCTTGAGCGTGTTTGAATCACAAGTACCTTCCCTCTAAAATAAATTTATTTCTTGCTGCCTTCATCCCAGCAAAGACCAGCCAGTGATGAATACCGGACTTCATAGCTTATTTGTCAAAGCAGCACACCTGTGAGGATTCCCGTGGAAGATGAATTTTTGCTTGGGGGAGGGGGACCTGGAGGAGGAGCGACCTGGCCAGGAATAAATCTTAACATGTTGCACCAGACTGTGAATGAGCGTTTGCCTCGCAAAGCTCGCCCTCCTGACAGTGTATGATAAATTACTCTCTTTGTTGACACCTTCATTGGGTTATTTATGGCTCATTAATTGAACCGAAAAGGGGCCTTGTAGACCCAGCAGGGGCACCGTACAATGCTCCTCCAGTGGACCCAGCTCCAAGAGAAGAACAAAGGAGGGGGGAGAGGCGCACAAGGGTGTCCACTCCTTGACTTGAGACGCTGTTCACCAAACAATTCAAGATTTTAAAAGAAAAAAAGAGAAAATAACCTCAGAAGCATAAGTAAAACTCTCTAGGGATGATTAACTCTGGACCTCATGTCCCAGCCTCTCTGCTGTCTGGCACCTTCTAGAGGAGTCTGTACCTAGAGTTCTGTGCATTACTGCCCACATTTCCACTTGCCTACAAAGTCAGCATGGTCTGGTGGCAAACACCAGAAGCTTCAGGCACAATTCTTAACTCTTCCATGAACTTGCTGTGTGACTTTGGAGAAATCATTCAATCTCTGAGCTTCAGCTTCTTCCCTTATGAAATGAAGAAGTTGGATTAGATGATCTCAGAGTTGTAGGGTCAAAGAAAACAAAGCAGTTTTGTTTTGTTTTGTTTTTTTCTTTTTTCTTCACTGCCCATTGCCTTGGTTTAATGGCTGCTTTTCTGGTTGTTAATTGGTTATTTGGCAAAGACCTACTCTCTGAGCTCCTCCCATGTATGAGGTTCCAGGGGTGCCCTGGGAGGTCTGGCTTTGTTGTTGGCTTCCAGGAGCTTCCAGTCTAGAATTTACATTGTGGTTTTAGAAGCTGATTAATTTCAGTAACTTTGGGATTAAGTTAATCCTCAAAGCACTTACAGGGTAGTCCCTTGGAATAAATTCTTTACAATAAGGGAATAAGCAGTATTTCCATCTGTCCTGTGGGAAAGGAAATTTCTTCAGAGTGCAAATGTGGTCCCAGTGTGTAGCAGAAGACTCTCTTTTAAAGAGCCAGGTGTTCCCCTGTGCTCTAACCTTCCAGAAGGGTCCATCCTGTGGACAGAACTCATGTATAAAAGGAATAGCAATATGTTTTATTCATTTATCTATCTATGGATCCATTTAGTCATTCTTTTACTTCCACAGAGTTTTATTGAATATTTACGTTCATTGTTGTGTGAAGATTCGTGTTTATAAGATGAAGGAGAGAAAACTCAAGAATTCAAGGAAATTACGTTCTGGGGTTTCCCTTATTGCAAAGCAAAGAATTTTAATCTTTTTATTCACCGTTTATTCATTCAACTAAGAACATGTTTTATTGCAGTCATGGTGCTGGCACCAATCAGAACACAAAGATGAATAAGAACGTACAAGGTCATGGCATTTTGAGCAAAGCGGAATTCTGATAGTCATTGAGTCCAACCCACTCATATTCCTAATGGGGAAATTGAGGCCCAGAGAGGCAAAGAGCTCTGCATCAGATGGCCAGGCTGCTGATCATTTCCATTGTCAGGTGTGAAGTACTTTTCCTGAGCTGTGGAACTACAGGACCAAAGTTCCATGAGGGCCTCTCTCAGGATGTCCCTGACTCCTCTGGGGACAGCCAGCCTAGCAGAAACCAGAGTCTGAAGGACAGGGCCATGCAATGTGTTGTTAGTACTGTGGCATCAGGGTGTGTGGGGAAAACAGAGCCATGCTTTGTGACCTAACAATATATGTAACTTGATGTCTCCTGGCTGGACTTGCTGGGCCAGGCTGTCTCCTTTGGATTTAAATGTGGGAACATTTGATCCTGTTTAGAGAAGGTAGATAATCTGCAGGTGACAAACTCTGAACTGGGAGGTGTTCCCATATTGAGAAATTGACAACTTTATAAACATGCCATCGAGAGAGAATTCTATCATCATGGACCAGTTGGGATCCATATGAGAAGCTTTCTCAGTTGTTAGCTTGCTTTTGAATCCTTGAAGATGGTAACACGTCTTAGCAGCCATCACTCCTCACATCTCTACAATCACTAGAGTTGACAAGACATTTTCCCCACTTTGCCTGGTAGATTCTTTGTGCCACCCTGTATATTAGGTCCTCAATTATTCATTTTAACATGGAGTTGTGCTTTACCAATTACTGAGAAATCCGAAGCTAGAAAGACTGCGCGACTTGTCCAAGGTCTCTGAACCAGCAAGCAAGAGTTGGGTTTTGAAATCAGGCTTTCTGACTTCCATCCTGTTCTTTTCCCAGGCCTGCCTTTGCAGATGCCTGTATTTGGCCATACGTGGCCAGCTGAAAGGAGCAAGAGAGAAATAGGTCCCCCTTCCTGACATTCAGAGGTGGACCAGGAAAGGCCCTTTGCCCCAACAATTTGTTCTATCTACAAAACATTCTTTCCTTTGTATCTTAGGCTTTCCATTGCTAAGAAACTCCTCAGCCCTATGAATTAAGAGTGTAGTCATATAAATAAAATTGTAGCATTCAGGGTGGGAGGGGTGGGGGGAAGGAAAAAATAACAGAATGAATCAAACATCAATACTCTATGTAAATGTATGATTACACAAATGGTATGCCTCTACTTCAAGTACAGAGAAACAAGATGTACCCCATTTGTTTACAATAAAATAAATAAAAAATAAATAAAGGGGAGTAGGCGAATGGGGTATTAAAAAATTGTATCATTCTATCACTAGAATAGAATAGAATGGAAGAGAATTTCTATACCACTGGAAGTAGGATTGTATTCAATCTAGTGGGTAGAAGTATGATTATGGGTGTTTAAGACATACTCACTAATCCAGATATGAAAAACTCTAGAAGGCTGTAGTATGTAAAAACACTATTGTATATGGTGACTTTAGTCTTTTTTCTTTGTTGTTACCTGTTTCTCTATGTTTGTAATGTGAACATGTATCAGTGACAGTGGTACAATAAGAAAGTTTTTAAAAAGTAAAAGAATTCTCATGCAGTTGTGTACTTGCTTTCCAAGGAGGGACTGAATAAATACAACAGCCCTTCCCTTCCTTCTGCCTGCACTCATGTTGGTCACACCTTTTGCCTCAGAAAAGTCGTCAGCTAACACCTTCAGGACATGAGCTGTCAACAGGCTTTTCTGGAACAAGATACCACAAGGGGGTATTGGATGGATACCAAGAGACAGGGGAGCAAGCACCAAGGCGTTTCATGCACTGGCAAGTTTTCAGTGGGTTGAGCCTACCCATGCTCACCTCTCCAGACACAGCAGCCTGTGCCCATGTGTACTCATGGTTGGTCATCCACGCTCTGGGTCAGACATGACAGGGAGGCAAAGAGAAGCTTCTGAGCCCCAGTTCACTCCTGCTTCCAGTGTGACTTAGTAGAACCACATCTAGTATGGCATGCGGTTTAGGTGAGTTAAATGGGAGGATTCAATCTGGCCATTCTGGAGGGGGTGTTGCCACTGTGATCTGTGATGGGGACACATTGTCATGGAAGGCATAGGACAACTGGCAAAATAAAGTTTCATTGCTGTGGAATATCTGAGAGGCATCAGTACTTTGCTTAGCAATTCATCTTTAGATCCAAATTAGTAGATGGATCAACACAGCAGAGTAGAATGTTTAAAAAAAAAAAAAAAAAAAAAACCTTCTACAATTGTGGACTCTTTTTTTGTAAGTGTTGGGAAAGACCCTAGACAGCCCACAGAAGTCAGTGACTTCCCTCAAGTCACCCAAGCATCAGGGGCTAAGATGAGGACAATACAGGCCTCCATCCCCTGGTCCAGCGCTTCTCCCCCACACCCAGCCTCTGTTCACTCTCATTCATTGATTTATCCTACACAGACTTGGTTGCGAGACCTGTGAGGTGCAAACGCTGTGCTGAGATGGGCGCTCCTTGGACGGAGGCAATGGCAGCCCTTTCCTCAGGAGGCAGCACTGGCTGGTTACTTGATGAAGGCAGTCAGTACCTCCTCCAAAGAGAGCCCCCTCAGATGCACGCAGGCTCCGAGACAGTCTGGTTTGTATTAGTGCATTATAGTTATATATAATATTGAAGGAATCCGTACGAGGGAAAATTCTGCCTGGGTGTGTGATCCCACCTTCATTCAGACTTCAGAGGAGAGCATCCAGTGGGACAGGTAAAATGACACCAGCTTTTGGCAGTGCTGAAAGAGCAGAAGGAAAAGGCACTATGCAAAACCTGGGTCCTGTCTGTTGTGCCTGCACTTTAATTTAGGTAGTGTGTTTTTCTGAAGACTTTAAAACACTTATTTCATTTAAAAAGTTGAGATCAGCTACTGTGCCAGGTCTGTCTGCCTGGAAACGCCCTTTACGGAATTTCCTCTGTATCTCATGTGACGATGATAGCTGCTGTCCCATTTGCATTCACAGTCTTATGTTAAAGAGTTTGTCATTTGCGAGGATAGATCTAGTTTTAAAGGTGACAGCAGCCATCCATGGTTCTAAGGAATCAAAAGAATGCTGGAAATGAAAACTCTGGATGTTTTCAGGGACCTTCAGGACAGTAATTTCCTTCCCCATCATGAGATTGAGATTGGTGGCCAGAGGTCAAAGACAGCCTCCCTGTCCATCACCCTTGTGATTTGTTAAGAGATCCAGTGAATTAAGAATGAAGAAATACACACCATGACACCTTGTTCATGTCCTGGAATGAGTAAACATGTTGTTAATAGACATTTCTGAGCTCAGTGGGGAAACATGATCAGCAGTGATAGTAGTAGTATTCAAAAATGGGATTATGATTATGCTTTTTAGTAGACTTTTTTTAGATCAGTTTTAGGTTCACAGTAAAACTGAACAGAAGGTACAGAGATTCTTGAATGCTGCTGACCTCTGACCCCTGAACCTTCCTCTCACGGCTTTCCCCACTGTCAACAGCAGCTGCCAGAGTAGCACATTTGTTATGACCAATGAATCTTCACTGACACATCGCAACCCCTAGAGTCCACAGTCTACATTAAGGTTTCCTCTCAGTGTTGTATGTTCTATGAGTTTGGATAAATTTATACTGCATGTGTTTACCTTTATAATATCCTGCAGAATGATTTGCTGCCCTAAACTTCCTCTATGCCTTACCTATCTATCCCTCCCTACCAGCTCCCCACACTCATCTTTTTAATTTTTTTTACAAATTATTTCTTAGAGATGCAAACTGATGTACATATGTATAATATATATATATACTTTTTTTTTTTAATGACTGGGGAAGCTATATCATTCAAACAAAACTGGCCATAGTTTAACAACTATTAAAGCCAAGTTATGGGTTCAGGGGTTTGTTTTACTCTCATCCTTACTCTTGTGTATAGTTAACAATTCCCAATAAATTTTTAATGTTTTAAATCATGGAAGATTACATTAACTGAGCTCTTACCATATGCCAGGGACTGGTTTTTTTTGGGGGGGGGGGGGGGGTTGGCAGTTAAATGCTTTTATGTACCTAATATTAATTCTTTTAATTATGTACTTTTTATTTTTACTTTTCTTAAATTTTTCTTTTCATTATTATAATTATTGACATGTTTTAATTGTACAGATTAATGGGTTTCACTGTGACAGTTTCATAGATGAATATATTGTGCCTTGATCCTGTCCAGTCTCCATTCTAAGGCTGAATTCATTACATGCAAAATATTTTGAGATGCTTACAACTTTCACTATTAATAAGTGATACTATACGGATTGCTCAGTTAAGGAAGACACACCATAAATATAAACTGAATTCCAAAAGTCACACTGTAAGTGACAGAGATGGGGATTAAACTCTGGTTTTTAAAAAAGTTTTATAGGTGCATACTTATACATAATAGGGAGATTCCTTGTTACATATGCAGGCACGCCCACAATATAATAATATAGTTTGGTTAACTTCATTTCCAAGTACCTCCCCTTTCTCTTCTCCTGGTCCCTTTCCTCTACTGATCTACCTTTGATTTTCATGACACCCCCGCATCGTTCTTTTCCTTTTTCCTCTCTAGCTTCCACATATGAAAGAAAATATATGACCTTTGACCTTATAAGTTGGCTTATTTTGCCTAGCATAACACTTTCAAGTTTTTCATTCTTTTTCCTGCAAATGACACAATTTCTTTCTTTTTTTTGACTGAATGAATCTCCATTATGTATATATACCACATTTTCTTTATTCATTCATCCATTGATGAACACCTAGGCTGGCTCCTTAATTTGGTTATTGTGAGTTATGCTGCTATAAACATGGACATACACATATTGCTATAGTATGCTGACTTTAATTCTTTAGGATAAATAATGAGGAGTGGTATAACTGGGTCATTAATGCTGGTTCCATGACTAGTCTTTTGAAGAATTTCCATACTGATTTCCATAGTGGTTGTGCTAATTAACAATCCTACTAACAGTGTAAAAGTGTCCCTTTTTCTCCACATGCTCCTCAGTCTTTATTGTTGTTTATACTCTTGATGATTGCCATTCTGATTGGAATGAGATAAAATCTCAGAATAGTTTTGAGTGGAATTTCCCTAATTTCTAAAGATGGTGAACATTTTTCTTTTCATGTAGTTTTTAGCCATTTGTATTTCTTCTTTTGAGAAGTATCTGTTCAGTGTGTTTGCCCATTAATCGATCAGGCTATTGGTTTTTGAGTGGTACGTTTTTTAATGTTTTATTAAAGTATCACAAAAAAATTGATATTTATGCAACTTAATGAGTTTTTCTGAGACCCCATCAGAAAACCCACACCAACATCAAGAAATGGAATAGTATCAGCCCAAAGCCACATCATGACTTGCCTGTCACTGTCCTTTACCTAAGCTAATCACTATCGTGAATTCCAGCACTGCAGATGGGTTTTGCATATATTTTGAACTTTATTTAAATGGAATCATGTGGTATATACTCTTTTATGTATGATTTCTTTTGCCTAACATTCTGTGTGTGAAATTCATACAGAGTAATGCCTCTAACAGGTCTTTCCTTCTCTTTGCTATAGAGTATCCCATGATAGAAATGTGCTACAAATTATCCATTCTGTTGTGGTGGAACTGGAGGTGTTTCTACTTAAAGGTTATCAGGAGTGGTAGCTCTGTGAACATGTTTATGCATGTCCTTGAGTGAAAATAAGCATGGATTCCTGATGCATGCATTTCTGAGAGTGGAATTAGAGGCTCATGGTTAGGCATATGTGAACCAGAAGCTTGGGTTTTCTTCTTTCTGTGATATCACCCATTAATTGTTAAAAAGAGATTAAGAAATTAATTACTTCACATTATTGGTTCCATAAGATTCAGGAATAATAGGGTCTCTGAGGTAGAACCAACATCGGGATTTTGGCCTATGCATATATTCTTATTTGAGGTTGGTGAACACAGAGACCCAGTTCAGTCCCCAGGGTTTCTTGAATCTTCATTGAAATAATGCAAGAAAAGCACTACTTTGAAGAGTCCTGCCTCTGTGGCCTTACACAGCAACATTTCATTCCAAGATATCAAAAAAAAAATCATATAACAGAAAGAAGTATGAATTCTGTTATCTAAACCATCAACAAAAAGAAAACAAAATCATACGATCTCAATAAAACCCATCTTGGCGTTTGACCTGCTTGGCAGTGTTAAAACAATTATGTCATTGTAGTTTCCTCTTAAAGGATGGAAAGTTCCTGTTGTAATAGCCCCCTGTTAACTAGGAACCCCAGGGAACTAGGCTTCCCCTGAGGTCAAGTGTGTCACCATCTTCATACCTGCAGCCCTCAACCTGGTTTGGGGAGCCCAAGTTGGTGCCAGTAAATCTTGGGAACCTTAAGCCTCAGAAAGATCTACATGGGATAGGTTACTAATGACAGTTCCAAAATGTGGACTTCAGAGACAAGTTAGCCTGGGTTCAAATTCCATGTCTACTAAATTATTCATCTTTGAAAATATTAACTCTGGTTCTCCAATTCCTTCTCTGCAAGAATCTGAATGATGGAACCAACTTTAGAGAAACAGTAGAGAAAAAGGTAACTACAAAGGTCATAAAAGTGGATAATAAAATGGGAGAGAAAAAGAGAAACAGAGTTCAAGAGCGCCAGGCACACTGCAGCCATTCAGGAATGTCAGCTGCTTTCCTTTGCTGTTTATCAAACGTGTTCCAAGTTACTGTAGTTCTCTTCCAAGTTGCACAACTCTGAGGTCTCCAGAAGTCCAGGAGTCCTTCTCTTGCCTCTGGGCCCCCTGGATGTTATGGTTAGTGGTGAAGAAGGTGCTGTTGAGGCAGGGAAGAGGGAGCATGTATAAAACTGACCTCTTCTGCCTACTCTTCCTCTTCATTTAAACCCAAGTCTTTCTCTTCAAATGTGGATAGCACAGGAGGATGTATGATCCCTCCCAGTTCTTCTGTGACTTAAGATTTTCTTTTCCATGTGACTGAATCCCAAAAGTTCATACTATTATTTGTGAATTTTTTTTGTTAATTGATTGCTTGATAACCCTATCTTCATTCAGAAATTTTATACCAAAACCACAGGTACAAAAGATCAAATGATTTACATAAAACAAAAGCGGTCACCAAGAAAAAGAGAGGAAAAGAAAGCTACAGTGGAAACCGGTGCCTGAGGAAGCTGAGACTCAGCTCCCTCATAGTCAAGGGAAGGGGGACACTGTGCACCTCACTCCTCATCCTCTCCTAGTAGGGCTCTGTGAATCAGGAGGACCGTGTGCTGCTCTTGGACCTCTGAGAAAACTTTGATACAGAAAGCTTTGTGTATGGGCATTAAATAGGTAAAATATTTTAAAAATTTGTAAAATACCATATGTATGTCCCTGAGTAGCTTTCATAATGGATGCATAGGCACTTCCTGTATAGCTATTATTTATATGAGCCAAGTGTTAATTTTGTCACATCAACAACTCCTCCCTAGTGAAGGGATTGCATTGTGGAAAATCACAGAGGTAGCCTGTGCCATCAATTTGCTGCTGGGTGACTTGGGACCCATCATGTACCCCCCTGGGCCCAGAGCTTCTCCTCTGTTAAGTGAGGGGCTGCTTGCTGTTCTGGAAGCCAATGATTCTCATATTCTCCACACTTCAAGCACCCTGTGGTGTGGATTTCTTTGCATCATGCCCTGTGATGTCCAGTGAGAATAAACAAGAACAACCTCAGAGGAAGCCTGTCCACTGGAGGAGGGGATGTGGAAGGGACAGGAATGATACTGTTGCCTAGAATACAAGTCTTGGCAGTTTTATGGGGCAGGGGCATACACCCCACACACACACACACAAAATTAGATTCTGTGCTCATAGCCCAACCACTGTCTCTCTGAGCTTCCTTACTATCTGCTCAACAGGATTATAATTCCTACCTGTGCCTGGGCTCAACAGATGTGGATACCAACCTTCTGTACCTCAGGGCCTGTGCCCTTTGCTGAAGCTCACACATCTCCTTATGTCCCCTCCCTGTCACTGGGACACCCAGACATGCCCAGAAACAGGACAAACCTGCACAACTACTTCTTCATCTGCCAGAAGAAAAATATATTCCTGGTATCTCCAAGTTTCCTGCTTTTCTGTCAATTGGGAATGAAAACTAAAGTCTCTTACATAACAACTTTTTCTTAAAAGGCCACAGCTAATTATGTCATTAATGGATAATTCCAAGGTAGCCAGTTCTTGGTAATCATACAACTCCAAAATGCCAAGTCTGCACATGGCAATTCTGATCATAATTACCATGAAATTATATAACTGCCAATTATCCATGTGAGACATGTAAATAAATATGTACCTGCTCTGTGATAATGAATTTGAATGACATGACTAGATAATTAGTAGCCACTGGAAATTCACCAATAGGCTACCAAACTGATAACCTCCTCTTAAAGAGGGAAGAAGATAGTTGGTGTGGTTTAGTCAAGACCTTAGTGAAGGTATTGATATTGCCTGTTTTTGATTGATATTATCTGTTTTTGCTTTTCTCTTGTTCTCTACTATTTGAATCTGGAAAGTGTGACTGTATTCAGTTAGCAACCAGGGCTCCCTAGAGAGAAAAGAGAACTCAGAGTCAAAATATTATGAGTCCCACATATTAGTTGTGAGACTTTGGGACAGTACATAATCTCTGAGCCTCAGTTTTCTCCTCTGTAAAATGGGAGTGATGCCAAGTGAGGGCAGTGATACCTGCTGGGATTGTTCTAGGGATTAGATGAGGCTACCTACATGGAAGCATGCTGCAAACTCTTCAAGGTAAGTTGGAAGCCCAACTGCAGAGGTCATACAACTTCCTTACTCTGAGGGTTGGGTCAGATTCAGCTAGGTGTGAAACACTGTCAAAGCAGAGACATTGCCACGCTTTGTCACTCAAGGGTGGCAGATTGAATCCAATACTGAACTTCTGCCACTTTCTGAAGGGAGATTATAACTCCATTTCCATCAGGCAATAAGGGGTGATGCTTCAGCTGCCTGAGAGGAAGGGATTACACCTGAAGAACTTAACTCCTCTGAGATCATGTCTTCAGACCTTTGGCTGGTAAATAAATCAGCCAAGAGTCAACTGACCAGTCAAAACTGCAGGTATGCAAGGTGAGAGCTCTCACCCAACAACCACAGCTGCCCTGCAGCCGTCTTTTCCTGCTTTCTCCCAGGAAGAGCTTCTTGTGGGTACCTTACTCAGGTGGGAAAATTACAGGGGGAGAAAGTGAATCAGACCCAGCAGTTCCTCAGCAGTGTCCAGGCCAGACCAGGGGAATCTTCCACTGAGATTAGGCCAAGAAAGGCTACTTTCCTTGTTACAGAAAACTAAGGCTGCTCCTCACCTTGCTTTCTGATGTCCACATGGACTGTACCTTGACAAACACAAAGCTACTTTTCGCGATGATAGATTTATATTCCAAAGTGCTACTAAACTTGTAACCATAGTAACAAAACAAAGCTATTACATAAAACGGCTTTGCCATCTGAAAGCAATAATTATATTAACCAGATGGTAGGTAAAAGGAGAAGGAAGTCTGATCAATGTGGAAGGCACCAGTAAATTGGATTGAAAATGCATGACATTTTCCTAAATTACATCTATTTGGGGGGAGGGGCAGGAGCCCAAGGATGAGGACCTGGGATGAAGTTGGGACCAAGCCCCACCAGGTGGCAGTATGCAGAAGTTGTGGAAGCAGCTCCTCTGCAGGCATTTTGGGCTCCGGGTGCCGGTTTAATACTTCTTGGAGACTTGATTTTAAAGCACCACCCCCTCCTGTCGCCAATTGGATGGGGGATTTCCCTGTCAACACTAACAATGTCAAACTGGCCCAAATTGGATTTTATTAAAAAGGATGTTGGTTGAGAAATTTTAGTCGTAATAAACAATGTGTGCTAAGCGAAACATCAGCGTGATCTGATTAGGCCCTGAGTGTGGGGCACAGATCAGGGCTCACCTGCAGCAAGCGCCTGAGCGTCTCCCCACATCTCTCCCTCAAAGCACATGGTTCTGAACTTGGCTGCACATCCGCATTACCTTGGAGGGTTTTAAAAAATACTGCCTGGGTGCCACCCGCACCATCTCTGATTTAATAGCATGTGGCACAAAGCCTGTGCACTGGGATTTTTAAGAATTCTCTAGGTGATTCTAATGATGTGGGGAGGGGCGGATGGGGAGAAGCTATTTATTAAGAGGCAGCTGATGTGAATTACTCAGAGTTGGCATATTTAGGGGCAAAGGGAATTGGGGACTGACTTTCCCATCAGTGGCGTTCTCTTTTAGTCTAGTGGGCAGATCTCCATTTAATTATTCTACCTCAAAAATACAGGCTAAGCGGCGCAGACAGTGTCATCCCAATGTCTCAGGCTGTCGGCACATTTGTCATAGGATATCACGAACCCTTCCCTTGTCTCTAGTGGACGGGAATCTCAGTGGCGGAGCCTCCTGTACACTCCCTGTCCAGGTAGCTCTTTACAAGGCTGGGAGAATTACACAACTTGGTAGCATCTGCGGGAGTCTGAATATCTAGCTAGATCTTGTGTAATTTGACCCCATCAGTCAAACACACACAGGGACAGCCCTGGGAAAAATGTAAAGTACGCAAAACTGACTTTTCTCCCTCACTCCTTGCCTCCCCCTCTAGGGTAAACTGTAAAGCTCTCTTTGCTTCCACTCAAATTTAGATGTAACATGTTGGTGAATGAAAAAATGGATCCATCAGAGAAAGGAACTCCCCCAGCCCAGCACCGTTTCATGGACTTCTGATAATAGCCTCTATGTCCAGAGCCCTCAGTGTGTGATAGATGGTGCACCCACTACTTTATCTCATGTAAGTTTAACATGGATTTTGTGTGGAAGCCACTATTTCCTCCATTCTTCAAAAGAAGAAACTGAGACTTGAGGTTAACTATCTTGGACTTGGTCCCAGGGCTAGTAAGTAGCAGAAAGGAGTTGAGCCCACGTATGTCTGAGCTGGGCTCAACCCTGTGCTGCCTCTTTCTCCACTTCTTAGAGCCGAAGCTTCCTTATTCCACTGTCCAAAAATAGGAGCCACTGGCACATGTGGCTATTTAAGTTTAAATCTAAATTAATTAAAGTTGTGTAAAATTAAAAATTCAGTTTTTCAGTCACTCCAACCTCATTTCAAGTATTCAGTAAGCTTATGTGGCTAGTGTTTGTACCACCAAAGAAAGTTCTACCACACTTAGAATCAGTCTGCCACATCTTTGCACTTTACCATGAGAAACTGAGGTCCAGACACAACACCTGATTTGCCTAAGAAGCCCCTCCCATACAGCAGCATCGCCTCCCCGATGTAACACAGGAGCTAGCATCCAGTCTCCTGATGCGGACCTCTTGCACTTTCATACTGGACCATCTCTGCCACTCAGAGTCACTCTCAGATATTGAGTAAAGAAAGGCTGAGAAAAATCATGGAGGCTGTAATGTCTGTGCACTGAAGCCTGGCCAGACCTAGGGACGAGATTTTGAATATTGCCCGGTCTGCATGGCCCCCTCAAGCCTCTGGCTTATTTCTGCTCAGGCTGAATTGCAAGCATTTGTACAACAGCAATACATTCCTGCACTGCAACTGTGCCCCCCACTCCCTGAGTACTTCCTCCAGAGACTGCACTGTGCAGGTGCCCTCCAAGGTAACTGCACTGCCATCAGACCACTCATTGGTTGAAAATAGTCCCAATGCTTGTGATCCAAAATACAGTTCAGGAAATGTATTGGTGCTTCTTCAGGCCTACACTGGGAAAAGCAGGCTAGAAAAAAGATTGCCCTGAGACTTGTCTCTGCCCTGCTGGGATTCAACAGCCAGAGGAACACTAGGGGTCACATGCATGGTGGACAGAGAGAGCTTCTCCTCTAGAGTCAGCTAGATCTGATTCAACTTCTGCCATGGCTGTTTCCTAGCTGAACCACAGTGGTTATGATGTGTAGTCTCTCTGATCCTCCATCCTCATTTGTAAAGTCATGATCACCGTAAGCATCTGTTAGGGTTTGTTGTGGGGACTGAAGTGGGAGATGGGAGCACTTGACCCAATACCTGTCACAGAGCAAATGCCAAAGAAATGCTAGTTCTCTTTCCTCCCCTTCACTCAGCTTCTTCCTTGATGGCTCCTCCATCCCCAGGATCCTAGGACATCCTCAGATCACTCAGAAGGTGCATAATCACTTTAGGATGCCTGAGACTTTGAATCTTCACTGCTTTTATTTCCTAAAAGTAGACCTTGCAGACCTTAGTTCCCAGTGATTTACTGTCCATTTATTCATCATGTTCATAGATGAAGTGTTCAATGGAAAATGGATTCCAGGAACTTTGTGTTTTTAGGGGGAAAAAAAGTACACTTTTATGGGAAGGAAGCCAGCCAGACTATTAAATATTCATTCCCATCACAACTATTCACCAAGTGAGTTCTATGCCATGCACTGTGTAAGATATTGAGGACACAATAGTGGACAAGTGAGACCAAACTAAAATCATGAAGGTGATTCCATAAGCCACAGATTGAAAGCACATCTTTGTATTTCTTGTCATGGATCTAGAACTGACTAGAGCAGTCTGCAGGGAGGAGCAGGTACCGTATTCCCACACTGCATGACTGTGGAGTGAGTAAACCTCTTAATTTTTGGTAGGAACCTGCATTTATCCAGGCTTCTAAGTGGACAAGAACTTGGAGAAAGCCCCTTCCCTTTAGCTCCCCACCCTTGCTCTCTAATCTGACATTGCAGTTTACATTTGGTGCTTCCTGAGTCCAAAACAATTTCTTAATTAAACAAGTTGTCACAGACCATTCCCTGGCCACGTAAGCTCTCAGCACAGCTGAAGAAGGAGCCGTGTGCTCTGAATGTCTATATGTCAACTCCTTTTTGTTTCCACAGTCCTTTCCAGTGAGTTAAGTGCAGATCGTATACTTAGAATCTTTTATGTACCAGACATAGTATTGGGCAGGAGGTTCACAAAGGTGAGCAGATGGGGTCCCTGACCTACAAACTCACAGTATGAAAGGGAGATAGACCTAAAACAAAATCACCTAATCCAATGGGTGTGGTGGCGCATACCTGTAATCCCAGCGCTTAGGAGGCTGAGGCAGGAGGATTGCAAGTTCAAAGCCAGCCTCAGCAACTTAATGAGGCCCTAAGCAACTTAGCGAAATCTTGTCCCAAAATAAAAAAATAAACAAAGGACTGGTGATGTGGCTTAGTGATTAAGTGCCCTTGGGATCTAAAAAAAACCTCCTAATTCGCCATTCTATACTGCATAGATGAGACATGGGAAAAGGTGCTCAGTTGTTTAGGCTCATGAAACTTGGGGTAGAAAGACAGAAGGGGAAAGAGAATTCTCGAAAGATTTTGAGACAGCACAATGTAAAAGAATGATTTTTTTTGTTGTTGTTGTTTCGACCTCTTTTAATTGACTGTATTCTCCAACTGTCACTTTAAGCCTCAACAGTAAATACAGAGTGTTGAAACAGGTTTTACACTCAACCAAATATCTACTTACAGCCACTCTTTACCCATGTCCACTACTAACAAATGTCAGCAGAGCACAGCAATATCTTTGTTTAGTGTTTGCTTTAAAATAGGGCCACCTTTCTGTTTTCCATTTGACTCATGGTGTGAACAGAAAGACCTAGAATGAGGTACCTGGGCACCCCGAGGTGAAGGACAGCATAACCGTTCACATGGCCGCCAGGGGAAGTTGTGCTGAGAATCTCTAAGAAGTGCAACAACAATAAGGAGACTTAGCAACCAGAAGGGAATGCCCAGATATTGACCAATTTCCTTCAGGCTTTCCAAGGAAAGGTGGGTGTCAGAGGCTGGGGTGGAGGAGCTGATCACATGCTTGCTCTACGAGCTCCGGAAACTGGAGGCGTGACCAGGAGCTCTCTGTAACTTTCCAAGGAGTGGGCATGGAGGTTGTGGGAGTGGCAGTAGACTTCCATGTCAGTAGAAAGGGCCCATCCTCAGGGTTGGGTACAGGGCAGCTGGGCTGAGCTCACCTTCAAATCCCAGCACCTGATTGCTTGGAAGCCAGGATAAGGAGAGTCTACAAAGCATGGCTGCCCTATCCAGAGTTCCACATGTGTTAGCGCATATCAATGAGAATAAATCCTATAGAGTATTGCACTGGGAAAGTGTTACCTTTTCGAAGTATTATTTCTTCATATTGAACTTATTTCTAAAACTAGATTATAGTAATTGGTTATACCACTCAATCAATTTATCAAAGATCATTAAATTACAAACTGATAATAGGTAGACAATGTGGTATGTAAATTATGCCTCGATAAAGCCACACTAGAATTTTTAAAATCATACCTGCTAATGGATCTTCAGACCATTTCTCTGGAGCCTAGAGGCTTTCACAGGCATCGTTTTAAGCAAAATAATGGTTCCAGGGTTCCTAGTATGCTTGCTCTGCCCCTTCCCCTCCTGTCATCTACCCCCAGTTACCTGACATCCTCCTCTTCTTTCCTAGCCCCTCTTGCCTCCTAAAAGTATATTACTTATTCATTAGTAAATGAATCCATTGCCCCAAGTCCATTCTTTAATATATTTGTACTTTAAGTCTGTTTCTCCTTGTAGAATGACTTTTTAAATCCCCATTCAAGGGATTCAACCTTAAGGGAAGGTCCAGAATGGAATTGCAGAAGAGGAGTTTCCCCCTAGGAACCTAGAAATCACAACAGGAAGGCAACCAGCTATTGTCTGCCAATAAAATCAGCTGACTGAGTATGAGGAAAGATTGGGTTGAGCCGATGTTCTCAGATATGGTCGTGAAAATGGCCTTGGGAGCAGAGGGCGTGCTGCAAGACTGGTCCGGCCATTTCATCCGTCCATCAGTGAGCGAGACACAGCCAGGAGCTTCTGCCAGAGAGAAGCTTGCTATAGTCATAAAGACAGCTGGAGACTCATAAAGATGGTTTATATCCATGGAGAGGAGCATGGGCTCCTAAACATTGACATGACTGACAGGATGGAGATGAATTTAATAAGTTATTACAGAGTCACTCTTGTAACCTTTAAAAGCATTCTGCATATACCCAGATAGAGGCAATGTGATTCTGTGGAGAGAAAACTGGATGTAGAACTGGCCAATCTAGTTTAGTTCTTTCTGGGTTGCTGTCTAGCTTAACCTCTGAACTTAAGCTAAACCCTCTGGGTCTCAGTCCTGGAATCTCTAAAATGGGACTGTTACCCACAACTTGACAGAGGTGTTTTGAAGTAAATGGTACTCACCTGTTCACAGATATTGCAGAGAGTAATTGAGATTGAGGATGGAAGGTGTATTTTACAAATTAAAGTTTCTGCAAATAGAAGTATTGCTACTTACTCCATTTTTCTAATACTCCTCTGAAAACGATACCAGGAATGGTTGTTACCTACCTACCTGATGGCAAAGGAGGGCACCAGTAGCTAAGTGACTTGCCGAGGACTAATATTCACATCTCTTAATAAAACATGGGACTTTCTGAAAGCCAGCACTTTTGAGATTCAGGGTTAGTTTCCACTGTGGTTCAGGGAATCCAGACAGGGAATGTCAACATTGACATTTCAGAACTCTTCCAATTAGTCTCAAGAGTTCAAATATCTCACTCCGTTCAATACAGCCCGGAGTGTAAATCGTTTGTTGGTAATAACCTAGCCCTTGTTTAGCCTCATGGATCTGACTCTGAGCCTGGACATCCTATGGACAAAACACCACTTGCTTTTTATTGGCATGTCTGGTGGAATGGCTCCACACAGCTAGGAAACCATTTTATTTTCCCCCTTTGCAACTCAATTATGAGGCTGAAGGGCACATATAGATTTTTCCACAGGAAGCACAGGGCTTTCAGGCTTACTTGATCGGTAGATTTCTGCAATCACCTCCATGGCAAAGGGTTGGCTGCTTTTAAGAAACAAAGATGCCTGGACTGAAACAAAAAAGGGGGAAAAAATAACACATTCCAGATCACCTTATGTTTAAAAAATGGAGATATTCTAAATCTTGACTTTTCACTCCTGCCCCACGTGAGACCACTGTCTTTTCAGAGACTCCATTAAACACAACAGGGCCCCATGTGCTGGTAAGAGCTCCACATTAGGAGCCAGAAGTTCAAGCCAGCATTCTTTCCCAAGCCTGACACACACTGAGGGGGACCCTGCTCAGAACCTTCTGCCTTCTGTTCCTCCATTTCCCTGTCTATGAAATAAGGAAAGTGGACTGACTACTTTAAAAATGCCTCTTTCATAAATATTCCATGACTCTATTTTCTATAGAGTTTCTCAAAGCACATCTGTTTGTGTATTTATGTGCATGAAGATTAAATATTTCAGTAAAGGCTAAGTTTGGAAAAGATGGAAAGGCAGGAATAAGTTTTAGTCCGGGGCTTACTGATTCTTTGAGTTTTCCTGCTAGCACACCTGGCTTTTAAGGAACTACCCAAAGCACTAACACCTGGAGTTTGGGACTTAGCAGGATACCCCTTTTCTGTTAAAATCCTAGAAATTCCCCAAATCCTCAGAAAAGGTCAGCTGGGAGTTCAGCTGGCTAAGGCTGGTGAAAATGGACAGCACAACATCTGGAATGGAAGGCGAAGCAGGTTGGATTTTGGGAGCCAGTGTCCTTGCATACCTGAATATTTGGGGTGGGAAAGGGGTGACTCTGTTGCCCCCACCCTGCCCCACTGGTGCCACATGTAGAATGCACTTGTAGTCATTTCTCTGGTCAAGTAGAAGGGTTCAAGACTCTCTCGGCTTCTTTGGACATCTTTCAAACTGCCTTGAGATAGGCAGTGTGGGAAGACCCCTCAGCTCTGCCTCCCCAGAGGCAAGGAAGTTCATCTGGAGAGGAAAACAGACCGACAGGCACACCAGGGGGCATGGATGGCAGAATCCTTGAGTCTGAGGGGATATCCTTTCTCTTCAGTATTGGGTTGTTTGTCTACAGTACTCTTAGAACTCTCTGTAACACACACACACACACACACACACACACACACACACACACAGTAATCCCCATCTTCCATACACCCAGCAGCAAGCAGAGCATAATCACTCCAGGTCCTGGCATCCAGCACAATATTCAGTTGGCAGCACCATGCTTTCTGATGGGTAATAAGCTCAATATTCAGTCTGCATTACTGGGGTGCATTACAGTGGTGGGGGTTGTTGGATGGGGGGAAGGAAATAGGAAAGAGACCAGTATAGAAATGAATATTGAGTCCTAAGTATTATTGTTGGAATCTCTGGAGAAAATGGCTCCAAAACATACAAGATTTTCAGTTTTAAAAAGGGGTGACTCTTCGGGTTTTTCCATTTATCGTAGCTTCCCAAAGATTATTTTTAGTAGCACTAATAGTGCCGCCTACCCCTGTACTCATTTTCTACAGATTTTAAAATTTGGCATTATCCTGTCTCTCCAGAGGTGCCTTCTATTTCTAAAACATTAGTGCCATGGAGGGGGGAGAAATAGGGCATTTCTCAGAGAAAGAAGCCTTGAATATTTGCATTCCATTATGATTAGTATTTTTTATTTGTTTCTCTGAGTTCATTCTGAATCAAGGGAAAACATGTTTAAATGGAAATAATATGATGTCAAGACTTCAGGATAGCAAAGGGACTTGCCCACTCACTTGCCCATCCCATACCCCAGAATTGGTTCAGACATGAAAGTGAATGTCCACTTAGGACTGTGTCGATAGTGGTCCTGAGTCAGGGAGAGGTCTCACCAAGGCAGGCCAACTAGAAACTCAATTGCAAAAGACACCTTGTGCCCAGAGCAAACGGGAAGGAAATTGCATGAACCTTGAATGCATGTGGCATTGGGTTTCTGGATGGAGGTGGGGCAGTCCGAGTATTTGGGCAGACCCCAGGCATGATGGGCATGAATCCCAAACCGAGCATCTCTGAATGGAAGGAATCAAGGGACTTCCATTCTAGAAGAACCCTCTGTGGCAACTCTGCAGCAGAGAACAAGGTTTCCAAACACAGTCTGTTGCAGAAGGAGCAGAGTTTGAGTTCTAATTGGAGTTGCAGACCTTGGTGACTTGGCATAGACCTCTGCACAAAGTAGGTGGCTCTGCTGAATGACACACTGGATGCGAGTAAAATGCAGCACACACCATTCACGCTCAATGGCACTGGAGTGGCTTCATATTCCTGAAAGGAAACTCAACCTGGGCATCTTCACCCCTACCTTCCTTCTTTTATCAAAAGAAGTGTTCGTGGCAACACTGTTACCTGGGTTCTTATAGGAATAGTACAGGTCAAATCTTAAGAAAAGAATGCTATGTTAGATTTTTCACAAATGACCTTTTCTAGTTCAAATGATAGCTCTGGAAGGGAATTAAGAAATTTTCTAATCCATGTCATTTTTACATAGTTGAGGGCATTGAGCCAGAGAGGGGATGCCATTGTCTCACATTCACTAGCTAGTATGTGTTCTAGGTTGAAAGCCCTGGGCTCTTGACTCCTCTGCCCTTGCTTTTGCCACAGATCCTTTAATATGAAGGAGGGAACAGCTTCTAGGACATGAGGGACTAATCTCCTCATGACTCTCTTTTCCCTCTCTCTTGCTCCAAGTCTTTCCCCAACTCTTCCATGCTGTGTAACCCTGAGCAAGTTGTCTTACCTCTCTGCAGATTGTTTTCTTTGTGTATAACATGCAGATGACCTTGATGGTGATGGCCATGGTGCTGAAGATGAAGATACTGGTGATGATGCTAATACCTCCTCCCCAAAGTGAGTAAATGGCCCAGATGAGCTTTAGAGTCACCAAGTTGGGTTCAAATTCTGGTGTTGCCTCTTTCTAGGTGCTTGGCACCCTTAGAGTCACTTGCTGTCTCTAAGCTTCAGTGTCCTTGGTTTTACAATAGGGAGGGCAATTTCTAACTTCTGAACCTCTTGTGGAAATTAAATGATAAATCTATCAAAAACTCTTAGCCCAAGTGTTCAATGAGTGGCTACTGCTGTTACTGTAATAGCCAACAATAGCAATGGATTAGAAAAATATAGGTTGAGGTTCTTAAAAATCCTAACATGCAATAAAAATAATAGCTATTAACCAAAGTGGTCATAATATCCATCCTGAGCTGATGGTGAGATTCCTGCATATCCAGCAGCTGGTCAGCCAGAGCTGGGTACTGGATTTGCTTGCTAAAATGACTTAAATCATTTGTTTGCTTCTGATACAGTCTGGCTCCTTCTGACATGGCCAAAGAGACCACAGAGGGCATTAAGCTGCAGAAAAGAAACTACAAACAAGATTTCAGACAGGGAGAGATTTCCTATAATGGTCGGGACCACCTCCCTGCCAGTTTGATTTCCTGTGCAGACGTGTGTGTTGAAAAGATTGATGTGGGCATGACCTTCAGACCCCTTTGAAAATTACACATACAAATGGTACTTTAATGGTACATGTGGTAGTCGGGGGGTTGTGTTAATTACATTTGAATAGGGAGATGGTGATAATTCACTCGCTCAGCCCCTGGTAGTTAATTTTGTTAGATCCAGGGGAAAATTCTGTTGGGGTCTATGAGTAGCTGTGGTGCAATTAGGCAGCAAGAAGGTTTTTGTCGGTACAGTTGCTATTGATTAGTATTTACTTTAAAAAGAGTAAAAGCTATTCCCTCGTGCCAGAACTGCCTAATCTGTCAGAGACAAGGCTACGTACGCATTTTGGAGATGCATAGCAGGGTTGTTCATATATTATGAAACCCCCCAAAAGAGAGTCCAGTATAAAAATCTTCCCAACTGGTTTTAATGATGCTCAAATAAAAGGCATATACCACAGCTAAGATCTCATTAAAAGAGAGAAGTCTTTCTGTAGATTTGCTTATTTATTTATGAAATGCCTCTGAAATATTTATAAATGCTTCCTTGATATTTGTCTGAAAGTACATGTTAGGGCTTCTTTGGTGGAAGAGAGGGGGAGAATAGAAGGAAGGATGTGGTGGGAGAAGGAGAGGTGAATCCTGCAGTTTCTTTCTGTAGCACTGAAATGCAAATGGCAGGGTATGCGAATGTGTCACTAGGGGGTGCCCCAAGAACCAGGCAGACTCTAACCTGCTCTGAACAGGTGACCCAACTTGCTTGGATCTCTTAAACAGAAGCAATGGCAATCACAGGGCTCTGTTTAATTTTCCTGACAGAACCGGGGCAGATACAGGCGCTCTTGAGGCCTTTATCACTTCCTTCACTTTTCCAGCTATTTATTAATTGAAATAATAGTTATGCTACCCCTTGCCTCAGACCCACTTTCATCTGTTTAGCAACTGCTTTCTATGAAACACAAAAGAGCTCCGCTATGACACTGGTGTCTTAATTAACCATTGAATACCTCATAGAGCAGCTGTCACAACTCTTGTCACTTGAAAGAAAGCACAGTGGTCCTTGTTTCAAAAAAATAAAACAACACATACACAGGGAAAAAAAAAAAGTTGATCTAATGAGCTGTCTTTGACGTGTCTTAAGAATTGCATTTTTTTTATCATCTTACTTTGCACTCACATAGAAATGCAAATTAGGGACTGGGCTGCTCAGGAGAAAACCAGTAAATTTACATTTCTCCCCACCTTTCAAAAACAGACGTTGGTTGCCCAGTGGCGCAGGGAAATGGTCCAAGATCAGAGATGATAACAGAGATAAGACTGCATGTCAATTATAGCAAGAGGAGGGACCCGTGTTGGTTTATGTAACCAAACTGTTTCCAAGCCTTTCCAGCCCACGGGTATGAATGAGTCTCATTAAGACTGGAGCCTCTGGATCCTCCCCTCTCCTCCTAGGGCAGGTGAAGCAGTTCCTTATTGAGCTCATTCCCATCTCAACATCCCTTTGAGTTCCCAAAGAGGGAGAGTTGTTTCACACAGATTTAGGAATTAGTGTGAGCTTCCGCACATTGCTGGACTCTGCTCACTCTTCTGAGCTCTACTAATGCCATCCACATTGGCCATGGCCACACCAAACCACACTGCCCCTGTTTTTCTTGACTGTTCCTCTTGACTGTCTCCTACTCATGGTTGATGAGAAGGCTCCAGCCACCAACCCTCACCAACCTTCTGTTGCCATGACAGGACAGCAGCCTGTGTTGACGTGAGGAAAAGGCTTCTGCCTCCATGCTTGTTTCCAAACATGCTTTGCCCAAAGCAGTTTGAACACCAAAGAATCCCAGAATTTGGTGAGAGGGTTCTTCCAGTTTATACATAGAGCCCTTTTCTCCCCAAGGTATACAAAACCCCTGGAGGAGAGAGACTGGATGGGGTCACACCAGTCCATCATACCAAAGGAGAATATCCAGCTTAGCAGGACATCTCTGTGCCTGAGTGGCATGCTGGTGACTGATTCTAATTGGCCCTACCAGATTCTCTCATAGTGACACTTGTTTCCATCCCTGTCTCCTGGTTTGGCCCTACTCTCCCCTTCTTGAGCTATGATACTTGTCTATACCAGCCTCAATCCCCATTGTTGCTACAGTTCTGTCTACCTCCTCAACTAGGAGGCTCCTTTCCCCCGACAACACCATGCAAAGAAATATTTACAGGAAACTCTCCTCTTACTCCACAAACAATGTGTCTGAAGCTTATCTCTATCGCAGTGAGGACTCCAAGATCACAAAGTTAAACTTTGTAAGGCAAAAAGCCTTTAGTAAAACCCAGGATGGATCTTGGGTAGGATAAATGTACAAATGATAAAATAATTGGCCTGTTTCAAATATATTACAATAGTTTTGTGGAAATACTCTAAAGGACATTGATGCCTACTAACTGGTCTGTAAAATCTTAACACAAATGCTCTTGCCTACTCCATACTTACGGTTCACAATTAGTAAGCACTCTATGTGAATGAGAGGGGAATCATAGGGATTGCTTTTATTGATCTTTCATTTCTCTAAGCAAAAAAGGTACTTGATATATCACTAGATAGAAATGCAAACTAGACCCCCACAGCTTATCAAATCAATGGAACAACAAAGCATTTTATAACAGGGGCTTACCATGGAAATTTTAACATGGTAGGAGACACTGTATTCATTGCCACCTCATTTAAGTCTCTGTTATGTGAACTTCTAGAGGCCAACCTCTTCTATTTTGCACAATTCTAAGTTCATGGTGCCTAGGAAGGTAATCACCCCTGTAATGACTATTGTGTTTCTGTTTATTTCAAATGAGGCACTCATTCATCCATGGATTTGCACCAGGATAGCATTCTCAACTCGAGTCTCCGAATTTGCCACTTTGCATTATAGAATTTGGAGGAATAGTTGAGGGAATATTATCATATTTGCCAGTTGAATTTCAAAATAAAACTGAGCCTTGAAAACTATTATCTTATCATGTGCCTGGAGCCTAGAGAGACTAAGTAGGCTGGATGCAAAGTGGACAGATTTAGGACTCTAAGACTGACTGACTTGTGAGGGGTGAAAGGGTTCCCGGAGACATTCCATATAAAGCTTCTTGCCAAATCGGCCATTGAGGCCCATAAACATGTCCAACAATAGAAGCAAGCCTTCCTGCTCGGCTCTGCCAGTGCTACCCCTGGGAATACAGGCACCATTACTTGATCTGCAATGATAAGAGTCTAGGGTCTGAGTTTGCTTGCCTCGTGTGAAATAGTTTCTTTTCCCTGACTGTTGTCCCCTCCTCAGGACAGGGTCACCTCATCTTCACTTAGAAGTCTCCAAAATGACTAATAGAAGTATGGGCCTGTGGTTGGTGCTTGCCGAATACCTGTTGACTTGCCTCCAGTGGTGTGCCACCTCTGTGCCACCTCCAAGCTGGCAGACTTATCCAGAAAGGTCAGGAAGGCTCATGCCCTGCATAAAATGCTTTAGATTAGTCTACTGTATCTCCAAGGCACTCTTTTCTTTTTAACATTATTTTTTGTGTCTGAGAGAAATCCTTAAGGGGAGTTAGTAAAATTGAGCATTAGTAAATCTTCCTGTCAGCAAGGGATATATCCCCTGATTGAGAGCATTCTGTAGGTAGCTATGGAAGAGGAGGAGATCCTCTGCTGCTTGAAGCCAGCTCAAGGCACCTTTGCCAAGCCTGAACTCGGGGACCTCACCCAACCATGGTAAAGGTACTTGTAATGCAGAAAAGGCAAAATCTACAAATCAGGTCTTTTCCAGGAAAGAATAGTTCTAAATGTTGCCCAGAATATCTTCTGACCTTCTTCCCTCTCCTTGCCACTTTTCTTGAGAAATATTTAAACTGCCTTTCAACTCCGTAGACTTGCTTATAAAATAATACAGGATAGAGTCTGAGAAGGAACAAGGCAAGTTGCTTCCGGAGGCCTGCATCTAAATTCAAACCAGACAACACGCAAGCAGAATTCTTAGGTGTTGAGCTGTTATCACATGTAAAAGGAGATTCCCTTTCTTTTTCTCATCTAAAATAACAGGAAGCAGATTCACAACTCACGAATCCCAATTCATGAGATTGACCACCTGGTAAATTTTGGGTTGTGTGTGTGTGTGTGTGTGTGTGTGTGTGTGTGTGTGTTAAAATCAGTCAGTATCTATCAGAAGCACTGGTTCCTTCACTGCAGAATTTATGTGGTGACCATATGCCACTACTAGGACAATTTTTAAAAAATGAAATAGCAAAAGCTGAAAAGTGAAGTAGAAATAGAAAAGTGAGTTAGAACTCCATTAATATAAGTTCTATTATTCAGTTATCTGTAGTGTTGTCCAGTTCATATTTCTGTGATACAATAGCATAGAAGAATCTCACTCAGTATGGTCGATTAGCCTTCTGGATCCCATAGTTAGAGAGAGCACTGTATATACTGCAGCAAACCAACAGGGGTGCCAGGAAATATTTTAAATAGTTGAGAAAAATTCAGCAGTTCTTGACACCTATCAGACCTGTGTGAACTACTAGCTCAAGGTGGTTCATGGTTTCACTATTGGAGTGTATGAAATGCTTTCAAGGATGTCACAATGCTGCAAAGCTAGGTTTTTGGCAATTACTGTAAAATCAAGTGGTACCTCATGAAAATCAGTGTGGAACAGGAAATGAGGGTGGGGGTTTCCAGTCTGATGCCAGGATTTTAGAAGGTGTATGATGCTCAACAGGCATGTCAGTCTCATTAGTGAGTACTTGTGAGTATTTAACAATAAAATGATTACTTTTAATTTGTGTGTGATTTTTTTCAAAAAACTATTACGTTATCAGGACATAAATACTTATTAATTTATTTGGGTCTAATTAATAACTAAAGAGAACTGTTTTTTCTTTTAGCCTAGTTACCCTGTAAAAAAAATTCTGAGGCCTTAAGGACATCATAAGTAAAATATGTTTGGAAATTTCTGGGTTAAGCATTACAAAAGGTAAATAACCAGGGTTCACTTTGGAATAAAAAACAAGAAGTATTTATTGTGGTCTATTACATACAAGTGTAATTTTAATACTAAAGAAACACCGTACACAAGTTTCTCTCTGATCCAAGGGGAGGAAAACAGGAACGATGTGGTTTGTGTGAGGGCCACACACTTTACATGAAATTTTATTATTTCTATGCAAAGACCTATGTGGAAGGTCTTTTGGCCCCCACTTTATAGACTATAAAATCGATTCAGAAATAAAATGCTTGCTGCAAATCACACATTGGTAGTAAGTAAATGGGCTAGACTTTGACCCAGCTCTGTCGAACTTGGGTACACACAGCCTCATGCTACCAGTGTTCTGGACTATGATGACAGCACCATTAAAATAGCAGTCCATGTGTTTCAGTGTTAATTTAGAAGATGTCATTTTAGGATGTCTATGACAATCCAAGTAACTCTTGGGCTCTCAGGCTGCTGTGATGCGTATTTTCCTATGTTAACCATTTTTTAGTACATTTGATTCTATATTATGAGCAAACACATTAATACTTTCTTTTTTCCATAAGTATGTGATGACATTGTTTCACTATCAAACATTCTATCTGGCCAATGACAAATGACCCTTGGACGTTGTAGCTTATCCCCAACAAAGTTAAAAAGTGCCAAATACTGCCAGTAGTCTTGTCATGAAGATGTGCCACGTTCAAATTTAATGCGCAGGAATCAAAGCAACTCAGAGAAAGAGGTTTCTATTTAGACTGATGAGAAAAGGCTATCTTCTTCAGAGCAAACATAAAATAATGTTGCCAAAAATTTGCTCTTCAGGTCTTTGCATAAGGAAAAACAGGCTGCGGGGTGGGAGCCGGCATGACTGAACCTCCTTCAGTCGACTATATTGGCTGGATTAGAGAGTCCTTAACAGAATCTCAAAAAAGAGCTTGATTTTGTGGTCTGACATTTGTATAATAGATATTCTGTACACACATTTCCCAGATTTTGTTGATTTAGAGATTACTCAAACTCCATCCTGATAAAGTTTCTATGTAATCTGGGTTTACCTAGTCGTTTGTTTAGCTTCAAGTGTGGGGAGTTGTTTTGGAAAGTAGGTTGCTACTTGTGCTGAAAAAGGCTTTTGCTGACGTTCCTACCTGGTGAGATTGTAAGAGGTGGTTTCAGTAGATGGTCAAACACAGGGTCAGATATCTGTCACCCTAACTTTGAAGAGAACACCCTAGGAGAATGTGGCTGAAGAGTGCCCGGTTATGCCTGCTCGGGAAACTCCCTGTCTGGGTTACTTACCTTTTATTACTAACTTTTCACCCAGTTACTATACTGGATTTCCCCTTTTTCCTCTCAGAAAATTAGTAATCATGTCATTTCCAATCCACATTCATTCACTGATCAGATAAAAGTAGTGACGGTCCCATGTCCATATTGGGTCATACATTTTGGCTTATTGCATGATAACGTGCTTTTGATGTGTCCAAGTAACTGAATGCTGAGGTGTGCATTCTCCTTGTTGAGGGTTCATTCACTTCTTTGAAATCTTACCTTGGAGATACTAAGGAAGGGTGGAAGAAGATGAGGTCGGAAGATGTCTTGTGTAAAACATCCTTAAATGTTGGCTAAGTCATGGTTTCTGTTGCATTGTGGATGACTCTTGGTGCCCTAGAGATGAAATACAGCTCCTCACTCCCCAAAGAGGGTATGGACCACCCCAACCCCAACACTGGTTTGCATTGGTGTGAAGGTCAATTATTATCCTTGTGATACTTGCATGATACTTCTGGAAGCTCCAGGGAATATCTGCCAGGGTTTCATCTATGAGTAAGCCTGAGAATATGTCTTATCCCCAACCCAAATCCATCTACCTTCATATCAGCTCCCTGAAAACTAGATGCTAGATAGAACTTCTCCATAGTCACCTAGAATGTTCGTCCATAGAGCACTTTACCATCTATGTGATATTTCCCCAGTCAACCCAGTATTGGGTTATTTTCTGTAGAATTTTTCTGCCCGGCCTCCATGTCAACCCTGGGAGAACTGAGGTATACAGAAAGAGTCACCAGTTCTGTTTATTCCTGTCCCTGGATACTTGAACTAAGCCTGTGCCTTTGGTGAACAGATAGTCCCAAAGCCTAAAACCTCCCTAACTACACCTAACTTGTTTCTCAGAGTCATTGGAAGTCACTTGAACCTTAGCACTGTCACTTGCTAATATGCAACTGGACAAACTGATCCTTTACTTCTTTGGCCTATAAAGTAGATAAAATAATCCAATTTTATTGTGCTTTTATGTCGTATATTAGGTTAATTATTGTATACAAAATACCCAGTGCAAAGTAAGTTCTAAAGAATAGATCTTTTTTTTCACCATAATCTTGCAGTTTTTTGACTACTACTTCAGATCCCATTTTTTTCCATTTGACTTACTCGAATGTAAGGATGGATGGAGGAGGTAAGGGTAAAGAGAAACCTACAATTCTTTTTCTATCTCAATATTGGCCCTCCTGCCTTATCACATGGACTTCTCTTTATTGTGAGTAGTTTTGCTTTGTCCTGTTGCATGTCTTAGGTGCTCAATGGGAAGCTCAAGAAGATTGAAATGGGTAAATTAAGATGTGAGACTCACCGTTGTTAGCCCTTAATGGAATGAAGGCATCCTGGAAGGACTTAGCTCCTCCACTGTGAGCACTATGGGCAGACCTTGTAAATGTTCCAAGTTCATTCCTTTCCTGGAAACTTCATTTTTTCCATGAGAATACCATTTCATAAGAATTTCATAGAAGTAAATAACACAAATAATTTGGAAATTTAAATGCCTCCATTTGGGAATCAAAAATGTGTGGTTAGCCACAGTGCATCTATCCAATGGCCATGGATACAGAAACATGGGCTCTTTCCTGAGGGATGGTTAATCAGACTGAAGGAAACTTTGATTCTCACCCCCAAAATAGGCATTCCTTGGTCTCTGGACCTGTCACCAAGAAAATTGGTTCACACTTTCCTTTACAAAATCAACTAGAATTCACATGCCCTCCCTCTGCAAGAAAAGGATTTGAGGCAACTGGTTAGCTTGCTCTTTAGTGAAGTGGAGATTTATGTGGTACGTCCTGATTACTCACTAATCCCACAGGCAAAGATCTTGAGATGTCATTTTTGAGATAATGAGTGCGAGTCCCTGATATGTAATCAAGTTAGGGCAGAACTGGAGTGAAACTTATGAAACTGTGGGTAGACCTGGTTATCAGCAGATGAGTGGGTAGGCAAAGGATTGCTCTTACTAGTTCCTCTGGTGCTCTCTCTCCTTTAAGTGGTGTTTGCTCCACTCTGTCATTCCCCTGCTGCCCATTAAATCGCGCACACACACACACACACAGGGGACCCACTCTTGAAGCTGCCCTGGGTTTCTCTTATCTCTTTGGGACTTTAGCAGGATTATCTGTCCTGACCTCACTCTCTGACCAGCAGCCCATGAGAAAGGTAATTTACATTATCAAGCTCTACCCAATGGCAGACCCAACACAGTGGGCCCAATCTGCTCCTTGTTTGCTCCTCACAGGTAGTAGGAATGTTGTCATTTTATAAATGAAAAACTAGATCAATCAGAGGCAATAATTTACTTAGTGGAGATACACTTTTAGTCAAGTAAGAGTCATTGAATATTTGAATTAATTTTGTCCTAAAATTAAAAGCAGACATTCTTAAACTCAAGCATACATACATACATACATACACATAATAAAGCTGAGCCCCTTAGAGGTTAAGTTACTTGCTCAAGTTCACAGTGCTAGGAAATGACAGGGCTCAGATTCTATCTCAGGTCTATATAATCCCAAACCTAAATTCTCTTGGCTATGCAACCAAAATAAAAGGCTTGCTAAATTCTCTAGAGTCTTGCTAATTAAATAGACTTAATGGGTTGCCTCTCAGAATAGTTTAATATTAAAAGAGTATTCCTGGATTTCAAGTGTCTTAAGGATTTTCAGTGGTAAAATTTTAGGCATGAGGTAGACTGGAAAATAAAATACTTGGGGGATGAGATTTTTGGTCACCCCTTCATATCACACAAGCTAAGAAATAGCCTTAGCCTAATATATAGCTAGATATATTAGGCCTAGCTGCCAGGTCTGTAAGGAAGACTTGCCTGTATGGATAGTAAGAGAAACATGTTTCTGGCAACTGACTGTTTTTAAAGGGTCTCTTGGAAGAAATGGAAGCTTAGAAATGAAATATGCAGATAAGGCCAGTCCTTATTCACAGGTGGGCATTTTGTAAGTGTGTTGTTTTCCATTGAGTCATACTGGTGATGTCCAAGCTGTATTCACACTGAGCACAGATAAAAGAAAGGTTTGGGCATAAAAAAGGGAAGTGAGACCATCTGGGAGTAAACATGAAGATGGGCTTGCCAGGTCCCCCTGTCATGGGGTTCAAAGCCAGAGTATCTCTAAGGGCTTAATGAAGGAATGGGTCTTTTGTACACACTAGTTTAGTGAACGGAGACAGACCTTCACAGTCCAGTGCTAGAAACATCAGAGACTGCTCAGAAATATAAGACAGTTCTCAAAGATGATTTTAAAAGAGAAAGTAAGATGACCCTTCACGGGTCGAATTAAAATGTGTGCTTTAGAAGGCTGCCATGGACCATAATTGATATCATGTGTTTGCTTTTTTCTAATTAAAAAAAAATTAATCACCCAAACATTTTTCAGGATGAAGTGTAAGCTCTCACCAAATGAACAATTTGAGCAATTAAATCTTAAGGAAAGAGACCACAACGGAAAGAAGTAAAAAGCTGAAGTAAGAGCACTAGTTGATAACAGCTTTATATTATGGCATCAGGGAAACAGCTGGGAGAGAGAAGGGCTTACTTGACCATGTGTGCTGCACAGACAAGCCCCCAAAACATGTGTGAGGTGCCTGTAACAGTTTATTTCCAGCCTCTGACTCTGCTGTGAATGATAGAACTTATTTTATTTTTTCAAGAAAAAGTCTCAGCCTAAGGAAATACTGTGCTCCCACAAGATGCCGAGCTATTGAAAGAGCCATTCTGAGAGGGGGTGGAAGCGGGAGAAGTATATTTTCTAAGATTTTCCGATACTAAAACCCATTTACGACTGTTGAGAAAAATCTCTCTGACGGAGGATTTAGCTCTCACTAATCCTTAAGTGACTTGTTTTGACAGAGCCTTTATAGGAGATTTTCTCAGTAACTTTGGTTTGCTCTAAAGGAGCAATTACTGATTTGTCCTCCAGCACCTTCTTCTTCGTCTTTTTTTATAAATGTGTGCCAGTTAATGAACTTCATGTATGTTCCAAAATAGCAAGCGAATCCGATCAGAACTGTTTACTGTAGAAATTCGGGAACATTTGGATTTTCTTGGATCTTCCCTTCTCTTTCTTGCCTCCGGGTATCAAGGACCTGGATTTCATCCGTGTGTCATGTGGGCCTTCTCAGCAGATTCTTTGACTTGAGCCTGTGGAAATGGAGCCCTACTTTCTATTTACACTGCACTTTCTCTACATAAAAACCTTTTCTCCTGCTTGAGGAAGGAGCATAGGGACCCAGGTTTTTAAGCCTCCTGGTGTTTGCTTTTGCTCAGACAGACATGATCTCTTTAGAGGTGACCATGGCAGCTAGAGAATGCTGCTCACCTCTCTGTTAAAGGGACAGCCGTGATGCTGGGCCTCTGTATGTGTGGCTTTATTTCCCTCCCTACTTGCTGTGCTTATGAAAGGCGGAGGGGTTAAAATTCCGCCTCACATCCTATTCTCCACTTTTTAATTAAGTACCACACCAGCAGAGGCTTGAAGGTCTCTTTCCAGCCCAGTGCTTCTGAGTGTGTCCCCAGACTGGCAGCATCTGTACCACCTGCAGACTCTTTAGAAATGCTGATTCTCAGGTTCCACTCCAGTCCTGCCGAGCCAGAAAGTCTAAGAAGGGGACCCAGTGACTCACATCTTCACAACCTTCCAGGAACCTCTGGTGCATGCTCACATTGCAGGAACATCCTTTCTGGTCCCTTGCCAATCCTCCAAGAAGACCCCAAAAGATCCATCCTCCAAAATAACCACCATCTACTCCCTCAAAAGTCTCCAGATTTGTGACTCCATACCCAATTTTGGTTTGAGACTTCAAAAGCCTTATCTACACAATTAGATTTGTGGTCCTAATTTGTGACTATGTTCATTTTCTTTTTCTTAATTTTAGTAAACCAGGCCAGTTACAGGATTGTGGTTAGGGAGTGATGGGAGAGATTGATGACTTTTCACAGAAGTGTACAAGACTGTAGATGATCATTAACATATTACAATTAAAATTATTCTTGAGATTTTTTTGAAAGCTGCCTGCTTTAATCCTCTTGTCAGGAAGCTGCTGCATTAAAAAAATGATCGTCGAAGTGACTTTGCCAGCTTCACATAAAACGTCAGCTATGAGAGCTTGTCCCGGGAAGAACTCTGCCTCTATGCTCACATGACCAGTGGAGGTTGCTGTGAGAAAGTGAATTGTGTGCAGGGAAGCCACTTGGAGTGATGCGAGGTCCTATAGGCAACTTCCTGTCCAAAATGCTGCTTGGTGGTGGGAGCAACAGCCATCGTGAACTGCAGGAAAGTACAACTACCCAGACACGGGACCTGAGAGAGCTGGGATTTGGGGCCCAGTTGTTTATATCAGATGACCTCTAAGGATCCTTTCTGCTTTAAAATTCTGATGATTCTGCTCCTTAGGAGGCTGGGATAAGAGGATGGCAAGTTTGAGATAAGTGTGGGTAACTTAGCAAGAACCTGTATCAAAATAAAAAGATCTGGGAATGCAGGTCAGTGTTAGAGCACCCCTGGATTCAATCCCCAGTACCAATAATAGTGGTGGTGATGATGATGATGATGATGGTGATGATGATGATTCTGGGGTTCCTTTTCCCATTTGACTCCCTTATCATCCTCTCGCTTGTACATAGGAACAGTGGGATTGATCCCTTAAAGACTTTGTTACCCACTTCCATCTTCCATCATGTCCCCTCTTTGATTAGCAGCCTCTTTCTTACAGGGCTTGAAACACACACACACACACACACACACACACACACACACACACAGATACAAAGGGACCTCCCCCTTTTAGCCACTTGGATATTCAACTAAAAATTAACTGCTGTGCTTCCTTATGGAGGGATAAGGTGGGCACCCAATGATGATAGGGTTGAGAAGGGGGGGACTGGTTGTTCAGAAACCCTTCAGAGAAACTAGAAATGCAAATGTTTAATACCTACTTCTCTCAGAAAACCAGGGCTCCCAGCCTAATCCCAGTCCCTCTTGCCTTGTTCTCTGAAGAAACTGAGCTGCTAAAAACATAGTGGAGGTTAGGCAAAGGACATGGCTGCTAATTGCGGTTGTGCATCTTGGGATAGGGGTATAGGGAAGGTCCTATCATCAACTCGCATTTGCTTCCAGTTCTGGGAATTCTCATACCTTTGGTTAGAGCTGTGTCCTTGGGTTACCTGGTGAAGCAGGTCATTTGACATTGCAGCACATAACACAAGACACCTGGTGCTTCTTTTCAGTCCTGTTTGCCGAACTGAACTTTAAGGGTTAGATGGTCCTTTGCAAGTTCAGGCTACACTGGGAGAATTTGCCTTCAATCACATCCTCTCACAGAAGCAGGGACAATATGGGAAGGAGTAGGCAGACAAATGTTTTGTTTTTCTCACTACTTACTGGTTCAGGAAGGTGCATTATAGAATCCTATAAGCTGTCCTAGCTAAATGTATACAGTGGTAACATGACAACTTCTTGCCAGATTGGGAACACGCCAGCTTTCCTTCCCTCAGACCTTGTAACCTCCTGAAACTGGAACCCACTGGAAAATTCTTTTCCCAGTAAGAGAGGGGGAAAGTTTATCTAATGAAACCATTCTAGGTGTCGTTCTTTTTCAGGAAAGTTTCAGCTTCTAGTGTGCGGAGTGTAAGCCGAGATTCCGAACAGTGGCTTCGGCTTCCTTTCCCCTGCCCTTCCCTGGCGCAGAGGAGAACCCATCCACTTCAATCACATGATTGTAATATTGAGAGAGTCAGCTCAGAACTCTTCATTTGAACTTGAATAACAGGCACTGGCAGTGCCAACAGTGCTGACTTGGAAGAAAGCCTAAAGATGGGACTTTTGGAGGCTTAGGCAGGAGGAAATGTTGTAGGACACAGGGGCTCAGGTGACTGGGTGTCCAGGCAAAATGACTTCATCACTGCATAATTACCCTCTGTCCTGGAAAAACCAAGAAAATCTTATGAGCTTGCATATTCTAGACTTGGCGTCCTTGTGAGTTTTATTTATAAGGAGTATTTGGTTAGGAATCACAGGTCTGAAAGGTCCTATTCTGATTTTGTTATTAACCATCCTTGTAACACCATGGAAGATATTTTCATCATTTAGCTCCAGGCTTCTCATCTGTCTTGTGAGGGTGTTGGCCTAAATCTAAATGTCGAAATTAAGACCATTACCCTTAAATGGCAGGGACCCTTAACTAATGGCAGCACTCTTTCCAACTGATTCTACAGGAAGCCTCAGAATCACTCGTAGCACAGCGCCCCAGGCAGCCATGACCCTTTCAGAGTTCAAAGCTGGCTCTTGCTATGAAACTTCATTGCCATTTCCCTTAGGAGGAGGATGGTGAATTAGCGAGATATCCTCAGAGGAGCTGGAAGTGGCACTGAAACCAGCCTGAAGGTTGGTTGAGCAAATAAGGTTTCCAGGAGGAGGTGACCATAAAAGCTAAATCCTGGGAAATGAGAGATATTTGTAGAAGAATTATTTTTGAGGAACAGAAAATAGGAAGAACAAAGGCAAGAAACTAGAAAACAGCATCCAGAGTGTGCTACATTTTTAATTTGAAGGATTTGTAAGGTGTCATGCTGGAATAACAACAACAACAAAAAAAAAAACTGAGGTTGGAAAGAAAGGCAGAGACCAGATCATAGAGGGCCTCCATGCCTCAGAGGTGTGGCTTCATTGCCCTGTTCCTCTAGTCCTCCATGACCCCGCCCTGCCACCCACCTGCTGGCTGATGGTTTCTGAGACTATACCTCTCTGCCTCAGCCTCATTAACCATTTGATTCCCCCCTCATCCCTGGCTCTGACTCTTCTCTGACTGACATGTTCCTGTCCTTACCTCTGTCTGTGTGACCTCCCGGGTGCTGGCTCTTGACCTGAGCTCTTGCTCAGTGCTGTCTGTTCCACACATCGGGAGGAGCTCCCCCTCCTCTGCTTGTGCATACACCACCCTCCTCTACTGAATGCAAGCTCACATGCACGTATACACGCACGTACATACCTGTGTGTGCACACACATACCCCAGATCTGAGAGTTATATCAAAGGTGCTTGGGAAATATTACATAATGACAGTTTTCTTCAGATAATGTTTGGGCTGGATAGAAGAAGAAAAATGGGCTCATTTGCAGGATCCTATTGGCTCACACAAGGTGGAGGGTCTTTTTGAGGCCCTAATGGGCAGGCAGCTGGTTCTAACAGCAGAATTCAGGGTCCTTGATCTTCCCGAGACATCTCCCCCCTGTTTTGAACATTAGCTGTGTTGTGGGTCCTTCCCATGGAGAGCTGTGAATCCTATTCATCTGCCTCCTTGTGATTTGGACATGAACAGGGAGCTTTCTCTGTCTACTTAATTCCCTTTGAAAGCTTTCTCGTCCCACTATTGGGCACTTCAGAGAGAGCACTGCATTAATATCTCCTGCTCTGGTTTCAACTTGGTATGGTTTTGTGATCTTAAAATAGATGGAATTACCACGGCAAGCATTGTTCTGCCTTGAACTTAAAGTCTCAAGAGCCAGTACTTCTAAAAACTTAATCCTTTTCTTATTTGCAAGGATTCTGGACTGTAGTTTACAAAGAAATATGCTAAATTATTTATAATCCAGGATTACTGCAATACCAAAGATTTCCTTGCCTAACATCCCAGCATCACTAAAATGGCACAAACAGAACAGCCCTCGGCCACACCTTATCACTGCTGCTCTCTGCAGTCCCTGTGAAGAAGCCCCAGAGCATGACCAGAGTCACTGATGTCCCGACCACAGGCACACAGGTATCCGCCTCCACCACTGTTGCCCTTCCTAGGTCACATGCTTACAATTCTGCTGCCGGGGCGTCTGACCTACGAGAAAACCTGAGATGCGGTAGACCAGCAGTATCACCTCTGTGTGATTTCTTTCTTATGTAAGGCTTGTACCCTGCATTCTTCTGAGAGAGGTTGGCATGGGTTATAGTTAGAGAGTGGCATTAAATAAGACATTTTAGAAATATGCATGCAGTGTTCTACTATTAACTTTGAGAAAAGGCACCAAACTTTCAATTTCCCCAAATGTAAAATAAGGGGGTTGGAATAAATGATCATAAAAATACCTATGACTCTCACATCAGAGAACTTTAAACAAGTGCTGATATGATGCAGGAGTAGAAATGCATGTAGCACAGACAATTGGAAAATAAGATGGTGACCTCCAAGGTACTTATTATGGAAAGGCAGAGCCTGAGAATTCTAATAGGGCCTGTCTTGAGTACAGAAACTTCCAGAGCATATGTATATATGTATAAGACATTTTCCTCTATTTTTAAAATTAGGAAATAACTTGATGTGGTTTTATAATCTCTTACTCTTTATAAGTCATTCCCAGGTTTCAGAAGTAATCTTCTTATATTTGTAAGGTATTTTGCATCTGTTGCCATCCAAAAAGGTTGTTACGATTTACATCTCCAGCAGCAGCATCCATTGGTTCCTGTGTGTGACTTCATACATAGAAAGTTAACTCTGGTATAAATTTAACTCTGCTAATGAGCAAAGGTGAAGGGGAGCAGATAGAAATTTCAAGCTTGTCCAGTTTCGGTCTGTTGCCCTTCAGCATTTTCACTTTGGGGATTCTATGCCTTTGCCTACAAGCCAGGCCCAATCCAAATTCCAATGGGAACTGGTGCCTCCCAGGCCTCCTGGCCATGCCATTCAGCTCACTGAGGCTGTGGACACCCTCCTGTCCTGCTGTCATTCACCCCAACTGCTCAACATTTGCCTTCAGACAGCTTTGCATTTTGTTGCTTCCAAAATCAGTGGGTGTCCCAGCCCTCCCTGAGGCCTGCAGGTGTCATTGAACAGACTTTTAGTGAACCCCCTTTCTGCACCAGAACTGTGCCAGGTACTGGAAGGACCATGCTGGGATTCTCTTTCCTGCCTGGAGCAGTTCATAGTTGAGTAGGAAAGAGCATCAGGTCATGGCAGTGCAAAAGGAGACTGATGAGGATACTTGCAGACCCTGAACATGGGGGCAGGAGGAGGCAGGAAGGGCCAGAAAAGTTACCTCTGAGGTGCGTCTTTCCCTTAGGCCATCTCTTACAGTAGAAACATCCGTCAGGGGCCAGTGGCCATCTGTACATCGAAGATGTGTTGTTTTCTGTGCTGGAAGCTCATCCTTGCTCCCCACCTTCACATCCTTTGAGCCCTCTTCCCTCAGGGCAAAGGCCTAAGGCTCTGAAAGGGCTTGTAAATGGGCAGGGTCACTTCACACAGGGGCCTGCAGCTTTTCTCTCTGTGGTTCCCTTTATCTGAAAAGCTCCCATCTGAACCCATAAGGGAAAGAGGATGTCATATTGGCCATGCTGCACCCATGTATGTAAGGCAAGCCAGATAGTTGCTTATGGCTTTGATTTGATTTGATTCAGTTAGGGGAAAAATGACAATGAGCTGCTGACACTGAGAAGATTGTGTGTGTGTGTGTGTGTGCGTGTGTGTGTGCATGCGTGTGTGCACATGTATGTGTATATGTGAGACTGTGAGTGTGCATGTGCATGCATGGTCTTCCTCTCCCTGCCTGTCTTTACTGCCACCCTGTAACTCTTCCATGACACTTACCGTGTCCTTTTCTCTGTGCCAAAAGCACTTGGTGGAAAAACCTTGTATAGGGACTGGTAATACTCAGGACCAGGTTCACCAACCTGCAGTCCTTGTTTCAGTTTGGGTCAGTATCACCTGGAGGTGGGTCATCAGATCAGACAGGCATGGGGCCACACCCAGCTGGCCCCCTGAAACACTCAACGAGAGTTCATGGAGCAAGAGGGCCAGTACCCCTCCCCCCACCAGAAAACCTTGTGCAGAGGAGGTGCCACTCCACGGAGCCAGCACAACAGCGTGTATGACAGGCCCGGCAGGAGACAAGCACAGACAGGAGCCAGAGCTCTGAAGCCTGGCAGCAGAGGGAGGTTGAGGAGCGGCAGGATGGAGAGAGACCTTCCTGGATTTTGTCCCATAAGCAGGCCTGGGTTATCTAGGGCTGCCTCTTTGGGGCTAAGTGGGGCTGATTTTTTGGTTTTTCTGAATTTTGAGTTCTCATGCGTCATCTTTTTAGATGACGTGATTAGACTACTTGAAGCATTCAATGATGTGAGGTAAGAAGCGAGGGATGTGACTGAAAGTAACACTGCAGGAACCTCACCATCACCTGCTTATCCCAGCAGCCAGGCACTGGCGAGGTCACGGTGCCACATCTGCACAAGGACAGTTCCACCTCTGGGATTAGTACTTTGGAACAATCCGCCGTTTGTGCTAGCACTGTCCTGTAGTCTATTTTTATTATCTCCTTCCCTACACTGTGTCCATCCAAAGGCCAAATAACCACAAATGTGTAACCACAAAGAAAGAACTAGTTGTCCTTAGAGTTACGTTCAACATACCTGAAAAGTTCCTTTTTACTACCTATTTTGTACTCCTGCTTTTCTGCTTCCTTCTCTTTCTTCTGCTCCTCTGCTCTTGTCTCTAATATGTAGAACATTTTGGCTTGAGGAACTTGGGTTTAGTCCTAGCATGGGTCTTCAGTAGTTCTGAGACTTCTGAAATTGCTGCAAAAACCCAGTTTGGCTTCCTTTTATCATGAACCAGGTATGCACCCTGGAGACAGCATGACAGGAAAGGAGCGAGAGCACGTCTTCCCAGCTGGCCAAATAACTGGATCCCTTCAGGCCATGAAAGGTTGCAAACCTCATATGCTATCCACCTCTGTTAAAAGATCACACATGCCAGAAAGTCACTTGAAACCTTTTTTCCTAATTCCCACTCTCTCACTCGCTCTCTCTCAGCTCTGGTAAAGTATCTTGCTGACAGAGAAGCCAGCTTTCTTCTGACCTGTCTTGGTTTTCATTTGTGATAACCTGATGCAGGACAAATCACTTCCAGAAGCAGTAAAAACTATCCAAGAAGAAAATCTTGTAGCTCAGGAGCACAAGAGAGAGTCAGAGATGATGATGTTCTAGCAGGCTGTTAGGTTTCAATGTAGTAACCATGAGTCTTGTCTGGTCTTTGCAGAGTGGGAGGGATTTTAAAGTCCCCATTCGTCTTCCAAGTCTGCACCACAGACACTTAGCAGGTGTGCCAAACCATTCCAGAAAGAGACCTGGTTGTCTAGGAAGAGGTTGTAACTGTAAAATATACTCACTGCAAAACATAGAAGAGAATGTAGTAATTTTAGTAACGAATTAAGTTGTTCTTTAAGTTTTAATCCTTTCATCATCTTTACAATTGTTTATGCAAGAAAAATTGCTTTCTTCATTACTGTGAGAGCCACCGCAGATGGAGATCAAAGCTGTCTATATTGACTAAGCAAATGGATTATAATATTTTGCAGGAGGAGTTGAAATCCAGGGTTGTAACTGGGAGGCCCTTGGCAGGCTGTCTGTATAAGGAGTTTAACATAAATAAGCAAGTACAAGGAAAAGTTTCACAGGAACTCCCAGGCACAGAAGGTGGGCCTTTCAAGTGGGGTGTTTCTGTTGATGGTTATAAGCAAAAGATGTTGCAGCATGTGGCCTCTGAAACCTAGTTACTTCCTCAGCCCTCCCTGGCTATAGGATAGGAAGATGCCAGAACATACCCAGAGGGGCCCCCCCTGCTCATCTTTGTCCAACTACTTAACTGAAGCTTCCAAATTAGAACACTTATTCTTTTTCTCAATGCTCAGAGCCTCTCTCCATTATTATTATTATTTTTTTATTTTGGTATTGTGGCTGTTTCAGAGGTTGATCTTATGGCAGTCCATGTTGTCCAATTCTAGGGCAGAATGATCTCCACTTATCATAAGGTCCTGTCTCTCGCATTAAGGACCATTTGAATACCAGATTTTTTTTTTTTTTTCAGTTGCTCCCTGTTTGCCAGAGGTCTAATAGTGAAGGGAGTCAGGTTGAAAAAAAGACAACCAACATGGAGGCAGTGATTCCCAGGAAAAGTCAGAGTGAACAGGAAACCAGACAGCAGAGAAACCAGCTGAGAGGTGGGAGCTGGAGCCAAGGAAGGCAGGCCAGACTGATGAAGCTCTTCCTGTTAGCCAGGTGTTGTGCTCCATGCTTTATGTTGGCTTTCACATATAACAATCACAACCACACCATCAGGTAGGTGTTGTTATGCCTGATTTTCAGTCAAGGAAGTTGAGGCTCAAAGAGGTTAATGCTTGGCCCAAGTGATACCACTGGGTCAATGGCAAAGCCAAGATTTGAACCAAAACAGGCAGCATTTGCATTGCTGTGCATTCCCTAGAGAGTAAAGACTGTGCTTTATCTCTTATGCCATGTATATTCATCCATATAGGTTGCTGAGGCAAATCCAGTACTGAAAGCAGACAGACACGTCACCCTCTTTCCTGGAATGGACTACCTATCTCTGTGTAACATGCTACTCCAAATTTTGTAGCTTAAAAAAGAAATGTTTTATCATATTTTACAGTTTTTTGTGGATCAGGAATGCTGGCAGGGCCACGCCCGGCAATCCTATTCCATATGACACCAATTGTGGGTCACTTGCTGCTGTTCACCTGCATCCAGGTTCTGTCTTCAGGATCTGAAGATGGCTTTCCTCCCGTGTTTGGTGACTTGACAGGAACTGCTGAAAGTTCCTCCCTCTTAAAGCATCCATGTGGTTCTACTGCAGAGTTCTTGGACTTCTTACATGACAGTTCTGGGCTCCATGATAGTGTGGTGGGAGCTACCAGTGCTCCAAAGGCAGAGCCCCAAAGAATCAGAGTGTCCCTTGTGCTATGGGTTAAAGCATCATAGACCAGCTCAGAGTCAAAAACAGGGGAAATCAACCCCACTTGTCAGTGAAGGGTGTGTCAGAAAATGAACAGCCATCCTTCATCTGCTACAGTTATGTGCTCTTCCCATGGAATCAAATGAAAAGTCTGATTTTTAAGACAGGGCTTGTCATGCACCACAGTATGACGAAAACAGCATTTGTTTTACTGGTCTCTCCCTTCCATGACTCCACCTTGCCCTCATGCTCAGACATCCAATCACCCTTTACCTATGTCCCTAAAACCTGTGCTCAAAAAAGATGAGATACCCACGACTCCCCTGACCTTTAGGGATCCTTTCATCTTGATCTGTATCTTTAATTGAAGGAAGGATTTTTCTCTTCTTAAAAAATGTGTTGCTCCTCAAAGTTTTGGGAGAGAAAGCAGGAAGGAGTTTGGGCAGAAAGCCCTTGACAGAGCCAGTAAACGCCAGACCACTCCCAACCCTACCCCCACGACAGTTATTGCTGGGTCCACCCTGTTTTATGGGCTATTCACATTCTCCCTGCTGCTTGCTCGCTCTCTCTATCCCTCTTTCTTTTCTTCACTCTGGGTGTTTTACTCTTGGTCCATACACACATGTGGATTTATATTTTTAGATTTGTTTATTTCTTCAATTGCTTGCCCGGGTGACCACAAGTCGTCAAATACATAAAATCACAGGTTTTTTTTTTTTTTTTTTACTTAGGTGACATAAGAATCCAACCATTCCAGGAAAGGGGCAGATGACATTTTTCAGGGCTGTAGTCCCAAAGAGGCATTTATGAAAAGGGGGGGAAAAAAAGTCTACAAAGGATGTGAGAATCGTATTCATGGGTCTAGGTTAACATGGGTCTTTTTAGGTTGTTCCAGAAGCTTGCCTCTCATGTCTGTGTCATTTTCTTCCTCCCTCTCTCCCTCTCTCTTTGGGATACTTTTTTTCTGTTCTATTTTGAGCACCACAGCATAGCTCTTTTATTCCATGTGTCAGCCGCAGACGCACATCCAGTTGAAAAGCACCCCCAGCCACCACTGCCACCACAATGCCTCTGATACTCTGGTGGCCACTGGAGCCTCTGGCCACACGAATCTGTTGATTTGTGGCTTCTCTGTTGTTTTAGCTCTTAGTGTTACCACTGGGAGGAAAGCTCAGATGAGGGAAGAACGCTGGAAGAGTAAGCCAGTTATGACAAAGAATTGCTGCTGGTCCAGTAGGCTATACATAATCCCCATATTTCGACTCCATGGTGGCCATGTCATCTCATCCCCCAGTCGTGTCATGGAATGGGCTTCCCAAGTATTGAATGCCCTTTCAAAAGTCATTTTATACTGTATTCTTCTTTTTCTTTTCTTACTTAAAATTCTACTGTGTTCTTTTACTTTTTGCACTAACAATCTATACATTTTCTATTTATAAAATGTAGCACAGGTCCAGTGAAGAATCTTGGAAATAGAAACATGGAAAAATATCTGAAAGGCAGCCACTCCCTGATAACCACATTCATTCACTCATTTTACTTGCTCAACAGTAGTTGTTACATATGTACTATGTGAAGTACTTTGGGTATCCGAGATGCAAAAGGAATTAAAAAGGGAAAGCTGATGGCCTCTTGGACTTTAGTTTAATGGGGAGAACAACATTGAACAATGACATGATTATGAACATAATTTTAATAGCTGCATACTACTCCATCATTTGCATATACTTTGGGTTAGATTGACCCTTTTGTTTGGTTTTGGTTTTGTAGTAGGATCAAACACAGGGCCTTGCACATATGAGGCAAGTATGCTACCACTGAGCTATACCCTAACCCCTTTTTAATATAATACATATATTTTATTTAAGCTAAACTATAATTTATTACACTAATCATATTATTAGATATTTTGATTTTCCAGCATTTTGTTATTATAAAATATATTTCATATACTTGTATATAAATCTTTGACATAAACTCATTATAGGATAAACTCAATATAGGATTATTAGTAAGTCAACAATGGGGCATTTTTAAAGATTAAGTATAGTTGCTGTTGATTTGTTTTCTAGAAGAATCTTTCCTTATACACTTACCAACCCCAGCCTATAAGTAATGCAAGTATTGTCATACTCTTGCCCACAATAAATATTAGTCAAGCTATGTTTTACTGTGTTTTATGTGGTTTTTCAAAATGAAAATTTTTTTTGTTCTTATAAAAGCAATAAATGCTTATTGTAAAATAAAAATTAAATAAATACAGATGGGACATATCAGAACCAAGAAGAGAAATCAGCACCATCCTGTCTTATTCAGCAGTAATAACAGGTTATACTTAGCTGTATATCCTTCCAGACTGTCTTCTTTCCACCATTCAGCCCCATCCAAAGAACATGTCCCTTAAGAATACCTTTTAGTCTGGGTGTGATGGTGCACATCTGTAATCCCAGAGGCTCAGGAGGCTAAACCAGGAGGATAGTGAGTTCCAAGTCAGCTTCAGCAACTTAGTGAGGCCCTAAGCAACTCAGTGAGACCCTGTCTCTAAATAAAATATTTAAAAAGGGCTGGGATGTGGCTCAGTGGTTAAACACCCTGGGTTCAATCCTTGGTACCAAAAAAAGCTCTTTTAGAACTAGTTAACATGGTTGCCACACTTGGCTCTGCAACTAACTGTCCTGAGTACTTCTAAGCAAGTGTTATGGTTACTTCCATCCCTAGACTTTGGCCTAACAGTTTTATTTCTGTATTCCCTTTAGACCAGAGTTTCTCTGTCTTAGCACTACCAAGAGCTTAGCCCAGAAAATTCCTTTTTGTAGGAATTGTCTTGTGCATTGTAGGACTTTTAGCAGCACCCCTGACCTCTACACATTAAAGGTAAGTGGCATACCCAACTCTGAGTTGTAATAATAAAAAAATGTCTTCAAGTACTGCCACATATACTCTAGGGGACCAGGGGCAAAACTGCCCCTGACTGGGAGGCACTGTATTAGACTAAAAAATACTGTGATCCCATTTCTCATGCATTTTAGTGGTTGCAACAAATCAGAACTTGGGGTGTTTGCCAGCATGCTTTGTCCTGGGAGGCACAGGAGATGGTAGATATGGGAACAGCAGGCTAACCAAGGAGGAAGCACTGCCTGAGATCACTAGTCCAGACAGCATGCCAGGGACAGTTCTGGAACACGTGCACAGGAAGACCATATTCTGAACCATGGTTAAGCCTCAGGTGTCTGGGCACTGCTGGTGTGTTGTAAAACACTTTTCTTTTGGAATAGTTACATTGTAAGCCAACAGGGTGATGAATTATTGAAGGGTTCTTTTTGTATAAACATATTTATCATCTTTCTTTTTCATCAGTCCTGTGGTGAACAAGGGGAGGCAGAAACAGGGAAACATTTTGCAAAGAGTCTCAAATGTTAACTCCCTTTGGTGAATGGCCCCCTGGTTTGAGGTGTTATTTCTTTCCTTAGTCATCTCTCTGCCTCAAGGATGCTTTTTAATGCAACTATTGTTCAGAAAAAGAATCAACCTGTTTTCTAACACTTCCCTCCTTGTTTATTTATTTATTTATTGGTGGTAAAAGAAAGCATGGCAGTTTATTAAAAATGAGACGGAATGGCAGAGAGACCTTTAAAAAAAATGTGTTTGGAGCCTCTGTTGTAATGGCCAACCTAGTAGTTTAAGCCCTATTCTGATTCTCTAAGTGATGGTATTGAGCTTTAGTGAGTATTAAAATGATATTTCACCCAATGTGTGGGGTTGGGGACTTCCAGAGAGTTAAACATATTGAGAAAACCTCTCAGGAGCAAGGCTGGGGCAGCACTGGGTCCCAGCGGCTGTTGGGCACATCTCTTGGCCTGGTGAGCCACACAGGTGTGCCTGCTCTCAGGACTGACAGGAGGGATGCAGCTCAGTAGGCCACAGTAGTGTGGGGTCTCAGCAGGGAGAGAGACAAGGACAGGTGAAGAGAAGGGACCAGGCTAACAGTAATGAAGCTGCGCTGAGGGTCTGGGGGTCATGGCAAGGCAGAGCAGGTAGGGATGGAGTTGTTCCTAACTCTACCCTCTCTGAGGAATTGTTTGTTTCTTTAGATCACTACTTCTCAAATGATTAAAGAGCTCTTGGTTGGGGAAGCTTCTAGAAGAGGCCTCCTGGATGTTCCAATAAGGGTGGGAGATGGAGGCTGTGTTGTTGAATAAGCAGGTGAATGGCAAACTTTGTTTTGTAGAATAGTACCTATCTTGCAGTTGAAGAAAGGCACACTCTGAGAAAAAGAAAAGAGGTGAACCCATTGGCAGATTTTTATATTTCTGGTTTTCTATTTAATCTTTTTGAACCCTAATTTCAATATCTGCAGAAATCAGGACATGGTTTGTTTTTATTTAACTCATACTTTATCTACTTTTCCAGAGGTGTTGAGCTGGCCTACAATGAACCCACAAACTAACAATGGTAAAAACAGATTAAATCAAATGCAGTTGTTGAAAAGCAATGATTTTTGACCGACAAAAATGAAATAGGTCTATCCTACTAGAAATCATCATTTAGAAATTAGAACCGAGATAAATGAGGTTGAAGAGAAGGATGACCAACCAATGCCAGGCAGAGGCAGGGAGCGGGTAGATATGGACACATGGACTGGCACACATGGTGGTAGTTGGTGGAGCCTTAAATGTTTCTGGAAACAGAAACATGAAGTGGGATGGCACTGGTCAGAAGAAAGAATATCACCACTCAGGGGCCTGAATTTACTCTTTATATTTTCATCTGAAAGTAATTCTGTGTGCAGGGCCTATGGATGATGGAGTAGATTATTTCTTCAAAACGTGCTTACAGGAAACACAGTCGTAGATTTCATAGGTCGCCTTCTCGAGATGACGATCCCACATTCACAGCAATGTAGGCCTCTACAGTTGTTTTTAAAAGAAACAGTATTCTAAAATGGCACATACTTTATGTTTGTGTATTATTTTACAAGCAGTGAAAAGGAAATTTTTTGCTTCCGCTACATAACATTTAAAAGTACTTCCTTTTAGTATAGAGGAATTTCCAGAACCCTTACTCTAAACCTCAATTCTGTTAAGTCTGTTAGAGATAGATTTTATTGATTGATATCTTTGTATGTCTGATTACCACTGATGGCACTTTGTGTCTTCTTAAAATAAGTTCCCACAATTTATTTATGTAATCTAAATAATTAATCACAGAAACTTTTTTGTCTTGTTTTACAAAAAAAAAAAAATATATATCAAATTAGTTAACAAGTCATTAATCTGATGAGAGGTTGCCTCTAACATCACTGTGTCATTTTCTTGACTTTGGATGGTTGTTTGCTTTTCCTTGTACAAACAGCACCAACAGTTAATATTTCTGAGCCTTCACTGTGTACCTTGCTGTGTTTTAAGAGCTTTAGATTCATAATCTCATATACTCTACACAACAGTCCCATGACGTACGTACTACAGTTACTCCTGTTCTGTTGATAAACAAACTGAGGTTCAGAAACATTTTTTAAAAAAAGAAAAACAAACTTCCCAAGGCCACCTGGCTAAGCAACTAGTAAGCCAGGAGACAAACTGAGCAGTGTGGGTCACATGACCCTCATTCTTTTTCACAGTACGCTCCTCTGCCTCTCTATAGAGACATAGATGATTGTTCTTGGCTGCTATTTAGTGGAAATGAAGTGTGTGCTTCTAACCCATAGAAAAGAAATGGTTTGAATTTGTCACATGGGAACATGGGCAGTAGAGGGACTGGGCAGCCAAGAAGACCAGAGCCACCTGGATCTCAAAAACCTTGAATCCAAGAACTAGAAGGATCACTGGAGGTCTTCATGTCCTACCCTCAAAGCCTGCACAAGCTAACAGGTGAAGGGCTGAGCTATGCTGAAAACAGGTGCACCCTGAGTCTTACAAAGCAGAGACACCATAGATCTGGAGGTCTGGATTCCAAGGAGCTCGAGTTAACAAAATGAAAGCTGGAGGCTATAGACAAGACACCAATTCTGGGTACCCTAAGAAGAGGCTAGGAAATGGGAACTTTCCTTCAACTAAACTGTTGCAGTAACTTGGGCAAAAGAATGTTACCTCTGGACACAATTTACTTCATCTGGAAAAATAAGCACAGTAGGTCACTATAGTAATGTGGCTTCTGATAGCTGCTGTTTCTGTGGGGCTCAGGTTTTCAGACAGAGGTCTGAGCAATAATAGGAAGTTGAGATTTACCAGAAAAGGTGAAACAGTGCTAGCAGGGGAACATGAGGCTTTCTTCCAAGCAAAGGCTTTCAGGGACAGGGTTGGCCTCAGAGAATGGCCAGGGCCTGACCACTGTAAAGTGAACAGAGAGACCAGCAAAAGATCAAGGCACTTGGAACAGGTCTTCCGTTACTGAGCTCCAGTTTCCTTCCTTCTGAGTCACAATACTGGCCAACGGGGTGATGCGGAATCCACAGCTCTCACTGCATCCCAGGAGGGTGAGCACTGGTGAGCAGAAAGTCACTCTGTCCTCCTTAACACTGGAAAATTCTATTAACTTAATTTAGACTCCCCACTCGATGCTCCACCAGCCCAAACTCATTTCAGCCGAAGCTGTTTTTAAAGCTTGTGTACTATGGTGAGACATCTGAAGTAGGGTGTTTTACACGTTTAGTTTGCCTTGAATAGAAATGCATCCAAATCGGGTCTCATTAGAGCACTGCTGGTGTATGATTTAGGCAATTTTACCATTATCTGCAAAGAGAAGAAATCATGGATACATTCAGACATAATTCCGTAGCATAAAAGTGAAATCTCCTCTTCATTGCTCTGACTGCTGGATTTTTATTTATTTTACTTAAGCTTCTGAAGTAGTGAGCATTGGGAACTCGGTGAATGTGATCTCAAAATTTTAATGAATTTTTAGAACTTGGACTGCATTAATGGTTTTTAGGGTGACCTTTGGTGTTCTCATTTAAAATACTTAGTTATTCCTTGAATTGAGAAAAGTATAGTTTTAATAATAGTTTTAAAATATTTATTGAATTCTACTCTGGGTCAAGCAGGGTACTGTGGAGAAATTCCAAAGAGACAAAAGACAGACGCTACTCTAAAGAAAAGTCCCTTTGGGCTAATTTTATGACTGAGACCCAATCCCCCAGGTATTTGGTGAAGTATTCAGCATTGGCATGAAGTGTCTGCTCAGTGGTATTCAGGATAATGATTGTAAAGTGATCATAACAAGGCAGATGATCACGTCTACCTGAGTTTTGAAAAATAGCAGCTTTATTGAGAAATAATTCACATATCAAAAATCATCCTTTAGTATTTTAGATTCAGTGGAATATTTGCAGAGTGTGCAGCCATAATTCCAGAACATTTCTATCACCCCCCCAAAAATTCCATATCCATTAGCAGTCACTTCCCAACCCCTCAGCTTCTAGCAAACACTCATCTTTCTAAGAATTTTGCCTATTTTGGACATTTCCTACAAACAGAATCATACAATCAGTGGACTTGTGTGACCGATTCCTGGCTCAGCATGTTTTTGAGGTTCATGGGTATTGTAGCATGTACCAGTACTTCACTTACTTTGATTGCCCAGGAGGATTCTGTTGCATGGTGTTTACCTTCCTTGGTGAACTATTTCTCTTCCATTGATTGAAGTGTCCTTTCTCCTAAAAGATCTTTACCTCTGAAATAGCACTTAGCATACTGAATTGTAGCTGGATGTATGTCCCACTAATCCTCGAAGAAAGAACCATGCTGTCATAACCTCGTGTTCCTGATAACTCTCAGGCAGAGAAGGCATCCTTCCTTGTGCATTACAAAGGCGAGGAGTTGAATCACCAGAGCTAGATAGAGTTTCTCTTTGAACACTTCCTGGAAGTGGTCATTTCCAAATGACTTCAGAAAATAAAATCAAGAAAAAAATCTCAATAAGCAGAATATATCATGTTATAAGTAGACTGGGGTCCTAGGACTCTATCTCATTGCCTCAATCTGATAACAGTTGTTTAAAAGTGAGTGAGAGGATGATGTGTATGGGCACTAGTGCAGTGCTATGCAGGACTTCCAAAGAGAACATTGTCTTTGGCCTGTGAAGAAAGATCTTAAAATCAGATTTAAGCCCAGTGTGACACAAATGTCTCAAGTCAGCAAAACCATTTATCAAAAGAATTCTACTAACTCCAACGGTATGGTGGTCTTCTAGCCCTCTTACTTCCTGTTAGAACCCACAAATGATAGAGCCCAGAAAGCACCAGCCTCAGGAAACCTACATTTTAGAGGGGAGAATAACCTCAGAAAATTAATTCTCTAAACTCTAGCTGTCACTTTCACAATTAATTAGCTGAGAGTTCCTTGAGAGAACATTTATGCTGTCGTGGCTTGATTTACTTGAAATAGTAGAAATATGTGGGCTTTCCAAAGGGCGTGGTAGCATAAAACCCTTGGCTTTCACAGCTATGGGTTTCTTTTTTTTTCCTTTTTTTCTTTCCCTGAAGATAACTTACATTATCTTCAAAGGAGTTTTAGGAGAACTTGATCCTGAGGTGAAACAAGTGAAAGTTTGAAAATAATTACCAATGAAAATAACATTCTGGAGAGCTCCTTGGGTGGTCTGCTGGAGCATGCCATCAGGTGGAAGAAGCCAAAACATTTATCCTCATCCAGAATTTCTGATTCACAGTGGATCTGCTTAAGGTCAAGCTCCATTCATACAAAGAGGGATTGGGTTTTCCAATCCACCATGGTCCTCTATTGTGTAATTTAGTTTCTGAATGGCCATATTGATATTACTGTCATGAGTAATTTCCTCTGGCAGTTCCACCACTGAACACATTGATGGGACAGTAGCAGACATATTCTGATGGACAGGTTGGGATGGGACTGTTTCTCTAAATTGTCTCCATACATCACACACAGATACTAAAATTTCCTGGATAACAGAACTGAGTCATATTATCATTTGTAGACTTGCCCAATTTTTATGCTCACAGATCTTGTGATTTATTCAGGTTTGGAAGAAACTAGACCTAGAGTATATTAGATAAGACTCTGTCTTTGGAGCACAATGCCTGGGTTTCTATCCCAACTCAGATATTCAAGCTGTGAGACCCTCAACAAGTGATGTCAGCATATGAACCTCAGCATTTTTGTTGTTTCCATTGTTATTGTTATTTTTGTGCTGATGAACAAGTAGAATTTGTTAAGAGTTTCCTATGAGCTATCTACCTGATAAATGTGTACTTAGATCACTTTACGAGGTACAGGTATGATTACTCTCATCCTTTTGCCAGTAAGAAAAATTAAACCTAAAGACATCAAATAACTTGCCCTGAATCACTTATGACAAATGGAAAATGCAGGTTTTGAACTCTGGCAGTCTGATCCCAAAGGCCATGCACTTAACCATAATGCTACTTCATAAGGAGAAAATAAGATTGAGATAAGTGGATATCATTTATCACCTCTCAATTTTCACAATTCTATGAGTAATTTCATAAATTTGATACCACTAATTTGCTTTAGTGGTTTATAAGCAATTTCATGAACTAGAACAGGAGTTTGCAAACTCTGGCCTGTGAGTCAAATCAGGTCCTTGCCTATCTGTACCAATAAAGTTTTATTGGAACACAGTCATACTCATTCCTTTATATGTTGTCTGTGACTGAGTATTCCACAACACAATCTAGGCACAAAGCCAAAATAATTACTTTTCTGATACTGACCCCTAAGCTAGAATGTAAGACTAGAAAGTTGGCAACTTTATTCTGTTTATTGCTATATGCCTGACATCTAGAATAGTGATTGTTACATAGTAGGTGCTTTATACATTTTTAATGAATAAAACAAAATCTTGTTGTTGATAACTTCATCTACACTCTCATGGACATAGCTTCAGTATAGAAAAAATCTTTGATGTTCAAGTATATCAGTTTTTGGAGAAGTAAATGCATAGCATATTTTTATCTATTTTCTTGAGCATTTGCAAAAGAGGGGACATACTAGATATAAGATAAACAATTGTTTCAGATTTTTCTTTTTTCCCCTGGGACTTGATGCCTTGGATTGGTAAAATTAATATTGACATTTAAAACTAGGTTACCCGTTTTAGGTGGGTATCTTGTAAATGTGACCAGAAAGATAGAGAGGATGCTTTGTATTCTTTTATTTTTCCCTTGTTTTGTGAATTACTAGGTGAAAGATAAAATTCCATAGTATTTTATACCTATTACCTACAAAATTTGCTTTTTGTTCTAGAATGTATTATTTGGGGATACTTAGAACAGCAGCTGGATATCTCTAGTTATCTCAATTTAATAGAGCTAATACAGCTAATTGGAGGTGGGAGTTGTTCAGTGGAAGGTACTTCATATTCCAGAACAAACTTAGAAACATAATAGCTGTGGCAGCTTTTTTTTCCCCCAAATTCTTATAGTCATTTATCTTAGCAGTGAATTAATTAATTTTCTTTCATTATCTGGTACTTAGTCATAAATGTTGTCATTCTCATTATGTCATTCTGCAAAACACTCTCTACATATTGTTAATGCTGCTAAACTGTGTGAGTTCACTGCTAGTCATATAAATGTGTTTGGAAATTATTTTGGTAGAAATAATATTTATCTTTAATAGTATTTATCCTTGCCAGGTCTTTTAGAAGCATATGTAAACTTCTGGAATAGATCTAAGGGTCATGGCCATTTATTTGCTCATTTTCTTATTCAAAAAACCTTTGCGCTAAATTCTTGGCTCAGTGTTCAGAATACTAGAAAACACACATACTTTTTACCCATAGGAGATCACAACCTGATGTGGAGGATGTTAGGGAGACAGTCACATGTGAGAGGAACAATTTAATCATGGATGAGGTGAGGCTCCAGGACACAGAAGAAGGTTCCAGCTGGAGTTGGGAGACATGAGAAATCAAGGAAGTATCTTTAAAGACTTAGCACTTGATATAAAACCTGAAAACCAAGAAGAAGGAAAATAGGAAAGAGAGGGAACCCTTAAATACAGAATAGAAAAGTGGAAAAAGAAAGAATGAGTCCTGATTATCTTGGAGAGGAGATCCTGAAGGGCACAGGGCACACAGCAGTAAATGCATGCTCTCACGAAGCAGCAAACTGGTGAGCAGGGCTGGGGGTAAGGAGGAGACTGCAGGAGATAAGCAACAATGCCAGACACGGAGGAAGTTGTGTGCCATGCCAAGGAGTTGGATTAGATAGTTTTGGTGCTGGGCAACCATGAAAGAATGGCCACTTGTTCTGTGATTGGAATGAACTAATTAATTGGAATGGTAAATAAGAGTAGTGACGCTAGTATTTGAAGCAACATCTTTGATCTCTAGATAGGGAGATGATCCCACTGTGAAGCTCCAGAGGTCCCAGAAGATGCCACACAAAACCTTTGCTCCTGTCACTGCCCTGCTTTGCACTTGGTCTGACTCCACGCTGTGTGCCTTGATACTGCCTTAATGTGACCTCTCATGAAGCATCTGAATTTCTTTTCTTGGTACCAGCCTCCAGAGTTAAGACCGAAAAATATCTGCCTGTGTCTGTCCCAGTGTATTCTCCAAAGTGTCTTTGCATGTGATCTTCCTAACGCTCCCATGAGAGGTGTGGAGCCTCTCACAGATGCAGATGACCATTCTACAGAGAGTCAAAGAACTGGAACAAAATCAGTAGCTTTACCACTGCTACATCCCCAGATTCAGGACACTTGCTTTCTAATAGAGTTCCCCAAATGAGCTGCAGTGAATTACCCTCCAAAACATAAGTCCATCCATGAAGTTTTTAAATAAACATTTATTTTGGAATAATTTTAGATGTGCATAGAGTTATGAAGGTAGTACAGAGAGTTCTCATATACTCGTCAACTCATTTCCCCTAGTTTTAATATCTTACTCAACAATGGTTCATTCATAAAACCCAGAAATAAGCATTAGCACATTACTATTAGTTGACATCTAGACTTTATTTGTATTTCACCAGTTTTTGACCCTATGTCCTTTTTCTGTTATGGCATCCACTCCAGGATACCCCATTGCATTTAGCATCCTTAATTATACATGACTGTGGCACATGGAAGCTAACTACTCCACCTAAGAGGCATCGAGTCTGGTGAGACAGGAAGAGAGAGAGCCATTTCTATAAAAGGGAAGGATCTTCCTTTTTCAGTAGAAAAAAACACCTAGCTCTAGGAATGTAGGAACAATTCCCTCATCAACTATCTGAAGCTGAGTGGTTTCAACAAGGAAGAACAGAGTCAAAATCTGAGCTGGTGATACTCATTTGATGAGCGGCATTACAGGTAGTCTGGCTGGCCATGGCGCTTGAGACAAGAGTTGCACATAAAATACTTCAAACCTCAAGTAAATGCAGTCCTCTGGTCCCATCAGCAATGCTTTGTTTGCTAGGGCAGTGGTTCAGTGAAGTCATTATTTGGTGCACCTTAAGCTTGTAAGCTGAACTCTAAATTTAACAGGAAAGTTACCAAATACTTTTAAAGTGCCCTTGAAGATTTTGGCCTACAAATGTGTGCTTTGGTGTGGTTTGAGAAAAAAACAAAACAAAACTTTGATCTGCGGCAGGAATGTAATTTGGGAAAGTGTGCAAAACTTTTGTTGCCTGGATCTCTCCACCCCATCTCCCTTTGTAGACTTGACCTGTGGTGCACTGAAGTCCATTCTAATTACTGCTCCCCTTACTTGTTCTGATGTGCTCAGAAACCATTTCCAAAAGTTCTTGTTTTGGAGAAAAGAGGATCTGGCTGGCTTTGCACTGAGTAGCAGAGTCTTTACAGCTTGAATTTCTCAGCAAACCAGTCAGCTGTGCTATATCCTCATAATGAGACGAGTAGAACAACCAAGAGTTAAGAAGTTGTTTTAAAAACACTTCTTGGCAGGAGCTCACACTGATTGTCTTGGAAAAGGACAACATGATTAGAACTTGTCTTACTCTATGACCAGAGGCAGGCATGCTTTCATGTCACAAGGACAGTTAATCCACTTTTTACAAGGACTAGTGAGTGTGAGGACTGGGGTAACATAAAATGCCTGTGACCACTGAGGACCAGAATGCCTGACAAGGGGGTAGAAAACTCAGGCCATTGTTCAAGAAGCCTTATGCTTCTTTGACATCAGGCACTGTTATGGTTTGGACCTACAATATCCCCCAAAGGTCATGTGCATGCTTGGTTTCAGCCTGTGGCACTATTGGAAGGGAGTGGAAATTTTAGGAGATGGGGCCTAGTTGAAAGAGGTGGGTCACAAGAGGTGTGCCTTTGAAGGGTATATTTTGTACCTCCACCCTCCCCCCCCTCTCTCTCTGCCCTCCTTCCCTCCCTTCCCCTTCTCCTCCCATCCCCCCTCCCTCTGCTTCCTATCTACTGTAAGGTGAGGAACTTTGCTCAGTCACACCCCTCCACCATAATATATTGCCGCATCATGGGCCCAGAAACAATGGAACCAGCTGACCATAGACTGAGACCTCTGAAACCATGAGTGAAAATAAAACTTTTCTCAGGTAGTTTGTCATAGGAATGTAAAGCTAGCTAACACTATGTTCCTGTGCAAAAGTATTTGAGCATCATTACACACATACAGTTATGATGACTGTCTGATGTTAAGGCAGAACCTGTCTGATCTTTGGTACATGGACATTTGCGCTAAAGACTCCATGCTGCTCTATCATTGCTGTTGCCACTATTTACCTGCATCTTCTTTTCAGATTCAGGTTCTTGTTGCCCATCAAAGACCAGCATATGAACCACTTCTTTCATGCCACCAGATATTCATAGAGAGAGCTTTTCATTGCCTCTCCATAATTCCCACTTGTCACTGTCTGGTTGTATAAGTAGGTGTCTAATTCTCACTCATATAGTACAATTAATCTGTGCACAGGATTTATGTTTAATTTACCTCTATGTAGCTCCACAGTGCTTAGCATGCTGCTTGTCATATCACAGCAGTTCAGTAAATATCTCAATTAATAACACCTGCTATCTATAGCCAATTATAGCCAATGACAGAATAATCCTAACCTTGCTCACCACCTTATGAATGAAATCACACACGCACACACACACAAATAGGAAGACCTGGTAAGATGTCTGATTGAATTCTAATACCATTGTTACAAAGGCCACTTCATAGAGATCTTTTCTTTGGCCTCACCAACCATGATTAGCTTTCAGCATGAGAAAAGATAAGCAGGCAACCAAAGAAGATCCAGAATCCCAAAGTCACTTTTCCTGAACATCACTGTGAATTTGTTGTCATGCACTGTATCCTAGTCAAGTTGCCTCCTATCTCGGGGATGTACATGTGGAGGGAGGAGGAAAGGTAGCACAGGGGACAGGAGGAAGAGCACCTGGGTGTCAGGGCCAGAATTCTCCATAGGGCCAGCACCACTTACATAATTTCTTGTCTGTTTATGGTTTTCCAATGAGAAAAGGAGGTATGGTTGCACACTTGACACCTTTTTTTTTTTCCTGGAAGTCTGAGGAGCCTCCTATTTAGGAGCTTTAAGAAAGCCATGACCTGGGAACAGCTGAGGCAACTTGAAACTTTAAACACATATTTATAGTACCTAATATGTGGCCAACCACATGCGGGACACTGTGTGCCACCAAATCTGCCTATTTACCTTTGGAGCTTTTGCCAGTCATGTTTCTGTCTGACAAAGTACTGATTGATCTCAGAATGATAAGTTGAGACACATCCTTTATTTTTTGAGACTACTGTTTCTTCTCTGATTATATGCACCTGGACAGCCTGCATTGTCAATAATCTGGGGTGACCTCTGCAGCCAAACCTCCATAGTAGATGCCCCTCCAGGGATTTTATGGAAATGAAAAATCCATCTTTAAAATCATGAAATCAACCTACAGCCTCTATATCTCTGGGAAAGTTCCTACCTATTAAATCAGCCCTGTCTGTTGCCTGATAACTCCTTAGGCAAAGGTCAGCAATAAAAAAACGGTTACCCTGGCTGTGACCGGGACCTGCAATTTTATGGTCATTCCAGCTAAAATATAGGGAACTGGTATATTCTTTGCTTTCTAAATGTGGCACATTTTCTGGTGGGCACCACCAGAAAATACAGTAAAATAATGATGATAAACAATGTAGCAATTCTGTCCAAGTCTATAGTAAAGAAACTGGAATATCCATCCTGTTTGGTGTGTATTCTGGATGGCTTTCTTGTTTGAAGTCAGCTGTCTGTGCCTTAGTGGAAATAATCAGCATGCCAACCTGTGTTTGGCAAGCCATGGAGAGGGCAGCTCTTTACTTGCAGATAGGAAGGCATGAAGTGTACTTAGACATTTTCTCTATTCTCCTCTTCCTGGGCGTTTTCTCCCTGGAAAATGCTTTAATATCCAATTGATAGGGTCCCAAGTGAAATTTACACATGAAAGAAGAAAGAACTTGTAATAAAATGGTATCAGAATCCTTTTTTAATCCTCCCCCCATACCCTTTTAGTATCTCTAATTGAATGGATTTTGCCTTAGTCTGTTTTGTGTTACTGTTAACAGAACACCTGAGACAGAAATTCATTTCTCATGGTCTTGGAGGCTGGGAAGCCCAAGATGGCAAGGATCTCCTTGCTGTATCATCCAGGGGTAGAATATGTAAGGGTAGGGCAGCAAGAATGCAGGAGAGAGGAAGGTGACTGAACTCATCCTACTCTAGGAACCCACTCCCAGTATAACTAAGCCACACAGGTAATAACAGCTTTGATTCATGCTTGGGGACTGAGCCCTCGGGACTTAATCCCCTCTGAAAGATACCACCTCTCAGCACTACTGCCTTGAGGATTAAGTTACATGCTTTAAGGGGACACATTTATACCGTCACAGATTTTATACCAAAATATCATAATTGGGGGAATTGGAAGGCAGCCTAAGGGTAACCTCATCCAGCCCCTTGTCTGGAGTTTAAGTTCCCCTCTCAGTAGCCACACAAGCAGGGTTGGGTTATGACTCCAAGTCACACGTGCTTCTGATGAGTGTTTGCTAACCAAGAGAACGGTCAGGTTTGACGTGAACTTAAGCTAATAAAACAGCTTTCAATGCCTGAGTTCTCTTAAATAATAATAGCTGCTTTTTTCAGATGCTCACTAAATATATTACTGTGCTAAAAGCTTAAGTGCATGACATGTACCAACTTATACTATTCACAATAACTTTAAAGGGAGATTCTATTACTCCCATTTTACAGTTAAAGAAACTAGGGCTTAAGTAAATGAACCTAAGTGCTCATCTAGTTTATCCACAGACCCTTTCCAATGACAGGGACCACACAGTTCTGCTACAACCAGCTCTGGCTCTCAGAAACTGCTTTTTTTTTTATAAGATAAAATGTGTCTCCCTATAAATCAAGCAATATGTATTACCTGCTAAATTTCTAGCACTGTGCTATCCATTTCAGATTCAAAGAAATGATGAGTTTTATGGTTTAATTATTTATATTTCACCTTGTTTTAAGAAATATTTGGGGTCAGAGACAAGGAAACTTATATACAAAAATGGCAAAATATAATGAAAGACCACAGAATCAGAATCAGAGAAAGTATAGATAAAATTGAAAATTATCATGGCCAAATTAAAAATAAACAATACAGATCCTATGGAGAAAGAAAAATTTTATCAATTAATTTCATATTTGACCTGGGCTTCCTATCCACCAAAACAATTTTTTTAAAAAGTGGGAGGAGACAGTGGTAGTTCATGATTCTTATTAATGGAACAATCATTAAAATGGGGTAGCTCTTCTCCTGAAATGAAATTGTGAAAGAAATCTCTCATGAGACTTCATACAGTGAAAACTGAGAGATCAAGTTAGCTGTAGCCTCATAATACCTATAGGATATGCATTAATAGATTTAGCATGTTGATATACTTACGTTCTTGCAACATTTTTGTTGTATTTGCTGTTCTTGCTGGAATTCAAGATGAGAGTATTAAAATAAACTTGGCAAACAGGACAACACAGGTCAAATTTATGTCTGTGGCCTTCCATCTTGTGTCCCCAGGAGGAAAACCTTTTCCACTATTTTTCTTGATACTTCACTTCTCATACCAGATAGTGGGGTTTTTTTCTCCCACAACAATTCAATTCCATTCCACACTCTGGCATATTGCAACTGGGTGTCCTACAATTTAACTCAGTTCAGACACTCTACCTCAAGATAGACACCTTGGGTTCCATAGGTGAAGGGCTCAGTCTCTCAAGACTGCCCCACGTCAGGCACCAATCCAATCCCAGGTTGTCACATGTGATCAACCATCTCTAAATCAATCCAGGGTTTGTATAACTCCCTCCTCAAGTTTGATCATTTGCTCGAATGGCTCAAAGAACTCAGGAAAACGGTAACTTTATTACTAGTTTACTATAAAAGGGCACAACTCAGAAACAGCCGGAAGGAAGAGAAGCCTGGCATGAGATATGGGGGAAGCTGCTGGGAGTTCCCATGCCCCTCTCCTCATGTCACCTCCCTGCATCTGCCTGTATTCAGCAACCTGGAAGCTCTGCAGACTCTGTCCTTTCATGGAGGCTCCAGTGCAATTGATTAAGTCCTTGGCTGGTGGTGACTCCTTCAATCTCTAGGCCCCTCCCTTCCCTGGAAGCCAGGGGTTGGGGTTCAGTGTTCTAACCCCTCTATTCACTTAATAGTCTCCCCTAACAACCAGCCCCCGAATTCTTTTTTTCCAGCCCCCCAATTCTTAAGGCTTTCCTAAATTTACCTCATTAACCATTAATGTCAACTCTGTCGTGTGGAAGAGATTTTATGAATAACAAAATATGCTCCTTTCACATTTATTGCTCTTTTCACTTAGGAAATTCTGAGAGGTCCAGGAACTCAATGCCTACAATGAATGAAAGTCAGGTGTATGTGTTTTTTTATAAATCACAGTATCAATACCCTCAAGAAACATAAGATGTTATCTCTAGCAGAAAGCGTTTTCCTTATAGATCTCTGATATTGAGACATATTAATGTGCCTGAGCACCAGAGTATAAATGATAAGAGAGCAGGGATTAGGGGCTCTTCTGTGCTTCCAAGACCCCCCTCACTTGGGTTGAAACCTGAAGAGGTCCTTTCCAGGAAGGGTTGACCATTGAACTGAACAGGCTGAACAAGTGTTAAAAAAGGATGGATGAAAGAAGTCAGGCTGAATGTGACTGATGTGATTTATTCCTTTCACTGAAACTGTGTCATGTGTCAGTTTCACGTGTCTGTGGAGGATGCTCACCCTTGGCACTAACTGGAAAGTGTAACTTATGTGGGTTCTGGCCAAGGAGTCAATGCTTAGAGTCTCAGAAGACAGATTTGGCTCTAAGCAAAAACCACAACTCTATTTTCCTAAACTAATTTCACTTGTTTGCCCCAGTTAATATTAATAAGCCGAGGGTATATGCTTCTACTTATCAGAGCACAAAGATAGTAGAACAATGGAATTTTTCAAGCTGAAGTGGACTTCAGAGATCTTCTAATAGAGTCTCCCTATTGCAGAGGTGAGGAAGCAGGGCTCAAAAGAAGGAAAGAACCAGGTTCAGATATATTTACAGACAGGACTGGAACCCAGGTTCTTTTCAGCCAATCCTATGCAGGGTCCATGATATCTGATTGACATTATCTTTGTATCTCATTCCTAAGAAGTGGATTGTGGTAGAAAGAACATTGAACCAGGCAATGGAAGAACCAGGATTAAAACATATCTTCATAGTTTAAGCTTGAGTTTCTCTATTCTCTTATTTCCTCTTGATGGCACCAACTTCATTGTGAAAGTGGGTGCCTGATGTTGTCCCCCAAAGCAAGAGGCAAGATAACAAAGTTTCCACAACACTAGCAACACCATGGTCCTTTCGAATCAGCTCAGACTTGTACCAAACCCCAGCAGTGATATCACTTGGTGCTCAGTGACTTTGAACAAATTTTCAGACCTCATCAAACCTTAGCCTTACTGGTCTGCTGCATTTATTGAGTAAATAGATAAGAAGTACAGCTGTCCCTTGGTATTTGTGGAAGATTATTTTCTGGGACCCCAGTGGATATCAAAATCCTCAGATGTACACAAGTCCCTTATATAAAATAATGTAGTATTTGTATATAACCTACATACACACTCTCTTATACTTTAAGTCATCTCTGGATTACTTAATTCCTGATACAAAGTAAATGCTATGTAAATACTGATTATACTGTATTATGTAGGGAATTATGGCATGGAGAAAGTCTGTACAAATTCAGACAGATGAATGTTTTTCAAATATTTTCAAGCTGTGTTTGGCCGAGCCCATGATGCAGAGCCCTGGTACATGGACCAGTGACTGTGGAGGATCTACTACACATAGTGGCTGTGCAATCACTGAGATGATCAAATTGGGCTCATCCCCACGATAGTGCTCCTGTCGTTTTCCATACTGATAAACCACATGTAGGTCTTTAAAGGATGAAAATGCAGAATTGCATGCATCAGAATATAGAGTGTTATAATGTCCCTATGCTACTTACCTGTTTCTACTGATTAAGTAACTCAACCTGCAGAACTCATTTCCATTTCTCTTCAACTAGCCAAACATCCATTTCCACCTACATGGAACCTTCTACTGGCCCGAGGACAAATAAATCACATTTTCAGTGGTCCCAGGACAATTCAGCTTTAGGGGGGGAAAAAAAAGGGATGGCAACATGAAGGACATTTGCTGTGTTGGGCTGTCACCAGGTCCCCACTGGAACCATGAAAAATTATAGCCAATAAAATAACATTTTTCAAAATGTGACACTACCCTTAAATTTATCTTGGGCAATAAATGGATTTTGAAAAGAATATTTGAGGGCAATCCATTCTTCAAGCACTCAATAACATATCATAAATGAATTGTATTATTAATTTATAATAGAATAATTGTTTTGTCTCAACAGTCATTTTCACAAGCTCTGACATTAATTTTCTCCTTCTTTTTAATCATCTCAAAATATTAGCACTTAGGCCACCCCCAGCATGCCACCCAATCCTCTTCACTCCTCCTATAAAATATGGAAATGATTCTGCTTGGCATACAGGATCTTCTGGGCATCCTTTTGTGATAATGAAAAGAGTAAGAACAAAAACAGCTAGTATTGATTGAGGTTGACTCTCTGCCAGAAATCTGCTGAAGACTTTAACTGTATTATTCCATTTAATCTTCCTGGCAATCCCATAAAGTTCATGCCACTGTGATGTCTATAGTACATGGGAAACTGAGGCACAGAGTCATTTTTTCTAAAGCAAAGAAAAAAGAAAGTCACCATTTATTAGGTTTCATGAGTACAGTTTTTCACTCACCAAGTTTACTTAAATTAAAACATGCTTTATTACTATCCCTTTAGCACAAAATATAAATATTGTCTTTAACTGTACACAAGACTAAGTAATGAAGGGTAGAGAGAAATTAAGTAAAATACCTGTTCAGCTAGCACTAAAGCTATGTCTTTAAGAAACTGTTCTTTTTCTCTCCGCTTGCTTCCCCTTTACTTTCTCCCTCTCTCCCTCCCTCCTTCCTTCCTTCCTTCCTTCCTTCCTTCCTTCCTTCCTTCCTTCCTTCCTTCCTTCCTTCCTTCCTTCTTCTTCCTTTCTTGTTCACAATCCAATCTGCCTACTGGTGCGCACTGCTGTATTAGGATGACCTCATCATGACATGTACAGGTGTCTTGAGTGTTTGCTTGTGCAGGATCAAAATACCTGGGTGCCACCCCCAGCTCTGTCACTATAAGTGGCATGTCTAGTAGGTCACTTCATCTCTCTGAAAATCAGTTCTCTAAATTATAAAAGATTGGTCCTAAGATTCCAACATCCCCAGAGGTTATATGGACCACAGGGCAGACACCAGCAACTGTTTATAAATTAATCATGAAAATGATAAGGGAAAAAGAGTCCTAGGAACACACAGTATTTGACATACAAAGACCCAGTCTTGAGTCACAACCCCTCTCAAGGGGACAACAGAAAGAAGAAGCCTGTATGAAAGTTTAATAATAATAATAATAATAATAACCAAAAAAAAAAGCAGTTTTGAAGCATCTTGACACTAAAAGCTCATTAAGATCTCTGTCCCAGCTCTTCCACTCCTAATTGAACAGTTACACAAATAGACATACAGTACAATTGTAACTATAACTAAGGCTCCAACCTCAGAATCTAGTAAATGCTGGTGCACTTCTTGCCACCCCTTTAGAGAGCTGTTCTGGGCAAGCTCTAGGAAGTGAGCCTTCCTATTGTGACTCCACTGAAATCAAACTCAGCACAGACTTTTGCTTTGTTTCCAAGATACAACTCCTGCTTTCCACATCTCTCCCTTAACTGCTGGGATTGTGATCCCTTGGCAAGAGAGGGTGCACCTGCTTAATTCCAGTGGTGTCTGCCAAACTTCTATTAACCTTTTGCTCCAATGGCCTCTGTCAGTGCCTTTTTCCATAGTACTATGGGTCTAAGATGATTTTGTCTGGTCCTCTCAACCTAAGTTCTCTTCCCACTGGGTAATTGACTTATTGCCAATTAATTAAAATAAATATTGAAATAAATATTAGTTTTAATTCTCTGGCCCACTTTTCCCTATCTATGTATGCATGTGTGTGTATGTGTGTGTGTATGTTTGTGCATATGTATCTATACAGATACTTATGTGTGTTACGTATATATATACATATATGTATATGTATATATATACATATATATATCCAAGCTAAGAATTTTAGCAGATAAACAGTTCTGAGTTTCCCTTCTCTTTCTTTTGTTTGACCTTCGCAGAGAAGAGGGATGCCATTACCCACAGGAGGTAACCTTGGGAGGAGGACTGAAAATCAAGGGCTGCCTTTGAATAATGGAAAGTCCACTGAATTCAAAAATATCTAAAGATGGGGGTGAAAGTGTTTAAAGATTTGTGTACAGCAGATATTCACAAAGTGCCCACTTCCTGTTACTCTGAGCTTGTTGCTTTAGATATTAATGGAAGTGGTGATATTCATCAGCAGGAGCCCCAAACCTAGAGTGAATATAATTTGAACTTAAAAGTGAACACCTCCATGAATTATTTTCCTTGCATCCTAAAAACTAAGGATCTATTTTGAGGGCAGTTGGGTATATCTATTGTGGAGAGCCCAATGACCTGGAATTCCTTTAGATCCTCTGTCCCCTTAAAGCTGACTGGGGTAGCCTTCCATGGAGGCACTTAAATGGAAGAGAGTCTAACACACTGGGGTACTGAAAGTCACATTACATAAAGAGGAAGTCAGTTTTGAAAGGTGCCTCATCTCTTGGAATTTCAAAAAAGTATTTTTAACACTTTTAAAGTGAAGAATGGCTGCCTTTTGTTTGAGAACATGGTACAGGAGAGTCCTCATCTCAACCCTGTGCATATTGGTCATATCACACTGTAGCAAACCACCAACAACACCCAGTGTTCCCTCAGTTAAAGAGCTTTGGACACCAGAAGGTGCCTTACCAATGTAGACAGGTGGGTCTACAAACATACCCAGCTTCTTCTAGTTTGATGCAATTTTACAAAAATCTGCAAGTAGGCACATTTTTTCCTGAAATGTGTGATTGACATTAATCCACCTCTACTATCTTGCTTACTTAATAGATGGGTACACTTTATCATCTGTGATCTACATGTGATTGCCTTGTGCATTTTCTAATCCAATAAGGATATAGTATCATGAATGCTGTCTTTAAGATCTAGTTTTATTGTTGACATCCACAGTAACGGCCAAAAGGTCTTTTGGGGAGATTTAGTTGGGGCATGATCAATGAAGATAACCCTACAAACTGTGTGCTCATCATGTCATTGGTTGATGTATCTGTCACTTTCAATTGGAAATCAAGGGGCTTGAGGAAAAAGACTGTCCTGCCTCGGGCCTAACACAGTTTCTGGGACATAGTAGATGTTCACTAAATACCTGAAAAGAGAAAGGCAGTGAGGGAAAATAAAGGGGAATTCCTAATTGAATCCTTAAGACCCAACACTTCTCCTAGCACATAGATGCCCCCTAAACTTGCACATCAAGTTGTTTTGATGTGTATAGCAGACGTTTTAGGATTTTATACTTAGATAACACTAAAACTAATGACCAATACTTGGCATATCACAATTTTAGGGAATTTAGCAGACATAGCTGAAGATTTTGGTTTTACTCCCTTGGATTTTACTGGGTTCTGGCTGTGGGTTGCTATTTGCTGTACCTGTAGTTGAGTTATAGTCCTCTGGAGCAAAGTATTGCTCAGATTATTGTTTTCCTTAACACTTTTGCAAAGAATTCAACCATTTTAAAGAGACAGTGTATTGCAGTTCTGTTTATGCTGGACATGGGATTAAATACCCTTTATTTTCCTAAGTAACTTGACTGAGAGCCTTTATTATTGGAAGCTTGAGTTTGGCATGACCTCAAAGGTGTCAAGTTTCTCGTAACTTTTAGCCATATCATGTACACTTAGATTTTCCACTGATGAGCAAATGATGCATCTGCTATTAGAGAAATGACTATACTCTCTTGGATTGGGTTATACAACAAACTAAAACTAGCGATCAACACATTTGGAATGGTTTGAGAATGCAGATTTGGTTTCATTACCCATCTAAAGGTTTGGATGGTTATCTAAACTTGACTCATCCGATCTCAATGCGTACTATTGAATTTGCAACACAAAGCTCGAAACCTCAAGAGGGAAGACTCCTGACATTTCTGTTCCTGCCAGGTTCCCATCAGGCCAGCCACATTTCAATGAAATGTCCTAGGGCATTTTGGTCTGTCCATTTCTGTTCCAGGTCCAGGCTGTGGTTTCTTTGAAAGCTATAGGTATAGGTGGTAAGCACATGGAAACAGGTCCCTGAGCTCTGAGGAGTCATGTAGGGACCCACTGCAGAGCTGAGGAGAGAGGGTTGGAGTTTTTGCATTTTCTCAACCCATTTGCTTGGTCCTCCTGGAGAAGTAAATTTAGCAGGAATAACTGGATTCATCAGGTAAATTCCACAAACATTGGTTCAGTTTTCCTAATGCACCCTGTTCCAGTGAATCTTAAACTTCAGTGTGGCAACAATTCACCTGGGAATCTCATCAAAAGGAAATTTTAGATTCAGTAGGTCTGGGGTGCTGCCTGAGATTCTGCTGTTCTCACAAGGTCTCAGGTGGTGCTGACACGGCTGGGCCATAAAGAACATCTGAGTTAGCAAAGCGTCGTGTCCAGGAGGGAGCACCATGGGTGAACGGCTGAAGAAGACAGCCTACTACTCTTGGGTACGTCTTGGTGGGGAGACAGACAGTAACCACTCCACAGTTACTCCAAGATAAGGACTCGGGCGAGTGGCACCTGGGGGAGGCCTGAACCAGGACTTAGAGATAAGGAGGAGGCGAACAAGAAAGGAAGTCAGAAAAGAGTATTTCCTGCAGAGGCCAGAGCCGTGGCTGAAAGAGAAACCAAGCAGAAACTCGACACCTTTCTGTTGGGCAGACACCTAAGAAATCGCCCAGTTCATTCCCAATCCCCTAGAAGAAAAATAATGGGACGTATGAAAGCACCGAGCATTCTTGCAGCAAGTCAGCAGCCGCTTACATCCACAGGCACCAGGCCTTCTTCCTGCTGCACAATGTAATTAGAGCATTTGTGTCATGGAGTCAGGAGAAGCAGCGAGCCGAGGGCATGAAGGGCTGGCCTGAGCTGTGCAGAGCCAGCACAGCCGTGCTCCCAGCTTCTTGCAACTCTTTTATTTCTTGTATATTGTCCAAATTGGGGCCTGTACATTTGCTTTTTTTCTTTTCTTTTTTTTTTTTATTTTTTGGTATACTTTCTCCCTTCCTTATGATCAAATCTAAAACTCAAAATGAAAAACTCAGGCCAAGGCTCTATTTTCCCAGGTTTTTTTTCCTCTCCTTCTGCTGTGCACCCTGCATCACCCCATCCCCACTGTCCCTTTTGCCCACAAATGAGACCCTTCACCTTTAAATGGATTATAGATCCTCCCTCACATCAAACTTTCTCATCTGAACTGAGAGCGTCCAAACACCACAGTCCGATGATTGCCTGCAAGATGATTTACCTTGTCTTTGTCTTTCACTGTGTGTCCTGTCTCAACCCTGCCACTAACTGGCAGGGAGGCCCAGAGCGTGTCTTGCCATAATAGGAATAACAAAAACTTGCTCAGAAATTTGCACCACTCTCACTTTCAAGTCCTTCACCAGTCCTAGTAAGTAATCAGGGCAAGTGCAGTAGCATTTTGCCACTGGAAAATCTGAGACCTAGAGAACTAGAGCTCCTAAGTGGTGGAACAAGGATAAGAACCCAATATTCTGACTCTACACAGTAAAATTGAGCAGTGACCATCAGCAGGCCAAGAAATGATCTTCAAATAAACCTCACAGCAACCCAGTCTTCAAAGAGGACACTGAGGCTCAGAGAAGCTCAGCACTTTCTTGAGGTCACTGAATTCCAGACTTGGTATGCAAACCCCTCTGTGTCTGATCTGAGTCATCCCCGACAAGGACCCAGTGCTGTGCAGCTGTCTGTCCCTCAGTCCTTTCTGCCTTCTCATCACTTCTCTTGGCCATATTTTCTCATCTCTGAAATGGAGGTAACTGTCTGTGATCTCTAAAACCCCCTCCCAGCTCTTATATCCTGTGATCCTGTAATTTTGTCTCTAAAACCAGGATTCTTTGCTTCCAGTTCCTATTCAGTGTTAATCATTTTGCTTAATCATGTTGAACTCTGAGTGGTGTGCCACAGTTGTCAACACATTTGTTTGTCACACTACTGTGATTGGTAGAGGAATGATGGCACCTGTATGCCATTACATATGCAGGGTGTGTGTGGCAGCCAGGCAGGCCTTCTAAATTGGCCACATGCTCCCATGGTGGGTATTGATGCCAGCTTAGTTTCTCTGTTTGTATGGGAAAGGGATGGGCATACCTTTGGTGAGAAATACCCGGAAAGTGGCAGCAGTGAGTTTTAGCTAATGTGAATTTCTGGTTGTGTTCCAAAGCCTGAGACTTTGTGTTGTGTAGATGACTGTTCAAAGTGAAAAGTGTGAAGACTCACTTGTGATACCTTTACACGAGGCCCTTGGTGTTCTAGTTGTCCATGGGGTGTCGTTTCAGAATCCCCTGGAGATACCAAATTCTGTGGATGCTCAATCTCCACTATGAAATGGCAAAGTATTTGCATATAAGCTATGCATATACTCTCTTATACTTTAAATCATCTCTAGATTACTTATAATACCTAATACAATGGAAATTATATGTAAATAGTTATTATACTGGGTTATTTGGAGAATTATAAGAAACAAGTATATATGTTCAACACAGACACACTGCTCTAAAAACATTATTGATACTCAGTTGGTTGACTCTGTGAATGCTGAACTCACAGATGCAGAGTGTCAACTGGACTTCCATTTTGGGTACATGAGCAACAATTTCCTTCTCCATGGTAACGTCCCATCCTGAATAGCTCCCCTGTGGTTTAGATCTCTGATCACTGTCTCTGTGCAAGCCTCAAAGATGCCACACTTCCTAGAAAGCTTTCTCTGACCTGTTCTAGCTGCACTTGTGCTTTTATCATTTGTTCCTGAATTTCTATACACCATACCCCTTGTCCCATCATACTGAAAATGTCTCTGATTATTTTTCTAGCTGGCCCACCAACCTGCAAATGCCCTAGCAGCACTGAGAACATATCATTCATCCCCCTAATGTTTACTGAATGAAGAATGAGTGAGTGGATGGAGCTATAATAGCTTTATCTGCATTCATCCTTTCAGTATTCTTTATATAATTTAGGAACAAGATTTTCTTTATGTTTCAGGTGCTCTCCCATTATTCCTCTTCCTTCCTCTTTTGATAGACTTGCTCTGCATTATCTCTCCTCTGAGCAAGTCTGGAGCCACAACAACATCCCTTGCTCCTCTCTTCCCTTATTCTCACACTCCTCTGATGGGACAAGTTCCACCTCTGAAATGACATTGAAATCTCCACTTGCAAAGAAAGAGTTCTCTGACTGACTAGAAAAGAGGCAGCACTTCCTCTCTTTCTCTGTTTGAAGTTAACTTGCAGTTTCTAGGACTTGTCCCTCTTCACACTCTATGCCTTACTCTTCCCCTGACCCTTGTCTCCCCCACACAATGTAAAATTTTGTGTTTTTTTTTTCCAAGTTGTAAAAGTATTGATTCATTTGCATTAGTGACTTCTCCAACATCTGGTACATCCTGCTAAATTTTGATAATTTCTAAATATCCTTCCAGTTCTACAAAAGTCATCAATTCTGTGATCAGTGATGGCTCTCACCCCAAGAGATTCTATTTAGGGGATCTGCTACCAGACCTCAAATCATAACAGGTGACTGGCTGGTGAAAGGAAAGTCTGGCAAAGGGTGTGCCATTGGGTGTTATTGCAGTGGGGGTGGGGAGGAAGGAAATTAAAGTACTGAGTAGTGGGAAGCATTTGGAAAGCTTTGTCCTTGACAAACAAAGCACTCTTAATAGTGACCTCAAATAAGGAAGGTTAATTTTTCTGGGGCTTTTCTCCCTCATTTCTCAGGTTTGTTTCCTCTTTCTCCACCCAGCTGGTGGTGATGCTCTTCAGGCCTGTTCAGAACTGCTGTTGGTGAGGAAGAATCACCATGACTATGGGAAATTAAATTCCTTACTATTGAGGAATCTTTGATTTTGCTGAAAGCTTAGATTCTCAGACCTTTCATCATAATTCCTTATGCAGTGTCTATGACTTTAGTTCAGAAATCTGCATTTTACTTAGTGTTCAATTTAGTCATGAACAAATTATTTATAAGATAATTGCAAAAAGTCATTGCAAAAGAGTGAGCAAAAAAGGGTAGGACACCACACACTTCTCCTCGAGGACCAGAGTTGAATTCTACCTGCACAATGGGAGACCCATGGCCAAATACACTCAGACATAACTGCTTCTGTGTCTGCCCTTGTCCTCCTTCCTTTGGAGAAGACCCATTACAAAATTTAATGAAAACACCAAGACCTTAAGTCTAGAGGAGATAGAGGATCCATATATTTCAAAGGAAAATCTTGCCCATGACAAGGATCACTTATCTCCTCAACATGGCTCCTTGTAGCCAGAGGAGCAGCACCTGGGGAATGAGTCAGAAGTTATGCAGGCGCCTGTACCAATCTGTCTTGTGGTTTCCATATTACCGTAAAAGGCAATTCTATGCTTTAGCTGCCCTGCTACACTGAGTCTCTCTCTCTCTCTGGTTTACAACTTGAAAGGCCAGGAGATGTCTCATTCCTTTGATACCCAGTGCTCCAGGAAACTTAAAAGTATAGATTTCGCCCACATCTTACCAAATAGCCATGCTTATGAAGGAGTTACACGCAGATTCATAAAGCAAACAGTGCCAGAGCACTGTCCATGGGGTCAGCCACACCAACAAACATGATCACACGCTTGGCCCAGCCTCTGAGCCTGAGTCAACAACTTTGAATTGCTGTGTAATGCTCAAAACTACTACCAGCATCTTCTCTAGATGTACTTACCAGGGGCAAACCCAGAAGTTAAGCGCTTTGTGCTAATTTGAAGGATTCTCAACTTTGGGCTATCATTGATGCTATAATTGATTTCCTTCTGGAAAGGAAGGGATGAATATTTTGAACTAAGAAACTATCATTTCTGCTTCATCCCCTCTACTTGGCAGGTTTAAGCATCAAATTCTCCATGACTGAAGTAATTGAAAAATGCAAAATGCCTTTCTAGTGAAGGGACTGATATCACATCCTAATATTAAATGTTTTTAGGGATAATTATCATAAGTATTTGTTATTTATGTGTTTTTGTTTCTAGAAAGTTTAGTCAAAGTGCTGCAAGTTGCTAATTATGTTTTTGATACCCACTATAAAGACGTATTCAGCCATATGTTCATATACTACTGTGTGCCTTAGTTTATTTTCTTCTAGTGTTTTTGTATCATCCCACTTAGAAAGTTCTGTGTTTAGCATTCTGCAGATTCTATTCATCAACAACAGAAAAAAAAACAAAAACTACCTACCTGGTATAAGGGCACATGCCTCTAATCCCAGTGACTGGGAAAACTGCGGCAGGAGAATTTCAAGTTTGAGGTCAGCCTCAGCAACTCAGTGAGGCCTGGTCTCAAAATAAAATAAAAAGGACTGTGGATGTAACTCAGTGGTAGAGTACCTCTGGATTCAATCCCTAGTAACAAACCCACCCCACACCCCTCCAAAAAGACTTCCTCCTTAGAAGTTTTGATACAAGAAAACATTCCCTCAGAGTGAGTAGAAATAGAGGTTACATCAGAGTAGATATTATGAATAATATTATATTATAATATTATAATATAATATTATAATGTTTATTATAATAGTAATATTATAATGTTTGTGTTTGTATTTATATTGCACCTGATCATTTGTAAAGAACATTTTTTCATCTTTTGTCACATTGAATCTTATATAGTAGATATTAAAATCATTCCACTTCCAGAGGAGGAAAAATATGGAACCATAGTACAAAGATGAAAAATGATTACATAATATCCTCATCCAACATGGACAGTTGAGATTTGATTGCAGGTCTATCTGACTCCAAGTCCAGTGTCCTCCCAGTTCTATATTGAAATCATTCTAAAATTCAACAAATTTGATAGTGGAACAGTGGCCATGCTGGACCCCAGTGCCTGGCATTTTCGTGTAATCACATGGCTAACTCTCTTCATTCTTGTTTCAAGGCTGGTCCAGGTATATTGTGAGCCAGTTTCCAAATCCAAGGCCATGTCATGAGATGTTTTAATCGCTGCTTTCTCCTTCCTCTTTGATGTCTTCTTGTTGGCAATAGTATAGCCATTTGTTACGCACCCAATTAAGCCAGCAGTCTTGTAGTCTTTTGTAGAATGTGGAAACTTCTCGTTTTCTGCCTTGTGACTCTGCTCCATGGAGCCGACAAGAGAGATGGCGGAAAAGGTTACAGTCACTCCATTTCTCTATTATCATCTTCCACTGAGAGCTTATTGCTGATTTTGGTGTCAGAGCAACAGTCATTCTGAGGCCTTATGAAAGCCTGCATACTCCCCAGCAAATGCAGACAGCCCCCCTGACCTTTGCGGCTGGAGATAATGACCAAGGCTGTGGCACAGTGACCTTTAGGCCAAGAGTGGGTGGCAGCACTTTCATTTCTGTGACATTCATTTTGCTTTGCCTCTGTCTGTATTTTTAATTGGAAGCATGTACCGGTGTGAATCTGCCTGGTTCTCCCCCACCCTGAACTCTGAGTAGAAAGATTGTGTCTGGCTGACTCTCATCATAAAGGAATGCTCTCAGCACCAAACTGGGGGTCATTAGTAATTGTCACAGTTACAGACCCAAGGGATATTACAAGAGACCTTTCAGGGGAAGATGCCCTTAGCAGAAGAGGGCCTTTGTCCCACCTGGCCCAGCCCATACTTCTTTCTCATTTTCATTTTACCGCCATGATCCCCTGAGATGAATCTGGCACTTGGACTTTTTTTCAAATGGCATGTTTCATTGTTGACCATATGGAACTACAGCCCTGTAAGCCATTTCTTCAAGTTCCATCTCAGACGTGTGTTCTCTGAGCTACTGTTTGCTAAGGACTCACTCAGCAGCCTTCGTTCCCTTCTGTGCTGCGGATAACCCTGGCCTGTTCATTCCAAAGATCCTGTTCTTTGTTCTGTTTAGTTCTCTATCATTCGCCACTTCTATAATGTCCAAGTTTTTTCTGCATTTTCATCTTGTTTCCTCAAGCCTTTTTTCCCCCCCCACTACTTATCAAAGACAAACTGGCCACGAAAATTTATAAGCACCTCCTATGTGCCAGGCCCTGTGGTAGCTGCTTTACATATAGTTTCACTTAATCCTCAAGACAAATCCGCAAGTTAGGAGTCATTCTAGATAGAGGACTGGAGTGTTATATGGGTCAAGGGTCACACACAGTCATTGAACAGGGGAGACACACTACCGTGCCACTGCCATATGTTAAGACAAGATGCCATCCACTGAATACCTGTTGGGGAGGGGACAGTAGAGGCTCAGGGCATGTATAACAGTAGGTTCCTGGAGACCTCACACATGGACTACCTTTCCCCTGCATCACCCTGCATCAGAAACATTTTGGATATTTAAGATCACCCATGATAGTGCTCCTAAACATGACATTTCTTCTGGCTGAGTCATGTAGGGACATTACACTGAGGTTCAAGCAATGGCATCTAGCCAGAGCAAGTGTCCCCTGACAGGACCCAAAGAGAGTGTGATTGGGAAAATGCCACAGTATAGTGTCACTTGTTCCTCAGATCACTCAGAAACACTCCCTGGTGTGGTCACAGATGGGCCCTGGGGAGGCTCTCTGGGAAACATGACAGCCAGGTCCTGGCCCTGAGGGAGCTGAGACCTCATCAGGAGATGCTTCCTCCTTCCTCAGAACTGCCCAGTGATACATAAGAAGGAAGTTCTCAGAACTTAGATGGAGTTGGCAGAGTGACCTCGTGACAAAAGATGGAGGGGATAAAACAAGTTTTGGGGGAAAAAAATCACCCACACACACACAAACACTGAATTATCCTTACTAATAGATAATTTAGTGGCAAGGTTTACTGCCTTCCCTCATTCAAATTTACATTTTTTATTTTCAGAAAACTCAGGATAGAAGATAATGGTTTCCTCTTCCTTTGCATTCTGTGATTTGGACAGTCTGCATCCTAGAACACCCAGAACCTCAAACTCGCTTCCCTCTTCAGCCACACAGCTGCCCAGCTGAGCTTTTCACTCATGTCCTGGTGTGTCACAGGAATAGAGCAATCATGCCCTCCTCCTAGGGCGGGGGGGCAAGTGGCACAGCATTTCCAAGGCAGCGGGATTGACGTCTAAGATTGTGGAAGGGGACAACAAGGTGCCAGCGTCCTAGAAGAACAGCTGTGCTTTTTTGTTCCATTGACTTTTGAAATTGCGCTTCTGCTCGTAAATCACCATGTAACCATGTCAAAGATTATGTAGGGTTTTTATGTCTATCTAGCCAGGTACATTGTTGTTCCTGATGATTCAAGCAGTAGTGCTGGTGGGGAAGCTTGGTCCACCTCACGAAGTGCTTAACAAGAGACCTGGCAACAGCAATGCGTTACCTCTTTTGTCTGTTGGGCATCTTCCCACCCACTCACTCAGCAACAGACTGAATGAAATGCTCTCTGGTGCTTTGTGTAGGGGAAAAAGAATGAAAATAATGGCCATTCAGGCAAAATAAAGCTTTATGGTGCTTTTCAGAAAGCAGTCTTGTTTTCATTGTTGTCACTGTGTTCACATAATGGCCTCATCTTTGTCCCTCATTGAAACACGCCCAAAGCAGGGAAAACGTCTCACCCTGAACCCCCACAAACATATGCCCTTAAAATGATCAACAAGGAGGTGTGGGCCTGGGAGGCTGCTGAAGCAGGTGTCTCCTTAGACGGTTCCCTGCTCAGCACAAGATAACAGACAGGTGGCTATGGATGGCAAGAAGAGGCATGCTGGAAAATTAGCTTTGCTGCTGTCTGTCAAGACCTGAGGAGGGAAAAGCAGGATTATCACCGTCCTTGTACGCATGGATTGAGCACTTACTTTGCAGCAGGCATGGATGGTGCTGGCATCTTTTGTGTATCATGTAATTTTCCCAAACCATTCTGAGGAGGAAATCATTATTATTCCCATTTTAGAGAAGAGGAACCCAAAGTCTAGAGAGGTCAGGTGACCTCTCCTGTGTCACTCAACTAGGAAATAGTGGAGTCAGGATTCAAATCCAGAAGCCATCTGACTCTTCCTCCCTCCTACACACCAGGCCAGTATCTTCCCTACCACTCTGTGATCCTCAGGATTCATCTCCCAGGCTTACTAATTATTGGGGTGACTCATGGATGAGGATAGGAATGTCAGGGAGGGATATTTTAAGAATTCTCCCAAAGAGGGTTGTTTCACCTTTGCCTCTGGCTCATCTTTATGATGAGCTTGTTGGGGAACTGCATGTTGTATAGATTCTAAATGTTTGAGAAGCAGAATGAGTGGGGGCATCAGCCTGGGTTCAGGCTGGGGTCTCCTGTGACAGCTTAGTGAAGGCAGACTGATTACACTGCTCCTCTCTGAGCTTTGGTAGCCTCCATTTTAGCCATAACTCCAGCTAGTTACAATGAGAGCTAGGACAGAAAATCATCAGGATCTTCATGGCAAGTTCTCAAGTTTTCATCCTCAAACTCTCTGCTTCTGCATCTCTCCAGGCAGCCCGCCTCATGTTGACTTCCGGTTATTTGCTTATTTCTGTGTCAAGGACAAGAAACCCACTGGGGTTAAGGATCATTGAGACCTCACTTACCAGCCCTGAAGAGATTCTTGCCTTTGTGTGTAGCATGCTTCTTCCATCTCCATAGGCTGTCTATACCCGACTATTCTCCTAGCTCCAGCCAAAACTCCCACTTTCTCAATAAGAACCCTCTTGTGTGTATCTTTTTCCAACTCCACATTCAGAAACATCACAATGGTATCTTGAAATCAACCATGGTAGGAGTATTTATGTCACAGAAATTTTCAAACACTACAAATAAGGCCTTTGCTTTTGCTATTTTGAGAGCTGATTTACCAGCACATTACTGCCCACAGCTAATGCCCCAACAATTTAACACCCCACTTTGGCCATCATTTTATCATGTATTTATGCTTTCCTCTTTACAGTGACTCCAGGAGGATCATTAAATTTGTTTTATCTCAGCAGCAGCATTGCGGTGTATAGTAAGTACACTCCAGTGTCTGCCAATGGGGTATACTTTTTCTCTAAAAGTTTGCAACTGATATTCAATTGCTTGAAAGTAAATCTTTCAAATAACCAAATTTCATCCATCCATCCACTCATTCAATTATTTATTCATACTAATAAGCATTTATGATGTGTCAGGTTCAAAAGCAGAGTACCTACAGATGCACATGACACAGGAGGTCTCTGCCCTCAGGAAGCTCACATCCTGATTAGAAGAGACAGAAAACCAGCAAACAAACATCTAATTAGATGCTGCGTGATAGGAGTAAAAGACTCAGAAAGATTAACCTAGAAGGCTGGAATAGTAGAACTGGGAATTGAGTGGTATAGTCTCAGATGAGGAGATGTATTATTTTCTTATTGCTGATATAACAAATTGCCTCAGATGTTTCGGATTAGAACATACCAAATTTATTTTCTTATAGTTCTGGAAGTCAGAAGTCTCAAATGACCCAGTAGACTTTTGTTCCTTGAAGTCCCGGAGGCTTTAGGGAGGAATTCCTCTCTTTGCATTTTGTAACTTCTGGAGGCCAGTTGCCTTCCTTGGTTTATAGCCCTATATCTCTCCAGCCTTTGCTTCTGTCACCACATTTTCTCTGGCTCTGGTTTTCCTATCTCCCTCTTTTTTTCCTCATAAGGACTCTTGTGATCACAGTAGATATGATAGCCTACTTGGATAATCCAGGATAATTTACTCATCTCAAACTACTTAGTTGTATTTGGAAAGTCTCTTTTGCCACATAAGGCAGCATATCCACAGGTCCCAGGGGATGGCAGGTGTATGGGAGGTAGACATCTTTAGCGGGGCAATATTCTGCCTACCTACAGGCGCTGCCTCTCAGAGAAGTTGATGTCTGTGAGACCCGAATGAGGGGAATAACCTGCTGAGATCCTGGGTCTGACACAAGCCTAGAACTTCTGAGCAAGATGGCAGCATGTCTGAAGTGAGCAGAGGGGTTAGGGAGATAGAAGGGCCCAGAAATCTCAGCACTAGGGGTCAGAGGAGCAGCACTGATTTCATTCTGATGGCGATGGGGAGAGAGCAGAGGACCCCAGAGTTGTGTTTCCACTGGGCTAATCTACACCTAAGTGGAAACTATTTCTCTTGTAATTGTCTAAAGCAGTCCTGTCTTTTAGAAATATGTAAGCTACATTTGTCATTTTAAATGTTCCAGTAGCCACATTTTAAAAGTGAAAAGAAACAGGAGAAATTAATCTTAATGAAATATTACACTTACCCCATTATGTCTGAAGTATTTTCATTTCAGCATATATTCAATATAAAAGCCCTTTTATGACTTATTTTTACCTTCTTTTTGTTTAGTGCCACATCACCTACACCTAGTGTATGTCTGTCTCATGCCTCAAGCACATTACAATTAGGACTAAATAGATTTCATCATTTGCTCAATTGCCACATGTGGTGGATAGCTGCCATTTTGGAGAGTACATGACTAGACACTGTTCTCAGCATACTGTAAAGAGTCTACTCAGGAAGTACTTGAGAAAATAGTCAACAGAAGGGTGTCACAAAGAATATGGGCCAACTGTCACTCCCATTAGCTACCTCCATCTTTGGAGGCTCTGAGTTAAGTCACAGGAAGTAGAAGGTGAACCAAGAGATTCTAGAAAGGAGTATCTCCTGGTGGGGCTAACAAGGCTCAATTCCAGACCCTATTGGACCTTTTCTTGGCTGGAACACCCAAGAAGCATCCTATCTCTGTCCACTTGATTGATGTTTAAGATCACCTCTGTGTTTACCCTTCACATCTTTATTCTCCTACAGGAAATTTAGCCAAAGCCAGATTTTTTCCATATCTTTATAGGCAGAGCCATTTATTCAACTCATTATACCAGTATAACTGAAATCAAGGGTAGAGGTCAAGAATTACAAAAATTCCACAAAACAATGAGAGGGACTCTGTTGCTAAGGTAAGAAGTAGATCCCAGGCACTTCCAAGTTCTGTACATGCTTTCGTCAGCTCGTGCTGTGACCCTGATATTAACCACAAAAGTCCAGTCCCAAAAGCTCAGTACCAAGAGAACATCATGTACATCCTTTTAGATTTCTACAGTGATATTAAAAGGACTTATGAAACAGAAAATAAAGATCTGAATTAAACATTTAGGTCATGGAGGGTTGCATAAAGGCTAGCTTATGAGAAGCTATTTAATACTGCACAAGGCAATAAAAATAACACATTGTTTATTAGAATATCCTGTTTAGAACCAGCAATGTACAGCACACTCTAGACCCACAGCTTCTAGGAGAAAGACTGGCACAGAGTTTCCTTTGGTTGTTGGATTCTGTGGGCAGGCATCTCAACCCTGGTGTCAAGGCTACGCGTATAAGCCTCCCCATCAAAGGGCAACTTGACCATTTTGATATATAGTAACAAAAGCTTCCATGTGCAAGGACAAAGGTGCCTTCTGTGAGGGCCTTGGGCATTAGAGCATCAGTCAAATTACCAGTGACTCTAGTTAGTGTTCCCATAAGCTGGAGCAATCTAGATCTGCATTCTATGAAGGAATGGAATGTTTCCCTCAGATAACACATTAGCACAAGTCCTTTCTGGATGCATTGTCCAAAATTATAGAGTCGTGAAGGTGTGGGGGAGAAGCAGCCATGGTTCAGAAATCTGCTTCTTTGAAAATTAGCAATGATCTTTGAAATCAACTGATTAACAGATATTTATCCAGTTTCTATGAAGTGCTGTACTCTTTAGGGAGACTTAGGAAGCACCAAGTTTCTACTTTCCAGGGACTTAAGAACTGATTGTTTAAAAAAACAAACAAAACTATGCAGTGATAAGTAACAGTACATAGCACCAATGTGGCATACTGTGTCAAGGTCTGTCCTGGGAACAGGGAGACCTCAGCTCTCCCATGAACTCAGCCACTTACCGAGGACTGCCACCTCTGGTTTAGTCATTCTCTGGCAGAGACAATAGCTACCAGATCACCAAAGACTCACTTGCTGAGGACAACTCACTTTACCTCTCTGGACCTCAGGATCCACTTCACAAAATTGTGATAGTGGAAACAGACAATGCCTGTGGTGATAACAGTTCCCTGCAGTGATGTCTGACTTTATGCTGATTGCATTAAGTGCTTTATGTGAATTAGCTCTTATTTCTAAAGCAGACTTAACTAAGAGATGGCTTCTGTTAATCCCAATGTACATAAGCTAAGGTTTAGGGTCAGCGATGTAACCGTAATCAAAGAGCCTTGACTGATGCCAGAGCTGAGATTCAGCAGCGTGTCTTTGAGCCTGTAATGTCTGGAATCTACACCTGCTGAGGACAACCCAGATATCACTCTAGTTCTGAGGACCTTAAGAATCACCTGAAGATAGTGAGGGGAATAAAAATGGTGAAGATTGATAGAGAAATCACGCTGCACGAAAACATGGATGAGACATGAGCAAAGCATCAGATAGAAAATTCCATCATATGTGGCTCAGAGAAATGACAGTCTAACCATACCAGAATAGCAGGGTGCTGATACTCAGTCTCTTCCTGGGATAGGCTGATCAAGTCAGTGAGGTCTCAATGTGTGCCGTGCAGTCATGGCCCCTCAGCCAGTCAGCCTTCACACAGCAGGTGGAGCCAGTGGGCAGGGACTCCAAGCTGCTGCTTGACAACTAGTCTCACCTTTTCAACCTTTTCATTTTATACCAGTGTCAGCCACAGCTGGGGGAGCTGTGAATTTCACTTTAGCCATAATGTTTAGTGAACACACCACTCTCTCTCTCTCTCTCTCTCTCTCTCTCTCTCTCTCTCTCTCACACACACACACACACACACACACACACAGAGGCACCCACAAAGTCTTCACTTTAAGAAAAGGTCGGTTTGGTTTCCTTCGCTTATACAACTGATGCCACTCAGGGACTCTTTTGCTTAGATGGCTCATTGGCCACAAACCGTTTCGTTATGTGTTGCCCACTTACCTTGACTTCCTGCCCAGTCTCTTGAATAGATAGTTCATCTCCTTATCTCAGAGAATTGCTTCCCGAGTGTAGTGCTGGAGTCAGAAGCTTTGATACCATCAAGACAAGAAGGCATTAAACCACCCTTTTTGTAATTGTTTTACTTGTACTTTTTCATGTCTGTTTCATGAAAAGATGATGTGGTTAGATTGAAGCTGGGCCTTGCCGAGGGTGTCATTTATGCTGGGGTTACCCACATCATCACGTGGCTTACCTTCTTTTGCAGCATGGTGATCTTATCTTCTTTGCTGCACCTTGCCTTAGAGCACAGTTCCTTTCCAGCGTGTGTGTGTCTGTGTGTGTGGACGCGCGTGCACGTGTGCATGCATTCAACATGTGTGGAGCTTTGCTTCTTGGCAGCAGCTTGTCAAATGATCCTCTATCATTTATCTATAATGGAAACTGGTTGGGGGCCTTCACTAGACGCTTAGATAAAAAAGCAAGCCTTCACTGACCGTTCCACTTGGGAATTTGGAGCAAAGTTTTCCTTAAGCGGATGCATTTCTTTTTAGTTTAAGCTGGTTATTCTTTTGTTCCCTCTATGTTCCAGGAACTGAGCTGGCTACTCAGGGTACATAGATGAATATGACTGAGCTACCGTCCTTGAGAGAGTCTCAATATAGCCATAGAGAGAAAACATATTAACAAATAGCTAGAATTGAACTCAGGAAGGGCCAAGGAGGTGCCATGCACAGAGTTCTGTGGAAGACAGATGAGGGAGAGCAGGAAAGGGCCAGGGGAGACTATGAAAAGGAACAGGCATTTAAACTTCCTCTTCAAAGTCAAGTACAAGTTTGCCAGTTAAAGAGGAAGAAAATGTTCCCAGCAGAGGGACTAGCAAAAGAAGCATGTGAAGATATGGAAGGGTGAGCTATCTTTGGCATGTCCTGAGCAGAGCAGGTACTTCAGGACGCGGCAGTGGAAAGATGACTGGCCCCTAGAGGAAGGAATTTGTGCATTTTCCTAACATGTAGCCCTTGGTGTATGTTTTAAAATTTAATCCGATGAGTGCATCAGAGACCCCAGGAAATCAAGACTCTCAGGGACCTTGCCAAAATGAAGAGCATTGTTTCCCCAGCCAGAAGGGTTGTGCCTGCCAGTTGTGCCTATTCTGGCTCAGCCCAGGCTTTCCCTCTGCATGTCGTTTAGCTCTCCTAGTACTGGCTTGGCTGGCCAGGTGTTCCTCACCCCTACTGATGACTAAAAATAGATGTGGAAAGAATCGCTCTTGTGTCTCATCTGACCCTTGAGAAACCAGTGAACACTGAACCATGACACATGACAGTTGGTGTGTTTGGTTCTCTGCAATACTGCTGAGAGAGGGAAAGAGCCCCGTGCTTGAGACACGGGACTTGTGGTCTTGCCTGGGCTCTACCACTTTTACTGGATGACCTTGGACAAGTATTTCTCTCCAGGCTCCAATTTCCTCATCTGTAGAGTGAGAGAGCTGGACATGCTGGTGTCTTAAGGTGCCTTTCCTACCTTTACCTCTTTAATTTGTAGAAGTCAGAGTGGAAGAGACTGACCGTGAAGTGTTTCATCTGAATATGGGGCCTCTGAGATCTTTATGTCTTCAGCAAGGGAAAGAAAGATCGTGAAGTGGCCCTGTGAGTTTGCTCCCTCCTCCATCTTTCTATAGCAAAACAGCAGGGAGATGGAAGGAATCAGAATCCAGTGTCTGGTCTGAGTACTCTTGGGTTTGGACATTTGGAGAACTCAGCCCAGGAATGGAGCTTCATGAGAGATGCAGGGGTGAATAAGGAGGATGGACAGAGAAAGGGGCTGCTGTAGGAGGGAGTCGACTGGCATAGGCCTCCAATGAATGCAGCCAGCTCAAAGCCCTCTGCCCTCTCTCACCCTGCAAATACAGCAGGCCTGGGTTCATTGCCAACCTGCCCATCCACAAGAAGCTCCCCATCTGTGTGTCTTCTCTATTCACCCTGTTTTCTACCTGGACTGAGAATTTTCAACTAATGTGCTTTGAGGGTTTCCCAGGGTCCATTCTCCACAGCAGTCTGGGTTTGGGAGGAGGTGATCTATGGCTGCCCAGTTGGCTATAGTGTGGGATGCCTGTTCAGACAGAAGGAGCCAGGAGAGGGATGTCCTAGAGCATAGCTTTTGAAACCATGAGACCTGAGCCCGCCACTTACCACTGACTGGCCGTGCAGTCTTCTTCACAGTGACATCATCTCTGAGGGCCTCATTCTCATCTGTGAGGTGCAAACGTGGGACTTCATAGGACTCTTGTAAGAACCAGCTCTGATAAAATGCTTAACACAGGGCCCATGTGCAGTAAGTGGCCCATAAACAGTAGCTTTAAAAGTATCTATTATTGTTAATGTCTAGGAAAGTAAGTTTAGAGCCAGAATGTAGAAGCTCCTATCTGTCAAGACGGAATCTGGACTTGATCCTGGAGCCTATTGAAGCCAGTGGAGGTGTTCTGGCAGGGATGACATTAAAGAAATTGGTGTTTGGGGAAATCTTCACCTGTCATCAATCTGGGGAACATCGGAAGAAAGAAGGAATGTTGGCAAGGAGGCTGGGTCAGCAGTGCCCAAGGAACGTGGATGAGGGCCCAGGGAGGTGGTGCGGGGAATGGAATGGAAAAAACAGATTCCTGAACTTTAGAAGGGAAGATGGCTGGGGAGGAGTGAATGGACGCCCAGTTTGGAGACCTTAGGGTAGAAAGAGGGAGTGACCAAAGATGTTTTGAAAATGCATCAGTGACGACTGACCCAAGCTGCAGTGTGAGGGCCGTAGACAATGTCACTGCCCTCCTGGGGAAGGGCCACCATCCACTGGATTCAGGTCCCACTACCCTGAGAGGACCTCTTGGCATGTTAATTTGTTTTTACATTTGAATCCCGCTTTCTCCAAAAAAGATTTGAAATGGTTTTACAACTGACACCATAGATGGTTTATACTTTCCTCATAAGTAGAAATGAGCTGAGACAGTGATGAACGGAGAAAGGAGGAGAGAATAAAGTAAGACAAAGCAGAGGAGCAGGGAATGAGGGATAAAACAGCCTGACACAGGAGAATGTTGGTCTCAGAATACCCACTCATGGCCTTAGGACTGAGTGTATTCTTTCTAACCCTCTCCCATTCCGAGGGAAGCATCTTTCCCAGAAGGGACAGAAAAAACAGGTTATTTTGCCTCTTCTAAGCTCCAGAATCACCATAGGGTATTTCTCGGTGGTATTTTTAATCTTCTTTTCCTTTGTAATGTTAGAAGCAAGATCAGGTGCCTTCCTCTTCAGAACCAAAACAATCCCCAAGAAAGAAGAAGAAGGAGGGAGAAAGGAAGCAAGAAAGAGCAACAGAAATGGGGAGAGACAGAAGCCACTGCCAGCAGGCACTGCCAGGTGACCCGGGTCGGGTCGGGTCGGGTGGCGGCAGCTGTGGTGGCCACAGAGCGATCCAGCTTGTGGCTTAGCTTCCTCTCCTTTCTCTTTAGTAGCAGAAGCATCACTCAGCCCTAGATCTCTCAGGGTTTCAGAGCCGAGAGGTGGACAAGGGCACCTTGTGGCTCCCAGGGCTGCCGAGGGGTTCACAGACACCTCCAAATGCTGGGGTCTCTTTCTCCACCTGGGTCAGCTGTTGGGTGGAACAGGGAGAACAAGAAAAGAGCTTTCCCTCGGCTCTCTGCAGTATGCTGCCGAATGCTAACCGAGAGTCCCTAGGCATTTGGTAAGTGTGTTGAATGTTTTTACTTTCGATGCCTAAGTTTCTCTGACTTCCGTAAGATATTGTTGTCGAGGAAGGAGGTGGTATTCTGGTCCCCTCCCTCTCCTGCGGTGTGACAGAGCAGAGATAGTTATCTCTACACCCAACTCAGTGTTGTTGTCTTTTTTGAGGTGGGCAGTGGGTGACAGCTTTGAAACACCATCCACTGGCCTTCTGCTAGTCAGTGGCAGTCCATGGCAGTGACCACAGGGCCAGGCATGGTCAAGCAGGAAGCCTTGTCAAGCAGGAAGAGATGGAGATAACGTATTCTCCCATGGTGGCAAGCCAGACTCTGAACCCACCACTCCTGGGATGTGGAGAGGCTGGGTAAGAAGTTGTGTTTTCTGACCCAGAGTTCACTCTGTTCTCTGTATGGCCTGCCCAGCAGCAGCTGCACCCAGGCAGGACTCCTTTCTGGAGGGGAAAGACAGATGAGCACACATCTCCCCTCTTGGTCCATGTCCACATGGGAACCCTGAAGTTCAGAGTAGAGAACCAGTGTTCCCAGGCCCAAGTCACGGCTTGTGAGAGCTGGGACAGGATTCAAGGTGTTCTGGCTCCAAACCCAGGGTCAAGTGTAAAGAGTTTGGTGCTGCAACTAGACAGAGCTAAACCAAATCCTGCCTAAGAACCAAAGAGCTTTCGCCTTCACCCAAACCCCTGTCAAGTGCTCAGTTCCACCAGGAATATTGCAGAGCCCTGTGGGTCAGAAGTTGAGGATGTCAGGATGAGAGGATGAAGCACCTGTGGGAAGACATGCCCCCACCCCCATGAGCAGACTCTCTAGGCTCCAGAGCTGGTTTGTCAAAGGAAACCAAGGCCCCCAAATTCAGGCAGTGAGTAGGGTTCACCCCAGAATCAGTTCTAGCTGCTGCTACAGACCCTGGCCTGTGTCTACCTTTCAGAGTGAGCTCAGGACCAATGCACTAAGCCCCTTCCTGTGGGCACAGACTGCCTCTTGTGCTTGGCCCCTGATGGGGAAGACCCCTCTGCCCAGCCCCAGCCCCAGGCACAGCCTGCTAACCAGAGCAGGGCCTGAGTCGCAGCTTATCTTCTTCCAGTCTGGGCCTCCATCCTCTCATTTATCTTTTAAAATGTATTCATTAAATAAGGCAAGCAGTAGAAATTTCAGAGAACCTAGTGGATACAAGCCTCCATATTAGACACTGATGGTGATACTGGGGCATCTGTGGCTAGCACTCTGTGGGATATTTTTTTTCTTCCCATACTCCTTGTACCTTGGGACAGGACCACTGTGTCTCACAACTCCAGGTTTAGTCACTTACCTTATATCCTATAAGCTGAGCACTCACAGTTGCCAATCTCATAGACTACAACGAATGAGGCTCTCTGGAGTCACAATCTCACTTTGCAGAACCACCCCCTGCTGCCACATGTACTGTGCAGATGTGTAATGATGCGATGCAGCGGGTAAGTGTGGTCTGTGAACTCAGGTAGACCTGTATTCAAGTTTGGACTCCAGTATCTATGAGCTGTGTGGCTTTGGGCAAGTTACTTAATGTCTCTTAGTTAATACGGATTGAATGCCCCAGTCCAAAAATCCAAAATCCAAAATGTTCCAAAATCTAAAACTTTTTGAGCATTGGCATGAGGCCACAAGTGGAAAATTCCACACCATGAAATTTTGTTTCATAGACAAAATTATTTAAAATATGGTATAAAATTAACTTCAGGTTATGTATATAAGCTGTATGTGAAACATACATGAATTTTGTTTAGACTTGGGTACCAACCCTAAGAGATCTCATTATGTATATACAAATATTCCAGAATTTGAAAAAAAAATCCAAAATTCAAAACACTTTTGGTCCCAAGCATTTCAGATACAGGATACTTTCCCTGTATTTATATTTATTTTTAGAGTGATTAGATAAACTAAATGAAAAATACAAGCAAAGACACTTTTTCAGTGAGGCACATGAAGAGTCAATACAGATGTGCAATTATCACTATCATGATCATTAATTTAATTGTCATCTAGGCTTGGTCCATATGTTTCTTAAGGGTAGGCTGTACTATGCCCATGATGCCTGACACATGGCACCTAGTAAATACGTGTTGAATGAATGTTTTGAAAGATGGAGGTGGCAAATGCTCCCTTGCAAGAAAAAGAAGAGAATTCTCTAGGGAACTGAGTTAGATTCAGAAGACACTAAGTAATTGTGGTTTAATCATGTTCCCCCAGAAGTGAAAGCAGAGGCAAACAATGACTGGCCATGCTTTAACAACCAGGAGTGTGAGGCCTTATACCTAGAGTAGGGTCAGCGTAATCCCACTTCCAGAGAGGGAACGCTTTAGGTCTGAGGTTTCAATTCAACTTCTGCCCTACATGGAGATACCTGTGGGCTGGGATCAGGAACCTGCTGCCTTTTTGGTTGGACAGCATACTCTGACCAATGGGCAAGGATCAGACATAGGGATGTCCAGAAATAGCTGGAGAGCTTCTTCCCATTATGTTCCAGATGTTTGGTTCTGTGTTGTCACAGGTAGAGTAAAATCACAACTAAGCCCAGTACAGGTCTGGGTCAACCCATGTGCAATGATAAAAGCAGGAGGAGAGGTCAGAATTAAACCAGCAAGTGAGGGTCAGGCCTGGGCAGGTGGTGATTAAAACAACACTTGTTTTCTAAGGCTGCTGGGAGATTAAGTGGACTGAGGCATTAGGGAGCGGGGGTGGGGGGGGGGGGAGAAGAAGACTGTAGCTACAGTAGCTAGAGTATAAATAGGTTAGGGAACCCAGGTTATTCCACTGCATGCACTGTTCTCAGAGATCAACATAGGCAGTAAGAGCAGGGTATCTAGGCAGAGAAGAGCTTGGGATCCCTGCTGAAAGATTTGGAGGGCTGCTTTGCTTCACCTCACAGTATGTGACACAGGTTATTTGTCCCTAAGGCCCCTTCTCTAGCATCATGGACATTTTCTCTGCTAGTCCCTGTGCTGGCAGCAAGGACACAAAGATGAAGAAGACGGCTCCTATCCTTCAGGCTATACTTTCACAATGTGAAATTCCTTTATAAAAAGCAAACAACTTGGCTGCTTCGAGAGGTTTCTAAATATCCAGTTTTTTTGGCATCATGAGAAGAAATGATCAGATGCTAACTCATTTGGTGGGGCCCTTGATGATTTCAGAGCAGAAGGAGACAATGAAGACTGTGTCTCCCCAACTAATTCTTTAAAGGGGTAACTGGTGCCCTGGCATTGTGGCCACTGGGGAAATCCAGACCAAGGCTGCAGGCCAACATGAGACTTGACATGGAGTGGGTGTGTCTACACACTCCCAACAGGCTCCCCGTGGAAGGCAGGGAAGGAGGCGGCTATTGTCTTGCTTTTTGCTTTTCACATGTTAAACTTGTAGTACCTGCTACTGAGCCTGTATTGACGTGTGGAAGGAGGGGTGGGGTTGGCAGCGCGTAGCATGCATTGATTGATATACGTGCATCCTAAACACTCCATAATTATTAGAGCCCCACCTGTGCTGAGCTTGTGTTCACCAAGCTCCAGCCCACATCTGGAATCACCTCAGTCAAATAGACCTGGTTCTTTTCCCTGCTTAGTTTATTTTCCTCCTGGGATGTATTGACAAACCCATAGGGAATACAGGAAGGGAACAAGAAAGAGTGAGTTTTCGTAATAGCAACTCCAGACCGCAAAGCAGGAACACTGTGCACTGGCCCAGGATCTGTCTCTATCTTGCTACATCCCTTTTTTTTTTTTTTTTTTTTTTTTTTGCCCTGATCTCCATCCAGAGAGAACCCTGGAGAAGAGCAAAAGACAAGATCAGAGAGGGCCTCAGAAGTCAAGGTGGGGATTTTTTACATGGTTATGAGCACAGGGAGGCACTGAAGGGTTTTTTTTTTTTTAATAGGCAAGACCCTGGTCTGTTTTTACCTTTTAGAACCATCACTTGCTACTGTGTGCACAGGGTTTGTCAGTTGTCTTAGACTAGACAGGGCCTGATCCAGGACAGCAGGGGTGGGAAGGCAGAGAGAGGGGGTATGATGGGGAAATATTGTAGGAGATATTTGAGGACTCAGTGACTAATGAACATGAGCAATGACAGGGCAGACTGCAGAGAAATTTCCATCTTTCCTGCTGGGATTGGCTGGGGGTATCTCCAGCTGAGATGGAGAACCCCAGGAGGCAGTAGGCTGGACACGAAAGCTATGAGTTTGATTCTGAAAATGGCATGTCTGGAGACCAGACTGGACAAGTAGGTAGAAATATTCAGGGAGACCAAGGAGAGTGGGTCTAACACTGAGGGAGAGCTCTGCTCTAGAGATTGATGTTGGGAATTTACACTTCCAGGGCAAGTGTGGAATGTGAGGTTCTCAGCCTGCTGATCAAGGCCATCTGTGGAACTGGCATTTTGTAGGAGGTGGAGGTGGGGGAGCCTGTGGCACAGGTGAAGAAAGAATGGCTAGGGGTTCTGAGGACAACCAATTAATGTTCCAAATCTCTTCTCATTCTGCCATTTTGAATGTTTTAAAAATCAGGGGCAAGAATGAAGTTCCTCTGCTTTGGTTCCTCTCTCAGTCCACACATAAAGCAGTGTGGGCCAGTGCAAATCCTTATGGATGTTTCGGGCCAAGCTGCCGTTCTGTGCAGCTCGCAGCAGCTGCCTTGACACTAGCATGTGCTGGCTAAACAAGTATATGCCATGTAGACTATTTTCAGTTGAGTGACCTCTATTTGAAAAGAAATGTAAACCAATTTTGTCCATCAAATGTCGTGATCAAAGCTTAATCATTAAAAATATACCCATTACTGGACATTTTAAAAGAGAGTAAGCAACCAAGCAATACTCATTGGTATTGGTCTCTACCACGGGTATCACAGAACTTGAGTCTTTCACATAAATATCAGGGAAGTTCTTTGCCTTTCGGTTGATGGTGAGTTTCCATCAATGCCAATCACTGGAAGTAAGAAAGGATTCATAATTTTTCCTACCTTTAAAGGTGAATCAAATGACCCTGATTAGGCTAAGTTGTACCTGAGGATAATAATCTGAAGCAGAGCATCCTAGTGTCTCAATAGATCATTTGAGTGGGAAATGTATAAATAAGCTACTGAGGAGTTTGGAGAAGGCAGGAGTCAGAAGACCTGGAGTGGCCCCACCCCATGCTCCTCATGCTCCTCACCTGTAGGATAGTGAGGGTCTTAAATGGAAATCACTGGTTGTCATGACAGTTAATGTGTATGGAAACTGCTCGGTGAGGTGAGGTGGGTGGGCACGTGCTGTTCACGCTGGTATCTTGTCTTTGGGAGAGACTCCTTTCAGAGCTATCTCTGGAAGTCTACTTAGAGAGCTGATGGTATTGCTGCAGTTTCTGTTTTTGAAACCTTTGGCCCCCGCAATTTTCCCTTACCCTCTCCACTTGCCTAACGTCAGAAAGATTATATGATTGACTGATAGAACACCAGCAACCCGGAGAGATAGTGTACCATGGCCCAGGGCTATACTTTCCATTTTTATTAAAATTCTTATTAACTCATAGCCCAAGAGCTTTTAAGCCAAGCCTGATCTCCTTTAGGGCCCCTCGATTTGATCAGAGCAATTTGTGTGCAGTGTTCTGGCCCCACTTTGTGCAGATGCAGTGAAGAGAGCAGCCCAGTGATCTTACTCCATAGTTACGAGGGCCCTCTCTCCCTCCATGGTCCCACTCCCACCCAGCTGTGCAGACACTGGAGCTCCACAATAAGTCCACTCCCTGGATTGAAGACTTCCAGTTCCTTTGAAGCTCTAAATGTTTCTAGGAAAAGTAACTACTGGTTATTTATAGCTCAGTGATGCTGAGCATGTTGGCACCTATTCTGAGGACAGGGAATTCTTTTGGTGGAAAAGAATCCTGTAAGGATGAGGGTCCTGAGGGAATATAGGCCATCTCCAGGGGGATGGAAGAAGAGAACTGGAGGCTCCGGGTGTGCATAGCTCATAGCACTGCCCGGGGTGCCTGTGTCCGAGAAGCTCTGCCACTCTGTGTTGTGAACAAAATGCGGTCCCCTCAACAAATGAGCAGGTGGTCTCAGGAGGTCTTCGTCTGTGAGTAGGGCAGGGTCTGTTGCCTGGCCTGCATGCACCTCTCCCCCTTGGGCTTCATGGTAATTTTTATCATTCAATTGGTGTTTGCTTCAGGGCCTCCGTGAATTACATTTACCATTCCCCTAATAGCAAGTCTTAAGCTTAATGCCGTCACCTGGGTAGTCTGCTGAACTGTGGAGCACCTGAAATAGCAACTCCTTGGCAGCTTGCTGAGTCAGAGCCATTTCTTTCCTGGCATTAAATGTATCTGGAGCCATTGTGATTTGTGTCCACGTTCATGTTTAGGCACAGCACGTGCAGAGCTGAGACTGAGAGGGTGGTGGCACTGTTCATAGGTATAAACCTTGGATTTCCAGCATTGTTGACAGATTCGATGGCCATAAGTCATTTAGTAGGTTAACTCTTTTTTAATTTTTTAATTTTATTTGTTCTAACTAGTTGTACTTGACAGAAGAATGCATTTCTACATTTTGGTAGATCATACAAAAATGGACTATAATCTCTCATTTTTTGATTATACATAGTGCAGGATCACATCGGTCATGCAGTCATACATGTACAGGAGGTAATAATGTCTGTTTCACTCTACTATCATTCCTTCCCCCACACCCCTTCCCCTCCTTTCACTCCCCTCTACCTAATATAAAGTAACTTTATTCTTCACTATTCCCCCTCTTATTGTGAATTAGCTTCTGTGTATCAGAGAAAACATTTGGTCTTTGGTTTTGGGGTTTGGCTTATTTCACTTAGCATGATATGCTCTAACTCCATCCATTTACCAGAAAAATGCCAGAATTTCATTCTTTAAAGCTGAGTAATGTTCCATCATATATATATATATATATATGTATATATATATATATATATATATATTCCCGAAGGACTTAAAATCAGCATAATACTACAGTGACACAGCCACATCAATGATAATAGCAACTCAATTCACAGTAGCTAAACTATGGAGCCAAGCTAGATGCCCTTCAACAGATGAATAGATAAAGTAATTTAGCTCTTGAAACTACTCACAAATGAAAACTTGGGCCTCAGATCTTCTTGATAGATACCCAATCTTTTGTGCCTTCTTGCATTGAAGGCTGTCCAGGAAGAGCCTTATTCATTGCAATCATAATATCTGATGAACTGTTGATTTTACCTTTTTTTCCCTCTCATTTATTAATTCTACAAAGACTCATGAAGCTGTCTTTCACTGTGTCCCTGAAACTAGGGTGAGTACGTTGGAGCTATCTGGTGGAAGGTTAGAGAAAGGGCAGATTCCCTTTCAAGGTTCTGGCTCTTGATGGTTGGGGTGTACTCTGGTGGGATCTAATTCTCACAGCAGTGCATGGAGATGTTAGAATCACTGTCACTTTGTAAACAAGGAAACCGATGCTCAAGACCACCTAAGCAGCCAGTGTTGGAACTCAGACTTGAACCTTCTAAATACTATGCCATGTTTTCTCAACCACTCTGCTTCTTGGCTCTTAGATTCTTCCCAGAGATACAAGATTTATACACAAGTCAAAGACAGTACAGAGATGTCTATGATTAAATGTCAAATTTATACAGATGTTGCCAGATTCAAGAAAAGGGCAAATCACACTAATCAAAAATGGTGACGGAGGCAGCTTGATGGGTTTGGATAGCTGAAGAGAAAGCAGAAGGAACCTATAACTGCAGAGCAAAGGGACACAGAAAGGAAAGACCTAGCAGACTTCAGCAGGAGTTAGCAAGAAGATGAAGATGGGAACAGAAGGCTGAATGGCAGGAGAAGGGACAGGCTAAAGAAGGAAGGGAGGAGAAATGCCATTTGAGGACTTTAATCCAACATTTTGTTCCTCAGTAAAATGAGATAGATGTTGTACTGAGGAATAACACACCCCTGTGGTGTTTAAATTATAATGAATTAACTTCTGTGTATTACCATCCCCAATATTTTTTTCTCATCAGAGAGGTTAATCAAGAAAATTAGATACATTAGTTAGGGTACAGGTATTTCAGAGTGCACTGGAAACCTCAAAAGTAGTACCTTCAACAAGAAAGAAGTTGACTTAGGTTCCACATGGTATGTGAGCTGGTGTGCACTCATGCGACAAGAGGCTGGCATGGTGGGTCTCTTCTGCCACTCCTGGGGTTTGCCCTCATCTGTATGTCCAACATGTCTCACCACCTTGTCCACATTCCAGAAGATAGGCCAAGGGAGAAAGGGAAGTAGCTGAAAACCATCCTATTATTGTGGGGGTCTATGGAATTTCCAGGACACTGGACTTTCAGCGCTAACACCAGAAGAATCCCTGATAAACTGAAGGGGATGAGAGTAAATGGTCACCCTAGTCCTAGGGTTCCATCTGAAAGTTGCATGCTTCACTTATCATTACCTCCCATTCACTAGAGCTCAGTCACATTGTCACACCTTGCTGCAAGGGAGGCTAGGAAATACAGTCTTTCTTCTGGGTATGCAGCTAATGTTTTTATTCCTCGGAAGAAGGGGGCACTAGATATTGGACCATAACAAGCTGTGTCTGCAATAACACAGTTGTTTTTATTGGTGGAAGAGAAAAGTGTTCACAAAAATTGACAGGATGTGTGAGTTATTGGTGCTGAATCAATCATAATAGCTCTATAAATAGTGTTTCAGAAAATCTGTCTGTGGGGTTTGTGTATTTCCTAGTATACTACCTGCAACTTCATTCTTTTCCCAATTCAGGAGATATATCTGAGAGTGTCATTTTTATAGAGACAAACTTGAGCCCTGCTAGCTTATTTTTAAAAGTATTAATCATAAATATTTTTATGACACCCCACAATTGATTGCAACATACCCTTAGGCCAAGCATGGAAACTCAGGTGCTTCTGAATAGATTGCCAGAATGGTTTTGAGTTTGAGGGTTATAAAGTGATATGTTGAAAAATTTCTTGAGAAAGATTCATCTGGAGGACTGGGGTATCTCTATCCTTCCTTCATAAATACCCAAATGAGGTGGGGATAAATGTATTTAACATTATCAGAGGTATATATGTCTCTGTGGACTCCTAGAAGACTCCTCTATGGCAGACTGGAGGACCTGCCTCAGCTCTGCTAGTTAGCAGTCCAGAGAAGCAGTCCTCTGTGTGCCCTGTGCTGTTAGGAGGCAACATCAACTCTCAAGCAACACGTCAGGAGAGAATGAACCAGTGGACACGGGTGTGACCACTGAGGCATGGGGGAGCCAGCTATGCCCTGTCAGATGGGCTGCTGGGCCTTTATGTTGGCTGTGCTGCAGTGGGCTCCCCATGCAGGGGAGAAAAACACTAGAGATTCAAATGCACTTTGTCAACAGCTGGAGCTTCAAGGAAAAGATTGGATTGGGGTAGAATGAGACCAGGGCAGGGAGTGAAAGAGGACGTGGCAGTGTTCTGAGACCAGTCATTCATTAGCCAACAGCCAAGATGCAGCTTATGGAATACTTCCCATCCTTGACAGAGGCCCTGCAGCAGGTCCCCTTTCATGGTCACTGACTTTACAAATGCATGACCCTGTGTCTACTTTACATGATAGTTTCTCTTCCTGCTGGGGACACCCACACATGCATTTTTAGCAAAATCACATTGCTGCAGAGAACTGCCATATTCCTGTTCTATTAAACCGAGGTGTGGTCTCTCATGCCCAAGTAAATCTGGAGTATTTCGTGAATCCACTAGACACTTGCCATGTGTTTCTCATCACATTCTGAGCCTGTTTTCTTGTGTACCCTGGAGCTTCCAACTTGAAGAGAATAAACATTCCAAAGGCATTAGTGTGCCCAATGAATTAGGAACTCTGAGGAGGGAAAAGCTGAAGATGAGACACAGCCACCCTGGCCTCAGCCTTACTGGCCTTGAAGTCTTCATCTTTTCAGAAAGGTTTTAGTCTGCAGCAGCCACTCAGACAGTCACAGAAGCCTGGGAATAATTCTGATTGTGCAGTGATTCAGGGGGTTATTAAGGACAATAAATCTGCATTAGTTAAGAACTGAAGAGCTATAATAAAACATTATACAGCCATTAAGTATAACATTTTCGAAGTATTTAATGATATGGTAAAATACTCATGATACAATGTTAAATGGAAAACTCAAGATCTCAAACTGCATATACAGCATGATTCCAATTTTGTAAATTTCTAGTTAAGGAAAGAAAGACTGGAAAGAAATCCTCTAAAATGTAACGATTAGTGGGATTATGGACAAGTATTGGTTTTGCCCTTAAAAATGGCCTATATTTCCATGTTTTCTAAACAAACAGCTTCTCCTATTTTAATTCAAAAAATACTGCCTTGATAATTATAATAATGTATTTCCTTTTTTAAAGAATAAAGCCAGAAATATTACTTTACAAATGTAGGATGGTATTTATGGAAATACATATTTTTCTGTAAAAGTCTAAGACAAATGGTGTGACCTCTCACCTTGCAGTGAGTTCTAACACAAAGTCATGTGCCCAGTGAAAGATCTTTAAATTTATTTGCTCACTCATGTATTTAATAACTACTTGTTGTGCTCCTACTGTGTGCCAGGCCCAGTGCCTATCCATGTAAGGCCTAGGTCCCAACTTTGAGAAGCCTGTATAGAATAAGGAGACCTTAATGAGTATGAAGCATTATGTTAATTATCTCATATTGCCGTGAATTGTGTGTCTACTGAATGAATTAATAGATAAACGCAAGCAAGGGTTCATCACCTGGACTCCCCTTTCTTCAGGAAGCCTTTGGTCGTCTGTATGGTTTCTCTCATCTCCTGGTAGGAGCCTCAGGAGGCCAGGCCCTAACCTTTGAGTTGATCGCTCTATAAAATGACAGTGGTTCATGGAAGAACTGACCAGCTCTTTCCATGTGCTGTCCTGGCAAGCTTGTGCCATTTAAGGAATGGATGACTCTGGAAGGAGTCACACTTGGAGGCCTCCAGATGTGTGAGGTTTCTCCCTCATTATTGTAGGGTTCCTATGAGCCTTAGCTGAAGACGTGGCCAGACTACTATTTGCTGTCAGAATTTGGGCCCATGCGGAGGTGGAAGTTAGTAAGGTCATTCCTCTGTGTCCATGGAGGAGAAATTCCAGGAGTCCCTTCAGGGAGCAGTGACCCACTGAATTCCACCCACCCTAAGTTATAGATACATGCCAGGAGACACAAAGCCTTCCTACAATAAGACCCAGCTGTGGCATCTTCTGTTTCCAGACTAGCAATAATCCAGGTGAGCAAAGGTGAGGCTGAACCTAATTGCCACAGAGGAATGAAATCTCCCTCCTGGCGTGTTCTTCCCAAATGCTCTGCCTGACTCCAGTGTAAGACATACAATTCTTCTAGAAGTCTTTGGAGTGCCTAATGAGTCTTTGTAGGACTCTGGAAATCCTGAAGTGATCTAAGTAAATGAGTAACCCTTTGGATATTGCAAGATGAAAGTAAATGAGTTGCCTTGAGACCATAATAGATGCAAATGAAGTCTGCACCTTTCTACAGGTGAAAGAGAGACTAGAGGAACTACTGATGGCAAATAGTCTGAACATGAGAAAGAATCAAAATCAATGGGAATCAGGAAGAAGAGAGGGAAGGAGAATGTGCAGTGGTGGTCCTCAGAGAAGTTATTAGCCAAGACCTTTGGTCACTTTTATCGTTTTATTCCTAAGGTTAAGTATGATAGACTTTCCTGGATGCTTTCTGCCCCAGTGCCTCCTGGGAACCTTCTCTTTGAGGCTAACACGGCCCCTGGGTCTGGGCCAGGAGAACTGATGCACACATTTGCTCTGCAGGCCTTCCAGAGGGTGTGGCCTCTGCATACCAAGTGTGCCTCTGTCACCAGCTGCCTGGGGATGCTAGAAGGTAATAGACCACCCCACTGTGGCTGAGCTCAGATTTGCAAGCACTTGAGAGTGTCTCATGTCCCCTTCCCTTCCTCTGTCCTCCTCTTAGATGTGCCTTCCTTCTGGGAGTTTCTTACTGCCCTCTGGGCCCTGAGTCAAAAACTTCTTCTACCTGGAACTGACCATTAGATTGACAGGACCACCCTCCTGACCTTCCACCTCCCTTTACCTGCCTGTTCCGGACAGAGGTCTGAAGTAATGTCCTAAGCTCTGCCTCTCCTCACTCTAAATCTCCCTCTAGCAATGCTCCCTGCCTCCCACACATCACACTCCTCCATGGCCGTCATCACCTGTCGACCCCTCCCCTGCTTCATACCTTCTCCAGGGAACTTGTCCTCTCCACTTCTTTTACCCCAAAACCCCTGGCACTGTGTTCGTCACCTCTACCACATAATTGGCACTAGTTTTTCTCTGAAATGTACACGAACTTTTCTTACTTCATCCAGTACTAATTGAGCACCATAATATATGCCAGCCACTATACCAGGGGTTGCTTTATGATTTGGGTGTGAGGTATCCCCTAAAAACACTTATGTTAGCCAATGCAGGAGTGCTCAGTGTTGAAATGGTTAGATGATGAAAGCAGTAACCTAATCAGTGAGTCAATCCATTTGATGGGTTAATAATTTGAATGGATTACCATGTGATAAGTGTAGGCATGTGGGGTACAGCTAGAGGAAGTGGGTCACTGAAGGCATGTCCTTGGGGATTATTTATCTTGTCCCTGACTCCTTACATGTGTGCATGCGCTCTCTCTCTGCTTCCCATCTGCCATGAGCCAAGTGACTTTACTTCATGCCCTTCTGCCATGATGTTCTGCCTCACTGGGGGCCCAGAGAAGTGGAGTCAGCTGACCACAGACTAAATCATGAACCCCATGAACCCCAAAAACACTTTTCTTCCTCTAATTTGTTCTTATCGGGTATTTTGGTCACAGTGATGAAAAACTGACTAACTTAGGTTGCAAACATGAATGAAAGACCATTATTTGGCGGTTTATAAAACATATAAAGCAGTAGCCATGTTAGCTTTCTGACTATAAAGGAATCTTCAAGAATGCTGCCTAGAAGCAGCAATGATAGGCAGTCATGAGGAGAAAGCATCCAGAGTTGAAACTGGCCTGCTCTCAGGGACCAGCAAGGCAGCTGCGTCCCAGACCCAGATTCCTCAGAAGGCCCCTCTGGAGGCAGCTCCACAAACCCCCACATCACTGAAACTGTGAGCTGGAGTGTTGGCCTCCCACCGTGGTCCTCTGAACAGTTTCGCCTGGCAGCACGGCCATGAGGGTGCTTCAGGGATGCCCTTGAGGGTTATACTTCAGGTACATCATGCTTAAAGCATATTGTTCAGACTTTCCTCTAGGAACATAGCCACCCTTCATAACTTTGCATTTCTGGACGCAAATTTCCAAGTAGCAAATGAACAAATACATTCATTTTGGACTTCATATAGACCAGACATTTTCTTACCAGCCCTGAACCCTTCAAACTCCCATTCTCTCAACACTCCATTTCTACAGGCTAATTCATCATTTGAGTCAGGAGGATCACAAGTTCAAGTCCAGCCTCAGCAATTTAGCAAGACCCTGTCTCAACATTTGAAAAGGACTGGGGATGTAGCTCAATGGTAGCAAGTTTGCCTAGCACATGCAAGACCCTGGGTTCAATCCCCAGACTGCCCAAAAAAAAAAAAAAAAATTTTTAAAGTGATCAAGAATGTGTCATTTTTGAAGTCATTTCTGTCACAGGTGGTATTGGATTAGCATGTTCCTTTCATAGATTTTAGCAGAGTCTTCTGATAGACTAATGCCTTCACCCCTAACAAAAGCAAAAAGCTACCAAAGTGGGGGGTGGGTCTCAGATATTAAGGCAAGTCAGTAATAGAGACATTGGGAAGATGGCTTGGGACACACTAAAATCAAATCATTAGCTTTGAATACTGTACCCAGAACATGTAGATGCAGCATTAATATAGTTTTCCAGTTGGACTTAATGTCATACTCCAACTGCATTGAACTTGCATCACAGGGGGGTTTTGGCCTCCCCAGTTAAACGAGATGCCTTTAATTACAAAATGTAATTGAAGGTTGTGGAGTTTATGACCAAAATCGCATGCCTTTTCCTTTTCTGTGGTTGCATTAGGGCTTGAAGACTAAAGCTAAGGACAATAAATACCTCAAGTTTGAAATTTGATGCAGGAAAAAAAAGAGTATGTCTTTAAAAAGAGAAAGAGAGAGAGAGAGAAAGAGAGAGAGAGAGAGCAGGTAGAATAATGTCCCCAGGCCAGGAAAGTACCAGTCATTTTCAGATAAATTATACCCTCCTCCTCCTCCATGGGAAAAAAAAAAAATCATACTCAGACTTAACTGTCCCTTTGGCACTTTTGTCAAATGAGTTTTAGTAGCAGGAGCTGCTAAAAATATAAGCCAATTTCTTTCTTCATTTAAATCAAGTGCTTAAAAAAAGCGTAAGGCCTAGAACTGGTGCAGGGCTCAGCATCGTGGCAGCCGGGCAGCCTTAGCCTTGGAATGGCCCTCGGTGAGAGCCCAGTGCCTCTCTGAGCTGAGGAAGTTGGAGCAAGGCTGGATATCGCCACTGGGAAATGGGTTGTTTTCAGCACCTGGGACCCAAGTTCCAAAGATGCCCTAGTGTACATAGTGACCAGTTCAGATGTGGGAAGTGCTCTCAAGGGTCATTTCTTATTTATTCCTCCATTCATGCTGATGTTCTTCTTTCTTTCTTTCTTTCCTTCTAAAAACAGTATTTAGGCCAGGCATGGTGACACACTCCTGTAATTCCAGGTATTCTGGAGGCTGAGGCAGGAGGATCACAAGTTCAAGGCCAGCCTCAGCAATTTAGCAAGACCCTGTGTAAACATTTGAAAAGGGCTGGGGATGTAGCTCAATGGTAGAGGCACATGCAAGGCCCTGGGTTCAATCCCCAGAACTGACAAAAAAAAAAAAAGAAAAAAAAATTGAAAGTACTAAGCAATACCTGGGTTAGGATGGGATTTATAGGTGCAAATGGTCCTTACTCTTGGGTACAGTGGGAGTCACTCCATCCCATCCAGTGTTCCATTCCTCTAGGTTCACCTTGTTGTATTTGGAAAATGATCTGAGCAACTGGTCCTGCCTGTAAGGTAAGAACTAGCGAGGATTGACATTGTTCTCAGAATTGCCTGCCTTTTAATAGAAGACTCTTGAGAATTTCAAAGCCTTAGAAGCCCAAAGGGATGTTATTTATAATGGTCACATTTCAGGAGTGTGATAGAGTAAGGAGAGCCCTTGTGGAATCCTGTGTGGCAGCTGTTTGTTCTGCTCAAGAATCAGACAAGTAACATCTAAATTATACCTTTCAAAGATGATCCTCAGTTCAAATTCTAGAAATGGAAAAGGTCTTAAGAAATTAGTTAATCCAATTTCCGTATTTCTACAGATGAGGGAAGTCTGGAAGCACCCCAGTCCTGGGTGCTGTTGCCTCTTTCTCCTTCCTTGCCACACTCTGTGCTGGAAGCAGCCCACATCACTGCCAGGATGGAGACGGGGGAAGGGGAAGCAGCCTACTAGGTGCTGCCTGTGGATTAGGCAAGGATTTCACCACCTACGCTTTTTGGCCTTGAGACTTATAAATGAGGCCACCTTGAATCAAACCCCCCATGGAACCTCAGTGATTCAAACCAACCTCCTGAATGAGATTCTGAGATAGCTCTGCCATAGTTCAACTCTGGTCTCTAATGAATAGCCAACATAGTTATTAATGTCACAGTGACTTCCACAAGAGTGCTACATCATTTTTACTGCTTTTCCTATCAAACCTGGCTTTCCTATATGATGATTGTGTTAATGCCTTCTGTAAGTATGTGGTGTGGGTACAGAGGTTCTTAACATGTGCTTCAAGTTGTGGTTCTAGAAGCAGAGATGGGTTGTGATAAGCCATCCCCACTACACTTTTTTCCAGTTCTGCATGGTACAAGTGGTGCAGAAGTTTAAAGGAATATTTCTGTTGGCCACAAATATCACTGTTGCCATGACACAGGAGGACAACAGCTGATTCAAAGTGGGATGAACTCTGTAACTTTTTCCTCCTAAATACAATGCTCTGATCACCTGAACTAATTCCCAAGTAGCAGCACCAGGAAACTCCATAAGTTCCTGGTTACACAGTCCTATTTCAGCTCATTTGGACTGTCTTTATTTGGGATATTTTATATTCTGCCACTGAGTCACTTCATGACCTTGCCCACAGGCATAAGGTTATTTTGTCCTTGGGGAGCTGCTACCCTGTCCTGAGCAGACAGGTTATTTTAGGTGGTCTTTGACTAAGGAAACATGGTCACAGCAGATCTCATGGGCCTGAAATATGGTCAAGGTTTCTAGATAATGACTGATAACCCTTTTGTAGTATTTCTTATGAAACTACATAAAATCACATCCTTTATCTTCACAGCAATAAGAGTACAAGGGAGGTGTTATTATTGCGAACACTATTTTTCAGAGGGTTATATAAGTTAGCTTAGGTCGCACAGCTATTAAATGGCAAAAGCTGAGATTTGAATCCAGCTAGTCTAGTTTAATGACTACAGCATATGGCCACTAGCACACTAAGTTTTGGAACATGGATTTTTTTATTGAATGTAACACCCCAGTTGCTGGCACCTTAGGATTCCTTTTACAAGGGAAGATGTCTATGAAAAGAGCCAGTTGGCCTCTGTCAGCAAAGCTGTATTTATAGCTCACAGAGACAATTGTGTCTCCTCATTTGAACCCCCAAATCCCATCCAAGAACAAAGTTTGTCTTGACTTCATAGATTAGGGCTGTTCTCCACACCAGGGCTAGGGAAAAACTGTTGACCGCATCAACTTCCAAAATCCTAGTTGAGTCAAAAATATTTCTAAGTCCCAGACCTCAGCCATTTCAACAAAGACCCCCTTGATTATGCCAACTCATCATGCACTCTTCCTCCCCAATCTCTTCCTTGCATCTCCCTGAACCTAAATTAGGACAGCCAGTCTGACCAGAACTCATCTATGTAAGCATCCAACAGACCTACCTGTTAGCAATAACACCTCACAGCCAACTTACGGTGTCCTTCTTAGAATTCCGTGTCCATGAGCTGTTTCCTAATAAACTTAAGGCCATGAACCTTGTCCTAAACTTCATTATTTCTCACAAAGTGCCTATTAATATTCTGGGCTTCCCCAATCTTCATTCAATAAATATTTAAGGATTTGACCTAAAGAGTCAGTAGTAGTTAGGCAAAGTCACTCTTTTGGCTGAAGTTGTTTCATTGGATTTTTCTCTTGTTCTTATCTGGTTGTTACTATTTTTTCTTTTCCTTATTCGGGTGATTGTACAAAAAAAAAAATTAGTTATCTACTACATTGAGTTAAACTTTCTTATTTGGGGGGAAGATAAAGCATGTATTATATATATGTATGTTCTCTCTTTATAAGGCCACAGCAATGAATGAATTCTGAAAAATGGAACGTTTGGTAATACATCTGCCTTACCGATAGATACCTAGTATGCATGCATTCACTCACTGAATATATTCATTGAGTGTCTGCTTTGTGCCAGGCAGGGCGCTCTGAGTAACACAACAGCCATAGTCTCCATTTATGAAGCCTACCATCTGAGGACAGGGCAGGCAAAGGACATCAAGTGAATAAATAAATAATTTTATGTCTTGCTGGGTGTTATGAAAACTAGCAATAGAGTACCATGAGAGAAAATAACAGAGATTACCAAATGGAGAATTTGGATTTCCAGCAAATTCCCAGGTGATGCTGCCAGTTTGGGTGGAAGATGTTTATTTCTTCTCATAGCACTTTAGATTCACTTAGGGGCCTTTAAACAAAATACTGTTTCCTGGCCCCACCTCTAAAGATTTCGTTAGAGTTTATCTGGGCGGGGGTATTTCTAGAAGTGCCTAATGCTCAGAGGGAATAAAAAAAACAGCACCACACGGATGTGCCAGGGAGATCTGATGTTGACTGCAACGGGCTGGCTGGTGTAGACCTTGGGTGGTGTGCCACCCAAATGCTGATTTATGTGCTTACCAAACAGCCTCGTGGGGGGAGTTCTGCCATCTTCCAGGGTGGATCTCACAGATCCCTGGTTGCAATGCGACTCTGTAATTCTACCCACCTGTCATATGAAAGAACTGGATCTTGATGGGCCTGCTTGCCTTGAATTTGAGCTCCAGCATGGAATGTTTCTACTGAATTTAAATCACAGACATTGGACTCTCTGTTCCTAACTGGGAGGCTAGGACAAGAGGGTGGTGTGGAGCAGGCTGACTAATGGGTCTGTGGTAGTGTAGCTGAAGTCAGGAGACCCAAGTCCACTTCCAGCTCTGCTCTGAGGTGGCAGAGATCTTGGCAAGTCATCTAATCCCTTGGGCTACAGCTTCCTCGCTTGCTAAGTGGAGGCATTGAATGAGGAGGTCACCATGTTTCTTTTAAAATGATCAAATTCCAGTAATTCCAGTCCTGGAAATACATATGAAACTAAACTTCAGTTTCCTCCTTGCTAAAGACTCTTGTCAGCCCCAAGTGCTACGATTCTATCAACAACAATAGGTAGCATTTAAAGAGCATTGTTACATGTGAGGCACTTTCTAAGAGATTTAGATTATCTTATTTAATCCTAACAATAAAACAGTGAAAAGAATTCTATTATCATCCCCATTTAAGAGATGAAGAAACTGAGGGAGAAGGAGGCTAAGTGACTTGCCCAAGCTGGCAGTAGGTGACAGAGCCATCCATATTCTGACCCAGGCCATCTCTTCCACACCAGGGCTCCCACCTGCCGTATTGTTTATCACCACTCATTTTGCTGCTTAGACCCTCAGTTTCCCCAGCAGCAAAATCAAGGTTTGAAATAAATGAGCTCTATGTTTCCTTTTGCGTTAAAATGCAGTGTTTCTATGGCTACTGCCACACATTCTTTAGTTTATATTTCCCTTATTTATTCAGCAAACCTTGATTGAACTCATCATATAATGCTGTGGAGCCCAACTGCCTAATTCCAATCCTAAACTGACCACTTACTAGTTGTGCGACAAATCAAGTTACCTAAATGCTTTGGCCTCACTGGCCTCATCTATTCAAATGGAACTGGTAAAAGCACGTCTCTTGTAGGGTTGCTGGGAGGATAAAGTGGTACGGTACATATTACATAAAGTGGCATATTGCCCCAAGCCCTGTGCCTGCCAAGTAGTAAGCACTCTGTGAATGTTTGTACCAGTATCATCAGGCCCCACACGGGTTGCTAGGGATGCAAAGATGAGTAAGACTTAGTTCTTGGCGTCATAGACTTGCAACCTAGGCCGGGAGGTGAGATGGATGCAGATCATTAGAATATGATGTGAAGCGATATGTGTTCCAAGCCTTTGGGGAATGCACAGGAGGGAGCCATTATTTTAGGGGCAGGAGGTAAACATGGTGCATGGTGAGTTACCAGTCCCAGGCATGTGGAAGTCTTTGTACCACTTTGGGTGGTCAGAGAAAGAAGTAGAATGTTAAAGGGGAGCCCCACCTCCTGGAGTGTTGAAGACTTTGAGGTCCACAGGTACCAGGATATGGGAAGTACATGGGGTGAACCCAGCATGGAGCACAGGAGCCAAGAACCCCTGTGTATAACTACAGAGGCTAGAGTCTGGCCTGAAAGGGATTGTCAGGCAGCCAGGAGACAGAAAGAGGCTGCCACCAATGGTAGCTGGCTAGAACAATACACCACAGTCAGCATTCAGAAAGCCCAGAGGTACTAATGGTGTCCTCAAAGGAAGACAGAGCCCTACACAACTAACTGGACCTGTCAACAAGTGGGAGGAGCCAATCTTGGCAGATGTCCTAGTAATTGGTGACACCCGGCAGAGGTGATGTGTATTCTGGCAGTGGGAGAGTCCCAGTTCCTGATGGGGCTCTTTTCCAGAGAATCTAGAATCGTAGAACAGTGGAGCTGTGGTGGGGTGGAGTGGGGTGGGGTTTGGTGATCAGAGATCAACCACCTCCTATACAGATCTCTGCATGACACCCAGAATCCTTCAGGGCAGGACTTGGGAATCTGCATTTTAAACAGCTTCCCTGGTAGTTCTAAGATCTGTAATGTGTAGCTGTGCTTAGAGAGACACTGTGGCAGAGAGAAGTTCAGTAATGAAAAACCGAGACTAGGTTGATTGATAAGTTGGAACCCCCAGATTTGCTGTTTGCACAGTTTAGGGGAAATCTGTGTTGTTATCCTCAAAGTTTCCTGTAAGACCATACACCTGGTACCTCCACCCCCACCTCTGTCTTCATTCTCAATGTGAAAGCTACAGGCCAAGAGGGCAACATTTCACTTAAAAATAATTGTTAAAAATTTACAGGAAAGCAAATACACCCATTTTGACTTCAAATTTGGAACCCCTTTCACATGATGCAGCCTCTTTCTCACCAATATTTCCCCAGCGTGAGATGATTCATCAAGGGTGGTCTGCTTTAAGGCCTGGCACACTGAGAGCCGGGGGGTGCAGTCCTATCTCTTCCCTCCTCCTTTCAGCCCCTGGAAAGGTAGATCCTGATCCTATCCAGCCTTTTAAAATTTAAGGGAACTTGCATGTAGCTTTGATGAGCAGTGTTAATGTATCTCTAGATTTAAAAAAAGCAACTTTCAAAACATGCTAGAACCTGCACTGAGCAAAAGAAACCCCATAAATTCCCTGAACCACCCTCAGGTTGCTGGAAGGTGGAGCCAAGCGTCCTGACTTGCAGTATCACTTGTCAGCTCATCCCAAACTACTGGTTTCCCAATCACAAGATACGAGGGTAGGCTTCAGGTTTCTGCAGCCCAAGGGAGGACCCAAGTGTGTGTACGCACATACACACATATACACACATACACACACTTCTAGTTGGACTGTGGGAGGGAAGGGTCATGGGAGGGAGATTTCCCTGGGGTTCTTGCAGGGGTAGAATCACTGGTCCCAGAAGTTGGCAGGATGCTTCCAGGATCCCTTCTCCATGAGAATTTGCCTAAGTGATGTCCCTCCTACCTGCTTTGGAGTCAGGGTCCTTACTCAGGGCAGAGAGGCAGGCCACCAGGTCCACCCACATAAGGGCAACCCTTTTGTGTGTGTGTCTGGGTTTGACTTCAGTTTCTTGGAGATAGTCACTAGGGAGCCCCTGAATGGAATTCAACAGCCCATCCAGCTGGAGGTCTGAGGAACTAAGAAGGGGACTTGCACTGTGTTCCTCCCACTCCACAGATAAACCCTAGCCTCAGAAGGGTACCAGCAGCGGCCGAGACGCTGGGGAAATTTCTCTAGGGAAATCTCACAAGCCTGTAAGAAACTTGACCTCATTTGCATTTTCTGATTGAATCACAGATAGGTTTTAGTTCTCTCCCTTCCCTGTACAAAGACAGGCCCAGGAATGAAGAAAGGCCAAGTTACCTGGTATTTGCAGGAGAAATGTGTTATTACTGATTGTCAACTGGGCTGTCTTACACATGATGTTCCTAGGCCTTGACTAATTCCATCGTGGATGTGTGTCTGCATCATGTTATTTTAAAATCTTTCTTCCTTCTTGTACATCATGCTTTAATGAAAAGTTCAACAGCATCGGAACACATTCCTGAAGGATTTATTAGTTAACAGAAGCTCCGTCCTCATTATGGTAGTGACGGAATTGCTTTCAAGGACTACGGTTCTAGTAACAGCATAAATCAAAGACAAGACTGTTGCTTGCTCTGCTCAAGAGCCTTGTTTTAAATCTCATGCCCCAGAGGGAGGAGGAATTTAGATACAGAAAACCAGAGAGTGAGACCAAGTTATTTAGATGTCAGAAATGCCCAGGACTGCAAGAATCTACTCATTGGTGTCATTGAACCCGTAGGAGAGGACTCAGTGGTGGAGTTAGGCAGTTCTTCAGCATGCCCATCTGCCTTCCTTGTGCTAATTTTGCTGAAGTCCATAAGCATAGTTCTTTCTGCCTGGCCCAAAGAGTGATGGAAAATATTGCCTCGACAAGGACTTAGCAACTTTCTTGCTGGGCCTATGTACACAGAAGGACTCTGGGACATGTGCCAATCATAGGAAAGACAAACCAACAGCCAAGGAAATTCACTTCAACTCACTTTCCTTCTGATGAAAGGAAGTAGGAATTTTCTTTCATACAAAAGAAAGAAACCAGTCTTTAAGTTGCAGCATTTAACAACCAACTGGGTGCTAAGTTATTTTTTTTTTCTTAGTTATTAGATAACACCTTTCTCTCCTGCATCCCAAAGAGATAGGATCTTTGAGGGTTCCAGAATCCCAAAGGAAGGACATTCCACCAGTAGAGCAGTCTCCTATACTTCTAATTAAGCAAGGTGGGATCTGAGCACATTCTGTACCCTATGGGGCTTTGCATTTAGCTGTGTGAACTTGAGCAAGGTGCTCTACCTCTCTGAGCTTCCATGTCTTCTATTAAATATGGCTTAAATTCCTGTCACCCTATTTAGGATGAGTATAAGGAGTAAAGGATAATAATGTACATAAATAATACTACCAGTTTTCTCCTTCCTACCCCACTTCTTTTATATGGAAGATTCCTAAAAAATAAAACTTAAGGATGATTCTATTTTCAGAATTTTAACATATTAAAATCCTTGTACTCTTCCCTGCCTTTATTTCAGATCTTCCCTTTCAGATATTCTTCCTCCTTTCTCACTTTGCCTTGTTCCTAATCCCTGGTGCCTGCATTATTTCTCTCCCTTCAGGAATCTACTTCTCTCTTTCTTCCCTTCCTCATCCAATTCACTGGCCTGTGGTTGGTGTAGGGGGCACCATGCTCTGGCTGTGGCGATTAAGATGCTTATGTTTCCTCTGTGCCTATCTTAGGTTTATAGGTCAAATCCTTAGAATTGTCAACTGCTAGGCTTTGAAAACAAGCTGCTTTGCTAAAGCTAAGGGTAAGGAAGGATTAGTATTAGGATAGGGGCAAAGAATATTACAGAACCAGATATAAGCAAGAAGAGAAGGAAATGATATTCTTCTGTTCAACAAATATTGAGCAAGCACCTACTATGTGCAGACCCAGTGCACAGGACTAGCATGGATTATGCCCCATGGGTAAAGTGCAAAGGCAAGTCTGAAAGGAAACAGCAAGCTGATTGTCTCTGCCATGTGCTTTGATGCAGAGGACAATCACAGGGTGCTGTGGATGTACCTATGAGGGGCTCAGCTCAGACTTTGGAAGGAGACAAGTTCTCCTCTACTTGAGAACTGAAGATAAAGACAAGGAAGAAGACAATGAGGAGAGTGTGGACCTGGTATATTTGAAGAAATAACAGATCAAGATGGAGACAGGAGCAATGAGCCCTGGTGACCTGTTGCACAGCATGGTGACATTTGTGGATAGTATGCAATAGTCCCACCCTTATCCAGAGTTTGCTTTCCATGCACTCAATTACTCATGGTCAACAGAGATCCCAAAATTCCAGGAATAAACCATTCATAAGTTTTAAATTGCTAGCTATTCTGAGTAGTATGATGAACTCTTGTGCCATCTTGGTCCACCCTACCAGGACGTGAATTGTCCCTCTGGCCAGCATAGCCACACTATGTATTACCCACCCATGAGCCACTTAGTATCATCTTGGTTATCAGGTCAGTTGTTGGACTTTCACAGTGCTTGTGTTCAAGTGACTCTTACTTTACTTAATTTTGACTCCAAAGCACAAGAGTAGTGGTGCTAGCAATTCAGATATGCCAAAGGGAACCCATGAAGACTTTCCTTTGAGTGAAAGTGTAAAAGTGGTCAATAAAGCCAGGAAAAAATCACATGCCAATATTGCTAAGATCTGTAGTAAGAAAGCTTTTGTGTGTGTGCGTGTTGCTAGGATTCAAACCCAGGGCATTGGACATGCTAGTGTTGAACCATATCCCCAGCCCAGAACAAATCTATTCATGAGACTGTGATAAAGGAAAAATAAAGTTTTACCCCTCAGACCAAGAGTTACAGCCACAGTACATGATAAAAACTTAATTAAGATGGAAAAGGAGTTATAAGTATTTATATTTATGCAGGAAAAAACACAGTATATATAAGAACCAGTTCTGCTCAAGATTTTAGACACTCAGATGGGTTTTGGAATGTGTTCTCTGCAGTTCAGGAGAAGGACTGTAATTAAAAAAAAATTTTTTTTGAAAGACTAGATTTTTACATGTTCCCACACAAAGAAATGAACATGTGAGATGATGAATGTGTTCATTTCACAATGTAAACATGTACCATAATATCACATCATACCCATAAATATCTACAGTTATTCTTTGTCAATTAAAAACAAAAAAATTTAGATCAGAATGGAGGATGAGAGGACAAAGGGTACCTGCTGATGAGCTGGAGGGTTCTTCCCGCCCTGGGAGGAGTTTGAACTTGAATCTAAGAGCCAGAGGATGCGGGTGGAAGTAAGTCACCAGTGATGGCATCTGTGACCCCAGCACTTGCTCTGTCTGTGGGGTGCGGAGGGTTGCTTATCTTTCCTCTGCGCCTATCTGTTCACATTCTTAGGTTGTGACTTTAGAGTTGCCAACTCCAAGGCTTTTGAACACAAGCTGCTTTGCTGCAGTTAAGTGCTTTCGGTGGTCCAGCGATTGAGATCAAAAGAGGTCCCCCTTGGCCAGGCGCTGTTTTAAGGACTCTGCTGAGGGTTTAAACGGACTAGTTTTGAAATGTAAGACAAACCATAATCACCAGGCAATACTCCCTTGCTTTGCCAGGGAGAGACATTTATAGGTATTAAACTAGTTCCAGAAGGCCTCTAATACAGTTTCTTAAATGCAATAATAACACAGAATTATTAGGGGAAACTATTATTATTATTCCAAGTAATAACATAATTTTGTGCCCATGGAGGACATCCAAAGTGCTGAGAGAAATGAGCATTGGTTAATTAAGCCTCGCCACTCCTCCACGAGTTAGGCGAAGCGTCATTAGACTCGTTTTTATAGAGGAGTAAACTGAAACACTGTTGGGCCAGCTCAATGTCCTGAGGTCAAACCGTGGGAAAAGAAACTGGGGATTTTTACATCTTATCAACCCTTGTGCCTCACACCTCCTGCATACGAACATAGATTCAGATTAGCCCAGTGTCTAAGCAAAGAATCAACCTCCAGGGTGGGAGACCTCGGAGACCTGGGTCTATCCTTCAGCATGCCAGGGTCAAGGCCCTGGAGGAGAGGAGAAGCACCCAGAAAAGTCCTAATAAATGCAGCTTCTACTCCTCTGCACTCTCATCAGCCTTTATGCACAGAGAGAAGCTGATTCGTAGTGATGCCAAAGGCAGCCCTTGGGAAGAAAAATCACAGCACAAGTGGAAAATGGCAAACAAAGCCAAGTAGGTGGGGAGGGGATGGAAGGACAGAGGGGCCACTGTTGTCAGGGGCTTCTGGTTCTGATGCAGGAGTGTAAAGTCAGCAATCCTTAGGCATCAGCTGGTGCAGCCCCCCATGCCAAAGCCCCTTTCTTCACACCTGGTGTCCTCCCTCCAAAATTCCAAGGTTCAAGCTTGGAAAAGACACTTGTGAGATAACAATGGGCATCTTAGGAAACTCCCTTCCAGAACATTCATTTATTTTTTCATTGCATGAATCTTTAACATATGTCAGTACCAGCACTGGATGCTGGAGATATGAAGGTAGAAAGTTGCAGCCTGGAGAGGAGAAAGAACCATACATCTACTTCACCCTGCCCACCTCCACCCCAAACCAGCACCCTTAACTTACAATGTACTCCAAGACAGGAGAGCACATGCAGGATGCCTTGGAGAACATAGGCTAATTCTATCTAGGAGGTTAGGGAAGGATTTGGGGAGGAGGGAACATTTGTGTCAGAATTGGAAAGATAAAATTATTGGACTGAGAACTTGGAGAAAGTTCTTCTGAGCAAGAGAAACAATCTGGACCCAGAGACATGACACTGTACAAAATTTGGGGACCACTTAAAAGCAGGTCTTCATTGCACTAAAGTGTTCCTTTGGACTAGAAAAGCTACATTATAGTCCCTAATTATGAACTCTCTTATAATTTTCCTAGATGGTTTTATAAAATGCAGTATGCCTCTTGTCCACATAGATTATATGTTACTTAAATTCTAAGAACCTAGATTTCCCCCACAGCATGAAACTGGGTGGTACTAATTATTGAATATTTGCCTAAGAATGTAAGGGAAAATCAAAGTTAAGAGCAATTTTGAAGACCTATGCTCAAGTGACACTTCTGCCACCGCCTTGCTAAGTGATCTTGAATATGATTCTTCAGTCCTCTGAGCTTTGACTTTCTCATACATGAAGTTATGGTACTTATGCTGTTTTTCAGGATTATTTCAATGGTAAAACAAGATAACAAGGGTAAAAAGTACTTTATAAAGATAATGTATTATATAAAATATTATTATAGCTGGCTTGATAAATAAATATAATAAAGTTAAAATATTCTAGAGTAGTTTCTAGTCCCTCAACTGTAGCCAGTTAGTCTCTAAGCTGAGCCACAAGGCATGCTGGGATTTGGATGGCAGAATGAGGGAAAGATGAGCTAAGGTTACAACAGAGTGTGACTCATGTTGAAACATATTTCAGTCAATAGATTCCACTCACCACTGGGGATGGAGCTCCTAATACATTGCTTGCCTAGATACTCACTGCCTTAAAGACGAGAATGCATGAAGATTTTGTCTTTGCCATCTAGAGGTTCCATAGGGCTTGAGTAGACAAAGCTCACCTTGCACATCCTTGGTACACAGTGGAGAATAGAAAGGTATTCACGGGAAATTTACCATTTCGATGTTAAGATAATGGACATGCAAATGATTCAACTTCCATGAATAACCTGAGATGGAAAGTAGTCAATTACTCAAGAGACAGTAAATAAAATTAAGATACTTTGGTTCTGGACTGACTTAGTATATTGCTCATTGTGGATTACCAGTCAAACAGATACTTCAAAGGGACAGATTACAAATTCACTGGTCACAGCCAGGCCTACAGATATGTACTAGGTAGCAATGAGAATTGAGATGTGGACAATCATAAATGATACAAAGAAACTGTCAGTTTTCCCATGGATTAAGATTTCTTTCCAGATAGTATTTTTATATTGTTAGTCCAAATTTTATTTGACTATTTGAGCTTCGACAGAATGGTTAGAGATAACAGATTAAACATACACATGTAATCCTATTCTCTCCTTGAAATACACTACAATAATTTGTGGGAGTCTTTTTAATGGATAAACCACTAGGCCAAAAAGAACAGGAGAGAATATTTAAGCAACAATATTTTGGAGGTTGGAAAGCAGATGGAATAGAGGGTGCTGAGTTATCAGACATGAGAAGGCTGAATCTCAAGCCAGCAGTAGGGAGAACCCATAATGTGACAGAACACTCTGCCACAAAGGTTCATGAATTGATGCCACCAGTTACCTCTCTGAAAATGGAGCAGGTAGGCTAAAATTAGGCTGTTGATTAAAAGTCTGTTTCCAGAATCAGTTTGATTCTTAGATCCATTCTGGAATACTGCCCCACTCCTCCCCTGATTGGAGAACTGTTCTTTGGATAATGTGAAGTGGTGTCTCTGGACTTGGAACACCATGTACCAACAGTGGAGTTAATAGTATATCCATGTATTTAATTGCTTTCTTTCTTGGACTTGTCTCCAACACAATAGCAGCTAGATGTATACCTCCAGGCAGGAAGTGGAGTGGTCCCTGTGATATGTGATCAGTTCAAACAGAATACAAGACCCTGAGTTCAATCCCCAGCACCAAAAAAAGAAAAGAAAAGAAAAGGAATAAATAAAAACTGGCATTGGGGCTCCCCAAGGAAATGTCCCAATCAATTATTCCAACAGTGAATTAACCCCTCTTATGTACCAGAAATCATACTGAGTATTTTAGTGCCCTACTCTTCAATATTTCTACATATCCAAGAATCACCAGGTACTTGAATAAAGTATCTAATATGAAATATACACTTTTTTTAAAAAGTAGTGCATTTAAGAAAATAAAAACTAATGAGAGAGGAAAATATTAGGGGAGAGGGGGAGGAAATACCCCTGTCTTTAACAAACACAGAGAGATAAGTAATGTTACATTCATGAAGAAAGAATAATTTTCTTAAAAAGGAATATTCAAAAAGAATAATGAGTTGTAATGAATTAAAAATGCATAAGTAGAAGTGAAAACCAGAAAGAAAGTGTGGGTGATGGAAAGGATAAAATAATTCAAGAGATATTTCAGGAAAATTTCCCCAAACTGAAATTTCCCATTGGATCTCTCAAATGCCCCATGTAAGGTGTAAAACAAGATCCAAGGCAAGGCAGGCTCATTATGACATTGCAGAACACCAAAGACAAGAAAGGAGATCCTTGGTTTCCAAACAAAAAGAACATGTTTTATATAAAGGATCCCAAATAAGATTGGTATTAGATTTCTTCAAAGCAAATTTGGAAACCAGGAGGCCATGGAGCAAGGTTTTCAATGACCCAAAGGAATATGATTTGCAGTGTAGAATCCTCTATCTAACCAAACTGTCAAGTATAAGTGAGATTAGAATAAAACATTTGCAGATACATGAAGTCTCCAACGTTTTACCTCAGACACATTCTCAGGAAAGTACTGAAAGGATACAACATCCAAAATGAAGGCATAAACCAAAAAAAGAAAAAGAGAAAACCTTCAGAAACAAATAGGCCAACAAAATAGTCCAGAGAGTCCCCAAGATCATGGGACAGAGAAATCACAAGACAACAGCCATGCAACAATTCAGAAAAAACCAGCCCAGATGGGAGCAGGTCAGAAGGATCCTGAGGAAATGACCTCAAGAAGGTGAAACTGATAAAATTCCCGTGTGTTTGAATGTGTTAGGATTGAATAAGTAATAAGAAGGTAGAAAATTAAACAAATGAAAAAGTGAATTATTAACACCAGGAAAAATACAAGATTATACAGAAATTTATATGACTCTTCATATGTTAATGACCCAGCAGGGAATAAATAGCATTTACTTTGTCATAAATTAGATGCACAGACTATGGATCCAACCCAAATTGTGACAGAACTGCATTGGAGGACAGGGGACAGGAAATGTGCATGTGTGTGGTGGGGGTCCTTAAAAGAAAGCTAAAACCTCATTTTCTATCTGTTGTGGAAGGTCAACAGACAAAGCCTAACACAAAAAAAGTTGAGAAGTAGTTACATAAACTTGTTATTTAGAGACATGGAGGTAAATATCAAAAGAGTGAGCTGAAGGAGTTGAGAGTGGTTGCCCTGGGGACTGTGAGTTTTTCTACAAAGCTTTGTAGAATTGTGTCTTCAAATAATGTGCAAGTGTAACTTCTAAAAAAATGATTATTAAAAAAGAATCAGGGTTAACTACATACATTTCCTCCATTTATTACAATCCAGGCCACTATGACATGTAATTTACCTATCTAAATCTGATGTCAGTCTGGTCATCCCAAGAAGGCATGGAATTATTTACAGAAATTAGAGCTGCAAGACAATTTATAGAAAGGAAACTCACTACAAAGAAGTGACGTGTCCATGGTCACCCAACTCAGAGAGAACAGAATCAATATTGAAAACCAGAGACCTTCACTCTTGGCCCAATATTCTTCCCTTAACACCCTCAAGTCTGTGGTTCCTTTTTTTTTTTTTTTTTTTGCTTGCAAGACACATTCCACATAATGGAGACGGAACATGGTGCACAGCAAGGAAGCCCTGACTCTAGTCTTAGCTCTGCTCCCGACCTGCTGGTCCTTAACCTCACAAAGCATGTTGGTTGTATTCCCATCTGTAAAATGGGAATAATAATACCGTGTTGCCTACTCTGTAGCATTGTTCTGGAGATCAAAGGAGAGTAGATAGATGAAAGCACTCTATGAAACCCTGAAGGTTTACAGATACCTGGAGTGGCTATTGTTCTCATCACACTGCAACTCCCTGGGAGAGACAATAGTAAAGACTATCTAAAAGTTCCCCTTAGTAACACTGAGGAGAGTTCTTGTGTCATATTGAAAGAGTGGCCCTCCAGAAGACCTAGCAAAAGAAGTTTTAACCATTCACTGCTGGTCTGGCCTAGATTTATAGTCTGTGCTGCCGCTCTTGATGGGGGAAGGTGTGGACGCTTGCACAGAGACAAGCTTCTAGTCAGAACGCGTCAGTTGTGGGTGATTTTTCGCTCAGGCTCAGTGACCGGCCAGCAGTCAAGTATGTACTTTCCTTGCCCCTGCAGATTTTTTAAAAACCCCTTGCATTTTTTCCCTCTTGGGCTCTTATCAAAAAATCAAAAGCAGAAGAGTTAGACTTCTTCTGACAGTTCTGACTTCCCTACTGAAAGGAAAATTTCAAAGCAGCACGTCACTGCCTCAAATGCTTATTAAAGATGCAGTGAGATTGGCTGGAGCACTCACGAGGGAGGTTTCACCAGGGAGTCCCAGTGCCCCCAACCCAGCCCACCCTCCATGCTGGGGGAGGAGTCAGCTTGGGAGCCAGGAGTCAGCCCTCAGAAGGGAAGGGTTTGGAAGCTCCTGAAATGTAAACCTCTGCTAAGCAGCACTAGTGCCCCAGGGTTGAACAGTGGGAAGAGAAAAAGATAGCATGTTGTAGAAGTATAAAGGGGACCCTGAGGCCTCCATCCACACTCCCTTTGGCAGAATTAGAGACTGACACCAAGTAATGTGATTTGCCCCACCTGACCAGTTACACAATCAAGATAAGAACCCCAACCTCTTTCACATCCTTGATGGTATGCTGCTCGGTTTGCCAGAGTGAGAGGAGCCTGTTGGGTTCTAGAATGTTCACTAATGTACAAGGAAGGCAGACCTACCTACAGTCCTATATTAACAAATAATATACTATCAGCCTACCTGAGTCGAGTGCTACCTAGGGGCTATTTTAAATAAGTACTCAGCATCTTAAACCAATCCAATGAATTGGATCCTATTATTACTCTATCCTACAATAGAAAACAGGATCAGAGAGGGTAAGTAACTTTCCAAACTTGCATACCCTGTAAGTGCTGGGCTCTAAAGCAGTCCTTCTGACTCCTGACTGATTCCTCTTGCTTCCCTAAGTACCCCTCTTGCATTTTCTAAGTCAAAGTATTGGAACATGGGTTTTCACTGTAGCAACAGTCCTCTTCCCTCTTTCTCGCTGCCCTTTATGACTCTGTCTGAACTCCCCAGCCTGGTTGGATGTTGTTTATGGTTTAAATGACAGGGTTTTATTTGGGTTGTTGTCAGAGTGACTGGGGATGGTGAAGTCACCCTCTGGCAGGTGTTCCCTGGCCTGTCAGAAGAGAGTGGCGTCATGGTGAGAGGGGATGGCTGCTGGTGGTGGAGTGGGGGGGGACACAGAGAGGAGTTTGGGATGACTTGGGCTGCATTTTGGGGAAGTGACTGGTGGAAGCTGTGATTCATCAGCCTGGAACCAAGGGATCTCACAATTTTCACGCCCTAAACAAAACTGGTGCATTTAAAAGCTATGGCTGGGAAGTCCTTTCCTTTAATTTACATGGGTAATGTAGAAATCATTTTCAAAGCTACACCTATCAAGAGGCCAAGGACTATATTTTAAAAAGAACAATGTAGAAATCTGAATTTTAGGTTTTGGTTTCTTCTGTTGAAAGATACTATTTTAATTTAAGAGCCATGATCCCAGGCTTACAAAGAGACATTAACTGAGAAAGGATCTCGAAATTTACAATTCAAATATGTAAACCCTGCCTAAAATGCAAGAAGACTAATTTTTGTGTGTGTGGCTCTTGAAATCAGTTGTTTAATCTCATACATATGGATTTTATAGTCACACCCCTTGTTTGTGGAAATTCAAAAATATTTGTAGTTCCTCTTGGCTACCACAGTCTTAATCACCAAAGGAGCTTAAGTAGTCAGACTTACTTAGCCACATCTTAAGTGACCGTGGCCCACAAACTGGGCGACTCCAGCACCATGGACACAATACTCCTTGGAGTCAGAGGACCGTGGACTCAGATTCAGATTCTGCCATCTTTGTGTGATCTTGGGGCAAGTTACCTCTCTGAGCCTCAGTTCCTCATTTTCCAAGTGGAAATGATTATTGTGGGCCTCCTGAGGTTGTTTGAAGTCTTAAATGACATCGTTTTATTCAATTAATTATAGCATAATAGCTAATGTCGAGAAAAACACATGTTGATTGCTTCTGCTAACACTGGAGAGTGTTTTGGCTGATTCTCACACCACACCATCCAGGGGCATAGATGCCAGTTCTCCATGTTAGGGATCAGACACATATAGTTGTCCCTGACCCTGATATTTGGGGGTAACTGGAAAAAAACAGTTACAGTCATGGGGGTTATAAGTAGTAATACCAATTGGCTCTACTAAAAACTGGCCATGCTTCCTCTTGAATCAGAGTCTAGAATGTGCGGAAGGAAGATCTTGGACATTTTTGTTTGCCTGTTAAGGAAACTGAGACCCAGGAAGATGACATGACATGACCAAGGTGACATGCAGTGAGCAGAAATAGGACTTCAACTCGGCACAGCCACACTGGCATCCCTTCCACTCAAATGCAGCCTCGAGGACACTGTACCCTCCTTCTCCATGCTGCTCAGCTCTACATCTTTCCTCGGAGTGAAAAAACCTGACACACAGGTTGCACCCATGTGCCTCCGCTTCTCCCTGGGCTTGGCGAACATTTCATAATAGGTCACATCCTTGGACAGTGAACATTAAGAGGCCCCTGCTTTCTTCCCACCACCTTCTTCCACCTCCCCTGAGAGGAAGGGATTTGCGCAGGCTGGTCTGTGCCCTCGGTGTGCCTAGTTGGTCACTTGGTCCTCAGGGGCTGCTGCTGGGGATGTGCAGATGAGAGGAAAGATTCCAGCCAACTGGAGTACTAATGTGAGGCATAAATTAATGCACACCTGACCAGGTGACATTATCCAAATGATAAATTGCTATAGGCACAGGCCATTGTGTTCATAAGGGTGATTTATGGCCCAGGTTTGGAAATGAACAGAGAACGAAATATTTAAATGTAGCCATTTAAAAGCCAAGCTGTTAGGTTTAGTTAGGGTTGTCTTCAAAAATTCGAGGAGTCTTTCTTTTGTTGGAATTGTTCATTGTTCATACTAATCAAAATAGAGTGTCATGGCTTTAATTTTTTTTTTTAAGAAAAACAGGGGAAAGCATTTAGGTTTTAAGTAGGATATGTAAAGTTTTTCCTTTCCATTTTAGTTTCCCCAAAACATAGAACCCAAAAGGGAAACCTCCAGGAATCTGTATACACTTTTCTTTACTTAGGCCTTTTATCAGCATCATGTCTTTTGGGGCTAAACAGAAGATGAAAACCTTAATTGATTTCCTGCCTTATTGAATCTGGGCAAAGATTTTCATCTCTGTAGACAGAGCATTATCTGAAAAAGACAAAGATGGTTTGTCAACAACAGGTGAATATCCTTTCAAAATAAAGAGGAGTGGGAGAAATAGACCACCAGACTCATGACATACACACACACACCACATATATACGCATACGCACCCCATGCATACACACATGTACTCGCATATGAGCACATACACACATCACACACTCTCTCTCACACACACGCACACATACACACACACATGCCTTTTGCCTTGACAGAAATGACTTTTTTTTCTGAACATGGAAACCAGATGCTTGAGCTATTTTTCATTTGCTAACCCCGTACAGGGGGAAAAGAAAGAAGGACCTATGAAATAAATAAGAGAATTCCCACCCAGGCAGAATCACGAAGAACAACAACAATAAAAAAAAATGAACCCCTTTTTAGGATCATCAGTCACTCTAAAGCTAAGAATGGTAAAATCCCAATGGTTACCATTCTTTGTGTCCTTACCACGTACTGTGTTTGCCCATCACTTCAATGTTACTCACATACTCAGATGAGGAAATTGACTAAAAGGGCAATAGTTGGCCCATGATCATGTGACCTTTCCTTGGCAGGGCCTAGGTACAGAACTGATCTGTGGCACTCCCATGCTTGGGCTCTTTCACATGCTCGTCCCTTAGAGTGGTGTCCCTTTTTATCCCACATCCCCTCCAGCACCACTCCCACCGGGCATGTAAAGCAACTCTGGTGCCAGATTGTCCTTTGCCTATGATGAGACCTGTGGCCAGTCCAGCACCTCTGAGCCTTCATTTTCCACATCTGTAGCTTCAGCTCTTCCCTCCCTACTTAGCTACAGTGGCTGCTACGTTGGATGGAGCACAATGAAGTGTAAAGCTTGTCAAAGCACCTTCAGGGTCATCACTTTACGTTGTGAGCTTTAACACTGTGCCATTAAGGAATTAGCCCATGGCGGGCTGCGTGTGTTCTGCTGGAGACTCCTGGACACTCAACAGCCCACAAACAGCTTTGAAACCTATCTGCAATGGGGAGCTTTCTTCATGGGGTCTGCTCACAGATTCCACACTGTGGCGTGCCTCTCAGGGACTGTCGGGCAGCCGCATCAGGGGCATTTAAGGCCAGAGAGCTTCATGTCTTTATAACATTATGCATTAAAGTCATCTGTAAAATGAAGAGGCATTCCAAATAGCCCTTATGTTTTTCATTTTTTCATTTTGGCACGAGGACACAGAGCAATTTTCCAGAATGTTTTAAATAGGAAAAAACGGTCATTCTCAAGACAGCCGTTCTGTATTCCTGAACCTCTGGGTCATATTCACATTCAGAAATACCAAGCCACTAAAATCTGTGTTTCTTTAAATGGGCTGTTTCTTTTATTAAAACAAATGAAGGCAGCATTCATTCCTTATATAATATTCTTACCTCTGAGCCCTGTGGGCAGGGAGGATTTGGAATCCTGGAATAAAGCTGCTGGAACACACTGGAAGGAGGGGGAGGAGGCCACTGTAGAGAAGAATGCTTTCTGTAGTTCCTAATTGATCCCCTCCTGAGTCCTTCAGGTGGCTCACTAATTTTATCTAGTGGTGACGTGATTAAGTGCCTTAATAGGACCTGTGCCTGGTCAGGGCTGTTCCTCAGGGTAAGCAACCCTGTTTGGGGGTCTGTGCTTGGTAAAGACTCTTCACTCTTTAATATGATGCTCACTGTTTAAAAACCCTTTCACATACAACTTTTCAGTGGGTGACTTTAATAAGCATTGAACCATCAACTACTATGTGCCAGGCACCATGGAAAGTACTGAGAAGGTAGGTTCCACGGGGCATCTACCCATGGTCACAGAGCAATGGGGAGTGACCAAACTGATAGTAAGGGCTGGGTGGCGACAGCAATGAGGGGCTGACGGACCACATAGGGAAGAAACCAGCCATCTCCTGAAAGAGGCAGGTGGCTGTGGAAAAGGGGCAGAGGGAGCATGTGACCTGGGTGCTGGAGATTGAATAGGAGTTTGAGGGGTATGTGGAGAAGTCACCCCATGGGGTAACAAAAGAGGGGTTATTTACTAGTCTAGAGCAAGGAAACTGAGACTCAGAGAAAGTCACTTGCTCCCTGAGGTCACAAAGAGGAGCTGTACGTGACAGCTCACTGCAAGCCTGGCATCCGTCCTCTCACAGCCCTGTGCAGGCATTTCAGACAGTTCTCTTTTTAACATCAAAAGAAATAAATGATGGGAAATCTTCACCTCTTCCTTGTGGGTTTATAAGGTTGATACTTTCCACCAGAGCTGAGTCAGAGACACTATTACCAAAGAGAAATTTTGTTTTAAATTAGTCTTCTTGACATTTCCTTGTCTGCCTCATCACCAAATCCCGAGACTTGTCATTCTGTTGTTGAGAAGAACTTGCAGAGGGTTTGCAATGCCTGGGACTAGAGAGGTGTCGGAACTGGTTGAATTAAATGAGACAACTCGTCATTCTTCCTTTGTTTATTTAACAGATATTTGTGGTATACCTATTATTAGCGGTGTGCTGGTCATTGCTTACAACAGGCTCAACAGAAGAAGAAAGGGAGAAAAAAAGAGTCTTGCTTGTAGTGTTTGCCATGTCTGTGGTGTAAATATTCCCACTGCAGCCAATTTCAGGCAACCCGCATGAATGTCTCTGAAGGCAAGGTTGGGAGGAGATGCACAGAATGGGTGGTGGCCATGCCACAGCTGGAGATAGACCAGTGGACAAAGTAGACAAATGGTCCCAGTCCTCAGCACGACAGCAGAATCCACAGTCACTGATCAGGCAAAATATAATTGGCATTTTCCATTTGATGCTAGCAATATTCCTTTTATACCTTTGGAGAGAATACCAGAGATAGAAGCACTGAGAGACAGAGATGAAGGCTAGAGAATGAGACTAAAAGACATTTCAATATGCATATCTTGTTGAGTTCTAAAATGAGCCATTTGTCCCTTCCTATGCCCCTCCCTCCTTATCTACCTCTCGGCTGTTGCAATCTCTAGCACATGGGTGTTTAAAAGAACATCAGATTGCAGTGGGAAATGATGAAAAAAAAAAAAAAAAGAAATGGAGGCTTCTTCTCAGTTTGAGCAGGACTCATAAAGAATACTTTTTGTAAGATCCTTCGTGGCAGGATCTTACTGGCATCTGAACTTGCTTAGCTGAGTGGCTTACCCATCTCCCCAATATTTGTAGACCAAGCAGAATATAAATAAAAATAAATAAATAGGAATCCATCAGAAGGGGAGTTAAAATATTTTGAATGGATATGTACCAACATTTAACTCTTCAAGGAGGAGATGCCAGAATTTGGGGACCTATTAGTACCCCAGACTCCTTAAGATAGTGTTTCAGGCTAACCATAAAGAAGAAATCGCTTTCAAGCTATGATGGAGTTGACACCAAGAAGGCCTCCTTCCCCCAGGTTAATTCTTCACTGGCCTGTCACCTTTGCTGATATATTCCTGCTGGTTTACATTATTATATTACTAGGTTGTTAACAAGCATTGATGCCTTACTCTAAGTTAGTTTATCAGATGACTTACAGAAGAAGAGTGAGCTGAAAGTAGATTTCAAAGAGAGAGGGACTTTAGCTACAGCGTCCAGCATAGGGCAGGGGACCAGGCCAGGGGTAGGAAGGCAATGCAGAGTCTTAAGGGCAGGTCCCTGCCTTCTCCCTGAGGACATATGGTTATACGTAACCCCTCAATGTGATTCTGTATAATCAGACCACACTGTAGTACCCTGATGTCCTAAGGCCTTTAAAAAGAAGTCCTTTATTGAGCAATAACTACATACCTTTGTTTGTTCAGGGCATAAATTGTCTCATTTTCACAATAACCTTATGAGGTAAGTATGTTCCACTTTAGAGTGCTGATATATCATTCCTTTTTAGAAGAAAACCAGGGGTCAGAGAGAAGGAATAACTTATCCAGTGTTGCACACCTAATAAGTAACAAAGTCTTGTTTTCAAATTTGGGTCTATCTGGATCCTGAGTCCCCCACTCCACCATGCAGCCTGTTAGGGAGGGTACAGTGGGCTCTTGCTTCCTGGGCTCTGGGCTATTACCTTTTGATACTTTCTGCTAGCTTTCAGTTCTTTTGAATCTCCCTGCTCTGGTGGGCAGTAATCACTTTTGCTGCAGTCAGGACCCCCCTGCCTGTGGGGCTCCCTTCCCTGTAAGGAGCTCATGTTGCAGTTTAGAAACAGGTAAACAGATAACCCTGCTGAGGGTGTTTTCTAAGCAGGTTGTCTCCATTTATAAAATGAGACCTCATGGACTGGGCTTCTCCAAGTTTAGAAGCTGATTCTTGAGACATATCTTGAGTAGGCTTTTTAAGCTTATTTTCTAATTATTTGCTATCTTCTAAATAAAATAAATCATAGATTATATTTTGTTATTAAAATATTCTGAATGTACTTAGGTCTATTTTGGGGGGGGCATGCTAAATATGAAACACACACACAGAAGTGTGTGTGTGTGTGTGTGTGTGTGTGTGTGTGTGTGTCTGGGGAAGAGACTGAAGGGGTGGGGGAGAGCTCATGAACTCAGTTAATTATTTGGGGCTCACATATTAAATAAGGTTTTTTCCCATGTTCAATCGTTGGCTTAGTAATTGTTGTCAAGTGAAAACTTTTGAAATCTGTTGTCTCCTTAAAGCCAGAGTTGGAGCTCAGTCGATCAGAGGAGAGGAGTCACCCTTTCAGGTGGACTGGGGCTCATCTAGCCGCACAGCTATAAATCAGGGGTGGCTGTCTTAATGTTTTAGATGTCTGAGTGATTTTAAAATCTCCAATACACCACATCAAGGGGTCAGCCTAGTTCCTGCAAAAAGACTGGAACTTTCCATTAAACCAATCTGTAGGCAAGTCCCTCTACCTGTGAGGGGACCTCAGCAGCTTCACCCATAGCGATGAGACTGGACCTGGCAACTGCTTCACGTGCCTGTCATTTCCCATCACCCGGTGCTGGACATAGTGGAAACCAGAACATGCTCATCCCTTGATAAAGGGTGCTGGCGTCCTTGGTGGTGCCAGCGAGGAGTTAACAACTCGTATGCAGAGTGTGAGAAGTCTTACATAACTCATTCAGTCTCATCTCATGGGTGTTTTTCTGTAAACTCTGCCAGAACTAATTTCACGGTTTTAAAACAACTCATGGTACCAAAAGAATGTGTAATGAGCTGCCATGAGATATGATTGTTTCCCATTTGTAAGAAAAAGACCTGTAGCTCCTTGGGACTTATTAGGAATAATTTCTCAATTAAGCCAACAGCTCAGGCCCCTCAAAGGGCACGCACAGGGCAGTAGAGACGGCCTTGGAGGGACTTCTTTCACTACCGCTCTAGAATGCTCCCTCCCCCCTCCACCGCCTTTGTCTGGATTTTTTTTTCATGCTATTATAATATATCATAAAATTTAGCATTCAGTAATTTTAGTACATTCATATTTTGAGTTGTGCCCCCATGACCACTCTCTAGTTTCAGAACATATTCGTCCCCCTGAAAGGAAATCTGATACCCATTAAGCAGTCATTTCCATTTTCCACTCCCATCTGGCCTTCACAACCTCTGATCTGCCCTCTGCTGTGTTATTTCCCTCTTCTGGGTATTTATTTTGTGACTGACTTGTTTCTCTTATCATAATGTTTTTAAGGTTCATTCGCGTTGTAGTGTGTATCAGCCCTTTATTCCTTTTGTGGGGAGGAATGATATTCTATTATATATGAATGTGCCACATTTTGTTTATCCATTCATCAACTGATGGGCAATTGAGGTTGCTGACACCCTTTGCTGATCATGAATAGTACTGCTATCAAGTTTGTATAAAGGCCGGTGTAGTGGCGCTCGCCTGTAATCCCAGTGACTCAGGAGGCTGAGACAGGAGAATCGAAAGTTCAAAGCCAGCCTCAGCAATTTAACCAGACCCTGAGCAACCTTAGTGATATCCTGTCTTAAATTAAAAAAATAAAAGGGCTGGAGATGTGGCTCAGTGTTTGAGCACCCCAGGGTTTCATCCCTGGTACCAAAAAAAAAAAAAAAAAAAAAAAGGTTTGTGTACAAGTTTTGTTTGAATACTTGCTTTCACTTCTTTGGGGTATTTTCCTGGAGAAGAATCGCTGAATTACATGGTAATTCTGCCAAATTGTTTTCCATAGTCTCTGCACTGCTTTCCATGCACACCAACAATGGATGAAAGTTCCGATTTCTGCCTCCTTCACAACACTTGTGTTTTCCTTCTCTCTTTCTGTTTTTTTTTTTTCTTTTTCTTTTTACTGGCCAGTCTACTGGGCATGAAGTGGCATCTGTCTAGCTTTCTTGCAGAGTATATTTTTCCAAGCAGCTGAAAGATTTCCTGAGGTGGCACACTCGGGTAGCCCTGGTCACTGCCACTGACCTCACTTACCTGCCTGCAGTCTCGTCACAGCTCCAAGTTTGGAACTAGGCTTATCCATTTAGAGAAGTCAACAGGCTTTCCTCTAGGCTAGCAGTGTGCACCTGGATGGTCAAGAGTCCTCCTGGATTCTGGAGCCCGTGCCATTTCATCAAGTCCCTTCCAACTTCAACTGTCTCTGCCTCCCCCCAGAGCTGGAGCACCACCCTTGCTGCAATAGAGCCAGAAAGCTTGTTCCAGCAGGAGAGCCAGAGCACAGCAGAACCAAAGCTCCGCCTGACTCACTCCCAGCTTCTTTCGATTCTGTCAAGAGCCACAAATTCCCTTCACACTCTCCTTGTTGTAATGATGATGATCAAAATAATAGGTGTTACTTTTTTTTTGGTACTGGAGATTGAATCTAGGGTCACTCAACCACAGAGACACATTCCTGGTCCTTTTTATATTTTATTTAGGGACAGGGTCTCACTGAGTTGCTTAGGCCCTCACTGAGTTACTGAGGCTGGCTTTGAACCCGAGATTCTCCTGCCTCAGCCTGCTGAGTAACTGGGATTACAGGCATGTGGCACCTCACCCGGCCAGGTTTTACTTATTTTGATGCCCCAAATAACCCAGACATCAGGAAGGACTGTCCCCATTGGGAAGCTGAAGAAAGTTGGAGGCACAAGCCATTGAGATTAGTTTCCAGAGCTATTACCACACATCACCTGGTCCTGTATGATGTGTCCTGGTTGTGCAGTGCCTTACTGTCTACAGGGCCCCTTCACAGCTAGTAAGGCTGGAGCAGAGGAGGGACAGGGCTCTCACAGAGGGGAGATGGCAGACAGAAGGCAAGGCCAGAGGAAATGCTCCCTTGACAATCTGAGGTTAACAAATACACCTATCGTTTCTGTCTTCTCATGCAGGCAGGGCAGAGAGGAAGCTATTTGAAGTTGCTGTCATAAGAGTTTAGTGGCTTCTCAGAGTCTTCCTTCATCATCACACCATAGGATCAGCTGCCCATGCACCACCATATTGTATCTCACAGAAACCAGGTCAGAGAACCGAGCCTTCCTTTGGGGAACTTCCAGTCAAACAAATGTCAAGTTCTTATCTCAGAAATGTTCTCCTTTGATTTGGTCACCTTTTCTGAGACAGATCATAGGAAAAGAGAGTGAAAGCAAATTATATATCTCAAGCAACCCATCTAGGGGGTATGTTTATGACTACAGCTGATTTTGCTGTTGTTTTGTGAGGAGCATAAGAATAAGGTGGAAGTTCCTGCCAACCTGGTGAAGGTGAAGAGCCATCTTTAACATTGGCCTGGGGGTGTCATTTTGAATTTCCTACAGCGTTCTTCACCACCAGCCACATACTCTAGGTTGGCTCTGGAGAGGTAAGGACTCTGTCCTGATACATCTAGTGGATGGGGAGTTTGGATAGCTGATATCACCGCAGGACATGCATACCAGAATGGTGACAGATTATAAATGCCAATGCTCATGGCAGTGTTTTATGTGGTTGGCAAGCCATGGGTAGGAAGGTCACAACTTAGAAACTAAGGTCCAGGATTTGTTTTTAGACAAATTCCTCTGAGAGAAGAGACTACCACCTCCCTTCTCCTACACTTACTGGTTGAAGGACTGAAGGTGGAAAGACAGAGCTCCAGGGCTAAGCTGCTCTTGAACAGTGAACTCCAGCACTTGGGTAGATGGGCAGAAGCACCCTTCCAAACAGAAAATAGGAAGAAAGCCAGGTGCTTTTTGCTCTGGCTGCAATTAAATGACACCTCTGCACTGTCAGAATAGAAATACTGTTATCCAACAACCAATGGACAATAGCTTAGAGGTTTCTACTTGTCATTTTTTAATATATGGATTTTGCTGTCAGAAACTTGCAGACAGCTCACATTGTGGTGAGTCAGTTGCCTCTGACGTCAGTGGAGGTTCGGATTTCTGAAGCAGGCTTTTACTCACTGATTATGTACCCAGAATTTTTCCCTTGGGCTTCACAGTTGTTGTTCTTCCCTAAAGAATAGCATAAAACAGGTGTAATGGTCCTGAGGTGGTAATGTTTAAATCTATCTAAAAGCTACTCAGAAACATGAGCCATGTATATACCACATTATGTGGTGATATTGGGAGACTGGAGCAAGTTAAAAAAGGAAGATTTAACCTGAGATTGTGTGCGTAGGAGGGACGAAAGGCTTGTTAAGAATGCTGTGAAATAAGCAGAAAATTATTCAGCATTTCTTTGCTCTATTCATTAAAGCAATGGTGTTAGCCTTTGAAATTTTCTGTTGTAGTCAGACCTTTATTTCATTTATGCCAGTATTTGTAAATAATTATATTAATGTGACATTTGAAGTAGTCCTGTTTCCAAACAGCACGTTATTCACAGTGACTCTTTTGTGGTAGAGGAAAGGCACAATTGAACACTCTGCACTCAGCAGAATCGTAAAGCATCTGCCAGGGGAAGGACCACATTTCTCTACCTTCCCCTGACACCTCACAGAAGCAGCTGGGACCCAGGTCCTCAGAGAGCCCGTTCTAGAGTGCACCAAGTCAAGGACTTCCACTGCTTGCTTAATGCAGCAGAGTCACAGAGGCACTGAGGCGGGAGGGGAAGGCTGCCCAGCTCAAATGTCACAGAGCATCGGAAACTGAGGAAGGCTACCCTGGGGCAACTTCTCAGAACTTGGTGGCCAGTTAGCCTTGGAGTCTAGCCTGGCTTAAGTCCATCTCTGTGGCAAATCATCAGAAGACTCTTTGAAGGTTCCACCAATTCTCCCCGCAGTGAAACATGGACACACTGAATGTTTAATTAACTGTCCCCAGTCCGGGGGGCTCACAGCTTGCTTACTCCCCACTTCCCACACAGGCAGGACGTGTGCAGTGAACTTTCACACTTGGCTGAGCACATTCTGATGTGGCTTCATGCAGTTCCTCAGTGTTGAAGATGACTAAGAGGCTGGCATCCAGCATCAATGCATTGCAATTGCGAAAGGAAATCTGACAATTGGGAGAATAAAACCCCCTCACCTCTCTGTATGAGGCTCTGCTGTTTGAAAGCACATGGATGTCAGCTTACCTCATTTGATTACTTTAGCTGTGGGAGTGTATTTTGGGTTTTTTTTTTTTTTTTTTCTTTTAAGTGGTGAGGCACAAAAGGATATTGGTGGGACTAAGACACTTCTGAAGCTCATTAGTTCTTGGCTGAATTTTGTAATTTTGTCTGATCATTAAGAATAAGGCTCAGTTACCTCGATCGCAATAGCAAAACTTTAAAAATTAATAATAGTAAAAAAATTAAGTGGAGATGGTTACTAACAAATTACTCCAGGTTAGTCTTAGAATCGCAGAATCCCCAATAGGGATTTTTGAGATCTTTTAGTCCACCACCTTTTCATTTTATAAATGGAGAAACCGAAGCACAGATAAGTTAACTTTTTGCCCAAGGTCACACAGCTAGGGGTGTGTGTGTGTGTCTGTGTGTGTCTGTATATGTGTGTGTGTGTGTCTTTCCTTTGTTGTTGTTGTTGTTTCGTTTTGTTTACATTTGGGTGCCCTGTAACAGAGGCCAAATGTGCTTTAGTTAAGGTAAAGTATGATCATGTTATATAAATGTGCTACCCACTGAAAAATTAGTATCTGCTAAATTTTTAAAATAAACATTTCTAGGGATCCTCATTCAACCTGCAGAACTTCCTTAACCAATTCTTTTAGTGTAGGTCTCTTGGTAATGAATCCCTCAGTTGGGGTCTTCCTGAAAATGACTTTACCTTCACTTTTGAAGGTAGAATTCTAGGATGACCATTTTTTTCTTTTTGTGCTTTAAAGGTGGCCTCCTCCTGGCCTTTGTCATTTACTGAGAGATAGCAGCTATTGTTTCTCAGGTGTAAAACATGTTGGTTTTCCTCTGGCTGCTTTTAAGATTTTCTCTTAGATTTCAGAACATTGATAGAGGTAAGTCTTGCTATGGTTTTGTTTGTATTTATCCTGCTCAGGATCTGTTAGATTCTTGAACTTGAAGTTGACATCTTTTACCACACTTGGACAATTTTCAGCCAATCCTTCAACTATTTTCCTTCCCCATTCTCTCTCTCTTGTTCATCAGGAATTTCTATTTCAGGTATGTCAGACTGTTTGATGGCCTGTGATGCTCAGGTTGCTGAGACTCTGTTCACTTTACTTCAATTATTTTTCTCTGTTCTCAACATTAGACACTATCTCTTGGTCCATCTTCAAGTCTGTGACTCTCCTACCATCTCCAATGTGCTATTAATAAACCCAATCAGTAATTTATATTGTATTCATTTTACTATTAAACTAAAGAATTTCTGAATGGTCCATTTTTATAGTGTATATTTCTCACTGAGGTCTCCCATCTGTTCATTTATTATGTATATGTTTTCTTCAATTTCTTAAACATATCCATAATAATTTTTAAAAATTCCTTATCTGATGAACACTTCTGTATCTAAGTATAAAGAGGATGTGGGTTTTTTTCCTTCTTTTCATGAGTATGAGTTACATACTGCTCCTTCTTTGCATATCTAGTGACAGGTGATACAAATGATTTGGTAAAAGGACTCTAGATTCTGTTAAGTTCCTCTGAAGAGAATTTTTGTCTTACCAACTGACTAACTTGGCTGAATTCCGACTCCAGCTGTCTTCCCTGTGGTAAGCAGCAGATAGTCTTTTTTTCTGTTCTTTTAACTTCCTTACTTTCTTGTTCCTCTACCAAGCCTTAATTTTTCCTCTGACAGCTCAAGTTATCCAGAGCCAAAAGCCAATGGGGGAGTGCTTCAAGGGAAAAAAAAATCCACAAATTCAAAAATGTACAGGGGGATTTCTATCTTTCATGGTATCATGCTTCTGGTTCCTATTTGCTTTTGATTCCATTCCAATGCCTTCAGATAGTTTTTTTTTTTTTTTTTTTTTTTTTTTTTTTTTTTTTTTAATCTTTGGGGTTGATATCTTAATTGTTATCTTCAGGAGGTAAGTAGAACATCACCATACTCCTTAGATTTACATTTAGATTTTTTTTGTGTGTGTGTGATGCTGGAACTCAAAACCAGGGCCTCACACATGCTAGGCAAGTGCTCTACTACTGAGCTACATCCCAACCCCTACATATAGATTTTCAAGGCATTTTGGCTCCATATCCCAGCTCCAGGAGGCAGTACTAACATTATAGATCCATATTACAGTTGAGGAAAAGCACTCAGGGATGTGAAATGACTTACCCAAATTCATGCAGCTTTGTAGTAGCCAAACCAAACCTGGACTCAGAGTCTGTGACTTCAGCCTGGACTTAATTCCAGAATTAGTTTTATGCACATTTGATTCTAAATGAGCCAGAGTTTTTCAATATCAAAGTATTCTCTTCCCACTAAGCACCACTAAACAAGCAAAAAAGAAACAAGACTGGCTTTTGAAGTTTTTTTTGTTTTGTTTTGTTTTTGGTAGGGTAGGGTCTGGGATCTTCTGGGGTCAAAGATGTCTCTGAGAAGAAAGAATATGCTCTGCTGGTGTTGAAAGCAGAATACCTATAGTAACTTTGGAACAAACCAACTGATACCTACAAGTCCCAACATGCATGGTTGTGAAATTGAAGTCAGCCCTGGAGTTTCTTTCATGGGGAGCCATACACAAGGTCAAGACTATTGTGCTTTACATATTCAGGGGCTACCTACTGAATTTCTTAGGAAGGCAGAAAACTGAACCTGCCTGGTTCCTGTGATTAGGGACAATCTTTTTTTTTTTTTGCCCTCTTGAGGGACTCAGTACAAAGTGTTTACAGGATGAAATTCACAAGTCAAGGATTATTCTCAAACTGGGAGCTTATATAGAATGTTTCAAGTGTACCTATAGTCTTCTTACTCCCTGGGTTCTGGATGTGTGTGTCCTATGGAACTGGGTCTTCCTTAGGCCACATTGACACATTGAATTAAAGTCATATTCTAGATTCTTACAGGAAATAAAGCTTCCCATTAGCCTCTCCAACCAGCTTCCACTTAATTCCCCAACCCACTCCCTTTTAACATCAACATTTGTATTTGAGTCAAAATCTCTCAAAGTGTGATGTTAGGAAATCCATAGCAAGATCATGAGTGGGTGCTCGTGTTTAAAATGCAGGCGTTCAAACTCCACTCCAATTACACAATTATAAGAAATCACAATCTCTGGTTTTCAGGCCAGGGAATCTTCCAGGGAGCAAATGATGCAGTGATGCAGGTGCTTGCTAAAGTGGAAGAGCCCTGGTCAAGGTCAAATGATGGCTACTAAGATCTCCAAAGTCTGAAGACTAACCTCTGTGAACCATGTGTCTTTTTGCCTAGGAGCATCTCTTCTTTTTTCCTTGGGTCATTGGTTTTCAGATGGATAAGCACCGTTCTTGGAAATCAGTTCTGGCTCCAGTTGTATCCCCTGGGCTGCTGTGAACCCTATAAGACCCTATCCTGGCCAAAGTCCCTGTTGCTGCCTATCACAGACTGTGGACCCCAGAGTAGTTCCTGTTCCTTGTTCATTCAATCCATGCTGCCTACATTTATCAAATGCTTGTTATAATCAAGCAACTGTGCCCAAGGGACAAGAAGTAGACCCATCTCAAAGCTGATAAAACTGAAACTTTGGGCTTCCTCATTTGCACTGAGCCCTTCTGAGGCCCTGAGTATGATCCTAGTAATATGTTTTCCTGGTTAGAAGCTTTAGTAATATTTACAACAGTTAGATATGTTTAAATTCTTTAAATTCTTTTTTTTTCCGAAATAAATTTCCTCCATTTGTTTAAGCTTCAGCTGCCGAAACCTAGATTTCCTCTGCAAAGAGCTCTCAACCAGTGGGAGAAAGAGGTTTGCATGTGAATTAAGATACAGTGTGAGTGGTAGGTGCAATGCAGACCTTGCACTGGGCGTTCTGGGTACACACTTTTAGGAAGGAGGATAATCAGGGAAGGCTTCCTGGAGGTGGTGATACCTGAGGTAAGCCATGACATAGGAAAGGAAAGCTCTTCCAGAAAAATAGCTTCAGTAAAGTTAGAGAAGCAAGACAGATCATGGTGAGAGAGAGAGAGAGAGAGAGATTAAAGCACTTTGCTGTTGAGGGCATTTTCCTTCAGACCAGAGCCACTTCCAATGGCAGGATGAAGAGATTCCATTTCAGGGGAGTTATATGGACTGAGGAACAGCTGATCCCCTCTACTTGAACTTTGGGAGACCTAATTGGTGACTACATCAATAATTGTTCTTCAAGGAAAATATAACCCTTTTACTCCTTGCTTCTTCTCCCACATCCCTCCAGCCCGCCTTTGCTGTCAGCCTCGCAAATCAATATTTCATTTTGAGGAGCCTTGTTTGATGCCAGTTCTGCTTATTTGCTCCACAGCCACTCTGGGTAACGCTTTGTAGGTCTGTCAGTATGTAAATTAAACCAAGCATAGATAGCTTTGTGTTGCTTAATGTTCAGCTGATAAAAATTAATGTGGTGTGAAATGAGCATTTTATCTGACTGCAGATACAGTGACGGAGTTAATTAGACAGGCAGAGGGAAAATGTTGTTAGGCTGGGCGGGGGGCTTTCTCATGGAAGGGACTGCGACCCTCAGGTTTGCGTGGGCTGAGGATGTGGCCAGGGAACCTGGGCTGTGGCAGGCCGGGAGCAATGAGGCAGGGAGGGAGTCCTCCTTAAGCAACCAGCCCCATGGTGCTGATGACTGCGTGGATCCCGCCTGGGGAGGGTGAGAGGGAGGCGCAGGCCAAGCCAGGCTGGGCACTTCCAATTCACTGCAAAATGCACGCATCAGCATTTGCTGAGCCGGCTTCTTCTCAGCACAACATCCCTGCTATTGGTAGAGACGGGAGTTTCATTCTTAAGCAAGGAAGAACAAGAGGAGCGGCCACCCCACACGGCAGTCAGTCCAGAGGAGGGCAGAACCCCTGACCTCTGCCTGAATCGTCTTGCGGGTGCTCTCACACGCCTTTCCCGTGGATGGGAAGGTGTCTCCCTGCCCGGGGAAGAACAGAGCCCTTCCTATTACAGTTTCCTGCTCCCCTCTAATCGGCACGCTCTTGAGGTCACGAGGGGGTCTTACGCTTTACAGGTGGCCACAGTGCCGAGCACTGTGCCCACACTTGTAGTACCTCCTAAGTGTCAGTGGAATGAAGAGCACTCCCTCGACCTGGAAAGCCCACTGCCTTCCCTTTCTGCCCCTGGGCCTGGTCCACTACTGAGCATCCTTCCCACCTTAGCTCAAAGGTCACCTTCTCACCAAGGCTTCTCCTGCCTCCCAGAAAGGATCAGTCCCCAGATAGACACCCTGGAGACACCTTGTGCTTTTCCTTTAGAGCACATTCCTAATTTATGATGAACTCTGTGTGCCTCCCGCTCCCGTGAGACTGTGAGCTCCATGAGGGTAGGAGCTGGCTGTTCTGCCCATCACTGTGTCCCTGGCATGGTGCCCAGACATTTGCTTCTTCATATTACTTGCTGGATGTTAATGAACATAAGGAGGGTCTCTCTGATGCTTGGTGAACCCTTCATCTTTGATCATTCCCTTATGGGAAGGTTCCTGAGCTCTCCTGACAGTCTCTCTTTCCTTTGAGTTCCCATAGTACCTCGCATGTTGCAGAGATAGCCATGCCACAGGGAAGGTGTACCTGTGGTTCATGTGCCTTCTAGCCCATCAGGAGATGGCCCTTGAAAGCAGTCAAGGTGTCTTATTCAGTTTAGCTTTCTCTGCACTTCACCGGGGTCTTGGCCTTGACTAGTGCTCCATACAGATTGCAGAACCAGTAAAAACAATTGTCTTTATCCATGGATTCTTTAAGCAGAATTGCCCTTAAATACATAATTTCTTAGCCCACTAACGAAAGCTGTCCCCATTCCACTCGTTGCAAAGGAATGCTCAGAAGAAATGACCAGTTGTGACCATCCCTCCTCAGTCTTGACCACAGTTGAAGGGTAAATGTTGTGAGCAAGTGCCACCTGTAGTGGCTCCTTCATGATCTCCATTAGCCTTTGATGAGGCTACGACCTTTTCAAACAAACAAGGGACTTACACATTAATCCCAAGACTGTCACATCTGTCTCTCAGCTGGGCAGCCAGGCCGGGATCCCTGAGTTCCCAAACTCTCAGCAGCTGCTTGAGCAGTAATAGGCCCTTCCATTTAGACAGCCCCACGTGGTTTCCCGACACCTCTCCTGAGTTTTCCTGTTGGAGCTCATTTGGTGAACCTCCACCTTCACAGCATTAGATGACTTGCTAAAGATTTGATTATTAACCTCTCTGCTCCTCATTTGTAAAATGAGATGACATTGCGTTTTTAGAGGTGTAGACTGAAAGGCTTGGGTCTCTTCACAAAGGACTGATAAGGTTCCACTCACCCCCACCCCCTGGTCCCTGAGTCACTGATCACATCCTGAGAAAGGCATGGTTTTCACTCTGGATCATTAAGTACTCTCCACGCCTCGGCTTGGCTCGGGTGGTTGCTAAATGGTTATCATGTACTGAGACTCCGAGAAAGCTTTCCCTGTACTTGCACAGCAGCTGCTGAGTGAGGGCTGGATCCAGCCAGGTGAGCAGCAAGTAGGGAGGAGGCTTCCTATTTGTCCGCCCATCCCAGGTGAGTGAGACAGAGCTGAAGAAACATAGAAACCATAGAACTCAGGGCACCTGGTTTGATTTACAGTAGCATCCGCCCCTCCTTTTCTCTGGCCCTCTGCCCATCACGGAGCTGCTCAATGTCCCTGTTTCAGAGAAGCCATTCAATCCACTGTCTTCACAAGATGACCTGGTGGCAAGAGGTTGGTCTTCTCTAGACCTCTAAGGTAGGCTGAGCTCAGTCTGCCACCCTACCCCTGGACTGTGCCCCCAGCTTGGTCCAACCCACTCCCACTGTGCAAGCTGCATCTCACAAAGAGTCACTTCCCACATCTCCCTAGCAAAGCTCAGGACACTCTACATAGTTGGCTAAAAAGGTAGGGACTGGTAGGCAGGAAGTATTAATATTAAATCTTATCAGGGCATTTTGCTTCTGTTATCTGGTTTTATCCTCTGATCATTCAGCAAGGAGCATCCTGATATTGTCATCATCTAACACATGGGGAGGTGGAAGAACAGAAAAATGTGGTATAGTGCCTTGCCTGAGATAGCGTGAACCATCTGGAACACACCCAGACTCACTGATGCCATGTGCAACCATATCTCAACCTAGTGATGTTGTGTACGTAGGAAAATGATGTTTCCAGCTGATGTCACCCCACAGGCCTGGAACCATGTCTTTTAACATATTCCACAGTTTGCCTTTCAAAGGTGAGTCATTAAAAAAAGATTTCGATGAAGTTATTTGTCAGGGATTCATTCACTCTGTTCTTTTAGTGCTTAACAAATAATTACACAGCCCCTGCCAAGTGAGGTGCTTGGAAGAAGATGCAGAGCAGGGACACCACCCATGTTCTGCAGAGTTTACAGGCTTCTAGGGGAGACAGAGTTCATCAAATTGTCACCAAATAAAAATAAAACATCAACAGTGACAAGTGTGATGAATGATAAGCCCCTTGCAGATACATCATCCTCAAGGTGGAGGGGAGGAATGTAGCCCTGAGAAGACATGAACAGGACTGCACCAGGCAGAGGGAGGGTCATGTGCAAAGGCCCCATGGAAAGAGGAAGAGGTTCACGTTTGGAGAATAAGGCGAAAGCTACAGTGGCGGGAGCCCAGAAACACCGGAAAGAGTCAAGTGCAGGGAAAGATGGACAGGAGCCTAACTTGAACTTCAGAGGCTAAAACACACAGTCGATGTTTCTCTGTGATTTACTTGGCAAATGAATCTGTTGAACAGAGTACATGGGATTGTCCCGGCAGTTACAACTCTCTTCACCTCTTTATGCCTCACTTACCAGCAATTAAATTCAAATCTCTTCTCTATTTACCTATTCACTTATTTAAAATATTTATCACTGGGAAGGGGAGGCTGGCAGTTCCTCCTTCTTTGTTTGCAGCGGTGACCTCAGGAAGAAAGCTCAGAGGTTCCGACACACACAGCCTCCCCGCTGGATCCCGTGGTAGACCATGGAGGGTGTGGGTTGGGCCTGCTAGAAAGATGCTTACTGCTGTTTACTTTTCAAGCACATGAAACCAGACACTGAAACTGTTCATTAAAAATTCCTATGTTCAAGCAGACAAAGAAAAATCATTTCAGAAGCTCTGTAATGAATGTACAAGTGGGTACAGGTTTTCTTGTCAAACACAATAATCATGAGTAAATGCAAACAGATGCTGCTTATATTTGGATTTTGTCTTAATTGAAGCATGCTGACAGCTGCCTCTGGCCTGCCACCTCTTTGGATTGGGGGATCTAGCCTTTACTCAGTGGACTTCTCTGGGAAGGGTGAAATATGTAGATAGACGAAGCATCCACTCCAGGAATAAGGTAGAGAAATTTGGAAGTGATGAACACACACATGGATTCTTCCACATGATCTGTCACACAACGATACAGCCAAGATCTAGTGGAGGGCACAGGAAATTAGGACAGGTTTGTATTTTATACATAGGAAATTAGAATGGGCGAGGATAACTGTTCATGTCACAGTGCTCTTAGGTGACAGAACAGGGATGCTAATCAGGTCTTCAGAACCTATGTGGGAAGCGTCTCCTTGATTCCACAGCTGTTCCTCAATTTCGCCTGCATTGTATATCCAACCAGAGGACATAGTATAGCAACAGCACACTCAATGCTGTGTTGGCCATCAGTGCCAGAAGGAGAGCATGGCAGGAGTTCCTGGGTAAAGATGCTTCCGACCAGGAAGGTGGATAGGTACAGTGATGGAAGGGAAGATCTGTTGTGATCATACATCTTTTGAAGTTCCAAAGGGAGCAGAACATTTTGCCAAACTGGTGTGGCCTGGTAGGAATGTGTGGTCTCCATCACCCTATTGAACTCTGACCCATGGCTAATGCGTTCAACAAAGGAGTGTCATTTAAGTAACACTGGAGGCGGGAGGGACATAGGGTTTCTTCATTTTACTGCAAAGGAAAGAACAAACAAATAATAGTCTATTTTTACCATCTTTTCTCAAAATAATGGAACTTTAACCAAAATGGTGGAAAGGATATTATCTGTTTTTTAAACTTTTTTAAAAACTATTTTTAGGGGCTGGGGATATAGCTCGGTTGGTAGAGTGCTTGCCTTGCAAGCAGAAGGCCCTGGGTTCAATCTCCAGTACCGCAAAAAAAAAAAAAAAAAAAAAAAAAAAAAAAAAAGTCGTAGATGGACACAATACCTTTACATTATTATTATTATTTTTAAGTGGTGTTGAGGATTGAACCCAGTGCCTCATACGTGCTAGGCAAATGCTCTACCACACCAAGCTACAACCCTAGCCCACAAATATATTATCTCAAAGTAAGAAACATTTCTTTACTTTGAACACAGTTAGCTGCATGAAAACACATTTTCCTTGTTTTCTCCAATTGGATGCAAACCAATGAAAACCAAGGCATGGACCTACCCCCAGGGTTTACGCACCACTGTGTAGAAGCTGCTATGTATAAAAAGAGATGGCTCCACTTAGCTGGACCACATCATAGAGTTAAGCCAGTCAATGGGTCTGTTTTCAAGTTGTCAAGATCCTCTTCTTTGCTAGTCTTTTCAAGGTAACTGGACACACAACTTTAGATTTCCTTAATTTCCAGATGGGTAATGGGTACATCATCACTCCACTTGAACCCTGACCTTGAGAATGGTGTCAAGACACTCCTGGAGGTGCTTCCAGGACCTCAGTGACATGAGCTAATGGGGCTGTTTGAGGGGAGCAGGCCCAGTGGCAGCACCTTTCAGTACTCCCACTTGGGAAGCTGGAAGCAATTCTCCATAAAGGGAGACTCAGAGGCGGAGGACCCGACTTTGACTTTTAGACTAGAGGTAAGGAACCAGTGGTTGAATTTCACCCACCCCAGTATCCAGCCTGATCTTGATGACCCTGTGAATTTCATTCTTTGCATTTTCAAATTTTTCCTAAAAATCCCCTTTGTGTTTTAAGCATTCTCACCACAAAAATAAATATATGAATATGTTAATAAGTATATACATATGTTAATGTGCAATAGTTACTTAGCTCAATTTAGAAATTCCACAATATATACATATTTCAAAACATCATGTAGTACAAAATAAATGTTCTACAATTTTGGTCAATTAAAAAATAAACTGATTTTTAAAAATAATAAATAATAGCCCTTTTACACAGATAGCATAGACAGGAAAATATTCATCCCATAGGTCTCCCGGTACATTCTCTATCTTTTTATTTAATTTTTAAAAATCAAAAAAATCATTCAAGGAAATCTTTTAATTGTAGTGATATTAGATATTAAATTTTCCCAGTGTCTTTTGGAGTTTAATGGCTGTGTAATATTCCATCATCAGTACAATATAACCTAAGTCATCCCAAATTATTGAACATTAGGCTACTTCTGGTCGTGTGTGCGCGCGCGTGCGCATGTGTGTGTGTGATTAGATTTGATCATTAGAGACAGTGCTACAGTTTGTGTAGCATTTTGCTTCTGTCAGATAATTTCTTTAGTATAAATTCCCAGAGGAAGAATTCCTGGGTCATAGTAAGTACATCTTTATGATTCTTGTTACAAATTGCCATGTTAGAGATGTGCTGATTTTACCCAAAGCCTATAGCATTTGAGTCTATCAGCTACAGTGCCATCTGACCAGCATTAGGGTATATTTTCTAAGACAAAAATGTTACCTTTCCAAAGTTGCTTTAATTTTCATTTTTATTACTAGTAGCAATGAACATTTTCCCATGTATTCATTTATCTAGGGCTATTTATTAAAAGGACCACATTTGGGTGAGAAACATCATAGGCAGGGGCAGAGGGCAGCTGTGGAATCTGTGAATACAGCCTGAATTCCTGTGACAAGGAGGGGCTGCATGTCACATGACTGCCTTCAAGTTAAAAATAAATAGATGGTTGTAACTCTTGTGGCCAAAAGAAACAGACCTCCAAATTAATAGGGCCCCTTTGCTCACTCTGTCCTCCTTATTGAAAGGCTTCAAGGAGCTCCTGGGAGGCTCAATTCCAGGTCTTTCCAGCTGTTCACATTAAGACTTGGAAGGCAAAAAAATAGTTGCAGAATGTATAAGGTACACTTCTTCAGTCGTACTTGGACGTTAATTTCCACGTTCTCTTAATCGCTGAAAACAGTCGTGCAAGATACTAAATAAACTCGGCCTGAAAGTCTGAGCCCTTCACTCTGCCGTCTGCCCCAGCCACAGCTGACCAGAATCTCCGGCGAGGATGTGAAGCCTGTAGAACTAAATGGGAAACACAGGACTCCAAACTCTCAGGACGGGAAGATTTCGACGTCTGGTTTCTTATCAGCATGCTAATAATGCCTTTCCTGCTCCCTCCTCCCCTCCCCTCCAGGGAGGCGCGCAGCCAGGGGTTATATAACTGTGACTTGACACCTTGGCCAAGTTACGCTGGGCTCAGTGAACTGTGGCAGCGCGTTCTCCTTCCCTGCAGGCGCTTGCCAGGGAGGAGCGCGGTTAGAGGATAACTAGATGACTTCGCGCTTAGCTCTGTGGGGCCCTCCGTGCTCCGGAAACGCTGGGCAGCCGGCCAGGAACTGAAGCAAGCGGCTCTCAGGTACCAACTTCAGCCCTAGCACAGCACGCAGTCTCTGGACTCCCGGAGAAGGATATGGCCTCAAACGCGCGCGGCTGACCATCAAGCTGCCCAGGCTGCTGGGGTGTCTGCAGGTTCACGGGGAAGGGGCACCGAACACCCTGGGTTCCCTCTCGTGTGGAGCAGCGCTGACAAAACAAGAGGAAAGGATGTCCTCAAATCCCCCGCCCCACCCCAACACAATCACCCAATGGAACCGGCATGCTCAAGCCCCCAAGTTACTTCTATGCACTTAAAAGCAGCAGAATAGCATGGGGGTGGGTATACACTTGGCCCGCTGAGAGCAAGTGACTCGCCTTTCCTCCCTCCGGATTTTGTGACCTTTGAGACGTCACTTAAGGCCTCTAAGTCTCAGGAACCCCATCTGTGAAACGGGGATAATAACAGAACCCATGCTTGGGGCACGCCTGTAATCCCAGCAGCTCCAGAGGCTGAACAGGAAGTCGTAAGTTCAAAGCCAGCCTCAGCAATTTAGCCACTCCTTGAACAACTTAGCGAGAAGGGGGTCTCTGAATAAAAAATAAAACAGGCTGGGGATGTGGCTTAGTGGTTAACTAAACCCCAAGTTCAAGCCCCAGTATCAAATACAAAAACAAAAGCCTAGTAAGGATTTTTGTGAGAATACAGTGAAGGAATGGAACACAAAGCGCTTGAAAGACTGCATGACCCATGGTTAAAGACAAATTAAAACCTGGTTTTGTCACAGCACTTTTTCTTGATTCTTATCCCCTTTCTAGGCTGTACAGCACTGGCTAGTCGGGACCATGTGCACTTCATTGCGGTACCATCAATGATCTTGCACAGTTCCCCAAACAAACCCTCAGTAAATTTGGTGACTGCAATAAGTTTGGTGAATGTGGATCGCAGATGGAGGAGTGTGGGTTTTATTGTTGTATTTTAAGATTTTTTTCAATTTCAGTTTTGGGGGGTAGTGACATAACACCTCACTCCATTCACCCATCAAGCAAATAGTCTTGAGTCCATTAAATGAAAATGAGAATCGAGAGAGTTCTTGTTTTAAAATAGTTTCTCACATGCAACATCAAATAAAAACCAAATTACTAATTGAACAAGGATGCTGCCTGGAAGTAATTACCTGAAGCGAACCATGCTTCAGAAGTTCTGCAGATGGTTCTGATAAGGAGCCAAGCTTGAGATCTTTCCCACTACCAGCATGGCAATACAATGATTTTATTTTCTCCCTTTATGTATCTTTAAACTCTCATATTCATTTTGGCTCAACTAAAACCCCTCTCACCTAACACCTTTTCAAAGGTATTCTGTAAAGTATTTCTCCTCCATTTGTGAGATGCGTAACTGCTGGAACCCCTGGTGAGTCTGGGAAAACACATTCCAAATGTTTTCAGTGAGGGAAGGCTGAATCCAGCTGAAATCCAAGTGTCACCACCCTTCAAACTGAGACTATCCTCTTTGGCACTTACTAATGGCAAAGATAATTCCTTCTTCCCAGGTCTCAGTTGATGGTGCAGTTGACGTTTTAGTCAATGAAAAAGACCTATCATCAGTGCGTATTAGTTTAAGGCCATTTCTGGGGCAAAAGTAAAACCTTTTAGAGGTCATTGGACACTCCATTGCTAGGACTGTCTTGAGGAAAATTGCATATAGTTTGCTATAAAGGAACCACGTTGACTTTTGTAAAGGAAACGTGGAATCCTAACATCAATCAATAGGGTTATCTACTGAAAGGTTACAAAATGTGTTGTCCTGTTATTTATTTTCCTGGGTCAAACAGCATTCCCCCACTCTACTACTCAGGTGTGGTCAGCAACCTGGATTGCCAATGAGGTCCATGGCAGAGCTAGGCTAGTAAACCCATTCCTGTTAGAAGGAGGTGTGTTGAACCTGCTTGGGTATTTCGATGGCTCATCAGTGAGTCTGATCTATACTCCTCTGGGCTCTGCTGAAGGAAAGCAATCCCTTGAGACCCAAAACCCAGGACTCAAAGAGGTATTTGAGGGGTTAAAGTGGAAGAGGAGATGATGACAACTCCAGGGAGACAATTAGGCTCAGCCCCTGTCTCTGTGATAGGGTCTCATCATTTTTTGTGAACAAGGAAAGTCAGATGACTTTCTCCTCTCTGTGCACAGGAATTCAAATTGCTCATCTCTTCACTGACTACAATCCATCTAGGCTTGAAATGAGTCATTCATGCTCCCCACCTGAATGTTCTCATCTATAAAATGGGATTAATTTCATACCTCACACAGTGTTGGAAGGGAGAATTGATTAATTAATGTTTACAATCTGCTTTGAACTTGAAAAGGATTCCCTAGAAGTTGTTATTAAGTCTATATCATTTTTACTTTGAGTTCTGGGGTGTGTCTAAACCTGAAACTCAAAGGAAACCTCACAGTTTGTCACAGCCCCAGAGGGAGGTAAAATGTAATAAGATTAATGCAAATGCACTGAAAATGCCCACCCTTTGACCAGCAGGAATCCGTAAGTTGGAGGAAGTAAGGAGTAGCCATCTTCCTCAGGAAGAAGCGGGATACAGATCTTCCAGCTGAGGAAGGTTGGGGCAGGAAACCACTCTTTACTAAAGAGAGCCATCAGGTCTCATGCAATTCAGTGCTTGACCCCTCTGTCTTCATTAAGTCCCCAAAGAAGCCAGTCTTTCAGGCAGAGGGGTTTGCAAGTAAGGTGTTAAAGCATACTCAATACGATTTAACTTGTAGCTCTGTTCATTTCTCCTGCTGTTTCTTGGAAATAAAACGGTCAAATACGGTTGTCTGCAGCCAAGTAACTAACTGGGCCATGCCATGAGTTAGGTTTGACATATAATCTAAGGTAAAGTGTGGCAGAGATACCTCAAGAGCCAGTGACTTTTTGGAGCTGGGAATATTTAACCCTTTTGTTTGCACAGGGAAAGAAAGGCAGGTCCTTTTGCTTGAAAGAAAAAAAAAATCATAATAACCTAATTTCATTAGGGAGTGATTGTAACTGGTAAAGATAACAAACCTGGGTTCAGCTCTTCACAAATCCAGATCAAAAATTATTAACCACATTGATCTGTGAACGCTGACCATTCCCACCAAATGTGGTTTGGGATAATTGCTTCTTACTGAAGAAACAACTACCTGTGATACATATCGATAGCAGGCCTGCACGGTTGCATTAGATTTTTCTTGCCGGAGGCTATGGCTGGAGTTTTAAGTCAATTGAGTCTATACAACAGAAGCTCGTATTGACTATTGGATTAAACAGCAAGTCAATTTATTTCTCTGGGTTCAATATTCAAGGATGCAAGAGAGCAAAGAGATCCTCCAGATGTGCTTTTGTGAGGCAGTGGTAACCCACTTCCATTGTGATGCTTTTTAAGCCATTTGAAATTGCCTTTTCACACCCCTTGCTCAGCAGTTCAATATGCGCCCTGACTATGGGTATTTGGCTCATCCCCTGTGCTGTTTGATTCTGGGTTCTCCAAAGTCCTTATTAGAGGTGAGCACCTGGACTCTGCTGCATGAGGGGCTCTCACTACCTCGCCTCTTAGAGTAAATTCCTGCTCTGCTGAGTAAGGATGTTTAAGTCAAGGTGTAATCCACCGGGGGACTGCAGTGCACAGTGATAGGGAGCAGGAAATGCAATTTTAATTTCTCTCCCACAAATGATCAAATTTAGGTAGTAGCTATTTTAGCATCTTAATATCAAGTGGGACTAAGTAGGGTTATGCTGTTTGAGAACTAGAAGTGATGAAGTGGGTACTCATTAAATATTTAAATTGAATCAAGCTTAACTTAGATGGAAATACTAAGGTACAGAGAGGTAAGATGATTTGCCAAAGGTCACACAGTGGGTTTGTGCCAAGCTGAGACTTCAACCAGGGTCTCCTTATATGTAGGCCAGTGAATTTTCCATGCTATCACAAAGCATCTCCTGTGATTTCTATGTATCTGTGTTTTCTCCTGAGCTAATGTCATGGGTTTTGTATTCAGCTTTTCACTTAACTAATTAAATAATCATTTGTGAAAACTGAACTACACAAATTCTTTTCCTCTGTTTTTATGCTGTTATTTGTTTTTGCTATGACACAAAGAATCCTCCTCAGTGTTTTAGAATATGAAGATGTAAGAACTAAAACATGCACTCATTTAGTAAATGTTTATTCAGCACCTATTATTAACTGGGCTCTGCCATAGGTATTAGGGATATATCAGCAAAGACAGACAAATGTCTATGCCTTGGAGAAGTTTATATTCCTGCAGGGAGAAGACAGACAATTGGCAATAAATGTAAGAAATAAGTTAATTATATAGTACGTTAGAAGGCGATAAGTGCTGAGGGGAAATGGGAAAGTGGGCCAGGAGAAGAGGCAGTCTGCAGGTTTAAATAGAGTGGTCAGAGCAGAACTGCATACATCCAGCGACAGTAATTGCACTGTTATTGATGCAGTGTCTAGACAGTGGTAGCTACAGATAAAGATTCATGGATTCTTTATAATCACTCCACTCCCCCAAGCAGATCTGGACCCTGACTTAGGGAACCAACGTCATTGCAAGCACCTTACTCTTTTGACTGGGGATCTGCACTCCACTGTGCTTCTTTCTCACTTTGGTTCATGCAATCTAAAAGGGGCAGAGAAGCAAGTGTATTTCAATAGATCCTGGTGGTGAAGTCTTGGCTCCTTCCTTACATTCTCCCCAGCACCCACCTCTCTGTTAGTGCTCTCTGGCTGGCAGCCAGTGGCGTGTCCAAATACCCCACAAAGTTGCCCTTTTCTATTTCCCTACTCTCCTGAAGACCCTCTAGGAGACTGCCTAACAGACTAATCCAAGGTGAAAAGGAAGTGACCATACACCGTAACACATTCTTCCTAGCTGACATTTACATGTGAACAAAAATCAAAATAGCAAATGCATGTCATTTTTGATGTGTCACATACCTTCCTCTGCAATTTTTATAATATAACTCATTTAACACTCAAACACAAGAGAAATAGACTTGGGGGGTGGGTACCAGGATTGAACTCAAGGACATTCAACCACTGAGCCACATTCCCAGCCCTTTTTTTTTTTTTTTGTATTTTATTTAGAGACAGGGTCTCACCAAGTTCCTTAGGGCCTTACTAAGTTTCTGAGGCTAACTTTGAACTTATGATCCTCCTGCCTCAGCCTCCCAAGCTCCTGGGATTACAGGCATGCCCCACCTCGCCCGGCTGAAATAGATTGTTTTTATCTTCAATTTATAGGTAGTGCAATCGAAATACAAAACAACTTAGTCAAAATCACGCTGTTTTTAAGGGGCAGAGCTGGAATGCAAACCCAGGCAGTCCAAGTTTATTCAATGCCTTAACCCAGGAATGTGAATAGGATTCAACTCTGTTGGATAGGTAATGACTGCTTGAGGCTGTGGTTGGTAAAGGGAAATAATTCTATGATTGATTAGCTATGTCTGCCATGAGTTCAGGGCAGGATGGGGAAGTGTCAACCTGGGGTGTGGCCAGTGAGAGAGATACCTTGGGGCTGGTCTCTATTAATTCATACTGCAAAGTGAACCATATAATTTTCCAACTGAGTCCAATTCTTTTGCATTAATTGTGGGCTTTCTTTTTCCCACAAGAGTAGGAAAAGTGAGCTGGGAACACACAGGTTTTGATCTGAAATGTGTCCAATGAGAATGGTGTTGGGGGAGGAGAGAGTGGAGTAGGGAAGAGGCTTGCGCCTGCAAACAGGTCATGAGTCCCTTCACCTCAAACTGGTGGGTTATCACGGTATCCTGGGTGCTATCTAAACTCAATTCTAAATGAGTCAGCAAAATACCTTCCCCTTCAACAAAGTTTCAGGTTCCCATCGAATTACCGATAAGGACTAAGCCACAGAATTTGAAGTTGAACTAGTTCACACACAGGCATTGCTGATGTCTGCAGATCTAACGCCTCCTTGAGCACTTGGGGATAGAGGAGATGGAGTCAAAGGGTAGAAATAGTTGAAGCCTAATGTACCCCCCCACCTCATTGTATTCTATAATGACCCAGCTGTGAACGGATGGGGTGCTTCACAAGACAATTCTTCTATGTCAGTAATTTTAAACCTAAAGAGGTTTGATGTCCCATAAGCATATTCATCTTTCCATGTTTATTAAATTAAGCCCTCCATGAATCTGCAACAACATACTGTTCATTAATAGGAAAAGAGACCATTGTTTCCCCCCAGGGAATATGTTGGCTCAGATGCATTCCAAGGTAGGCATAAATGAAGTGTGTGTGTGTGTGTGTGTTTGTGTGTGTGTGTGTACCTTGAGTAGTGGGTAATAAGGGGGCAGCAACTAGCAAAGGAGAAAGAAGGAACAAAGGTCTTAAAGCTTAGACTAGAAATATCAAGAAGGATTTTTATCAGAACTAAACTTAAGTACTCCTGGCAGAGTGCCTAGCAAGATATTAGTTTTTAATAAGAAAAAAAAAAAAAAAAAAAAGGGAACATGCAATTGTCGTGTCTCCATAGGAAGAAAACTGCAGATCCGTTCAGGAGAACCCCCATGCAAATTTTAAAATGGCTTACATACAGGAAAATCCGTTTTTTCCTTCCAGCAACATTAACATAGTCAAACAACTGAAGAGAGAATTCTATTAACGAAGTGAGTCCCATCAAGTTAAAGCCTAGCAATACTGCCATGGGGGCTCGGTAGGGAAGCTAATCATTTGCAGCTTGGACCAGAATAATGTAGAAATCCCATCCGTTTGGAGTGATGTCTCTGCTAATGCTGAAGGCAAATCCAGAAAGCCCAATGCAAGTGTAGGGAACTTAGAGGGGAGGATTGAATGAAGAAAGAAGAGAGTAAAAGATATTTGGGCAGCCGTGTGATTCATCCGTGGAAACCTTAGAGGTGTGCAGTGTCTTGGGGCCCACTGATAGCCTGTTTCAGGACAACACACTTTCTTCAGAGTTACAGTAACAGATTCAAAATATCAGTCACAAAGGAAGTAGGGGAAATGTGTTGAGTAATCATGAATTGATACTATAATTACCCTAAATTTTCAAGTTTCCAGTTAAGGCCAATGGTTGTTTTGTAATAGAATCTAAGGAACATGGTTATAATGTGGGTTCAACAAAGAGAAAGCTTTCGTCCTCAATTCTTATGCTCTGCTTTAGGATGAAAACAAGACTACCGTGGGAGGAGGCAGACAGGAACACTTAGAAAGAGACTAGCAAATGACTTCTGTCCATTCAAAAGTGACAACTGTGGTCTATTTCAGATCTTTAGCGTAAAGAAAGATGCAGAATGTGAGAAGTTTGAGGGACCTAGATGTGAACTCTCCGTTGAAACTCCCATATGCTACTAAGGCTGGTGGCTTAGTAAGGCAGGACAGTCAGCATGGTAGGGAGATGAGAGTGAGGCTTTCTCTATGCTAGAGGAGGCAGAAATACCCACAGTCAGGTGAAGAAGACATCTTAGAAGGTCTACTGGGGTATCCAAAAAGAACATGAAGTCTGAGATCCCTCTGAGGCCTTTGTTGAAGGACTCTCAGCATGAAGCCATTGCCGATGATGACTACTAGGTAGGACAGATTCTCAGATGGAGATGTCACCGTGTGTACAGGGCATTTGATGATGACTGTGAAGATTGATGAGTACTCTATAGATCATCTGACCCATATACTCTAACAAAAGCCAATCAATCCAGAGCAATAGCATGGTTAGGTTCTTTGGATGTAAAGCAGGGAAATGCCCTATTAGAAGTCTGCAGAAGCTGTGACTGTAGGTGTCAGCCAGCCCCTGGACTCTGGGCCCTCGGCTGTGTCCCACCTTGATGGGCTTCATGTTGTTGCCAAATGCTCCTGTTTTATGCCATCCCACATGGCCACATGATATTTCATAAGTGATGAGAATGTTTGGTTTGGCAGAAAAGAGATATTTCAATGAAGTAGGTGCTGCTGTCCTTGAGTCTTCATTATGCATCACAAAAAAACACCAAGCACACACCCCTAAAAATTCAAAGCTCTTGACCTCTGCACTTGGGAAACCTCCATGCCTGGGAAGCGTACTGTTGAGTCTGACTGGGCAGATGACTTTGGATGTCTCCAGAGCCGATGCCAGCCTGACTGTCTTTCAGTTTTCATGTACTTATCAATGCAACAGCCAGAAGGTGGGCCTGAGTTCCTGAGTGTGGACTCTGTTGCCACTGTGATCTTCATCAAGTTGTTTCTCCTTTCTGGGCCTGCTCTGAGATGGGGAGTTCTCTTGTTCTCCATTCCCACTCCTTTTGTAAGCATAGCTTAATAGGTATCTAGGGTATTAATCAGAGAAATAGATTCCAAAGTTAATCACTATTGGTAAAGGTATTACACCAATACGAATTAATGAAATTGACAACTGTGGTTATGTAAGAGAAAGTTCCACACACTGAAGTATTTAGAGCTAAAGGATTAAATGGTTCAGAAAACAAATTATGGATATCCATGTAAAGGGAAGAAGGGAGAGAGGAAAAATGATATAAGTAAGTCACTATGAATAATCGAGCCAGTACTGTGTGTATCAAGAATATCATTCTTCAGGTCAAAGTTCACCATAGATATTTAAAACCAAAAGCATGCGGGAAAGCCTGTGTTCCAGCTTCTGCAGACTTGTCAAGATGGATCAAGGCTTCATCCATCTCACCCCCAACCTTCAGGTGCAAATGAGCTGTCAAGGGAAGTTGTCGGAGAGCAAGAAAGAGCCCCTTCCTTAGAGGCCAGAGAGTCTGGGTCTTCCATTTTAGTCAAAGGAAGCTAAATGGAACTTGCAACCCAAAATACATAATGATTCACCCCATGGTAATAAAGCAGCCCTGGAAAAACTCCCTAGAGGGATTAATCTTAATCGGCAATTAAGATAAAGTCCAGGCACATGCTAATCCAGGGCTTAATCGGGGACATTTTAATGTGCTGCAGTAGTGTGGATGTAAGACTGGGATTCCACTAATTGAGCCTGGAATGTGGGTGTAAGGAGGAGGAATCTCAGAGCATGGACGGCCTGCAAATTCAGCAGTGAAATGGGGTTTGGCAGGAATATTGGGCAGTGTTGGCTAGACTGGACCCCAGGTGTTGCTTACCCCATTGTTAAGGCACACAGGTAAACGACCCCCCACCAGCACACACACACTGTATCTCTATGGCAATGCACCAAGAGCAAAGAGGAAAAACGGGTTCCTGAGTAATGTACAGTAGACTCTGTGCCTGGCTAGCCTGCTCTGAAAGCCCTGCTTCCTGAGATGAGCGTCCACACCGGTGGAGGACCACTGGATGTGGGAAAATGAAATATAAAAAAATGAAAAACATTTAAAACTGTTTTCAAAGAAAGGTAAAGCCTTCCTTCAGGTTAAGTGAGAAACTTCTACCTGGCAGATTTCAGTGAAATAGGTGTTGCTAAAATGGGGCACCCAAAATATGCTCCCATGGTGATAAACCAGCCCTGGAAAACTTGCTATGGGGATTAATTTGCATCATTACTCTGTTGTTTTCTTCCTAGAAAGTTCTTTTCTGCATATTTCTAAAATTCAGGCCATCATGCAATATAGTCTTTAAGTGTAAATTCCCAGTGGCCAGGAAGACATAGTAACCTGGGTTAGCAAGTGCCACCTGCTTACCAGCTGGTTTTGTCTTCAGCGATGTCATTGTTAAGTCCCACCTTGTTAACCATGATTGTAAGAGTTGATGCTGGCTTTGGCCTTGAAATTCTCACTAGAAATCCAAGCATCTGGCTAAAGCAGCATACGCTTCGGACAAGCTTATTCATATTTTTGTCCTCATCACTTGTGCACTTCAGCTATGTGCTGCCTACATTTTTCTAAGATCGTCTGGGTCCTCAGGACCCTTAGAGGCAGGTGGTACTAGGCCGTTTTTCAGGGTGGGGCAACTGCTCCTTAGATCAAATGCTTGTCCACAAATGATCAGACTTTGCATTATTCACAAATCTATGAGAAATGAATCTGGTTCCCAAACTTCTAATCAGATGTGTGACTGTGTGAGTATGTGTAGACCTCCCTGTGTTCACATGGTGGAGGAGGCATCAAGCTTTCGCTCAGAGGAAGAAAGAAAGTATGAAAAAGTGGCTGCTGCAGAAAGGAGCAACTCGTGATAATCCATAGTCCCCTTTAATTTAGTAGGAATCTTGGGAACATCAACTGTGAAAGGCCTCACACTGAAATCTGTGTGTCACAGGAAGTGGCCTAAGGGAAGGTGTGAGGCTTGTGTGCTCTTAGAAAGTTGCAGTATTCAGGGAAAATAATTGGGCTCCCAGGAAGAATGAGAGGTGCCAATGAGTGCACCAGACAGAAGGAATTCCCTGATGTTGAAGGAGTAAGACATTACTTTCAGCTGGGTGTTTGGGGAAGGCTTCCCTGAAGAGGCAGTCTTGAATGATCCAGGGAGAAAGAAGGCAAACTGGCTTTCCAGAGAGGAGAATAGCCGACACTCGGTGCGTGGGGGGTTAGTGGGGGTAGGCACATGAGTGGGAAACAAGGCTTAGAGCAAAGGTTAGAGCCAGGCACAGTGGCACATAACTACAGTTTCATCAACTCGGGAGGCTGAGGCAAGAGGATACAAGTATAAAGCCAGCCTCAGCAACTTAATGATACCTTGTTTAAAAAAAAAAAAAAAAAAGTGGGTGAGGATGCAGTTCAGTGATAGAGTGTCCCTGGGTTCAATTCCTAATACCACAAGAAAAAAAAAAGGTGGTTGGATGGTTAGAGTCAGTGTATAGAAGACCCAGAAGTCCTGCCTCTCATCAAAACCTGCCTGTTTCCACTGTGCATAGGCAGGTAGATTTTGAAAATAGAAATAAACCGAATACACAGATTTGAATTCAGAATAAAGAGTAATCTTTGATATAAGTATGTACCAAACAATACGTGGGACATACACAAATATTATTTATCTGAAATTCAAAGGTAGCTAGGCTTCTTGTATTTATATGGCAACCCTAACTGTGGTACTCTTAAAGGTTTTGGAGTAAAGGAGTCCACTAAAGATAAATCTCTTCCAAAAAGGAGCCTAAGAATCGTACATCAAGAACTGTGAGGCCTCACTCGCCCGATGCTTTCCTTTATGGGAAAGCACAGTAAAAATTTCATGCCCCATCTCAGGGATTCCCTGTAACTGAAATGCACAAATTACCTGGTTACAGGATATGAGCTTAACCTGAACTAGGAATTCAACAATGTCACAAATGAAGCAGTTGTCCCTGGGAAGGCTGGTTAGTGCAGAGCTGAATTGGGCTTTGAAAGCATTTCTTACAATCCCCTAACTTCCAGGCTTTTGACATCTGCCTGTGTGTGCTGGTCAGTCAAGAGACACAAAGGGGGATCAGACATCATAGGCATGACATAAAAAGGCTAATAGGACACTTATATTAGACCGCCACAATTTTCATTACAATCTTTTTTTCTCCAAGGAAAAAAGTAAAGTGTTTGAACCCTCTAGTTTTTAGAATTTAAATGGGCAGCATTCAGAAACAAAAAGCCCTTTAACGAAGGTGTAAATTGTGCCTTTTTAAAATGACTTTTCTTCCCTAGCCTGGTACCCACAGTAATGAACACTCCTACCCAATCAAAATATGAAAACAAAATTGGAGCTGTGTCAGCAACTTGGCTGCAAATAAAACTCAAAACAGGTTATAGCACATGCTAGGAATACAAAATCAGGTTAGAAATAATGCTTCAGCTGTGAGTTCTTCAGGCTGCGGAAATAATAGAGCATAATTTAGTAGAAGAGGAACGAGGGAGTCAGCATACACAGGAAAAATGAAAGAAGCAAGAAAAATGCAAGGGGTAGGAAACAGGGGTGAGGGAAATTGGAGGAGGACAATGGGTGACAATCATTAGAGGAAAAGCAGACCCCACCTGGTCTGGGACGGTCCTGGAGCACAGAGGGCAGACTGGCGGGGTTTGATTTAAACTGCTTCTCATACTGGATTTTCAAGGTGATTCCAAATGGACATCAGAGACACAAGCCCAGAGCACGAGTGTTCATAGCATCAACGTCTGACTTTCTAGACTCTTCTGTCAGGACTGGAGCGAATAATGCACTGAGACCTCAGCAATCTTTGGTTACCTGGTGACTAGAACATTCAATAGTGTGTTTTATTGGTTTAAGAGTATCCCTTAAACCCTACCCAAATTTATAGAGCAGCTCTGTGATTACATTGGCTTATGGGTCCAGATGTCAGCTCAGAAGTTTCAACCAAATGTGTCTGTGTGTGCATGTGTGTTTCCCCCCAATTTCATCAATATATTTCTGGTCCACACTCCCCCCACCCCATGAGACTGCCTAAGCCTGCTGAATACTGATGAGACAAAAATAGCGAGCAGGCTTTCTGCTTCACATTATGTTTGCAAGAGACTTATCCAGACAGTTATCTCAAATAGTAGTTGGCACATTAGCTTTCATTCTAACTCAATTAAAGAGTATTTTTCTTAAATATTTATCATGAAAGCTAATTTCCCTTGTATTTTTCTTCCTGGAGATAGCAGTCAAGAACCTGTGATTATAGGGAAGGTGTAGCCTTTCTCTAGTCTCTGTTCACACCAGGAAAAATAATACAAAAATGTGATCTCTACCAGACACCCATCTTAAATAGGGCACTGTTGCCCGACTATGGTGACTGAAGTTTCGCAGGCTGTCTTCACATCCGCAGAACCACACAGACAGCGCACATTCCGTGAAGATGTGTTAGAAATGAGAAATGAAAATGTGCCGATGGAAACTGCCCTAAACATAGGACAGCCTCCACTCAGGTCCTCTTTTGAAGTAATCGCTTTGTGAGAAGATACCTTTCTCACCTTTATTAATTCGTTGCCAAAGTCAGCTCCTCCCTCCCACCTGGTCAGTACTTTCTCCTTGTGTCCACGGGATGAGTTCACTAAAGAATAAAGATCCATTTTATCAGGCCAGCCGTCACCTGTCAGTGCCTTTGCTCTTAGTTTTACCATTTAAGATTCAGTTGTGAGACAGATTCCAAGCTTTGGTCTCTGGTTTGTCTTTTTCCACACAGATGTTGTTCCATATTAATTCTTTTTTAAATGAGGCCTTTAGTGGTTAGCTATAGAGGCAATTATTTTACACTTTCAAAAATAGTATGGGGGTGGAGAATACAAATTGAAAGTGCAGATTGGGCTGAGACAATGGTTTGGAGGACTATCCATTTCCCTCACCCCACAGCTCACCCCTGGTCAACCCTGCCCTTCCTTTAGGCAGGTTCAAGTGCTCTTGGTGGAATTATTCATTTCCTGTTTAACTTCACATCCCCATCATGATCTTGCAGTGTACATAACGCCTATTTCCCAGTACCTGTTCCATGCCCAGCAAGTTGCCGAGATGTTTCAAATTTGAAGTCACCTGATGCTCTTATCTGGGGGTTCAAAGTAGTGACTGTGTTGTCATCTGGCAACAGAGAAGAGAGTGGTGAAGTCTTGTTAAGCAGAGTTTTAGGGTAGGTGAGGGTATAGTGTAGCGTCTGAGAAACCAAATGAAAGCATAATGGATTTTACTGGTGACCCTTCATTTCAATTTCACATACCCCCAAGTAGACTGTTTAGAGTGAGATTTGGGTTCCCTACCTACAGACCACCCTGCACTGAGTACTTCCTGCATGTCAGGCACCTGAGCCGGGCCTAAAGGACACAGCGATGAGTGACACATGGCCCTGCTCTTAGGGATCTGACAATGGGGTGCGAGGATACCTGGATATGGACCTTTCATCAAGGATGCAGCACTTGAATAAGAACAGAGGCTCTAGGAGCTCTGGGGTCAGAATAACTGACTCAGGGGTCATAAGCGTCTGTGCAAAGTAACTGACAATTAAGCTGGGTCTTCCAAGTCGAGAAGGAGTTTCCAGGTACTGAAGAGAAGGTGAGGAGAGGGCACTCAAGGCAGGAGAACAGAAAATGTCAACACAGGAAGTGATGGAAAGACCCAAAATGTCTGGGGAACAGGGTACATTGTAGCTAGACTAGAACAGAGGTGAGTGAGGGTAGAAGAGGAGAGAGTGGGTTCCAGGGTGTCTGCCCTTAGGCTTCCTTGTGTTGCTGGTAGAAAATAGGGAACCTCAAAGCCAGTGACTCTAGTCCAAAACCCAGATCTTCCCACCTATCACAGGAGTGAAATACAAGGTACTTAAAAACAGACACTCAATTTCTTCATGTGCAAAATGGATAATAGAATCCCAGCCTTGTAGTTGTTAGGAAAATCAAATGAGACAGCATAGTTGAAGTACCTGCTGGCATCCCTCAAATTTACCAGTTATTATTATTATTTTGCCTTTGTGTGTGTCCTTATCATAGATCACAAACTTGAAAGTCCAGTGGCCCAGCAGGCCCCATAGAGCTGTATCAAGAGAGTCAAGTCCAAAGAGCTTAATGGTAGCTGTCATGCAGCCTTAGTTGAGAAAGAACATATACCCATTTTAAATAGACCTGAGCAGGCAGGAAGCCCTGCACAACCATACCTTCTGATTTTTCAGGAGAAGCTCAAGTATAGATTTCTAAGTGAGATTCCTCATCTTTCCTGCATTGGTCACTAATCTCAATTTAAAACACAGTGCAGGCCAAACAGTCTATATCTGTGGGCCATACAAGACCTGTGGGCTGCCAGTTGACAGCCTTTGATGTACCTCTCCTCTCCCACCACGTTTCAGGCTCTCACAGGGCAAGGGCTGTGCCTGCTAATGATGCATATCAGGGCTGGCTCCTGGCAGAGGCCTCATGGTTGGAGGGCACTGACTTTAGCCACATACGGACATCGTCACCAGGGGCGAGGAAAAGAGAGCCAACAAGTGAGGTGTTTAAAAGTGCAGAATTCAAAGAGTGACCCAGTGCCTTAGCACAAGCCCAGGAATGAAAACTTTTCAAACTGGGCCCCAGCAAGAACCTCCTGGGAGAGAAGCAGATCCTTGGGGAAAAGAAAATGTGCAGTCTGTGAAGGGCAAAGTTTGGCAATCTATTAAACAGCAAGTTACAATAGGCGAGTGCAGAGATCACAGAGGCAGGGATTAATGTACACACATCTATACAGGGAACTTTGATGCTTTCAAATGCCTCCTCGCCATCTGAAAATCAGGCAGCAGGCATCGCCTACATATTTCACAGCAGTCTACCTGTCTGGGTGTTTGGGCCTGACAGCAGGAAGCTCTTTGAAATGAGGCTGAGGCATTTCAAACACTTCTGCTTGAATTTCCAGTTTGTATATTCTGCTGATGCCTTTTTAAATTTCCTTTATTTTATTTTTTTAACTAATTTTGGAACCTCTTATTAAGCTCAAAGTCTGCAAAAGAGCAAATTACAAAGCCAAGATGCCTTTGACCATCTCAAGAGAATAACACATACAGAGGCGTGGAGCTCATACACAATCCTCTAACGAGGAAGGAGAGAAGTTACAGTCACAGATCAGAACTATCTCCAACAACAGTCCAGTAAAAAGTGCCAAATGTTTGAACCATTTGACTCCTGCCCAGATTATTTCATAATGGTTTAGGGAGGGATGTTTACAGCTTTCTATGAGTAATAAATAATTTAGAAGCCATTCATTAAAACCTCCTAAATTACAGACACTGCAGGCAAATTCCTTCTTTTAAAAAGAAAAGGGTGACCTGAAAACTGGTCCCCAGTTTCTGGCTTTCTTCTCTTTGAGTCAGTCTCCCCCCCCCCCTCCCTTTCTCTCTTATCCTACTGCTACTGCTTCTTACTTGTTAAGTGAAACATATCAGTATTAGGGGGTTTACAGAACTGTAAATGTTTGGGGACACCACGCAAGTGAGCATGGAATGGGGTTATACTGGCCTGGTGCAGTCATGGGGTAGAAATCTGAAGATCTTAAGTCATTCTCAGGACCTCAGAGGTCTTTGGCATCCATCTCCACTTGTTTTAAAAGGAGGTGCCAGTGTAGTTAGTGATGGTAAGAAGGAGAAGGGAAGGATTTACAGCAGGGAGGTTCTGCAACTCGAGGTTTCAAAGCTGCTGCACATAAGGCAGAAAAGACTGGTCTTCTGAAACGTGATGGAGCTGTGGTCGCTTGGCTATCTCTCCTAACACCCCATTGATTGTGGGGTGTGGGAATCTTACACAAGACCTTACCAAACCAGGGAGGATTAGCTTTAATTTCATTCAAAAACTGTGAGGAGGAGAAAAGGCTGTCAGTGCCCTAAGGCGATACTTAGGAACAGGTAGAAGAAGGTATGATAGGTTTTTTTGGCGAATGACAGTGAGAATAGGATTCTGAGTTGATCTCAAGGACTCCCAGGTCAGACTCGGTGGCATACATGAACCTATTTCCACTGGTTTTGTGGGGGATCTTGGAAGCAAGGAGTGCTAATTTAGCTCATAAATACAAAAGGTGAGAAACCAAACTGTTGACCTGGGCCAAAGTCCTTTCCTTTCACAAATAGCCTGTATGTATTAGAGAGAGAATTAGAAATGAACTGTGGAGTCTAGGATCCCCCCAATATAAAGTCCTCCTCACCCCTGATATAGGCATTTCTGATTCCCTCTGCTTTGCCACCTGTATGTAAACTTGTCAACCACATTCTAATTCAGCTGCTATCAAGGCAACACATGATGTTATCTTCTGTGGTGACAGTCCCTAGGCTGGCCACTTTTCTTTGAGACCTTGCCACTGAGAGGCACACTTCTGGTTCCAGGCACAGGAGCCATCTCCAGTTAAATGACGAACACATTTTTTAAGATGTCCTTTTTTATGGCTTCTTAAATGACAAGGCATTTTAAGCACAATGTGATAAAGGGGCACAATCATAAAGTAATGTGGATGGAAAGGAAGGTATTTTATGTGAGCAGGAGTGTCAAAGCAGAGCTTTATCAATGGGTGGAATTTCCTGTAAGTAGAAAGATAAATGAATTAGTAACTCAGAGTAATTTTTTAAAAATACATATCCAGATGAAAGCTTGGATAAGTTTGATCCCTTTTAGCCAATGAAGGATGATCTCTAATTAGGTTTCCACGCAGACGGTGCAGGCTTGGAGTACATTTCTGAATCTAGTTGACCTTTTCAGCTGGAGAAGCCAAATGATTTCCATTCCATGCTCTTTAATTCTGGAGGAATTTCTAATTTGTTGCCAGAGATAAAAACTCACTCCAAACAGGAAAAAAAAAAAATTTAAATGGTCTAGAGTCCCATTTATAAAATATTAAAATTTTTGGGCTGCGAGAACCCTAAGAGGCCATTTTATTCAATCCTCTTATTTTACTGATAATAAAAGTGAGGATCAGATCAAACCAAAGACTTGTCCAAGGTCACTTGGGGACTTGGGACCCAGGACTAGAGCCTGAGGCTCCTACTTGCCATCCCAGACTGCTTGGATGGTTTCTTACTTGCCTGCCAGGCTTTATGCTGTCCGTATGTTGCTGAATCAAAGGTCCCTTGCTGAACTCTACCATCAGACCTGCTTCAGAGAAACTTCCACAGGCCAACACCTACCCTCTTGCCTCTCTTAATTTCTTTTGGAAATTCTCTATTCTCTCACCTTATTAATGTTAAAACAAAACGGGTTCTTTTATTGCCACAGGCAGCAGGAAAGTTAAATTCTTGATGGAGACAAGTGTCTTCCCTAGTGAGAGCAAGTAAATTAGTTCTGAGGTCCTCTCACTCACCGCAACTGTAATGAGAGAGACACCAGCCCTTCTTCATTAATGAGATGCCAATCACAAAGGGAGCAGCCTCAGAGAGCCTTTGGGGAGGGGGTGGCAGGGGGAAAGCTGTGATTGGCACTGCAGTGAGGAGAGAGGAAGCAGAAAATAAACGCCTCCAGAGGGTGGAGAACACATGTGGCTGGTCTCCAAACGGAAGGGCAGGCCCGGCTGGAGCTTGCAGAGCTCGAGAATGGGCAAGTTGGGGTAGTTTATGGAAAACATCTTTGAAAGTAAGCAGGAGAATTGGGAGCTACCCTCTGGCATATTTTCACATACATGCTTCTGGAGGCAAGGCTGTATTCACACTGGGTCCCACATGGGGACTCATATGACTGGTGACAGTTGGGGTTGACTAATGACTGGGTTCTCTTGGAGGGTTGGCAGTAGTGTATCTTGCCTCTCTTCTCTGCCTTAGATCTTGTCAAGAGTTTAACATGCTGTGTAGCCCCCTAAACTGAGTAGGAAACTTTCTAAAAGAAGTTACAGGGCATGAGTTTCATGCTAAGGGAGTCATGTCCCTGCAAGAAATAATTTCCCTAGTAAGAGACCCTGAATTTGCCCAAGGATGGTTAACCCAAGGAACATGCTTCCAGGACAGTGGAAACATCTAAGTCATATTGTTCAGCTCTTCCTATTGAAAATGACTTGACAGGAAGTCCTGCCCCTGGCAAGACAGCACTTGCTGTCTTTCCCTCTCAGCTACCCAGAAAAGCATTTACAGCATTGTCAAGAAAGTTTGGGAATATATCTATGCAATTTTCCTAATTCAATTTTCAACACCTGCAGCCTGCCTTTGCATTGGTGGGTTGGTAAAATCTGCATTCTGGACATGAACAAGACTTCCAATTTGGAATTAAATGCCTCCCTCCCCTTTCTTTTATTTTTTTTCCTGCAAACTTTTTTTTTTTTTTAATGAAAATGGGTCTCTATGAAGGTTAAGAGATTTTCAGCACTCAAAACAACTTAATAAAATGTCTGAGCATACAATTAGGCATGCTTATGTCCTTCAAGAATCAGGTAGCGGAAGTTCTAATTGGCAAAGCAGCATCTTGAATGTCATTTTCTAAACCCATTAGACCATGTCTAACAGAGAAAGAGGAGAAGCAGCCGCAGTTTGCAAAATACCCATAGTGTCCCTCCTGGAGACATAATTCAGGTTAGCAGTTAGATGCTATTAAACTTGTAGATGTAACAAAATGTAGCTACATAGTCACAGTCGCGCCAAATAACCTGACATTCTTAAGACCATGTATAGGTTCACCTAATAATAATAGGAGTCAATAAGTGTGCAAGCAACACTGAAGTAGCTCCTTTCACTGCATGCGCTGTGTTTCTTTAAACACACACAATCAGCCTTGGGAACAGTAATACATCCCACTTGCTTTAAATTTGTGGTGACCTTTCTTGGATTGGGCAAAGCCCAAAACTGCGGGCACCTCTTTGTTCAGTTGCTCAAATTTGATACCATAACCCCCCTGTCTGGATAATTTGGGTTTACCACCATTAAAATTAAAATTAAGAAGAACTGGAAGTTTTTAATAAATCCAGGACAGAGTCCAGCCTCCCAGGGACTGAAGCTTGTCGGGATACCCTACTTGGGTATCACTCTGCTTTTGGAAAATCTGACAAGGTTCACCTCAGAATTGCATTCTGTGTTGAAAGCCAACAGGAAGCATCACCATGGAAAATAAAGATGCATAAAGCCAACTGCATTTTTTAAATGTTTTGTTTCTGTTAGAATTTTACTTTTTCATAAACTTGGTTGACAAAACCTCATTTGTACATTTTGTCCCTCCATATGCTATTATCACCTGGTTTTTTTTTTTTTTAAGATACAGTTCTTACAAATGTTTTTTTGTTGTTGTTGTTTATTTTTTACTTTAAGTTATCTTTATTAATCTAGAAAAGAATTGGAAATTGAATCTGATGAACATTTTGATAACACCCCCTCAGACCTCTGTCAGCAGTCATGTGCTTATGAGAAGATTCAACAATGTTTTATGATAATTTCTTTCAAAATTGCTCTATGGGCTGGGAGATAGCTCAGTTGGTAGAGTGCTCGCCTTGCAAGCACAAGGCCCCGGGTTCGATCCCCAGCACCACATTAAAAAAAAAAAAAAAAATTGCTCTAGAACTTGATTTTCAAGGACTGGATTTTTTTTTTTTTCTTTACTGCCACCCACAGTGGTCTGCAAGGAAGAAGAAGTTGCACCTGCAGTTGGCTAGAGTGCCATCAACATAGCCTCCTGGTTCTCAGGAGGAACCGAACAGAGCATAGGTGTGCAGATTTTTAAAAAATAATTTTGTCAGCTTTATCAGACCATCCTTCTCACACAGTGATTTGAATTTAACTAAAAATGTATCTAAATGGTTAGGGAAAAGGACAAGTCCACCCTCAAAAATAGATCGTAGAAAAAAGAGAACCTCAGTTTTGCGTACTCAGTCATACTATAGAATAGTTGCTTCCCAAGCTGATCAATGTACCATTTCTATGAAGAATAGAAGCAACACTTCAGGCAAGAGTTTGACAGCAGAAAAGACCCTGTATAGAAGTTGTTTTTTTGTTTGTTTGTTTTTTAAATAATACGAAAGGGGGTGTATAGCACGTTCTCAATTAGTACTTCTAGTGAACTAGCTCTTCCACCCTCTCTCCATTAAGTAATTGATGTTTGCAATGCTGACCCTAAGGCACTACAGGATCCTAAAGGGCCTTCTGAATCATCAAAGAATGACTCATTGCATTCTGGGTGGTTTTCTTGTTGCGTGTGTTTTATTGTATACTAATCCCTTTGAAAATCAGTAATACATCTATGATTGGAACCAGAGGCTTGCGATCAAGAGCACATGGCCACAACTAGCTAGTGGGAAGTTTCTTTGGTGTACAGGCTGTTTCTACCTCCACATCCTCCATCTTGCTGCCCAAGGAGAGTCAGAGGAGTCCAGGGAGTCTGCAGAAGCTGGTCTTTGAAAGTTTCATCCAAATCCTCCCACTCCTCCCTCTCCTGCTCAGCTAGCTAATTGAAGTCCATGTGCAAACAGCCCTTCCATATTCCCAGCCTCTCCCTGTGCCCAAAAGGAGAAGGGCCAGAAACTCGGGGCAGAACTAATTAGGTTGAACCATATAAAAATTCTGGTATTTGATTGCTTTTTAATCTACAAGAGCAGCAACTTTATCTGACCTGTATGAATGATTATGAGTACCAGGCACTTGTGTGTACAAACATGTATCTATCATCCCATTACCCAGAAGACTTGGTTCATAAGAACACCAAAGCCCTACCAGCCCATACACTCTCCTGTCCTGGAACCCCAGCATTTTCACAGCACCACTATGTATTAGGTGAAAATGGCCCTCCTATTTCTTGGTATGCTCTGTTTATATTTTAATGCTGTTTACAGATGGAATATTCCATAAATATTCATGCAGTGCCTGTACAAAGGAAAGGGTCCGAAGAGCTCTTTACTAACAAGCTCCCTTAGGTAAGGGTAACTGTGGGAGAGAGGGCTTTAATTCATCCTACTGAAGTTCTCACACAGGAACCCAAACACGCTCTTCAGTTGGGGTGACCTGAGATTTACCAGCTAAATTCACAGCCAAAAGTGTCAGCTAATGAATCATTCCAAGTACATGAACAGACCAAGGGAATCCTTTTGCAGCTCCATACCAATGCTTCTTTCATTACCAAATAATCTTAATGTAGGTGACAAAGCAGTTGGGCACCAAAGAATGTTCAGCCCACATGCAGTCACTCCATGTTATAAATTTTTTAAAAATTAAAATCTCAGAGAGCTTATAATGAAGCAAATGAAAACCATTTAGGAAAAAACACACACACACAAAGTAAACTCTCAAATTTGGATTTCAAATTTGGAACTATAACACACACTCCAAGGTGATAGATTTCAAATTTTTAAAATGCTGAGTTACTGAATAACTGACAAATCCAAAATATTATCAGACTGATCTTTCTACTAAAGATATTAAATATAGCAAATTATTTTGTTATCTCCTTGAGGGGGTGTGGTAATAAGATAGCAAAGGGTATTTATTCCCCCCTCTTTGTATCAAAGATGGTGGAATACTCCTGTCTGTTCAGACAGATCATCTTAACTGGCAAAATAATATTTGGGAAAAGAGTAGGTAAAAGGAAGAATGAAATTGGCAGGCGCTGAAATCCACAGGGTACCATTTGGCACACACTTCTTTGAGGCCTACCCAGAAGTGGTTAATCAGAGAGCAGAGACGATGTCAGATTACATTAGAGGCAGATTTCTTTATGTTTTTGGGCAAATCTGAGACGGCCAGTCTTTCAGGTCTGGAGCTGCGGTTGCACACAAAATGTGATCCTAAAAATGAAATGCCAATATTTCATCCTTGCAACTACTCAGCTTCCTCATCATTCCTGTGGGAATTGTGGTTGCTACTGACTCAAAGTTGTCCTACCCGCCTCCCTGTATGTATTCATTGCTAGAGGTGGTCCCATTTTCACTTCAATCTGGATTCCATCTGAGGGTCCATAGTGAGAACCGGATTAGTCTCAGGATAAAATCCAACAAGGACTTTTAAACTTGAAGTCACAATGCTATGTATGTATCTACGTGTGACATGATGTTCACGCTCCAGCATAACCCATGCTGGCCTCTGTGGGGCGGGACTCTCAGTGCATTCCCTAAGGCTTTCCTTGGAGAATATTTCTTAGCAGAGTGCATTTTTATTACATGAGGCCATAACTGCATGTGGCCACCGAATCAACCATTTTGACGTCAGTTAGTTCTTTCCAGTTGTCCTAATGACTGTTCATTGAGCGTATGATTGGTCAGGATAGTTTGGTGTAGTTCAACTGAATCAAGGTGTTGCAAGGAGAAAAACCACTGGATTGTAAATCGAATGGCTAATTCCACTCTCAGCTCAGTCAGTCACTAACTTGTTAAGTGAAATTCAAATCTCTTGACTGCTGTGAACCTCAGTTTCTTTGTCTGTAAAATGATATCTGTCTAGCCTCTCTTATCAATCTTTCAGAGTTTTTAATGAAGAATAAATGAGTTGGTGGGTGTGAAAGCTCTAATCCATTTGGGTTATCAGCTGGAACTTTATTACAGTTAGTTGGCATAGTGCTGCAGGAGATAATTTGAGAATGACTTTGTAGGGACTTTCTGTGCCAATCAGAAAGCATTCTTTTATTATGTACCAATGGCAGGAAGAAAAGGAGACAGACAATTAGATCAGTGGGACTCACTCATGACCACTTTAAAGATGAGCAAAAAATTGTTGAGAGAATCATGGCAAAATCTTGCAGTAGCTGTTACCATAGAGATGAAAAGGAAAATTCCCACTCCCCAATTGTATTTGAAAACAGAAAAGTCTAAAGCTTTGGAACAAGTTGTGGTGAATGGACAGGATGTCCTGGAATGACACTCGAGGTGTAAATAAATCACTGGAACTGATGGCATCCACCCAAGAGTTCTGAAGGAACTCAAGGGTGAAATTGTGGAACTGTTGGCCAAAATGTGTAACTTGTTACAAACGGGTACTGTGCTCAAGACTTGGCAAATTGCCACAACAACTCTGAAAGAAGAGAAGTACAAATAGGTGAGTCTCACTTTTCTACCTGGCAAGCTGGTAGAGCCTGTGAGTAGGTAGTGTTGCTGAATGCATGCTTATCATTGCACAGAGCATCTATTGAGTTTTCAGCCTATCCTTGCACTATGCTAGATGGTAGAGGTGAACAAATGGAAGTGTCTAGCGGGCAGTTGGAAAAGGGATCAGAAAACACCTGTGCTGCCAACAGAGAGTTAGGGAGTCATGGCACATCAGACACTGAAACCAAATAGCTTCTTGTAGAGTGCCCGTGTCTGTCAATATGCAGACCCTGCCTGGAGTACATGTATGCCACAACTAGACTGCAAGAGAGCTGGGATCTGCCTTGATCTGCACTACATGCTCCATGGCCAACATCTACATGCGTATGAATGTTGGAATTCCAAGAGTAGCTGTAATAATCCAGGGGAATGTGAAAAGGGTATAGAGAAGAGGTTGAGAGGCAGAAAGTAAGCATTTAAGGAGTGAGTTGGGGTCGGGGGAGAAACCAGCAAATGAGGCTGAAAAGTTTCATCATTTATTCATCTGTTCACTTATTCAACACATGAGTATAGAGCACTTTCTGTCTGCCAGGCACTATTTTATACCTTGAGGTCACATCCAGGAAGCAGTCAGTGCTCTCTTTTGGAACACCAAGAAAAAAGTCAGATAATAACGAACACTCATAGCAGAAGGGGAATGGTAGAAAGAGACTGGATGGGTACTTAAGGGTGGTTGTTTGGCTCTGGGAAGAACAAAGACCTGCGTGGAAAGAGTTGGCCAGCTATGCAAAGAACTGAGAGAACATTCCAGGCAGAATAGATGGCTAGTGAAAAGGTTCTGAGGCACAGAAAATGACAGAAAACCCTCCCAAAGATGGAACTGAGGAGGAGAACTTCTGTTAATGCTTGTGGTTGACTGGCTGGCTGTATGGAATAGGGAGACCTGACAGTGTTTGCAGATGGAGCAAAAGGAGAAGTGGAAAGGGAAAGATAGGCAATACAGGAGAGAGAAAGGATGATCAGTGGTGCTGAGAGGGACACTTGTCTTGGAGAAGGAGCATTGATGGAGCAGATACAGAGAGTTTGAAGCAGCATTCCCTGGCCATTTTTAAATTTATTAACTCATAGTAACATGTATTATTTGGAAAAATTTTTAATCATCTGATCATTTTATATTATATGCAAATTGAAGCAATTTAGTGTTTTAAAATATATTTCATTTTAGATAAGTCTATATTAGGAGTTTCATTACAAAATTAATTGCATATAATGTTTACTAATATTTGTGAATTATAATAATAAATTCTGAAGGCGTTCCATCTATCAAGTGATGCACATGGTTTAATTTACTTTAATTATGTAAGAAATGATCATTTATAAAGTGTACATTACAACAGCATGTAATAGCATGCTTAACTTGGAAATCAAATAAATATTAAACTGTGGGTAGAAATTTAACTGTGTAGCATTATGTCAAAAATAGACAAAACCAGATGAAATCTGCTTTCAAAACTATTGGTAGGAAACCTTGCATTTGGGGTCAAATTTTTTTTTTTTTTGTTTCTTTTGTTTCAAAATAGAGAAAAATTTTGTTTATTTTACTTCTAAATAGAATTTTTTTTTAAAAAAAAGAGGATTTCTGGCCACTATTAGTAAATACTTCTGTGCAAATAATTAAAGACTAACCTGGATATAAGCAACACCAAGTTTTCTTTTACTAACATTGATTTTTGAAAGTGTAGAGAAATCTCAGTGGTTATGCAAGAGAGATACAACTCTGAATTCTGGTGAAGAAAATCTTGAAGTCCAGTCAGCCCTCCATGTCTGAAGTTTTTGCATCCACAATTTGAACCAACCACAGGTTTAAAATATTGAGGGAAAGAAAATTGCATCTGTACTGGACAAATACAGACTTCTGTTTCTTGTCATTATTCCCGAAACACTGTGTATCAGCTATTTACACAGCATTTACACGTTGTAGGCACCTCCAGTAATCTAGAGATGATTTACTTTATGTAAGGGACTTGTGTGTCCATGGAGTATCCTCAGGGGGTCCTGGAACCAGTACCTTGCTGATGCCTAGGTACTACTCTGTACGTGCAATATTACTGTCATATGTATGACCTCTATAACCTTTTCCAAATTTTATTTCACAATTCTCCTTACATTGACCATAACCAAAAACCCTGTGTGGGTAAAAAATTAGACAACAGAATCAATTAAACAATTAACAAAATATAAATATTTTCAATTGTATGCCAGTCCAGTAACCAACCACAGAGGCTGATACCCTTCAGTTCATCACCCAATCTTGGAGTATGAATGCAAGAATCCTGGGCATGGGAGCCCAATTTCTACCTCTGCTCTTTCAAATGGAAACCATGTCTGGATAACCATTACATAGATTTGGTTATTTCAGTAAAAACCAAAACATATACAATCATCACCTTTAATGATGTGGACACTTGGGAAAATGTTTTGTGAATCTCTGGGTTTCCCTGGCATTGGGAACTGTCGTTGAAGAAAAGGATGATGGACTGCAGGAGAACAGGGATTTCGTTTTACTCCCTGCTGTGTCCCCAACACCTAAGTAGTGCCTGACACAGAGTAGCCCCTTAGCAAATGTTTGCTGGATAAGTGAATGCATGGATAAGAGAATGCAGGATAAATAGGAGGCCAAGTCCTCCACAGAGGTGTGGAAAGGAGTGGAAGAGGGATTTGAGGTGAAAGAAGAAACAGCTATAGAAACAAGAGAGAGAAGCACCAGGGGTGAGTTAACAAACCACTGCACAGAGGAAAAGATGGAAAGGCAAATCATTTCCAAAAAGGATAGTCATCTATCTCCAAACTATTTTTGAGCACCTATTGTGTGTCAGTCTTGTGGAAGGTGCAATGGGATTCAGTGATAAAAATATCTAAGCTCTGCCTTTCAGGAAACTGAGTTATGAGAGTAACTAATAAGTCAAATATCTGCTCTAGGCTGTGTACATGCTGTCCACATTCTGCAGACAGAAGCAGGGCTGTCCTCCAGAACCAAGGGAGTAGGAAACGAGTTCCAGCATCAGCCAACAGAAAGTCACTTGACCTTTCTGGGTTCCGGTGACCTCACATGGAAAGGATAGAGGACTGGTGCTCTCGCAGATGTTGGTGCAACAAATCTCCGACAATCCACAGGCTTCAGAAAGCCAGAGAAGGGGTGGTCAGTGTTGGCAGAGGTGTTGAGGAAATGTATCCTTAGGGACAAGGAAGTTGAATGACCTTAAGCAATGGGGAAAAGCTGTGGAAGTTGAAGTTGGGAATTGGGGGCAGAAGGACTAGCACTAAACTGAGTCATGAGGGTCAAGTGGGAGGAAAAATTTTTAATGTCCATTTTGTGAATTTATTAAAAAAATATGAAAATGAGGAGTTAGGTGACATGATGAGTTCCATGCTAAAGTGGGAATGAGTGTCTGCTTTTGGTAATATACATGCATTATTGCTTCTGCACAGGAACAAAAGGTCAAAAGTCTCATTGGACTAATCCTAACTTTGGAAACCCCATGTATTGATATTAGGAAGAGTTCTGTAACAGCTAAGTGAGGGAATGCACAATGAAATTTCCACATTAGTGAATCATGATGATGCTAATGAAAGATGATGGGGAAATGGAACAAATTCTCAAAAGGTGGAAAAGCAGCAGATAATTTCCAAAGCAGACAAATGAGAAAGTAGCCCACACTATGTTTTGAATGTGGATTTCTATTCGAATGGGATGCCATTGGGTTCCAAAAGACCAACCCAACACAGGCACCATCTGAAAATCTATGAAGCCAAAATTGCAAACATAACCTCTCTTTCCTTGTCCAGACCCATTGAGGGGGTTGAGGGTGAGGAGCAAGTGTGTAGCCACTGACCAGTGCTCTAGTTCTAGGTCAGGGCCTCAGCCATTTGCTTAGTGTTGGACCCCTTATCTGTCCAGGAGGAGTAACAACACCTGTTCCACGTGTATCACAACACTGTTATAAGGGCCAAATGAAATACTGGGAATGAATTTTCTTTCAAAAGAATCAAATGCAGTAGTTGCTGGAATAAAGCAATAAAAATTGTGCATTTATGATATCTATCTAGCATATGAACAGCTTGTGCAAGCACATTTAAAATAAGTCCTTGTATTTGCAGAGTGCTTTAGAGTTTATCAGGTTCCAAAAATATAAAGGGAACTCATATGTTGAAATTCAGACAACCTGGATGTGAATTTCGGTCTTGTCATTTGCTAACGTGATTTGTCATAGTTATTTAATGAATCCGAGCTCAGTTTCCTCATCTGTAAAATAGGGATAGTGGTACTTATGCTTGCAGGGTGGTTGTGAGATTTAAATATAATCATGAACAACGGGTGATGAGGTCAGTGCCTGCCCACACAAGCCCTTGGTGCATGGTGGCTGTTTTTATTTCCACCTTCCAGTAGAACATGAGCTCAAAGGACTGAGACCATGTCAGCTGGCATTCCCAGTGGCCAGTGTATCTCTGAGGCAGAATTGGTATTCAATAGCATTTGTTGAGTGGATGGATGAGCAAAGGGAATGGACAGGTGAACACCAACCTACTAATACAGTCAATAGGTGGTCTCTTTTAATTCCTGCCTTCCTTGGGTAAGATAAGGCTTGGTGAGTTTAAGTGACTGTCTGAGGTCAGCATCAGACTGAGAACCTCGAGTAGGACTTAAATGGATCCCTTTCCCTGACATCCACTTGCCACCTTCTCTTATAAACCATTGACCTTTGGCAGGATCCTGGTCTCCGTTTTTCTGAACAGTTGTCAAATCTTTTTGTAAAGTGAAAGCAATATTTGCCTCTACTTTTTGGTCAGGGCAGGTAAAGGAAAAATATCAAGTCAACTTTTAAATGTTTAATTTTGAAAAGGGGCCGAAAAGAAAAGAAAAAAATCATAAGCAAAATCTCAAATATCTTTGGTTTAGACAGTCCTTGATTGGCTCAAAGTAGCACCAGAAAACAGATCTGGTCTTCACTGAAAGGTACAGTCTGTTTCTTTCTGCCACGGCTGGGAAATGCGTTTAGGAGGCTGATTCACCGGCGGCCCCTGCACCGGGCCTGGGACCGACACTTTCCATTATTTGCTCTGTTCCTCGTTGGTTTACAAGGTCAGACTGGATGTTTTGGTTGTTTTCCCAGCAGTGCTCCACTGACCGACTTCGCTCTAATCCCTTGATGTCACTTAAATAAACTGGAGGCGGGTGGGGGTGGGGGCGATCGGAGGACTCAGTGATTGCCTACCGCTGTTGTTCTCGGCGGCAAATTAATTTGATGCTGTTATGTAAGTGTAATCATCCTCTCTAATCACATCACAGGATTGGGAACTGCCAGAAATAACAGAAGGGAACATTCGAGATATCAAAGGGGAGCCACTAAAATAGATTGTTTATTTAGGTACCAAATTGAAATGCTATTATTGGGAGATGGAAAACAACGCCCGCCACACTTTGCTTTCACACGTCCCTGCGTTTTCCATACTGTATTTGTCAGCGTGCATCATCCAGAAGCAAAAGGAGATAAGAAATCAGTGCTTCTGATGGTGAAGGAGATGGGGGGTGGGGGCGGGGTGTCACAGGTGTCTGAGTGGTCAGCCAGTTTTTGTGACTGCCTGAAATTTTCCTGGTGTTTATGCTATTCTAAGAGGTTTCTCTGCCCTGATGTTTTTTCTTCACTTAGCTCTCTGTTCTTTACAGCCCCCTGTGATGTTATCACACTGCCTTCTCCTTCCTCCTTATTCGTTTATTTATTCATTCATTTATTTGTTTATTTATTTATTTTAGCAAGTCAAAGAAAGCTCAACCTAGCTCAGATGCTGCCCCTCCCAAGGATTGGGTCCCAAGAGATGAGTTCAAGGCTTGCAACTTCTCTGAGTTCTAACACATACTGTCATTGTCTCCTCCCTCCAAACTCTTCTCCTGCTCCCACCTGGTCATAGAGTCACAGTAACAGGAAAGTTGTGTCCTCATCTTGGAGTATTCACAGCTGTCCCCAGCATGGTACTAAAGGGGCTCACAGTCCTGTTTTTGAATCTCACTTCTGCTCCTTCCCCTTGGCAGATGATCATTTCTGAACCTCAGTTTCCTCATCTGTAAGGGGAGGTCGCATACCCAACTCTGCCCACTGCTCTGAAGATGAGGAAGGTAACATGCTATGAAGCCTGGCATGTGGTGGTCAAGAAGGTGGATTCTGAAGAGGGACTCTGCACTCAGACTTTCAGGACCCAAGCCAAGCACTCCCACTACCTGCCCAGTGACCTTGATCAGAGTGCTCACCTCTGCTCTCAGTGTCCTCATCTGTCAAGTAGGGTAATGATGATGCTGATCAGAGTATCACAAGGATTCAATAAGATGCCACATTGTAATTGCTTTTTTGCCTGGTCTACTAAATATTAGCTGTCATCATTATCATTATTTATTGTTCTATTAGAAAAATTTGTTAATGATGATGATGATGATAGTGGAGTTGGTGGTCGTGGTGGTGGTCCATTTCCTTCCACCACTGATCTTCTCACAACTGCCAATTTCTCCTGATGGTTATTTGCCATATGCAATCAATACATAACAACAAAACTAAAACCACCATGGACAGACTCTGGGAGGCTCGCCCCACAGTGGACATGGGATGGATCTCAGCTAAGGATCTTAGGAGATCTTCTCCTTGGATCCTTTGACCATGCTGTCTCTCTGCTCTTCCAGTCTCCAGAATCCTCTGTCTTGCCCTGTAAAAAGCCCTTCCCTGAAGCTCTTCTCTGCACTGATCACTGCCACTTTCAAATGCCTTCCACAAACCATGTCTGCTCATGAGATTGAAGTAACCCATCTATCACAGGTCATGAGAGACACACCCATCTGGGAGTAGGTTGTTTGAATCCTTCATGGCCCTCTGGCCTCTGGGATACTTGGTTTATAGATCTAGGGGGCTACATCTGTCAAACAGATGGCAGGGGCATGGTCCATGTAACCTGGAGTTCCAGCCAGTTCCCTCTTTCTGAAGCAATGACTAGGGCACCGTATACTCTTTTTCTTGAACTTCCTCGAAGGGGATATAAAATCTTTAAAGTAAAAACTGAAAATTCATTTCTAAAAATCTTTTCTATAGGCCAATCACAAAAGGAATAGATTTTTATCCCTGGCTCAGCCTCCACTCATTCTTGACTCTAATCTCAGGATGATGTCCTCCTCCTCTGAAGATTGTATATACGGCTAACAGTTAGGCTGCCCAAAGCAGCTGCTGAACCTGAACAGAAGGCTAACTGACATTCAGCCTCCAGATTCCAACAAGGCTGAGCTTGGTAGCCATCAGGTCAAAAATATGTTTGCAAAAATACATTGAAACTAAAACTAAAAAGAGATTCTTTTTTCCTTTATTCTGAAGAAAATTATCTGGATTATTATTCTGTGTGCACTACTTCATTCAACATGAATTATTCAAACTGCAAGTTTTAACTAGTTAGTTTATGCCTAATAAAAAGGAACCTCTGGTGGAGGAGATCAGTGGCATAGTAAAGAGTGAGTCCTCTTGTAGACACAGACTAGGTCTCCTGGGATTGAGAGTCAGACTTAGCTCTGCCACTTTCTACCAGGTGATTTTGGGCACATTACTTAACCATCCTGAACCTCAGTTTCCTTATATGTAAGTGGGGTTGGTGGTAGTGTCTATCCACAGGCATGTTGTAAAGATAATTGGAAGTAACAAATATAAAATACTTGGCACATAGGAAGGACTTGATTAATATTAGCTATTGTTGTCACTGCTTGGATTTAGATCTTTTTTTAAATTCATTTTTATTGTAAACAAATGGGATACATCTTGTTTCTCTGTTGTACATAAGTAGAGGCATACCGTTTTAGTAATCATACATTTACCTAGGGTAATAGTTTTTGATTCATTCTGGTTTTTTTTTTTTTTTTTTGGATTTAGATCTTTAGGACTAAAATCATAGAACACATTTTCTCCATTACATCCCTGGTAAAAGGAGATACTGTCTAAAGGTGCTAACAGACACTCTGAAACACTTTTCTGGACAATTCTGGTTTATATTCACTTTGTGCTACAAAACAGTCCATTCAAGGCAAGGGTTATTTAAATTGACCAACTTTTCTCTCCTTCTCTTAGCTAGTACAAAATATCTAATCTTCAAAATATCTAAAACAGTTCAGTATTTGAGGATATAGCATAACACCACAGAATATTAGTTAGGAAAAAAAACAAGCATTTACAGAAATCTCATTAATTTGTATTTCATCCCTGCTTAAAGCAATTTGTGGTAATTCAATCTCAATCAGGTTATGTTAACTTTTACACTTATGTTTTATAGAAATAATTTACTAGAAGAATTAATGGTGCAAATGAGATTGTATGAGATATGCTAAACTTTAAAGACAGCAAATATTTTCATAATGATAGTGATCTGTGTGAAAATAAAACTTGTAATTCACATCTGGATGTTGTTCAGTGATGTTGAGCAAGGTTCTCAGAATTCCATCTGAGAGAGTGAATCCCAAGGGGTGGAGAGTCTTGGAGTCCTGAACTCCACCCTACAGCTTCTAAATCAGGTTTCCTGAGGGTGGGCTCTAAGAACATGTGTTCTAACAAGTTCTCTGAGTGATTTTTATGTTTACTAAAAGTTTAAAAATATCAATTATACAGAATATTGACAACTACTTACACCTTGATTGAAGTCACCCAGGTAACTCTTCTTAGCAGTTAGAGTTTCTTTGTGTACTGGAAAACATCGAAGCCCCTTCTTTCTAAAATATTCTAGAAGTCCAACATCCACTAATATACAGTGATCATCTGATCCTCCTCCATAACAGGGATGTCACTGAAACATGCCCCACCTTCCCTTTGTCAGTGTCGTGCCGTGACCCGTCACACTCAGAAATCCTGTGACCTAAAAATGCTGATGGTAAGACTGGGAGCCAAGAGAATTATGAGGAAAGGAAAGGAACCAGGCTGAGACCCTGGGAGGCCTGAAAAGAGATCCAGGATAGAACCTGACAGGACTTGGTTACTGGACCAGGAACAGGCCTGGTCTAAAGGACAAGGTCAGGAGCCCAATTCTAGGAATGAGACTTGGGACAAGTTGACCATGAGATTCCCTCAAGTCAGAGCCACTGCACTATCCACTCATGAATTGACTTTTAAGTCAAAGAATTTTAAAACCACATGAAGAAGAACCTCTTTATTTATATATGACTTATGAAGGCAGATGACTCTACTCTTTGGATTCATCCCCTTGTTAATAAAATAATCTCTGTGTGAAGATGCTAGTTTCCATTTCCTGGTGTCTTTTTAGGTTGGGTACTCCTTACTTGAAATGCTTGAGACCAGAATATTTCAGATTTCAGAGTTTTTTGGATTTTGGAATGTTTGCATAGACTTTACCAGTTGAACATCCCTCATTTGAAAACCCCAAATCTTCAATGCTCCAAATCCAAATTTTTTGAGTATTACATCAGCGCTCAAAAAGTTTCAGATTTCAGGACATTTCAGATTTTGGATTTTCCAATTAGGGTCATTCAAATTCTCTGTTAATTGAACTGTTATTGGGTAAAGACCACTTTTTTCATCCATTTCCATATGAATTGTATCATAAAGATGTACACACACATTTCAGTTTACAAAATGTACATTAAAAATATTTTAAGTTAGACTTTGACTTAAAACCAGATTATTTTATCTTACTTTATAATAGCAAAGAATGTGCAGCAAATACAAAGTTGACCCAAAAGTTCATTTATGCTGCTGTTTTCCAGAGATTAAGACCACAGGGTGAACAAGTTTGCTTGTAACGAAAGCACAGACTCTTGGCTATTTGCAACATTTTAAACTTTAACAAGTGGGCAATGCAATATAAATGATGCTTTAAACATTTATGCATTGGGTGGGAATCTATATTAATTATAAAACAAAAGGCCAAGTCCTGGAAACAAAGGAGCATTATTTTTTTTTTTCTTCCTGCGTTGCTTTACCGAGAATTAGATTCCTAAAGGAGAGGTATAGAAACAAGAAGGTTCTACCTACTTGATTTGTGGCTTCACCGAGAGCCTGGGCAAGTCACCCAAAAGCTCACTGTGGCCTGTTTGCATATTCTACTCTGTGCCTTAATTGCGTCCTCCAGGTTCATGTGCTTTGTGTCTAACCCGCTTCTCTTCATGGACATAGTAATTCTTGTGACTCAAATGGTAGAGGTAGCCTCTCACCTGTTCTGAAGTCCTAGATGGAGATGGCATTCCTAATTAGAAGGTTTTTACAAAATATCTCTGGCAGCCGAATGGAGCCTGCTTACATTTTTCTTTCTATACAAAAATAGTTGTAAGGGCTAGGCATATAGCTCAGTGACAGGGTACTTGCTTCACATGTGCAAGGACCTGAGTGAGATCCCTAACACAAGAAAAACAAAACTAAACAAAAACCTATGAATCTCTTTATTTAATAGGTCAAGGTTAAATAAAGAGATTGCATTTTTTAAAAAATGCATTTATTTTGTTCTACTGCCATTTACTGGAACCTGCACCACTGAGAAAAGCAGTCTCATCCTTCTGCTTCCATCTCTCAGGGAATGTTCTAACACTCCTTTGAAGCTGGCGGATAAGAAGGGTTGAACACGCTCATCTTCTAATTAAAAATATCTCCCTCACAACTTGCTTTGATTCCAACCTTTATTTCATTTTATTTTACTCCCCCTTGGGGACCAAACATTGCTGGTATCTGGGAGGTGAACCATATTCAGCTCCTCTCTTCTTAACAGAAATTACTTGAGCAGCTTCTTAGGGAAGAGAGCACATAGGTAAGTTTTAGCTTGAGCAGGAAAATTCCCCAGCTTTGGGTGCTGTCAAGCTTAAAGGAGGATCCCTCCTGGTGTGGGTAGGGGAAACCAAAAGCAGAAGGCAGTAGTCTGTGAAGATAAATGACAGCCAGTTCACTGTGTCTTCGGCTGGCACTAGCTCATGTCGATCTGTGAATTGGTGCTCACTGTTTTATTCAGAGTAACTGGAGATAGAATCTACCTCTTTCTCCCTGGAAATCAAGTCCCTAGATCCTTGGGTTCAACTAAAGTGGGAAATCTACAGTATGAAATTAAAATAAATAAGTCTGATTTACTTTTCAAAACCACCAAGAGAAAGGTATTTTTATGACCACATACTTGGGACAGTCTACTCAGGGTTCAAGTATCCAGTTAATTGTATCCATTTCATCTTTTCTGTCCACACGTGGCCTTAGCAAGAAAGAGTCATACACGGTGAAGCCAGACCTGGAACCTTTACCTCTCCTGGAAAGTGAGTGGAGGCTTCTGTCTCCTTGAATTTCTCTTCCAAAAGGTTTCAGTTTTCTCTTGGGACAGGCCAGCAGGCGTCTGCATCACTGATCATGGGTAGTTTCAGGTCAGAAAATTTTCTCTCTCTCCTTTTCCACTTTTTAACTATGTTTACACAGAGAGTTCTAAAGACAGAATTTATGAATCTCAAGGCTCATAAACCACTCTCCACCCACCATATAGTCAGAAACTGCAACTATATGTATCCACAGGCATACTGAGCATGTTCAACACCTGAAACCAACAACTGGGCAGCAAGCTGGAATTCAAACCTCCATTCATTAAAAAAAAAAAAAAAATTTACATGGCCCACCACCCTGACAGCTGGCAGCCTATATTTTTCCAGCTGGGTTTTAACTTAACACCTTTTGGGATGCTGTCTTCCAAGAGAATGTATTTGTGCTTTTCAAATCTTGCTTTTAGATTTAAAAAATGGAGCCCAGAGACTGTGTTGGACACATACTTATAAATCCATGAAGGCTTAGCTTACAGAAGCCACAGGAAATACTATGATATTTTGGAAAAGGTCGAGTTTCATAGATTCTGTAAGGCACTCAGCAGGTTGTAATTATTTCTTTTATTTAAAAGCCCTCCAGATATTTTCTTCCAGAGGGTCTGAAATTGAGGGTAGTAGACATTTTTTTCATACTGTACATTCTTTTTGGCCAAGCACTGGAAATACACAGGAAATAGAGTGGCTTTGGAAGACCCACTGGAGGCCAGGCCAAGGCATGAAGTCACCGCAACAGAAGGGGAAATGTCCCAACCGGCAGCACCAGCGGTTGGCTGCCTCTGTCCCCCTCCTGGTTCAGGAGGGAAAATGAAGCAGGTGGACACACTGACCTGTTGTGTTTTAACAGAAACCAAATGTCCCTGTGTCCTCGGGCAGGCGCGGCAGCTGGGATTGCTCAAGAGGTTTAGACACTGGCCGACAAGACAGATGTGTCGAGACGGCCCGGAAAGTGGAAAGAGTTGCCTGCGTCTTAATTCAGGGTCCTGATGCTGCTTTGGGCCCTGGCTTCTTCTGGGCTGGCTGAGGGTGAGGGCAGAACCGGCCATGCTGCAGCCAAAGAAAGCAGGCCAGTTCCTTGTTGACCAGCCTCTGGGCTGCCTCTTAGGAAAATCAGTGGCAAGTACTCTTGACTCAGACCAGAGAGAGAGAGCTGGCCAAGCTTTTGGTCTCAGCAACTAAAAACAAAAGGAAAATATCTGATTCTGAGGTGGAGGTAGAAAAGCGTCTGACTTCCTTCTCTCTAGGGCAGCACAGATCCTGGAAGGGACAGGAGCCCGAGGGGACAGACCTTCGTGGACCTCCGCAGGCTCTTGGCCCCAGCCTCACAGTTCCCTCTGCGGTTAAGTGAAATTCTGGTGGAATCCTGGAAAGCAGAGAAAACTCGCCTGGAAAGAAATCTGGAGCGAGCAAGGTCTTTTTTGGGGCTGCTTTGGGGCTAAGCAGGGTTAATTTTGAGCAAAGGGGGTAGGAACTCCAGCCAGAATGAATGAAGCACTCCTAAGACCAGTCACAAAATGGCTTTTCAGAAAGAGCAGTCCATTGAGGTGGGAGCCAGCGGGTGAAATCACCATGGGCACAGAGCACGGTGGCCAGGCATTGGCTGCAGTCAGCAGAACCCTGGCCTGAGCCCATCACGCCCTCCAGCATTTCCATTTAATCAGCAGTAGAGGCCCCGGGTGAAATGAGGTGGGGAGGTTGTCCAGTTCCCAGTAGGCTTCCTAGGACTGAATTGATTCCTCGCTGGCTCCCAACTCAGAGAACATACCAGGAAAGGGTAGAGAAGAATCATGATTAGCCCTGGGCAGAAACAGTCCTGGAGGCATCCCATATGCCACTGTTTGTCATCAGTGAAGATGCGGAAGAGGCCATGCTGAGTGATGGTTTGGGGACTTCTGTACCATTCACAAAGCACTTACCTTATGCTATCAGAACAGAAGTTCAAGGTGCAGGCAGATTATCACCATTGCTGTCCCTGGTTTACCTGTGAGGACACTGGGCTCAGAGAGGTTAAGGACATACTCTGGGATACACAACCAATAACAGGGAGAACCATGACTCAAATTCAGATCTTTAGGTTCCTGTTTCAGAGTTTTCGTAACCATGACAAGATGCCTACCTGGATATAACCAAGTCACTCCATAGATATAAATCCCTAATCACTAGAAACTGGGAGCACACATCAAACAACACAAGTGTTTACATGTAACCTGAATAAAATAGGTGCTTCATGTCTCCAGTGTCTACACAGTGTCATTTTCAAACAAGCACACATTGATTTCCAAGAAGAATTCAAAAGCAATTTGTATAATTATTACAACCCTTCAGAAATGGTAAAGGAAGGTTTTCATTCATAGTTTACAGCAGATTTTCTTTAAGATCTTCTTATCCATCTACCTCCTGGAAACCACCCATCACACTATGACAATGGCCTTAATCACTCCCTCTCCTCAAAAAGAGAATTTCCTTCCAACTTACTCTACAACCTAGCATCCTATGATTCTTGCCTACTCCTTACTGTTCAGATTTAGTATTTCCTCTTCCATGAATCTGGTTTCTCCAATGGAAGCCAAACAAATCGTCTTGACTTTTTTTCCTTCACTCCCTAATCCAGTACTCTGAATGGAACCATAAGGGCAGCAGTCAACTGGGACCCAGGCTGCCTTCACCCTAGCTGGTGGAACAGAGAGAAGCAGTGAATGTACTTTTCCTTGTCACATGTGCATCCAGCATAGAGACATTGGCCTCAAACCTTCAAACCAAGGCGGCAGTGCCTCCTGTGCCTGGCAGGGCCTCACACTGCATGAGGGCTTAGCATCAGCTTCATGCCACCTGGAAAGGGGCAGAGAGAGTGGCAGATTCCCTTGCTGTTCCTTCCTTTTTCCACTTCTTTTGTCATCCAGAGTCAGTCTCAAGCTAATGTCCCCTGCCTTTTTGGACTCATCAGTATCTATAGTGGATTGACGATGGGACCGAACTTCACTCATCTTCTCTTTCAAACAGAAACGCTGCTTCCGTTCTGTTTTCTTGTGGTGGACACGAGAAGGTTTCCACCTGGGTGTTGAAATGGTCCTTCTAGGTGGCCATGTAAACAGGACCAATCAGTGAGCAGTCACTTACTTTTTGCTATGGAAATGTGCCTCTTTTTAATGTTTGCCTGTGACATAGAGCCAATACCAGTCAAGAGGAACTGCATGTACATAATGAGGTACAGAAGTTGTTTCCATGTGTCCACAAACCCATATCCATTGCAGCTTTTGCCACTATAGCCAAGATATGAAATTGACCTAAGTGTCCGTCAGTGGCAGATCTATAAAGAAATTGTGATATACACACACTATTCAGCCTTCAAAGGGTGGATGGGAATCCTTCCATTTGCAACAACATGAATGAACCTCGGGGCATTGTGTTAAGTGAGGTGAGGAGGCACAGAAAGTCAAATACTGCAGGATCTCACTTATATGTGGAATTTACAATAATAGAACGCACAGAAGCAGAGCCCGATGTGGTGGCCTACACCTGTAATCCCAGTGACTTAGGAGGCTGAGGCAGGAGGATCACAAGTTCAAAGCTAGACTCAGTAATTTAGAGAGACCCTGTCTCAAAATAAAAAGTAAAAAGGGCTGGGAAGTAGCTCTGTGGTAAAGTGCCCTTGGGTTCAATCCACCACCCCAGTCCAAAAAAAAAGGAACTCACAGAAGCAGAGGAGATGTCTGGGGATTGGAGAGATTTTGGTCTAAGGAACAAAATTTCAATTAGGAGGAATAAGTTCATGAAATCTATTGTACATCATGATGACTACAGTTAATATATTACATATTTTAAAATTGCTCATGGAATAGATTAAAAGTATTCTTACCACAAAAAGAAATTATTTTTATGCAAGGTAATCTATACACTAAAAAGTTTTATTTAGCCATTCTATTATGTATACATATATCAAAACATGTTGTACACCAAAAATATGTGCAATTTTTTGCTTGTCAATTAGGAAATAAATTTTTTAAACATCTCCCCCACACACAAAAGAAGATATCTCTGAGTATCTCTGAGTAGAAGGTATCTCTGAGTTTGTGTGATTTTCACATTCTCCTATACAATCTTTTGGATAGATGTATACATTTACTTATCTGACTATTTACTGCAAGCATATGTCATTTTTTATTAGCAATAAAAAAAATTAGAGTCATCAGCACTATTTAAAAGAGTCACAGCATTCACTATGGGTAGAGAGAGGAGACACCAAGAAACTCGGTAGGTGTTAGAGACAGTAACACTTAGAATTGTACACATATATGTTCAGGGATATACGAATCATTTGCATTTCTCTAATCAATCTAGAATGGCTTCCTGGAGGAGGTTGGATTTCAGAAATTACATAAATACTGTGAGAGAAACTTTGGTTTGACTGGAAGAGCTGCAGCTCCCAGGTGCCATCTGAGAAAGCTTGTGGGGAGGGGCTATTGCACAGGCTGAGGCAGGTGTAGGGGAGGGATCGTGTGTCTGTTCAGAAAGTGGGGAATGAAGTAAAGAGGGTTGCTAAGGCCTCCCTTGTGAACAAGGAAAAGGCCAAGACAGAAAGAAAGGCCCTGAGACTGTCAAGATGAATTGGAAGGAGAAGGCTAGACTCCTGCAGCCAATCCCTGGAGTCATTAGCCCAGTGCAGCCATGGCTCCAGGTCTCTACAGCAAAGCTGGGCCACCAGACTTGCCATAATGAATTATGGGGCATTTGCTCCATGCCCTGGATGTAAACCTCCCTACTGTCCCCTGTCTGGCTGGAATTTAAATCTGAGCCATTGGTTCACTGAACTTTCTCTTTCTGTCCCACATTTCTTGCTAATGGTTGGTGTTGCGTCTGGTTAGTCAGTTGAGGCATTTGGAGAGGATTTGGGGATACCTCAAGCTGTTAATCATACACTGACCCGGAGGAAGGCATGTCCACTCACTCTAAACCACACCATTTCTACTACCGAAGCAAAAGGCCTCAGACTTACATTTTGCAGTTGCTAAACACCATACAGGAAATTCAGGTAAACTGCGTGTGCAGCCTCAAAAATACCACAGCTGCTTTCTCATGTGGAGTTTGCTCACACTTTCAGGCCAGTCTGATAGTTGAACCAATTCCCCTTCACTGGAAATAGCGTCTGACCAACAGGATGGGTTCTGTTAGCTCCTTCCACCTGGTCATAAAGCCACCAGAGCTATGATATAGAGGTGCTATTAAGAGTAGAACAGTTAAAAAAAAATACATCATTTGGTCCTGCATGTACACTTAGCTGTGTCACTTTTTGTTAGTTTTTTGAGATAACAAGAACAAACAAACAAACAAACAAAAAATAGAGTTAATGGCTCCAAGTACCACGCTATTATTTCATTAAAATTTGTGCTGAGAGAAGCAGGCTTCCTGGGGTGGTTCTCACTGCTGCTCCACGTAAGCGTCCAACTCTTGGTTTTTTGGCATGCGCACCTCCGAAGCAATTACTGTTATTTACCCCTGCCTGCTCAAAGAGAACCGTTTCACCGAGACAGTTCGGCTCTCGACACAGCCTGACTGTCATTGTCATTGGTGCCTTTAATGATGTCTCAGGCTCCAGTTCACATCCAGGACTGTGAATGGTTTTGCCAGACCCAATTGTGTGTCTGCGAATGAGCTGGAGCTTTTGCAATTTAAATGGACAGGCAAAGTTCATGTACTGTTTCACTTCTCACTCTGTGGGCCCCCTCAGGCTATGCTGCTTTATTTGTCTGTTTTTGTGCGAGGTGATTTTTCTTCTGAATTGGGGTGGGGAGGACAATGTGGAGGGGAGCCCACACATTGTTTGGGTTTATAGAATCCTTTGGGAATTCAACCACTGAGCCCCGGACTGAGAAAGAATCCAAAGGCCTTTGTTGTAATGGATTGATAGTAACTTAAAAATTGAAACAAAAAAAAAAAGGGAGTGATCATCTTCAGATATCTCTTCCAGATTCCCTCACTCCCTTTCTCTTTCCCAGTGGAAGAGAGGAGTCAGGTGAGAGAAGATAGCTAGGTGTCCAGGAGAAATGGACAAATCTCTTTGCTACCCCTCAGTTTGCAAGTTGAATGTTTCTTGCAGGAGAAAAAATGTTGAAATGGGGAACAGGGCCTGAGAAGTACATTGTCTCAGTGAAACCCAGATATTAAAAGAAGAGGAAACTGTTTCCTTCCTCAGTTCCTGGGAGGGCTCAGCAAGGAGAGAGGATAGTAAATGTGGGGGAAGAAAAGCTCAGGGTGAAGGCAAGTTTACTCCCCAGCAGGGGCCTGTGAGGCCCCCAAGGAGGGTTGAAGCTCACCCTGGGCGTGTGTGAAACAGGCATTGAGAGGGGTTAACTTCCCCCCACAGACTGAGTTGCTTCACACAAAACCTTCCTTGAAGTGTATTTGAATCCTGCAGTATTTTCTCCAAGAAAAAAAATAACTAATTACAGAGAAGAAATTCATTCCTCTTCCCCTAACACTCCTCCAGGGCCTGTTTCTGTCTTCTGAGAAGACCCCCAGATTTTCATCTCACTTTCCGAATCCTAGAGAAGACCTTGAACAGGTGACTTTCCATCAGACACAGGACATAGGACTCTGCTATGGGTTGAATTGTGTGAATTGTGTCCCCGTCCCCAAAATTCATATGCTGGCATCCTAATCCCCAGTACCTTCAAATGTGACCTTATTTGAAAATGAGGCCATCCAGCACTTCTGGAGTGGCCCTCACCGACATGACTGGTGTCCTTATGCAAAGGGACACCAGGCAGGACACTGTGTGAAGACTGGAGTCATGCTGCCCTGAGACAAAGCGCGACAAGAAGCTAGGACAGAGGCCTAGAACAGATCCTTCCAGCACCATCCCAGGAAGCATAGCCCAGACAAGAACTTGAGCTTGGGTTTGCAGCCTCCAGATCTGTTAAGACAAGAGGTTCCTGTTGTTTAAGCCGCCTTGCCTGTGGTATTTTGTACCAACATCCCAAGGAAACTGCTATAGGCCCATGATACTTTTAGAGACCCACTAAACTATATTAATTTCTTTTCAAATCAGAGGGGAAAGTGACTATAATAATAATGAATATGTAATAATGAAATTCAGCATATATTATATTTGTCTTTATACCAGTGCAGTGATAAAATATCTTTTTTCTATTTTTTAATGGAGGAAAGGACTTGGAAGGCAAAAGTGCCCTAAGCCCACAAAACACATGCTGCAGCCCAGAGGCCCCGAACTGATTTGGAACAGGTGAGAGGCCCCTCAACTGATGGCTAGAGCAAAGGGAAGTACTGTTGGGGTGGGGATTAGTCCAGGTACCTAAGAGGTTTGTGTAACAATATTGCAAGACAGTCCTTCCCTACCGCAGAGTTGCTTATGCTTTTGATTTCTGTAAGAGGACACAGTCTCCAAATCATCTCCATCTGGTAGGTAGTCCATGTTCAGTTATTGCTGAAGTGCCAAGTGAAATAGAATCCATCATGGCCACGCCACATCCCTTGAGGAACTGCTTCATCGTGAAGGTGGAGCTTAAAATGAAGTTTACACTCCCCCACTCAGCTCCCAATAGGTCTTTCTTCTCAACTGTTCCTCCCATTCCCTTTCAAAGGCTGTATTACTTATTTATGACCCAATCCAGTAGAAATAATATGCACTTAACTTGCACTTGTAACTGTTATCCTATTAATTACTCAGTTAAAACCCATAAATGTGGACTGCTGTCACTGAAGTGTGTGCTAGAATCCTTACAAAAGGAAGAAGTGCTTGGCAAATTCATTGCTTAGGATAGAGTGTGTGGTTCTTAGAAGTCACATAACCTGAGCTTCCAGGAGCCGAGTGGCCTGAGAAGAGTGTCACAATCTATGGGATTCAAGTGAATCTCTTTTCCTGACAAGGAATAATCAGAGGAAACCTAACTCAAGCACACAGGTGTTTCTTAGTCCAGATCTGATGTGTTCACGTGACCCCCAGTCCTGGTTCTATAAACTCGTGGTTCTTAGGTTGTAGTGAGCATCAAAATCCCCTAGAGGGCTGGCTAAACGCAGGTTGCTGGCCCACCCAGAGTTCCTGATAGGTAGGCCGGTAGTGAACGTAAGGATTTGCATTTCTACCTAGTTCTAAGGTACCACAGATACTACTTTCAAAGAACCATTGCTCTAGACATTAACCTTCAATTGGTGGTAATTACTAATTGGAGGAAGAGAACACCATCTTTCAATTGCTGTGGCACATTACAGACTTTATACATAGGAATGAGCTGCCTGAAGTTATAGAACCTCCTTTCCTGGAAGTAGGTAGGAGCAGACATTGTAACCTTTCCAGTAGGGATGGAATGTATAGAGTTGGGCTGCTTGAGCATGCAGGAGTAATGAAAGTGTGGTCAGCATGATGGTATCCTGCTCTGGTTCCACATGAATGACATCCATCTCAAGTGATGTGTAGATGCATAACAGTAGTAACACACTGGCCCAGGATAAAGGCCCTGCAGGGCTTCAGGTTTAAAAGTATACTTGAATATTGAGACACTTAGGAACATATATAGAGATGGGGTCCCAGTGAGGAGGAGCATAGGTTGTTGTAAAGGTCTTACAAGTCCTCAGTCTTCTGCCTTCTGAGCAGTGGGAAGCTGGGAAGAGCTGGAATTCTCAGTGCTGGGCTGTCTTAGCCAAGGTGTATTTATTGAACGACTTTCCCCTGCAAGTGTTTGTGCTGGGCAAGGTGGAGAATGCTGAGGTGATTCATTCAGGGAAGCTGACATTCAAGTCGGAGAGTGTGAGGTCGGTCCATAAATCATTATGATATATGGTAGGTGGGACCACAAAACAGACTCACAATCTTTAAAGATGCTCCAGAAATCACCATACCTCCAATGCAATTATTAGGAGGGGGGAAAAAAGGAGTATCAGATCAGAGTTTGTTCAAATCAGAGAATATCAAATCAGATTTCATGAACTGAACCAGAAGTTTAACCTGAATGCTGGTCTATGCAAAGGTTCTCCTCTGGGAGCAGGAAACCACCTCTTCATATTACTGAATGCTGAAGGACCCCTCTGGTCATGCAGGCTGGAAAGGGGGTCCAGAAGGGGTCATATTCTGACCTGTTTTCTTTAATAACCCAGCCCTCCTGTCATGCAGCTAAAGTCTCCACACTCTCTACCTTAGGTCCCTGCACTAGCTGAGATGATCATTCCGAACGCTGGTAGGTCAACCAGAAAGCACTATTTTAGGATAAGCAGAAGATGGAATCTGGGCCCTATTCTCAGCCAGCAGTGAATTGGCATCCCTATTTACAGTCCCGACCCTGCAACCTGTACAATACCTTCCCCAAGCTCCTTGCTTCTGATCCCTAGGTGACTCCTGAGAGGTGAAAGGTAAGCAAGATAATCAGGAGAGGTAACAGCTGAGCTATAGTTGCAAAGAGCATGGATACACTTAATCTACTATGTGTTGAGAATTGGGGTGGAGGACTAACTTGGACTTGGATGGTCAAGTCACTGAGTCTCTCTCTAAGGGTGACTCAACCTTTCTGGAGCGATTCTTTACTGCTTCCCAGTATTTCAACCAAATGGAAGTGAGGGATTCAATTTTATCTTCGAAAGCACTGAGTCTTGAGTCCATTGTATTGCCAGACTATCTTGTGAAATGTGGACCACTGAGTGAAGCTCATCTCCTCTATGAAGGCTTTTCCAGCCATGTTCAATTCACATGCACTGCTCTGAACACAAATATTTTGTCACTGAATTTCTGTTTACCTTGTCTCTGCTGGAGGTGAAAGATGTACTGGTTTAGTTTGTTTATTTTGTGTTTTTTGTTTTTTGTTTTTTTTTTTTTTTAGGATGTTTACCACAATGCTAAAGGTTGGAGGTTCTCACAAGTACAACTGGTTTTACTTTAATTAAATAGCGTTAGTTTCTATTCCTATGTAGCTAATTTGGCAAGTAGGGTGTAGGTGTCACACACTTTCCCAGGCACAGATTAGAATGATGCCTGCCACAGATTTAATAACACTTGCTGGTCCTCTCTTCTTAAAAGGGCTACAGAAATAGTGTTTGACAATATTATATAAAATCAACCTTTTATAAAGCAAGCTATGTTTAGTTAGGGGTCAGATGATGCTTTGTTCAGTTTGTCTTGTCACAGATGTCTTTTATCATAAGCAACAAATCTTTCTGTGTTGGTGAATATCTCTGAGGCAGATGTCCTGTGACCCAGGGTGGAGGTTTATTCTTTGTTCTGTGATATATTTGCCTTCTCTTCAATTGCAGGCTCAGTGACTCAGCTTCTTTCTTGCCTCTGAAGAGATGTCGGTGACTGTTGTTTTGCTCTCTGATGCTTTGTACCTCAGAGATTTGCTTTTGTAAACTGCATGGCTAAGGTGCACACCTTAAATAACACCATTAAATAACTCTCTTTTATACCCAACTGTGCTGCCCACAGTTGTCTGCAAGTCAAGTCTGAGTGTGCATAGAGGAGAAAACGAAACAATAAAAGCAGGGTAGAAACAAACACCAGATTGATGTGTTGGAAATGCAGGGACACAGTTTAGTTTTCCACTGTCAAAAGTGTCACAGAGATGTCTAGTCCCATCTGTCATTTCAAAGAGGCTACATGATTACCATGAGATTAAAGACAGAATAGAATGGTCTTTAGGAAGAGTACTGGACCTTTCTGCAACATGTTACTAATATGTATGAATCTCTCTCAAACCAGGAAACCTACTTTTCTGTAAGTGAAAATGAAAAAGAATACACCCAGCACATGGAGAAGTCAGAGGTCCCAAGAAGCCTAACAGTAGGCGGTTACCTTACTGACTCTCTTTTTAGTGGAGAGCAGCTTTCAACACCCACAGACTCAAAATGAGTCTTTGCAATGTTTGGAGATGTGAGGATAGACTCAAATCTCCCACACTGCCAAAACTGAATGTTCCTGCGTTTGTTTAAAAAAAAAAAAATTTTTTTCCAACTGTTTCTTCAGGGAAATAGATGGTAAATTTGAGTAGTTAGTTTGTGTTTAGGGCAGTGGTTCTCAAACTTCATCGTGCATCAGAATCACATGTTTAAACACAAATTGCTGGGCCCCACTCCCAGAATCTCTGATTCTATAAGACTGGACCAGGACTCGAGTTGTCTTTTCCAACAAATTCCCAGGTAATGCTAATGCTGCTGGCCCAAGGACCACTCTTGGGGAACTCTGATTTAGGGGCCATGTTGTGTGGACAATAGCTGTAATTAAACACTAAAAACCATGCTAAGCACAGACATCTCTTCTACTGAAAGGTTCAAGAACTGAAGCAGATTGAAGGATCAGCAAAGTTGCTTCTCCATCTCATGTTCTCTTTTTCCAATTCTGCATTTACTTTTTCCTTTCCTCTCTTCCTTTTCTCCTCCTCATCTCAATTCTTCCCCATATACATCTACCTCACCCCCCTTACCTCTGTGTAGGTGAGGTGTCTAACACAAAATAGATAAACCAGCTTCTCAGCCACTGTGGACAACTGATTGGGTCCTCAGGCCTGAAAAATCCCAAAAGGGACTTTGCTCATTTTTGTCTCCATGACCCTCATTTCTGCTTCCATGTCCAGACTTGACAATTACCCCTTCTTTTGACACATCTGTAAGTTCAGGCAGGTTCTGGTCAAATTTTGCCTTCTAGAAGACTGTAAGGTACCTTTGCATATCTGCCATCATTCTTTTTTTAAAAAAAAATTTTAGTTGGTAATGAACCTTTTTTTATTTTTATGTGCTCCTGAGAATTGAACCCAGTGCCTTGCACATGCTAGGCAAGCGCTCTGCCACTGAGCCACAACCCCAACCCTCTGCCATCATTCTTTATGTAGGATCACGCAGTTTAACTTTCACACTATATTCTCTCTTTCCTATTACCCATTCTTGGGGAATACTATTTGTAATCCCCAAATATTGAGAAGATGAATATTTGCATTTAAAGCCTAAGGCTCTCCTGTATCAAAATTTGCTCTGTCCTTGGAATCTCACACTTACATTGCTCATTCAGCATTGAGTGAGTTGGCTTGACCACACACCGGCACTTACTTGCCTGTGGGGCCTTAACCATATATTGCTGGCACCCAGAGTTTATAAGTTGAGCATTCATTTCCTCACTTTGCCTCTTTCCCATCTCATTATGGTACCCTGTTCATGGTTGCTACAGTTGGTAGTTTTACTAATTCAAAGAAATCACCCAAAGAAAGCAAGGGGGGGAAAGATTGAGAAATGAGTAGGGGAGGAGGTTGAAAAGGACATTGACTAATGTATTTCCATATTTAGCTCCATTTCCAAATTTAGGGAACTCATAAGAAGCATAATTGAGTCTCCTACTTATAAAAGTTCTGAGCCAGAATTCCTCCAGAGGAACAGGCTAATGCCATCCCAGCAATAAAGGGGCCAGAAGCAGAGCAGGTGCACATTTATTTTCCACACGGTCCCCAGGGCCTGGTGTTTATGAGGAGAGTCCCTTTAGAAGAAATTTCTATAAAAAGATGGTGGGTTTTGTTTGGAATGAGAATAGTATGATGGAAAAGGAGAAATGTATTTGCGTCTGCCTCTTTGGGGGCTGATAACAGGACAATATGTGTGTGTGTGAGTAAATGTGAAAGGAGGTGCAGGCACAGTGCCTGGGGGTGGGAGTAGGTGTGTCAGTGATCATGTGTAAGTGTATGTAGGAGCAGTGTCCACATGTGTGTCAGGATGCATGAGTGGGTGTGTGCACGTGTGAGTAAGAGAGAATGAGAATGATTGTCACATCTCTGACAAGCTGGAAGGGCTTGTTCAACCTCCCTCTGACATAGTGGCTCTAAGCTGGCCAAATCAGGTTAAAGTCTTTTATTTTTAATTTACTTAATTTTTATGATGAGGACCGCTTGTGTAATGCTAAGTAATCTTCCTAAAACGTGGTGGTAGACTCTTCAAGGGACCCAGCCAGGAGGCCTGTGTTTGCTGAGGTTTGCCACAAGGGAGAGAGGTTTTGGCCTGACTTCCCTGTAGGCACCCTGCCCCACCATGTCTCAGGAATCTGGAAGGTACTGGCTCACCCTCACCTACCTTTCCATCTTGCACAACCCAGCATCTTGACACACATCCTCCTGTTGGGTTCAATCTGTTTTCCTGACTGATTACTGCATTTTAAAACATTATATTATTTGATAAGAAGCCCCTTTTTAAAATATATCTAATTTGAAGGTGTATATGCAAAGACTGAACTAACCAAACAAGTTTTAGGATGACATCTTTATTATAAAGTGCTTGAGAACTCTGTATGCAGAATGTCTGCTAGAGGTGCATCCTCAATTCAGATGATCATTCAACTTTGCATCAACTATCAATTGAATAATTGCTCAGACTCTGGGGGAACGAGTCTTTGCCTACACAGAGCTTCTAATCTGGTATTAAAGGATCCTAATGTCCTAAGGGAGACCTCCCATTTACCATGGGAATTGTCCTCCTCTGCAGATACTTGGCTAAAAAAGAACCCTGACAGCAACTTTAAGCTTATGCAATTCATGTCTCCTTGTGAAATTCAAACCTGTGGTTGGTAATAATGGAGAAGACCACTCCTGTGACTGAATGACAAGCTGCATTTCATTTGGGGCACTAACTACAGTCCATTGCTAGTGGCTGCCTGAAGTGCTGAGTGCAGAAGAAATCTGAGGCCGAATCCTGGTTCAATGGGAAAGAATACCACAATAGATTAGTGATGTCTGCCATAAACAAGGAGTCGGGTGTTCGTGGGCTTGCCCTTGCTCCAGTTTACAAATTTTTTTTTTAAATCGACTTTTTATAAGAAATCTATTTTTATTCACCTTTTATTTGCTCTTAGCAGTTGGGATTATCCCCAGGCTGGTGACTGATTCTTCAGTGAATTTGAATTCTTTTTGTATTGTTTTTCTGATTTCTTCTCAGAATGCATCTCTTCTATCTTGTATCTCCCCCTCCCCAGTTTGAGAATCCTCCCCCACCAGAAACAATGTTCTCAGATGGAATCATGTGTCTAGGGGGGAAAAATTACCCAACAAATTAAGCTGTTGCTTATTCCATATACATTTTTAAAGAGAATGCTGTTAAGGCCACCCTGAGACCAAAGGAATGAAATTCCATTGGTGGAATTCTGGAGTACTGATTGAAGTTTGAAGTATGGTCCTTTTCTTGACACCTGCTCAAGTGCCCAGGAGTTGTTTACCCCATGTGGCTTGGAATTCTCAAGCTTCTTGAGTTAAAACTGCTGTGCTGCATCCCCACTTACTGGGTAGCCTCAGTGTATGCTGGATTATTATCAAGATGCAATGAAAATGCTGTTCTTTCTGTTTAAAAAAAGTATTCCTTTTCCTATATGAGAGTATCTCACTGAGATTTTATTGAATCATAAACATTCAGATTGTAACACACCTTTCTGTTTATTCTACATTACACCTTACAGCAGTTAGAAAGTCATACAAACACTGTGTAGATATATTGACTCAGAAACCAATCCACGATATATTATTAAGTAAAATGAAACAAATCACAGGAAGGCATACAAAAAAAATGCAAGTGAATATGCACTCACATATATACATATTTAAGCATATTCTTAAAGCACATAAAATATGCAAGAAGTTCAATTGAAGGTTTTTACCTTGGAAGAGAGGAAAGGGATTGGGGAGTGTGGGCGAAGTTAAAGAGGTCTTTGATTTTTATTCTATGTATTACTGTATTTTTTTAGCTTTTTATGGCCAGCATGTGTTATTTCTGTAAATTAAAGAGTAGTTTAAATTAACTTTGACAGCAAAACAAATCAAACAATAAAAGGTTAAGACCATTGGACCAAAATCAGTTATTCAGAATGAGAAGAATAACAAGGAATGATCCTCAATCACCCCAAGGTTTCCAGGGGCTAGCAGTCACCTACAGGGGTCCTATGGGCACTAATGAAATGCAGGAGGAGAGCCAGCTTCCCTTATGGAGGAAGACCTCCTGCATCATCTGCTCAGTACCCTCCTGCAGTCAAATGAAGGGAGAAAGATGCTCAGAGCCTCATGTGGATCTGATGGCTACTTAAACATGATGTCAAGGACCACTTCTTAAAAATCGCCTCCCAAATGTTAGCTGTTTACTCATCTTTGTGGTTTTATTTATTCTAGTATGACAAGAGACTTAAAAGAGGGATGGGTCACAGCAAGGACCACTTTGATTCAGTGCTGCTAGTGTTGCTATTTCTAGAAATGGAACTAGAAAAGAAGGAACCTAGCCAATTTTTAATGTTGCAACTAAATCTCTTGTCAGCAACTAGTCTTAAATCAGAGAGGTAAGATTTTAGATAGAAAATACTTTCTGTACCCCTGACTATGTAAAATGTAAATTGGATTAAACTTTACATATTGGGTTTAATGCACAGTTAGGGGGACAAATGAATTGGTGACTGCATAAATAATTACAATCCAGTTGGAATGGATTAGATGCTGTTAGGTGATACAGTTCTTGTGTCAGGATAAACCTACCCTGCCCTAAGTACTATAAGCAAGATTCTTGTCGAAAGATTCCCTGAGCCTACTAAAATTCCTAACCATACTTGTATTGCAATTGTAGCTGTGTAACTGATCAAGGCTGTGTATTGCATCTCACATGCTCACAGCTTTGGGAGAATGTTGATGTTGAATTTTCACAATAAAGAACACAGGGGCTCAGATACATAAGTGAGTCATCCAGGGTTACTATAGAGACACACTAATCTGGGACTCAAACTCAGTACTCCCTACTCCAGAGTTTGTTTTGGCTGGGGATTCATCTCCAGAAGGCCCTGTTGAAATATAATTGGTGGAGATTGGGATAAAGAAAGTGATCAATAGATTGAATCCTTTCAGTTAATGTTTTGTCCTCTTCAGTGGCATCCATGGGACTCCAGCAATGGGATCTTGATGGAGCAGCATATAAGTGGAGGCATACAGAGTATCGGGTGGGTAATCTGAGAGGGAGCCCCATGTGGGAGGCTGCATCTCCCAATGAGGGACCCCACAGATGGGAGGTAGAGTCAGGAATAGCCTCACCTCTTCATACTGGCTTCCAACTCCTATCTTATTAATAATAATTAAACCATAGTTAAAACCCCCACCAAAGGGAGTTGTAAACATCCCACCTATGGAGATAACAAAGTGCTAGCTCTCTGTTCAAATGGGATAACATGAGGGGAGACCTCTGCCAGATGAGATGAATAAGACCTTATAGTTATGTAATAACTTTATATTTGTGAATTTTTCATCTATACTACTTTTCACATTGAGACTTGCAGTTCAATTATGCACAGATGTGAGACGGTTCCCCTACTCCTGTCTAAGTGTCTTGAGGGCAGGATCTGTGCCTGCCTCATCTTTGAGGGTTGAGAATTGAACAGCAGCCCCCAGCTTGTACTTCTTGCAGTAATAAGTGGATTACCGCAAGTTAACACAGACTTAAAATTCTCTTTAGTGTATTATATGTGTAAGTGCATTGCACTTGTAAAAATTTAGAAAGCAGTAGACTCGTAATCTTTCCTTTATTTTTAATCTACTTATCCAACTTTATGAGTGAATTGTGTGTCTAAAGATGTTTTGAATGAGGAGAATGATGGTTTATTTAAGAGTGATCCTTTAAAATGGAAATGAATTAATGTCCTATGTTCTCTCTGTTAATGAGCTATGACTTTCTCTTTAACCAAATAGGTCATTGAATAGGAGCAACATAGCCCTTCCATAAGCAGGGACAATATAATTTCTACTCTATATTGCCTAGGTCTAAGGTCGATGGGTATATTGCAGATCCTACATTAATATTGTTGAATGGTAAGAACATATTTGTGTCTCGGTAACTGATTCTGGTTTTTAAATTTTTTTTTAATTTAAAAGGAAGCCTCTTCTTATCTTGTTAAATTCTCCATAAAAAATAATCACCCAGATGGGAAGTAGAAATGAGTTTTTACTTCCAATAGCGTGCAAGAGCAAATGGAAAAATTCCTTTGGCATTCGTTCCTTTGATACAGAGCAAAAACACAGGGCTCAGTGTTTCCCTAACCTTGGTTTCCCAGTCTCTGAGTTAAAATGGGGATTTGGCCCATTGTGAGCGGGCAGACCTTTCAAAGAGGTTGGCTGTGCATTTGAGGGGAGGAGGTGAAGTCAGGTGCAGGAGTGCATTCAGAGGGGACAGATACCTTCAGAGTGCTGTGAATGTCACAAGTGCCCTGCAGCTCTCCTAGGGTTTCACTTGGCAGGCAGACGCCCCATTGAAACTATCTCCCCAGGGATCTCATGGGATCGGAGATCCTGCTCCTTGTCTTACTGGGTGGGATAAGAGTGACGCTGGTTCACATAAGGACAGGGGCAGATTCTTTTCACTTGTGAGCCATTGGGGAAAAAAATGTCCCAAACAGTCTGTCCCAGGCCCTTTCCCTTTCTTGCATGGGTCCCAGTCGCTTCTCCTTTGCATCTTTCTTCCCAGCAAGAAAGAACTGGGCACCTGAAATACATAGCTGTCTGCATCCTCTCCCTGGTCTGTTTTGTGCCTGAAGTTTCCTAGTTGACAGTGCTGAGCTTGGGTTTGTAAGGAATCAGCTGTCAGAGAGAGGAATGTAAGGCTCTTGTTTTGGATGGGATTTGAGCAGTCTGTCTGAATCCTAGCTTTTGTCTGGAAACCTTAAGAACTATTACAGCAATGTGTGCCTGGTGGACTGGGAGTGTAGGTAAATCTAAGCAGGGGTCTGTTTGCTAAGGAAGCTATGTTGGGAATCCAGTGGGTTTTGCAACCATCGCATATTCCAAGTCATATTAAAAACTAAAAATGAGCATAGAGAAGCAATTACAAAGAGGGGAAAGGAGGCGCAAGTATGGTTGAGTTTCAGGCTGTTCTTGCCAAAAAGAAAAAAGCAAGCGGCGGGCTGAGTTCAGCGGAGCAGCGGAGTTAGCTGAGGGCAGAAATATTTGTCTTTCTGGTGGTGAACGTCAGTATAATCTCGGGGCTCGCTGGGGAAGGAACCCGGCCAACCTGTGAGAGCCGCTGTTTGTGAGGTGTTCATGGGAGTTTGCGATCAAAACGATTGTGAATGTGAAAGTTATTACTGCTCAAAAAACACTTTATATCAGGGTTAATTATAAGGCGATTCTGTAGTATAATTAGTGTTCTTTCTATGGAGGATTAAGGGGCTCTCCTAAATGGCCTTTTTGATTGCCTTCTTCCCTTTTTTAATTTCCTCCTTGTCCTTTTTGATTATCTACCCCACGACCCTCAGGGCTCCTCAATGTAATACAATTAAAATAACATTTTTGTGTTAGAGGGTTTTATTTTATGAGCTATTAACCCCCTGCTTGCCTGAAGTCTGCTTCCGTCTCCCCGCGCACCCGCCAGCCCCCAGACACAGTGGCGCGTCTGCAGCCCCATGGGAGACACGTGCAGATGAGGCTCCAGGCAGGGCCCATGCAGAGCAGGGCTGAGGGACTACCTGGGCTTGGTCTTAAAAGAGATGATTGGATGCTGACTTTCCAGCAGGAATGAAAGGGAAAAGAGTGCTCTCCTGGCTCAGCTGACTTTCGCACACCTTAGAGGCTGAGTAATGTGACCTTGTTCCCATTCTTTTCATGTTCAGTGCCATGGCATACGGCCTTGCACACAGTAGGTGCACCAAACTGGCCATGAATGACCCTGCTTAGAGCCATTTGCCTTCTTTATTTTTGAAATCCCAAGACAACAGGAATTTAGATATTTCAACTTGCTTCTCCCACAGGCCCTGCACCCGTTCACTTATTAGACTTGCCAGCTCAGCCTATCACTCACCTTTACTGCAGCATAGAGGAATGAGTATAATTTGGGAGTCAGATAAGCCTGGAGTCACTTCCCAAAGTGGTCACTTGGTTGAATTACATAAATTCTCTGAGCCTCATTTTAATCACTGGAAGAAGACAAGTATGATTAAGTCAATATTTGAAGGTTATTGTGATGATTAAATAAAATCAAATGCAAAAAAAAAAAAAAAAAACATTTAAACCAGATTTAACTTAGGTGGCCATTCAAGGACTGTTATGTGTACCCCTTCACCACCATCACCATTCATTCCCACCCATCATTACCCTCATCCTCCTCCTTTCTTGCCATTCCCATTTGACCAGAACATCTACAATTCTGCCTGAAAACTGCTCTATACACTCCCCCTCCATTTCACTTCTGAGTGACCCAGTAAAAGACATTGATATTAGGTTTAGTTCAGGGACATGATCTTTGGGTGAGATTTCATGGCCTTTCCCTACCCACCATGGAACCATTCCTTGAATAACTGCACTTTGTAAAGAAACTCAAGTGACTCAAGTCACAATAGTCTCTTGTCAGTAAGTTTCCACAGAAGACAGACAGAAATATGGGGACCATAAATTAGCAAAAGTTAAATAACAGTTGGGCACAGTAACACGACTAAGTTACACATGTTGAATTATCAAATAAAAGCCCAGGTAATAAGAAGATAGACCACAAAAGAGGAGAAAGACCACGTCAGAGCAGGAGAAAGAGAGACTTTGGTTCTGGCTGAAGGGTTTCTAACTGAATCAGGGGGAAAAAAGAAGATATTGACATGCCTGAACTCATAAGATAATTATAAGTGCCCATTCCAGTTTGGAATGTGGGACTTCCAAGTATAGTAAGTTAGACTGAAATCAAGTCAGTTTTTTTGTCACTTATCAGGAAGACCTTTTTTTTCCTTGGAAAAGCATGCTTGCTTTCTATTTGATGAAACTTGGACACATATGCCTTACAACACACAGATTGGTAGTTGTTTATTTTTGGAAGCATCTCCTAGACAGAGAGAATTATCCAAACATGGGCAGGTGAAGTTGCAGAGTCATCTTGAAGGAAGATCTCCACATCTCCAGTGTGGAGAGTGTGGAGCCAGGATTTGGATGTGCCTCTCTGGGAGGATGGCCAGTGGATCCCAGAAACAGTACACACAGAAGTGATGGGGCCTTCATTCAGCCAAACACACACGTTTATTAAATATCTGCTATGGCTCCCATGGGCTTCTGGGCACTGATAACTTGAGAGTGAGTAGGACACAGTTTGTTCTTGTGGAGTCGACTATCCAGGGGTGCTCAGGCTTGGAAGCTCCCATGAACCCACCTATAGAGTCAGGGAGGGATTGCAGAGAAGTTGGCACCAGTATTCTAAAAGGTCCCCAGAACTATGTAGGACACACCATGAAAGTCCTAAGGCCAAACAATAGGGAAAGCCTAGTAAGTCAGACTGGACAGCAAAGCTGCCAACCTATCAGGAGCCCAGCAGAGTCCAAGCACCTGGGTAAACTACAAGAAGCCCGTTCGTGAGCAAAGTATGAGAGTTCAAATTTGGGCCCCACCAGTCACCAGCAGGTTATATAAATTCTCAGGTCTTCATTTTCTTCATCTATGAAAGGGGTACTAATCATAGCACTCTCGAAGATCATTGTGAAGAATTAATAAGAAAGTACTTAGGAAATGCTTGGAATGCTGCTTGACACCTGAGCCCTCAGTGGAAGTTACCTGTGATAATGAAAATCACTGCCTTTACTATATGATCTAGTAGAGTAATTGCATGTGTATTCTTTAGGAATTTAGACATGTTTGTTTCCTGAGAAGATTTGACGTGGCTTATAATACATAGAATACACAAGATGAAAATTCAGTGAATAAATTAGGGTACAAAGAAAACAAGTGTGGAAATAGCAAAATAAAGCCAGAAGCAAAGTAAGTCTACAAATTAGATTTGGTACATTCCTAAGCCTTAAGAAAAATACCTTTACCTGAAGTACATTGTCTCTTCAAGACAAGGTCAAAGACTCTGGAGTTACTTTTGCAGAAATAGACCCCAACCTTGTCATGGCTGAGGTGCCTGCCCTGCACACCTGCACATGATCAATGCTTTTCCCTTCTTCTCACCCTCCTAGTGGACTGAGAGCTAGACTCCGTTCCTCTTGTAGCCTCTAAATCCCAATAGCAGGATACTGCCTACTGTAAACACTCCATAAGTATTTCTTTTTTTAAAATTTTTTTTAGTTGTAGATGGACACAATACCTTTGTTTTATTTATTTATTTTTATGTGGTGCTGAGGACCAAACCCAGTGTCTCACAGTGCTAAGCAAGGGTTCTACCACTGAGCTACAATCCAGCTCATTTCTTAATATGTTATTTGAATGAATGAATGGATGGATGGATGGTATTTTAAATAGTCCTATCTGGAGCCATAACTTGGATCCCAATCAACCTTTTGTAAATTTATCCCATAGTTGTTTTGGTATGAAAACTTCCAGCAAGAATTCTTTGCTGAGGTTATTTCATTTATTTTATTTAGGGAGACTCAGTTTTTCAAATCATTTCACTGAAAAAGTGTTTGACCAATATAACCTTCTTTTTGCTTCCCACACCCCTTCCTGAGCTGAACTGAGGGTGAGAAATTTCAAAGAAAATAGAATTTCCCACAAATTTTGTGTGGATGTGTGTGGGAATGGTATGATAGAATCATATTTGTCAGTCTCAACCAGTTTTATGTTAACAAATGGTCTTTTCTTTGCTCTTTTTAGCAAACCTTTGAACCTTTATTATGCTTATCTAAACTAAAGGTAGCTACAATTGCTAAAATAAAAGTTCACATATTAAGCCACTTAGTTATTTGTAATTATTAAGCTTTTTATAAAATCTAGTCTTGGCATCATCTTCCGTGGCTTCCTTCCTTGGCTAAAAAGGTCTGTGTCTTGAGAAAACTCCTATGTGTTATTAGGATATTATTATTTTTTTAAAAAGTGAGGTTCAATTATCTGCACACCCTTTAAGATCTAAGTAGCCTAGGGACAGATGATCCAGAGTGCTTAGGGCTTCCTGGAAGCTAGTTTTGTGCCATCTTTGCAGACAACTAGTGAGAAATTAAGATTAATGGTAGTATGCATCTATGGTAGCATTTTGGTGTGCAGAATTCCTTTGGCTGCCCATCTCACTGTACTCTAGCCACTTTTTTGGGAAATACTCTCATTGTTTGTGAGATATGGAGAGGGAAGGATGAGAATAGGAAGGAGGGCCCTCCTGTCTGATGTTGAAAGCGTTCATTGGACTGAGAAGGTCTATTCAGCCAAGGGTGTGGTCCTTCTCTCCAGCATTCTTTTTAGATGACCACAGGACATGACTGGCCAGGAATGACCAGAATCCAGCCTTGCTGTAGGGATCTGGCATGCAGCACAGGGCTAGGCCATCAAGGAAGCTCACAAGTCTGGGGTAGTCAGCTGAACCAGGGAGGAGCAAGTGGAGATGAAGTCCCTAGGTGGGCAGGGCCTAGAGTCCAGGAGGTCAGGAGGTGACAAGAGCGGCAAGAGGAGCCAAGAGCTCTGATTCTCAGAAAGACAGCTTTCTGCTGATGTCACCAGCCAATTGCACATGGGTGATCTATGTCCCTTGGGGGTTAATCAGAGCTGAAGAAGGTCAGAGAGCTGCAGGTAAGTCCTCTACACAAACAATATTGCACAGGACATACTCTGTTTATTTGTACAAATGTAAAGAAAAAGTTCTAAGAAGTAATTCATTTGAGTGATGGGAGGAGGCTACTCTTAGCTGCACTGCAGTGTGCTAGGTTATCTTTGTGATTTTATTTCTTAGTTTCACTCACTGGAATACAAAAGCAGCTCTTTAATGATATGTAGCTAATTCCATGCACTTCAGTTAATGATGTACCATATGTTGACAGCACATAGAAGTTTTCTTGAAACTCAGAACTTAAGAAAATAAATAGTACATAGCAAACTAAAAGGAAAGAGAACAAAGTCAAGGGAGAAAATGTCAAGAATAAATAATGATAACATGAGTTAATGCTATTTCTTTGGTAGGTTTTCAGTAGGAAAAGATTGGCATAATGTCATTAATTGTGATCATTTAGACTCTAGCTAGGCAAAATGATTTGCTAAGCAAATGTATATAGGCATCCTTTGCTTAAACAATCAATGTGTTTAGAAAGAGCCAGTTATACACTTTCTATGATGCATCTTTCATTAAAATGAATCAGCAGCCTATAAGGAGTAGCTCCCAGAGAGAGATCCTCTGGCCAAGGGCAGGTACTCCTCACCCGAGAGGGCCCTTAACAGAAATTACCTGTGTTCAAACTGCAAACGGTTTTCTTTCATTTTAATGAAAAAAAGACTGATCCCTGATTTGTCTGTTTTAGAAAAACTTCATTTGTAAATGTTTCCTATATCTGCTTTATTTAAAATAATCTTTTGTATTGAGGATATAAATAAGATTTCCAGCATTTCGTTTTCTACTAGAAGAGCAATTTGTTCAGTAGCACTTAACAAATAGCTATTTACCAAGGTCTTTGAGAACACCCATGTCTGCCTTCCCCACAGCCCTTCTTACTATGAATTCCACATGGTGATACTCAATAAATCTGGTATGTGTAAGTAAATAAGTTATACTGAAATAACGTGCATAAGAATACATAAATTAGAACGTGTCTGCGACAGACTCATTCTTCACAGAGGTGCTTGGCTATTGTGGTTTCAATTTCGTCTTATCTGTATATGTCTCAGAACTTATACAAGCAAATTATTTGTCTAGTTCTCAAGACCATATATAAACTAGTAAAACTGTATTTTGATTATTCAAAAGTTTTCTTAATGTGGTTTGTCCTACCCCTGGCAATTAGTCCAGCCATCTTAATGAGGTCATTTTTCTGGATAGACCAATTTCCCTCTGAAACACCAAAGAACCAGTGGCCTCTGTTTCTCATCTGCCCTGACTCATTCTGTGACCTTCAAAATGATGGCAATGCTACCTCAGGAAAGGTGGTTGTATTGATACCGAGGTTTCTGGGCTTCTGCTTGATTGATGGATAGTGCAAGCTGTAGGAAAAGCAGGGTGCAGCTAGACCCCCAGGTGTGGGAGCAGGAGGTAGCAATTTCAAGAGGACTACAAAGTTCTTCTGGGCTGAACTAACAACTGGCCAGGGGTTTTGATTAAATTGTGTTTTGAAATCCCTAGCAAGCCCCCAGACAAAATATGGTCAATTCAAACACAAGGAAAGCTGTAGAAGTCATACCCACAAACTCTGGGAAATTACAGCTGACAGTTATTAGTCATTCTTACGGGCAATAGAGAGTGGTGTTGAAAAAAATTCAAATCAGATGCTATGAGTAAAAGACCTGCTCTTTCCTGGCCCAGATGATAATATTGCCAGGATCAATTCAAGAAATTAATAGGAGACCTTGTTCCTTACCACCAGCAAGCTTCATTTTTTTGTCACGTTCAGCCTGCGTACAGGTGTCCTCTAGTTCATGGGAACCATCAATACATAGAAACCCAAGAACTCACCATTTTAGGATTAAATATGGAGTTCCTGAGGAAAGAGGGAGCAAAGAGGGGAAGGGAGGCAGACATCAATGGGAATTGTCAAATTGATACAAAGTGATTGGACCCAGAAAGCTTTATATTGGGGAGTCTGGATTTTTAACTTGTTAACTTAGAACGTGTTGGTTATCTCCTGCCCCTTTTTGTTCACCTTAAACTCAGCAACCCAGATAAGATTGTTGTATGCCTTCTAGCATACAGAAGAAAAATACAGGGAAGAGAAATACAGGTAGTGGTGGGAGACCCCAGATCAGTTATCATACCGATCACAGCCCATGTGCTCAGGTGTCCTTGGCCAGAAGAATTGAAAAGACCTCCAAGAGTGTGGATGCTGTTCCTGTGTCATAGGAGAAGCACCAAGGCAAAGGCTTTGCCTAGGGTTTACACTAATATGCAGCAGTAAGAAAGATTAAATGCCAGGCTCCTTTGCTTCCTGCTTCTTCCCTCTTCTGCCTCATTTTTTTCTTCTCTCTCTCTCTCTCTCTCTCTCTCTCTCTCTCTCTCTCTCTCTCTCTCTCTCTGTGTGTGTGTTCTTCTTCTTCTTTTGACAAATTCTATAATAGAAACAATAAAGGGGTGGGGGCTGTTGGATCTAAATGCCTCTCTAGCAAGCTGGTATATTTTGCAACACTAAAAGATATATCCAGTAACGTGGCCATGCCCCATGTATTCAGAGCCAGCCTGACTTCTGTCTTTCTTCTGAAGCATACAACACATTCATTTTACCTGTGAGCCCTCACCCCCACCCTCAAATCAATTTTGCCAGTACCCAAGCACCTCAGCCAATCCTTGAAGTAGGAGTCTGCAAGGTGAATTTCCTAACAAGCTGACTTTTCAAAGGCTTTTCAGCTCTCAAAAACATGAAAGCTGTGTTTAAAAATTTAAGGGTCTGATATGTACCAGTTCTGTGGAGCAGCAGCAGGACGTAGCTTTTTGCAGTGCCATGATTCCCTAAACCCCAACTCTTTAAATTAAGATGTTTGTGACAGCTGCTTGTGCTTAATGGAATGCACATAAGATTGGCCATTAATTATTACTCTAGGTTTTTGCACCTATTCCCTGCATTTCACTACAAGTCAGTATTGTTGTTTAAACTATGTTTAGTGCCACTTATTAGGGGTTAGACTTTTTAACTTTTGTTGTGGGAATTTCCAAAAATACTCACGAGTTGAGGGAAAACGCAGACCTTCAGTGGACCCGTAGTTCAGCTTCAGCAGACGTCAGCCTTTTACCAGTTGCTTTATCTACCCTCATCCCAAAATATTGCTTTTAATTTTAGCAATATTTCAACAAAAATCTCAGATATCATGTCATCTAAGCAATAAATGCTTTAATGCCCATATTTTTAAATGCTCTTTCCTAACCTTAATGTCATTATCAAACTAAAATAAATTAATAATTTTTTAATATTGTAGAACATTGAGCCCATTTTCAAATTCACCGTTGATTTTTTTCAAATAAAGGCCCAAGTAAGGAATAAAAGCCCTGCATCATAACTGAACAGTTTTCTTGAGTGTTTTGAAACTTTAGCTGAGTTGTTGAGTGTGGTTTGGAAATGCTGCACATACACACACACATGCACGTGCACAGACACAGCTGATCAGCTGATTCTTCTCATAAAAAACTCAGGTCAGTCCTTGAACTTGGACCTCAGCACTTTGAGAATGGATCCAGAGCTGTGCTAAACAGAAACTTTGCCTAAGTAATGATACAGTGCCCTGTATCTATTGTGGAAATTCTTCAGCTTTGAGACAGAACGTATTATTTCCTTGTGGTAAATATTTGTACAATTCCTTTTGATTTTCGTCAGTGGAAAGCACACAGTCTTGGTGTGCTTTAGAGATCCCTTTTCCACATATTAATGACTTCCTCATCTGCTTTCTGCCAAGTTCTGTACTTTGGGTTAGAAGGAGGTCAAGACGTGGATGGGTAGATGAATTCCCCACTACCGAACTTTGTGTATTAACTTCTCAATATTCCACCCTGGCTCAATGTTTATTTGCAACATGGCAACAATTTTGACAGGAAAATCAAACTTAGCAAGCGACCATTACTCATTCCAATGTGATTAAACCAGCCATATGTCTTTCATTCATGTTTAACCAGAAAACCTTCATCTAGAGTGGATTTTCCTATTCAGTTTGTAAATCTAACCTTTTTTGTTTACTGGACTCATTTTTAAAAGTGGGTAATCACCTTTTTCTAGATAAATTTTTTTTTTACTTCTCTGCTATCATACTCACTCTGAATTCTACAACAAGAAAGAAACAAAAATTTTTAGGGAATTTGCAGGTATAATTGAATCTGAATATAGAATCAAGGATAGGATAAGAAACTTGAGTATTCTAGAAAGATCCTTTCATCCACGACCAATGAATGACAGAAGAATAAGAACTCTGCCTACTGATATCCATGTCATTTATCGGCATGTCAAAGTAGTTTTCCTTAAACCAACTCTATCACGTTGACATAATTTTGCTGATATAAAGTTCCTAGCTAGAGAACATCAAATATTAGAATGGAAATACAACATTTTGAGCAATTATCCAGAGTTTTTCTTACCTAAAATCCAGCTAATTTGGAAACTGGTTGTATTCAAAGCCTTCATCTAGATATTTGGTGCGGTGTCCAGCTCAAAACAGGGTTTCAGTCAAAATATGTGAATTAATTAATTGACCAGATCAAAAGATTCCAATTTAGGGGCAATGACAGAAGACAAGAGAACAAGATTGAGGAAGGAAGACTGTATCTTTCTTTCCTACTTCTAATATCATAGGTACTTTTGTTAATGTGCTTTAGGTATTAGAAACCTGTACCTTCCTCAGATGTGTATGGCTGAGGCCTTGCAATGAAGCACTGATTTGGAGGAGGAGGAAACAAGGCTGATGTTTATTGAACTACTGTATGCAAGTCACTGTACTGGGTTACTGTACATTCTCTCATTTACCTACAATAGCAAGCTCATGGGTGGTTATCTTAGCCCCATAGTGTGTGACTCAGAGTTGAGAGTTACCTGGCTAGGAAGTGATACTGCTGAAATTCAAACCCAAGTCTGCCAACTGTACCAGTGCAACAGGCTGCCCCCTTTAGGTTAGGAACTGCAAGTGTATTTAGAAAAGAGGGAAGCAAGATGATTCAGAAGGAGGAAACCAATTAGCAAAAATTGACAGGGAACACAAAGCTCATAGAAGACTGCTATCCCAACCACTTCTTGTAATGCTGAGAGAACAGTTTTCAGTGGGATTGTCTAGAATCTTGCTATTCAAAGTTTAGTCCACAGACTAGAATTTTTGGTACTACATGGATCTTGTAAGAAGTGCAGAATTTCAGAGCCCACCCCAGACCTACTGAATCAGAATTAGCATTTTTAACAAGATCCCCAGGCGATTCGCCTGTGCATTAAACTTTGAGAAGCACTGACCTAGAGGCTGGCGGGAAATGATAATTAAAGATGCTGACTGAGTAGTTCTAGTGTAGCGTAAGATCATTTCTGGATAAAGGCAGTTCTCCTACATTAGCTTGAGAGGAAGAATCATAATTTTTTTATTTAAAAAAAAGTGTAACACACTTTTTTCCATCTGTGAATTTTATGATTGGCAACTTAAAGTAGGAAATGGGGATTTTTCCTTCCCCAAGCATTTTAGGTTGCTTTTAGACTACTAAACCATGAGTATGTCTATGCACATGCACTCAATGGTGTACATAATTAGAAACAAGTTAGCCTACAACTTCATTAGAAACCACTGTTAGGCACTGTTTGGAAGGTTAAAGGAACCCTGACTGTGTTTTCATCATATTTTTTCCTAAAAATACACATTTGGTTTTGTTTTTCAACATGCAGGACAATTTGCACAATTTATTTGAAAATAAACCTTAAGGAATGAATGAAGTTGTGGTTTACAGAGCATTGTTTGCCCAGGCTTCGTCTACTCTCCTTAGACAGCCAGGGAAGCTCTTTTCCAGCTTACATGAGGCCTCACAGGAAGGTGGTTAGAGGAGACCTCTGTGATGCTATAAGAATTTCCCACCCACCTGTTGCCGGGAGGCTTTACAAGAAAGAAGAGGAGGAAGATGTTTTATGACTGACTGTTCTGCATCACATTACTGAAACAAAATTTCTCAGTATTCAGTGTTTTCAGACTTCCACCACTGAAATTATTTTCCCCTTTCTTATTTCTTGCTTCCTCACTATGTCCTTGTGAGTTGGATTCCTATTCTTGATAGGTCTTCCTTGGGAAGGATTCCACACTGGGAGACATGGCCAAGGCCCAGCAGCACAATGCCTGCTCTATGCCTGCATAGAGCTTTTGTAGAGTTGTCAGAGTTGTTACTGTCTCCCAGAAAGAGGTAGAATCAGAAAGTCTTACAAGGCCTAATACTTTCCAAGAGCATAGCCAATCAACTAGCTCCAAGAGGAAGCTTTTAAAATGCAAAACTCCTCAGACAAAACATCAGAAGACTTGAGTTCTAGTCCAACCTAAAGATTAAGGTCACATCACTTCAAGTCTCAAGGGCTGGATGGCACTTCCGTGAAAAGGGCCTCATATGGTCACTTATGGCCTTCCAATTTGGTCTTTTAAATAGTAAGACCACATTTCCAGTGCAGTGATGCAGATAGTCTCATTAGATGCTCTCCTTTTCTATCTGGTCACATGTTACATTATCAGACAGAAGCTCATACTGACATCCCAGGATCCACTATAAACACAAACTTTCCATGTGGGAAGAAAAGTGTTCTTTCAAAAGACAGGGAGTTAAGGAAGCACTAATTCAGTTGCTCTTGGATTTCTGCAGGGCCCAGTTTTGCCAAGTGAGAACACCACACTCATTGGAGATGTTTGTAGGACTTCCTTTTATGACCCTATGAAATCTTAGCTTGAAAGGCTAGGGGCAGACATCCTGCCAACTGGCAACTGTTACTCTACTGTAAATTCTGCTCCAAGGCTTGTGTCTTAGAAATCAGGTGCTTTCCTTAAAAAATTAAAATAATGCCCTGATTGGGTAGCAGGTAGGGGAACCAAGAATTATTCTCAATCTCACTTTACTGTGGTGGGGGCTGACTTGGAGAGGGTCTGTTACTTACCCAAGTCCTCACAGCTAGTTAGGATGAACTGGGATTTGAACACAGACATTCTGAGGACATGACATCACCTCCCTCCTATGGGAATAGTCCTCAGGGCTGGTTGGGGAGGACAGAAAAGCAAGGGGAGTGGAATGTACCGGAGTGTATTTTAAAATGTTCTTTTCATTTTGGATCTCTTCCTCCTCGTTGCCGCTGTTCAGTCTCAGTTTCACAAAACTCTTCAAATATCCATTCAGTGTTCTCTGAGAACTGGGAATGCTGACAGTAGGAACCAAGAATTTTAAGTACAGAATTAAACATTCCCTTTGTCTTTTTGCCAAACTGATAAAAGGCGCCATTGGTTTTCTTAGTGGGTGAAGGGGGATAGGAGGAGCCAAGAAGCCATTTCCTCTAAGGGAAGGACCACGACAGCCCGACAGCCCGCTGTGAGGGAGGAAGAACCCGCTCCTGTTTGGCCACACACCCTAATAAGGGGCAAAGCTCCTGGGCTCCTCTGGCATGGATTTCTGTTTTTATCACGCTAGTTCTCTTATGGAAGATGATTATATTAATAACTATCATTTTCCTACATAATTTAGAACATTTTTGTGTGGTCTTTTATTGCCAGGGAGGTCCTGGCCACATTCTAAAAAAAAGCAAAGGAAATGAAAAATCTGTTTGTCTTGCTGATTAATGTAACCCAAACTGTTGGTTTTCCCCCTCTTAATCCAGGTTCCAAATATCTACTGTGACTCTTTAATAGGGTGTACATCTAATAGCCATGAACAGAGAGACCTCAGAGTTTCCTGGCCAAGAGATAGGATTCTCATCCTCAAGCTCTCTCCCCCAAGGCAGAGAGAGGTCTGTCCTAAGGAGAGGTGCTTCAGGACCCTGTGAACTCTAACCCCAAGTGGTGTGTCATGAACTCTGGCTGCTGGGAGATACGAGTCAAGGAAAGAAGCCTGGCACCAGAGGTCATGAAAGATTTCCTGGAAGTCGTGAGACCTGAGCTGGGCCTTGCATACTTCAGGAGGAAGGCTAGCCTCCTAGTTTCTGGAAGAATGGCCAGAGCCTAAATTGGGCTCTGGCCATCATATGCAGTATGCTGGGGTTCTTAAATGCAGACCCTAGAGATTAGGTGACTCCCTTTAACCAACTGGGTGCATATTAAAAAGACAAACCAAAATAGATTTAAAGCATCATGCAAACCTGGTGCTAAATGGCAAGTGATATCTGACCTCAGTTCCACTATGCAACTAGAGAGTGCACCTTGCCTAAAGACGGCAGCCGTTCGTTCAGACGCAATTGAACTGTTTGAAGCAGGAATGTTGCCTTGGGTTACCATATTTACTATATTCAAGAAAAGACCAATAAATACTTTTAAAGGAAACACCTGGATGTTTAAATGTTGGAATAAACCTCAATTTTTCAAAAGTGCTAGATACCTATTGCAATCCAAACGGAACATTAAGGGAGCCACCGGGGAGTCACCTCTGGAATAAGTCTTCATCCTCAATCAAAGCAATGATATTTTCAACCTGTCCTATTTAGGGTATGAGCTCCTTTCAAATATATCAGCCACTCTTTCTAAGATAACATACAACACTGCCCATATTCAAAGAAGCAAAAATACTGTCATTGACATTTCAGATTACATTTAAAAAAAAAAATCAATGTATTATTAGACTACACATCACAAAATAGTTTTGTTGTATTGTTGCAGAAAAAAGAGAATTCAACTCACTGCTATTATAATTTATTGCATTTTGAGAGTAAGTGTGGGAATGCTAGGAAATTTGCTGTTTTATTCTCATAAAATCTGTCTCAGGAAAGGTGTTTTAAATATGGAATCTTTCTAGTAAGTCACGAATGCAGGTGTGTTGCTACAAGCTTTTGAAAAATCTGGAAGGTCAAACAGTGGTGAAACCATCTGCCCCGAAGAAAGAGTCCTCTTCCTCCAGCCCTTGAGCGATGGGGTATCAGGACCAAAGGAGAAAGCAGAGCAAGATAACACAGGGAAAGAATGAGGGATGGAGGGGGTAGAATTAATTAGCCACCATTAGGGGGTTCTCACGAGAATAGGTGACCCTCAACCTAGCCTCCTTTTCAACTATAGAAGAGCTCTCTGAAGAGAAATGCTTCTGGTTCCTGGCGTGTGTGCATGGAAGGTAGGACACAGCAACAGGGAGGAAGAGTCACCTTACCTCACCCCTCCCTGCAGTTCTCTTCTAATGAATTACTGCCTGCAGCTGTCCATCTTCTTAGTACTGTAGGAGACTTTTTGACATGTATTCATTATATATATATCTACTTATTTAATAAATATGTATTGATTACCTGCTCTATGTTGGTAGCTACTTGGGCAAAAAGAAGCCAGCAGTTAAGGAAGACAGGTGCATCGTCCCCGGCCGGCAGAAGGATGCACTTTAGAAGTAGGGCTAAAGAATGTACATCAGTGACTTTCCAGGTGAAAGAGAGATACTCATGGCCTTGAGGGTACCTAGGCTGTGTTGGGAGCTGCACAAAGGAAAGATAGCAATGACGCACCCTTAAGAGGCCTCATAGAGGCAAAACCTCCTCTGGGATAAGTTTGTCCAGATTGGGCTGCAAGGACAGAGACTGGAGAAGCCTGACAATGTGAAGTTATGGGAGCCCTGCAATTCTGGCTTGGCATACTTCTTTCTAGCAGTGCGACATGCTAAGTAAGGAGCTTCCCTGTGCATTGTCTTGGCTTCCCCACCACCGAGTGAGAAGTCGGAGGGATTGTCACAGAGACCCCTTTCTGTTAAAAAAAAAAAAAAAAAAATCTACAGGCCCTGCATGTATGTGTGTTCTGGAGCCTAGACCAGGAGGGGCTTGGTCAGACCCTCCCTCCATATCCTGTGCTGGGACCATTGCAGCAGGAAGGGCCCTGCCTTTCAGAGGCACCAAAGCAGCTACCCAGAAGGCCCACCACACGCTTCCCATTGCTGCGGGGTGGGGAGTCAGACTTTGATAGTGAGTCGGTGAGTGAACACGTGATGAGATGACCACCAGCATTTAACAGTCATCCCCCCTCAGTTAGGACCTGGAGCTTTGTCCAGAGTGGTAGAACCTAGATAAGAATACAATCTCCAATCCTACAAAGGCTCCAGCCTTGAAACATTCCCAAGACACTGAAATCAAGGTGAAAACACCCATCTAACCAGACACTTGGTGTTTTCGGTACTTCAACCCACTCCACCCAAGCCCTCAGCCTCTGCCTCCTGTGTGGTCCCTGCCTCGTGTGCAGTATGCAGAGGAGGGGTGATCTAAAAGCAAGCTAGAGGATTCAGCATCAAGTGAGCCTGCTGTTCAACCCCCAGTCTGTTACTTAATATCTATGAGATTTTACCTCATAGCTTAAGCTTCTTAATCAGTGAAATGAGAGTAATACTAACCATTTCTCAGTGCCGTAGAATTAAATGAGATCTATATGTAAAATACCTGGTGCATAGTAGAAACTCAATGAGTGATAGTAAGTATTAATTACTGCTGGGGAAAAAAAAAACCTTAAATGTAGTTAGTTCAAAGATGAATTTATATGGAACTCACCAAGAAAAGGAAATCTGAGGGGCTGTTACATAGTGGACTCCTACAACTGATCTTTCTGATATAACTTTCCAGGTGGGAAGGTCACAAGGAAAGGCCTGGAGCTCAAGGGCTTCTTGGAGGCTTCTGTGATTCTCCCTGTGTCTGTGGGCTCTCAGGAGCTGGCTGGGACAGTCTGTCCACCTGCTCGCATACTGTTTGCTGGCCACACTAGCTACAGCGAGGCCCTGTCCCTGGAAGGCCTGTGGTGTGTGAGGTTTGGAGGAAAGCTTTGTGTGGAGTGTGGGGCTTTACCTTGTTATCAATGCTTGTTTTCAGCCTGACCCCTGGATGCCCTGTCAGGAGAGAGAGCTCCTGATTCACTTCCTTCTCAGAATTCTACTGCATAAACAAGTCTGGCTCTAAGATATAAATAATTCTAACTCAGATACCAAACAGAGAGCCACACTTCAGCTGCTGGGAGCAGGGAGGGTGAAAGTATAGGGAATTGAAAGGGCCTGGGAGGGAGGGAAAGATGTCAGAATTTCTATGGAGAGTCTGGGGACTTAAGCAAAAGTATTTTTGTGTAAATATTATGGAAAATTCCTTCATAGCTATAGAAACTATTTCCAAGTATTTCTCAAACCCACCTTGGGACACATACAGGCATAAAGTGACAAAGAAGCGTAACTTTGAATGCTAAGCCACAGTTGAATGCCACTTGGATGGGAAGTTGGTGACATTTGTTTAAAAAAAAAGAAAGAAAAAGAAAGCAAAGAAAAGAAAGAGGGTGCCTAGGAAAGTCCCAGCTGAGCAGTCAACACAAATAGCACAGAGGGCTCCTCTTGACCAAAGTATGAGGGGAAGTCCACAGGATCCCGTAGATGAGCTCTTTACCCTCACAAAACCTGAACTGAAGTCAAGGAGTCAAAAGATTGGCAGGAGTGGCTGAAAATATGCCCACAAAAATTGTGTGCAAATGGATGATAACCATGAGATAAGTATATATGGATTTCATGCTGTATAGATGCTATAGGGATGAGGGCATGATCAGGATGAGGGGAAGATCTAGGAGAAATTAGTGTGAGCCTCAGTGGTTAGGACGGGGAGAGGCTGGACTTAGATGGAGGGTTGAAATTCCAGGCTAGGGATGAGCTAAGAACTGGGCACAACCAGACACTGGATAGCAGAGAAGAGTTGTGAGTGAAGAAGATATCAAAGGGAATACTAAAAGAGGATTTATATAAGTATGAGAATAGGAGTGGCCTTAGGGACAATTGAGTGGCTTCAAGAAAAAGAGGCACGTGGATGGTTACAGGTAATTATTCTTGCTTGTGCCTGGGACTGGATGAAGGGTCTGGCCATGGGAGCAGCCAGGATACACCATTCTGAGGGCTTTGGTAGATGCTCACCTTTCTAGTGGTATGTCAAGACCCACAGACTCCAGCAACTGACTGAGGGCCATCCAGTTGGCTTGCTGAGCTCCAGTGTTGGACAAAATGGCATACCTCCACTCCCTAACAAGTGACACTATTAGTGTCTTAAAAAAAAAAAAATGACAACTTCTTCTGAGCTAGGTAAGTAAGGATCAAAAATTATTTATTGTCACCATGTGTCAAAAAATGTAGTTCACATCAGGGGCAGTTAGTTTATTAATTTGACTGAATTTTCTCTTGGGATTTTTTCCTTTTTGGGAATTGATTTTAGCAGAGTCCCAATGCCCCAGAGAGTTTGGCACTAAAAGAACGAGAGGTTTAGGAAGTGCTATTTTGGCTTTTATTTTAAGGTTTGCTCACGCTTTGCTGGTGTACCCTCTTCCTGTCCAACAGTTATTGATCAAGACCCTGGTAGAGGCTTGTCTCTAGGGAGGATATGCAACCTTGGGGAGTTGGATTCTGCTTATGGAATGTTTAGAAATCAAGTGAAGTAGCCCTTGAAGCAGAGGGACAAACACTGCTAGGTTTAGATTTCTCTTGACACAAGAGATGTGGATTTGTAGTATGTTTCCTATCACTTTGAAAGATAGTAGCTTCCACACAGACTGTTTAGGCCCCCTGAGCCTTTATTACCACACCCACTCCCTCACCACCAACAAAATACCATGCACAAACCCACACTGCAGAGGGCAGTGAACATCCTCAGTCATCCAAACCTGGGACAAAACCATAGCCACATGGCTGATGTGCTATTTGAGGGTCCTGTGTCAAGCAGCAAATGGAAAATTTGACTTGTCCATGCCATCAGTGCTGAAGAGGCCACTAGGCTGACAGTCAGGAGCCATGGGTTCTTTCACTAGCGCTCCCAAGAGCCCACCTGAGGAAAAGGCACAGCATTTCGTCAGAGGATCCTCTCCTTTTGTTCATTTGGCAACCAGTATTAAGCTCGATTGATTATTTTTCTCAATGAGTTGGTTAAGTGCTTCGAGGTCAGGCAGACCTAAATAACTAGGCGTTACCACACTTTATATAGCTCCATTTCCTCACCCGAGACTTGTCAGTGGTGCTGATGAGCTTCCATCATACCTGCCACCTCCCTTCCACCTGGGGACCCTAGGAAAATTAATTAGATAGATCCATAAAATACTGTGCACTCCTTGGAGAAAGATTCTACATAAAAGTAAAGTATTATTATTTCTAAGAGGGATGATACTTATTAGCTCCTTGTAGGATCATTAAGCAAATAGATTATGCTTCCCTTTAGAGAAATTATCTCCCAGTTTTCCTAATTCTTACAGTCTACAGAACATAATATACCCTTAAATTTTTTTCCTAAATTGTAAAGAGGTGGAGATGGTTAGTTGGTGAAAGAGAATGAAGGGGATTTATTATTCTAAGCCTTTCTTCAGCAGCTTGCTTTTAAGGACTTAGTCACCAAAGAAAATAGACATTACTATCACCTTTTCTCTGATGTTATAAAATGTCCTTGTATCCCTTATAATAATTACATGCACTACATTTCTAAGTTTGTTCATTTCGTGGACTTTGCCCCTACAATTGTTGAATCTGTTGATTAAGTCACACTTTAGTTAAGTAACTGTTCAGAAATCACTGGGTCATCATTACACACATATTTGTGGTGATGTTTTACAAGTTAATAATGTAAGTTATGAGTGGAAATTTTTAAATCCAAACTCCAATCCAAAAGAATTTTAAGGAAATCTCAAACCAGTTTCATTGTAGATTTGCCTAACTTTCCAGATTGTGTCAAAATTCCTTATTTGGCATCTCATATAAGCTCAATCTTCAGATAAAACCAGTTGGCATGCCCCATGTTTTGGATAATTTGATACAAGGAAGTGCAAACTTCCTGGGTTTCCTCACTGTGTAGGTAGGGAACTATTCACACTTTCTTTTTTTCTGGCACAAAAGTACTAGAATGAGGATGAGAATTTTGCTAGGAGGAAAGCAAAACAAGACACAAAGCAAAAAACAAAAACTTCAAATTTAAAGTGAGTCGTCGAGCAAATTTGAGAGAAGAAAACTCAGAGCAAATGTCTGTAATGCCTCTGTGGGCTCAGGCAGAGCATTGCCAGCCCCTGGCAGTCACATGTGGAAGCTCATACAAATCAGATCTTAATCCATTAGACTCATTCACAGTAAAACATAATGTAGGTCAGCGAGGAGAGCCATGTGGTGCTGTGTACACACTCATTCACCATTCAGAGGAAAGTGAGTCAGGGTTGCTAACATGGAGGACTTTGAGCCAAGGTTGCACAACACGAAAAGGTAACCCTGGTGTGGAACTCCATCAACAACTAACAAGACCTGGTGTCAGCATCTGCAACAGAGTATTCTGCGAATTAGGGCTCACTTGTCCTAGATGGTGCATTCGAGAGACCCCCAGCTTAAGTCCTGTCTCATTGTTTCCACGGCATTCTCAGCCATCTTTTGCAAGTTTTTAGCTTTTATGAGAAGTTATGCTTCCTTCTGAGAGATTGAAGGAAAAACCCAACTTCTGTGGACATTGGGACAGGGAGAAAGGAGATAACAACAACAACAACAAAACTTTACCCAAGAGAGCCCTGGTAATTGTTTTTGTTTTTTCAAATTGCAGCCTCCTCAGCCCCACCCTCTAAGAGTGTGTCTCCAGCATCTTCAGGGAGCCACCCAGGCTGTGTGACAGCCCAGTTTGTGGGTTGCATGTGCTCTTAGGCTGGGTGTGATGAAAAGGGGGAGGCGGCACCCTCCTTTCCTGCAACCGCATGCTCCTAGGGCTCCTCCCACAACTCGCCTCCAACCTGAAACCTTGAAAATGCACCAGAAAAAAACCAACACGTAAACAGCTTTGAAAAAGCCCAAGTTTTATACATCATCCATTGAAGATTGAAGTTATCATTTTTTGTCACAGTTGTGTTGCCTTACATTGGAGGTAAAAGTCCTTGGGGGCAGGAAGGGATTTTAAAGCACATTTCATTGGAATTGATGTCTTTAAAATGAGGTTTAAGTAAATTACCAAAATAAAGTTCATTTTGTTGTGCCTACTCTAAAAGTAAAACAATACTCATTATAAAAGAAATTGAGAAAGAAATAAAAGGAGAAAGACAGAAAAACACTTGACACATTCTCAGTTAAATTTGGGTATGCTTTCTTCTGCAACTTCTCCCTTTTTTTTTTTTTTTGTTTCTTTCTTTCTTGAAGTGGTCATATTTTTCTTAAATCGTAGGTAGTATCTTTTCCAGTTGCAAATATGTAATAATCGTCAAAATATTGCATTAATTAGAGCACAGGGATGTGTAAGGATGCACCTTAAATCACCCCACAGACTTCTCCAGCATCTTTTCCATGCATATCAGAAAGTATGTGTGATATGACCTGGCAGTCCCTTGGTCCCTGGAAAAAAATGTTAGGGTAGCATCAGTCTAATCGTTGTTAAGCAGATTAAGCCTCGGAGCTCTCATGGTAAAACCTGCTTGTGAACGTCCCCATGTAAGCTGCACTCCCCCACCCCATACCCACTGCTGATTAATTGTGAATTTTTGTGCTTTAAGACAGAGGCATGGACACTTGTGGCCCTCTGGTGCTTTCTGTCTATTCTGTGTTCGTGGAGAAAAGTGGAGCCCTATGGGAACGTGGCCAGCAAGACAGCCTGTGCATGTTTCTGTAACACCTCTTAGTGTTCTATTTGTCAATGGACTTAGGGCCTCAGAGAACTTTCCAAGGTGAAAACCTAACATCACTTCCATGGACATTAAGGGTAAAGCCCTTAACCCTGCGACTTAATGAGAACAAAATTAAGTGCTTCTTTAAGCAGCTTAGATTTATCTTGTCAATATAAGTGATGGGAGGTTTCTTTGTGTGCTTTAGAAGAGATTGAGTGTGTGTGTGTGTGTGTGTGTGTGTGTGTGTGTGTGTGTTAATCTGAAGCATCGTCTCCTTGCTTCATTATGTCACCATCCACACTGTCCCTTTATGATAGACAGGGTTCATCTATTCCCCTGCTCTAAACTTAATTACTTTGCAATTAATTCTTTGTTGAAAATAGCAAGGCTCCTAAACTCAGAACATCTCATTGTGAGAAAGGCTGTTTATGGATAGAGGTCAAGAGGACGTATTGGAATATTCCGTAGCACTGCCACAGATATTCTGAATGAAATGGTAAGAGAGGAAAGGCCTGTGCCAGACAAGATGTCTGTGGAAGGAGAGGGCTTCCTCTCAAGCAGATGGAGTCAGGGTCAGCTTAATGAGGTTTTCATAGGACTCGGATTTTTTAGGACATACTATATGAAAGTCACCTGCACATGCGATATTCAAGTCACTCATAAAATCTTCCATACTGGGTGATATTATCTTAAGATGATATGACTTAAGGTCACATGCATACCCTAAAGGAGACCATCCACACTGTAATTGCTAAATGGCACACATATACCACTGAATCTGAATACAGCCCTGTGAGAAGGTTCCCCTCTCTATCCCAGCTTCACAGGAGGGGAAGCAGACTGAAAGGGGAAGTGACTGGCCCAGTGCTCCACAGCCCCAAACTCAATCGCATGCCTGTGCCCTCAGCCAGAATCCTGACTCACCATCCTCACAAAGACCTCATCCTCACCCTCCAGCTGCCTGTGAACATGGCTTTCAGAGGCTCATCTGCACTACACTTGGTCAGTCAAGTGCTCCCCAGAAGGGACAGAGGGATGTACACAGCTGTGACCTTTATGAGCAGTTGCCGTTGTCTCACAGTATCCTGGGGCCTTTGAAGAATCAGAGGCTAATGAAGTCACCCTCATGGCTTCAGGGTTCTTTCCTAATGCCATCATCTTGGTCTTCCTTCCAGATTTCTCAGGTCAGTGGTGAGCATGCTCACCATATGGAAAAATGAGAGACTGTCTTCTTTCCTGTACAAAAACAGATTGTGGTTTGAATACATGAGGACCAGATCAGGAGAAAGCAGAGTTCTCTGAGTGAAGGGCAGGACACTCCAGCTCATGTGCTGTGGAGGGCCCAGGCACTGCCAGGGTTCTGCAGGTAGCAGGTCTTGACAAGTGAGAGTAAGTGAGTCAGTGATGGAGCTGAGGACGTAGGCTGGTGAGTTCTAAATACTTTGCCCACCATACCCAAAATTTAGAGAAACCGAGTCTCCAGTTAGAAGTTTCTCTATGAGAACTGTGAGGAACTGTCTCACTTCCTCCATGAAACTTCTAAGCTCAGCCCCCTCTGCTGCAGGACCATTCTTGCTATGGCCCCTCTTCAGACTGACCTTATGAAGTCTTTGCTATGGTGCACAGTATAGTGCACACTTCTTAAAGATACGTTTAATTCATTCATCAAATTTTCAAGAAATATTTTCCAATGAGCCCTGTGTGCCAGGTACTATGACAGGGACTAGGATTCAGAGAGAAGATATCATTCCTGTATTTAATTGAAAGGAGTGATGTTTGATGTTTTATATATTCTGGGTAGGATGTGCATGGAGTTGGGGGTAGTGTATACAGATGAGCAAATAATAAGGCAGCATGATAGCTATAAGAATGGTACACATGGAAAAGAGAAGGCTGCATTTGAGGGATTTAGAACAGTTGCTCCCCTCCTAGGGGCAGATGCAGACCTGCACCTAGGCACATTGACTGGTGAATGAAACATGTACCCACCCTACCCTTTACTGATGTCTTTGGACCATGACCAAGCTGCACAATAGACCACAGCAGGCTAGCCAGAGGATGCACTAATCAGCCTAAGTGTCATGGCAGAGGGTAGCTCTGTACTGAATCTTGAAGGATGAATGGGAATCAGCCAGGTAAAGAAAAAGAGGAAGAGCATCCCTGGCAGAAGGAACTAAAAACCCAAATGCTCAGAGGTCTTTAAAAACTTGGAACATTTGGGGAGCTGTAAAGGCTGAAAAACCAGGTGCCTTTCTTCATTAAGCAACTTCCTTGATGCTTGAATATAGTGTTGTGCTGGGAAAACATTTATTACTGATGAAATACACCAGTGAAAAGATTCCTGACTTTTTTCCTTGTTTTGTCTATTGGGCTGTACCTTTATCAAAGTAGAGATGAATGTTAAATTATACTAGGTCCCCGTATTCTGGAGGAGTGAGAGTATTCCTGTCCCCTAAAAGTGTGATGAAAGAGTTCCTTTAAGCATCATCACATGGGCATTGCTCCAAAGATTGCAAGGATTTGGGGAGTGGTCAGCTAGGACCTTGGGATGGCTACTCTGCTCTCGGAGTGGCTCACCTCTTCTTTAAGGAATGCAGCACTGCTGAAAAGCATGTGCTGCAATACTTCTTGGACTGATGATTACCCTGGCAAGAAGAGTAATAAAAATAGGTTGTTATATGTTAGACACATTTGAATTGATTGGTAATTATTATTTAATTTTCATATGCATATTATTCTTCCCATGTTTCAGTTTTTCCATCTCCCTTCTTTTCACAATGAGCACAATTCCTGTATCTGGATAGGGAGGCCCTCTCTGCAAGGCCCTTCCTGTCTCTCCAGTCTCCCTGGTTTTCCTCCTGGACAAGAAGCAGATCAGCTGGAGGAGCGGCATCGGCCCCGCCGGGTGGTGTTGTATGTGTTTACTTTGTGTGAAATCAGTGAGTGAGCACTCGGAACTTTGAGGATATAATTCTAACCTAAATAAGTATGGGTGAACAACATATGTGGCCTTTGAAAAATAAATAGATTTAGCCCTTTTTGGAAAACTTTCAGTAGGTATTAAAATATCACTAGTAATTTTCATTGAAGGCAAATATCAAATATACCAAAGATAAAAGGGAAGCTTTCTGTTACACCAGTGACCTGCTGTAGAAGGTGTTAAACGCTTGGCCCACACAACCGCGCTTCTCTTGTTAGTCCTCATTCTACAAGGAAGTCAGGAAACATGGCCAGGTTTACTCAGTGAAAACAAATTTAAGAAACGGATGCTCCACATATCAGTGTTTGGCCTCATTTTCTAAAGAAGAGGTGTGTTGACTCAAATTCTACATGTAAAGTTTGGGGGCTAGAATTTTGTTTTAAGCCTTTTTGATATTCCTATTATTATTATTTTTTTTCCTGATGTGACAGACACAGTGACATCTCTCTCTTGGGAAGAGAACAAAGAAATACATGAGACAGTGGTGTATTGTTTAGACTCAAATCTCAAGAAGTGGAGTGGAATAATTTATCTACAAGCTAAGCTAAAGGAAGAAAAAGATAAAAGTGCATCTAGACAAATTCCATTTGAATTTTTAAGCTAAATATGAAAAATAAAATCATAAAACTATTTTTAAGATATAGGTGATTATGTTTTTGAAAGACAAAAGTCTATATCATAAATAAAGGACAACTAGCCTGAATTCCACCCTTCTAGATATTTTAAATTTGCCTACACACAAAATAACCTAAACTAAATTCAATCAGGAAGAATCTGAAAGAGGAAAGGGTAGCATATGATTAACTATTTAGGATTCTTATAAATTGGGAAGTAGAAGATTCATAACCTTAATACAAGATTCTGAAGAGGGAGTTAACAAGAATAAATGCAGAAGTCAAAAACTTAAGACAAAAACGACCTCTTAAATTTTAAAAGGATACCTTTTAAGCCAACTAAATAAACAGGATTTACTTTTCAAGATAATGTTCAGTGTTGGTGATAATGTTTGCTACTCCTAGAATTATAAATTGATGGACACAGGACAATTTGAGGATATATATGCAATTCCTTTTTAAAAGTTAAACTTTCAAAAATGAACTTAAAAAAACATACATGGCACAAAGGTCTAAATAGTAGAGATTTTTGTGTGTTGGGGGGGGCTGTTTTCAGGGCAGTGGGTACAATAGCACCTCGTTGTAGAAGTCAAGTGAGAGGCTCCCTGTGATCTCTGTGGGCACCCAGTCCCTGCGGCCACATGGTTTCATCCTCTCTGGAGGGTCAGGCAGCGTGGTCATGCAGTACCCAGCCCTTCGCAGGCCCCTTTCACTTGCAGCGTGGATTTCAGTCCCTCTGGGTTTTCACAACTAGATGACTTTTCTTTCTTAGGACTTGGCAATTGTTAACTTTTGGTCACTCTCATAAAACACCTGAGCCATCAACTTAAAGAAGGAAAGGTTCATTGTTGGCTCTTGGGTTTAGAGGTCTCATTCTGTGGCTACTTGGTCCTGTCGCCTTGGGCCTGGAACGGGAGTTTATCATGGGGGAACATGTCGCTGCAGCCGCAGAGGACCACACACCTCATGGTGGCCAGGAAGCTTAGAGATATTTATGGTAGGATTATCAAGAAAGTAGAAATGACATGAAGGGTTCTGATTATAAATAAATAGAAGAGTTCATGTGAATTTTTAATTCTCTCCTAAACAAAATGTTTGGTAATTTTTCTAGATGTTCCACAGTGAAGATAGACTCCTTACATTTTTCAGAATGATGACGTGCCCATCCTAAGAATGATTTTGGAATGTTTTCCCAGTGGCACATCCAACAGAGGACTGGCAATGGGAGGGGTCAGCCCCAGGGAAGGAATATTTTATCACTGATACTGCTCCAAATTGTCAGCACAGAGTAATAACCAAAAGCAACCCAGCTTTTAGTTGGGCTTTTTATTGCTTTTAAAGTATCGCCAGCATGCTGGGCAACTGCTCCCACAGTAAATCCCCCTCTGAAACAAGCAGTGGCTGCTGATGGTCCTGGGAAGAGAAAGGAAGGCATGACACTCACTTTATGCATCAAATATGTAAAAATCACTTGAAACCAATGCTTTATGCCAATTTCTACAATAAAATGCATAATCGCTCCATGACTAAAAGCACGGAAACATCTTACCAGCTTGCCTAGGTGCTCCCACTTCAGTGGAGTGTCACTGTTTTCACTTTGTAGGCGTTTCTCCCGGATGTGTGTGGAGTCCCCATGGAGCCTCGTTTGTCATTACTGCACAGGAACTTCACAAGTGCAGAGTTGCTGGCTGACTGAGAGGTGCAACTCTGCGTTTCTATCCCGGAGGAATGGTGAATGAGATACCATCGAATATGAATGGAGATTCCCCCCAAGCATCCTATAAATTTATTATAAAGTGCTAGATTTTGAAATAATAAAAATAACTTGTGAAATTTGAGGAAAGCATAAAAAATTAGAAGTTTATGACTCTTCATGGTCACACCAGCCCACAGAATCTATTGAGTAACAGGTTCTGATTTCATTAACCCAAGTGCCACCCTATTTTATCCAGAGCAGGTGGGATCATTGCATGGGTGGGTAGGTGGGTCTGAAGTTTGCAGCAGTAGACATGCATGGACCAACTCTTCTGGAAGGGAATAGCTAATACAGACAGCTCTGCAGGGAAAGGCGATAAGAACAACCAGGTGGATGGTACTGTGTTCACTTTCAACGTCTGCTTTGTAAAGGATCCTTAGAAAGGTCATACATAGGTATTTTTGGCTGTACTTGGAAGATGCTGAGAGGGGAGTCTTCATTTGGACAGCTGTGCCGAATGCAACACATCTAACCAGTCCTGTGGGATTTGAAACAACAGTAGGTTGAGGTGTATATAGCTATTTACTCTACATGTTTATTTTCCAACTGTCTTTAAAGGAAGTCATAACTAAAGATAAAACTTGTGAAACAAAATAACTCAGAATTCTACAAAAAGCTATCCATAGCAGTTGGCATTGTTTTAGTTCACTGTAGCTGAACAATCTCCCCCTATTTATCATGACAGCCACTCCAAATTGAACACAGAACATACTGCCTCCTTCAGAAACTGAGCCCCCATTTTTAATCACTTTACAAATCCTTTAGAGTCCCAGGAACCAGTTCTTCTGTGTCAGTCCCCCACCCTAGAAGCAGGTAATATTTACCTAGTATACCAATTTAATGAGAAAGCCATCTCAACTTGCATGGATTTGAAACCTGATCAGAAGAATCAGGACTGAGTCTCTGGAGAAGAAAACTGCCCATAAGTCTACATCCATTTTAGGAAAACCATGTCTTTACTTTTCCTCTTGCTTCACCTCAGCATTTTCTTTGTCAGCAGAAATAATGCATTTAGTCATTTTAGAACAATAGTTTAATACAATAATCTTAGCAGGTTCTATCCCTAGATTTTGGGCTCTGCAAGTGTTCCATGGTGAGTGGGTCAAAAGCAGCAAACAAGGGGAGTGTAAAATGATTCTTATGAAGCCAAAAAACAACGCAGTGTAAGCAGAAGTACCCACATAATTAAGAGAGATGAGGAATGGGAGCTGGTTAGTCTGTCAGAGGCATATGAGGCTGGGCGGTTGGCTGGTAAAAGGGGAGGGGAGTGTGGAAGGGCATTAAAAGCAAAAATCAGAGAAAATGCTGGCTTCCTGTTCCGCTGGAATTAGGGAGTTGTTATATAATCCAAGCCAGCAGCTTGAGGGGATTTGGCTACAAGTTACCTTAATTTTTCTGGAATGTCCTTTTTTTTTTTTCCTGTAAGTGGAAAGAAAGTGGAACTCTCGTCAATGAATCAAATGGCAGGAGGGGCCGGCTGGGAGGACCGATTCCCCCTGGACCCTATACATATTACTCTGCTCCTTGGCTGTACTTGGAGTGCAGGTTAAATGAATTGTTCCCATTAGCGGGCTGATAGGACAGCTCCTTCAGATGAAGGAGACTCTGTACTTTGAATGTCACCGCGAGGAAAAGGTAGTGCTCATAGAAAAGTTGACAGTGCCACTTGTGGCAGTATTTTACTGTCATCGTTAAAACTATATAAAATGATGACTTACAGTAAGGCTCGGAGTTTCAGCATAATATGTAATAATAATAAGACTTCTGTCAGCGCGTAAGCGATGAAGGGATTCTTTGCAGCTTCGCGGTTCCTCTGCACCCGGCGGTGGTGGAAGGGACGCTTTGTGCCGCACTTGCTGTCAGAGGCTGATTCACTCTGCGATTGATGCTCCTGACTCAGTCTCGCTCACTCTGATTAGTCACTTTTGCCTTCATTTGCTAAAAGTAAAGCCCTGAAAGTTTGCTTGCTTCATCCGAGTATGTTTTATCGCCATATTTAAAGTACACTTCTGAAAGTGATGTGAACAATGTGTGTTGTGGGAAAACATTAAAAATTAGTAGGGAGCTGAGTTAGCTGGAAGGTTCCTCACGCCTGAGCTTAAAGTCATCGACTTTACCAGTGGTGGCAGCTGGGATGTCTTGCCTTGTTGTTGTTGTTGTTGTTTGTTGGTTGGTTCTATTGCCCTGGAAACAGAGGCACAGGTTTCTCTTGTGTAAATAAAGAGGGAGGGAATCAGTTATCTTCATCAAGTAGCAGTTATAAGGTTTATTTGGAATATTAAATCATGTATCCACAACTTTCAAAATACAAGTGCATAAACAAGATGTTTATGGGGGAAATACAGTCATGCATCACTTAAAGACAAGGATACATTCTGAGAATTGCATCCTTAGGTGGTTTCATGCTTCTTTCACTGGGACATAACAAATTCCAATACTCCCTCACCAACAAATGAAGTTATGTTCCTAAAATGTAGCATGGTTGACAAAATTGTGATTGGAAAGATTAAGACTTCATTGAGAATAAGAATTGAAGGGGATGGGGAGGAAGAGATTCAACATTTTTTCATAAAATAAAATAAAATAAATGTACATATGGAATATAACTGTATTTGCTTTCCAAACCATTAAAACCCACTCTAGTAACAGCTTCCTCAGCTGCTGAGGAAACACCTCTGATGCATATTCATGAGCACTGGCAGACTCTCTTGCACACTTCATGGAAGGGAGACAGAACCTCTTTTTAAACTTTTCCAGTCAGTCCTTCCTGGAGTGAATTTTCGTTATGAAAATTTCAAACATTGACAAAAGAAGGCAACAGGGCCATGAACTGCCATTCGCGAAGACCTAGATTCAAGATGTAGCAAGATTTCGCCACACTTGTTTATCTGACCCCTTTTTCCTTTGCTAAATTAGCATTCTAAAACCTAACCCCAGACATTGTATCATTTTATCCTTACATTCTTTAGTATGCATCCTGCTTGAAATCAAACCTACCCTCACATTCTCCCTTGTTTCTTTTTCAAGGCCGCTCAGAAAGATTTTGTGATTGTTATTTTGTTTGTTTTCTGGACCCACTGTGTTGCATAAATTCATTTTCCCTTTCTGTACTACCCCCAGAGACCTGCCTGTGTGGTCCAGCAGAGTATCAGTCAAGAACTCATGCTGAATTCTATATTTAAGAATGACCCAAAACTCACATATCAAGTAATAATAATAACCAACCAAGGATTTAAAATTCAGAATACAGATACACAAAACAGAGCTGTCTTTAAAATACAGTTTAGAACAAATTAATTTGACAGAGAAGGTTTTTGCCAAACTGCTGTTTGCTTTCGGTTTCAGCTTAACTTGATGGCAGTGGCATCCTGACATTTATTTTAAAATCGCTTTGAATAGGAGGGAAATTGTTAAACCCAAGTTAGCCTCTGAGCTGTTATGTCTAAGAACCCTGAGTATGGAAATCATTGTTTCCAAAATTGCTTTCTCCATCTCTGCAATGGGAGAGTGCAGCTATTCTGAAGTGTTGTAGTACATGAGAAGTCCTTGAGCCCTGCGTCTTGCAATAGCACATAGTTAAGTAGAAATTTTTCTGTAAGTTCTTTATTATCCCAGAGCCAATATGAGATTAGCTTTACAAGTTGGGTTATAACCTTTACAGCTGCAGTGTTGGGGATCCGTTAACAAGATCATAAAGATCTTTCTAACAGATGAACCATGCATGCCCTGTGTTCAGCTCTGGTAACGACAAAATCGATTTTATCAGAAGTGTTTAAAAGTGCCATTTTAACTTTTCTATTGATTGCTTGACCTCTGCTTTGGGTCCTGGGGTTCCTGTGTGTTCTCTCATAGCTCACTCTTAATACATAGCCTTCCAATTTCCCTTCACCTGTGCAAGTCTCTCCTTCCCTGTCCCCAGGCCACCTTCTTTAAATGCTTGTCTTACCATTTAACTCCTCTCATGTTTCCTGCACATTTCCAGAGTCTTTGAGGTCACAACGGGTAAGCCAGATGCATGGCTTTGGGAAACCATCTTCATTCATTCATTTATTCAATAACTTTTTGGTACTTCATTCACTCATTCAACATTTTTTTTCCTTTTTTTTTTTTTTCTTTTTCTTCTTCTTTTTTTTTCCCCCTTAGCTACTCTATGCCAGGCACCTATCATTCTAAGCACCACAAGTACAGTGCCTAACCAAGGACACAAAGTTCCTACCTGAAGAGGTGACATTGCTGGGAAGACATATAACACCTATAAGTAGAATGTCAGAAAGAAAAAAAAAATGCTGTAAAGAAAAGCAAAGCAACCGAGGTGGATGGGATGGGAAGCATCCTGGGGGGTCACTGTTGAGCAGAGATCTGAATGGGTGAGAGGGAGGCCTGGGGAGATCTAGAGGAAAATCAAAGCAGGTAGAGGGAATTAGAAGCAGAGAGACTGGAGGAAAAGCAAACTGAAAGCTTGAGAGCAGAAGTCTGGTGTGGAAGAATGAGACAGGGATGCAGAGAAGAGGAAGTGAGGCTGGAGAACCTGGCAGCCTGGATGGCATAGCACCTTCTGAGCTGGGAAGGAGTTTGAGTGGACAACCAACGTGATCTGATTTACAGTTCACAAAGTCACTCTGGCTCCCATGTAGCTTCTGAATGATGCTCGTGAAATTGTTCCTGGATGCTGTCGCTGTGTCCTGCGGGGTCATAAGGAGATTTGCACATGTCCAGTCCCAGATCTTCCTTAGGACATGGGAAATTGAGGCTATCCAGGGAAATCAGTTTCTTTTTAAGTGACATGGAAGTTACATACCCCCTTCTGCTTAGATTTCTTTGTAAGAATTTCATTTTGGGGCCATACCTAGCTTCTAAAATACTCTGGGAAATTGAGTTTCTAACTGGGAAGCTGTGTGTTCCCTTGAAACTTGAATGTCATCAAAGAATGGGGAAATGGATGGAAAGGGCAATAAGAAAGTTTCACCACCTGCTTTTGAAAGACCCAGGGATATTGGCAGAGACTTCAATAAAATTTCCTGGACTTTTGATTAATTTAATGGGGCAGCTATAATAACCTGCTTGATTTAAAACAACAAGAGTTTATTCTGAATGCTAGAAGACCAAAGTCAGAGCTGGGCATGGTGGCACACACCAGCAACTTGGGAGATTGAAGCAGGTAGATCGCAAGTTCAAAGCCAGTCTTAACAACTTTGCAAGACCCTAAGCAACTTATTGAGACCTGTCTTAAAAATGAATAACTAAATAAAGGGCTGGGATGTGGCTCAGTGGTTAAGTGCCCCTGGGTACAATCCCTAGTACAAAAGATACATATATATATAAAATAAAAATCATCCAGCAGGATCATACTTCCTCTGATGACCCTAGGGAAGAATTTTTAGAACCCTCTCTCCTAGCTTCTAGTAGTTGCTGCCAATCTCTGCCTCCAACTTCACATGGTCTTCTTCTTTGAGTGTCTTCTGTGTCTCTAGACTCCAATCTCCAATCCCTCTCCCTTCTCCCTCCTCTTAGAAAGATACCTGTGTAAGCCCTTCCTGGATTTAGGGCCCACCCTGGTCCAGTATGAACTTGCCATCTTGATTACATCTATAAAGACAGGATTTCCAAATAAGGACACATTCAAGGTATTGAGGTTAAAATTCAAACATGTCTTTTGGGGAAATGAAACACATCCCATTATAACCTCCTTATGACTAAAAAGTAAAAAAAAAAAGAAGAAAAAGAATAATTTAGATGAGAAAAGCTATTCTAGCTGAAACCAAACAAATTATGACAATGTATGTCAATCTCAAAAACAGCCCATATTTATTTTGAAGTTCAGTGCTATCTTAATGCTGCAATTCCAGGACACATGGGCCTTTCCCCTTACCAATACTTTGCTGTAAGATGTGTTACTTAGATAATAGAATTCAGTGAGAGTGAACAACTTTTAGCTTTGTACTGTCTGTATCATTTGATGGTCACCACAATCTCATGAAAGAGGTATTCTTACTTCCATTCTACAAAAATTGAAACTGAGGCTCAAAGTCACTTGTCTAGAGTGAAATGACTAGTGGGTGGTAATGCTGGGCTTGCAACTTGGGTGCTCTGTTTCCAAAAATCCTACTCTCTTATTTAATTTTTTTTTTCTTTTTGATTGACACATAATAATTGTACTGATTTATGGGGTCGATCTGTTAAATTCAATACATGTATACAATGTGCAATGATGAAAATTAGCATTTCCATCTTCCATTTCTTTGAGTTTGAAGCCTTTGAACTACTCTTTTCTAGTTCTTCATAAAATATATAATAGGCTTTTGTAAACTATGCTCACCCTGCTGTGCTATAGAACACTAGAACCTCATCACAGAGCAGGCAGTCCTGGGGATTTCTCAGGGGATACTGACAAAAGGGTCTGCTCTTACCTTGAAGGATTGTGATCAGTCTCTGCAGTTGTACCTGCTTTGCAGGGATGTCCACAGACCTTGGTCAGCTTTATGCTATTTGTGGTGATAGCATAGTTATATGCCTTATGGTCATCAGCTTTAGCAAACCTCATTTGGTGACTAAAGGTTGCTTTCTTTCCCAGGAGTCAAAAGTTGTCTAATATCAGTGTTAGGTCTCTCACTGCATTTAGAGCTTTATACAAAACATAGTATGCAGCTGGACTTGGTGGTGCATGCCTGTAATCCCAGCAGCTCAGAAGGCTGAGGCAGAAGAATCATGAGTTCAAAACCAGCCTCAGTAACTTAGTGAGGCCCTAAGCAATTTAGTGAGACCCTGTCTCTAAATAATACTAAAAAACGGGTTGGAGATATGGCTCAGTGGTAAAGCACCCCTGGATTCAATCCCAGGTACAAAAAAAAAAAAGGCAACCACCATAAACCCTGTGAGGCTTATTTTCAGACCACCTCAGCGCATTGATAATCATTACTATTAACCATACTATACATCCCATGAGGTCCTCTGAAGGTAGGGCTGCAATGCCACCACCCTTTAACTTCAGACTTCACATAGAGTTCCCTGGAAAGTATAGTGCGATTAGTAGTTGCCACAGGAAACTGGGTTTCCTAATGGTCACAAAGAGATGTTTGCAGTAATAAAAACTAATATTAAGTCACCATTGCTCTTCGTTATTTCATTTTTATCCTCACAGTAACCCTGTGAGGTAGGTATTTCATTAGTAACTTTTCTTTTTTATTATTAATTTTTTTTATTTTTACAGTTTTACTATAGAAATTTTAGAAGCTATAGACAGAGCAATGAAAAAAATTACTCATAATTCCTTCACCTAAAGATAGCCACCCTCATTAATTCAGTACATATATTTTTATTCTTTTTTTCCTGTATGTATTTGTTCTTTTTGACAGAATGATATTATTCTCTGTGGATTTGAATGTTTTTGTTTCTCTTAATGCAACTAGAACATTTTTCTCTGAGATTCATTTCTCATTATTTTAATGATAGACTATTTCATTGCATAGATATACCATGGTTTGCAAAAGTCATCCTCTCTTTTGACATTTGTGTGGATCTCTCCTAATGTTTTGTTGAAATAAACAATGCTATGATGAAAACCCTTATGTATATCAATGATTAGTTCCTAAGGCTACATTTCTAGTAGTGGGATTTTAGAACCAAAAAGAAATCTTTTTCCTCTCCTTTTAGAGATGAGGAAACTGCTTGGAGTCATTAAATGGCATCCCCAAAATAACACATCCAGTGGTAGAGTGAGGCATAAAATCCAGGATTCCTGATTCTAAATTCCTTAGGGGAAAATGGTTTATGTATCCAGTCTAACAATAACCAACTTTTATAGAAACAAAATAAATACCTTGATGACTTCCTTCTTTTCTTGAATTGTTACCCAGCAATGGCCAATCCAGATAAATTGTCAGAAATTCTGTAATCAGAAGAGGGAAGAGGTTATAAACAGTAATGATTTATGATTTAATATTGATGCATTCATCTGTTTTTTATCTTTCTTCAAAATGGTAATAATGTTAACATTTTACAAAATAACTTATGTACCCATAGTATCCAATATATTCTGGAATAATTGAAGTTGCCTCTCTCCGTCTAAATCTTTGTTTACTATCTCCTTGTATCTTGGGACTTTTACTCTTTATCTGTTCTGACAGTAGAACTCATTTCCTCCAAATTTAGAACTAATTTCCATCTTTTCCAGTTCGGCAGATTCCTTCTCTTTCCTAGGTGATTCAGACATGAGTGAACTTATGAAATTGTTTCTTCCTGTGTCCTGACTAGTGATACCCTTGGTCTGTCCATGCTTCTGCCATAAATAGCAGGTTTTTATTTGGAGGTGCAAACCAGGAAGAATTTCTTCCATCTTTACCTGTCCTGACTTGGCATGCTGACCAGGATTCTTGCCTTATGAGATATGATTTAGGTTTTCTATAATAGCATAATATGTGTAAAATATCCAGAGAGTCTGACTTGCTTTGGGGTCAGAAACTCCATAACCTTTGGGTCATCCTTATCCAATCAGTCCTGCTAACTTTGACTTTGGGCATTGCAGCAATAACCATATGTTTATAGAACGTAGATGAGTCTCCTATAGACAGTTCAAGTCAGTACCTACCTCTATTAGTGCAAAGGTAAACAGTTTCAGTGGATTTCAGAGGGACATAAAATAAAGCATTTTCTGGAAAAGCATGGTAAAAGTTGCTGATTTGCCCTGAATCTAATCATTCACTTAGAAGATAAAACTACTCAGTTCCAAAAGGTGAAGCTGAATGTGTTGATAGTTATCAGTTCACATCTCTACCTCGAGCTCCAAGATCAAATCAACCAAGTAATAGCTAATGGGTAGTTCCATTTTCAGTATACAGACTCAATAAAAGGAAATCAATTTGAAAGAATAAGGATTTTTAGGATCCTTACTGTGTGTTAGTACTAATCATGCATTTGGCACCAGTAGGAGAAATTACCCTCCTTAGGTATGAACTTTTCATAATGCATTGCATAGTTATCTCTAAGAGGAAAGATGAATGTTTTCCAAATAAGTTTAGTCTCAAGATTTCCTCTGCAGATAGACTGATGATCTCTTTTTGTTGCCTTTTCTGGAAGACCTGAAATGAGGTTTTGTCCTTGGAACTGTTTTGTCAAGGATAAAGGACCTAAAAGAAGACAAACCTCTGGTCTCCCTGTCCAAAATTAAAAGATATTTCTAGGTACAAATGTCAGGAAATATGATCTAAAGATGGAGATCAATCACACACAATTTTTTTTAATTAAAAGAACAAAAAATTCTTATTCCATTCTCATAACCATTTTTCAAACTAAAAGGGAATTTTTTCATGGAGTCAAAAGCACCTTGGTTGGTAAAAGAACTGAAATATTATTACTGAAACAGCCCAAACTAGGCTCAACTGTAACATAAAAGAAACTTCACAGTAAAGTATTATTAATGTTCATAATTAGTATTTCTAAATGATTTTTAAAGGCTTTTTATGTAATTACAAAATGTTTGATTGTCGTAACATTGCTAATGCTTTTGATGCCTTCTGCATGTTGTCCTTGGTCCCTGCAACCCTGGCACATAATTTATTTCTCTTTTGAGTGAACTCTAAGCATTAGTGTCCATTAAGAATTTTTGAAACAAAGTCCAGAGATTACTTGGAGCACTTTCAGTAATATGTACTGATTATCATTAATGGTTCTTTTGTCCTAGACAAGGACATTGTTTTGTAACATCATTTTGTTTGGCAAGGCCCTATGGGCTGTATTCCTCGCTCGCCTCCTGCATGGACTTTCTCCTTGACTATGTGTGGAATGGAGCAAGCTCATCGGACAACTCAGGATTGAGGAGGAGGGAACATAGGGCCAGCACAAAGTGTGAGCATTTTCCTTATGAAGCAATTGTTGGCCATTCAAGAAAAAAAAAAAAAAAAAAGAAACCTAAATGCTCAGCCTTGCTTCTTAGCTAGTGTTCATCCGCTGCGCATAAACTGCTGTTTTGACAGGGAGCTCCTTACAACGATGAAATCAAGAAGTAAGGAGAAGCACAGGGGGCCCAGGAGACCGTGACATTTGCCCTGTGCCTGCTGATATGGCAGGGAGGAGGTTAAGTGTTCCAAGTTTTATTTTAAATTTTTTCCCTGAGCCCTCAAACCTAATTTCCCAGATTATCCACCTATTTAACAACAGTGCCCTAATGGTTATGTCTGTGTTTGCCCAAGGGATATATCTGTTTATCTAACAGGGATTATATTCACAAAGCATATGCAGTTAGAAATGTCTTAGAAGGAAAGAAGCACTATACCCTGGGCCCCACATGAATCATCTAAAGTCTTACCATAAACCTAGCACTTAGAATGGGATCCCTACACCCCGCCAGCTCCTTATTTTTCAGTTGTAGGGATCCATCCCAGGATCTCATGCATGCTAGGCAAGTGCTATATCACTGCATTTCATCCCCAGCCCTCTTCTCCTTTTGTGAATAAAGACACATTAAGCCATTTGCCCAAGATCTCACAGCTTCAGTAATGGGCATGTTTTGTAACTCAGGCATATTGTGAGAAATGAAAATAATTCTTGTGAAGATCTTCAGATTTAGAGTTGTCCTTTTCTAGAAATTAAGCAATCAATGTGCAAGGTAAGTGTAGCATCATGAGTTGGGTCAACTGAGACTGAATTATCCCCAAGTATCTCTCTTTCTTCCTTCCATATTCATCTGAAAGATAGCAATATTGACATATTTGAAAAAGATAAAGAAAAAAAGAACCTCTTTGCTACATTTTAGGTATGCTTGTTTGTTTTGCTACAAGCACAGAACTTATCCATGTTTGTTTTATCTCTACCTCAACAGTCATTATCTCATTGCAAAAGAGGACAAGAGAAGGCACAAGGCTGTATGTGGACAAGGTGGCAGAGGAGCATCTTTGTAGCTAGTGACTTGTCCAGAATGCAAGGTCTCCGGAAATGCTAGCTCAGGAATTGGGGAGGAGGAAAGATGCCTTCTCTTACCAAGAAAAAAAAAGAAAAAGGTTAAAATTAACTTGGGATCTAGACAATTGCTAGAAACCAAGAGAAAATAAGAAGTCCATCAAGGAAGTTAATTGGTCCAAGATTTGGCACTGATTGGAAATATGAGATTACATTCCTAAAGTGCTCTTTCTTGGGATGACTATAACTCTGAAACTTTTCCCTACTGATAAGCGTGACAGTGACAAATCTGTGGTATTTTCATGACATTTCCTTTACTTTGCTTTGAAGCATGGTTGGTGCAATGGAGTCAGGCAATCTTGCTATATTAGAAGTCCTGCTTTACTTTGGGTGGAGTATTTGTGGAGTTTTTTTTTTTTTTTTTTTTTTTCCTCCCTCTCTCTTTCTTATTTTTAGTGATTTTAATTGGCAATCTAAAATTATTGTCATATTGTAAAGTGCTTTAAAACATACCTGGAAATGCCTCTGGTATGGTGTGTGGGATGTGTGTGTGTGTGTGTGTGTGTGTGTGTGTGTGTGAGAGAGAGAGAGAGAGAGAGAGAGAGAGAGAGAGAGAGAAAGAGAGAGAGAGAGAGAGATAATAAGGCATCTGGCAACTTCATCAAAACATACCATTTTTCTCCAGTCCAGATCATTTTAAGAGATTCCCCCAGAGAAGTGTATCTCTTACTTACATAATCTATTGTGAGCACTGCCTTCTTTGGTTTTTTAAGGCAAGAAGAAAAATTTTCAGGGGGTTACCTTTGATTATGATCTACCTCAGATTTTTTTTTTTTTTATAGTGAGAGAGAGAGAGAGATCTGGCAGCCTGTTGGTTTAGAAAGAAGTAGTTGGTTTGATAGTTTAAAAGGAAAGCAAGAGCTATTGATCAATGAACTAGAAGGGAAATTTAAAAACCTTCAACTTTCAATTCAACTACCTCATTCTACAGATGAGAAGACGAAGGCCCAGAGAAGTTAAATGATTTTCCCAATTCATTCATTGGGTTCATTTGGGGCTGGGGAAGGGGGTGTTTTGTGTTTAGAAACTTGGGTCCTCCCCATCACTCACCACAACTCTATGAAGTTGCTTTCTCTGTAGAGAGCATTACTCTGCTCTGGCCTGTTTGTGAATCTCTGAGGAAGGATCTTGGTGTTCTTCCCAGTCATTTGGAAGTGAATCAAAACCTTCACAACAGCCAGGCTTGGTTCTACACCCTTTGATGGTGGTGATCAATGTCCTTTGTCCTCACTGATCAGCAACCCCCCTGGACTGTGCAGAGCACAGAATCAAAATGGAGCTCAGGGTCTAGAATAGAATACACTTACCTTTTGGAACTTGGTTCTCTATCTCAGCTCTTTTCCATCAAAAGTGAAGGCATTTTCTAGTCACTAGGTCTGATAACCACATACTTGGGCATGAATCAGTGTGAAACCCAGGGACACTATGAGACGTGAAGGCATGGCTCTTAGGAGCATGTGATAATTCAATTTTGTTAAAATAATACTGTGCAAATTGCTCACCCTTTACCAAAGTCAATAATTAACATTTTTATTCACATTTCCCGGGTTGTAAAGCTCTTATTTCACTTTTTCACAATAGTATTTTAAGTATTATGATGATTATATCTAATTTTAAAGACCAAGAGATTCAGGTGCAGAAAAGTTAAGCACCTTGTCCAAGGTGGGCTATGTGTGCAAACTCAGGTCAGCTTGCCTTCAAATCCAGTTCTCTTATAAGCTGCCTTTAAAGAATGTATGCTTTTCTTTTCCTGAGTAGAATATTAGAGGTATTTGCCTCCTTAATAGTCATTGTGATTTGTCCTTAGGAAACTTAATTCTCCAAGAATCTCTTGGTTCAGAGCTCCTGCTCCTGCTGCTGCTGGTTGTATTAGGCTTAGATAAGGTATTTTTCTGAAGGTCTTTCCTCCTCCACTTAAGGGAAAAAATTCACAATGTATGACTTCTGTGATCTGGCTGAGGATAAACTCTCTTCCTGGTGAGAAAGACAGGAATTTTGAAACCTCCAGAAAATAGGAAGAGAAAGAAAAGAGAACTCATTCCCTCTCTCCCACCACAAAAGAGTGAGAAAACGGCTGCCGATAGCAAAGCAAGGTACACAAGTCAGCTGTGAATGAGACCAGGGAGACAGGGGTAGGTAATTCAGGTAGCTGGATTTCTAGTAGAATGTTCTCTTTCTTCTAGAATATTCTGGAATCTTCTCAAATCAACTCAGCCTCTCTTCTAGTTGGAGGGACTGTGGTTTCTACAAGTTTGTATCAGTATCTGTTTGAGTACATCTTTCACCCAAGCCCATGATGAGGCTTCCTGGTTTAGATAAGGCTGAGGACAGGCCCCTGTAGTTTTTAAAGTATTTATAGAACTGGCAACAGAGAGGTATGCTCCAGGGAGTAATTCTCATAAGTATGTACTTTTTTGAAAGATAATATCTACAAATACATTATACAAAATACAGTATATTTTAAAGACTTGCAAAGACTGGCTTCCCATCCAGTATTTACTTCTACAGAGAAACTTTTTATTACACTAATTAAACTTCCCTGAACGTCAGTTTCCCCATCCGTGAAATAAAAAGGATATTTTCATTTATTTTTTCTTTCTTTTTTTTCTGAACTTCTATGGAGTCATTTAATATAAAGTACAAGAACTTCAATGGAAAAAAGAGGGAAAAAAATTCAAGGCATTAGAACAATCATGATTATTTTTCAAGGGAGAACAAAGGGAGGACCAATGTATTTTCTGATTATTAAATTTATCTTTTGTGTGTTTACACTGTTTTAGTTTGTTCACTTACTCTAGGGAAATAGAACTCTGTCTTCAAAATGGCTACTAAGTAAAATATTTATATAATACAGTCCCATCTCCATAATTAGGAGTTGAAATGTAACTTTTAAAAAATAGTGGTTTCACAAGAGGGGTGTGTCTTTAAGCTTTTCTTCATGAAAAATGTTCATATTAATTGTTTAGTGTATCTTTATTTTATACAATAAATATAACTTACATTATATTTGTACAGGTTAGGACTGTCACATAATATATAGGTTGCCTAGGAAATTTCGAATTTAAGATAAACAACTTAATATCTGAAATTTAAGTTTAACTGAAATCCGTATTTTATCTGCTAAGTCAGGCAACCCCATAAATACAAACCTCACATTACTTATATCGGTCATTAACTGAGAGTTCAACAAAACTAAGGAGCCCAGGGCTGGCACTGTTGCTGAAGTTACACTTTCTCCTGGAGATATGGGAAGTTTTAGTTCTATGCCTGCTACCATGCCCTCCAGGATAAGGCAGCTTTCCTGGAAAGAATCTCAAAATCTATTATCAGTGTAATCATCATGAAAATATTTGATGAGAACACTGTCTCACGCTGTATAATAAATTTAAGTAGAAAAGTCAAAGCAGTGGTATTTTCATCAGGCCTTTGGATGTCAGGAGAAAATAGTTCCACACTCAGCGAATATAGATAGGTCTGTTTTGGGCTGTGTTAAATCCAATTGTGTGGAGGTTTTGAATAATCAGGAGTGACAGCCTAAGCACTTTCTCTTCAAAGTGATTTTACAGAAAGCTCCATTTCCTAAGGAAAGTACACACAGGGTTCTCATAGTGCTGAAATGCACTAATGTATCAATTTATTGGTGCTGGTATCATAAGCTAGAGTTGCAAACTGTATTCAGATTTTTAACTTTACTCACTGTTGTTCTTGGGGGAGGTGGCCTTCCCATGATAAATGTTACTTCAAAAAATTCTAGAACACTTTCATGGTTCCCATCTGAGAGAGCCTCCAAAGATCTTCGCAGAAGGTTCTAACTTCACTTTACAAAGCCAACTCAAACATGATGAAAAACAATATAGTTTTCCTCAATAAAAAGGGGGGAAAAGAATTTGAGTTGGGCTATGTAATTTCAGCTTCCCTAAATAAGGTCTTTGGAAAATTGTGGGGGGAGCAAGTGTGTGATTTTGGTCTTGGCGCACAACTTTGGAATTAACTTTTTTTCTTAATGTCTACCGAGGATTTTTCATAACAGATTTCTTCCCTGTACGACATGTTCCATAGTTAAGTAATAGGTCTGATGTGGATGCCAAATTTTTCAACAACTTTTACTTTCCAAAGGAGGGTTAAATAGTTCTCCTAATAACTTGAAAGAAAAAAAAATTCAAGGTTTACCACAGTTCTTAGTCACAGGCTCAATGTTTTCAACAGTTTTATTACTTTGAGCCTATTTAGTCTTGAGAATATCTCCCAAGAAGAATGGAGCATAAGATGAGTTCAAGATGTAGTATTTCTGAACTGGAAATAGGATTGTTTGTATTGAAGCATACATCCCTGCTATCTTTATCAGCTCTTACGTGCCAACTATTGCTTAGTTCCACTCCTCGCCCGCCATCTGCCAATCATCTTGGAAACATCAAAGGTGCTGATTCATGAATCCTTCATATTTCCATGTAGTTATGTTCCATACATTTTGCTGCCATTTGCAGAGAGGAAGCACTCATTCCCCACATGACCTTAATGAGTATGGACACATAGGTACATTTTGTGGAAGAATTTTTCCCTCACCATTAAAAGTTATGCTTCATGTGAGCAAGAAGAGTCATTTTCATTAAAAAGTAAACACAAAATCAATGGCCATACCAAATTAATGGCTCCATTGCTCAGCTTGCTCTTGTCTGAGTAGGTTGGTGTTATTCTCTTGCATCTTAAATGTCTCCCTTAAATCTCTGCCTCTAAATGTGATCATCTCCCCGATGTATAAAAAAGAAACAAGAACTTTCTCTCATCCTGTTTCACCCTGTTCCATTACTGTCTGTCCATGCTGCTTCTTAAACACTTAGGCCAATGGGTGATACTCACAGTCTGTCATTTTCATTTGCATGGTTTTGGATAGGTCTGGTGACAGTGCCATGCATTGCCATCTGACCAAAATGGTGTTCCTGAGCACACCCTGGAATGATGTACAATCAGTGGAGCTCAGAGAGGACATTTTCTTACCTTTGTCATTGTTTCTTCTCTTCCAGGTATCTCAGTAACAAAGAAGACACATACATGTAAGTAATGCATTTATTTTTTTGTCCAAAGTTTTCTGAAGAGTTGGAATTCGCATATGTCTGGCTGCTGTGACCCTTCGATAAACTAATGTTCCAGCTGTGATCCATGGTCAACAGAGGTCATATTTTCAACCTGTAGTGGTCGGAAGTGGTACATCTCCACCTGTTTGTACTGAGTGTGTGTTGAAGAGAGAGGCTAGACATATTCTGCTGAATACTAGTGTTTCAAGCCATGAATCATTAGAAAAATCATGAAATCTAGCCAGGAGGATCAATCACTTACTGATCACCCTCCCTCTGGATCCTTCTTAGAAGAGTTGGTATGTTTCTAGGAAACATCACCTTGATTTCTTTTAAACTTTGGTCTCCTTTTCCTCTCCACTAGTTCACAAACTAGGCTGTTTTGTTCTTATGTGTGTGGAGCAGAGATATTGACTGGGAATAGAGGTGCTGTGGCTCGACCATGGGCATGACCTACGAGGGCCCTGGTAAATGGCATCGGTAGTTTGATGTGGAAATGTGTGCTGGATTTATGCTCTGTATTCATCCCACTTCTCAGGTTCAACTGCTTTCATCAGTTGCCTTCATTCAAACTACACCCTAAGTTTACAAATTCACGTCAATGTAAGGTGTTGTGATTTGCAATCTGAGCAATAATGTTTGTGCCTTGAACCTCAGGAGGAAATCATATGTCATTGACACAGCCAGTCAACTTTCACTGCACTGGACCAGCATATCATTCAGGCTTTGAATTAATGGTGTCATTAGAATTTGATGACTATTTTAGACCACAGATCCGTGCTACCTATGAGATGTGTTTGGGCATCTTTTTAAGGCAAGCAGTGGAGCTATTTTGGCACAATATAGGAATGACAAGGATATATCCCCAAATTTTTCTTAATTATACTTCTTAAATTTTTTTATTTCATGTGCTCATATTTGGGGAAAAAAAATCTGTATAACATCAAAGTAGTTCAGCTTGTGCCTCAGTTCATTCTTGAAATCTGCTCTTGGGTTTGTCTGTCTGTCTATCTGTATTTGTAGAGAACAAAAATGCAAAAAAAAAAGAAAAAAAGAAAAAAAAAGAAAAAAGCATCAAATTCAATGAGAAGTTGCCTGCCTCCTAGGTCCCAGTCCTGCAGTCCCTCCACGTGGCTCTCTCATGGGCTCCCACGGAATGCTTGTTTGAGGAACAATGAAAGGTCCGCCCCATACTGGACACGTGATCAGGATGGCACCTTCATCTCTCAAAGCACGTTTCAGTTGGCTGTCCCTCCATCAGGATAGTCTGTGACCCTTAGCTTTTTGGGGGTTGTTTTGTCGTTGTTCTTGTTGTTCTTGCTGTTGTCGGTGCATAATTGAGCTCATGATGACTGAGAGATTGACAGTGCAGGAGACTGAAGTCCTCTGTATATCCGCAGGGCAGGCATGGTACAGAGCGCTTCCTTGCACAGCCTTGCCCATGAGCTCGTCCCTGGCCTGGAGGGACCCACTCTAGAGGTGGTAAGTAATTCAGTCTTTCTGCTAGCTCAGTCCTGGGCCTCTCCCAAATAGGGGCTGCTGATTGTGCCTACTGTTTATGGTGGTTTGGGGTATGGACTCCTAGCCACCTAGCAATCAATATCCAGAAAGCTACTGACTATTTGCAATATCGTTTGGCTTTTAGAGAAGTGGACAAAAACACTAGTTTAACTCCACTGAACATGAAGCATATACTGTAACTCATAAGATAACATGAGTAAGAGACCATAGGAATTACTAATGTACGGACGATCCATCTGTAAAGACATTCAAGGAATTGTCATCCTGAAAATAATTTCATTGACCTGCTGTAGATAGAATAACAACCTGTGGTTAAGTAGAACTCATGGAAGATTTAGGTGACAGCATGAGAACGGCAGCTAGTGAGGAAAAATTGATATTCCAATAATAGGCAATGTAACCAAGTGGGCCTTTTGACAAAGGCTTAAAGAACTTCCATCAGCTAAATCTGCTTTAACATAAAATCAAGATATAGCCAGAGTGGGTGGACTTTAAGTGTTTTTCTAACATCAAAAATCAGTAGGAAAATGTTTAGTCATTAAACAGAAAGTTAATCTAGAAAGACTTAAAGCTCCTTTATATGGTTGAGAGAGAGGTTTAGTTCAGAAATTTTTTTGTTTAAATATATTTACCTTTGTGATTTGGGGGAGAAGGCCCAGAATAAAACCACCCAATGGCGAGTTGCAAAGGATAGCACCTGCATAGACATTGACCCAGAACCTTGCACACGTCAAGGAGAAATTGAATTGTCCTAGTGCAGCACTGTGAAAGTCCCCCGTGCCTCTGAAACGTGGAGATTGTTTTTGTCACCCAACTCAGCAGACATCCCATCATATTTCTGATCTTAGCATCTCTACAGGGTCCCAACCTTATGAGGAGGAATAAAATCAATCAGTTCTTTCTCTAATAACAGTCACCCAAATGATTTCTTCTTTAGCATCTGTCGGATTTTTCTTGAAAACTGAACTGCCCTAACTTGCCTATAAGTTTTTTTAAGATATGAAATTCCAGCTCCTCTTAAATCATCTTGACATCTGTTCTTCAAGAAGTTTCACTATCACTGAAGTGTATGAATTCATTTTTGTACTGTCTCAAAATTTCCATTTTTAGCCAAGGTTCTGGAAACCTTGGTCAAGACTTGACTACATAATCATTGACAGCTGAAGTCTCCCCACATTAGTGAGTTCAATTTGAGTTTCCTAAGTGCCCTCACAGAAAGATTGTTCAACTTACAAATTAATGTGTACAATTGCAGAATATATTATCAGACCAGCATGTCAGCTCACAGGCCCCCCAGTGAGAGATGCAAGAACTACGAAATGAACCTGAATAGTTGTAACACGTGGTAATATTTTAGGCCACACTGCTATCTGGAAATACAGATATTGCTTATTAAAAAAAAATTTTGGGGGGGTGAGTTGAGCCATAAACTCCCATGAGAGGACATTTGATTGTTAGCTTCAGAAATATCCATGAACATAGTCCTGGGAGTACTCAGGTTCACCTGAGTTCCTAAGAAGGCTGCCTTAAGTGTTTGAACTTCAGTTGGCTGGTGAGAGAAGACAGGCTTTAGAGCTTTCAGGACAAGATCATCATGCCCAAATTGGTCAAGGAATTCTTATATTTGTGATGTTTTTCAATTGTTGATAGCAAATGTTGCTATTGGTTTTTGGTGTGCGAACATGAAAGAGAGTTTGTACTTGTGGGACAGGGACATATTAGATCAATTTTACACTGTGGTGTGGAATTTCAATTTAATTTTCATGGTGATTATATAGCACATGGATTTGGTTGGACACTTGCAAGATTGCTTTTGCTTTGGTGTTTCACAAGTTTGTTCTGGTCTCCTTCCTGATGAAATAGTACTGTGTGGATAAATATCTTTTTCTTGGAATCAACTGATGTTTTGGTTTGTATTATTTGCCAAGGACAACTGGCCATTCACTCCTGACTTCTTAATCTAATTCTACTTGGATAGTTTCACATTTACTAAAATGTTTCAAGAGGACAAATATGAAGATGAAAAAATACAACAGAACATCTTAGCTATTTCCTGCTACTGGGAAGTTCAGCATCATAGTCATAACCTTAAGGAATATATAAGACAGCCACCACAAAACAGGCCAGAGGACACCTGGGAGGCCCCCAGATTATCCCAAGGACATCTGATCACTGCCACTTCCTCCCGTTGTTTTTTTTTTTCTTTATTTTATTTATTTATTTATATGTGGTGCTGAGAATCGAACCCAGTGCCTCACACATGCTAGGCGAGTGCTCTACCACTGAGCCACAACCCCAGCCCCCTTCCTCCTGTTTTGAGCCTTGTTTATATTTCTTATTGCTCTGGTCCAACCCTGCATCGCCTCCTGCATTCACACTTCAGGATGGTCAAATGATTAAAAAAAAAAAAAAAAAAAAGTTCAGGTTACTCAGTGGTAAGCAATCAAGAAAATGTGTTAGTTTGAATTTTCCTCCCAGAATACAAAAATTGCTTCCGAACCTTCTAAACTGTTTTAATTTTAACATAAATAACCATTAAAAGGTAACAGTACATTCTCAAATGTTTGGTTGCAGCAAGCTAACACCTCAAATATATAAAATTACAGTACTATTATTTATAATGGTTTTAGTTCCCAATAGTAAATATATTGTAGCACAAACCTGAATATTTCTTTCAGAGTAATCTTTTGCCTCCATAAAAACGTGTTTATTGCAATCATTTAAAGTGGAATAGGTTAATGTATTCACTTTTCACCCCCAGAGACTTGGCTTTGAATTTGACTTAGAGAAAATTAGTTTTGAGGCCTCAACCTCCTCTCCTTAGGCATTTGTTGATACCACAAAATGAACCCAACAATTTGTCACAATTGTTGCCATTTACTCAGGAGAACCAGGAACTAGAATAACCTTATTTTATCGTTTTCTTTTCCTTTCCTTGAGGCCATTCTTTTTGATTGTAGACTCTTAGCAACCTCAAACTTGAGGCTTACCCACATAATTTTCACAGTCCAGGAAAGTGCAGAAACCTTCCTTGGCATAGCTAACTGAGGTGCTTTGGTGATATAGTTAATAGGTTGCCGTGACAACCCATGTGACTCACAGTGTGACTCACAGCAATTATAATTTCAGTTGCTGGCACAGTGTTTCCTTAGGATAGACATGAGAAGAAGTCATACCAAAGTTCTTTTAGTAGGCCTTTATCCAGATCCTGTCTATCCATTGACAAGTAGTCAGGAAAAGGGATAATCTAGTGCTCACGAAATGTCTGGAAGACTATTGCTAAGTTCACTAAGCCTACTGGCCATCCCAGACGTCAAGCTGGCTGACAGTGGGGCATAACCAGAATATAGGTGATGGATCTTACAGAGCTCCTTAATGGACAGTCATTTACTGAGGACCTGCTATGTGCTGGCAGATGCTTTACCCATAAGGACTTTACAAACTAGTTGAGGGAAGGGACTGGGGGTGGGAGAGACAGGGAGGGTATGGACACATAATCACAGAAAACAGCTGAAAGCACCAATGGCAAGTGTACCAGTTCCCAAAGATTCAGCTGATAATTGGAACGTATGCTAAACTGGAAGTATGGGAGGGAAAAGAATTAAGGAGAAAATCCAGGATACTGATGCTGTGATCCAAGCAACCGTAGCAGTGACGTGAAAGATAAAGACTCAGCCCTAGGTCCTAAAAGAAAAAAATCCCTGCTGCTTATTCCCACTCATGCCAACCCAGATTAACACCTGATCAGTTCCTTCAAGGTCAGCTGATCTGAAGAAGTAAAAACCCCTTTGGAGTATCTAGAACTGATTGCCTTTAGAGTCAGCCTATGCACTACAGTCAAGCTCTCCTAAGCTTAACAGGAGTTCTCTGTCTCATCAGATTAGAGTAAATGGACTGCGCTTGGCCCTGCCAGTTGTTCCAAGGTAGAAGATTTTCATAGTCTTAAAAATAGTTTAGGTAAGGATCTGTGAACTCCACTGAAAAGCTGAATATTTAACTCAGTGCTTCCATCAAAGCATCCAGCCAATTCAAGTGTGCTTGGTTAATAGACTCCACATTCATGACCTGAGTCTGGACCCAAAGTATTTGTGTTCCTGTTTCATTACATAGGCTCAAAAGAGTGTGTTGAGATAGGATTGATTAAAATCCATGGCGACCACTAGGGAGGAAACAAAAATGTCTAGTCTACCAGGTACTGATGTGTAGAGGTATGACATATTTAATAAACCCTTAGACATTGTGGAGTTGTATTTTAAAGAAGGGCCACACGTCTATTACAGAAATTTACATTACTTCTAGTTCAATAATGACAATTCTAATGCAGAATTACCTGTAGTTGTAGCAGCAGCAGCAGAAAATGACACCTGCTAAGCAATTCTAAAGGCATGTGTTTCGTGCTTTACATCATTATCTCACTTAATCTCCTCATAAGTTCCATGAGCTTTGTACTACTTGCACCACATTTTAGATAAGAAAACTAATCTGAGGAATGAGTAACTTAGCTCAAAGAAGTGAAAAAACCTGTCAGCTCACCCAGGCGGTCATGGGTAGAGCTTAGACTCAAAACAGAATAGATTGCCTCCTCGTGTGTAAGAGTCACACTGTTATCTCCAGTATCAACATTAGCTAATACTTTGGGACACTTAATGCTAGGCACTTTTCTGAAGCACTCTGTAAGTGTTCATCTATTTATTTACCACAACTTTGGGAGGTAGATATTGTTACTGTACCCACTCTTCAGGAGGAGACTGAGGCTCAGGGTCCTACAACTAGCTAGCATGTGATGAAGCCAGGATTTAAAGGCCATTCACAGAGCTGAATTGCTTCTAAAATGAAGACCTTCATTCTAAAGTATAGAAAAAAATTGCAACATAGTCATTCCTACCACTGATTGAGGTTTTCTTTTACATTACAACTATTTTACCTGTATGGGCTCCTAAGTGTGAAGAATCAACTGATTATACAAAAGAGGAAAATGTTAGTTATTCCCACTACACGAAAAAATTTCATCTAGCCATGCTGGTGTGAGAGAAATTACACAGCCTTCCCTCTTTAAAATGATCATTACTTATCCTCTTAACACTCTAAGCCATCAGAGAATTGGCATCTACTTAATGACACTGTTCCTACAACACAACTGATTCCACAATGAAAACAACTATTTCAAGTAGTTACTCAGGCTTCTACAAGAATTGTCCCCCCACCCCTTACTAGAAAAAATGTGTATTTCTTATGGCATGGACTTATCTCCATTGAAACAAATCCTTTAAATGCCATCAATGACATTTACAATAAATTTGTGTGATATTCTTTTGTCAAACCAACTTGATAATTCAAGTACAACTTTCAGTGCCACATAGATAGTATGACTCAGGACACTAAGTTTTCCTTGAAGCCAAACCTAAAATAAACAAAACCCTGAAAGCTAGAAAAATGGCTAGGGACCTGGAATATATCTATATCAAAGGGATATATGAGAAGCAAAGAACTAAGTTTTGAGGATGCTGAACCCACCTGAATTTAGGATTGGATTTAGAGTGGGTTTAGATCCACATGCAAAGGACTAAACCTGTAGGACAAGCAGAAATACAGATACATTCAAAATGCAAACAAAGCTATCACTCTACGTTAACTTCATCAACTACACAATTTTTTCCATTATATTTCTTATCAGTTATGCAGCCCTGAAATTAGCACATTTGTGGTCACATGACCCTTTAGATTATAATTAATGTCCATACCTAACAAGTTAGAGTGACTAACATTTTCATTTCCAAGCTATGCAGTTCAACTTTTGCCTTCGACTGCCCATGATTCCTTCCAGTGGAATGTTGTCCACCCACTCCACTTCTACCTCTGGACAAACATTTATTCCTACGTAGGAATGATAGCTCTTTCCCTATTTGACTGTTTTTATCACCTGAGCATCGACTTTAGCTCCAAACATCAACAGCCAAGCACAATGATTAAGAAGCAAACTGAAGGGCTGGAGAGATAAGAGTGCTTGCCTTGCAAGCATGAGGTCCTGAGTTCGATCCCCAGTACCGCAAAAAAAAAAAAAAAGCAAACTGAGGAGCAGAATATACTAGAATGTGCTAGATTCAGAATTGGATTCAGTGATAGGGAAGTAATCCATAAATATTTTATTTTCTAAATGGCCTCCTATTTGGTAAACCCTTCTGTGATCTGCCCCCTATTTTCCTCCTCACTCTACTCTTTCTTTTTAAATAATTTATTTTAAATGTTCATTTTGGAGAGAAGAGAAGATTATATGATGGATAATCTAGAAACCTGTAATACTGGGATCTAAGGCAGGAAGGCTGGAAAGCAGATTGCTACCAATCCCTCTGCAAGGATAGGGCTGGGAGCCAGGCAGATTTATTAACTTGGTATTACTTAACCCATACTTTATCACTACCACTGCATGAAGCACAATATGGTATAGAAATTTTAACTCAGGACTGGGGGCACAGCTCAGTGATGGACTGCTTGCCCAGTGCATATGAGGCCCTGGGTTCAATCCCCAGTATCACAAAGAGTAAAAAAGAAAGAATGAAAGTTTGGCTGATTTTTCCTTACCTCTAATAATTGAGTCGGAAGGAGAAAGGACAGGTCTATTTGAGGAACTTTTAGTAATGAAAGCCTTGCAGGAAAACGCAGGGTTGAGGTTCCAGTTGGATTATGTGTTTAAATGTCATGTGGGCTGGAAGCACAGTGGTGTCCTGAGCTGGGTCTTGAGGAGGAGATATGATCAGCAGGTCAAGGGAGGCTCCAGGGATGGTGGTGTGGACCTGCCAGACTGGAGTAGAGTGTTAGCAAGGAAAAGAGATGGCATCGGGAGGAGATGGCATAACCAATGGGGAGCCGCAGAATGTGTGTGAAAAACGCAGTGACCTATAAACAATGTTTTTTCTGCCATTGTCTCTTAGCATTATATGAATCAGATGTTCCCGGCCTCCGTGCCATCTCTGAACCCAGATAAAATTCTTATCCTTAGATAGAGGTTCTTTTCTGGCTGTTCCTGTGATCGACTGTGTAGAAAGAATGCTTACTGAGCAGGAAAGATCTAGCTCAAAAAGGGAAGGCTATTCTGACAGTGAAGAAAAAGTGTTTCCCTTTTTCTCTGTCTCCTCAGTTTTAAAGTCTAATTGTAAGACCAGTTCTTGCCATTCCATTAAAATCAGAGGCAGGGAATGAGCAGGGAAACTTGAAAAATACATATGCACTTTGAATTTCGTGGCTAATGGTTCTCCTTGCTTGCTTTCATTCTGCTGCTAATTGGCTGGAGGCTACTGGGATGCTCTGAGACCCTGAGTCTCTCCAACCCTCTTAACTCGGCTACAAATAGCTTCATAAAAATTTGAACCCCGAATCTTGCTCACCCCTTAGGCAGGTAAAGTAAACTGCACAGATTATTATTTTTTCACCACAAAGAATGATTTCCCTCATACTGCTGGACAATACAATAAGAAGACAACTACACCCCTTTCTTCACATTTGGCATTCCTCAATTTCCAGAGAATGGGTTTCTATTGTTTCTCTTAAAGAACACAGAGGTCCAGATGGGGCATTTTGTCAGCTGCACAATCTTAAAAGTCTCCAGAATAATGAAGCATATTGAGTTAATTTATCTGTCTCTCTTGCACCATGTCATTCTGTGTCGACAAAACTGAAAATTTGCTTTTCCTCACCAAGTTGGGGTGTCAGGATAATTGATTGTTACCAGTCTTTGCGGTTGGTAGACAGGATAACACCAGTGCCTCTAGAGAACAGGTGAAAACTAAACTCTGTCCCCCGAGGCCAATGAAATAGCTGTTTGGTCCCTTGTGTGAAACTTCCTAATAACTTAACTGGGCAGCCTCTGGGTCCCTGGAGGGTTTCTCCACAAGAGTATTCCCTCTCTTTGTTAAGATTGCTTATTAAAAATGATTTTATAATGAAGTTGCCTCAAATAGCAGCTCTTTTCCTGGTTGTCCTTGAAGCTGTGGTGAAGAATCTTAGAGACAACTGTCTAGGGTTTTCCTCCTTGTTAAAAACTTCTCTCTTACCACTGTTACTCTTGATTTTTAAGGAGACAAAGTCTAACTGACGCAAGTCCCTCTCCAGTTGATTATGTCGCTTAAAACACTGTGCAAGGCGTCATTGGTAGTTTAGCTTGCCGTTTGGGCTCAGGAATCGAATTGATCTCCATGGATTGAGGACATTTAAGTCTGCAGTGGAAAGGAGTCTGGCAGGCTTCCCCAAGAGAGTGCCGCGACCAAGCGATGCTGCTGCTAACTCAGCCTCTGACTCCATCAAAACACTGATTTCCAATAATGTCTACTCTTTGGTCCTAGATTTCTCCAATCTGTAAACTAACTACTTTCCTGGCGTCAGAGACTGCCACAAAAAGGAATCAAATCATTAAAAACAGGAGCACCCTCCCTCTTTACTCTCCATGTACTATATAAATTCAGAGGCTCCTTAGTCCATGTAGACAATGAGGAGGAAATTCAGGTTTCTGTGGTCCGCATCCTCACTTTGGCCTTTTGTTTGAAGGAGCTTACATGTGTTGATATATTTAACATGAAGGAGGATAAAGCAGATGCTAGTAAGGGTCACCATCAGAAATATTTGCCTCCAACTTGCCTTCCTGGTAGCCAGGCCATCTCAATGAGCAACACAGGAACAAGAAGCCATATAAAGTTGCTAGTGACAGATTCAGCTTGAAGTATTTTTCTTACTTTAAGATTTGTCAGGAGGTGAGTCTTCAGAGTGCTCAAGTTGTGGGTTGGCACAAGCAAGTTGTTTGCTTTGCAGTGTGAATATAGTAGGACACCTACAGTAAGGGTCACCACTGTGAATCTTCCAGTGGGAGATCAGAGTCTTGGTGGGTTGCACTAAGAACATGCCTGGAGTAACTATGTGAGATCTAGATAAGTCAATCTGCTTCACTACAGTACCCATTTTATTGTATCCCATAATATGTTATAAACCTCAACTATACACAGCAAAGTATATTTAAAAATGAAAACAAAATCCCTTAGCTAAATTCTTTTCTCTGAGACCAGGTGTGTTAGAAAATACCACCCTTACGTTTTGCAATTCCTGCTAGCCTCCTCCCCAGTGTTAGGGGAGGGAGTGGGGGAACTATGACCTTCCACTGTTCGAAGGATCTTCTTATTCCATTCCTTTAGAACCGTCTAGGGCTTTCCTTTGCCTGAACAAACTAAACTTCTTAGTATGGCATTCAAGGCTCTTCTCAACCTGACCCTAATCTTTCTGCTGCTCTTTTCGTAACTTTTACCAGGCAGGCAGTTGTTGCCATCTTTGGTGTTCAGTTCTTGGGAGACTCCATGCATGGGCATACTGACTTTCTGTCTCCTGGGTTTTGTTTGTCCTGGAATGTTCTTCACCAACTTCTGCACCTATGCAAGTCTTTCTGCTCCACTATAAACCAATACAAATAGGTCTGCCATGCAAAGCCCTTTCCAACCTCACCTTGTTTATCGCTGCAGCTCTTCTACCCCCAAAGCACACTGTAAAGACAACAGCAGAAAACAGTTTTGTGTAACAGTGGTTTGTGTAGCTTCATCCCATTAGATATATCTCTCATCTTTGATATAACTAGGCAGGATGGTTGATATCTACTATGTGCTCAATTAACATCTGTAGATTTTAAGTGTGTGTGTGTGTGTGTGTGTGTGTGTGTGTGTGTATACAGACACATACACACTTTTAAGACCAGACACTATTCCTACACAATTGAGCTTGGGGGAAAAAATGATAATCTTTTAATAGTTAACTGTCATTCAAAATTATACTGAGATATGTTATTCAATATTATATTGTGAGATTTATATTATGTTATTTTAGAAATCAACAGTACAACTCAGAGGGCTTCTTTATGTCTGACAATTTACCATATGTTTTTAAGTTTCAGTTTTAGGACTCATTGTTTTAAAGTTCCCTCCAGCAGTTTGAATCAGAGTCAGAATCTCATCCAGAGTTTGAAAAATACTTGAAAACCTTGCTAAAAATGAAGCACGTGTTTATTTTCTGGAGTTTCCTCTCACACACCATTTATTTACATTATCGATACGAGTTTTCTATAAAACAGATGGTCAAATCTATACAGTAAAAGGTAAAGGAACGTCTTTAGTTAACGTTGTCACTTATGTCAATCCAAAATAGAAAACTACCTATTAGAGAAGAGAATTGGCTGACCTTTCCAAGAACGGAGGATATAGTATCCAGGGAGATATCCTATATTTTTTCCAGTCTATAGAGGGAAAAGCAATCCTAAAATGTTTAACGGTTTCTAAAGTAGATGTTCTGATCATCACAGATGATTTGCTGAATTTTAAGGTAAATCCTCCAAAGAAATGACATTTGCTTCAAGGTCAGAACATGTGACACTCCTCTGTTTGTCTGATCTGGTGTGTACATTTCCCTCCTTTACCAGGACCCGGTGATTCCGAGACTATTGTACTTTTCCTTGGAATCCTTTAAAAATGTCCTTTAAGCCTCCTGAGCAGCCTCCTCTGTACTTTTGTTTGTAACTTTTTCTTGAGTCAAAACAGGAGGACCAAAATTATCCCCTGCAGTATCAATTCCTTGAGTAGAAACCTCGCTTATAAATGAGAGGATGAGATGTGACCCAATAAAAGAATCTATTTTAATTTTAATTTATTTCCTGGTGGCCTTTTATGCCTCCTTAGGCGATGACCTAACCAATTCTGTCTTAACACTGATTTTTTTTTCTTCCAAGGTCAAAAAGCACTTTGAAATTATTGTACAAGGAGAATAAATGTTTTTGTGCCTGACACACAAAGTCCCTCTCTTCACGTGAAATTTAAATCCTAGTTTTCAAGCTTCACAGTGATTCTTCCTTCCTTAGGTATCTCTTGGCAAGCTCCTTGAGAGCAAATGGAAGTGAGCAGGACGGAGTTGAGTGCTTTGGGCCTTCTGGAGTTGATTTTCTGGATAGAGATGTCGTCTCTTGTACCCTCTTTTGCCCTTCCCCTCCTTTCTCAGATGGGAGTCTTTAATACATAGTGAGAGGAACCTTCTTCACTTTGTGCTGCTGTCTCACATAGCAAAATATGAGCAAAGTAGATACTTTCTTGGAGGCAGCTCAGCTGATGGTTTTCAAGGTTGGAAAGGAAAGTGATTATGGGATGAGATAGGTCCACGCCATCAACCCTCCCCGCTCTCCTCCCTTCCGCTCCCTCCAAAAACCAGTTCTGTCTGATACTTTTCCAATCAAAAACTTTCCCTGGCCTGATTTGTGGAAGTTACCTAATCCTTGTATAATTGGGGTGATTTGAAAGACGGGAAGATGTTCTCATTTTCATTATGGGAGCCACTCGGGGACAGTATCATTTAGAAGAATATGTTTTTATTGCCCTAAATTACTTTACCTGAGATTCTTTTGATGTGTTTCTCTTCGGTTGGATTTCTAGTGGACAAAATGACCGATGTGGGTCCCATTCTCAATAGGGTTAAAGCTACTCTTTAATGGTTAGTGAGTTCTCCCTCATTCTGCCCCAGAGTCTCACTTAGAAGGAAGAATTCTGGAAGGTTGGTTAAATGTGCCCTGAAACAGAAGAGCCAACTGCTCACACTCTGCATCTACACATGGCCAAAACCTCACATCAAGTTTCTCATATTGTACCATCAACCTTAATTCAGCTCACCTTGCACTGCTAGACTTAGAAAATTCTAGAAATAACCCTCTTGGCATAAAAACTAGTTGAGTCTACCACACTGACTAAAGTGAGGATCTATCATATTCTCATTCTCATCTAAAATGCATCATTATTCCCAACTAGTTACTTCACTCAAGTATCTTTGAATAAATGGATGTTATCTTTGATTGAGTTTTCTAGAGAATAGACACTGGACTCTGCAATTTGCATACAGAAAGTTTCTTGGGGAGGTCCTCTTAGGCATAACACCTGTATGGTGTGGGGGTATCTGCACTGGGCAGGAAAAATTGAACTGTCAAGCAGCTGGAACCTAGATGCCAAAGGAAGATCAGAAGTGGAATAGCCTTTCAGTAATGTCCCTCATTGAGGCAAGAGGGCTGAATCTCTTACTCTGTATCAACCAGCCGTTGGAGGCCAGCTGCACCCAGGGACAGGCAAAACTGTGGGCAGGGCAGCTCCCTTTAGCTAATGGCGAAGCTCAGGGAACAATTCAACTGAGAGTCATTGGCAGTCAACACCCTGGGTTCCAGCAGAGGGTTAGGACCTCAGACCTAAAGGGTAGGATCTGGCGGTAGCACCACAGGGCAGGGGCATAAATAGACATCAAATTTAAGATTTATGAAAGACATTTTCTTTCTTGAAAATGACACAGATTTTATTGCTTAGCTAGGACTTAAATTAATAAAATATATGCTTGGCCTCAGCATTATGGTATACCAGAATTGCAAATGCTGAAGAAAAAAATGTTTTTCTGTTGAATAAGGTTCTTCGTTAGGATTCCTGGTCCTGGATATGTGTATTATAAATCATATGTGTATGCAATTCCATATAATGTTTTATTTTTCCACACATGGACATTCCAGAGTGCTAACACATTTTTCTCAATTATAAAAATAAATAACACATTTCCAGTTATTTGGGCTCATGTAAAATGTATTCATATAGAAACAAAGAGAATGACTGCAAAGATCTACTTAAATGTATTACATGTTACTTCTCAGATTTTGACAATCTGCTACTGTCTTATAATTGAGATGCACATGGAAAATATTTTTGCAGTTCCTAGTTATGTGCATAGTTGTCTCCCTTTTTAGTGGTAAGAATCCACCTTCATTTTGTCAATTAGCAACTACTTGAAAATAAGCCAGAATTAAGGAGATTAGTGGTGACTGTCAGAGAAGAGAATCATTATGAGCTAATAATCCCATCCCCCAACTGTTGTATAGGAAGCTTTTCAATTATTGGTAATAATAAAGCACACAGTGAATTTTAGTTTCATTCCTCACAATCTTGATATAGCCTCCAATTTAGTGAAATTTGACTTCAATTTTACTTCTAAGAATTCCATTATTAGGAAATCAATCTGAACCATCTTCCTGGAGTGTTGTCAATTGAGGGAAAGAGCTGTTTCCTCTTTCCATACTACATCTCCTCAACAACACCCCAACATTCTAAAGCCAAGTTTGTTTGCTTGTCTTTTCAGATATTCCTGGGATTTTCACAGTTCAAAATATCCCTGTTCTCCCAGGGACCAGAAGCAGGTCTGGACAAGGGCTTCAAGTTTCACAGGTGCTGGAGTTTCAGATAAATCTCTGAACCTCTAGGGTTCAGGTGGAATCAGAGTTTATCTAAATGGAATTAAATATGTAGATTTCCAGTGTTTATTTTCCATGTCTGTGCTTTGGAAAAAAGGGGGCCCTTCCAGGTTGATAGTGAAGTTAATTCAGATGATTCTCTCTCTCATTCAAAAAGAATTAATAGATTGGGAAAATGCTTTACCAGGTCTAAAAGCTTATACGTTTTTAACAGGTTTTATCTGGGGAAATTTCCCCAGTCCTTCTTTTGGAGATCTCTGCCTGTGTCTGGGTTCCAGTGAAAGGAATTCTGAGGCTACTCCTGGACATTGAGGCAGTTTGATCCATTTGCCCTGAGTATTACCATAATAATTACAAGGCCCCCCCGGAAGACAGCAGTTTTTCAAGGGACAAAAATCACTGGTTGAACCGTCTCCTGGATTTCACTCTTGGGAGAGGAATTCCGTGTATGATATATCAAGTGACCCATCTAAATCTGCCATTTCACAGATTACGTCTGACCCAACCCATCCAATTGCATGCATTGTGCAACTGCGCCTTTACAACACATTGTGATAGTGCAAATCACAGGAATTTTTTTATATAAAGGTAGCTAGGTAGCTAATGAACTAAAATGTAAAGTAATTGCTGTTTTCAATGGACAAGATGAATCCGATCCTTAATTTTTTCCTGAAAAAAAAAACTCTTTTTTTTTTTTTTTTTTTTTTTTGGTGCCAGAATTTCAGTGAGTGATTCACATTACTGTCAATTACACGCCCTTATGGATTACAGCCACTAGGCAACTATCCAGGAAAACACAAGTCTGAAAATGCTTCTGTTTTAAGAAAATTAAATTCATGGTTGCTCCTCCTGTGGGCATGTGTGCAGCAGGCAGGAAGCCTCCACTTTCCTGCCAAGGAAGGGATAAGGCCTTGCCCACTTTATCTGGATTAAGTAGCCACTCTGACATCTTGAGATCTTGATACCAGTGCCAGGTGCAGGCCTTGGTTTTGGTTTCTAAATAGTCTTTATTTATTTATTTTATTTTGTTATGTTGGTGTGTGTTACAAAACACAGACTGGTGTTATAAAACAGGATTTCTAGTCATGAGTCACAGCAGTTGCCTGTGTGTTACCAGAGAAGCCTCGTGGAGCTGAATGGAGAAACTGTTCACCTTCCTCTTCCCAAAAGTCAACGTCAAAGACAGTTTAGCGATCTTAGCAATATTTCCAAAGACGACCTCGTCCCACATTCAGTTAAATTTTTTCTTATTTATTTATTTTTTTCCATAAGTGGAGCTGCCACTGAAAATGCTACATTTGCTCGCGGGCTGCGGGCTGCTTGACGGTCTAGAAAATCCAGCTTGTATATGGGTAAAATAAAGGCCATTAGTCAGATGTATTTTCCCCCAGAATGTTGTAAAGTTTAACAAAATCTCTTTAGAGCGCTCAGTTAAAGTTGCCTAAATCATTTACGCATTTGGGAAAACCATGAGAACTGCGGGATATTTTTCCGGTTCTGAGCCTTTAACTACATTTATATCTGATTCATAGAATCAGACATTTCAGATAATGAAATATTTAGTAGCAAGGAAGCTGGCCTTATCTGAAACATTATCTGCGTTCCAGATATTTTGTGTCTAAGTAATGTTAGCATCTGGAAGAAATATTTACAAGACAAAGGATTGTGAGTTAGGTGAAATCAGTTGCACCTTGTTGAGGTGCTGATTCAAGGCAAAAGCTGAAAGGAAAAAATATATTATAAATGATTAATGAACTTTGAATATGGACTGATATTTTACGTGATAAGAAAGGATTTTTTAAACATTATCAGTTATAATGGCATGAGTTTTTTCTTAAGAAAATATCTGTATCAGAGATGAAGACTGCAGACGTTATGGATGAAATGACAAGTTAGCTGAGATTTACTTTAAAATACTCCAGAAAAAAAGTATGTTGGGGAGGGGTGGGGGAATGGGCGGAGACAGAGTGGCAGGGGCAGAGGGCTGGGGTAGAAATATGGGGATCGATTATACTACTGGGGTTTTGTCTAAACTTGAAAAATTTTGAATACACTTACCTTTTTCCACCTCCTTGTTGTCTGTGATTTATATGATGATAATTTTTTGCATTTGAGGCTTGAACTCTTTGAGTAATTAGCATTTATTTCATGAAAAAGAAGTGACAAGGATGAGCACATCAAATTCAGGAAGTAGACAGTAGTCACTTCAGTTACATACAATCCTTGTATTTCTATATAAATTATGTCCTGATTGTTAGCATATAAGTAAGAAAAATTACTTTTTATAATAAGGATGCTTGACCTTCATTCCTGGTAGCAAAAAGGTAAAAGCATTAATTGCTCTTGTTCTTGAATCTTTTCCATGTTACTGTGGTCATAAAAACCTAGATCTGAGTGTAGAATGGACCAGCGAGTTCATCTGGTGATCCTTGCCTCCCATCTCATAGAAAAGGACACATTCTCAGGGAGGTGTAAAGTGTCTTGTTCAGAGTGAGTTCCAGTTGCTTACAGATGTGGAAGCAAGACTGGAGCCCTTCAAAACCAGGACCCTTTCACACTCTATCAGGCTGCCTCAATCTTGTCCTTTAAAATACTCATTAACAATCTACCCTCTGGGGATCAAAGCAGTTTTCTAAATCCAGACCAGTGACTGCAGGTCATATGTTCACTCCAGGTTGTGTGGCCCCAAATTATCTTTTCTTTTATTGAACACCATTTCCAAGTTGTGTGATATGTCCCAGAAGTGATCGTTTTGCCTTCTGTTCTTGTTCATGCTGGGCAGCAGGCTTGCAGTCGCTTTCTCCTCCTCTGGCTTTCATGGACTTCCTGTCAGGGACAGGTCAATATGCTCAAATGACAATCTAGGCTGAAAGAAGGAAACTCTTGACCGAGGGATTCCACAAGGACCATCAGCCACTTCTCCAGTGCCTTTCTGAAAGTCTGTTGTACTTTAAGCTGAAATTCCAAGCATTACCATTGAAAGAGAGACTTTTTTTTTCAAGTAGAAAAATGTATCCTGTTTAGTATTGTTAAACAAAACCCTTTAAACACAGACTTACCCTCCAAAATGTTATCTTCTTCTCATTTAATAGCAGTTCACTGAAATCAAATGGATCAGGCTGGCATTTATAAATAATTTTTACAATTGGAAAAAATTGTGTTTCATGAGTTTTACAAAGAACAGCCCTCTGAGTTCTAAAAACATAGTTGTACAATTAGATAGGTGAATAGAAATACATCCAGAAGGGCTTTGCCCTGCTGATGTGACCTGTAGGGAGACCAGCCCAGAGTTGGGTCTTCTTTCTCCTACCCATTGTTCAGAATCCTGGCTTCTCTGATCTGCTGGATGCTCGGGAAATGCAAATTCAAATTTTGCTTATTCATTAAGGAATCCCCCTGATATTTCTGATCTCCCAACATGTGTGGAAAGCACCAAGAACAAGAAAGAAAAGATGGAATCTCCCTATATACACCCTGTTTTTCTCTCTCTCCTCTTTCCTCCCTCTCTCCTCCTCCTCCTTCTCTTCTTCTTCCTACTCCTCTTCCCCCTCCTTCTCCTCCCCTCTTTCTCCTCCTCTTTCTTCTTTTTGGAGGAGGTAGGGGTAGAAAGAAAAGTACATAAATATATAATACAAATGCTTTGGATATAGGGACTAAGGAAAAGTGACATGGGACCTACCCCTGCAGCTCCTGGAACCACTGTGGATGAGAGAGGGCTAAGCAATATTTCAGAGCATGGAGAGAAATGAAGGGTGATTGGAAAGAACATTCCAGACAGTGTACGTGGAAGTGTAGTGTGCCGAGGTAGCTTATTTGTATCCAAGCTCTACTTTATCCTGAAGATTTAAAAACTCATTTCATTTTTCCTTTTTTCTCTTCAATTATACCTTTTAAAAGACTTTGCTTAATTTACTTACAACTTAAGATAATAATCCTGTACATGAGTCAGAGGCTGCCCAAATGAAAACATGGAAGGACCTGGTTTCCATTTCCAGTTCCCACAAAAAATGTTTTTAAGGGGACCCAACTTGGGCTCAGCTTCTCTAGAATTGGCTCTCTTGTCTGTACAGGGAGGTTCACTCCTTTTTCTGGCCCTCAAAGGCAGCATAATCCAACTGGGGAGTAGCTCTTCTTGTCCCCCAGGAGCAAAAGAATAAGCTTCCCATGGTTTTGTTCATGGAAATATGGTTTTTTCCATTGTCTAGAACTGTTTTTTGTGGATTCCTGGTTGGCAGTTGTCATGGAGAGGGCTCGATTCCTGGGGGTTTGGTAGGAGCATTATAAGCTACAGTTGGACCCACTAAGGTACCCAGATCCCAAGTGAGAGGAGAGGGAGGGGGTGGTGGGGAGAAGAAGGGAGTGCATAGGTAGGTCTGGAACTTACCCAGGCCCTTCTTTGGATGTTGGAGCCAACATTCAACCTGGCAATCTGAAGACAAGGTCTTTTACTTTGTTCAGGAAACCCTGGAGATTTGTGGTTTCTAATATTCACAATGCTGTGTGCCAACCCACATAGCCAATTCTGCAAGCAACTAGGGCTGCAGACACATGACCCATATGTCTTATAAATCCTACTCTTCAATGGTCTTTTTCTTCTTCTGTTATACTAAGAAGACAGTCTCTAGTGGGCAATAATCTCTTTTTGCTAATACTTTGTAGCTGGGTCCCAAACCAAGGGCTTTCCTCTATCCCAGCTTGAGTGGTATTTTTATTTTAGAGCAATCCACCAGTAATGAGAGGTGGGGAGATGATCTCTTGGCCTCCTGGGGTGGTAGTCATTGGATTTATGCTTTATTTCCCCTACGTTTTTGACTCATTCTCTCATTCGGTTTGGCTTACATGGGCAGACCAGGGATACCTGCCCAGTGGATGCCATCCAATTTGCACCGTGTGGTCAGCTGCATTGTTTATATCAGACACCCAAATCGCGTGTGTTGCACAATCCTTAACTAAGTTATATTCCAAGTACTTGGTTTCGAGGAATCTTGCAAATGGGAGGAAGTTCACTATTTCACAAGTTTGATTACTATTGTAAAAAAAAAAAAAATTGCTACCTCTTTAAATGATTTAAAGATTCCTTTTTAATCTCTACCTCTTTTGTAGAGTATATCTGTTTGTCTCTTAATTTTACATACATATGTTATCTCCCTTGCTAGATTATAAATGCCTCGAAGGCAAGATGTCTACTTATTTTTGTGTGCCTCCAAATCCCTGGGACCATCATCTAAAGAAACAAGGTAGATGGGTATGTACACTGGATTGGGGCTCAGAGGCCTGAGCTAGAGTCCTGAGTCTACTGTCTCCTGGCTGGGTGAGATGGCAAGGCTCCAGCTGGGTCTGTTTTCCCCATATGTGAAGTGATGATTCCCAAGACTTCTTCCCTTCTAATTTCTGCTTCTCAGAGCTACCTAGATCTTGACTTAGGAAAACTAGAGTTATTTCAGTTTTTATCATTGATTTTTTTTCTCTGTTTCTATATTTCAAAAACCAATCATCTAAATTTCTCCAATTTGGTAGAAGTTATTGATTTTACCTCTATAACACATCTAAAAGAATCCTGAATGAGAAGTTACTGTAAATCACTAATATAACCATTAAGCGTTAAGTTTCTTAAGGGAATTGTTCTCCAATCAGATTAAGAATAACTTAATCTATTTTTCTTTAAATTGAATCTATTCTTCTTTAAATTCAAACAAGTTCAAAACAAATTAAACAAGTGAAAGAGTCCCAAAAGAGGTGAGGTATGTTGTTGTGGATTCTAGCACCAATGCCAAAAATGCATGTGGCAGGTTGACAGATCTACGGATCTGTGTCTGAAGTTGGAGGTGCTCTCCTTTTCTCTTCTTCAGCTTATATGAATAAAATCTGATCAAAATTAGCATCTAGAGAGGCAGAGAGAGTAGAGATGGTGGGAGACTGACCTACTATAGAAAGTTTTACATGTTGACTCTGAATGTCATTCATTCTATCATTAACAAGCCAAGGGCCCAGGCATTCTGCAAGAGGCTGCTACTTGCTAGTTGTGTTGACAGTATTGACATGGCCTCTTCTTCTTCCTTGTCTGCCTGGAGCTTTTAGTCCCTGGAAGCACCAAGTAAGTATTCTTAAAGCAGTTGGCCTCTAAATGTTGTATATCATGCCCTGTGATCTCCATCTGCTCCCAGGAAAGAACCTGCTAGGCCTGAAGGGTTAATACAAAACTGCCTAAATGCTAGGGCCTTGCCATGAGTAACCAGGTTAACTGTTCACCTTCTGAGCCTCACAGAAACATTCTTCATGTCTTCAGAGGCAGGGAATTTGTAATCAGGAAATGTTGCCATGAATTTGGTACAGTCCATTTTCAAGACTTCCTTCCTTTACAGTTTCAATGCATTCAATAAATATCTACTTATGAGTCTATATTATATGTCAAGCACTGTGCAGAGGCAAGATATGCAATAAATGGCAAACAAGTGTATTAGTTCCCTATTTCTTCTTGAATAAATCATCATAAACTGCACTTAAGAACAATACAAAATTATTAAAGTCAAAAATCAAATTTACTGGGCTAATACTGGGGTATTGGCAGGGCCAGTTCCGTCTGGAACCTCTAGTAGAAAATCTGCCTCCTAACTCTTCCAGCTTTAGAGACCAACCACCTGTGATCCCTGCCTAGTGGCTCTTTTGTCCATAAGCCAGTAACACAGCATCATTAAACTTGCTCCACAGTCACATCACCTTCTGTCCTGCCTCTCTCTTCTAAGGACCCTGTGATTATACTGAGCCCCGCCAGATCATCCAGAATAGTCTCCCCATCTCGAGATTCTTAATTATGTCTATAAAATCCCTTTTGCCTAAAATAACATATTCATAGGTTTTAGGAATTGGGATGTAGACATCTTTTTGTGTTGGGGTGTGGAGGTGGTGCATGGTGACGTTATTCAGCCTGCTGTGACAAGGTACACAGCATTTCAAATCTTAAAGAGCCTAGGTTCCAGTTGCACAGCAAAGAACAAATGGGGTATGATTTTATTGCTCCTTTGTTTATGTGCCTGCTTGTTTTTGATGTTTTATTCTAGCTATGTAGTTTCACTGGAAATAAATTTGTAAAATAAAATATGGGAAAAGAATCTGTTATATTCAAATTGTGTCAAGACTAAAAATAAATCTTCCTCTTATAAAAGTCTACCTCTAAAACAGATAGTTAACTGTACCATCAAACATTTTAGGGTATAAATTCAAACAGTTGCATTATCCCTATTTCAAGATGAAAAGATTGAAACCTTTATTTACAATGGGAAGAATAAGATTTCTTCGTCCTTAGCTTGTAAGAAATTTTGGCCAAAAAGTCTTTATTCTGCAGTTCCTGGGATTAAAATGATAGACATTCTAAATGCCAACCACTCAAAAAAGGCAGCTTTCACAGGAGAAAAGAGAAGCCATATCTTCATCTGAAGTTTGGCTATAGAGGTGGGGTCTCTTGGTGGGATTTGTGGTCTTGTTGAGATTTTGACTTCCCTGAAGTTCTTGGTAGTTTCAAACATTCAAAAGTGAAAAATGATATCCTAGGATATCAGAAACATAAAACATAACTTTAGGTAAAGAAGAGAACCAACTTGAAGAAATAGCTGGAAATACCATGTCAGAGGCAAAAAAGAGAAAATGGGGGTGGTGGCTATAGTAGGGTCTGAAAGGCAGGTGCCATCAGGCTCAGACTGTGAAGGCCATTGAAAGGGGACAGTGCCATGAAAAGTCAAGGTGCTTCAGAAGGATCACCACGGGCTCCACTCTGCCTCGGCTACCTACAAGTAATATAGTGACAGGTATGTTATTTAACCTTTTTGTGCCTCATCTGTAAGATGGGGATAAATGAGATCAGGTTGGAACAAGTACTTTCTTCCTCGGTGCCTGGATAATCAATGTTCAGTCGATGATGATAGTCACTTTGCAATGAGGGTGAGGTTGGCAGTCCGGTCTTAGCCTTCCCTGCATGATGCCCCTTCATCTTCCATGGCCCTCCTCCCACAGAAAGCTGCCCTTGACATTTACTTTGGCCACGAGAAGACTCTGCTTTGTAAATGTATGATTTGCTTCATGCCCTGTGCATGTTTGAACATATACACACACACACAAGGCACACACATACCCATGTACACACATACCCATGCACACACACGCACTCTCCCAGAGGATAACTCTGTGTCTCATACATGGCAGCCAATTTTCCAAGCAAACTCAGGCACTAGAAAAGGGTTTGGGTTTTGTCCAGTCAGCTGAGATTTGTCTGCAGGCTCATAGGTCATTTCCCCTAGCAAGCTAAAATATTCACTTTCAAAGTGCTTCATAACCTGTAGAAACGAAAGCCCACAGTGTAACATCTCAGGTGAAAAATCCAGTGTCACTCAGATCAGGTTTACTAGCTGAACTGTGGTGATTATGAAGTGAACTCTGTTGTTGGAAACCTGTGTGAGCATCAAAGTCTGTCATCACTTTTATTGGCAGGTGCCAGGAACTCAGGCAGCAGAGGGCAGGATGGGAATGTACCACCGAGCTAGTCAAACAGAGACAATGGAGACAGGAGAATAAGAGGCAGCATAAAGCATTTTGGTTTTTCTAAAAATGGACCTATTTGTGGAGTGGGAAGTAATTAAAACTTATGGCCATGTGGTTTGTGTTAAATGTTAAGTGTTTCACAATGGTTAAATGTGTTCTGTGCACTTGATGGAAATGTAATTCTCTACCAACTAATTAAGGGGAAGAGAAAAAACATGGAAGGGATTAGTTTTCTAGAAAGAAAATGAAAACAAGAAAATATGTCATTTTACTCTTCTTCTCCATAGAGGACTTTGAGAAGATTTATTCTGGCTTTTCTGAAAGGACACATTCAAGTCACAGAACCATGGAATTTCAAAATTAGCAGAGATCGTGCATATCCATTCTGAACCCCCCTCTAGGGGTTTAAGGGTGTATCACAGGGGTAGAAAACTTGCCTAGAATATGTGATGCCCCCAGTGACACAATAAATAGTAAACTTACATAAGCTTCCAGGACCCACAACCCTACATCAATTTATACACAAAACCTGCAGTAAAAGGTATTCACTCCTTCACTTCTTTTTAAGACAGACCATTCTATTTTTAAGACAATCTGACTTTTAGCAAGTTCTCCTTCCATTCTCTATCCACTGGTCCTCGTTCTACCATTCTTGATTATCTATTAATTATCTTTATTAACTTTACAATTGGAAAAACTGAAGCTAAAATGGGTTAAGAAATGTATGCATTATTTCATAGCCATTTGACGGCAGAGCAGGGACTTAAATCCAGGTCTGCCTCGCTGTGAATCTCCCTTTCTTTCCATATGTCACCAACTTTTCACGCTAGGGAAGAAAAAGGCTGCCTGCTCTTTAGCACAGGGGACAAGCCGTGAAAAATCAAGGAGAGTGGTGCGTTCAGAGGAGGGAGAGGAGACCAGTGAGTGGAGTGATGGAGCGAGTGGAAAGGACAGCCCTTTCTGATCAGGGTACATGCTCCTAAGCCAGGCTGACTGCGGTTATCTCAGTGTAACTCACATCCCGCTATTGACAGCTTTCCACCTGGTGACATGCTTAATGGCCCATGAAATTCTAGCCCTCAGGGCTCAAGCCTGATATTTATGGTTCCCCACATAAACCTAAAGTGGATTGTAAATTTATCTCTCTCAGATTTAGGTGACTAAAATGGCTGTTCCCAACTCTGAAAGGGATAGTTGACTTTATGGACATGTTGTACCGACTTTAACAAAGATTAGGGTGGTAGGAGGGGGCAGAGAGCTGCTACTATTTATGGGAATGATTCCAGAAGCCTCCTGGAGTGGAAGCCTTCTCCTGTACTAGAGGGTATTGAGGTTGGGGGAGGTGGAAGGGGGGTAGGTAGCAGGAAGCAGATGGATTTTGTACCATAGAAAATAGTTGGATATTTTAGGTAACCCCAAACGATTACATCATAACAGAAAAAGCATGAAGATTTGCAAACCAGCTATAAAGGGAAGTTGTTCAGCATAGGCAGGAAATTCTCTTTAAGCTCCTGGGTATGCCAAGCAGGTACTGACTGAGCTAGACCAGTGTGCAGTGGGAGATGTCTGAATAGGAGCACGTATGGAAGAAGTGTTCCTGCTCAGTCTAGGTCACACTTCCTGAGCCCTTCTCCAGAGGTCAGCGACATGCGGTTTCTATGTGGATTTAGGTGCACATACTTTGGATGTGACCTATCTGGAAACAGCAGCCTTCTCATCTCTTGCTTCTCTGAGGTGAACTGGCACTAGATGCTGGGTGTGACTTACATTTCACTAACAGGCCTCAACATGTGAGTTTACGTGAAAACCTCTGTATGTTTCCATGAAAAGATGGGGACCTAGTAACAACAACCCAAGTGATAATATTTCTTGTTCTATTTCTACTCCCCAATCCAAAATCTTCAGTCTTCTCCAAAATTTCTCTCTCTTCCCACTGATGATCGCATGTGTTGTAAGGAAGAGTATATTCGGGATACAGTGGAGCATGCTGGAAAGAACTGAAGGGTGAGAGGCAAAAAGACTCAGGTTAATCTTAGCTTTTCTATGCATGTATTTGTGACTTTGGGCTTGTTACAGAATCACAGAACCTCAGTTTTCTCATCCATCAAATAGGGATGAATATATCTACCAAAATATTATGAGCATGAATGACACCAAAAATCGGAAAAGTAGGTTGATTTTAAAACTAGAATATTGTTTGCAAGGGGTTGGCCTTAGTTCTGCCTTTGTATTTGGAAGATAGTTTGTTTGAAAATCCAGTCATGCACCACATCGTTCCCAAGGATCCAACAGAAAATAGCAACCTCCTTCAGAGGGGAGACCTTCACTGGGGCTCCACAAGTCTCTCTCTCCAGCTTTCATCCCACAGGAAGAGATGGTCTCCTCAGAGGGGTGCTGACAGCCCCAGGAAGCTTTCTTACCCTTGTTTGTGGAATTTCTCTCCCCAGTTTCTGAGCTATCCCCCCCTCAAGGGCAAAGCAGTGGTTTGAACCGTGTTTGGAAACAAATTCAAATGCGAATGCTTCGTATGTGAAAATGTGAGTGCTGAGTCGGGGGTGGGATTTTCAGGCCTCAGCTCCATGAGTAACCTGAAGCTGGAATGCCCTCCTGAGGTCGCTGTATAAAAGCCAGCAGCGTAAATAGGAACTGAGGCCCGAGAAAGCATGAATGTTCTCCCAAGAGTTCAATAGAGAAAGGCTTGTTTGATCCTCTCTAAGCTTCCTGAAACCGAGCTGAATATTTGTTTGTTTTGTGGTAGCTCAACTTTTTTTTTTTCTTCTGGTCTTTCAGTGCATGGCTGTTGGTTTCTCTGTTTAAAAGAAAAACGCATTTTCTCAGTAATGATGTTCGCATTCTGCTTTCCGCGATACCCACTTCTAAAGGCCATTTCATCATCAAGATAAAGTTTTGCTAACTCTTGGGACCCAAGAAATAAAGGATGTGGCTGGTTACCATGACTTGTGCTTACCTCCCAGGGTGTGTCATTTGGTGCATGCACCTAAAAATGTGTGAACAAAATGTGTGTCTAGATTTATTTTTACATTGGAGATTTGATCCCATGAGGGGAGAAATGTCAACGTAAATGACTATGCAGAAATAACAAAATAGCATTTGAGCTCTCAGTTGGCAAAGATACAGAGGCCACATCAAGGTGAGTTTGCTACTCCATTGCTTTTTGAGGGGTCTACTGGTTATTAACACTATTTATTATTTTAATATTCATGACACCTCAGTGTTTACCTGGCTCCACAGATGCCTGATCCAAATTAGACAGCCAGCCCCAACACAGTGGGGAAAATGTCCAGGGGTAAGTCAGGGGGCTGGAATCTGGAGTGATCTGAGGTTTTGCTGAAGGTAGCTATGGTGGCAGAGTCTTTCTTTGGCTTCCTTTCTGGCCGATGAGTATCAACATGGTAAAACTAGCATATGTTGATTGACAACTCCTAAAACAGAATGTTCTGAAGTTGGAAGAGTCAGAAGTGGCATGTCAGGGCTGAGATGCCTGGCAGAGTTTTCAGATACATGTAGGTTTTTTTTTTTTCTATACTTTGTCTCTAAAGCACTAGTGCCCCTAGGTTTCTGTTTGTCTCTGAGCCCCACAAAGTGTGAGAGACGGCACTTAACAACCAAGACAGCAGTGGTTGGATCTCCTCTCTGGGGCTTGTGAACACAGGGAGAGAGTGCCATGGGTCAGGAGCAAGAATCTTATAGGCCATGGATTTTTTTTTTTTTTTTTCCTGGAAGCAACTGGAAACCAACTTAGTGACACTTAAGTCCTTCACCTGCTCCATGACCGTGGCCAGTGTGTGTGAGTCAGAATGGTACCAAGAAGGGCCCTCAGCTGAACAGCCGCAAGAGTTACAGGCCTTGGCTTGGAGTGGGAATGTTATACTATGTTCAGAGTCATGGCAACTTGGACTTGGCAGTCAGATCTGCTTCTGAGATTACGGGTGCCTCATGGCCAAGTGCACCTGTGATGCCAGTTGACCTCAGAGTAGGATGTAGGTTGAGAAACCTTTCATAGTTAGCAATTCATTTGCACTTCTTTACCAGCTGGGTGGTTAAGCTACAGAGTGTACAGGTTAGAATTAACTTGCTCTGCGTCTCCCTCTTCCATCTATTCAATATAAAATACACAAGGAACAGCTGAAAGCTTTTTCCCTCTACTGCCCAGAAAAAGTGGCGGGATGGGGGGAGGCGGTGGAATTGCCTAGAATTAAAAGAATGTTTCCATAGTGCCTTTTGTTTCCACCATCACAGCAGGTCAAATTAACCCTTGAAAACTGAGAACCCTCTATGAGATATAATAATGACAACTTTTCCTTGCTGAAAGGCTATTGTCCAGAGGATGATTAAGTCAGATTTCATGACAGACATGTGCCCCTATATGCCCCTCTCAGAACATGCTATATTTGCCTCCATGTGTTGTAAGTAGCTGGCTTCTGTGTTCAATCTGTAGTATGTGACAATTTTCTATAGTAATGCTGAAACAGAAAATTTATCCCAGGAGACCAGTTATAATGCATTGGTTTGAAAAAAATTATTCATCCAACATTTCCTTAGCCACAGGTTCCTAAGAAAATCATCTGTAGACACCAAGGTTGAAGTTCCAAAATTCTTTTTGCACTTTCCTAAAGTGATTCTTAAAATTCAGAAATGGTACAGGTGGAACATCCCTAACCTAAAAAAAACCCTGAAATCTGAAATGCAAAACTTTCAAACATATGAGCACCAACATGATGCCACAAACGGGAAATTCCACACCTGGTCTCATGTGAAAGGTCACAGTCAAAATGCAGGTACACTAAAAATATTGTAGAAAATCACCTTCTACATAAATGAATTTTTGTGTCTCAACTTGGGTCCCATTCCAATATAGCTCATTTATGTGTATGCAAATATTCCAAAATCTGAAGAAAAAAAATCTGAAATTCAAAACTTTTCTGGTACCAAGTACTTCAGATAAAGAGCACTCAGTGTCTACTAACAATGCATCCAATATTAATGTAATCAGGATATTCATCTTATTCTACCAACGCCAAATATCTTTATAATGTTGATACATGTTTAAAGTAGAATGTGGTTTATTTCATATCAAATTTTCAATTTATCTGCACCTTCTTTGGGATCCTACCTGGAAGGCACCTGCATGTTCATGTGCACCCAAATGAGACTCTGTTGTGCTTTCTAAAACACGTTCTCTCCCGATCTCTTCCTCTTCCCTCCATCTACCTCCTACTAAGCTGGCCAGTTAAGGTCAGCATCAAGTTCTCCCCTTTGATCCATGTTCTCCATCCTCCTCTATAAGCTTTGATGACCCCACACCTCTCTACAGCCACCTGGCCTGGCAACCTGCAATAGTTGCCTCGATCTCCCTCCTCCTCACCTAATCCCTGAGGCTCACCCAGCTGCCTCCTCAGAGTAAGCCCGAGGTTCTGAACACCACTGTACCAGGTCAAGGGAATTTCTTGGTCACATCTGTAGAGGGTACAGAAGAGGCTCTATTTAAGTAATGGGTATCCTCTGGCATCTATTCCTCTCTCAACAATAAACATTTCACAGGATGGTTTTGAGTATCTCTTGGGGATAAGGCATTGGGTTCTTTTCCCTTTCTGAACAGTTTTGGTCCTTGACTCTCTCCAGTACAAGGACGGCCTCTATAATTAAAAAAACTAAGAAATGTAATAGGAAAATAAAGTTTTCAAGGCAGTAACTCAACCCACCCTTTCGGCTAGTTTCCCCCATGCTCTCAGCTTCTCTCTCTTTGCTTCAGGACCAGTTGTCCTTTTGCTCATTTATTCAGTAAACAAATAGCAATTGAGGCACTGACTGATTCTGCTATGGCCTTCTGATCACACAGTAGAGAGATGGGGACCCATGATGCCTGACAGAGTTGGGGAATTCAAAAGTCTCTGCCTTTTCTGACTCAGAGGGGCACCCTATTGGTTCGTTCACAAGCTAAATGCCACCCATCAATGTTGAATCTGAGTATGGTTCAGGGATAGAGGGACCAACCGAGCAAAAACTTAGTCTATCCCAGCATATCTGAGCATGAAGGAAACATAGAGGAAGTCCTGGTGGTCAAGGAAACTGAGACCTAGAGTTAGCAAGTCATACACAGCAAGGGCCACAGAACGTACTAGAACAAAAGGAACAACAACATGGTTCAATTCCTAGTCAATATCAAGTGAATCATTTTAGAACAAGAGTAGCTAGACTTATCTTCCGGGTCATAAATACTTCCTATTGCAGATTATTGAGCTCAAAAATAAATACGGATGAAAATCTTTTTGTATATGCAGCACTTTGTATTTTCTGCCTCCTTCTCAGTCCTTAATTAAGCTCTATAGTCACCCTGTGAAGCTGATCATTACCATTGGGTGAGGAAACAGTCCCCGAGGAGCTATGTGGCTTGCCCAAGCATACGAGCCTGACAGGCCAGGCAGGGTGAGGCTTTCCAGTTTCTGATGCCCACGCCCCCATGTGCAATCCACCCGTCACCCTGGGTCTTCCAGCAGGGAGTAAATAAACAAATGATTATTATATCATTTTTACTTCTGGGGAGCAATGGGTTCTTATTCAAAATGGGAACGAGGGACAAAACAAATAGCAACTAGTTAGAAAATTACTGGGGAAGAGTGCTGCCATCACCAGGGGCTCAGAAGTCGCTCTTTCTGAACACATGCATCCACTCATGAGTGTCCCTTCATTGCTCATGTGCCTAGGTTTTGTTCCCAAGGGCGGCCTATGTCTGAATGAGCACTGGGAAATCAAAGGGTCACCATGATGTTCTCAGTGTAAAACTGTGAAACAGTAAGTTCATCTTCTTGGTGTTAAATAAGTTCTCTGTGTCTTTGAGATGTCCCTCAGGGAACATCCCAGTTGAAAAGCCAAGGTTTCACCAGGGATTTGGAGAGTTCCTAGGTCTGAGAGTATAAGGGGCAGGCACCCAAGGCTGTGTTCTCATGGTCACCTCTCATGCTGAACTTCTGCTTTCATTGATCTGTTTTGGTTTGTTGGAAGTCTGTTATATACAGGTACGTGTATGTGTGATATATATGTGTGTGTATATATATATATATATATATATATATATATTTTTTTTTTTTTTTTTTTTTTTTTTGCGGTGCTGGGGATTGAACCCAGGGTCTTGTACTTGATAGGCAAGCACTCTACCAACTGAGCTATATCCCCAGTCCTTGCGTATTCTTTATACATATATATACATATATATATATATATACATACATACATATAAATATATGTATGTATGTGTGTGTCTATACATACATGTACACACACATACTTATGAAATCAGACCCTTGCTTAAAAAAAAAAAATTAAAAAAAAAACAACTATTTCCTGGGATGTTGTACTGGGTGGGAAGAAGAGGATGGTAGGAAGCAATGGATGTCTTTCACAGAAGTACAAACTACTTGAAGTTGATCTGTAGGGGCCATGCTGTCAAAATGTTCCAGAGGTTGAGCCATCATTGATTTCTTTTTCCCCTATAGTCACTTCTATTGTCCTCCTTTGTCCTTTTTTTCCATTCCCCTCTCTCTTCTCTCCTTCCCTGAGATTCCTAGTTAATTAACTACACTCCTTTCTCTGCTCTTACCCCACTATCTTGCTCAGCTCAGTTGTCTTGATTTCTACCACCACTATCCTCAAAGTTAGCTTCTCACAGAATTTTCCTAGGCAAAGGAAGTTCCTTCCTAGAAACAAATTTGGTATTACAGTGGTTTCAATTGCCATTTGTCTATGTGAGACTCAGTGTGTCTCATTGTATATCATAAGCCCTGGCATCCAGTGGGAAATCAATATTATGTGTTCTGTGGATTAATCAATTAAATAATGCTGTGAAAGGGTTCTGCTGTTTTATTATACTATAATTCTGGCCTTGAGTGCTGGATAAAAAGAGGCTTAGTCCCCAGAATAAGAAAGGCCCACGGTTCACCCACTGCATGGTGAGGCCCACCAGTCACTGCAGCCAAGGTGCATGCTCCCAAAGCCATATTCATTAAGCAAAGTGGCTCTATGGTCAGGCCTCCATGAAGGCCCAGGGTGGAAGGACATGCACCAGCTGCCGAATAAGGCTTGCCTCTTCAAAAAGAAGAAACTTGGGAGCCAGAAGAACAGAACCACAGCATTCTTCTTAAAAAGTCCTTCTTAAAAAGAACTCAAGTAGATTGGTCTAAATGGAAACAATTGTGAAATCTTCATATTAAGGATGTGCATTTTCTAAGTCTGTACATATTTTAATATTCTGTGGTTTTTAAAAGTCTATAATTATAAAAAAAATCCATATCAAAAATTCCAGTTGAAAGTGAAAAGACATTTCAAAATATGATGCTTTTCCAAGAAGTATCTGGGACCCTCAGCCCTCCCAGAACAGCTCCCAGGAAGGTCATCAGCATGAGGTGACAACCTCAGATTTCACAAAAAGTCTTTGTCTCTTACCACTGATCAGTGTTTAGATCATTAAAGACCTGCTTGAAGACTTATACTGCCCCAGAAGCATTCCCTTCTTCAGAGTTTGATGAAATAGTCCTTCATCTCTCCCTCAACCTCCCTGTATGGAAATGTTACTAAGGCTTCAAGGATTTCTCAAACTAGTCCCTTCCCCAAGTCTTTTTTAAGGCAACATGGAAATAGTATTGCAAAATGAATCATTAAAAAAAAAAAAAAAAAAGTCCCAGTGCTCTTTGTGCTATTCTAGTAACTTCCGGGGAAGGTGAGAAAAATGCAGACATTCCCGAAGCCACTTTGGTTACTAATAAGTCTCAGAGAAGCCCCTGTCACGAGGTTGCATCCAAGTTGCCACACACCGTCCTGAACCTTCCTTCTCAGTTTTTTATTTATTTTTTCTCATTCTAGAACAGCCAGCAAATGATTTCACACCTTTTTGTTTAGCTGCTAAAAGCAACACAATAACTCCCCTCAAGGCTGCCTCTGTGGGTTCCAAAAATAAAATGGGCTCATTTTCATGCTAAGCATTCGAAGGCTCCTAGGAATTCTAATGAAAGGCAGAGGAAGGAGAGAGGGAGAAAAGAGGGGTCAGGCTGAGGAGGGTCAGCGTCTGCCTAGAGTTACCAGTCACCCCTGCTAGAAAGGATAGGTAGAAAATGCACAGATAGGAAAGGGTCTAATATACCACTAGCTCTTCAGCCTTCTGTCCCTGACCCTACTATTACTGTAGCCTTCCAGATAAGAAATATTTTGAGTGGAAAAGAGACTAACTGGTTTCCTTCCAGGTTGGAATATAAAACCATGTGTCTTTGAGATTCTAGGTTAACTTTTGAAATTTAAAGTTTCCTGGGCCTAATTCATTAGCAATAGCAGATTCATCATATTTCACACATTACATATTAGAAAGAATGCTGTGTGACACAAATCACTTAATTTTGGGTCCTGATAGCCAACCTAGAATGCACAAAAAGATTTCAGTGAGAACTTGCTAGAATTGTACATGCTGCCCACCTACAATAAGAGGAATCCTTATAGGAAGGACACTGCTGATTAATGGTTTGCCTGCCTGAAACATCAACATCCAGAGATGGCACCTGCTCACCAAACTATCCCCAAGCACAGCGTAACTTAGGTAAGAAACCACACTGTTGGAAATTCCCCTCATTTACTGAGCCCAAATCTGCCTTTCAGAAGTTTGGATTCATTGGTTCTGGATCTGTCCCAGAGACCAGCACAGAATCTGTCTTTTCATGCATTGATCTGCTCTGGATATGTTCTGGAGCTGGAACCAATAGGACTTACTAAGAGAACAGCAAACACTTGACAATCAGGTCTTCAGTCTCCTCCCCTAGAAGAGAGTTTCTTCTATTCTTTCCTCACATGGTTTCCGCTTCCTTTCCTGGGATGTGATCCAGTTTGCACAGTGTCCCTCTTAGAGCACAGCACCAGAAGTGCTCCCACATGCACACGGCACTGCGCAATGGAGAATTTCCGGAGCTGAGGAACACACACCCACAGCCAGACCTTACCTGAGCCTATTCTGTTTGTTGATGTGTTACATGTAGATCACTCTCCTTACCAAGACCTGTGATGAGTGAACTGTAAATGTGATTGCTGGGAGAAACTAGCAGCCACTTATAGGAACAAAAATCTAAATGATTTGAAAGGATCCCTTTATTTATAAAACCTCTACATGCAAATGTTCTAATTACTTACCTTTTGATGAAAGCAGCTATCTGAAGTATTACTACTTGGTACATTTAGTACAAAGTGCTCTGTGGTGAGTATTTGAAAATTTTCTGACTGCATTTCTTTAAAATTGATCTGAGATGCAGTCTTTCTATTCCAAGAATCATAGGATCCCTAGATATGGAAAGGACAGAGAAAGATTTTCAAATCCAGTCATCAGCTCTCAGGAAAATATTATTACCCCACAGTATATATGTATTCAGAATTCATTCACCAAATACTTTCTGGGTGCCGACTTTGCAGTAGGCATCTGTCCAAGCTTATTCAGGGATGAAAAACAGAGTCCCCTTCTTTCTTGGAGCTTACATTCCTAAAGGGAACCAAAAATAAATAGATAAGCAAGACTGAAGATAATTTCATATAGTGACGAGTGCTATGAAGAAAATAAACCAGGACTGTGACAGAGAGTAACTAGGTCAGGGAAGACAAAATTTAGGAGGAAAATGTTTGACCTATCTGTTAAGAAGTTTTCAACTCCAGGAGAATCTAGAAAAAGCTTCTTCCAAGTCATGGAAACTGTCAGTGAAAAGGCCCTCAGGTAGAGAAAAAAATTGGTCCTACCCTGGGAATGACCGAAGATCAGTGCATCTGGAAAAGAAATTCAACTAGAAGAGCAAAACAATAGCAGAGGCAGACAGGGGCTGGGTCACATGGAACTTTGGAGGCTGTGGTAAGGATTTAGGATTTTATTCCAAGTCCAGTAAGAAACCATTGGAGGATTTTAGGCAGGGAGGTGGCATGATGTGGTTTCCTTTTTAAAAGTCCTCCCTCTTGCTGAACAGAGATGGGTTATAGATGGCTTCAAAACAGAAAAAGGGAAACTAATTTGGAGTCATGGCAATGACCTAGGCAAGAGATGCAGTGGCTGGTACTGGTGTGGTAGCGATGGAAATAGAGAAATGTTTGTAAATAATGTTTGTAAAAACATTTCCAGATAAGTTCTGGAGGTAGAACCATTAGGACTTGCTGAGAGAGAAGCAATTGGAGTCCAAGGAGCTTTACCTGAATTCTCTAAACAGAGGGGAAGAGTGCTTAGCAGTGCCATGTGCTTTAACCCTAGTATGAGTCCTAATATGGCTGGGAAGGAACTCTAGTTTTGCCTACATTCTATATCTATAAGGATCCTCAGGCTCAGCAAAATTAAGTAACTACCCTCAAAATCAAACATGGGTGGTAAAGTAGGGATGCAGACCCTGAACTACATGACCCCATATCTTGCAATCTCTTTCCACTGGTCCATGTTCTTTCCCAAAGTGGTGGGAGAGGAGGTGCCCTGAGCAACCTCCTGGGGTACGGCTCCTTCTCTGGGTCTTTTCCTCCTACCTATCAGTGTTTAATGAGCTCATCAGCAAATACCATCCCCTGCAAACCCCATATCATTTTTAACCAAAATCAAGACTCCTTTCTCTCCTTACCCCTTTGCCTGGCTCCTCCCAACTCCTGAGTGAGGGTCAGCTTAACCCTAAGTACTTCAACCATCAGAGACGTGAGGCTGGTGCCACCTCCCCTCCTGTGGAGCTATAGCTGCAAATTGTGCAACCCTGATGACAACTCTTCTATATTTAGCAGAAAAAGCAGTGGTGAGGATCTGTCCAGCTCAATTTTTTTTAGTTTCAATGTTCAAAATCTCAGACAATCTCCTGAAAGGGACATTGGCCTTGACAGTCTCTGAGCATCAGGAAGTTTCCCCATCTCACAGGGGTGTCCTTTGGAAGCCTTGTTCCAAAATTACATGACCACCTGCTGTAGAGCAGACTTAATGTGCAGAATGCCCCCCTTGCCCCGCTAGTTTGCACCCTTGAAATGAAGAGATGCCAGTCCTGTGGGTGCTTTGATGGCTTTTGAGTGTTATTCTAAGAAAGGAAAACAAGCATGAAAGATTTAAAGGGGAAATGGACTATTACTTAATTGTTTATGCATTTAATTGACATGCACGGCACTTGGGTTTTATTTCTTTTCAATGTGGCATGGAAAGGAAATACAAAGGGCTGCTTATGGTTTAAGAGCAAAGATAAACTTGCTTGCTGGGGTGAGGGGCAGATAAAAGGCAGCAGGTATTTTCAAATGCTTACGATGACAAAATCATTGCCACGGAGGCTGCCCGTCACTTAAAGTGACTAATTTTGAGGATGAGGCACAGTTCAGCTTTTCTTGAGGCAGACCAAACCAGACACAGTAAATCGCCCATGACTCTGACCCTCATCACCGTTGGTCAGCCAGAGAGAATGATGTACTAATGAAGAGCTGAACGATTAACAAGAGGAAGGTAGAGACCATTAAAGAAAAATGGGAATCTTCAAGACAGTAAAATGTGCCCATTGTATCATAAAAAAGGAATTTACAGGAAAAAATAATTATTTCCATTGAGCACGTACTTAGAACCCGTTTCTTTTTAACATGCAAGGTGTATCAATCTTTGGTTGTCACAGGCAGGGGAAAAGCCATTGCAGAGGAATTCCTATTAGTTTTCGAAATAGCAATTTTAAGAGGTAGTTTTTTTCATATCTTCTTCCAGTCCCCAACCTCGTTTTGGGTTAAATCTTATTCAGAGGAAAGCACTTGGTTTAGAAATGTCCTGTCTCATTTTCACAAAATCTTTCCTAATGAGATGAGTTTTAGTGTTGCTGTGTCTATTAAGGTAAGAGGTAAAGAAATAGAAAATCCACTTTCTATTGTAACACTGCACTTCTTGGAAACTGAAGCTTCAGAGACTGTATTCCAGAGGTTAGTTAATAGACCATTATTAAGAAAACAAAACTTGTATGCAACTTAGGGGAGGGAATGGAAATATAGTTAAAAACAAGGAAAAAAAAAAACTCATCTATAAACCCATCACCCTAAAATATCTACCGTTCACACGCTTTAAAAACAAAACAAGGTTATTCAGTCATGCTTCGTAGGATTCTAACAGGACCATTGTAATTCAGACTTTCTCTCATTTTTCTATTTTGTGACAGTTTCTGGCAATTTTCTACAGATTCATGGGTTGAGATCTTTACTGGTGCCCTAGAAGCCCAACCAGTGGTGATCTTTTAACATTAAATGTCTCAATCTCCTCCCTGGAAAATTTCTTTTCTGAAGATGAACCAAAAGATACCGAATTCTTCTTTTTATTGCTGTTCCTACAAATATCAAGAAACCAAGTCCTTTCTGATTTTCTGTGTCATAGCAGGAACCCCACCCTTCATGGACAGAAGAGCTTACACTGTACCATTTTCACCTAAGACCTAAAACTTTAAAGACTCTCTTTCTCCAGTAATTTTAGACAACCTTCTGATATGTCATCTTGGCCACCTTTTAAGTTGAAAGAAACCAGTATAAGAATAGCTTTGAAAAAAAAAAAAAAAAACTTATCCAAAAAGGGGAAAAAAAAAAATAAAAGAATTTGGGTTGGAGAAGCTACTGGTAAAAAAAAAAAAAAAAATCAGCAAAGAGATCAGTAAAAATGTTGAAAGAAAACCCCAAACATAATCTTACAAGGTATAAACAGAATACATATATAAGCTGTGGGGGCTAAGTGGTCAGCAAATGATGCCATGATTATTTTTAGCTTATCGAACAAAGAAAATTTTGTATCATATAACAAATTAAGTTCTAGATGAACTAAAGAAATAATATTTTAAAAATAAACAAATAGAAAAATATAATTCTGCATATTTATCTAGACGGTGGCAGATTTCCTTTATTTTAGGTCGATGAAAGAAATCACATACTAAAAGATCAATATATAAAAATATAGAGAAATGTGAATTTTCTATATTCAAAGAATGATTGTAAGATCAGAAGCAAGGGCTGCAGATAAAACTCAGAGGTACAGTGCTTGCCTAGGTGGTCGCTGGTTTCAATCCCCAGTACGAAAAAAAAAAACGAAGACAAAAAGCAAATTGGTAAAATGTTGTATTTTTTCAAAAATTAAAAAACAAGTTATTGTTACTATAAATCAATGAAAAAATAGACAAAAGTCATGAACTGACAATTCATTGAAGAGACAGCATAGAGATAGCTTATTGGTCTGTGAACAATATTCAGCCCCAGCCTCACCAGTGAATGTAAAGCTAAATATCAGGGACCTAACAAAACAGAAATGATTTTTAAAATGACTTTAATCAATGCAGTCAGAGCTTCAGGATGATATTTGTATACCGTGTAAAGATAAATTGATATAACTTTCCTGGTGATATCTATTAAAGTCCTGAAAAATGATGATTTTCTTTGATTCCAAAACACTACTTCTGGTAGATTATTCTAAGGAAACAACTTGAAATGCTAAGATTATGCACGCAAAAATCACGTTTGTTTAAGTACTATTTATACTGGCTAAAATTATAAACACCATTAATGTTCTACACCAGGAAAATTGTTAAATTATAATAGTCACATGAAGGGAAATTATGCTGCTATTAAAAATACTGTTTAAGGAATTAAATACTTTTTGATTGAAAAAATATGTGAAAGTCTGTGTACAGAATCACAGTTATGTGAATATTCAGAAAAATAGGAAAAAATACAAACATTCTGGAAAGAACAATCCCAGAATTTAATAATATTTCCATTTGGCTAAGATAATATGATTTGGTGATATTTTGCATGTTTCTTTTAACTTCTCTCTGAATTCCAAATTCAACCATATATCTTTATATACATATGCATATTAACTATATATAAAAAAATTTAATACTTTAATAATTTAATAATTGTCCTAGTGTTGAACATTTATGGTATTTATAATCTTAGCCTTTATATATATATATAATGTTTTTGATAGGTATCCTTTTCCTCAGCCATCTTTGATTATGCTCTATTTTTAGTGAGGATTATTGGATTATTAAACCCAGAGAAGTTCCACTACCTACTTTTGGTCAATTTATTCCAAAAGGCAGGTCGCTGGGTAATTTGAGGACTAACTACTCTCTCTTCTCTTCCTTCCTGGGGGTTAAGTTTCTCCTTCTCTTTCCTTCCTTTTCCCAATATTAACCACTTTATACCAGGGGAATATGGAGCACCACTCTTCCAAGAGTGATGGGGTAGGATTGTTTCACTCTGTCACTCCAAGCCTGAGAAGACAAATTGAAAAAGAACACAGATCTCCTATACAGGAAAGCGGGAGAGAGTCTCTGCAAGGGCTGGGTCAGCGGCTCAAGCTTCCATTCTTCTAGAAGATAGGATGCTGTTGCATAAGTACAGGATGGACTTCCTCAAGGGTCCATCAGAGAGATGGACAGAGGGAATATTTAACCTAAAGACAGGATTTGGTGTTTGAAAATGACAACCCTTACCAGCAACAGATTCCATAACCACAAACACAGAGAGCGAGCCAGATTTGCAAATAAAGGATCTGAAATTCAGTCATTCTGGGAGTTGACTTGGGCTGAGCATAGCAGATAAACATGCTGAGGATATTTCTTGGCCAAGATCAAAGTGCAGTATTTTGTTTGATTGAAATAAAAACAAAATTCAGAATGTACTTTGTTCAATTCATTTACCTGATGATTTTAAGTATATTTCTGTTTCTAAGGTAATGGAAGGTCCACATCTCTGATCCATTTCCATCAAGCTGCCTTGGATGATAGCTCCTCTATCCAAGAAAACCTGAATGCTCTTGCCTTTAAAAGTATTCTTTCCCCTTTAAATACCATAGTTTCTTTCTGGTTGTAGAAAGCATATTTTCACTCAATAGAGGCAAATGGAATTAAAAACCAAGTACACAGATTTTGATTATGCCTGGGAAGAAATACCTTGTTAAAAATGGTAACATCTTACAGTTTAATTATTATATTACTAATTGTGCCTATCTTTTATACCTAAAACCCAAATCTAGCTATTTAAATATAATTTTTCTTGGATTCAATGTTCCTCTTTCTCCTTTCTCCCCACCAAAAAGTAACTTATTCTAATCAGACTAAAACACATAATTCAGCAATTCGCTATCATCACCCTAAGGTTTAATGTTCTTCCCAATAAAAATAAGTGAAAATGGCACATTATTCTGAAATTTGGTGGTGAGGGAAAGAAATTTCTGGGAAGAGCATAACCTAACAGCTGTCCTTAAACTGCAGTTCGAGGGCCACAGTCATTTACATTCTTCTACTTGCCCTGAGGCCAGCACACGGATGTGCAGAGTCATGGTGGCAGCAGCTTGGTCTGGGTGTCAGAGTCATTAAAAGGAGAGGAGGGCCAGGCTGTGCTCCATGGGTTTCACGAGCTTACTTGTGTGGAAGGCAAATGGCGTCTGAAGGGCTCTGGACTTGCTAACCAAAATGTTAATCGCTTAGAAAAGAGCAAGAAATTAGGGAGATGTTTATCAAGTACCTGGAACAAGAGTTGACTTTCTGTGAAACATCATTCTGGAATAAAAGCCAAAAATCTCTCTCCTATTCACTTGAGCTTAGGGGGAAAAAAATCATGTCAGAATTAGTAAAGCAAACAAAACAAAGGGAGAGAAATGAAAACAAGCTGATATTAAATAGGGCTGGAGGGGAGGGGAAATACCCAAGCTTCAGTAATTATAAAAGAGCAGGGGCATTGAGAGATTTAAAAAAAAAAAAAAAATGGTAGCACAGTTTGTCTCAGAAGACAGTGTCTGGATTAGCCAAGTGTGGTACAGCATTCCCCAGGTCATGGAGGGTGGGTGGGGTAGAGGACTCCTACCAAGTGACTAAATGGCCTCCTTAGAATCCAAGTGGAAGTGATATTTTAATGGGCATTTACTGTTTTGGATCTTTTTTTTGTATTTATTCTCAAAGTAATGAACTATTACTTAAATTATTATTATTTTATTATAATTATTATTTTAAAACTCCATTGTTACAAAAAAATCATTCTATGGAAAAGGCTCTCCCACACATGCTCTGACCCAGAGATTATCTTCATGGAAAGTTAAAACTATTTTTCACATTGTAAATGTATGTACTAACAAGCATTTAGTATGTATACATACTATTAAGCCAATTTTTTTGCTTCAAAGAGCCCTCAAAAGGATATCCAGTTTCCAACTTTACAGACATGGGGAGAAGGAAAGAATATTTAGGAAACATTAGCAAATACTACTTTGAATCTCTCTGTAGCATATGAAATTGAATTTCAATATTATTTAAAGAAGAGTTTCCCTGGTAAATTTGACTTTCTGTACATTTCTTAGATTGGAAAGGGATAAAAGAAACTATGTTTAGGGCTTGGGTCAGGCAATTGATTTTAATTGTGGCTTTTATTAATTACTCAGCAATTTCAGGCATTTCTCCACTTTGCCACCATACCTTTCGCTTGGGAGGAATGGATAGGAAGGGTAGAAGATATGAACTTGGGGACTTGGTCTCCTAGCACTGCTACCAACTACACCTCCCTTTTGGCAAATACCCAACACTTCTCAGCTGGGGTCACACATTCTGCCAGCTCACAGGTGCCAGGAGACTTAATTACCAGTACTTTCAAAGACCTCTGAACTCTCTTAGGAATGCAGCTATTTAAGTTCAGTGTCATATTATCCAGTTCTTGAAGCATTCATTTTCTAGAGGTAGAAATGAAGAATTCAAAGATTGGGCTGTGCTCCAAACAGAATATAGGAAAGATTTTCTATATAATATAAGTGGAGGAAAAGCTTCATGAGTTGTGAAAAATCCCATTGTATTTCTCCACAAATAATATGCATCTCACATATAATATAGTTTAGATATTAATTGAAGGTCATCAAAATACAAACTGGCTTGTGTTCACCTTCTTTTTCCTTTAAAAGGTGCTCTGTGATTTTCTCCTACCAGCACACACCTGTATAATGCACAGTCTCACTATTGTCATTTTATAGGTACTACCATGGTGCATGCTGGCTTGGGTGGTCTCCACTCCTGGGGCCAGACCAGAATGCCATGAAGTTTTCAAGAAAACAAGGGCAACACATTATAAGGCTGCAGACTTTATTTGAGAAGTATTGTTCTTTAGTTTGTGTACTCCCTAGTTTTGGAGTACTGAAATGTTTCTTTTATGAACTAATGGTAATTGAAGATGGTAGCTGTGGGTTTTTTTTTTTTTTTTTTTTAAAACATCCTATTTTCAGAAAATTTAAACTTGGCAACAGAATGTTGATCTTCCCACAATTTCAATTTTTTTCTTTCTTTTTACATTTTACTGGTCTATAAAACCAAACCTTAGGAAAACATCAGTCTACAGCTAAATCTATCTATATGGCAATAGGGAGAATGAAGATAATAACCTTTTTTAGCCCAAAGTATCAAATTCCTCCCTTACCAAAACTTGTGCCTAAGCTAATGATAAGTAGGACATCCAATGCTCTTGAGTTGTATTTCTCTCTCTACCCTCTAATAGGGTTCCTAAAATTAAGCCACTGAAAGATCAGAAAAGAAGAAAGCAAGGGAAAAAATAATCTGAATAATAAATAAACTGCTGGTTAAATGAATTGAGGGTTGATTAACAATGAATAACAGTATGTCCTATGCAATATTTGGAACATGCTTATACTAAAAAGTTATTTGTTGTTTATCGGAAATTCAAACTTAACTGGAAATTTTGTATTTTACCCCAAATAGTCCAAAAACCATTTAACTCCTTGGAAAATACATGAGTAGTAAAATATGAATTAAAGTACCCCCTACATATAAATGGCTAGGAATGAAATAGTCTTGATCATCTTTGCATTGTCTAGTTTTCTTGCCTAAATGTGAAATACTTAGATTATTAGGTTCTTATAAAAGAAATTAAATCCAGAGAAGACTAAAACCAGTTAACTTGGCCCCAGCTGGCTGGGGGCTGATAACCTGTGTTCACAGCCAGCCCTGCTAAGTCACCTAAATTGCCCACCTCTGAGCTGGCTCTTCAGGTGCCACAGAGTAACTCACTTCAACCCACACTGAATTTCAGGATCTGGAAGTTTGTGGGTGGGGAGTGGGGAGGAAAGCCAGGATCCTGTAAGTTGCCCTTGGTCACACTCAGCATGCCGCCAACACACTTTGCTCTTTGTTTTTGTTGTTGTTGTTGTTTATTTTTTAGATATTAAAACTAAAATGAAGTTAAAAGCCCCCCCACGCCTTTTTTTTTTTTTTTTAAACCATTCCACCTGGTAAACATGGAATTCCCCACCTTAGCTAAAACCAAAGTAATAATAAAATTGTCAAGTAGGGCTAGCAACATCTCTGGTAATATTTGCAGGGAAATTACTTTCCATCCACAAAGTTGACACCTATTTTGTGTTAGGGAAACGAATTGATATGAGCTGGAGATTGGCAGGGAAACAGGAGTGTGGGTCAGTTGCCTGGGGTGCATTTTATTAACATGTGTAGGAAAGCGATTGGTCGGTTGATTGTATTTGTATTGTATTGTATTGTCATCCACCCCCACCCCCGCCCCAGGCCTCCTCAAGGTTGCTATGAAAGGAATGTGTGTTGCGGTGGGAGGGCCGGTAGGGAGGTGAACAGTGCTTATACATTCAAACAAATGGGAGTGAAAATCAAAATGTGCACTAGGATCAATTTTACTGGTTAGTCATTCACAATTATCCTCAGATGCTTAGAACTAAGAAGAGAGCTGGGTTGGAAAGTCTTTTCTGGTTCAAAAGCCATCCACCAGGTGACATTGAACAGGTTGTGCTACCTCCGGACATCGGTTTCTCCCTTTGCCAGGAAAGGACTGGACAGGCTAATAACCAGTGAACCCTTTTTGCTCTGAGTCTCTAAGGAGGTAGAGAGAAGAACACGCATCCCCCAGTTACCTGCAGGGTGTTGAAAGGCTGTAGATTTGAAATAACGCAGGAATGCTCCTTCATCTCTTGTTCTGACCTCCAGAAACACAAGTACCTCCATTCTTTATGCTTTCCACTGCCCATCTCCTACCTTGTCAGAGGAAGGTCAGCTGGCCCTGCACTTGGTCCTCCCAGGAGTCCAGTGAGCTCTGTTGCTGACAGTCCCACTGGATGCCCATACACACAGGTCATTGCTAGCTTTCCTTTTCAAAGTGTTACTTAGGTTGGATGAAAAATAAGCAGTGTTCAACCATCATAATTATTTATATGGGCCTAGAAAGACAAGACGTGCTGCTTTTTTTTCTTACTAAATTACACTCTGGACTCTGATTTTTTTTTTGCCATATGCTTTCCAAGGCTTTTCCCACTGGGCTAGTTCCAGTCAAAATCTGTAGAAAACACTGCCCTTTTGGTCAGCCTTTTGAAATTGAACTCGGATGGAAAATGTATACTTTCCAAGGTAGGCTGTGTATATCCTGACTTTGCCCTTTGTGACCATGTAGCAAGTTGTAGAAAAGATTAGAGATTTCTATGGGGTCCTTTTCATTCAGAGTCCTGAGGTTCATGATTATATTGATCTAGGTTCCTCCTGAAATGGCTGTTCTTTTCTTGTTCTAAGTCCTATAGCAAAATCATAGGTTTTCCATTTTATTATTCATATGCAGAAGTATTCACTAAAATGATCTTTATCTTCTGGGATTGTGGCAACACAAGAGATGTTAAACTGGGTATCACCCTTCCCGTCTAGGAACTTTGTGTTATTGTTATTTAGGGGACACATTCTCAGTGTTAATTTATGCAGCCATTCCTGTGGCTCCTGCCCCTCCACGGACCCCCATTATTCTTCACCCTCATTCTTTTTTTTTTTAATTAAAAAAATTTATTTCCATACATATATATAGAGTGATTCTACTGTCCTTCCCATCCCCACCGCCCCACCCCTCCCCTCACTCCTCTCTGCATACTCCAAAGTTCCTCGATTCTTCTCTACCCACCCCCCACTATGGATCAGCATCCCCTTATCAGAGAAAACATTCAGCCTTTGGTTTTTTGGGATTGGCTTATTTCACTTAACAAGATATTCTCTAGTTCCATCCATTTACCTGCAAATGCCATAATTTCATTCTTCTTTAAGGCTGAGTAATATTCCATTGAATATATGTACCACCTTTTCTTTATCCATTTATCTGTTGAGGGTATAAAGTCCTTTGGGTATAAACCGAGGAGTAGGATAACTGGGTCAAATGGTGGTTCCATTCAAAGTTTTCTTAGAAATCTCCATACTGCTTTCCAAAGTGGTTACACCAATCTGCAGTCCCACCAGCAAGGTATGAGTGTAACTTTTCCCCCCACATCCTCACTAACACTTATTATTGCTTGTATTCTTGATAATTGCCATTCTGACTGGTGTGAGAAGAAATCTTAGAACAGTTTTGATTTGCATTTCTCTAATTGCTAGAGATCATGAAGATAGGGTGCTGGGAACAAATGGTGCTGGGAAAACTCAAAATCCATATATAACAAAATGAAATTAAACCTCTATCTCTTACCCTGTACAAAAATCAACTCAAAGTGAATCAAAGACTTAGGCACTGGAACAGAGACCCTGTGCCTAATAGAAGTAGGCCCAAATCTCCATCATGTCAGCTTAGGACCTGACTTCCTCAACAAGACTCCTGAAGTGCAAGAGGTAAAAATCAAAAACCAATAAATGGGATGGATTCAAACTACAAAGCTTCTTCTCAACAAAGGAAATGATCAATAATGTGAAGAGAGAGAGTCTACAGAATGGGAGAAAATCTTTACCACACACACCTCAGATAGAGCACTGATCTCCAGGGTATATAAAGAACTCAAAAAACTTAACAACCAAAAAAACAAATAACCCAATCAATAAATGGGCTAAGAAACTAACAGACACTTCACAGAAGAAGAAATACAATCGATCAACAAACATATGGAAAGATGTTCACTCTCAGTCTTCCTTCTATGAACCCTACTGACTGTCCCAAGATGGAAAATTACTGGATGATCTATACCTCTGGGCAGGCTATACCTAATACACTCCTGGCCTTTGCCCACATTATGCCATCCCATTTGGGATGACCTGACACCATTGTGATCCATCAGATGACCTGGCAGCATCCCATCTGCCTACCCAGTTCACTCTTGCTCCATTTTAGTGCCTCTCACAGAAGCTGATCCTGTCTCTTCTCAGTCTCATTCAACATCAACTCATCCATTGGTTCAACAAGATAATGTTAGTACCATTGCGTGCTGCCAGGGTGAATAAAATAATGATACTTACCCTCGAGGAGTTTAGAAAGCTTCCACCCTCCCTGCTTCCAAACTTTTCTCTCGTGTAGATATTGCTGACTCACCTTGATAAATCCCTCTCCTGAGCTGCTGTCGGTCACTCTCTCAGCTCCCCTCATTTGAAAAGTAGTTGTGTACTGTTTTTTCTCATTTAGCCGTGTGGAAGATCTTCATACAGCTTGAGTTTCATAGGTCACCTCTCCGAGGGCATCCGTTCAGGTTCTCTTTTTGTAGAAGGGGTTGAAGAAATGCTACTCTTCTATTCAGTTCATGAATCAAATGCCTCATCTATGCTAGATGGTGCTTGCTAGGTATTGAGCCCGGTGTGGCTGTTTCAAAATCAAAAACAAAGCCCAGTCTCACCCTAGGGGCACATTTCAGACAAACTAAATTGAGGAATATTCTACAACATTCCTGACCAGTGTGCCTTAGAGCTATTGAGGTCATCAAACCAAGGAAAGTCTGAGAAACGGTCATTGACCAGAGAAGGCTAAGGACACATGAGGGCTCTCATATGGGGGCCTGGATGGCATCCTGGAACAGGAAAAGGGCATGAGGTTACAATCTAGTGAAATCCAAATACAATGTGAAATTTAGTTAATAATAACTCATCAGTGTTGATGTCTCAGCTGTAACAAATGCAGTATAGAGCAAATGTTAACAATAAAGTAAATGGGAATAATCTGTACTGGTTTTGCAACTGTTCCATAAATCTAAAATAGTTTATTTAAATTAAAAATAAGTCAATAAATTCTTAAGACATAGTCCCTACCTTCTAAGTTTACACTCCAGTGGAAGAAACACACATCTAAATAAAGGTTTGCAATACAGAATGATAAAGGCATCAATAAGAATGTGCAAGTCCAAAAGTAGCCCACAGGAGAAGAGGGCATGTCTACCCCTCCCTTAGAGTGGGATTCACTGAGGGCAATGCCTGGTGCTGGGTTCTGAAGGACTAATAGGAGTCTGAAGACAAGCCCGTAAAGGTTAATTTGGGATTAGGGAGTAGTATTTGACAAGGTATGGGATCCATTCAAAGAAGAAAAGAAGGCACAGAAAAGCCAGGAGCCCATCTTGGATACTTACTGAACAATTATGATGAACTAATTAGTAATGTCATTACAGTCCTCCTTTAGTATCTGCCAGGGAATTGGTTCCAGGACTGCCCCACCCCCACTCCAGGATACCAAAATGCATAAGTGCACAAGTCTCTTATATAAAATGACATAGTATTTGCATATAGCCTAAGCAAATCCTCCTATATACTTTAGAACATCTCTAGACTACTTATAATACCTAACACGATGTAAATGCTATGTAAATATTTGTTAAACTGTTGTTTAGAGAATAATGATGAGAAAAAACATCTGTACATGTTCATACAATGCAACTTTTTTTTTTTCAAATAGTTTTGATTCACCTTTGGTTGAATTCACAGATACAGAACTTGTAAATACTGTGGTCTGACTGCACTGGTGGCTGAGATTCCACTGCCAAGCAGCTTATGCACAGGACTTCTGAACAGTATTCACCCAGATTCTCTCCATCATTCTTCACTCAGTTGTAGGGGCTGTTTGATCATCTGGGACACCATAGCACACTGGGCAGGGCTCAGCCCCATTTTCTGGAGGTGGTTGGATATTTAGGAAAAGGCAAGGATGCAGGGATGCACAGAGGGCAGTGATTGAAGGGCTCAGGCAAGACCTCAGTGGTCCATCATGGGTCACTATCTCTGCACTGAACAAAACAGTCTGCTACGCTCCCAGTTGCAAGTGAAGGAGCTCAAAGAAAACTGTCAATGAGAGCCAGTGCAGTACCCTGCTGACCATTGTATCCCCCATTACTCAATGCCTGACTTAACTTTAGCTTTTAAAAAGTACTAGATAAGTAAAGAAAAAGACTCAGCTGAGTAATATTCCATGATGTATGTGTGTGTGTGTGTGTGTGTGTGTGTGTGTATACATATATATCACATTTTCTTTATCCATTCATCTGTTGAAGGAAACCTAGTTTGGTTCCATAGTTTAGCTATTGTGAGTTGACCTATAAACATTGATGTGGCTGCATCACTGTAGTATGCTGATTTTAAGTCCTTTGAGTATAAACCAAGGAGTGGGATTATGGCATTTGCCGGTGAATGGATGGAGTTGGAGAATATTATGCTAAGCGAAATAAGCCAAACCCAAAAAAACAAAGGCCAAAAGTTTTCTCTGATATGCTGACGCTAATTCACAATGGGGGGGGGCACTAGAAGAGAATAATTACTCTAGATTAGGTAGAGGGGAGTGAAGGGAGGGGAAGGAATATGGGGGTAGGAAGGATAGTAGAGTGAAACAGACATTATTACCTCATGTACATATGTGACTGCATGACCAGTGTGATCCTACAGTATGTACAATCAGAAAAATGAGAAATTATACTCCATTTATGTATGATTTATCAAAATTCATAAATGCATTCTGTCATGTATAACTAATTAGAACAAATTAATTTTTTTAAAAAGACTCAGCTCATGAGGACTGTTCGCCTTCAGCCACTTAGGTAAAACAGTGTAAGTGCCTAATGTGGAGTGGTCAACCCCATCCACAGGTCAGGAGGAGACTGGAGACTGATCTCTGACAAGGATGATCTCTCCAGTTCTCTCTCAGGGGAATTTGAACAGGAGGTCTGAAGAGGAAGAGGGAGTTGGGAGGCAGCTGAAACACAGAGGAGACCTTGAGGTGGAGGAGGGTCGTGAATTACCTCATGGAAACTGGTGTTATTGGGAAGCAAAATCAGTGAACCCAGTAGTGAGTAGCCAGTCAATGTCAGGACCAAGAAGCAAATGTGTAGGGAAAGGAGCAACCTGAAGATGAGATCAAGAGAGCAACAGGTTTCCTGGGTACCTGGGCCCTGTGGGGTCCACCAACTCTATGGTGTTTACGACTTTCACAAGCCTAAATATCTGTAAAAAAGGGGGAAATAACAGTGATAGCCTCATGTGTTAGTGATAGGGTTGAAATGAGGTAATCTGCACTGAATCACTTGGTAGAATCCTGGGAACCAAGGTGCTCCATTATATTTTTGAGATTGTTGTTTTATTATTCTTATTAAATTCCTTTGAGAGCTTGGCTATGCATATTGCCTGACATGTATCCTTGCAATAACTGGGTATTTATTCCTTGCAACCAAAGAAAGGAAAAAAGATTCCAAATTATCCCTAATCAGAATTGCAGCAAGTGTTTGGCATAGTACAGAAAGGGCCACAGTCCGTAGGGGACATTTCTCTGAGTTTCCTCATCAGTCCAACATGGAAACTCAGGCAGATTTGACAGTACCTGATACAACCCAGGGGATCCTAGTTTGGGGAGGATTACCTTAAACAGGCACAAGCTGTCCCACCTTAATTGAGGTGCTGGGAACTAGAATAGTGAGTGACAGGGAGTAGTGATGAGGTTGATGGAGGCCAGGCATTCCTGGTATCACCGTGGGCTCCCTGAAGCAGCGTGGGCACTGGGAAGCCTGAATTTGGTGAGGAAAGAGGAACATGGGAGAGTTCTGAAGACACCACTCATCCATCCTCACCCCAGAAGCTGATACAAAATATTTTTTTCATTGGTTTCACACACATTAGCATTATTTACTTTTTAATAGGACACATAGGTCTGTGTTGTGATATTCAGAAGGTACAAAAGGGTATATAGCCTTAGATGCCACTTTTCTCCTGTTGCTTTCCAGAAATTCATTCTTCGAATATACGAGCATGATGAATTCAAACATACGTATTCAAATATGCATATTTGTTTGTACACACTGTTTTGCATCTTGATTTTTTCAATGAACACTGTGAGATCAGTTGTAGTAGTTCATAAAGAATTGCCTGACTCTTTTCAACAACTGCGTGATGTTCCATTTTATGGATACATTAGAAGTTTTTTAAACCTCCACTAATCAACTTTTAAGTAGTTTCAGTCTTTGTTAATACAGAGCTGCAATGAATATCCTCAAATATACACCATTTTGTTCATATGCAAATAAACGTACAGAATAAATTCCTAGATGAGGAACGATGATGACAATGCATAAATAAATGCATTTGTAAAAACACTGGATACTGCAAAATCTGTGGCCTTCTCTCTTCTTGCACATATCATGTACACTTACATACCTACACACAATTACCTGCCCTCTCTCCATTGGAGCTTGGTTTTAAAGCTTTAATTTATTTCTTTTCCATACTACAACAGGTTTTAGTCTTTGGTGATTTTAATTTGCAAAAGAAGAAGAGTTGTTCTTGGGCAAGGGTTTCACTAAGCCCTACATTTCCCAGTGTAGAGGGTCTCTTAATCTTTCCAGAAGCAATTGCTGCTGTCAGTATGCCAGGACCCATTTCTTGGTTAATTTTTCCAAAGCCCTGATAATACTGAGGGGAATGATAGTGGGACCAATAATACTCAGTAATTCTCAGTATTTACAGTGGTTCTTTGTGAGATCTCAAAGCACTTGACAGCATTAAATCATTGTTCCCTTGGCTCTCTCAAAAGCATCTTTGAACATACACAGATGATGCACAGAAATGAAAACTCTGCTTTCCATCCAGATTGTCTGAAAGGTGACTAGGAAGAAGATAATAACTAACCAGCACAATTTCTAGAAATAGTAGTATGTCCATTTGGTAACTCCAAACTTTTTGCCTTTTGTGGATACATTTCCAGTGAATAAGCATGTACGTATAGATAAGAGCAAGCAGAAAAGGCACTCTTGTATGTAGTAAGGAGGTCAAATTGTATGAGGGGATTGCATCCCTGGGAGCCAAAGACGTGTGCTCAGACCTGTGGGAAGCTTTTCTCTCTGGTCTATAAGTCTCTTCTAGTCTTTCCTATAAGAGAAAATGTATAAATATGACAAAACATTATTTCCAGTGGTTCAGAAAGAAAAAGAGAAGGAAGGAAGGAAGAGGGGTAAAAAGCATAATAGAGAAAGAAAGAGAGAGAGAGAGAGAGAGAGAGAGAGAGAGAGAGACAGAGAGAGGGGAAGGAAGGAAGGAAGGAAGGAAGGAGAGAGAGAGAGAGAAAGAAAGAAAAGGAAAAGTTTAAAACCTAATTCAGACCTGATGTTTCCTTCCAAGTCGAACAAGACCTTACGGATAGAAAGCCTGGCCTCATGCATAATGTTTGATTCCACCAGTTGGTAACTGTCCTGATAGTGTTTTTATCTTTATCTTGTTCTGTTCCCCCGCTACACCCTTTCCAGCATCCCAATCTCCATGCCTTGCGTGGAGGTGTGCGTATCTTACACACATTATACATTGATAGAATTTCAACCTTAGAATAAGGATTTCGGTGGGAAAATGTTAGTAAATATTATCTCATATTTCAGATACAGAATCAAGGCCCAGAAAAACTATAAATTATTTAGTGAAAAAGATTTTATGTGAGGCACTCATATCTCCAACTGTATCTTCTAGGTCAGGAATAATTGACCAATAAGTTGAATATTTGCAAAAAAAATTATTATACAAATAACACTGGACATCAAAATGGAAGTAACTATTACTGTAATTCTACCACTCCAACTAACTGTACTGCTTTCATCTCCCTTCTATTTCCTTTGAAATTCTTTGTTCAGTTGTATATAAAGTACATCTACAGTAGTACAATTTTGAGACGAAGCACTGCAGCCAGGTTACTTGGGCTTCTGTCTGTTTCCACCATTGACGAGTTGGGCCTTAGTTCCCTCATCTGCAAAATGGGAATATTAATAGTACCTACCTCATGATGCTGTTGGGGGAACTCAGTGGGATGTATTTATTAAATAGCAATATATAGAATATAGTAAGCACTTGGTAAATATCAGCTGTTTCTGTTATATTTTAAAATTTTGCTTTCTGATTTTTAAAATGTCACAACCAAGTACAACAGAATTGTTGATAACTTCCCAAATCCTTGCTAAGATGGCCTCCCACTCCTGGGTAGAACTACTTCCTCTAGATTCCTGGGAGTGCCTCCTGGAGAGGTAAGCAGCACCTGTAGGCTCCTCCTCTTTCAGGGTTGGTGCAGACCAACCTAGTATGGGCTTTATTGCTATCCTTACCCTCTCACTGTACATTTCAAGGTTTTGGGGGGTAGGGAGGGAGAAGGAGTAGGGAAATGAGGAGGGGTGAATAAAAGACATGCTCTCCCTCAGGGTTCCCAAGGCCTAGGTAGATAGCTGCATCCTTTAGATGAAATTATTTTAAATGTTGCTGATGCTTTTCAGAACAAAGATAAGAAAAGGTATGGGCATTCAGATATTTTAAAAACTGATACAGTACTTTTTGCAAATTTGCAAACACGTTTTTTGTTTTATTTTTTACAGTATTATTCTCTAGTACAGTGAATTTTTGCATTCGTATCATTTCAAACTTAATGAAAAAAAATGCAAGTATAGCACAAGTAACTACCATAAATCTTTTATCCACATTCACCAATTGTTAACATTTTGTCTTACTTGCTTTATCATTCTTATTTCTCCCCATGTATATATACTATAATATTAGTATTATATAGATATCCTATTCTCTCTCTTTCTCTCTCTCCTGTATGAAGGGGATCATTCCCCTTTACTTTTTTCAGTGCAGATTTCCTAAGAACATGGTCTTTCTCTTCCATACCACAGTAAAATAATGATCACAGTCAGGGAATGTGGAGTTGATACAATACTATTCTCTAGCCCACAATCTGTTTTTGTATTTTTAAAGCCTCCCTTGAAAAAGCAGGTGTGGGACAAAGATAATAAATGTACATCACAGCCTAATTAGGCCAGTTGTTCACCTGGTGACCTCCTTGCTGGAGTCATTCTTCAAAGCCCAGCTCTAACAAGACCCCCCTGCAAGCCTGTGCAGGCTGCTGTCCCCACCTGGCAGGATAATTCTTTGCCCAGCAGCTCTCTGTGTGTGCCACCGTTATAGCCCTTCATGTCACGTAGCAACAATTCACTCTGTCTCCAGGCTGGACTCAGCCTCTCTGGGTTTCCGGGCCTAGTTGGGTAACTGACAGATAATTGGTGCTTAGGAGATGTTTGTTAAAAAAAATTTTTTTTTTTTAATTAATGTGCAAATAGACAAATAGAAATCTCTGGTGAGTTGAATTTTAAAAAGGGTTTTTTAAAAACCCATTAGATGAAAGTTCAGAGACACAGTATCGGGTGGGGTGCGGGGGGGGCGGGCAGTGTGAAATTATGCATTCATTTTAGGAACATCTCAGGGCAAGGATGAAATCGTGCATGTGATCTTGGCTCCTGCCTCTCTGCCACTCCTTCGAACTTTTTTCTCCTCCCTCCACCCCAAAATATAGTTAACTGCTGAAAGAATACAGTTATGTGCAGGGGACGTGTAGGGACTGGACTCTCCAAAGAGCCGTGCCTGTGTGCGTAAGAAGCGCAGCCCAGGATTTCAGCACTTGGCAGCCCTGGTCTTTCCGTCGTTCCTGCCACGTTAGCACGCAGTAACTTTCCGTGCCGGCTCTGGGCCGCCAGGCAGGGGGCGGAGCTCCAGGCTGTCCCCCTGCAGCAGCCACCACCGGCCCGGCGCCAGGGTGCCCAGCAACCGCTCCTCCTTGGGCTAGCCCAAAAAGCCACACGCCCCAGCTCTGGGAGTTCTCCAGCTGAATCGAGTTTGTGGCAGGACCTGGTAACTAACTTCCAAGGCCTTTGAACTGGAACGCAGTGTCTGCTGTGTTCCCAAGCGATTTCCCGCTAGCAACTGCCACCACTCAGCCCCTATCCTCAGGGCTGCTCCATCTCGGGTCCCTGCTGGTGCAAATCTGACTGAAAAAGAGACAGTAGTTGGTTTCTACCTTTATTAGATAGCTACCCTGTGGGCACTAACATGTTGATTTTTGTTTTCATTTAAAACTGCTTATGTAGCATTTGTTGCTCACCTGGTACTATGCTAACTACTTTACAGATGTGAACTCATTTAATCCTCCTAACAACCTATGAAGGAGGTTCCATTCTTATTTCAATTTTTTGGATGAGGAAACTGAAGCACAGAATTATAAGTCACATAAGAGGGTGAGATATGGCTCCTGTCCTTATTTGAGCTAACTCCATGATGTCTTTTTTTTCTCTTTCACACTTTCTGCCTATTTTCTCTTACTTTTCCATTTGACAGTAATCTCATCGACAATATTATTTGCATCCATCCTTAAGTGTGTATTAATACTTCCATGCACTAGATATCCTGGCACTCCAAAGAAATCTAAAGTGGAATACCTGCTCTATAAAGAATAGAGTTTGGGTGGAGAGTGTAGCACTTCTTCTCTAGCAACCAATGGAAATTGTGAGAGATGCTGATTCTGGGACCCTTGGAACTTAAAGGGAAGGAGTGAGTCTTGCAGACAGGAGTGACTAGGCCTCAATGGAGCTTGTAGAAAATGAGATAAGCTTTGGATAAATGAAGGGAAAGGGTCAACCTTGTGGTAGACCACCTTCCTCCCTGTAGACCTGCAAATTCAGGCAAGTATGCCTCACAGAGCCTGCAGAAAGTGCCTCAAGCAATACCTCTGGTTCTAGATCTTAGAGTCATAAGGTATTAAAATCTGGGGTAGTTGGGTGGTTCTGCCAGTTTCTGAGCCACAGTGAAGTGGTCAAAATGGATGATTCTACAATCTGTCATGATTCACTAGGATGAAATAAGGACACAGAAAAGCACAGGGACCAACTTTTATGCAAAACTCCATCGTTTATGCAGACAGATTTCAATGTTGTGAGACCCAGGAAGAAAGTGGCTAAGATGTTTAAAGTTCCAGGATTACCAGTGAGTCTCTCACTTGCCTTAGATATTATGCCTTATGATATTCTTAAGAAATATGATTATGAATGGACCCAAAATAATCATGATTGTTTATCTGTGAATATGGATGGCCATATTTGTGGCCCCAAGATTTACCCAAAAATTAATCAAATGAAGCTGTGATGGTTACTGACAGTGCATGAAACTAAACTCAACCCTCAATACTAAGAGAAGTCAGAACTTGTCTTTGTCTTCAAAGAAAGATCATCTATTGAAGATCATGTGTCAATTTTTGTAGTTGTTTTATTGTCATAATCATGTTTTAAATCAAAGAAACAATTCTGGAGTACACTTTTCATTATGAAACATTACGGTAAGCAGCTTATGTCCAACATGATTGCAATTAGAGTTTAGTGAACCACAAGAAGAGACAATCCATGTAGAATGCATTAGTATAACCATGTTTGCCAGGAACAAGTTTTAACCTTTTGTACAGCTTTTGAGGGAAAGGTTCTAGTAGTCCCTTTGAGAAGGCCTGTCAAGTTTTCATTTGATCAGGGAACACCTAGTTTATGCTTTTGAAGACCACTCCCTTTTTAAGCTGAGCACCTTTGGGCGTGTGTCAACAGGAGGTGTTGGGACAGATGGGGAAAAAAATTGCATGAGCTTCCAACCCAGCGGATTAGCAAGGTTTGTGGAAATGGCAAGACAGGAAAATTGCAAATCGTCCATTCCCATAACACATAGACTTTGGGAAGTAACATTTGGAAAGCTATTTGGAAGAGGGAGGAGAGGATTATCTTTAAAAAGGTAAAGCTCATAGGAAAGATGACTTCCTGCTGTCTTGAAATGAGAAAATAAATTATTTTTCTTTTTGTTCCCAAAGTATGGAAAGCATATTACTTAATGTATACTGATGTTCTTACAGCTCTTAGAAAATAAATGTATGAAAGTTATAGCCACATATTTACAGTGAATTGAAGTTTCATAGAAGCCAAGATAGCATGGAATACATACCCTGCCTCCTAGTATTTTAATCTAGCCATGCAACATTTGATGTATTTATTGGGCACTGCTGTGAGCCAGATGCCTGCGTTCAACACTGAACATAAGGGATAGGCTTTATGGTGTGTGTGTGTGTGTGTGTGTGTGTGACTTTATGTCATTGTATACTACATGTTATCTGGGGTGGGGGGTGCGTGGAACCAGAGAAGGAAGGAATGCAGCAGAGGTTGGCTCCTGGCATTGGTCAAAGTTGATAGGGATCGAGTGCTGGTGCTCAACCATTGCTCTGTTGCCATTTCTGAGTATGATGCTGCCGTTAGATTCTTGGAGTCCCCAGGTACCTCTGCCTAATGTCTAAGGTCAGAAATGGGGGGAAACCAGTCACCCTAAGTGCTAGTGATATGTAGTCACAGAAGAATGTCTAACAGCTTCTGTGGCCTCTAATAGTCCTTTTCCTATCTGATAAATAAAAATTGCCCTCAGATACAAGCCTCATTCATTTCTCCATGACTTAATAGTTTTAAGAACCAGAGTTAGGCTTACCAACAAACTTCTCAAGGATCACTTTTCCCCAGCTACCTCCCTGACTTTTCCCCATAAACAAAGCAACATCTTAGTCCTCAACACAGCTGGGCCCAGCCTCTGGAACAGCCCTGTCCAAACCTGGGCTTAGCAATTGTTGTCAAGGACCCCATGAGAAGGGGCTTCCTGCCCACCCTAGGGCAAATCTGCCCATCACCAGATGTGAGGGTCTTAATGAACACCAGATTGTGAAGCCCAGCCCAGGGTTTTAGATTTTTCTACATGCATATGGGTTTGTGTTAATTTTATTCTTTCTTCCTTCCTGATTGATATAGCTCATCATATACCATGCTATGAAAACTCTAACAGCATTGGAATTGGCCCATGATAGACCTGTAGGCAGTCTGTCTGGGGGAGTCTGTGGATAGGATGTTCTCTGGGAGGGCTTTCCACTGACACCACTATCAACCTCTTGCTAAGTTCCTTCCTCAGACTTTGCTACCCTTCGAGACTCAGTATGGGGTTACTTTTTCTCCTTTATTTCTGAGGTAAAAATAGAGACCCCAAATTTCACTGGCACCAGGCATAATTTCTGTGCCTCAATTATTGGACAATTACTTATTGAGGATTAGCTGAATTTCCTATCCAGCATAATTGATTAATTCAACAAAACATGAACAACAGAAAAGGCACCTGCTCTGTGCCAGGCACTGTAGTGAGTTCTGCGACTGTAACACTGGGACTTCAATGCTGTCCTTATTGGATTCACAAACAAAAAATATATAAAACCTCTGCTGTGAAAAAGTGATGCTAGGATGAAAAGGAGAAAAAGCATATTTTATGGGCTTTTCTGCTTAACATTATGGAAGTCTCCCTCTAAATGCATTGTCTTGGGATTATAGTTAAAAATAGTGTTGTGTATTTTGGATTTTTGCAAATGAGTAGATTATAGCTACTCTTGCCAGTGGGGTTGCAGGGCAGGGATGGGGGTGCAGAATAGGTAACTATGTGAGATGATGGAGATTTTAATTTGTCCCACTATAATAATCATTTTACTAAATGTGAGCTATATTTATATATAGCATCATGTATACTTTAAGTAAACAAAATAAAATTAATTTTATTAACTTAAACACAATGGTTTTTATATGAAACTTGCCTGTCATATGGGCATGTCATAGAGAAAGCATGCCCATCAAGTCTTGTTTGAATTCTCTTTACTTAAAGAGGTATGCATACTGCTGAACTGAGAACAGGGTTTGTCAGTCTTATCAGGGACCCGGTGCATCTTTGAGTTATTTGGCTAAACCTGGATGTGTTCAGCCATAGGGTAGAGACCTGGTCATTCTTATTTGTGAAAAGTGCAAGATTATTCAGGGAAAATCAGTTTATTCTGGCCAGACAAACTTTATTTTCCAAGCTCTTTTCCTGAAATATAGTTTTGACATATTTGGGGTCCATTTCCATTCCAAGATCAGAATCTCTTAAATGCTGTCCCACCCCCAGAACTCCTCACCATTCCCCCCCAAACATTCCTTTGCTTCTCTTCCTGATTCTTATTTTCTTTATGAACTTTGTAAGGACTTCAAGCAATATTTTCTAACTCTTAGTTAACAAGAGATACCAGTAAAGCAACAAGTCAAAATTTCTCAATCCTTGCCAACCATCAGTGGCCCTCACGCAACTAGAAGAGTGCTTGGCAAGCGTGGGAGATGAGATTTTAATAACAACAAGGTGAGAGAGAGAGACCAGAGAGCAGGTGCAGGCCCTAGCATTGGCCTCACATACACTGAGGATATGTCACAGCCCCACCCTGGAGGAATGAACGCCCTTATAGGATTTGATCGACACTTTTATGAAATTGTTTAACATGGTCTCCAATTTGCTTTGCTCTTTCTGATACCTTGACAAGTACATATGCATGCATGTGCGTATGCATACGTTAAACAGTATATAAAGTGTTTTAAATGTATGAGGGTATATATATATACATATATATAGTTATATCTATAAAACATTATGTACTTCTAATCCTCTTCATATCGAGTTTTATAAGTCATATGGAGGTGTCTTGGCGTCCTCCAGAGTAAGAGAACTTTTTGGAGGAAATATACACAAATGAAACATGGCCATAATAATAATGCTTAAAGTCTGCCCCCGTGTGAAGGAGCATATGGGCAGGTGAAGAGAGAGGGAGCAGCCGTCTTCACCCCCAACCACAGATTCCAAGCAACTCCAGATTTCTAGGCGGCAGGGCCCCAGCCCAGTCACCTCTCACTGGTTAACAGAAGGACTTGTCATCTGGAGAACTGGTTGCCATGTGCTGATTGTCAGGAGTTCAGGACAAACAGGTTTCAGCAATGCACACGGTTTTTTTGGCAAACAGAAAACATAAACAGTTTCCTTATGAGCTGGTTGGCAGGGAGCAGCTTCCCTGGACCTCGGCTTTCACGTGTTCACATTCTTCCTCCGCCTACCAGAGATTGCTAGTCAGAGGTTTTGCTGGGTAAACGCAAATCCCATTATTAGCCTTCTCCTCCCTGGCTGCTGCTAGAGCCCCGAGGACAGTGTTACCTGCCTTGTGAGCTCCCGATAAGCCCTCAGAGCCTCATCCCCAGAGACTTGGGGGAGAATCTTCCCTCCCTTTCCCATTTTACACATGTTGCAAGGTGAGGGTTAGAGATATGGGCTGCTGTGTTATTCTTTCCTATTACCAGCTTCCCAGATGAGATAGGCAAACCTTCAGGACTTAGAAACAGTCAGCCAGTCCCAGGGATCAGCAGAGAATAGAAGCCACCCTGTGCCCCTTTATCTATATCCCCTGACCCCAAGCATGGTAAGCATGGAGTATTACCGGACTCAAAATACGGGAATCAGAGCCATCAGCTCAGCCAAGGGCTCCAGCCCTAAGATGAGGAAACACGAGAGAGCATTAGGACTTGTGACGGTGGATAATGAATGGCAGCTAATCCCCTGTCACGTTCTAAGAAGCAGAATGGGCCTGTGGGGCAGTGCTGCTCCGTTTCCACTGGCAGCTCCTAAACCCGTAGCTCTCAGGGAAGGCTGTTATTGTCCCTCCTTGAGCACATAAACCTGTATGTAATCACAACCTATAACTTTAGTAATTTCTTCCCATCTTAGGATGGGAGGTCTTCCCTTACTTTTCCCTATGGAGAAGGGGTATATTATTTGAGAGCTTGCTATATTCCAGGCATTTTATATGCATATGTGTGTGTGTGTGTGCATGATCTCACCTAAACCTTATGATAACTGTGAATATCAAGTATCTTGTTTCTTTTTTTTTTCGGTGCTGGGGATTGAACCCAGGGTCTTGTGCTTGTGAGGCAAGCACTCTACCAACTGGGCTATATCCCCAGCCCAATATCTTGTTTCTTTAATGGAGAAAACTGAGTTCCAGCTGTTAAGCAGTTTGCCCAGTACATTTGGCTAGGCAGTAGCAGAGATGGGCTTGAACCTTATTCTGGCAAGCCCTGGAGACTTTGTTCTTTCTATTGTGCCAGGCTGCCCCTTCCCCACAAAGGTTCATAGATCCAAAAGCAGAAGCCAGATTGTGTGTGAGCTGTATTCCAAACTCTCTAATGTTCTTTTTGAGACCTTCTCATGACTGCATTCTGTGATGCCTCTTTTCTTCAAAAACACACCAGCTCCTGGCTCTTCCTCCCCAAAAGAAACAAAAAATAATGAGTAGTCTTCCCTACACAACCAGAGCTTCCTGGAGGTAGCGTTTCCATTTACCTTGCCTTGCTTCTGCAGCTTTCCCATTTTCGTTTATTCCACCATCTCCCCATCCCCCAGCTGTCTACAGTCCACTTGCCCCAGGTCTGCTCCTGTCAGCTGGCGACCCATCCTCCAGAACTCTCCTTCCTTCCTTTTGCCCACCCTCCACCCCAGCATTCCTTCTGCACTGCTGGGAGGAAGATATCCATGTAACTTCATCCTTTCTATCCAAGCAGCCCACAACATGAAAGGATGACTCTCTAATCACAGAACTCCCTACTTTGCACCTAAATGTCCAAACCTCATTTTGAGCATGACAGTAGAGGAAATTATAAAGGAGAAAACAATGAACCAATTTTTCCTCACTCATCTACCAAAAGTATTTCCTATTTTCCATCCTGTATGTATGTCACTTTTATGGTTTAGGTTATGTTGCAGTTGTAATACAGATCAATGTCAAATTCTTTTTTCAGTGGAACTCCCCTGTGTCAGATGTCACCCATTTGTCTGAAGGAAAGGCTCCCGAGTTTGCAGCAGCAACTTATTGTCCCACAATGCCTTCCCACTCGTGATTCTGCCTGTGATTTTACAAGCACTCCTTCACTAAACAGAAAGATGAAGGGAGAAAGACTTTCTCTTTAACATCCCTTTGTCAGGTGTCCTTGCAACCTTAATCTTAACAGGAAAATGAGACATCAAATTTGAAATTTCATGATTATTATACTCGCTCACATTTTAACAACTTTTAGGGGTTTTCAAAGAGAACAGAAAGAGACACTCATTCATCACCACGTGCCCCGGTGCTGAGGTGGGTGTCTTAGAGAGATTTGCAACAAAATTGTCTAACAAGCCTGTGGGGAGGGTACGTTTAGCCCCGTTTATGGATAATAAATGCCCGTCTGACAAGCAAAAGGAGAGGATTTGAAGTTGGATCCGACTCCAAAGCTCTTTTCAATTTGCCTCCTTTCTCTCTTTGAAAATTCTTCACTAAATAAGGTTTAGACTGCATGTCATTTCCAAGGCACACCAGAGAAAAATGTAATAAAGGAAAGGAGAACAAGACAATTTAATGGTCAGTGACACAGAGATATGAAACAAATGTAAATTTATTCAAATATTATGAGAGAGGCAGTTGTAGTGATACATGTTAACAGGAGACCTATTACTCATAATTGATTTTACTAGTATTTTAGCATCTGACCTGTTTCTCTTAATTGAATTGAAATGACTTATGCAACACATTTGTTTTACTGACTTTGGAAAGATATAATCACCTTCACCTACACTTTTATTTTTAAAATAGAATTTAAACAATAATTTCTGAACAGTGGCCTTAAAGATAAGTAAAATACAATTAGAGTTTTCGTCCCTAGAAAATGCCTACAACATTGCAGTTGTTTTCTTTTAAGGAAAGAAAATAAAGGGCATTTTGCACATTGAATAGTGGGGTCACCCTGAACGAAAATAAAATATGTCTATTAGACCCTTCTCAAGAAGCACAGATTAAGTCCCTAGGGAGAATGCTAGAGGATTACTCTGCCCTTTGGGTTAACTTAGTTGAAATTAGTAATTCCAAAGCCCTTAAAATGTAAACTAATTTTGTGTTTGCAGAAATTACTGTACCACTAGAGACAGGGTAAAAACACGAAGAGAGCAAGAGAGCAGAGAGACACAGAAATTCTTCTAGATACAGAGGTGTCTCAAATCTCACCAGCCAGATGATTTGTTCTACGGAACTTCAGAGAGTAGCAGTCTGCTGGGTTTGCTAATACTTGGCCCAGCAATATACCAAGGATGACGATTCAGGAACATACCAGGGCATTTTTCACCAAAGGAGGAAGAAATGATGACTCTAACTTCAGGCTTCAACTGGGCGCACCTCCACCAGTCTCTGCCCGGGGTTAGTTGAGGCTTGGAGGAGCATGCCAAAATTAGGGGAGATTCACTTTTGTTTTTCAAGTTGTCAGGTCTTGTCTTGGAAAAGAAACAGAATTGGGATACCAGCTTTGATGGATTATAGAATGATTGGGCGTTGGGTGAGAGCAGGGGTGAGGGAGGAAGGCAAGCAAGAAGAAAAATTTAATTTTGAGAACTTGCAAGAAATCGGTCTTCCTGGCCAATAGTGACCCGAGGTTGACATCTGTTGTATGTTAGTTTCGAATGCGTCTGTTTCTTAATAAATGATCTCAGAACTTCAGTGATAGCATCCAAGGGAAAATTAGAAAATGGGTTTGAGGAAACATTTTTCTGGGTTCCTTCTCCCTGTGCCCAACAGGGAAAGAGCTCACAGAAGCCCTGCCTAGTCTAACTTGAGGCCACCCATTGGCTGGTAGGACTAGGATGAAACATCAGCACCTTTAATGTGGGGTTGAAAAACGGAATGCCAGGAAGTTAAAAGGACTTAGGGGAAAATGTCCTTTGGCCTTCCGCTGCGTGACAGGATTCTGAAGTGGCAGCTAGTGAGCAGAGTAGACTCAGTTAGTCCAGTCAGAGGAAAAAAGCAGCAAAACCAGAGGACCAACATCAGTAATATCTTTGAGTGCAGTGATGAAAGAGCGAGGATGGCTCTGCCAGAAAGGCGGGTCTCTTCATCAGGTTTCCCAAAGCAGTTTTCGTCTCTGGCCAGCTGTCAGAGGAAGCCAGCTCTGACCTGTTGGGCGGTGTTTATTGAGCACCTACTAGGTGCTCAGAGTTCTCCAGACCTTCATGCTAAGAAGACTCCATCCTTCATTTTTCCCCCCTGAACTTAAGATTCTCTGAGGTGGAGACAGGTGATGATTTTGTTTCCTACCAGGATGAAGAAAAAGAAAATGCAGAAGGTTAGGGTGAAAAAATGCATTTTCATATTGATAGGAGTCCAGTAGTCTACAAACCCAGAAGACTCTGAGGAGACTTAAAACTAGGAGGAACTAAATCTCCTTTTCCTTCCCCCAGTGCCCTATTCTGATGCTGATTCCATGCTGTAAACATGGTAGGATATGCAATGACCAATCAACATTTAGGGACAGAAGAAATCAAAACAAAACTCCAGTCACTCTTGCCATGGAGACTCCCTTGGAAAGCTTTTGAGGTCTGACAGACTGAACCTATTCAAGAGGAAGAAATTTTCCATTCCCACTCTCTATAATAATCCCCAGCCCTGCAGTGTCAAGATAATCATGTGGGAAGAGAAATTTTATTTACTTCTGAATGTAAATTCTCTTTACTTGTCTCTACTTAGAAATACCTCCTTCCTCCCTTGTGTCTGAAACTCAGTGAGGGTTACCCCAGAAAAGACCACTGGCCCATAAACTTTAGGTGTCATGACTTCTTATCTTGATCTACTACAACTTTGGATCATCTTCTGATTTTTCCATCTTGCTTGAACCAAAATACTCCCAATCCTGAGGGGCTATCAACAATTACTTGCATGAAAACAGTGATTTTTAAAACTCTCTGTATTTTATCTCTGCCATTGCAGTTTCTCCCATTGTACTTGAAAGAGATTCAAAGTTTTTCTTCGGATGGTTGCCCTGGATTGGACCCAGTTCTAAAAGGCCTCCCTGATTCTTTAATTTTTTTTCCCTCTCTCTCTCTCTTTCTGTCTGGATGCTATTGCTCAATTGTGCTGTTTCTATCATCGCCTACTTAGTAACAGCAATGGGAAATGAGCCTTAAAACTGATAACCCATCATTTTTTTTATTCTGCTGGTCTCATAAAAACCTACCAGTCATTTATTTCATCTCACTTATTGTCGATCAGTCCCACATTTTTCACCTCCTTACCGTGATTTTCTTTGTGCTGTGGTTCCCAGCCATGGCCCGCTTCCTGCTGAATTAAACTGCAACCCAGACAAAACCAAAGAGCACATCTCTCCCAAAGTTCACTCAGAAGGTCACCCCTGGTGAGATGGACATTGCAGATGTGCTAGAAAGATTAGAGGCTGCTTTGATGAAACCTGCGTCTGTTCTTTGCTCCTGGTCCTCAGAGTGGAAGATCGGATGGATTGCCATTGCCTTGCATTATTTAAGACTTTTGACGAGCACCTCCCTTCAAAATGCCCCGCGGATCCTGGTCCATGTGTGTGTGTATGTGCGTGCGCACGGACGTGTGTGTTTTACACAGCACTTTAGAATGATTGAGATGTTCAAAAGGACATTGCCAAGTGAGCTCTTTGCAGGGCTCACGTTCCCTTAGGTTGCCCTTCCTTAAGGTCTCTTGGTGGCCCTTCTGTTCTGTTTGATGGCAATTTCTGTTCATTCCAGATTGTATTACATCTCTTTAGCAGCTTCAAACAGCTCTCTCGAGCTGCAATTTTAGCATTTGGGTGCTGATCACATCAGTCCGTGGACTTTTGTTATTTTTTACCCCTTTGATGGTTTTCCTCCGTTCTTCTGTTTTCGTTGGCTTCCACTTTCATCTCCACTGTCTGTTCTCCAATGGTGTTATCTATTCATTCGAGAGAGTCCAGCCATTCAGCCCTCTGAAGAAGAGGCCATTCCCTCACTTCTCTTCCCTGCCTGGCCCAGTGGGTAGTCCATGATTTGTGCCTTTCATCAGGCAACTGTGGAGACCCTTCTTTGGGCAGCCAGTTTGGTGCGAGGATAAGGATTAGTGTATCACGATTTCATTTTTATCAACCTCTTCTGTGTCTTCTCATTTTTGGTTGAGATGCAGCGGTTTCTGCGATGGCAGGTATTTTTATAAGTGGCTTCGTCTTTGATCATTGCAAATGATGAAAGGTAGGCCACCTCATTTCCATCTCATGGACTTTTCACAGATAGATATTTATTCTTTCTTCCTAGAGTGTGACCAAATGATCAGAACATTGAGCAGGAACCAGACTTGAGGATTTTATTCCTGGAACTGCCTGTATCTCTACCTGAGACTTTATATAAGTCATTTAGCTCTGAGGTTACTCCATTTTGGTTCCCCCAAAGTCCCTGTTATAAATGTTGCATGTTATTTTGCCTAATTAAACACTCACGTGTTTTATTACAAAAACCTTAGTGCCAAATAATATAATTTTTGAAAGGTAATATAACCTACTGTGATTCTTTTCTAAATTAATTCTGTATTTCATACCAAGCAGGAGGTGCTAAAAACAAAGGTCTGTGGAACAGATCTGCCAAATGAGCACTGCTTAAATGTGGAAGTTTAGTTTTAGACTTAGTCATAGGAAGCCCTCCTTTATGCTGTTAACAATACATGTGATACAGTCTGCCTGGACCTCCCTCATCTGAATGGATAAGATATTAAAAGGCATAAGAAAGTTTAAAATAGATTAATGAAAAAAAAATAGCTGTGTAAAGAAGAAACTTAACTTTGAAATATGTTCTCAAAGTCTGAGGCAGATATTATAATGGATACCACCCCACAACCCCTTCTGCAAATACTCCATGTCTGTCTGTCACACTGAAAGGACTAGATACTATAAAACAACCATCATCTGACCAGCTTGTGCTATATGTCATATGAACTGGTTTCTGTAGATTATTAGGAGGCCCAACTAATTAAAACATAATTGATGATTTATTGGTGCTATGTTGTTGAAGAGCCATGTAAATTACCTCTTGCAGCTGGAATGAATAGATAATATAAAAATGTATGAATGGAGGGAAAGATATAATTAGTGACAAAAAACAGTCTTCCAAAGAAATAGAAGATAGCCTTATGTTTCTCTTGCAAAATCCCTCCTATGGAAAACTCTCATGTGTTTGCCAACTGGAATTCCTCAGAATATAACTTCTTAAAGAACAAGGAATTGGTTTTCAATATCTTGCATGTATCAATACGTAATGACTGGGAATCAGAAGCCTGTGTTAGAGTCCCAGCTCTACATTAGTGGTATGACCCAGAAGGCTTCTCTGAGCTTCACTTACCCCTTTGTGAGTGGGGATACTCAGGATATCCTGTCTGTCCTCTTTCTGAAGATTGGTGTCACATCTTAGCCTTTAAGTGCATTCTCACTAACGACAACATAATGTTAATAATAAAATTCAATAGAAATTTGGAGGTGGCCAGGGTAACTTCACTATAAAAAGCATTATTCTGGAGTCTGGGCAATATGTGAAGTAAAAGAGACAGAAATCCAAAACTCCTGGGAATGTCCAGGACATTCCCAGCAACGACTGCTCCTTCCTCCTTCTAGGCAGGAGCTAAGGAATTTTTCTCCAAACTTTGGCTCCTGTCACTGTGGTGTGTGCACACTGTGGATCTAGCCTGGCAGGTGGGAAGGTGGCAGCTTCCATGCCTCCAACAAATTGACTAGTGTTCACGGATGTTTTGCAGCTGCCCTGGAAACAGGCTAGCAGTTATTAAAAAGAATTGCTACAGCCATGAAGAAGGTATTGGTATCATGTGTGTGCGTGTATGAAGGGTCCTTTTAGAAACCATCACTTCACCTCCACTGGGTAGAAACAATGCCAAGAGTCCTGCCTATGTTTTTCTTCTTCCTCTTTTTATTTCCCATCGAACTTACTTTAACTGCTAGCCTTTCCTTCACTAGAGTCCCAGCAGGTTAAAATCATTTTGTAAGGAGCAATTATAAAAAAAAACCTTAATATAACGATATATATTTAAACCTTAGCCCCAAACACACATAATTTAAGTAAACATTCACAAAAGCATTCTCGCTTTAAATAGAGGTGTGGGAGAGTGTTTGAATGGTTTTGGTTTGAATGATATTTGGCTAATATTAGAATTGAATAAAATATCTGTGCATAGCACAGACATTCTGCTATGGAAAACTCTGTTTTTCTACTAGGCTTCAGAGCATTGCTGACTGCAACTAGAAAATCTAAGTCCCTGATTGTAAGGTCTTAAATAATGAGGGTTATTATCTGAGGTATTGATACCAATGCTACATTCATAGGCACTATCAGAAAATGAGATATCCATATAACTTAATATTCTGGAACATATCTAAATGCCTAAACTACTTCACTTTTGGGGGTGGCTTTCAAAATATATTATGTAAGTCCCTTGTTGTCTTAGAATTCATGGGTTAATCCATTCTTAATGATTCAAAGTCATTATAAACATTAATTATTATGGTGTTTGTAGTATGCTGTAATACAGGATGTCCTCAGAAGCTCTTCAGGTGTGACCAGTTGTTTGCCCCTATGCTAAATGACTCCATACCACCATACTTTCTGAGTTCATTGTATAATTTTTATCTTTTCTTTTTATATTTATTGTTTCTCCTTGATCACATGAGCAGAACTCTCTACACCTTTCTGCTGTGCTTTTTCCCCCCATATCTTCTGTGATGTCTCACATACCGTATATTAGCCTTCAGGCGACTGACAGAAGGATGTTTTTAAGTACGTATATTGAACTTTGGTTCTTAGAATTTTAGTGGTATGTTTGTTAATCGTTCTTTCTTTCTTTTCTTCTTCTTTGCTTTCTTTTATGTTTCATTTCGCAAGACTTTCAAGTGCAAGATCTCTAATCATGAAAAAACATTTAGCAATTATTCATACTCCTCTGATGGCAGTTCTAGGTTAGTATCACTTTCAATAGCCACTTGCCTCACCTGTGAATATACTGAAAACTGTACAACTTCTATTAGTCTTAATGACAATTTGTGGTGCCTAAGCATGGGTAGGAATCCTATCTTTTAACTTCCTTTTTCAAACATCTCACATAGTGCCTCACCCAAAGTCTATTTCTAGAAAATACCTGATGATTAACAGATTTTAAAATAATTATCACATACAAGCTACATATAAATGAAACTTGCTAAGATCTGCACTTGTCTTTCATATTCTGAAAAATGCTTCTGTGTTTTTCACACATTGTTTAAAAAAAATCGAGAAAGACCAAGTTAGGCACAAATGATTTAAAAAATTGTAAAGGAGCTGAAAACAGAACACTTCATAGATAAGAATTCCAAGTACACTGCAGCTTTCCTATGGGATTATTTTGTTGATGGAAGTTTTGTAGCTCATAATTAGAAACCCTTTAATTCATTCATTCGTTCCAACAATAGCATTTATTTAATGCCTGCTGGGCCCCACCAGGGATGCACAGGCAGATCAGACACAATCTCAGGAAACAGACATTTTGGCCAGAATTTGAAGGTTGCTGTGAGTCAGAGCCCAGGTGCCATATGTTAGAAGCATTCCCTCGGTTAAAACCGAAAGCTTTAGAGTGAAGCTTAACTTGTTTTTATAAACTAACCTTGATTCTATTAGAACAATTGCAAATATTTCATGTTCTGGGAAGAAATCTGGAGAAGTGGTGTCATAATGTTTTCCTGTTCGCTGACAAGTCATTCAGTAGCCCTGTCCAAGATCATTTAAAATAGCCTGGAAATAATCAGAAGCGATGTACCTCTGCGGAGCACACTTGGAGGGTGCCTGTCGGCAAGTGATGTTTTAAACCCTGGGTTTGATTTAGACCTGTTGTTAGGTTCTTTATGAGAATTTATGTGTTTAAAAAATGTTGTCTGCAGAAGAGTTAACATAAATGGAATTTAGGAAATAGTGGAAGTTTCACATACAATAATCAATATTAATTCTATAGTTTCACTGATCTGTTCTGCTTGGTAATCAGAATATACAAACTTGACATCTCTCCCTCCCTGCCATTAGCTTGCTTTGTCAGTGATTCATCATATTTCGCATCTATGAAAGACCAATAATCTTAAATAGTGTCACTTAATCATATCTAATCATTGTAATTTTGTAAGAAAATCATTGGTGTAAATTTTGAGTGTGAAGTAACCATTGCATTGTTTATGAAGCTTTTTTCCCACTGCATTTCAGCATTTAGATTATTTTGTTAACCTTGGTCATACATGACATAAACTTGTAGAAATTATTAATTTTTTATTGCCTTGAAATCATAAGGAATACAATTGATCTTTGCAAGAAAACATTTCAGGCAGAATCCTAATATGATTATTAATTAAATTTATTTGTTTTTAGGAGTGTTTGAAAAAGTAAAAAATCTTGTTTTCAGAGAGTATAAACTCTATTAATGAAGAATCACTTTTAAACATTCAGCAAATGTCTTTGAAATAGAATAGATAAACTCTTGGTTTTTAAGATGACACATTCTGATCCTGAAGAGTGTAGCTAAGTTGACCAAGTAACAAAAACATTCACATCACAAGTGAAAAATTCTCTTAATTATTTGGTTGCTCTGAATATATACCATCAAATACATGGAAAGTTGGTATTATTTGATGACTAAATTGATTCACTGTTCACACTGTTTAATGTATTTTATGTTGCTCATATAGTTACAAAATCTAGCTCTAGTTCATAAACCATTCCAATGCAATGATTATTAATAGTCAACAGTGCCCCAGATACTAACGGTTTCCATGTTTATTGCCTGTTTTTTTTTTTTTTTTTTGTTTTTTGTTTTTTCCTTTGTACTGGGGATTGAACTCAGGGGCTCTTTACCACTGAGCTATATACCCAGACCTTTTTATTTTTTTCATTTTGAGACAGGGTCTTGTTAAGTTGTTGAGGCTGGCTTTGAACTTGCCATCCTCCTGTCTCAGCCTCCTGAGTCACTGGGAATACAGGGGTGCACCACTCACCCAGCATATTGCCTGATTTTTAAGGTCTTAAAACATATTTAGATGCTATTTTTGAAAATTTATAAGTTAACAAACTGAAATTTATGGAATATATCACCAATCACACACAGTCCATAAGTGTGAGAATTGGGATGGGAAACCAGATTTTTCAATTCTACCACACATTCTGCTTTCAATTAAGTATTCATGTGTGCAAAAAATATTTACCTAATATCTGTGTGTTCTGGGCACTATGATAAGCTTTAGCATAAAACATAGATGAATAAAATAGATACGGTGTTTCCTGACCCTAGAGTTAAGAATCTAGTGAAGAAGACAGAAAAGATAACAAATGATTGCCAAAAACAAGGTGAAGAATCAGGTTTTCAAAAGGAAGGAATGAGACGCTAACAGGAGCTCAAAGTTCCTCTGATGGAGGTTTGGGGTTTGGCATTTAAACTGAGGTTATAGGACTGTGAAAATAAATGGACAGGTATCGTCTAACTATCATTATTGGCGAATTCTGCATTTATGAATTTTCATACTCGCTAAAATTTATTTCACCCCAAACTCAGTACAGACTGTGCAGTTGAGGCAGGCAGGTGCAGGTGCAGAACATCATGGCCCAAGTCTTCAAAACAACGTTCTGTTTCCTCATTCACCTGCCTTATTGTAAACAGATGTCCTTTTCAAAGTCTATTTAATGCCACATTTTTCTAATTTTTGTGCTTTTTGCTGATGATCTCACTGTTTAAAATGACTCCCAAGCACAGCGCTGGCTGAAGAGCTGTGTAGCATTTCTAAGCCCAGAAGGCTGTGATGCGCCTCCTGGAGAAAACAGTGGGATAGCTAAGCATCCTCCAGCCATGAGTTCAGGAAGCATAATGCTGTTGGCTGTGAGTGCAGTGTTCACAAAATATGTTAAATAAGGTGTCTTTGACCAGAACCACACGTAAAACAAGGTTATGTATCAGTCAGTTGACAAAATCGCTCTGAGCACAGACTAGCAGAGACCTGCATCTCCTCGGGAGCAATGATTCCACATTCACTAACTCAGTGTTCCTGACTTTATTGAACTAAGCAATAGCAGGTATCCAGAACCAACAATGGATAAATAAATACCTGACAGCTGAAGTGCTGGGGAGGTTGTAGAGCAACTGGAACTCCCATATATTGCTGATAGAAATGCAAAATAGCACAGTCACTCTAGAAAGCATTTGCCATTTCTTATTAAATTTACACATCCATCCCATTTGATCTAATAATCCCACTCCTAGGCTTTTACTCATGTAAAATAAAACCATATTCACATAGCAATGTGTACATGAATGTTCATAGAAGCTTTATTTGTAACTTTCAAAAAAGTGAAAACAACTCAACTGTTCTTCAGTTGGGGTATGAACAAGCAAACTGAGAAACAGAAGTATATCAATATTGACATATTTATCAATGTGGGATGAATCCCAAATGCATTGTGCTAAGAACTAAAAAGCAAATAAACAAACAAAAAGTCAAAGACTCCATAATGTGGTATTCTATGGAAATACTATTCTTTAAAGGTACTATTATAGGGATAGAAAAGAGATTTCTGGTTGCCAAGGTTTGGAATAGAGGGATAAGTTGACTACAGAGGAATACTGGGGAAGAGGTGTCTTGTGTTAATAGTTATACAATTAAATGCTTTTTTCAAAACAAATAACTTTACACTAAAAATAGTTTTACCACATGTAAATTATATTTTAATAAGGTGAAAAATGGAGACCTGAAGGATAAATCAAATACAATTTTTCTGGAATTGGGGTTGTAGCTCAATGGTAGAGCACTTGCCTAGCATGTGTGAGGCACTGGGTTCGATTCTCAGCACCACATATAAATAAGTAAATAAAATAAAGGTCTATCAACAACTAACAAATATATTTTTAAAAAATACAATTTCTCTAGTTTACCACAGTAATATCAGAAACAGACATTAAAACAGTACCTGATGTGCTTTACTGTAGTTCTAGTTGAAAAGCTACTACTGTTAGAGTAAAATAAACACTATCTAGTCATTTATATTACATGATGAATTGAGCAATGTTAACTCTGAACATATAAAGCATGTTTTCTTTCCTCTTAAATTTAACATGGTGACAGGAAATAGTTTCTTACTGGTTTTTTGACAAGTGCTGAAATCTGGGAACTATAATTTTAATACATGCATTATTCATAAGAGGACAAAATTTTATTTGATTTGAATTATCCAGTTAAATGGCAGCTTGACCTTGGGATAATAGAGAAAACAAGACAACAGAGCAAATATGATAATATCACTTATCTTGCTCTTATATGATTATTTAATGATAGGCAATAGTCAGACATGGATGGTTTAGCTACTCATGCCCTTGGTAGTGGGGAGACCTGCCACATGACATTTTTGGGTATCTTCCAACTCTTGTAGTTACCTTTTTTATTCTTCCTTATTTATAATGGCTTTGCCACATTACTATATTTTAAGGAGTAAAGATGTTATAAATCAAATCATTGTTACATTTAGTTTATGAAAGTCAGTTTCATCATAGAACATGTACCTAATCTTTGGATTAATGGGTGAGTTGAGCTTTCTAAGACTTTTATTATACATATGCCTTTACAATAAATTCAATAATGCATATGAATAGTTTCTCAATAATGAGCATCTTACTTGTATCATGACATTCTGAAAATTATTTTAGCCAGCCTCAGCAACTTAGCAAGGCCCTAAGCAACTTAGTGATACTCTGTCTTGAAACTGGAAATAAAATAGCTCAGTGGTAGAGTACTCCTGGGTTCAATCCTCAGTACCAAAAAAGTAAAAAATAAAAAAGTAAAAATTATATTTTAGTTAAGCATGTTGCCCAAACATCTTAAGGGTATGTATGTACTGTGTTTTTTTTTTTTTGTTTTTTTTGTTTTTTTTTTTTATTATAAAATTGTAGACAAATGGGATACATGTTGTTTCTCTGTCTGTACTGTGTTTTTGTACAAATAAAAAAACTGTGTATACATCACTACAGTCACTTAATAAATGTATACAGCAAGCTAAAGTGCATTAAAAATTAAATGGCTCTATCTAAGATTATTGTGCTATCATAGCCATTTGTTAGGTGATTAAAGAAGGTAAATGAGATGCTATCTTATGTGGCATATGTTACAAAAATGATTTATGAAAAGAGCAGCAAGATACAATTGCCAATCATGAAAACCAGTGAAGATCTTTATCTTGTGCTTTTTCTGTAGAATAATGTGAATTATGAAATTCTGTGTTTTATTTTTTCAACATATTTGATCTTTTACTTGGAACCTTTTAGAAATGCCAGTATTAGCTTTCATATATTTTAGTTTCCTTGCAATCCTATCTAACATTCCATTATCAATATTTAGAGTAGTTTAATTATTCCAACATACAAAAATACTCCTCTCAAGAGTTAATTTAATATGTAGCAAGTGTTTCTTAAATGTACAAATGGCAACATTGTTTTCAAACAGGATAATTACAACCATGTACAGTATGTTTCTTCATTAGTAGTAATTAAATAATTTACTAAATTGTGCAATAATTCATAATGACACATGCTAACCCTGCTCAATTATAGAAGCTAGTGATAAAAGAATTTCTTGCACAGATGCCTAGATGTTATTAGAGTGGTATTTTTTTATTCCTGAAGAAGTTAACTTGCCATTTAAAAAATACTGGTTAGTGCTGAATTCAAAGAAAAATTATAAAAATTTTTGAAAGCCATAGCATAATGGTGGAATGTGTATCAGGTTTTTCTTAGGATCCCACCAGTTGCTAACCTTATGATCTTAGACAAGTCCCTTAATTTCTCTGTGCCCTCTTTACCTCATCTATAACATAGGAGAATATTGTTGGATGAATGAAATCTTTAAAAGAACATGAAATAAATGTGTGCCACAAAGCGAGTCCCAAGAGATGGTTAACCAGTAGGAGAGGGAGTAGCAACAGTATTGAATAATGATTGGAAACCTATTTTGATTTCAGAAAATTACCTGTGGGGACATAAGGTTTAACTAGATACTACAAATCAAATGTGAATTATGGAGTTTCTGAATAGAGTGCTTAATTTACCTTCATCCCACAGAATGTAGGAATAGTTTTTCATTTAAAAGAGTGGCGATTATTTTTTAATGTGAATCTAACATATTTAGAGGACTTTAACATTTTTATTAAAGGGAAAATACATAGTCAAGTCTATTCTTGTTTCAGTGCTCAAAACACACTGGCACTATGCAGGACTGGACATAAATAATAGATGGACTTCTGAGAGAAGAGAAAAGACTTCTGATCAGATGCTGTCAGCCTAGATGAATCCCATCCTATAAGCTGCAGCTTGAATGTGAGCATCAAAACCACTATTGACATGTGGCACAACTGTCTGAAATGTCAATAGTTATAAAATGAGTATTTCATAATGCAGAATAATTGATTACTCTGCTTGACTGAACAGGAACATATTTTCTCTGTGAAAGCGAAATAATGCCAGCGTTTGCTCCTGGAATGCTCCTAGCTGCGAGACTTGGATTTCCCAGCGAAGCCCACATTACTCTGCAGTCTTGATCATGCATGACAAAAATAGGGAAAACCATCTGTAACTGCTTATCTTTTCTCCATTATTTGAAAATATATTTTAAGATAGTTCTTTAAAAAATAAAATATGGCCTATATACGAAGCATCTATATTAATAGAACTGTCTCAGATAATTTTCAGAACTGAAATGGATGAGATACAAAATCAAATAACATTCAATTTATCTTGTTCATCCTAAAATGCTCTGCTTAGCTTTTCGCTCTGATGAAATAACACCCGTTTCCAGTTTTATTCTTCCTCAGTGTGCTGTGATGTGGAACTCTTTTGCTCTATGTGTTTTATTAAGTGTAATTTAACTTTATGACTATCAAACCAACTATTAATCCTTACAATAGACTATGAAATAGGCAAGCTGCAAAAAGATTTATTTTCTCGAGCACAATTCCCTTTTTCTGCTCTCAGTTATATTTTTTTTCAAAAGTCCTTCTCTGAATATGTATAGTTTGAGGTTCTCTGTACTGGGCACTATGAGGGAAGGCAGGAGAAAAGACTACAATCTACATTTAAGGCTTTCTCCCCTTTTGGTGTTATATTTTATGATACTGTGAACCTCCTCACTACTAGTTCTCCGTAAATGAAGAATGACATTTTTGTCTCTTTCTTTTACCTGTGTTCTGTGCTCCTTCCAAAAATCACTTCACTCCTGTTTTTACTCTCCTAGATTTGATTTGGCCTTTAAGATCTATCCCAGGTGCTACCTCCTCCATGAAATCCTTCTCATAAAGCTTGAGATTAACCCTGCACAGAGTAACCTAACTTATTCTTATTATGTAGCACTTTATTTCTGGAACACTTAGAATTTATGCCTCACATTCTGTCTTATGTTATAAGCACTGCATTCGTTTTCCTGCTAGATTGTAAGCTCCTTGAAGGACAGACAAATGTCTTGCTTTTTTTCTTCCTTCTTTCTGTCCTAGCACAGTGTCATGCACACAGAAGATGTTTAGTCATTGCTTATTGGATAAGAGCTTGCTCTCTTATAGGAAGAGAGGTAAAAAGAACCTGCCAGGTCACAAGTCCTCTTGGGCCTACAGGTAACTTAATCCTTTTTCCTCTTTGGATCTCCAATACTTAGCAGGTGTTTAATAAATATTTGTTTTACACACACACTACAGTTTGCAAATCATAGAAAGCTTAGCAAAATTACATACTGATAGTCATTCCAACAAATCTTTATTAAGGGTCAGTATTTCATGCCTGGCACAGACTCTGTGTGTATAACAATGTAGAGGTGGTTTGGGGTTGGTAGAAGCAGTTCCTGTTGTAAGTCCTACTAAGAGAAATGGCTCTGGGCTTTCTGTATATTGTCTAATTTAATCCACCTAGTGGCCCTCCAACACTCTCCTCTCCTTATTTCACATGTGATGAAACAAAGGTTTGCTCAAGTTCGCTCAGCCAGTGAGTAGGATGAAGGCTGGTCTTGAGCCCGACTTTGTCCAACCAAAACTCATTCTGCTATAGCATAAAGTTCAATAAAATAAAGAAGACTCCTTGGAGAAGTGAATAGAGATGGCATAGCAGAGAGAAAGGAATGACAGTGTTCTTGAAAGCAGATGTGGGATGTCTGGGTACAAGAGCCCTTTGAAGCCTGTTCTCATGCCCTCATTCTACAGGTGAGGGGCCTGGTCTCCTGAGATGTGAAATGACTGCTCAAGGCAAAATAGAAAGCTAAGGATGAGAATGAAGCTAGATCCAGGATTCCAGATTCTGAGTGCATATGTATTTCCTGTATTCCCTTAATTTAAAAATATCTGTTGCTTCCTGTTCCACTGCCATCTCTCATATACTCCACGGGAACTTGACAGAATGGAGGGTGCTCTTGCCTCTGGTTCATATCTCTTTGTTTGCTGCTTTGGCAGGTGTGTGTGTAGTGAGGCACCTGCTACCTACCTGTTCTTTGGAGCTTGCTTAGCTCTGTATGCCTTGTGAACTCTACCCTTTTCCTCATTGAGATGGTTACAAAACATGCACCACTTCTCTGAATTTCCTAATAGGTGAATGAAATACTTGGTTTCAGACATCCCAGAATCCCTGCACCACAGTCTCCCTCCTGCCAAATCTTTCACCTCCAACATTCCATTACATTAATAGTCACACTAATTATTTGCAGCAATCTATCAATTGAATGGCAATATGCTTGTGCAAACATTTTTCCAATGGGCAACACAACACTGTGCTCCTTTAGGAGTGTTCACTTACTCTGGGAATTGACTTCTATTGGGTTTTGAGAGCAAAGATCAATTGGATAGTGAGCGTCTCAAGAAAACTACCGTCTAGTTCTTGCTTGACTCTCCAACACAGTGCAGATACATAATAGGCACTCTTATAGTGTGGTTGCTGGTTGCTTATGAGAAATGTGTGCATGTGAGTAAGCATGTATAAATCAAAGATGTCTGGCTACCAAAATAGTTTATTTCAACATATTTCATGGACTATGCATATGCATACATGCATACAAATTTAAATCTACATCTATATCTATTTTAAAATCATGAAAAAGACAATCTATATTCATAGGATTATCCCTCCCCCTTAACACTCATAAATAAGAAGTTTCCCTTTCTTACTGGACACTGGCTGCTTTTGGACTCAAAACTAAGCAAAACTATGATCAATGTAGTTATGTTTGTGCTTTCTTTGTAGTCTCCTGAATAATTTTGCTAGAATGCTTGCATATGACCCCATTTGGTCTATAAGAAACCTCATCCCCTGCCTCTATTTTGGACAGAATGGTTCAACTCCTAAAGATCACAGTGTGGGATGGCCAAGGATTCAGCTGAATCAAGTTGCCTAGGACCACATTAACCTTCCACTGATCCCTTTCTTGTTCAGTTAGAAAGAAATTAATTGAATTAGCAAGCTGCCACACACTGGAGAGAGAGACACAGGGCTTGGATGAGACAGAACCAAAATGCTTTCTTTCACATGCATTTAAAACTTTAAAACCATCTTCATCCTAGGAGCTACTTGTAGACTTGGGATAAAGACGTTTTTCCCCAGTAGCATTGTATGTGTAATTCAGAGTGGTATATTATGAGATCAGACCCTTTTTGGTGAAAAACCAAATATATTACCATAAAGTCAAGTATTATTTCTTCTGAAAGTGGGAAGATTAGCACCAATTTACTAATGATACTTGATACTACAGTCTAGACACCTGCAAAAGTGCACCAGATTTCTGCCCCACCCCAGTAGGCATTTTGGAACAGGCTGGCTTCAGAAGTATCTCTCTATGTCCTTGCTAAGTGCCAGATCTAGTATGAAATCCAGCACACAGGGACACCATGTGGGGCTGCCACCATCTCTGGGGGACTTATGAAAATTACATGTGTTTATAAGTATCCTGTGTGCCTTCTCTTCCTGAGAAAAAGCCAACCAAAACATTTGAGTTGGGAATTAATATATAACACACCCCCATTCATGGTAAAGAATTCCCATCCTGTTTCGTTATCATGTGAGCAATACTATTTGTTTTCCTTTTTCAGTACACTTGGTAAAAAGAAAAAGATGGAAAGAATATACTGCTTAGCATTGTTTTCCCCCATAGTAGTACTTGAAGCCTTTACTAAAATCCAGTCGTTATTCCTACATACTTGTCTTACTTAATATTCTATCATATTTCATATTATTGTATGAGTACGGGTTTACTGAAATGTATCATTTATGGCTCTAATTCAGTGTTATTGAAAGTAGATATGGATCCTTTCATTCCTAGCTGATTTGTTTGGCTGGAAACTTATAATTTCAAAGAAAATTTATATTTCAAGTGTTTTTTTTTTTTTAAACAGCCTCTTATTTTTACTTTAAAAGTTTCATGAAAGTATGTGTTAATATAAAGAACAGTAATATACCCTGGGTTAAAAGCTGAAGACATTTAATAGAGGCATGAATTACAAATAGCATCTAGTCACACAGGAAGGTTAGGACTTAATATCTGAAATTCTGTTACTCATTAGTTGTAGGATGAGAATGAAATATATTTCTAAAAGGGCAAGGTCAGTATTACATTATCCTGGAAATGTCTTTGTTGAATAAATGTGTAAATATTTCAAATAAGTATTATGAGATTACATTTCTATTGGGGACATTTCTATAGGAAAAATAATTCTACTACTTGTAATTGCAGGAGCATATGTCACATTACATGTCACTCCCCATTACCGATTTCATTTGAAATGGTCTGGAAATAAATACTGATTACTAGTGATGTAAGACTATTTACCTTGGAGTCAGATGTCTGACAGCCAGGCTAGAGCTAATGGATTTGGTTATTTTCAAAGCATTATTTTCTAAAGCAGGATACTATTTTAAAGAAACAATGTAAATTCTCAGAGTTGTATATCCAAATTCATTTACATCAAGTATGGAAGAACATAACTAGGAACATGCAATCTCCGATGTTTTTTCATCCTTTAACAATATAAGAGAAAGGAAATTGTATCCAGGACCTACCAACGGGATAGCTTGTTCTTATTCTTCTTTTAGTTGTTAGTGCAAAGAAAATCAAGAACCAAATTTGAATGATGGTGTCCATGTAACAGGGGTGTTGCCTCACTGGGAGACATAGTTGCATCATGGGAACATGGTGTGATTCAATTTCATAATTGTAAACATTACAGTGGGTATGGTTAATTCATTTGAAACTCTTGTCCACTTCGCTATGGCTGGACAGCTGAGTTGACATGGGTAGGTCTTGGCTTCACACTTTTCATAATTTCATATTTTTGTGGTTTTATTTGGAAAGTATTCTGAAGGGGAAAATGTACTGAGATGGATTTATCTGAGATGAAACTTTTATTTTATTTTTTATAAAGCCACAGTCGGATTGAAAGACAATGGACTTTTCTGGCTTTCTAAATCAGAGCACTATGTAAATGCTTGGAAAACTTAATTTTGCTTATTTTGTCTTGAAAAGGGGTTGAGGGTGGGAAGTGTGTGAATATTTGTTTTCTACAGTGCTGATTATCTGCATGTGTTTTAAATTGTGGCCCACTCTGGCAAGGGCAATTCAGTTATACTGAAAAAAATATGGCCATCTAATATTTAAAAATAGCAATAGTCATCTAATATTTCAAGTTGTAAATGGACAAACCAACAAAAAAGAAAGCAGAAATGAAATTTTTTTGAAGGAACAGAAGTACAGTAAACTCTACTGTTGAGACTTTTTTTCTGTTATGTTCAATACTATAGACACACTTGCCAAAGTTTTAAATAATGCAGATTCTAGGTTAAATAGCATCTGAAATTCATGGTAAAGAGATTCATCTGTATAATAATAATGTCATAATTTATGTTTCCATAAGCCTAGCAAAAAAGGACTAAGCTTCATTCAAAGTTTGGAGGAAATTAAGTCTTACAAGTTAAAATTCACAAAGTTGACCTTTAGAAACTTTTTTTTTTCCCTGTCCAAAATACAATGTCTCATCTTTAGGGACGAAAACTAGAGCCCTTTCCACTTGTAGATGGCTTCCCTGGAGAGAGTGCTGGATATGACAAGCCTGAGAATTTAGTGGCTCAAATCAACCGGCAACTGGAGCTCATTTAGGTCATTCACATACAATTTTCTGCTCTTCTTCCAGGTATTGGTGGTCCTGAACGCGGGACTGAGGGCGGGGGAAAACCAGGACCCTAGATGTTGGTGTAACGAGGTTTACCAAGGGTTGGGAGGGTGGAGGTCCCCCGTCCAGGCAAGGCTTTTCCTGAAAGACTTACGAAGAGCTCACTCTCCTCTCCTCTAATAGGTCCCCAGTGGCTGCGTTTTCCACCTGCGTAGTGGAGGGGTACCTTTCGAACAGAACTGGGGCACTTTGCAAAAATAAGGGGAACTGCAGCCCCCCAGACCATACCCCTCTTTTCTTCCCCAAGTCTGGAATATTTATCACCGGCTAGGGCTCAGGGAAGGGAAGAAGAGAGTGGCGTCGGGTTGTGCGTCTCTAGCCCCACGGAGTTGGTGGAGAAAGTGGCCAGACGCGCGTTCCTCTAGGCGCTAAGCACAGAAAGCGCCCGGGCGGCCGCAGGTTACCTAGCAGGCAAAGATTAGGCTGGGGGCTTGAGCACCCGAAGGCCGCGCAGAGCCGGGGTGGGCCAGCCAAGCCGCCGCAGCTCACCTGCCCGCGGGGGCGGGGCGGGGCGCGGCGCTGGGGCGCGCCTGCCTCCCGCCTCCCGCCTCCCGCCCCGGGAGGAAGCGGAGGGGCGCGGTGTAAACAGAGCGGCGGCCGTGATGTCAGCCGGTCACATGGAGCCTCTTATGGCTCGGGATGGCTCTCGGCGGGCGGGCAGCTGCGGCAGCTGCTGCTGTGGCTCGGGCGGCTGCGGCGCGGCGGCGGCAGAGGGGGCTCCGGGGTCGGACAATCCGCTCTCCCTGCGCTCTCCGCACCGCGGCTTAAATGATGTATTTTGTGATCGCAGCGATGAAAGGTGAGCCCGGGCGCCCCGCCGGGGCCGGGTGGGCTGGCTGCTCGGGGGGGCGGGGAGGAGGGCGCGCAGGGGGAGGGGTGGGCGCGCCTGCCCGAGCGCACGTACTGCCCGGGGCTGGGCGCGGGAGCCCCGCCAGGGCCTTCTGGGCCAACGCAGCGGCGCCACCTGAGCCCGGCAGCGGGATCGGCCTGCCTCCAGTTAGGGGCAAAGGCGCACGGGCTGGACCCCCCCTTTTCCGTTTTCGCCTGCTTTTGTCAGTCGCCTGGGTCCGCCTGGCACCCGGCGGGGCTCCCAAAAGAAAGTTTGCCGGGAGTCGTCGCGCTTCGCGAAGGGAGGAAAGGGTCTAGGCAGCTGAGGCGACCGCGGCCGATTCCCAGAGCCCGCACCCCGGACAGCTCCGGCCTATGTGGGGGAAGCGCCGTGGCCAGGCCGGGCAGTGCGTGCGAATGGTCGCGGTGTCACCCTCGGGTCTGTTTAGCGACCCAGGCCTTGGGCCCTTGCTCCTTGGCGGTCCAGCGGCTCCGAGCGCCAGAGCTGCCGCTCGCCGGGGAAGTGCGGCGGGTCAGTGCTGCGTCCCGCCGCGGCCACTTCCCAAAGCGCGCGGCCCAAGCTAGACCCGCGCCTTGAGCTAGCCAAGACGCTCTCGGCGGTCGCCCCAGCCGCAGCGCATCCCCGCTTGATACTTAGGTTTGTAAATGGATGTGGGAAGGCAACTTACCAGCCCACAGGATTTACGAGCAGAGACGGAGATTAGACCACGGTGAGGGCAGACGTGCGCGGGTTAATCGCGGCCAATCCTGCGCGCCCGGCCTTACGCCCTGACCAGGACTCCTTAGCCCGGCTGGTAGCCGGATGGCAGGGGGAAATGGTTGGAGGGAAGACTGGTTCCAGGTGTTCTCAGGTGAAGAGGAAAGGAGCCATGACAAGCAAGTCAGGGAAGTTTCTGATAGGAAAGACAAAGTTTGGAGGTGTGCAGGAAGTCGTCTGTGCTGCCCTGAGAAACCGAGACACCCTCTTAGACTGTTGCAAACAGCCCCGGAAAAATTCAGCCCGCTCCTGCGTCTGCTGGTTCCGGGCTGTGGATAATCTGCCAGAGCAGCTTCTAGGCCCAACCGCCGGGCTTGGGGATTTAAGCCCCATCTGTTGACGGTAGAGAGGGCTCCCGAACGCCCAGCAATGGTGCAGACCCAGTCTGTGTTGTGGGTTCTGCCCAGCTGTGCCGGCGCCCAAAGCGCGTTAAATGTTTGCTAGGTTGGGATTTTGTTGCAATCCAGGACGAAGGACACAAGTTCGGTATCTAAACTGGGTTTACTTTCGGATCACCGAGCTTTGCCTTTCTTCACTAGAGATTGGGTGGCATCTCTTTTATTAATTATTAACAGGTCGAAACGTACTGGGCGCTAAGATGAGCTGCTTGAGATGAAATCTTTCTGTACGATGTGCCCCAAAGCAAATTTTCTGTCTATTCCCCTGCGGCTTGCGGGGGGAATGGAATTTAATCATTCTCAGAATATGCAACTGATACAGTGAAAGAGAGGAAACCTTCCCGTGATACACGCTCTTAAACATGTAAAATCATTTGGGAAGAAAAAATATTAAGAGTTCTTATCGAGTTCTTATGTAAAAGACATCTATTGTCTCTGTCCCCCTCCCCCGTAAAAAAACTTTCATGATGTTCCTGCATTTCATTAATCCTGTAATTGTAAAATTACTCAAATAGCCTTTGTGAAAACATTTTCTCCTATTTCCCCTTAACTTATAAAAGAAATTTTGTTAATTGTGAGGTGTCAATGCCATTCCTTATTTTATTTAGTATAATTTATGTTGATTGCAGAAACAATGAGAGGCTGAGACATTTTTAATTGATTTTCCCCCAATGAACAGTAACCCCCAAACAATAAGGAAAGTATGTTCTCATAATTTAATGTAGCTGTTACGTTGTACATGGGCTTTTGTTTTCATAGTTCTAGTACAAAATGAAGTTCTACAAAATATCCCTTACTAGTCGAATCACAAGAATCTTAAACATTCCCCCTCCCCAAAAGCTCTCATTCACACTTTTGTCTTGGGGTGACCTCTGGCTGCCATAAAATAACAGATTCATAGCATTGTGCTTTGAGAAAAGTAGCTTCAAAGTACTGGCAATGAAATTTTTCTATAAGCTCAGCTGCCAGATACAGCATGCAGTATCTGAACAATTAGAATATTTCATTCCCAATATCATAACATCCTGTGTTTTAGTGGAATTATCTTGCTTTGGTGCAAATTGTAACTGAAGAGAAAGAGTCTGTGGGAAAATGAGGGATGCTGTAAATGTTTCCATATCAGATTTAAAGGAAAAAAAAAAAAAAACCTGGCCCAGAATCATATTAAATACTTCCCTGCTGCCTCTCAGTTTTAATAGTTAAATTGGTTCCATATGTAAGAGTTTATGTAATTAGATTTTTCATGCAAAACAGAAACACTTTCTTGACAATATAGCTTTTGGGTATGAGGATGCATGTGGACAAGGGAGGAGAGAACAAGCAACCATAAAAGAGAAGGATTCTCTTTGTTGGCTGATTTACTGATGTTTTTAAATCAGGCCTTTTGAACTCACTAAAGAAGAAAATCCTTCCTCTGCGTTAGTTGTCAAATAAGTTTAGGCTTAAAGTGGTTTCATGCTTAGAAGTAATAAATCTTCATTTGAGCAACTCTCATCTCATCCTTCAGTTTTGTTTTTGTTTAATTAACAACAAAATTCCACTACCATTTGGATTGCATCCTGGGCAAACGGAAAGAGGCAGTGATAACATTTATAATCAGGGGAGCACTTGTTCTGCTCATCATAAAAGTGCATTGACCAAATGTCACCCAGCGGCCGAGCGCTGAAAAGAAATGTGGAGCTCCATCTGTCTCAGTGGAGTATATGTCCCTTTGCTTCGTATGAGCGCTCAGCCTGTGTTCATGCAAATGGAGTTATAAAAGTGAAGGGAGGCCGAAGGGGAATTTCTGTCCCATAATAGGTTCTTCCTCCAGCCTGATTCATGTTTGAATGCAAGACACCTTACCACTTTGAAAATACTCTACATTTTGGTGATTAGTTTTATGTCTAATTTTAGTACATATGATTTTACGGTTTTGAAGAATTTGCCTTTCTTTTTACTGTGCAAAATTTAGAGTCAATTCCTAGTCTCATTTTAAGCACCCTTTCTATAGTATCCTTTGAGATTTATGTCCCATTTATGGAACCTGCAACGGGTGGAATTGGGAGAAGGTGATGGCTGGATCTGAAAAAGAGAAAACCCAAATGGCCGCCAGTACTGAGCTAAGTGCTTATTTGGCAAGAAAGGGTCAGTTCTTTTAAATAGGAAAAAGTATGAATGCATTTGTGCATGAGTAGAGGGGAAACCTGGTTAGCCCATGAGGCAGAGAGTACCATATTCGTAGCCCCTTGGCTTTATGTATTTCAACCATATCACTTGAAATGCACAGCAACAGCATGCTCAAGTAAATCACTTTGCTGTCAACCTGTAATGAGAACCATATAATTTCTTAATGCTGCCCAGGTTTATAATAATTTATAAATAAAATCATTCTTTTGAAAATAAATACATACTATGTGATTCAAGTCTTGATTTTTAATACCTAGTAGACATAGTTCTCTAAACTGCGTATTCTCCCATCTTTCCCTCCTAGTCAAGTGAATCACAGTAAAAATGGGTGAGATCAGCAAATAAATAATTGCAAAGCACCTACAATAGCACCCAACCACTCTGTAATTTGCTCTGGAGAATCTAAGAAGATAATATTTATAACTAGCATTTTACTACAAGAAAAAGTTAGTGGATGGATAGATAGATCTGCAAAAGTAAATATGGAGTTCAGTTTTCTTCAAATTTTCTTAAATAATTTCAATGATCTGTAAAACCCCATGTTTGAAAGAAATCTTCTAAAAATATCTTGAAATAGAAATACATTCATGCATTTAAAATATTCACACCTTATTAGTTGAAATCAAGGCTACCTTATATAATTTATATTTGGTAATTTAAAAAATTAGACACATGGAGTCAGCAGCTTTGCCAATTTTGTTTCTCTACTTTAAAAAAAATTTTTGGAGACATCCATCAGATGAATCAGGTCTGAATTAATATTGGATATCATAGTCCACACATTGACTCTATAAAATGATTTATAACATCTTTGTCCCTAAGCTAGCCACTCCTCTGAGGACACCTCTCTTCCACCCTGGCCTTTCCACTCGTGGACTGAGAGATTCATTGTCAGGTTTTTGTATCTGTCAGTATTGTGTGTGGCAAAATAAAAAGTGCTTTTTCTGTAAATTGTCAAAGTGGTAGGTCCAGAGATGAGATCTGAATAATAGCATATGTTAGCCAATGGGCGAAATGCAAGAAAGTACCTGATATCTTTTGTTTCTGGATTTTCTTTTTTAAGTAAAACCTGTTAGCCCTCATCATCTTAATAGGAGATAATAAAACTTGAAACTTTGCTCCTGTGGCAATAAAGCAATGTTAAATTTATTCCCAAGGATTGCCAGTGATTTCATTTTTTGCTTTTGATTTTCTTGCCTCTGAAGTTTACTAGGCATTTCACAAATAGGATGATGATGTTAATCTGTATTTAGCTTGTGCTTTATGATTTACACACTTGTATCTCATTTAGTCCTCCCTGGAAAGTCACTAGTAATTTCATGTTCTTGAGTTGAAGAAACTGAGGCTCATGTGGGTTATATCCTATAGCCACGGTCTTCCATTTGATGCCTGGTGAAGCAAGGACCAGAACTCTCATTTCCACTATCTTCATGCCTCCCCCAGAGGAAGCTGTGAAAATGTCCTGGATATAACTTTGTCTCTAGTTAGTGGAAATTATAACTCTGGCATTTATATGGAAAAAATAGATTCAATTATGTAATACTTTGCTGAGCCTAATATCTTTAAATTACTCTTTAATAAAATCAATTTGGTACAAATGGGGTTATTCTTATTTGCTTATCATTAGCTCTCTTCATCCATGATTTTTACTAAGTCTGATTGTTATAAAAGGATCTGGCTGTAATGTAAGCATTACTTTCCTAAAGAATACAGAATACCGTGAAGTGCAGTTAACCTGTATAACCCATTACCATTATGATGCAATTGAACTAAAGATTTATCTATATGTTCCATTTATCTTTAGGCAAAGGAAACACTCACAAATACATCTTCTGATTTTAATATGCCTTTATGTAATAGAAAGCTCATGAATCCTTTGCTTATGAGTGCTATCATGTTTGTATCCATGACAGCCAAGGGGTATGATTATAGACATATTTTTGAGAAATTTGTTGTCTTTTATAAAATCACCTGAAGTGTAAAAGTTTCCAAGTAGATCTGCAAAAGCTCATTTCCCACTTGATAGGCACTTACATTTCTGATGTTGGATTGAAGTGTATTCGTCTAAAAGCAAATAAGCATTATTTCATGGAGACTCAGGGTTAAACCTTAAAAGTCACCAAGATAAATGTCCCATTGGCATTCGGGCCCTCTCCACAACATTCCTGGGAAATGATTGGTTATGCTTGAAGGCCTCTGATGATGGGAAGCTCACTATCTTTAGAGATAGCTTATTCCTTGTTGAATTTAAAATAAAAAGTCGTCTTATATCAAACATAAATCTCTTCTTTGTTCTTTTAATCCCTTGATTCTGATCCTTTCTTTTGGGGCTGTACAGCACACATTTAATCCATCTTTCAAATGAAAGACTATTTGAAGGCTAGTAGCATATAGTGCCTGTATGTGTGCGCATACCATAATATCTGTTGTCCTTGTCCAGTTTCTCTCAAAGTTCATGGTTCAGCTTTCCCACAATCTTAGTTTCTTCCTCAAACACACTTGAGTTTGTCCAGCACCATTTGAGATTTTGAGGTCGGAAATGGAACACAACTACCAGATTTGGTGTGATTCACTTGGAACTTAACTCATCGCATATTAAAGAGGAAGAAATTACTTATAGATAAAAAAAAACCTACTTTTTTTTTGTCTCATGACCTACCTGCCTTTGTGCTATCATTGTAATTTGTGAAAGTGGAATTTTGAACTGTTTAAGAATACTTCTAGTTCAACTGATGTTTATTATTAAATATCCAGGGAATCAAAAATATTGCAAAAGTAATTTAGGAACATTAAAAGCATTTGTGTGTTTTTGTTTTTTGCTTTTTGTTTTTTTTTTAAATTTTGGGCAAGGTATTGTTAGAGCTGAGATAAGGCTGCCCTCTAGTGGTTACTTGCTTACTGAAAACTAAAAGCCATGATGGTGCCAGTGAATTTCCCATCAGGCTAGTGGAGAAGGTCGAAGGTTGAAATTATTTTCTCAGTTGCTTCAGGGCATTCTTCATCACATTCAAAAGTTTAATTTGTTGTTTTACAGTTATTAGAAATGTCACCATGAAGAGATAAAAAGTTAAAAAACCCTTTTAAAGTTTGGAAGAAATAAGGAAAGTTATTTTAAAAACTTAAGCTAGGTTAAAACTGATTTATGAAATTGTTTGTTGCTATATTAAATTTAAGTGAGCTTGTTTTGTGAGTAAACACTGTCATGACCTGTGTAGTAACCCTTGTACTGTTTTGAAAGTTGCAACCTAATTCTCTTCCCCTAACTTGAATATTTTAAAATATATTCAAAATGAGGTCATAAATAATTTCATCAGAGAATTCCAGCATTTTTCCTTCTTAAATCTAGAACTTTTTTTTAAGGTAAACAATTGGACATAAGTAAACTACTATACCTCTTTTGGGCAGTGAAACTGTTTTAAATACAGATGCAGAAACAACCCCTTAGTTTCTGAAGACTTAGATTATTCAGTACACTTTCGTATATACCATTTTTCTACAAAATCAAAGAGTAAATGCCATGTTGGCCTTTTGAGCATAATAGGGTTTATGCTTTAAAATGCTGTAGAAACATTAAATTTATTGGCATAATTTTGAGGATAAATAGGAGTGAGTTGTGAGTTTGGATTTCAGTCCTGTGTCAAATGTGAAACAATCATAAAACAGTTTGATTTTTATATAGGACTCAGAGGAATAAGTATTGCTCTTCCTATTTCCTTAAATCTCATTTATCTCTGGTGCTCCACAGAGGTGTAAGAAGGCAGGTTTGCATAAATTTTGCATTGCTCATGATGGCAAATCCTCTGATCCAAGCTAGATTAACTAAGTTCATGGCAATGAACAGTGATCGCCAGGATGTTGAAGGATGACATGCTCACTTACTGCTACTAGAAAGATGAAGTTGAATCTTTTCATGAAAAACAAGAGGGGGGGAAAAAAAGCAAGGAAACCCTGCTATTTTGCCTTTTCATTATAGAAATGAAGTAGTGGTTCAGAAGTGAAGACTTGTGGTTTAGTTTAGATCAGTTATTGAAGGGAACCGTTTTTTCAAACTGCACCACCCAGAAGTGTGATTCTTGCACCACATGAGAAGTATTCTTTTTCACAGAATGTTGTTTTCATTTTTCGCTTGTTGTATTTTTCCTCCTTCTTTTTATTTATCTCACTTCAGATCTTCACAACCCTGGGTAAGCATTTATAAACTTGTCTCAGCAAATACTTATGGGCCTATTCTCTGCTAGGTAATTCCGGTGTCACCTGTGTACTTTTAAAATAGAGCTAAGACACCTTTCTCCTGATCAAGTGTCTTCAACGATGAATCAGCATTTTAAAAAATGCATTGAGAAATTGGTATCCATACTTAACTAGAGAAGGCTGCATGATGACCAGGGGCTTATGGATTTGCAGTTCCTATGAGCTGAATGCCATTTAAAACAATCAAGATTTTGTAGCATGCAAAAGAATCCAATGAAATGGTAATATAATTTAATAAAGTCAACCCTTATACTTTCATGTGAACATGATTTCTTCCAAATAAGCCATGAGTTTGCTCTAAATGCCTGCCTAAAACCGTGTTTTTTGAAATTGTGGAGTATAACCCACAATTTCAGAGAGTGTGTTAGGAAGACAGATGCCTACCAGGCATGGTAGTGTATGCCTATAATCTTATATAGGAAACTGAGGCAGAGAATTACAAGTTCAAGGGCAGCCTTGGTGACTTAGCAAGACCCTGCCTCAAAATTAAATTTTTAAAAAAAGACTGGGGTTGTAGCTCAGTGGTAGAGCACCTATGGGTTCAATCCCAGTTCATTCCTTTCTTTCTCTCTCTCTCTCTTTCTCACACACACATTCCTAGGTTCCACTTGGAGGGAGTCTGATTCTGTCAGCGTAGGGCAAGGTGAAGGAAGGCACAGATTTAAACAGGATCCCAGGTGTCTTTTGTAGATAGTCCTAAATGCCTCGCTTTGTGAAACCCAGTCCCAGGCTGGTAGAGTTGGAACTGGCAGTGGAGTCCTCTGGTCCTTCAGTGGCTCCCAAATATCTCTGCTCTCCAGGGTAGATGGGGAAGTGTTCAGTCTACACAGGTGCTGCTTTCAGTTGGTCTGGGACACGGCAAGGATCTGCATTTAAAAAAGCTCCTCTTTTGATTGTGAGGAAACCACTTCTCTGGTCTAACCCTCTCCCCTTAAGAAGGAAGAAAGTGAAACTCAGAAAGGTAAATGGTTTTAGGGGAAACACATACTTCCCTTTAATCTGCTGAAATCTCTTTTCAGAGTGGAAGAGATGTCCAATGTGAGTGATTTCTGCCTTTATTTGGATATTGTTCACACTTGAAATGTTTTTCTGATTACTTTGGCCTTGTTATCAGAGTGTAGGAGGAAGTAAACTGTTACCCCAAATCTCTTACCCCAAATGGCCCAAACAGGGGAGGATCCTAAAGCTGTTTTGGTGCTGTTAAGTGCCTGTGATTTCTTCCAGGCCCCATATTCCTCTCAGGATAAAGCCTTGTTGACCAGGAGCTCTGGCTACCATGTGACATAGCACAATGCATTCTAGCCCTCACTGCCTCCAGGGCTGGGTCTTGCCAATATTGTGACCACTAAATGGGGGCAGGCCATGGATTCTACCGCAGGATTCAAGGCCAACTCCAGAGGAAACAGTGATGTCTTTTCTGTTACTTTTTTAAGCAACAAAGTACAGGTTTCATTGCCCTCCGGGCTCCTTGGTGCTTCCTACTGACAAGATGACCCTTCTCAGGCATGAGTGCCTGGCTTGTATCTGCCCATGTCCAGGCTCTGGAGGTGGGGGCATCCAAACAAAGCAGATAGGCCTGCCATCATGCAGCTTGGATTCTAGTGTGGTAAAACAGATAGAAGCAGAACTGCTCTGGGCCGTGTGTAGGACCACATGCTACGTTCAACCCTGCATGCCAGCCGCTCCTGCCGTGGACTTTGGTGGCACTGTTCCATTATTGTGATAGCTTCAATGCTGGTGGCTATGAGGACAGCAGCAATCATGGCAGCCTTCATCTCTGGCCTTGCGAGTGTACATTGTGGTGGAAAGAGGTAGGCAATATTTAAGGAAATATATAAATGAACAAGATCCAGTGACAACAGTGAGGGCAAGATAAAAACAGTGTTGATGACTTAGAAATCATTATGGCTTCATGGATGAACATCACAGAACTAAATCAAAGAATTCTTTTCCAGTCAATGGTGAATACCCTGTAGTAGACCTAGAAGGGAGTTTAGAGGTCGTCTGATCTCTTAGGTCCCAATCTTGTCAATAGAGAGCTTTAAAACAAATACCGAAGCCCAGACCCCATTAGTGGATGTCTTGATGGATTGGTCCACAGTAGAGCTCGAGTATTGGTAATGTCTAAAGCTACACAGATGATTCTGGTTGAGAAACCTCTCAGGTCCAACATGCCTATTTTGTACATGAGTCACCTGGCCCCCAGTGTAGCAAAATGGTGTCGAGTAGTAGAAATCTCCTTGTGTGGGGTGGGAGAAGATGAAGACATGGGTTCTCATCCTGATCTGTTGTTCCATAATTGTTGGGTTACCTTAATTGCTTAGTAGGTTCCCCTTTGTAAAACTGTAGTATTCGATGTGATAGTCATGGAGATCTCTTACAGCTCCACCATTCTGTTAAAATGTTAGCAAGAAAATGGGCTGGTTCCTTGGTCAAGATGTAAAAGAAGCAAACAAATGCCTCTTGGCTTCCTTACTCCTTGTCTCAACCCCTAATTGCTATAGGTACTTCAATCAGCTAATCAGTTCCTTTTGCAAGTGAAAATTTAAGGTAGAAAGAGGTAATTACTGTATGCTGACTATTTAAATAAAATTTAAAACACGAAAGCTTTCATAAATATTAATAAAATATGCCCAGACTTAGTTCTGGTAAATTATAGTCATAGTTTATTTATCAAATTCTAGCCTAAAGCTTTTTCCATTTTTGATGGTTGAGTTAAAACCAAGGAGATGGGGAATGGCTTACAAATGGAGAGCCTGTAATAGCCTTAACCATTGCACACCACAGTAATTTTATTCCTTACCAAATATTAAAGGCCCAAAACCTAAAGAAATTGAGTGTCTCCTAATCTATTGTTTGCAATTTATTAGCAAATAGGAATAGTGTATCCCCTGTGTTGCAAGCTTATCGTAAGAAAAGAACAGAACTAAGCTCTAGCATGAAAAAATAGCATTTTACTTCCTCACTGGAGGCCTGGTATCTCTTAAAACTTGAGTTTCATTGAAACATTTATTCAAAAAGATAGCAGTTCATTATAAACCAGCATGGTGTGATGTAAGCACCTTATTTCTTTTTGTGTGGAATTTCCCAGTGGGGTTTGATGATATTCAGCAGTTCCAGAAGTGATAAAATAATTTGGAAAGAAAATCTGATGGGAGCTGGCAAATGAAATTAGAGCTGTATCTTTTCCAATAGAGATCTTTATAGATTAACATATTGCCTATTTTTCTGTGTGTATTTAAGAAATCTATACACTGTATACACATCCACATGATTGCCTTAGACAGAAGATTATGAAAAATGTCAGCCTCTAACTTAAGTTGCATCCATGATAGCAAGCGACTTTTGAAAATAATACTGTTTAACAAAACAATTGGTCGGGCTGGTAGAAATCTATTTCAAAAGCAATGTTTCTGACCCAAGCAAAATCATGTAACAGAAGTGTTTTGTTTCTACCACTGCAGAGAAACAAAGTTGTTTAAGATGACTTAAGATGTCTCAAAGTTTTGGCAGCCTTTCTAAGTCCCCTGCTGCTCTTGCATTCTGAATCCCTTTTGAAGTGGCTTGGAAGTTTCTATGTGATTTCAATGGCTGCTTAGGAGAAATATTGGCTAAACTACTCATTTTGACTGTTAAGATGGCTCAAGTGTTTTCAGAATGTTTTCATTTGCTAGAAATATGTTTTGCACTCAAACTTCTCTTGTTGAAGAAGGTTGGTTACCAGCCATCTGATGATGCCTCAGGGTGTTTACAGAAAATGTGGGTGCTGTAGTTATATTTGAGCACAGCCCTTCCCCACCAAAGATAGTGTGGTAATCAGCAGGAATGTGAAAACATGTATTTAAGGATTGATGCTTGTAAAAGTGATGCTGTAAAGAAACATGGTTGTTCAGATGTAAGATGTGACTGACAGCTCTCCTTGTAGGCATGCTAGTAACAATAAAGTCTCCAAGTTCAACATCAAAGCGATCACAGCTTACTCCACCAGTGACTTGCACATCAAAGGGGGAGCACAAGACAAAGGAAGTGCACTGAGGTATGTTTCTGCCTCATAGCCAGATCCTCAGGGGGAGCTCCCAGAGCTCTTTTCATGAATGCAAAGTGATTTTTGCAGATCAGTGTCTTCATTTCATAAATGACCAGGAATATAAAAGAGGGCAAATGAGCACTATAATTGCTCCCCATCACTTTGAGTTTGGTTAGGAGAGATTCATCATAGGAAAGCTTGGTCTCTCTGGCTTCCTTCAGTAGTGAATTCTGTACCAGCCTGGGCAGTTCCGACTTCATCTAATGTAGAACATGGAATTATTTACAAAATAAGAATGTATGAATTGAGGGTATTTCACATTGGTTGTTGGGAGTTATGTTTGACATATAAAGTTGGAGGAGTTTGTGGAATTATGCCTGTATTTTGTTTTGTTTTGTTTTTCCCTCTCTTGTTTGCTTGCTTTTTAATTTTTTCAAATTAACCTTGTGAGTAGATTTTTGCTGAATCAGGTGTGCATTACTTAGCAGGTGTGTGTGATAATGAAATTTAACCTGTTAAACCGGCTTTTCATGAATCACCATATCTGTGCCTCAGTTCTCTACCTCAAATCATGTGTACGCCAAAATGCCCAAAGTAGAACAAGAGTCTAGAATTGACCTACTCCTTAATATTAAATTGAAAATAAAACTCACCATGCTCATATTATGAGGTGTTTTTTTTTTTACGCTTGCCTTTGAAATTTAAAGTTCTTTTATATTTCATCTTCAGTAATTTACTCATTTTTAAATGCTATTGAAAAATAGTAGTGCTCTACATAGTCATTAATAAATACAAAGCAGCTTTCTCAAGGCTCTGGAGAGACCTAATAAACACAACTGTGTTACTAATTGATGCTATACTGAGCTGACAAAAGTAGTGCATTGGTAAACAGAAGTTAGAAAGCAAGAAGTTAAAGAACTATAGGGGATTATGTAGACATCAAGGGTTGGAAATTATAATAAGGCCTCTTTAGGGGAGCATTAATTTGCATGTGGCTGAATTAGGACACCCAATTATTTCTGAGGACACTACTAAGAACTCATCCAAAATACCCCCAAAATGAAAGGTTTGGGAGGGTGGAGAGTTAGGTGGAATGAAGGGTGTCCAAGCACATCATATTTCCTGTAACTCAAGGGAGTCTGTTAGTTGTCTCAATAGCACGTTAGAAGAGCTTTCTTTGTTCAAGAGAAAAATGCTAAAGAAATCAGGGGTACCCTAATTTCTTTGTTCTACACAGACAATTTACGTTGAATTATCACAATGGAATTTTTTTATTAAGGCAAGGAGAGCAGGAGGTTGGAGACAGAAATAAACCTTTTAAACCTTCTTTACCTGAACCCCATAAGGACACAGCATTGAGAAGATTAGAGTGTATTTAGAAGTCCTCTGTGTGTGATCCAGGGATGCCAAGGGGTTCCCAAGTCCCTCTCAGGAGTTCCAAGAGATGAAAACTACTTGCATAAGTATACTAAAACATTATTTGCCCCTTTTACTATGTTGACTATTAGCATTAATGGTGAAAAGCACTGGTGGGTGAAACTGCTGGCCCCTTAGCAGGAATCAGGCAGTGACATGAACCTGTGCTAGCAGTTAAGTTGTCCTTCATCACTGTGCACTTGCTGATTAAAATAAAAAAAAGAAAAGAAAAGAAAAAGAAAGTGCCAGTTCCATTGAAGAATAACCTTGATGAAGCGGAAAAACTAAGTTTATTGAATTTTGACCTTTGAGTACAGTCTTTTTAATAAGCTTTGTAACAAAATGGAAGTATGCAGAAAGCACATCTGCTCCATACCATGTTTGTCTCCAGGGAAAAGGCCTCGTGCCACTGTTTGAGAGCTGAATGAGCTGCTTTTTTAATGCAATGCCATTTTTGTTACTAGAATGACTGACTGTAGTTACTCAGACTTGGGTATGTATCTTTATTTTCTCTAAAATGAAATAAATGAGCCTGCTGTTTCAAGAAAAACAGTTGGCAGTATTTATTGCCAATAAATTCAGTATTTCAGGCAAAAATTAGAATTTTAGAAGACTTGTATCCAACCCCAAGAACTTGAAGCTTCCAGATACTTAAAAACTTTTCTGATGATGTGGGTGGTGATATTAATCAGTATGATTCCTTGATATAATCACATCTGATGATGGAATGTGTCAACATTCAAAAATGTTACCAAACTGAATGAACTAGTAGTTTCCATGTGACCAGAGGAGGATATTATAAAAATGTGCATGGGTAAAAGATTTATACCAAGTGTATTTGAATTTAATAGAGTACAAATGTCACTGGTAAGTTTTTAGGTTCCTTGTTCTAACTAACCTTTAAGAAATTATCACTTGTTAGCTTGAGTATAGTGTTAAAGAATTTCCAACATTCTTGAAATAATCTTCCTTTTCCAGCTCTATGTATGGATAGGTTTTTTTTCACATATTGTCAACTGAAAGATACTAACATAACAGATTGAATATAGAAGCAGACAAGGTAACCCACTTGTCTTCTGTTGAGCCAGAAGTGAAAAAGATTTGTAACTATGTCAAACAGTGGCATTCTTTTTGCTACCTTTTTATTGAAAATGTTTATTTTTTATGTTAATGTGTAATGAGATTATTAGTGCTACTTTAAAATAAATTAAGTAAATATTTTTAAACATTCCCCATTTTAACTTCTAACACGGTAAATATACATATGTATATTTCACATAAACAAAATCTCATTTCAGCTTTTAAGAGCATGAAAGGAAACAGAGACCAGAAAGTTTGAAAACTGATGCTCTACAGTTTATTCCAGGAGACATAGTTAGAAGATTCTATGACAAAGCATGAGGTAACAATCAGAGAGGCTTTAAATTTAGACAGACTTGTCAGCTTAGCCATAAATTATTTATTAAACAGAGCACTTTCAAACATGAATTCAAGAGTAAATCTAATCCTCATTTTCTTCATCTTTACCATCAATAGACCAGAATCTTACTATTTTCAGCTTTTGTTGTTCTATTTATTAATATATCAGAGATCTAGTGTAAAATTTTGGTTTCCTGAGGATTTATAGTTTATCCATAATCGTCTATGACCTATGTTAGCAAAAACAGTACTAGTAAATTACTGCTATTTTACTTTTTGGTTTGGACTTACACAGAGGAAAAAATATTTTACACAATTAGTACCATTTGCAGAACTATTCCAACTGGTAGCTGTGAGACATTTGCCACTAACATAGGCACTTAAGGGAGTTTTATGATTATGCAGTGATGGGAAGACCTGGCAGGCCCTGTCACCATGCATGTGGTGGTCACCTTCATACAAGGTATACCATTCACTTTCCCTCCAAACTACCTTATGGGGGAAGTGTGCCCAGATATCTGTTGGCATATGAACTGTAACAAGAAGGCTGAGTCCTCAACTAACTCCTGATACACTTGGCAGAACCAGTTCCATTATATTAATTAAATGCATAAAGACTTAACTTTCCCTGAAATTTTTTATGAAAAATAGCATGCAGTTAGGAAGCAATGCCCAGATGCTTGTTTTTAATTTTATAATCACTTTGTTGGCATCTGATATATAGAAGCTTACATTGCCCTTTGTAGCAGGGCATCACCTCCTTGTTGTTATCAAATAGGGGGCACACAGGTCTTGTGTTCCATTTGGCTTCCTATCAAAAGACTGTCAGTGGAGTGGGAGTAAATGCCCGTTGGCACATGCTGCATTTCCAGGGTGTTGCTCCTGCTGCTGCTAACTAAGAGAGGAGTCGGTGCCCCTGAAGCCTGATCAATCTCAAAGAAGTGAGATCTCTCACTTCTTGCATGTTTTTATTAGTCAGTTAAAGGAAGAGGCCGAACGAAGCACATGCGATGTAACAGGCTGTGCAATGGTCCGTAGCCAACCTGGCCGGGAGAAAAGCCCTTCATCTGTGAATCTGTGCAAAATCAGAAGGGCTGAGGAGAATGAGCTCACCTAATTTCAGGACAGCTCACAGGGTAATGTGGAAGAAGGATGGGTGCAGAGAGGAAGGAAAGTAAAGCCAGTCGTCCTCTGTCCTTGGGAGGACTGTTAGGAAGGCAAAGCTGAGGAAACCCTGGCTTTTTCAAGGGTTAGAGAAATAGCTACGTGCCTGCTCATGACTAAAAAGAAAACAAAACTTCAAACTTTCCAACTTGGAAAATAAAATTCCAAATAATTATCCTCTTTGAAGTAAAGTGGATTTTTTTTTCTTTTTAAGCATTATATTTTATTAAATTTCCAGCATTTTTCTGACTTAAAATAATAAATTTCATATACTCAGTTTTGTATTATTCAGTGGTTTTGACGAAGGCATTGAAAAGTATTCAAAAAACAAAGGGATCTGGGAATGCTCACTCTGAAAATTTATCAGCTTTATGCCTGGTTCTGTATGCATGTTGTACTTTGCTGTAAAACTTACTCAAAGGTAGGGGGTGTTCCTAAGTAAGATATTCTCAGTACTGAGAATAGATTCAGCTTTGAAATTTAATAAACTTTTTTTTAAATTCTCAATTCCTTTGTACTACCACTTCACAATGGTAAAATCAAATCCTCTACCTTACTACAGAGAAACTAAAGGCATTCGTGTACTTTAAGTTGTGTGTGCAAAGCTACATCTCTTTATCATGAAGACCCAACTACCCACCTTTATTTTTTCCTGTTTATAGTCATTGACTTTGAATGAGCTGCCAGGTAGGTGGGAAGGAAAAAAGTGAATCAGAAGGTATGGGACGTCATCACAGGAACTGAAAAGTCTTCTGAGATGCTCTGTGTGCACGTTCTAGCTCAAGGACAAGTTCTGCCAGTAAAGCTGGCCTCAGCTAACTGGGCTGTTGTCAAAGATGTTTCCTCCTCACAGCTTGCAGGGGTCCTCAGCTGAGGACAGAGTTGCACCATCACCCCATGAATGGCAGGGTATATCTCTCCAGCCCTCCTCTTGTCCCCAAGCCCAGGGTTATGGTCTGTGTCCCATTATGTCTGGTTCTTCCAGATTACATGAGGTAAATGAATAACAAAGACTGTAAGAAACTTGGCATAGATATAAGAGCAAGTATGAATTTGGAAATTTTTCCAAATATAAGGTGTAATTCCCAGAAATGCTACATATAAGCCAAAGGAACTTGGGTAAGGTATATAACCTCTCTAAACCTGTTTTATCATCTGTAAAATAAAGATAATATCTCTACCTCAAAGGAAAGAAGTAAGTGACTCATGGATGGCACTTAATACATCTCACAGGGAATGAGAATTTAGAATACAGTAGATATTGAACAGGTGTTATGAATATCGTCATGCTCTGGTACGCATGGGGAATGGTACCCATCACATACCCAAGTTTGAAGTGCAGTGATGACTCCATCCAAGCTCATCTTAGCTGGCACTCATTGTGCCAGTGCCCAAACCTATGTGTCCTGTGACCTGGTCAGATGGGGGCTGATGGGAGGAGAACTTGGCTATTTCTCATCATATAACATAAGAGGCCTCTAATCCTACATCATCCAAGCCCTGCTATTGTAACCAGTATTACGTGTTCCAAGCCTATCATTTGTAAAGCGCTTTCTCTGTGCCAAGCACTGTGAAATGGATTACCACGTTTAATACTTACATTAGCCTTTCATCCCCCTTTTTACAGAGGAGGAAGCTGAGACTCAGAGAGGCCGAGCAACCAGGGCTAGTGTGTAGCTGCAATTTGAGGCAGAGTCTGACTGACTCCAGGGCTGGGCTCACTCCTCTGCTGTTCTGACCCAGTGGCCCCAGCACCACAGGAATGTCACAGAATACATTGTTTCTGGTTCTGAGGTTAGGCTGGGGACTCCTTCTGAACACTTCAGTGGAGACAACATACAAATAGAAGTTTATTAAGCATCTGATGTATACGAGGCACCGTACAAAGTGCTAGGACTCTGGGATAAAGTGAAATCATGATATAGGGTGAATGCCAGATTAGAGCAACACAGGATATGACAGAAGCATTTTACTGAGGAAAAGCCCTCATCAGACTGAGGGTTTAGGAGTAGCTTTTTGGAAGAGGTGAAGGGTTAACTGAGCTTTGAAGAGAAGGAAGGTTATTCCCAACAAAGGGTAGAGCCTGTGAAAATTCTCAAAGGCTAGAGAATGAGAAAGGTAAGTTTGGGGAGAGCAAGAAGTTCAGTGTGACCGATAGGAACTGCTGGAAATGAGGCATCCAAAGGAGGCCAGCGGGGTTCAGACCATGAAAGGCCTCACTGTCATTCCAAGGGAGTTGTTCGTTACACCAAAAGTGATTGGAGGCTACAGAGGAAGGTTGCCAAATATTTTTAAGGCACAAGAACTCATTAGGGACCATCAGATGTTCTCAGTATCTCTTAATCATTTCAGGGATGGGGGGAGGAGATTTTTGGATGCAGCAAAGGACCCTTCTCTGACATGACTGGGTGTCGGTGTCGATGCTTTGCCTCTTGTATGCCGTTGAGAGATGTATGAAAGACATCCGCCACAAGCCTCCTTCAATGGATTTTGCACTTTGCTTGTTATAAATTGATTCAGGGACTTCATTATGATGTGGCAAAGATGAATGGGGCAGTAGTGTTTTGGCTTACGCTGCCAGGAGGAGGGAAAACAAGTTTCTGTGGTACCGCAGTTCAATCACGCTGCTTACAGAAGCAGGACCATGAAAGGATGGAGGAGTGTGTCTTTGATACTAGAAACCCTGTAGCCCTGTTGGTGCTACAAGCGAATGCTTAAATTAAAGGTTGGAGCCGGCTTTCAAGTATTGACTATCGAGCAAAAAGCTCAGCCCACACTCATGTACTTACTCAGGCTTGTTAAAATAAAAATACACTCTGGGCTGAGCTCGTGTCACAGCCGGCGTAATTATTACATTGAAGATTGGTGTTTGAATTGGAGCTGCTGTAGCACACGTTTATTTAAAGATATGCTTGGTAATTTAATACATGTTAGTCAGGACTTATGCCCAAACCATGAAGAAGTATCATTGCCAGCTGCCTCTCAGGTTGTTTTTCCTCCAGGTATTCAAGATAAACACTTGGAACTTGGCAAATTTATCCAGAACAGAGGTGGTTTGACTTCCTCCCCACAGGGCTTAACTCCTTCTGCTCTTGTCTACTCCCAAAGATGATGATGGCATTGACCTCATTGGATTATTTTCAAGATGAAATGAGATAATGAATTTAAGGTAGTTGGTCCATTAGTAAGTGCTTCAAAAATACAGTGCTATCATAGGTATTATTTATAAATTTTTATAATGGCAGAAGGGAGTATGACTAAAAAGCCACTTTTTTTTTTTTTCTTGCTAACAGTGGTTAAAGTAGGAGGATTCATCTGTGTAGCATCACCATGAATTTGCTAACCCCTTTGGGTTATACTTGTTGAGCATCCCTAATCTAAAAGTAGAAATGCTCTAAAATCTGAAATGTTTTGAGAGGGGTATAATTTGGATTTTGGAGAATTTCAGATTTTCAGATTAGGGATGCTCAACCAGTAAGGTTTATGAAAATATTCCAAAATTTGAAGAAATCCAAAACTTCTCTGGTCCCCAGCATTTCAGAGAAGAGATACCCATCTGTACTCCCCATCCTTCTTATGGTTAGATATGGTCCACGTATTCACGTGTTTAGGAAAACTGTGAAAAGCTATGCATAGATAAGGTATCATGCTTATTCTGTGATTGATTTCTTCTGAATTTTCTTCCCCTGACATGAGTTTCTAAGTGGGTCTCAGGTCCTTGCCTCTTACAAGCCATGTGAAATCCAGGATAGCATCTCCTTTAACAAACGAACCCACTTATACCCACTTACAGAACTGCTTTATATTTAAGGCTGCTCAACTTTGATATGTAATTTAAGCCCTCCAAATTCAAATCCATGCATTTTATAGAATGTATGTGATTATACCTGGTATTTTGCCCATAGACCTGTAGAATCTGTGCACAGAATTTAGCTATCAAGCCTTCTCACATCTTGGAGTGCTGGGGCATTTGAACTTCTCCTATGGGCCCTATAGTATGTTCTGGTATGGTTAATTTTTATTTATATAAATCACTCTCACATCCCATCCTTTTGTAAAAATTGTTACTTTCTTAATGAGATAACAGAAAGGTGGTAAGATCAACTGATGTGTTGGCCTAATGTTCTAGTAGTGAATTTTGAAAATTTCCTAATCAACAGTGTGATTTTCATCATAGAATGTGACATAGTGAAATCAACAGTCCCCTAACTAGTTGGGCATTTTGTACATATTAGAACTGTAGAGAACAGAGAAGTTATCTAGTCCAGTCTGTTCACAATAAAGTAGTTTGGAGATTAAAAGGCAGGCCTTAGATGACTAGGACTGAAATCAGAGTCTCTTCATTCCTCTACCATGATTTTTCCATAGCTGATACTTCTTCTAAGTGCTACCAAGAGTTTAGATGTAATATTACTGTATTAAAAAGCACCTTACGTGCCAGGTGCTATGGCACACACTTATAATCCCAGCAGCTCAGGAAGCTGAGGCAGGAGGATCCAAGTTCAAAGCCAGCCTCAGCAACTTAGCAAGGCCCTAAGTAACTTATAAGACCTCTCTAAATAAAAAATAAAAAGGACTGGGAATGTGGCTCAGTGGTTAAGCACCCCAGGGTTAAATTCCTGGTACAAAAAAAAGAAAAGCACTGTATTAGGCCTCTTTACCTCTTCAGGAAGTAGGCTTTACATTTTTATCAAAAGTTGTGATTGGTCTACACTATTATTTTTATTTTCCTAGGGAGGGGGTATAATTCCAGCTGAGTGTTACCAGCAAAAGGAAGACCCAAACACACTGGGGCTTTAATATAGTCTTGATCGGCACAGGGAAACAGAGGAAACCATTTGAATGCCATTACAATGAACTCATACTGTGTCAGGGAAGCCAACAAAACAGTGCCTGTTCGTGCTGAGTATTGTGAAAATGTATCCTTGCTGTTTGCCTTGGTCTTCCTGTGGGAGACAAGGTGAAATTCCTCCCCATGCCCCCACGGCCAAGGGGAAAAAAAAATACCAAGAACAGTAAATAACAACCTTCAGATAATACGGATGGGTAAACACTTCCAGCATTGATTATATAAGGTACTGTTGACAAGCCACTAGCAGGCAAAATGAGAGAAAGAGAAAAAAAAAATGGGAACTTTTATCTGCCATGCAACACCGGGCCATACAAGGCAGCATGGAGACGGTGAAATACGTGATTAATATGGTAATGTGCTTCCCTGCCAGCACAGGAGCAGAAGATGATCCTGACAGTTATCTAGTCCAAGCCACTCTTGTTACTCCAGAGGAAACAGGAACTCGGAAAGGTTAAGTGGCTGGCTCAGCATCACCCACTTAGCAGCAGAGCCAATTTTGGAACCTTGGTCTCTTGACTCTTAGTCCAGTGCTCCAACTACTGTATCATGACCCTCTAATTGAATCTGTGATGGCACCTGTGTCAGGGGTACAAGAAGAAGTTCATGGAAATTTCTCTAAATGAACAGCTGTTTTAGAATCATCATTAAAACTGCCCATAGTTTCAACATCTCCAAAGGACAAGAACGTATTAAAAACGGCACTGTGGAAAACCTCAATTTGACTTTGGATCCAGAAAGGAAAGAATTTTTCACATACAATGAGTTATTCAACAAATATTCATTAAGTACCCATGCCGTATTTGTGTTACCTACAGTTCACAGTCACCTTCTCTCTTTTCTCTGAGTCAAATAAGCAAGGGGATTGTTGGCTCTGTCCCCTTCACATCCCTCTGTCTAAGGAGTTCACGCTCACCTCATCTCTGGTTTTTCCTATCCTTTTAATCTGGTCTTTAAATGTCAGTCTCTGTTCTCTTCTCCTTTTTTTAGCTAGTGTGGGTTTCTCCGTGTTTATCTTGCTCTCCTTTCGCTGACGTATTTGCATTACTTTAGCTGTAGTTAATATCTGTTAAATCAAACCATATTGGCCTGAATAACTTCCATTGATTTGTGAATAAAAGGATGCTTCAGCTGCCTGGCCTCACTCTGTGTGTCCTTTGTTGCCAGGAGGTTTAACTTGCTCAAACCCTTTCTTGCCTGCATCCCTTTTTTACCCTTCATTGTTCACCCTCCCTCTATTCCAGCCAGTTCATCCTCTGAGCTGTGTTGCTGTAAACATGATCCCTGTTTTGGGGGATGACTGTGGTTTCATGTACTCATTATTTAGTGAATGAGGAGACCAATTGTCAATTTTCTTTCCTGTTGTCTTATTTTCACTTTTAACTACCATCCCGCCCTTGAATTATTGTGAGGACCAGAATCACTGCTGTCATTAGCTCATCCGTATTGAACATCGACTCCATATTTTCTAAGGCTCATTCTGAAGGCTCGAACCTTGTGAAAGGTGAACATTGGGTTTCTTTTTAGAAGAGGTGCAAGATGAACAAACCACTTTCGTTGGTTAATTTAATTCAACCAATTTTCTATGTATAATACCTGTTACCACAGAGAAATGATTAGACTCTAAATGCCAGGAGAAAGAGGTGTGAAAAGATGCTAACCACAGAAAGGTCTCTTGTAAATTATATCATCAACCTATCTATTTTACACTCCAGGAAATGCCATTATCTTGAGATTTTTTTGGGGGGAGGAGGGAGTGTGCCTGGTGCAAAACCATACAAACCATCCACATGAAATACATCAAAACTATTCATTTAACTTTTACGCATTTATTCTTTTTATCACTCAGAAGCTACCTGCACTTCCCTCTCAGGGAAGTTCATCTTTTTTATTTAAAATAGAAAAGCATATAACACCACACTGGCAGTTTGACAATATAAGGATGCTTAGATTCAGGATAATCTTCCATTCCAGGCAAGTGAGAGGTGGAGAGCAGGAAGCCCTGGAACCTGACATATTCCTAGATCTGTGCCTGGTGCCTCCTGCCTCGTACCTCCAGGTGTTAACAGCAAGCCCTGTTCTCCCTACCAAGACCCAGACCAGCCCTTGCCACTGCCTTGCTGGAGAGAGGGCTTCTTCCTTCCTCAGAGGCATTCCCACACCACACTGGACTCAGGTGTGCAATGGCAAATGGTGGGGGAAGAGGTGGAGGGATGAGTCTTTAGGGAAGATCCGGTAAGTTCCTATCTCCTTTCTTCAACTGCATCAGCAAAAGGAGGCTTCACTGCCATGATGCCTGTGGAGGTGTTAAAGGTTCTCATAGGTAAAAGACAATTTTGCAGCCTGTGTTGGTGGCAATAGCTGAAGCTGGCTGGGTATCCCACCTGCTGTGGGATACCAGGAGAACAGGAGGGTACGCAGGGCAGAAACAAGAGTTGGCAGTGTGGGCACCATCCTACCCGTTTTCCAACAGAGCTCCACTCTCCGACCCAGAGCCTGTTTTTCTGAAACTGTCCTCTCACAGAACAGTGTTCTCAACCAGAGGTGGTAGTGACTACCAGGGATAGTCGTTAATACACGGAGATCATTTTAATCACCACAACTGGGGAATGCTCCTGGCATCTAATGAGTGGAGTCCAGGGATGCTGCTAAACACCCTATAGTGCACAGGACAGCCTCTTCCCACCACAACCCCCTACCCCCAAATGTCATGGTGATGAGCTCAGTTACTCCTGCTATAGAACATGCTTTGCCTTTTGTTCATCATGGGCCCCTTATGCATGATATGTGCATTTTTAATAAAAGTGAATTCTATTAAAAAGCATCTTCCCTTTTAAGTAAAGGAACACATGGGAGAATTTATCAGTATGAGAGACAAAAAAATGAAAGTAATACATTAGCAAAAGAAGTGAGATATATGTTGTATGCAATGTTAGAATTATTCTTTTAGAAAGGACATCTGTCTAAAAGAGAAGATACAAACCCAAATGTTGAGTGTCCCTAGGAGGTGAAGTGAGTGTGGCAGAGAGAGGACACACCTGTGTGTGCTACGGAGAGGGGGGGCCTCTGCCCTTGGCTCTGATCAGCTGTTACCGTTTGGAATTTTAGGGTTTTTTTTGGTTGTTGTTGTTGTTGTTGTTTAAGAGAATCTTGAAATCTGAACTTCAATGTGAAATTCCCTGGTTATTAATTGTTAGATACAAATTTTTAAAATTTAAGCACTTGTTAGAGAACCTGATTAGCGTGTGTGACTGGTTCACATTATTTGTTAGTACCCGTGTCATTATTGAGATTCTGTGGTTAAACAATGAGCAGATAGGGCAAAATCTCAACTCTAACATGAATCTGAAAGGCTGTTCCCTGTTTCCAAAACTTTAAGTGACTTAGAAAGTAAGTTCAAACTTCTTTCAGAGTATTCAAGGTATTTAGGATCCAGTCTCACCAACGTAGCTACCTACTTTCCATCCCTGAGCCATCTGCTCCTCTGGCCACTCCTTTGAGACATAGTGAGTCTCTCTTTGAACACACCATGCATGTAACTAAAACTTGAGCAATGAGTAATACTTAAACATTTGGAATAGCACTAAAATAAGTAAGTATTTTTACACAGTTAAATATTTGCGTCTATACTTAGATGTATAAATTACTATTCTTTGAACTTGAAGTGGATTTTGAACTGTGCTCTCCATAATTATAATAATCATACATTTTATTTATATATACTTGAGCTATATAGACATTAACCAATTAATTCTTGATCACATCATCTAATAGGAAGACTTTCCTCAGTACCCTATTTTTAGAGCTTGCATATGAATGTGTGTTAATTATAGATCACAGTTATTAACTTTGCATCATATTACCCAGATGCTTGCTTAACAGTTTACCAACATCAAGGGGGTAGGTGGGCAAGAAACCTGTATCTTCACTTCTGTTTTTAAGCCAGGAGGTAAGTGACACTTATGAATCCATCAAATACTTGGCCTGAGTCTATGGACAATTCCTCTTCCTTAAGATAGTTGTTTGAGGAAGTATGTTGAATTTTTCAATTCAGGTCACATCATAATTTTTACAAAAACAGGGATGATATTTATGTACGTGAGCCATCTTGGGTTTTACTATATTCTGTTCTATGTGGGTGATAAAACTAATAATGAGAAGTCATCCCCATTAAATTATGCTTTCTAAAGTACTATTTGCCTGCTATCTAGTCCATTAAGAAAAACTACCTTCATCACTAATTTTAACATGAAACAGATCCATTTGGAGAAAATACATTATAAATGAGACAGAGTTGGCAGTTGAATAACAGCAGTTGAGGCTCAAAGCCGAATATAAATGTATGATAGATGGGAACGTATTGGACAAATGGAATTTATCCCATTGTTCAGCAAAAAAGATAGTCCAAATGTCTCTGCTAATGAATACATAAAATAGATTACATATAGTGTGCACACTGTGAGTTACATTTTCCGAATGATTTTTGTACCTTTAGCACTATCTGAAACCAATACTGAACAACAGTACTTGTGCTTCTTGTTTTTGGTTGCCTTTAATTTTTTTTTAACTTTAAAAAAGAAGAAAGGCAAGTGTCTTGTCTGTGGAATTTACCTTTATAGAAGAATTCTTAGGAATACACCAGTTTTATTGACATCCAATTATGTCGTCCTCTGTTAAATTTCTGTTTTCCCTTGAAATAAGACCACATGAAAATAAGTCAATATTCTTACAAGTTCTAACTGACAGACACAGAGTGAGGTTTCCAGGGCTCTATCTTTTTCCTGAGATACTAGTAGAACACAATAGATAGTGTGTGGTGAGAGGTTGCTGCTTGCCCTTAGCAGTTTGTAGGTAGTTAACTATAACATTAAATTTAAAACCCTAAAGAGTAAAGCAAAAATGTATAATGTTGCTGTCATTGCCCTGGTGCAGGGTTTTAACTCAGGTGTTATGAGGGTAGTGAATTAAATATCAATACTTTTATTCATATAATTTTTTAGAAATAATTACTATTGTACATTGAGAGAATATTTTTGATCTCAGCTTCTCCTTCCCCCAGATACAGTTGAACAGCAGACTTATTGAAAATTCGGCAAGTCAAGGGAGACTTGCTCTAGTGAGCTGTATTGTACCCAGACCCCTGTCTTCTCTGGTTAGAAAATTGTCCTAACGAGACCAAGAGATCAGATTTAATACAGCCCAGCAGGCTTTGCACACAGGAAAACAGTATTTTGTGGCTTTCAATTGTACCCCTAGCCCAGCCAGCTCTCTCATAAGTGAAGTAACTAGATGAGAGTGTGTGGATGACTCTCCCCAAATTGTCATCACTGCCAGTAAAAACAACTCCAAAGGAAAATCTTATTTAGTAGGCCAAATGTGAAGAGCATCACATTAAGATGAAGTCAGTAGCAGTAACAACACAAACTGATGTTTATTGCATCTCTAAACAATTGACATGTGTGATCATGATTAATTTTCAACAACTCTATAAGGCCAGATTGTAATCACCCTCATTTAGATGAGGGGAACTGAGTATCAGAGAAGTCAGTTTTACCCAAGATCACAAAGCAGCGTGAACGGAGGTTCCAACTGACACCCACAGCCTCTCACACATGTGTGTCTCCACAACTATGCTGTATCCCAATTAACTGTAAGATGGCTGTTTCTCAGTTGTTAGATTTCTTCTCTGGATATAAAACTCACAAGCTAAAGGGAAGAAGTGTGTCGTGACAAGCATGACGATGTCAGGGGGCCTACAGAAGGTTGCATGTGACAGGACAAAAGGAAATTAAACACTATGGGGATGTTTCATTTAATACAGGGCCATTTCATTTGGAAAATATTGCTTGAAAACAAATATATAGGCCATCACTACCTGTGTATATTTGCCTCATTGGAACAATCTTTCCAATGACCACGAAGAGTGAACCTCAGTGAACTAGAACAAGTCCTCTGATAAACAATGTCTGTGATGTGACCACACAGGAAAAGCTATGGTTTGAACTTATGGGGAGATGGTTATATATATTCCTTGGGGCATGACAATATGAGCTACAGTTTGCCAAGAGTCTTGTATCCCCCAAGACTGTACTGTCTCACTTTGTTTTTAGGACATCAGAAGGTGAGGTGAGTGGTAAAGATCCTCATGCTTCAAATGAAAATTTTGAGGCTCAAAGAAATTTCCCTAAGAACAACTACACAAGCCATGCAACTGCAACTGGGGTACTAAATGTGATTGACAGTAGTTAAAAATGTATGTAAGGGCTAAAATTTCATGGCACTTCCCTAACTGAACTCACAAGGTATATTCGTTTTGAAGTTAAGTGAGAAACCTTCTATTTCAAAAGTCTGCTTAGTCTAGTTAGGCAAAGACACATAGAAATCTGGACAGTATCTGGCACACCTAGTATTTGCATCGTCAGAATCTTGGACTTAGTGGGTGCTAAGCAAATATTTGTGGTTTGTTTCAGTAACGGGATTTTTGCCTCAGTATGTAAATATTCACCTCATTTTGGTTTTGCTTTGGTAGGCTGGCTCATTGTTCACTTTGGGAGAATTTCAACTTATATGGATATAGTTTGGGATTGACATTTATTTTCCTTCTGTATTAATGACCCTTTAAAAAACGTATTGCTATTTTGCAATTCAGAATCTTTCATTATGGAAGGGAGTCCAGAAACCTTGGGAGCCATCTTGTGGTTAAAACATCTTCCTCAAGTTTTTTAACCTATAACACTTAATACAATTCTTGCATTGATTTCAAAGTTAAAGTTTTTTTTATCACTTTGTTTCAAAATTTTAATTATGCCTCATTTATTATAAATTTGCATTGTCCAACACTTTAAAATACATGTTAAAATTTCCCATGGGCAGAAATATTTTTATTTTAAAGTATCATCATCAATGTGTGTGTGCTTATGCGTGTACAGGTGTGCATATGCAGATATATACATTTTTAAACCTTGATTATCTCTAGGAGTGAAGATAACATGGTTTGTCTCTTTATAATTTTCTATATTTTCTAAATTTGCTTCAAGAAGCCTGTATAATTTTTAAATAGGAAAAACATTCAACCTAAAATTATAGCTAAATTTCATTAGCAGCTGCTGCAGAGTGAAGATGGACAGATTGCCCAAGCAGCCTCATTAGAAGACAGCCATTTGAATATATTTATTCAGCATAAGCATAGCAAAAATGCAATGGTGGCTTAGTTCTTGTGTTAATGAAATACCCACTGAGTGACTGGGACATGCTGCCCTTGGTTAAATCACATGGATTTGACAATTTCAGAAAGCATTCTTGAGAACAAAAATAAATAAAAAGAAGTAAACAAAGGAAAACTGCACTCTTATTACTCAGTGTTTTTAAAGTCATACAGTTCAGTGTATGACTGGACTACATTTTGTGGATGTATGATAATTTTCAACCTAAATCTCCTTAAGAGGCCAAATTCTCTCAAGATCTGTCTCTAGTCACATAGAGAACACAATGAATAGTTGTACTGATCAACTTTTCATTTTGCCAGGAGTGGGCCACACCCACCAGATTGGTATGGACCAAAAAGGAACTGAAATTACAAATTCAGATCATTCACAGACTTCTTTTTATATGTTGTTTCCTTAAGAAAATGCAACTACAGATAAGTCTTTACTACGTATAGTCAAGAAAAAAGTCAAGACTGAGATCCTAATTAGAATAAGATATACTCCATGTTTGTATAAATATGTCAAAATAGACTATACTACCATGTATAACAAATTTTTAAAAAATACAGTAAACCCAGCCTAGAATCCTAGAGGGTAGGGAGAAGAAAAAGATAAAATATCAAAATGAAAAAACAAATAAAAATAGTAGCCATATTTATGAAGTTTGGCTTTGGAATATTTTTTAGAACATGAAATTTGCCTCGATTGAAAAAAAACAAACAAACTGTAAATCAACTTGTTGTTCCTTCAAACATATCTGAAATTGAATGTGCTTGTGGTAATTGTGAGGCCATGATGCAAACAAGTGCCTGCTGCTCTGGGTACCACACTTTCTCTTGGTAATTTAAAGGACATGGTCTTTTGATTACTTTTTTTTTTTCTTTTTGCCTTCCTACTACAGCAGTGCCTCACCTAGGATGAATCTGTCCTCTTGCAACCTCTTCTATCAGGAACCATCTGAGAACTTAGGAAGTAAGCAAAGAGGCCTGTGGGCTGCCAAAACAGAGTTCCAAAAGTTCAGGCGCTGCCACACATGCCCTTGACTCAGGAAATCCCTTCAGACCCAATGCATCCTATTTATAATTGGTTTGGACACAAGTCTCCTGACAAGCCTGGTAATCTGGTTGAGTTCCAAGTATAAAGCTAAATCTAAAACAAAATGTTCATCTCAAGTAGAGGGAGGGCCTCATGAGATCTAGGACTTGTGAAGGAAGGAAAACAACTGCTAAGGGGGTAAACATACAATAAAAAGGATAATAGACTAGGGTCATTTAGTTTGGGGGCTAAATGCCATGTAAGTCTTAGAAGGCCTCATGTGCATGTGCAATAAATAATTTTGCACTTTTAATATTTTTAATAAGTTTCTAATAAGACTATTATCAAGAAAGGGTAAATTATGCTCAGAATCCCCTAAGAAGAAAGATGTCCTAATTTTAGTCATATTGCATAAAAAATATTTATAACAACCCCCTTTGTTTTCAGGTGCTTACTTGTATACAACTCCTGCTAATTGAAAATTCACCTAAAGCTCTAAGCAGCTGAGATGTGCTGCTGTTAAAACACATATTTGCTGAGGTTAATTTAGGAAGATTTACTTCATTCTATTCTTTGAGAGAACTATCCAAAAAGTAACGTATATTTGTTTCTAGTTCACAGGATGTTTCTCTTGTAGCCCAAGGGATTATGTTCCTTACCAATGTGAACTTGACTACCTGGAGGATCTAGTTCAGAATTCCCTGTTTGGCTTCTATCCCAGTTTGTAAAAGTTGATTTGGTATGTTTAACTTCAAGCGGGGTTAACGTTAATATTTCATTATATAATAGTACAGAGTAACTTAGCCAAAGCCAGGTGTCCATCCCTGGATTTCCTCTAATTTAACTGCCATTTCTGTGATTTTTGATGCTTCCAGATAAAGGCCAAACCACATATGTTACCTAAAACATCCTGTTATTGTGTCCAAAAGCCCCTGTCTCAGTTCCCAGATAACCATAATAATTATATGCATTTTAGATCTTACTTTAAGAAAGTGGGTCACTTTTAGGTATGACTGTAGAGGGTAATGCAGACTTTTCCATGGCAACCTAAAGTTTAACCTTCACAGAATCAGTAAGTACTAACTAAACAGAAAGAATAGAGGTAGCAGAAAATTATTCCTACTAGTGAGTATTAGGAGGAGGAGTTTATTAAAAAAAAAAAATTTTTTTAAAGCAGAAAAGGGCATATCCAGTGACTGGGATTAAAGAAGACAGGAGGAGTTGGCTCTTTCAACATTATTTAGTGAATATTGCTGTTCAAGCATTTGGAGTGTGCTATGCAGAAATACATGCTCTGGTAATATGTTCCTTGTCATTTATCATTGAATTGGAGTGGGCAAACAAATATTCCTGGAGGGAAAATGGTAGGGCAACATATCTCCAGAGGAAGGTGATCTGTGAGGAGTGAGGGGAATCATCTATCATCATTTGCAAGGTGTCTCCATTTTCCAAGACTTTAGGAGGAGGTGAGCTTTCAAAGACAGAGCCTTCTGAAGTAATGAAGAGAGAGCGGAAGCAGGCAAGGGGTATCATGTTTGTGGCCAGTGGATTAATGGGACGGGCCTCGTGCCTCTTGCATCTCAAGAGATGTTGACGTGGGGTTATGGTCCACAGGCATGCCCATGCATCACACATCCGTAGAAACGCAGGGAGCAGTGAACGGCAATGTCTCCAATGGCAAAGTGAGCACAAGAACAGAGAAAAGCCTGTTCACTCAGAATAGGAAAACATTTCCCTAAAGTGCTTAGGCAGGTAATACAAAGCTTATTTTTACTATCTTAGTTCTCTGTTTTTATACAATATGTTCCTAAAAGAGAAGGGGTAAGGTAGAAATGGGAGAGGGGAGCACAAAAGGTTTAAATGACTTATTTCTTGGGGTCAGACCCTTCTCCCTGTTTCTGTTTGTGAAACTATCCACAATACCTTCAGTTTTGAGGGTAAATTTAAACTATGTGCCTTCTTGGGGATGGATGGGGAACCCAGAGCTCCTTGTCCATTGGGTGGGCTTATAAGGAGAGCTTTCATGACATAAAGAGGAGGGAGAGTCCTGTTTTCTCCTGAACTCTCACCTAAAATGCCAAGCACTCCAAAAGCTTTGGCTTTGGTGGAAAGCAGAGGCACCACCACTGGTTCAAATGGGAACACATCTGGTTTAACAGAAAGAAGCAGCAAAAAAGAGGTCAGCAAAGTCAAGTGACCTGCACAGACGGGTGTGGTAAACCACCCAGATCCACTTATGAATATCATGAGAAAAGGCAGGAAGTGGAAAAATATTTTCTAGGCAGGCGAGAGTAAAGAAGAAGGAGAAGTAGGTTATTCTTCTTTCAAATAACTACCACTTGGAACATTTTTAAAATTTCCTTAAAGTCATTTTCTCAAGCAACATGAGTATCTTTCCAGCCATCACCTTCTCTTCCCAACCGTGAACACGAGACCATGACATTTTATCTACGTAGTTGGCCCCGTTCGCTTGAATGTCACGGCATCATGCAATCACTTCTGCTTTCAAACAGTAACCTAGCACCAAACAGAATCTTAACATAGCCACTAATTCTTTTGAACAAGGCTGTGTTGGCAATTATGAAACAGGGTAGACGTTGGCAAGCGCTTTCAGAATAATTATAGGGTTCCTCGAGTAGTACAGTATAAATAATTGCTGGTTTAAAAGCGTTATTGTGAACAGCAATTTATACTAAAATTTATATTTGCTCCTTGAAACCAATATACGTCAGGAGTGCCTCACTCCCACCCCCACCTCCACCTCCCACCTTGAGATCTCAAGAGCTTTGGAACCTTTTGATTCCATTTACACTTTTAACTTAGCAAGGCAACTACAAGGCACGTCTGGGCTGTAGTAAATAAGGGTAAGAGTAATGCATTTAATTAATGGGCATGAATGAAGAAATGAAACTGTTCCAGCTCTGGCCACCTGGTGTGCTCCCAAGATACTGACGTGCAGAAAGGCCATTTTGGTACAGAGAGAAATTAAGAAGTGCAGTGGTATCACTTTTGCCTGGCAAGTAGGGCATGCTGAAGATTATCGCCTCCTCTCTGGCTTATGATGGTATGGAGGCAAGGCACAGAGGACCAAGGCACAGGAAACTCTTGGAGATAATGCAGCTCTAAAAGAGCCACAGAGACTTATTAAAATATATATATTTTCCTCTCTGTGGAAATTATAATTTTATGCTATGGCACATTAAAAATGGGTAGGCACATCAGAAAAGCAGGGGTGAGAATGGCATAGAGGAGGACTTGGTGATGGAGGAGCTATTTGTGAAGGGCTCCCCTCTTTGGGTGAATGCTGAATAGAGGCTGCTCTTTTCCAAGCAGGTGACCCGTGTGTCATCTTCTTGTCTTTGTGTTCATCCCAGTGGCTTCTCTTACCCAGTGTGAGAACTCCCCTGAGACTTCCACATCCTGAATGTCTCTCACCAGAGTAGCTAGTGTTCTAAGATAATGTTTTTTTTTTTTATTTCAATTGATGTTCTTGGTTTCTGCATTCTAAAGCCCTTTTGAGCCATATTTTCCATGATGGTTCAGCACTGGCTTTGGTATTTAAATAAGCTTTTCAATGGGTCATTAGTCCTGTAATTAATTCCAGCTATTTTTAAATGGCGCCTGGTTATTAAAGGGTTGCCATGTTCATAACAGCCTTGTCTTTCTTGGAGAATCACTCTAACCATTGGCTGATTTTACTTTTAATGCCAAAAATATTGTAATTTTATATTTGTTTCGAATATGTTCCTTATGGATAGGAAAAGTCAGAAAGTCACATTTTTTTAACAAATGTAGAAAATATTAATTGTTACACTTATGTATTATAGCCTTTGTGTTTTTATTTTTCTTTCAAATAATATCAACAAAATTCCATTCTGCATCCCAGGCCCTGTCCTATATGTTTTTTTCAACTTCATTTTAAAAATCAATATAGGCAAATCATAGGATCTGAATAAAAAGCGGCATTATGGAGTAGAAGTATCTGGATCAATCACGTACCCAGTGTTAGAGAAAAACAAATTTTTTTTCCTGTACCCTCTCTTATGTTCTGTGTCTGAGATCCTCTAAAATAAGCTGAAAAGAAAGTTAGAAACTCCAAAGAGACTGTCAGACCTGGGGACTGATAAACCATTTTAATTAAGGGTAATAAACTTGCATAGAAATAATAAGGTAAAGGAAAATAGTTTGAAATTTCTAAGGCCAGTGAATTGTGGGAAAATAATATAAGGGAGAACTAAGGAGGTTATAAGGGCCTTTTCAGTGAGGTTTGCTTTTGCAGATTTAAGTCAGTGCCTTTCTCCAGCAGTGAGTTGTCCCCTCTCCCTAATATGGGATTGGGGAGAAAGTATACCTTCACCAAGAGAAATTTATGCCCTGCCTTTAGGCAGAGAGGGAGAGAGCAGGGAGCATTTTCTGTATCTGCTGTTTCCAGGTTGCCTTCAACTCAAAATAATCCTTATGCCAAAACGGCATATTTGGGGGTGGCATATCCTGATCCCCTTCAGGCCTTACAGAGCTAGAATTAGAACCCAGACAACAAGACCTTTAGCACATTCTTTCCATTTCTCTTTGTTTTATAATATTAAAATAGCTGTTCATCTCTGTGATGTTATGAAAGGCTTACCAATTCTAATATTAGAACCAGTGAGCCTGGTCCCACACTCTAGTCAACCATCATAATCGATTGCTGCACAGGGTGCTTCAACCAGTATCTCAGCATCCTCTGGAAATCCATCTGACTTGAAATGTGTACTGAAACCTGCTTGCCATCTTGACCTTACAGTAATCCCTGGATAAAGCAGTAATTCCTGATTTAAAAAAGCAGATGGAGATTAACTTTGATTATTGTTATCTGAGTCAGATAAAAATATCAATTGCTCACAGAGCAGTAGTAATAGTGGGTACCACTGTATACCAGTCATTGAACTAGTTACTTATATATATATGTATCTTTCCATTCCATCCTTATAACCCTGTGAAACAATTAATCTCCTATGCAGATTAGGAAATAGAAAACTGGAGAGGTTAAATAACTTGCCCATGATCACAAAGCTAATAAGTGGCAGATTTAGCATTTGGGTCTATCTCTAAAGCCACCTCTTGAAAACTAGCAGCACGCACAGGAGCCTCCATATGCTGACCACCGGAAGTCAAGCCCTCCATGTCAGAAGAGAAATTATGATCTTTCTTATCATGAGAACCATCCCCCTTCCCATACCTTCTAGCCTTTTCTTGAAGTTTTTCAATCCTTGAGCATCTCTAATAAATGTAGTTCAGAAGAGGATATCAGTTGATTTTTTGGATTTATTTTAGGGCATATTAAGAACACTTAATATTTTTTATTTTGCCAGAGTTTCCATGCTAGAAGGAAATGTCTGGAGCTGTCTTTGGATATCTTTAATAACCCTTTCATTCCACTATGAGTAACAGATAGTAATTATATGCTGGTGATCGAAGACCCTAATTTCTTCATTCTTTTGGAACTCCTGCTGTGTCCAGGCATGGAACTGGTTACTGGGGACACAGAATGAGGAAGACAGGTCCCTACTCCAACCATCTTTACATTCTAAACATGTGGAGATAGTTAATAGATATGTAGCATTCCATGGAGTGATATATACTCCAGAGAATGAAACCTGATGTTCAAAGCAGGTGACTCAGGAGGGGAGAGGGCTGGGGATGCCTCTGGTTTTCTATTTCCTGCCAGCCCAAGGACATATATTATGGGAACTGTAAAAGGCAAGTTAAGTTTCTGAATCTCTAGGTGCATCTGCAGTGTGGTTGTGCGTAGGCCTACTACTGGGCATGGTGGGAGTATAATGTGGACATAGTTGAACTTCAACGTAGTCTTCCTCATTGGCACCACCATCATTTTCCCAGTCTTTTGAAGCTCTGTTCTCCCTGCTAACTCCTTCTACCCCTAGCTGCCTGGCATTCTGCCTGCAGAGCCAAAGCCACCGCCTCTTTGTAACCCCAGCACGGTGAACCATGAACATCCTGTGTTTCCTCTCCTCACAGTCAGGCCCCCCACAGCTGCCACAACTATATACCCTGATAAATCACCCTCTGCTCACTCTTTCCAAGCGAGTTGTTTCTATGGACATGGATTCTGGTTCTCCACCTGTAAGATGGGAGGTTGGATAAACCTAGTTGAAAAGATGGCGGAAGAGGGAGCAGATGTGAGTGGTGCTTTCTCTCTGAGCTTATCCTGGCGTGGTAAACCTGGGTCAGTCCCTTGACTTCTCAGCCTCAATAACCTTGACTGAAAAGTAAGGGGTTTGACTGGATAATCTCAGAGGTTCTTGTAGGTCTAAAAAATGAATAATTCATAAAGTTCAGCTCAGCTCTTTAGAACATGCTAAACAAAATAAAAATCATGATTCACTGTAGGCAGTGCCCCTGCCTTGATTGTCTAACCCAGGAGAGTTTCAGGAGGATGATGTGAGATGTCATTGTGGGCAGCAGGAGAAATCACTCACCAGCTTTTACCTTCCCTGGCTGTGGACAATTAGTGCTGGGGGTCAAATCCAGAGCCTCTCACATGCTAGGCAAGCACTCTACCACTGTGTTATACCCCCAGCCCTAATTTCTTAAACCTTAGAAATAGCATATATTAACTAAGCCACATCTGCTAATCAGGATGTGGGACTGAGCAGGAACCAGAATGAGCCAAAGCATCAAAATCACTTACTCATGTAAGTGACCTGCTCCTTATCTGTCATTTTTTTCCATATTGAGGTCAGAGTGGTAAAGCTATTAAGAAGTATACATTTCCTTTTGCTTAAGAGAGAGATTATCAGGACAAGAAGCAAGGGCATGGAGTTACCCTCACCAGTAATTTCCAAAGACTGAAAATAAATGTGCAGAAATATATTAATTCTACATGGATATATTATGTTGCATATTCCCCATAGGGCTAGCAGTATGACTTAACAATTTAACTTATGGAATCCTCTGACATCTTGTAGAAACCTGAAAAATAAGAAGATACCACTTAATGCATAGCCCTCTTGTAGTCTTCTAAAGGTGTCAGTTTAGTGCAGTGAAGAACAAGAGGTCCACATAAATAATCTTCTGCCCTAACTAAATTAGCAGAAAAAGCATGCTTCTACAAAATGCTGCTTCTGTTTTCTCTAAGTGTGGTAATGATTTCACACAGTTGAAAACTTAGTGTTGTCTTCCTGTATTTGGTATAATTTTGAGGTGTGAATCCAGTCAGTCATTACTTTAAGCTTTTTTAATATCAGAATTAAGGTAGCATTACTGACATTCCCTTATCATCTGCTTTGGGAGTCACCATCTGCATGATGATATAGACTTCTATTCACATCTTAGTGTGCTTATGGAAAACAAGCAACATTTAATAAATTAGTTCTTTCCCAGTGAAAGTTGGCCCATGTGTATGCTGACAATAATTGTGTTCCTTTGATTTAAAACTATTAATATTTCTGTTAATGTTTTTCAGATATGATGTTATAACAAATATTTTTGAAAAATACATTTTTGGTGAGTTCTAACAAGGGAAACATTGATATGTGCTTTAAGTTATATGACTTTAAACATTATTTTTCCCATTTTTTATTGGTGTATTATAATTATACATAATGGTGGGATTCATTGTTTTGTATTTGTACATGAACACTGTATAACAATATATTGGCCAAATTAAATATTATTTTTTGAGGTGAATGGGTCTGGGGTTGGATAGGAATAGCTTCAGATATTAAAATTTCCATCTAAACATCAAGTCTTAGATGTTCCCTTTCTATAGTTCTTACAAGGTCAAAAACAGCTCAGATATAAACAATTACATCTTTGGCCACTTAGTTTTCAAATATCACTAATCTTGGTTTAATAAAAGGAACTACATTATCCTTATGATTTAATTAATGGACAGAAGAAAATCAGATACAACATAAAACGGGACTTATGAACCGTCAAGTTCTGCGTAGTAGCTGCTGCATAATACAAATAGTAAATATAGACTTTGTGGTTTTGTTTTATAGGTTGGGAAGGAGATGGGAGAGGGTGAAGAGTGATATTGTCACTTGAATTTATAATTTGAAAACATAAAAAACGAGTGAAATAAAAAGATTACCATATGAATCTCACCAGATGCCACCCCCTACCTACCCCTAGACAATCTATCTGTAAGACTTCACCTGGGTGTTTAAAAGCCATTGCAATGAAAAAGCTATATTAAAAATGGAATATTATCACAGTAGGAAGTATGACAAATATGTGGTATCTTGGGAAGTTGTGAAATATTTTCTCATCCATTTTGGTGCCTTGTTCTTACAATGTATGAAACAAACAAAATATATATATATATATATAAACAAACTCTGCTTTAAAAATAGCCTATTCTCTGATGCCTTGTTTGTTTCTTAAATTAATTTATGAGCAACAAATGGGGGGCAGTAAGAACAAAAAATACAGCCTGGTGATAATAGTGAATACCACTTCCTAACTAAGAAAATAGCTTTATTCTCTCTTCTGCACACTTGATTGCACGGAGCAAGAAAGTAGATAGCAGCTCTGTCTTTTAAGGTGATGATAATTCCACCCAACACAGCATGCTTCATACCTCACGACTTGGGTGTTTTGTGGTTGTTTACGAGGTAGGCAGGCAATAGACTCAGACCATGAAAGGGCTACGTGTTATCAAATAGATCAAAAGTGCCAGAGATTCTTGTACTTTTGTCAACAAGACCTTGTTAAACTGCGTATCTAAGAAGTTCAATGGGAGCAATGTAAAGTTACTCTGATATTACTATATTTTTATCCACAACATTATTTTGAATCAATACTATGTACCTTTCAGGGTAATATCTATCTAAACTCCTTGCTTCCCAAAGCTTGAGCATTTCGTCATTATCATATAGTGTTTCTCAGAAAGGAACACCTTCTCTGGGGGAAGTATTAGCTGACTCCAGCACATTCAGGCCACCTGTTCATTTAAGACTGTTGTGGGACCAGGGATATGTCTCAACTATAGAGTGCTTGCCTATTACACCCCCAGGCCTTAGGTTAGATCCCCAGTACTGCTAAACAAACAAACCAAAAAAAAAGAAAAAAAAAAAAAAAAAAAACAGGATGGTTTTGGTGTGTGATTACCTAGACTGGATTGACCCCAGAGATTCCTTCATGGAAACGTACTCGCATGATGCGTGCATGCCAGAAAGTGTGTGCCAGAGAGTGGAAAGTCATGGTCTCGGCAGGGAAATGACTGTCGCACTCATGGAGACAGCGTCTTCGCATGGCTGACATTAATGACAACCCAATGCTGTGCACTCATGGAGGGTTTTCATTTCAGAAGAACATCAAAACCACTGACTCCTTTCAAGTCGTCTTCTTTTACTGCGAAACCAGAAACCATGCAGACAGCTTCTTTCGGTAATAACCTGTGTCCAGGCTGCAGGCCATATAAACTTCTTGTCATATAATTTTCTAATTTGTGTGTAGGTAGTTGTAGCAAACAACTTAGTTTATTTCAGATCGTTACATCAGAGAGCATATGTGAACCAGTGGTGAGGGGTAATGAAGTCAGAAGTTCCACCAAATCTACCCTAATTGAACAATATTGTTGAGAGAAAACTCAGAGTTTCCTCCCAAAGTCATTTACGTTATTAGGTTATGAGGCCGATTTTATTTTAACAAATGTACTAAGAGGTATACTTCATGTGAACATTGCCCCTTCAAAGCAGTCAAGTGGGGAGGCTGAACATCTGTGCTAGTAACTCTGTTCCTGCCAAAAGCTGATGTGTAATCCCTCTCTGGATTCACCTTCCCTCTGTTAGCAATGTTTGGATATTCTCCAGAGCAACCCTGGTTCTTCTGGAAAAGTGAACTTGATATCTGAGACAACCAAGAGTTAATGTGCTGAAAAAAAGGTAAAGAAAATGGCCCAGACTCTTTTCCTTAAGTACAAAGTAGTTTGTGGCAGTGACAGCATTAGTACTTTTGAAGATCAGTCCTCATTTTGGTGTGGAGGTTGTTACCAGTGATCTTGTTGGAAGAAGATGTTGGCCACTAGTTTTATTCTTCCAGAAATTTAATAGAGTAGATCACAACAGCCAAGGGCATTCGAAGGTTACCACTGATGCCACAGAGAGCTTCTTCACACACCACATGTGCCATATATCCAGGTCACCCCCCTCTTGAGCAGACATGTTTTGGAGTGTGTCAGAGCTACTACTCCCCTGACAAAATTCTCCAGGAAGCAGTGAGTGTGCAAAACTGAATGGAGGGAGAACAAAAGGGAAACTCCTGCCCAAGAAGACCCAGAATGGTGACTTCCACTGTCATGATCTGATGGTAATCACAGGATTCTGACTTCAGCCACCAGTTCAGAAATCACTAAGATGCAGCAGAGGTTGGCCACGGGGCAGCTCAGTGCTTTCACTGTAGTCACAGGGAGCTCCCTGATTCCAACTCAGTAAACCTGTTAGGTAGCTGCAGACATGAGGTCAAGACGAGCATGCACTGGGGAATCAGTGGACATTTTAGTTGTGACATTGACATTTTCCCCAGGAGAAGTCCTTTGGAACTATCTATCACTATTTTCTTTGATTTCACAGGTGGGTATGTTTGGGGATATAGAAATGGGCTTTCTTAAAGTTTTACGTTTTTAGGTTTATAAGATGCTACTGAACAGTGTTCAGAACTGCCACATACATTCCTGTCTCTATGCCTTTCTCCTGGGGATTGCCTCAGTCTGCTGCAGATGGGGGGAAAATGGCCACACTAGAGTGAGATGAATGGCAGTGTTCCTGGACAAGTCACACTTGGGTCTGCCACTCAGAATCTCAACTTCTCCCACTGGCCATTTATAGCTATTGCTAAAGTATTTGTGACGAATTCCCCCTGCTTAGCAATTACTTTCTCAATAGACAAACCACACATTCATTCAAATAGCAGTTGGTACTGAATCAGATTCTTGGAATATTAAAAGACATCATTACTTTAGGAAATGTATTTGTGACTGTCCGAGCTGTTCATTTTCTCCTAGTTAATCCCCGTCTGCTCCCCACCTTTTGTTTGTAGTTGCATGTCAACAGTGATGGAGAGGCTGCTCAGCCAACTGTCTAGTTGGGACAGGAGTGAGTAGCTATGGTCTCCGGTGGGACTGACGCGATTCCATTCTCCTCTTCTCCCTCACACATGTCAGAGCAAAGGCCTGATCACTGCTTTCCAATTTCAGATTTCTCCACTTCAAGCTCATCCTTAAAGCCCCTTTACAGAAAGGCTCTGGAATGGTACAGCATAAAAATCATATTGACCTTTTAAAATCATTGCTATCACTATGCTTGAACCTCCCTGCCTTACTGAGGACCTCGTGTTTTCTGCATGAAGTTTGACATAGGTCTCCAAAGCAATTTATAAAATTACTCCCAAAGAAAATAGTCTTAGAAATTAACAATGTCCAAAAGTAAAGAAAGGAAAGGAATGGATTCACTTTTAAATGACTGTACTATCTCATTGACCGTAAAATGTACCTTCTTAGCTCCACTAACCTCAGTGGACCAGAAGAGGAAAAAGGCTTCATCTTTCTCTCATGGGTACAATATTTTACTCCCAAGGTGCATGTTTGAAATGTCCTGCTATTTTTCTGGTAGAGCTACTTACTTTTCTATTGATGGTGGTAAATTCCATGGCAAAGTTATCAGTTCATCTCTTCTAACTGACAGCTTAAAAAGTCCATTTTAAGAACAGAAAAGTGACTTCAATAGAAATATTGTTTATTTTAGAGGCAGCAAATGGGTAAGGACCAGTCAAATTTATCCTCGTGACAAAATTTAAAGGAATTTTAAATTAATATTAATTCCTCATAGGTGCTAGCCATCCTTCTGATTATTGGTCAGTGGGTTTGTGGCATGACTCATTTTTTTAAAAAAGCAAACAAAAAACAAATCTTGTCTCAGTCAGAATTTGAATTTGGAAGGGTATACACTTATTTAAGTGTGTTTTTTTCCTAGTCCTTAATTCTCTTTTTGAATTCCATTTCTTACACTTGCTTTCAGTAACCGACTGCCTCAGGTCCCTTGAATAACAGTGAAGGCAAAGTGAGGGTGAGAAGTTAGGTTGGTCTCCTGGAAGACAGAACTGCCCCTAGCACCACAGTGGCCATCTCACAGGGAAGTCTCCGTCTGAAGAGTACATGTCTGTGATATCGCCAGAGCCTGCCTGTGAAGTTTTTTCTGTGTCCCACTAGGCCCTGACTTGGCCTTGGTCTTGATCCTTAATATCTAGTACCCAAGACAGCTGTAGATGGAAATGATGTAGCATAAGGTCCTTTGCAGACAGCAAAGATGTTTTGAAAAATGTATAACAATGGGAAATAGATTTGTGTCACTGATGCTACCCACTATGGGCTTTGCCTCTGTTGGTTTGAAGCAGAAATGTACCATTAGTGGCTTTCAAAGAGAGAGAAAAAATAAAAATGAAACCCTGTCCCAGCACATTCAATTGAAATTATTTACATTGAAGGGGACAGAAATCTTTCCTCTCCTATCAACACCATGTTAGCTGTGTCTTGCCCAACATCTTCTCTCATGGCAGGGTATGTTATTAAGAGGAATTCTCTATAATTGATAGTAGTAAATATTACTTTTTAAATAAGGCAAAAAGTGGGGGGATTTGTTGATTAGAAACTGAATATTCTAACCCCAGGGGGCACTCTGTAAGAACTTTAACTTTGGCTTTTAAAGGGAATATTTGGGTATAGTCCTTTTCCTAAGCCAAAATGCAATGAAAATGGACAAATTGGCTGCCAGGTAGGCCTCTCTTCCACTTTCTATCCACTTTTTGTGACTGAATGGCACTTGCTGAGCTTTGCCATAAAAAGATGCCCTAATTGTAGTGAGGTGATGGTTCAGTTTGCTCCTGGTCATAACATCACTGGACTGGATCTGGATGTTTATCTAGCACAACGCTACGCACCTAAGAACGGATGAGGGATGCTAAGCCCCAGAAAAAAGGTGGTCACAGAGCTCCTCCACATATGTCTGGTAACTTTGCTCATTATGCAGGCTCTTGTGGAAGCTTCCTCACCATGTCTTTCCCCCACCTGACCACAGTGTGTGAGGCCTCATTCCCACTTCCTCAACTTACCACCTCTCCAAGATGCCAACCCCACTGTGGGCTTTCCTTAGAAAGAAACATTGGTTTCTTTCAATCATGCTTTGTACCTGTTTAGGATTGCTTCCCACAGTAAATCTCTGCATTCGAAATAGAACTGCTAAATAACATGCCTTTATTCAAAAGGAACATGATGACTTTTCCCTCTCCATTCTTCTGAGGGGTCCTTCAACCCTTTTCACTGCCCCACACACTCCTGTCCTTAAAAGATCAGTAGTAGCAATGATAACAGCTAATATTTGTAGAGTACTTACTATGCGCTAGACACTGACTTTATAGGCACTTTATTTGTATACCCTGTAATAATGAGGTGTTGATCATTTTTAAGACCAACAAGCAGGCACAGAGAGTTTAAGAAAGCTCCCAAGTTCACATAGCTAGGAAGAAACAGGGCAGGGTTTTGAGCCCAGGCTCTAGAGTTTGCCAATTGAATGTACTTTACTTCAAGGTTGTACTCTACTCTCTTCCTTTTTCTCCTTTTAAAAGTTTTTGCTTGCATCTGAAATTGATATGTAGTGAGGCTGGTGTAACAAGATGAGGTGTGTTAGTGGGTTCAGTGCACCCTCTTCATGTCTCTGGTACCCAGTCATTGCAGCTTCCTAGCACGTGGTGATAAGACCTGCAGCTGGATGAGTCTGTGTGTGAGTGAGGTGTGTATCTGTGTGAGTGTGTGGTGCATATATGTTTTGTATGAGCATGGGATGTGTGTGTGTGTGTTTGTGTGTGTTCTTGCATGGGATGTAAGTATAGTAAATGTTTGTGGTGTCCATCTGGTATATGGGTGGTATGCCTACATGGTATGTGAGCCTGTAGTGTGATAGATGGCAGCAACCATTGGCATTAAAAAGAACCTGCTATTCTGAGCTCTGGCTGTGACAGTAAGATGCGCCTGTAGCAGCTGTTAGCAATCAGAGTGTGTTTCCATCTGATGTGAAATGTGCTGCCATCACTTGTGAAATGGATTTCAAAACCTTGCCATCCTAAAGTACCAAAGTGTGTGAATGGTACACTTATACTGCAAATTAGAAGAATCCACTTATTCCAGTGAAAACTCGTTCACTCAGGCTATCCTAAATGACAAAGACCCACACAGTTCAACACAGGATAGCTGGTAGGGATATATGTAGCACAGTCATACAATGTCATTGGAAATGTTTCTCTGCAGGCAAAAGAAGCATTTTGGACTGTAGGTATAGAAAGAGAAAATGGAGACTAGGAAGAACAGGGCAGTGTGCCTCATTTTGCTATCTCTACAGACAACTTTGTTCTTGCTTCACCTCTGTGCATGACTTACATAAAAATAAGTAGCTTCAAGATAAACACCAAGGATATACATTTCCTTTTACTGAGAAAAAAATGACATTTATTAGATGGTATAGTATGTGAATTGATGCTCAGATGTCAGATCTTCTTAAAATAAATCTGACAGTCTTTTAGCTTGGTGCAGAGCATTCCTTCTCCTCATGTCTCACAACTACTTAATGTCCCCAAGGCTCTGCTGCCTTCTTCTATATTTCCCTTTCCCACTAAGAAATGGTCACCAGCTTCTGCTTTTCCCCTCAGGAATGGATATAGAAACAAATGTTTGCTATCAGCAAATATTGTTATTCTTTCTCTGGTCAAACTTATGTGTTATAACTAAAAATGGAAATGTTCCTTTGATCAGCAAGTTTAAACAACATACAGTCAGAGAAGGAGTTGGAAAATACTCCTTGTGTCATTGGTCTGGTTATTCCTATGCCTAATTGAACTGGTTGTCTTAGAAATGCACTATAAAAGGGAAATTTTTTGAAAAATGCCATTGAACTGAAATCTAGAAATACATCTATAATGTATTTAAAGACTCAGAACTTGCCATATCTATTGTTGGGATGTTGCTGGTTATGTCCTTGAAGGTAGAGGTAGAGAAGGAAGTTGTCATCTAGGATTTGATCACTAGTCCATAAAGATCTTACAGTCTTAAAATGATTAATATGCCAACATCCATGGTTCTGCTCCTGGCAAGCCTAAATAATCTGTTTATGATTTTTAATAAACTCCAGATCCTTTTCTGATCTTTTATGCATAGATCCATTCCCCTGTTAATTCTAGGGAGACCTCTTAGAAATGGAAAACAGCCCAGAGGTGGAGTGGGAGGTGGAATGTGGGAAAATCCTCATAGTCATCCTCACCCACCAAGATGGTCTGTGGACTAACGAGGTTTAGGTTTCATGAATGTTCTCGTGACTGCGGATATCCTTTTTAGTCTTCTATTGCTCCACATAGAGGGACATAAATGCATTTTCAAGGCTTAAAGTTACAAGTTTTTTCCAGTCTTTCATCATGAATCCAAAGTTTATTTGGTTGAGGAATATTTCTTAAATGACACAATCTACTATTTGATGAGCAGAAACTGGTTTTCAAAAAACCACCCAAGCTACTATGGAAAGAAACAATGGGTTCCTTCGCCTGGTAAACTTTTATGACTTAACCTGGATTCTTGTGACTTTGACCCACTTCTACGTATCTTCATCCAGCTGGTTTTTGTGAATGGCAATGGCTAGGAGATCACAGACTCATACAATTGGAATTAACAATCAATGGCTGACTTTTTAGGCAGAAGACTTTGACATTTTAAGAATGAATACTCTTGAGGCAAATAGGATGGTTTGAATTATTTGCTCAGGGAATTATCTTACTATATGCCAACTATATGAGGGGTCAAACTCCTCATATAAAGGCATAGGATAGATAGATTTAAACAAATATCCTAAAACCCATTTCCATGTCAACAGATTTTTTCCATGTTTGGACTTGGAATCGAATCACAGGTGTGTTCAGTTTTGTATCATTATATGTATTCGTTATTTTTTTAAAAGCTTCTAAATTGAAATACCAAGATTGTAAAATGCATATAACTTGCCATATGCATAGGCAGGTGTAAACTTAAGAGAGCTGTAAAATGGAGTGGTTATCTCTGGGGTTTAGGTGTGAGAATTTTGGTATAATTGTGTAAAGTAAGATTGTGTCATGAAATGCAGTAATTCTGATGCTTTTGGTTGAGGAGAAACTAGATAAGATCTCCAGATTTGGTTTGGCTTTAAAGATACCCTTTTCTGTTGTGAAAAACAGACTTTGAATGATGACAGCAAAGAGCTGACCCCGTTGCTCTCAACTGTGAGGCAAGGAAGACTTAACCTAAATGTGGCATAATTGTTCTTGCTAAGGAGAAAAAAGGAATTGGTATCTCAAGTGAGGTTGATTGCTAGAAAAGATTAGATGCAGTTCTGTGAGTCAGATGACATTTTACATCTAGTACTATCCAGAATTATATAAGGGACACCTATTGTTGGAAAAGAAGTTATTAGGAATTTCCCTTGAGCATCGTCTAACCAATTAGTAAAGTAAAATGGATTCTTTTTCCTGCTGATATGAAATGACACTTAACCTACACTGAGAGATTCAAGAGAAGAATTTTTGTTGTTGTTATTGTTAGATGTCCTGATGCCACAGTCCTCAAAACTCTTCAAGAACTATTATATTGAAAAAAAAAATAGTTGTTTCTAGAATCTTAGAAGGACCTTATGCCAACTGGGAGTAATTGGCTAAATGGTCAGTTACTTTTGTCTTGGCCCTTGGTTTCACATAACCACAATAATTCTTAATGACGAATATGTTCTGTTATTAAGAGAAAGGGGTTTGATTTGGAGAAATAAAAGAGAAAAATAATTGTATTGGTCATCTTAGTAGCATCATCTTTTTTGGGGTGAGAATTTATTCAGTTTATCAACTCACCAGATATGTAGAATGAAGTATTTATTATCAGAAGTGTCTACTCTTGCTGGCGATTTTGAGTTTTTGTTTCTGTTGCTTTTGTTTGTGATACTTGGAATTCTACCCAATCCCTCACATGTACTCTGGCAAGGTCTACCAGAGACCTTTTTATTTTTATTTTAAGACAGGATCTCAGTAAATTGCCCAGGCCAACCTCAAACTTTCAATCCCCCTGTCTCAACCTCCTGAGTCACTGGGATTATAGGTGTGCCAGACTGGATCAAATTATTTTACTCAAGTTTAGTTGGTAATAGATAGTTACCAAAAAAAAAAGATAGTCAGTTGCCTTAAACTAGACATTTTGTGCATTACTATGGAGTAGGAAATTTTAGAGAGAACTGGATCTAAAAATCAAAGCCATTCACTCTTCCTCTATGTGAAAAATTCTTCTCTCTGATGTGACAGAATTTCCCTGTCTAGGAACAAATGTGCTCATTTGGATTTGGCTTTTAGCAAATATGCGTATGCATCATGGAATATGAGTCAGTTTCTCAGGAAATTTTAATCTAGTAGGTATGGAAACATATTTCAATGAATTTGTATTCACCTCCCACTGTCATTACCTGCATATTCACAGAAAGTCTCATGAGAAGATATGCCTGGCTTCCTTATTCTTTGGAGATTTTCTGCATACACAGCTCAGCTTTCTCCAAATTCATTTGGGACATTCTGGCCTAGTATTTTAACTCTCATGTACCTAAGTCTTACATGTAAGAGTGAAGGAAAACTGTCCAACTTCCAGACCTTCAATTTTGCCTATACTTAGTTTGCAAATAACTGTTAAGTTACAGTGGAAGTCAGTCAAGTTAAGCTTTTGAGAAGTGGCTTAACAATGGATAAAGGGCAGGACTTTAGGGAGTAGGGACACAGTAAGGAGCAGGATTTTTTTAAAGTCTATAATTTAACAGGATCATTGAAATCATTATCAACTGAGACTTGGGATGTCAGAAGGTAACATGTATGTTTACTGTGTTTAGCAAGTGGAAATCATGCCATTTGCTGATTCAAAAGCTCAGTTCAGTGACTTTGCATGTGACACTTATCATAGGAGGTGACTTTACATCTAAGTGCTCTTTTTTTTTTCAGATTGAGACTAATGCTGGACCCATCAGTCCTCAGAAAGGCCTTTTAGAAATGAACAATTTTTTAAAAATTTAAATACATCTAGCTCAAATGAAAATGACAGTCCTGTGTGGTTTTTATTCTTTGTGGCTGAGCTTGTTGTGGGTAGTGAGGGCCCAGCGTCCTGGTTCTTGCCAAGAATGATATACCAAGCCTCCTAAAGCTTCCTGTTTATATAGGTTTTTCATCTTCAAAGAGATTTGAAAGCATTCATTTGCCACCACCTGCCTGGGAGGTAAGAATTATTCCCATTTTATAGGTGGAGGAAGTGGAGGTGCAAGTGACTTGCCTGGGGCCACCCAGGAGTCAGGTGTCAGAGGGAGACTTGGTAGGGCCCATCCTTAGCTGAATTGATCCCCAACCCTTTCTCTCTGGTATCATTTCTCCCTTGAGAGCTCCAGATTGCTGATGAGGCATCGAATAATCCGGAACAAAAAACACCAAGTCTGTCTTTTTTTGTGACTGTTTCTACAATTAAACCCTGGGAAATTGAGACCTAAAGTAGAAGCCATTGAAACCCCCTGAGGCTTAATTTTTACATCTGTAAAATGGGAATTAAAATACCCATTTGCTCCTTCAGGGATGTATGAGCATGCAAATCTAAACAGGTTAATGAGGTAAAAATCTTCTAAAACCATAGAACTCTGCAAATATCAGGTATTACTGTTGCCAGAAATGGCTAGGAGACTGCACACAGAAGGATAGGACTTTTCTTAGTTAGATGTCTAATTGTTTTGTGATGTGCAATAAGGATTAAATATTGTCATGAAAGAATCCAAATACCAAGGGAAGAAAAGATCATACTAGGGGGAAAATTAACATTATATGTACTATATATTTAGTAGACAAAATGGCAAAACAAGTTGATTATTAGTTTGCATCTTGTGCAGCAGGATTATTGAGCATGTGCGGGCTACGGAATGTAGCCACAGTGTACTCCAAGCCTCTGCCCAGGATGACAGTCTATTCCCCACCCACCATGGAGATGAAGCGAGAGCCCTCTGCAAACCCACATGGTGAGTTGGAGTCTTCCATGGCAGCAGTGACAAAGTGAAAGAAGACATTTTGCTCCCTACAAGTTCCTGCTCCAGCACACACAGCACCTTTGCACCACCTCTGGAGCGGTGGCTTAAAAAAAAGGGGAGCCCATCTGAATAGACAAGTCAGAGAAAAGCTGCCTCATGCCAGCGGTTGCAGCCACTCCCAGGGCAGCTCAGAGCCAGGTGCACTTCAGCACCCACCTTTGCCCTCTCAGCTGCGCTCCACTGGGCAGATCACAACCTGCACAACCATCTTTGGAGGCCCTCAAACTAGAGGAGCACGAAACTGTAGAAGCCAGGCATTCCCAAAGGCACTCCAGGGAGGAAGGTAAAGACTCCACAGCTGTCTGCCAGCCAGCCTTGACACGCAGGCCCGGCTGCCATTTGGGCAGCTGCAGAAGCCTTTAATACTGCAGCAGTTCTAAACGGGGATAAAATAAAGTGACTAATCCATAAAGGACTCAAGCCCATTTTACTGAAAATAAAATCAAATGCCTTAGGGTTTTTCTTTTTAATCTTTATTGGTTTTTCTGCTTACAAAAGTAATGCATGCTGGTTGTAAAAAATTCAAACATTAGAGAAATATATAACATAGCAAGTGGAAAGTCCTCCATATTCTCAGCCTTCCAGGAAAAAGCTACAGATTTGTGTAAAAGATAATTGATTTTTTTTCCCAAGCTGTAGTTCTTTAACCTTTTTGCAACACACAAAATTGATTGACATTCATACATGTGACAGGCATACTCCTGGGTATACCCAAGGTTTGGCCACTGGCCATTTCCTGGCAAGCAAGCAATAACCCCACCCCATTCAGTCCTTTTCAAGAATGTCTATGGTATGCAAATAAGCTAGGGTAAAAGATATTACTGGGGTAGGTTTGGGTCCATACAGTGTGGTTGTTTATTTTTATATGAACCTGTTAAAAAAAAGAAAAAAAACACCTTTTTTTTTTAACTATTATTAGTGACAAATTCCTTGTGACACTTCCCACAACTGATTTCAACATGCACTATGCTGTAGCAAACAGTTAAGTGCCAGTGTTGTGAAGGATTGCTGTGGTAGCTGGTACAGACTGCCTGTCACAGTATTTGGAGGATAAGCAGCTTTTCTCTATCCCCACTTCGGAAAGAGCTTAAAGTGTGGAGAAAAGAATTTCATTTTGCTATAAGGCAGGATTCCTTATCAACAACAACAATAATAATAACTACTATTTATTGAATGCCAACTATTTCTAAGAACTGTGTGATGCATACATATAGAGAATACATATATAAAATGAACATATATAAACATTCTTGAGATGCTATATCACTTGTACATTGTATCAATGAATCTTCACATATGAATCTGAGGCTTAAAGAGTTTAAGTAATTTGCCCAGCTGTAAGAATTGTTAACCATGTCATTGGTCACTTTAAGGTTAGATATTCTGGGTTGGGAATGTGGTTCACCATTGGAACATTTGCTTAGCACATGTGAGGCTCTGGGTTTGATCCCAAGACTACAAAAAAATAAAAATAAAATATTCTGCCTGGAACTTTGAAAAATCGAAAGACCAAAAATATTAATGGTTACTTTCAGTTATAAACAAGCAGATAAAACCCAGAAAAGGGCTGGGCACAGTGGCTCACACCTATAATCTCATCAACTTCGGAGGCTGAGGCAGGAGGATTGCAAGTTTAATGCCACCTCGGTAATTTCGTGAGATTCTAAGCAACTTAGGGAGACCCTGTCTCAAAATTAAAAATAAATAAATTTAAAAAAAGAGCTGAGAATGTGGCTCAGTGGTAAGTGCATCTGGGTTCAATCAGTAGCACAAAAGCAAACCAAAAAAAAAAAAAAAAAAATCAAAACTACCCTAAGATTCCATCTCACCCCAATTAGAATCAATTGTGATTATCAAGAATACAAGCAACAACAGGTGTTGGCGAGGATGTGGGGGGGGGAGGTACACTCATACATTGCTGGTGGGACTGCAAATTAGTGCAACCACTCTGGAAAGCAGTGTGGTGATTCCTTAGAAAACTTGGAATGGAACGACCCAGCTATCCCACTCCTTGGCCTATACCCAAAGGACTTAAAATCAGCATACTACAGAGATACAGCCACATCAATGTTCATAGCTGCTCAATTCACAATAGCCAGATTGTGGAACCAACCTAGATGCCCCTTAATTGATGAATGGATAAAGAAACTGTGATACACACACACACACACACAATGGAATATTACTCAGCCATAAAGAATAATAAAATTATGGCATTTGCAGGTAAATGAATGAAATTGGAGAATATCATGCTAAGTGAGATAAGCCAATTTCAAAAACCGAAGGATGAATGATCTTGCCGATAAGCAGATGATGACACATAATGGGGGGTGGGAGGGGGGCAAGAATGGGGAAGGAGGGACTGTATAGAGGGAAAAGAGGGGTGGGAGGAGTGGGAGGAAGGGAAAAAATAACAGAATGAATCAAACACCATTACCCTAGGTAAATGTATGATTACACAAATGGCATGCCTCTACTTCATGTACAAACAGAGAAATAAGATGTATCCCATTTGTTTACAATAAAAATAAAAAATAAAAACCTTTGCATCAGTTCCTGAGCAGTGTGTAAATTTAACCAAAATGACTTAGATGGTGCCTTTTGATCTTTAGTTTTCTAAATGATACAGATAATAGCAATGATGATGACAGTAACAATTATAATACCTACTTCACAGGGCTATTAGAGAACTGAGATAATGCCTGACACATTATAGTACAAATATATGTTAGATATCATTGGTGATCCTAATCCCATTAGTCTATTATCAAGAGAACCCTGCTCCCCCACAGAATGAAGTGGCGGGAGCCTCTTTTGGACAACTTTAATTCGTGGGCTGATTAGGCACTGCACTCTGGACCAGTATGCCCCCCAAGATAGGTCTGAGGAGTAAATGAGATGTTAAGAATGTCAGTACCCGCATTCCTGCCCTTCTACAGTTAAAAATCTAACTTTTGGTGTTGATGCAATGTTTAATGACTGCCCAGCCCCAGGACCACTTGGTTAATTAGGATGCTTGCATCCCAGGGTTTTCTGCTGCCACTTGTTGTCAGCTCCAGAAATTTGCCTCTGCAGGTATACAGAGTCTTTTTGAATTACTTAGGGTATGTGAAAGCAAATTATTTAGGCAATAGAGCTGAAAACATGGGCAAATTAGAATTTTTCGTAGCAAGATTGTTCATTGGAAAGCCAATTCTCAATGATGTGGATACATCTTGCTTCAAATATTCCACTACACAATACACACACTAGGATAGTTATGGGCACCTGTGAGGGTTGACAGCAGTAGTATCTGACATAACTGATATTTATAAATGATGGCTAAGTTCATGTGTGCAGTAATGTCTGAGCCAAGGTTCTTAATTTGTATTGAAAGAATATTATTTTGAGAAAACACAACACTGATTGGCAGAAAGTAGAAAACATGAAGAGATTCAAGGCAAAGAGATTTTTATCTTTTTCCTTCTTCTTGGATGGAAAACTCAAATTTAAGCCAGGCATTGTGGTGCATGCCTGTAATCCCAGTAGCTCAGGAGGCTGAGGCAGGAGGATCACAAATTTGAGGCCAGCCTCCGCAACTTAGCAGGGCCCTAAGCAACTTTGTGAGACCCTGTCTCAAAATTTTAAAAAAATTTTAAAAGGAGAGGTTCAGGATGTGACTCAGTGGTTAAACACCTCTAGGTTTAATCCCTGGTGGGGAAAAAAAAAAAAAAGACCTTAAATTTACAGAACTGTACTATCTTCCTTTTGAAAAATTTGCAAGGCCTTGATTACATTTTTTTCTCATTGATTAATTTGATTCTGTAAATTGAGTAAAAATGGGGAAGACTTTAGTGCATCATGGAATTAAGTGGAGAGATGAATAAGTGCCCTGCTCCATTCTGCAAATGTTTACTTTCTAGAAATATCAATATGTGTGGTCAGATTGCATTCAGAGGGTTGCTTTTAAAGCAGGTAGATTTTAACCATTTTCTAAAGAGTACTGACAACTGAAATTGTTTTCTGAGATAATTGAGCCACACAGGGGTCAGCTAGTAAAACAGTTTAATCTGACCAATCAAAATAGCTGAAAGTTGCTTTGGAGAAATCTTTGCATTCCCTTACCAATAGATTCCTAGTGAGGCTTATTCTAACTGATCTGATCCTTTAGCCAACGTTGCCCACTGGAGTTAAGCACACACATAGTGGGGACAAACATGTAGGTGAATGGTCTCCCCCTTAGACATACAAGTCAGTCTCCAGTGACTTCATTCATTCTAAGCTTCATGGCCTGCCTATCTCTTATGAAACTGGTCTCAGCCTGAGTATCCTTGAGATATGAAAGACACTGGGAACCTAAGCAAGGTGGAAGACCAACGGCATAAGAGCCTGACTCAGGCCAGCAGTCCTGCTGCAGTGGTACCAGATTCTGGGTCTATGCTGCAACCAGTCTCCACCCTCCCCACATGAGACCAAGAGCCATTCAGGTGGCAGTGCTGGGTCCACAAGAACACTCCCAGGGCCACCTCTATCATGAGTAGACTTCCCTATCTAGAATTTATAGGATTGCCAGAGCCATTAGCAGGCATTTTGGTCACTGCCTTAAACATCATTTCAAATCCAAATGACCATCCACTAAGAGTCCCAGCCCAGCAGAGTGAGCAGCAATACGTCATGTTCAATACGACCCAGATACAGCTTTACTCAGCCTTGCCCATATGGCCTGCCCAGGACCCTCATATATTCTTATCGGGGACTAAACAGATATGCCTGATCTCCCCATTATTAAGGTGGAATGAAGATAATTCTTGAAAAGCCCAAGTTTGAGGTTAGTGTTGCTTTAGTTGCCTTGGGTAGTCTTAATGCTGACTTAAACTGCAGGGCCTAAGCAGGTTGAATATCTCTGATATCTGTGATTGTAGCTCGAGGTGAATCATAAGCAGAAGGAACTCCACTTTGGTCCTCTTTATTTCACATATAAATTCTGTTTAATAAGTGGTCCAAGTACTTTATGTTTCCTAATTATTCTACTCCGTACAGGTCAGGGTGGAGGAGGCTAGTTCTCATTATAGAATAGTTAATTCACGTGGGAAAATCCAGACAACTCTCAGCTGATATCAGCTTTCAGAGTTTCTTACTATCACTTGGCTGTTTTGAGTCTGAAAATTGTTGAGCCTGTCTCTCTCTTCCTCCCCCACTACCCCTACCTCCATCCTGTGACACAAACCTTTCCATTGTCTATTTTTAAAATATTGGAAGAGCCATTAAATATGAGGCATTGTTACATTTCATATTTCCTACAGAATTTTTCTTGAAATCAATACGGCACTAACAGGGAGGCAGACTTGTGAATGACCGTTTTTGCTAAATTCAATTTTAAACATATTAAATTGCAAAACTCAGAATATAAACATTGGTACCATTACTGGGGTATTAGAAAGCCTTCAGGTTATGGAAAATACATTGGATGTGAAGATTTGAACAATCAATCTGGACAAGCACAGAAACTCAGTATGTCAGCACTAAAATAACTGATAGGAAACAAACCCTCTAGATAGCTCGCACTCCATGAAAGTCACCAGAGTTCCTAAGGAAGGGAGTTAGCAGGATACATGGCTTATAATGAGGTTAATCCAGTGGCTTCGTGTGTGCTCTATATTTCGACTACTAAAATTGCATCAAGTCCAAAGTAAGTCATTGTGTAAGCCATCCCAGGATCCAAGATGACTTTAGAAGAAAGAGTGGGCTGTGTGTGTGTGTGTGTGTGTGTGTGTGTGTGTGTGTGTGCGACTTAAATCATGCAGCATATTCCCCGGACCAAGTCCTTGATCTGTGGAAGGTATGGTACTGTGTAGAAGATGTACAAAAATGAAATAGACTTTGGCTATTTGGGCATTTGGTGATTGTACGTGTGTTTACTTCAGTGAGTACTTGGATGTAACTAACATGCAGTAGTGAAAACTATGGGAAGCAAATTTAGCCTAATGGAACATGCCGGGTAAACTGGGGACCACTGCCATCCTGTCTGTGTGGCTCCCCTTTGGTCTTCTTTATTTCACATATAAATTCTATTTAATAGATGGTCTAAGCACTTTCTTTTGCTTAATTATTCTGTTCCTTAAGTCACTTTTTAAATTCTTAATTGTGTTCTTTCTAACTCTACTCAAAATATAATGTGTTTGCTCAGAAATGTGCTTTGTCATATTTGAGAACATTGGTGTAATATGTTAATTATCTGGGTGGTCTTCCAGCATGAGGCATCTTTAAATAATCAATTGGCTAGAAACACTTTCACACTGAACCCAGAAATCAGTTTCCAATGTAAAATACTTGGAAGCAACATATCCTATTTGTCAAGATCCATCATTGTTAAATTCAGATAGGATATTAACTTTATGGTTGAAAGGTTTTGATTGTACACAAATGGACTAATTTTTAACACATGGCAACTACATTAATTTAAAAAAGATGAGTAAGGAATTCTTACCATCATATGTAACTTATTAATATTTTGAATTGAATTATTTTCCTAAGTAGACCTGACTTTTTGGAGTCTATTTTTCTCCATCAGTTGAGCTACAGTGCTCAGCCAAGACAGATTTATGACCTTTTAAAAATAATGATGGAAAATGAGATCGGAGGAAACATTTTAGTATCTGCTTTGCTCTGAGGCCTAAACTGCGAACTCTCCAGTTCTTGAAGGCTTTGAAATGCTGATTCCAGTCTTCTTGTGGGTTCTTAAACACCTTCTCAAATGACCCATTTTAATAACCCGAAAGCTATTATATAACGAGCAGCCATAATTTAGTCCAGGACTCTAGGGGGACCCTCACAGTTCAGCAATGAATAGTTAATGCAGTATAATGTTTAGCAGGTTATTAGTTTTCACTATACAAATGCTGATCAGGGAACGCTTTTATAAGGTGTTTAAAAGAAAATGTAATTAACTGGTTGCGTGCTTCTGTTGCAGCTCAAATTGAAATTATTCCATGCAAGATCTGTGGAGACAAATCATCAGGAATCCATTATGGTGTCATTACGTGTGAAGGCTGCAAGGTAAGCCTTATAAATTGTTGTTTCTATTAATGTTAGAATGTATCTTTGTGATTTCTGTTTTTTATTTATCCTGTGTCTAAAAATTCAATACCTTGGAATTTTGAGAGATGATAAATGACAGGAAAGAATAAATATTTTGGTGTTAAATTAGAATCCAGAAAGTTATATATAGTTTGGCTGCTCCCTTCAAAATATCAAGAGACTGGGGAAAGGTATTTGAGCATTGTTTATGTTTTTCACTTCCAGTTCCAGAATTGATTGAACTGATGAGCTCTCTCTTTGGTTATTGTCTTTTAAAAAGAGATACCTCCAGTCTTCTGTGCTGTTCCTGTTATAAGGTTTATAAAAAGATGTTTCCAGTAAGTTTGATTGGAATGTGGTTGAGTTGTATAGTCAGCACACAGATGTGAACACATCTGGCTAAATTATGGGAAGGCTGTCAGGAAGCACTGAATTCTCATCTTGGACTCTCCACTTTTCCATGTTGTTTTGGGCGTTTCTCAGTCTTTCAGTGGCTCAGTTTCTTCATCTATAAACTAGATATAATCTGATCTTCCTACCTTTTAGGATTATTCAAGAATAGACTGAGAAACTGCATACAAAAGTCCGATAATTGTAAAAATGCGATTTAAATCTAAATATTGTCATTATTATTGCTATTATCACTATTTTTATTATTACTTACTTTAATCTTGGAGTAATGGATACAGCACATGCATAATGTGAGAATGGAATATAAAGATGTTTATCCTAAAAATTTAAGACCACCCCCATAAACCCAGATTACCTCTGTTATTCAGATTTCAATTTATTAAGGTTTAAATCCTCCTGGATATATTGGAAGGGCCTTGAGACTTCTTATAGGATAAAACAGCACAAAATAAATAGGAGAGGAGCTATTTAAGCATGCAGGAGGCCTCTGAGACAGCTGATTGCTACAACCAGACCTGAATTAGCCCTAAGGCTTTTTGAGATCGAGGCAAAAAATAAAATCGACAAATTTGGTTTGCTTTCCTTTAGTGAAATCAGAAAGTACAATGTCATAAAATACAAAATCACCTACAGACACAAATGAGTGCTAAAAGACTTCAGGGAAATTAGTCTCATCGTTTCTTTAATTCTTTGTTTTACTATTAATCATCCTAACCTCATAGTTTAATTCTTCATTTCTCTGTTAATCATCATAACATTTGCCAATCTGTATATGTATAAATGCTTCATGTTGCTGTCATCTAAGCGAAGCTTAGGATTTCTGCTTGCTACCAAACGTACTTAATACATTTCTAAAAAAAAATTAACTGCCTTTCAGGAGTGGGGAGCTTCTACTTAGAGGAGATTTGAATTGTTCATCTCTGTGGTAACCTTCAAGGCCTTAGGGTTCTGGATTACCAGAAAAGAAAGAGAAAGGAAAACATTATACCCTTTTCTCCCTCACTTTGCTCTTCCTCAAAGTAATTAACTAATTTTCTTTTTTAATGAAATGATATCAACTGCCTGGGCTGTGTCATCCTAGGATGCAGGAGAATGGTCTGTGTATGGCAGCTGTCACCCCAGTGATCTTCAGAGTTGACCTGGCTGGTGGGCTGGGCAGCTGTTGTCCTTCACCCTCATCCTCACTCTGTGTTCATCCCCCAAAGCCATGTCCCTGGTAGAAAAGGCATGGCCTTTCTGAAAGAAGGGCATTTAGACAGCAGTGGTGCCTAGTCGGGGTCCCAAGCACATGAGCTTTCTGTGTGTGGCATATGACTTCAGTGTTATCTTAAAGGGCAGGGCCCCAAGCAGCATCCTAGACAACAGTTTGCCACTTGTCCCTTCATTTTATCCAAGAAACTGATCACTCCATCTGAGTCTATCAGTAATATCACATGTAGTTTATGTGGCAAAGTGAAGTATCTGGGAATTAAGTCTAGAGGAGTGGCAGGCTGGGGTCAAGGTGGTTGATTTTATATGGAATACCCCAATAATTTGGAAGGTTAATTAGTAACATACTATTCAATAGAACATGAATTGGCTGTCTGAGTACCATTTGTGTTTACATAGGTACAAAAAATGGTCACCTTTTTACTCTAAACAATTACCTATAAATAAAAATTAAAAATAATAAGAACACACAGGATAGCTATTATTTCACAGTTATCATTTTTGTAGATTCCCTTCCAGATTTTGTACACATAAAGCCTCAGTGCCAGAGTGATTTTCAGTTCTCTGTGGTTCTGTACCTCTGCTCTGTTGACTTTACACAGGGAAAGCCACTGAACAATTAACATGTGATTTTATTAACAGACTGGAACTATGCCCAGCCTGGGATTTGTACAATGTTCTGTGGGAGTTGTCTTGTTTTGTTTTGTTTTGTTTTGACACATATAGTATTTGTTCTGCCATATAGTTTCTCTCTGCTCTAACTAACAATTTTATTCCTAGTTATAGTGAAGTCAAGGGACCTCTACTCTTCATGTTAATTATTTATCATATTGTAACCAGGTTAAGGTGGTTAGATCATGACCAATTGTAAGTAATTTGTCTCAATGGTAATATAATTAGACATAAGGAATATTTATTTTTAGATATATCAAATGATATCTAGTGAGAAAAGCAAAGTGACACCATCATTTTCTGAGCTAATCATTTTGAGTGTATTTTAAATTGCATTTTCAAATCAACAACCTGAAACCATAAAGAAACTAGAGAACCTGTTTACTGAAATAATTATCTGTTTTCCCACATATTTGCTCAGGTGAGCATTACATATGAGCAGCAAAGAAAATGATAGACATTTTGGCAGCTCTTTCTTTTGTTCCTGGCTCTTCCCAGCTCACCCTCTTCTTGTCCCCTTTGCTACCTGTGGAGAGACAGTTCAGTCCTATGCTTACGTTATGCTCTGACTCTGCCACTGGACTGCCTGGGTTGGAATCCCAGCTCTGCCACTGGCCAACTGAAGCACCTACTCAACAGCTCTGGGGGTCCGTCAGTTCCTCCATCTGTGAAATGAGGATGGCAATTGTCGTTGCTTCATGGAGTTATCACAGGCTTTCAGGTAAAGCACTTGGGAGAGTGCCATGCACGGAACAAGCACTTTCAAAGTGCTGGCTGTTGTTATCATCATCCCAGGCCAAACTCTTTAGTGCCTTGGTAATGCTGTTTCATATAGTCAGCTGTTATTTCTAGGATATCTGTGGGTCCAGTCTTGATTTTTGTGGGCATTAGCAATTTGTTATGTACAATCTGCCAAGATAAACAATCATCTGAGCACTCCCTTGGGGTTTCACACTATGAGCACTCTAAAGGACCCAAAGACAGAGAAGATCTAATCCTTCCCTCAAGCAGTTTATGGTCGGGATGTAGAGAAGAGGCCAACACAGGGAAAGGTAAATAGCAATGTTAAGATCTAACTGTTAGGGTAAAGTCACAGTCCATGATATGGCACAGAAGCACACACCCACAAGGTGTCATGGCTGGGGAGATTAGAAGAGTGTGGCCAGCCATGTTTCACTGAGGATGAACCAACCGTGGGCCAGCGGTGGAGAAGGATTTGCCCAGTACAGCAGGATTGGGAGGACATTCTGGGCAGGGGAGGAGGGAAAGTGAGGAACGACAGAGGCAAAAATCCAGAAATAGGGAAGTCTTGAGTGTATTTGGTGTATTTAAGGAACAGTACATAACCCAGTTTGACTGAAGCAAGGTCACCTTCTTTGGATAGTGGAAGCCATCGCCAAGTTTTTAAGGATGCTATTATGCCACAGTTTTTATTATGAACATATTTTACTTGGTCCTCTGGAAGAATAAGGGAATGGCATTCTGGTAATACCCAGGAAAGTATGTACTAGAAAACAGGCCTATAGGGGTTTCCTTCTGTTAGATGTTCCTGAGCCCTTGAAACATAATGTATTCCCTGCTGAGCACATGGGTGGGGGGGTCAGGAAGCAAGCCTGCCAAGGAGGCACCAGGTCAAGGGACAGGAGGACAAAGGAAAGGCCGAGATTAACCTAAGGCAGTAGATGGCAGGATTAAGATTCAACCTCCAAAGCAAGTAAAAATGTGAAGCGTTCAGAGAAGCATGATCATTGCTAAAGGTTTTCTTTGGAGAAATGATCCGAGTTGTCATTCAATTTCAGATCCTACATTCATAAGATACAGTGGCTGCTCAAATGATTATAGAAAATTTATCTCAAATACATACACACATTTTAATCCATATCATTTTAGACATTTTTACTATACACTTTTAACTGCATTTTTAAATGATAATACAATCCAGTATTGGGATTCGTGAATTGACTTCTCATTACATTTAAAATCCTTTGTTCTTGTTAAATTACAGTAGCATTCTTTGTCAAGGATTTAGTCATTAATCAATACATTTAATACCATGTCCTATACAAAACTTCCTTTCCTATGCAGTAAAGGGAGTATTTGGAATCTTTCCACGAACATTCTCTAAAATAACAAGAGAATGCCTTTCAAAGTTAGAGTATATAATTAATACTTTAATTTTTTTCCTGTAAGAAAATGATGAAAGCAACATCTGGGGCTTTTGTGTGTTAGTTTTTAGGAGAAACTAACATGAATGTTCCTTTTAGGCCCAAATTGGCTTTTATTTAGAATATTTTAATATTCTTACTTCCGTTATAAAGTCACTCACTAGTCCTGAATCAATTCTATTTTTCAGTAGTGTTGTATTCATGCCTAATATTTTTATTTTAATGCTTTATAATGCCCAGTTCTAATATGAGAGTTATCCTTTAAGATACAAATTAGACTTGAGGAGGGAAAGCTATTACTACATCTTTAGGACATCAAAGTTTCAGTTCTGTTATATGTAGGTGATAAACTGGGGTTGTAACTCAATGGTAGAGCACTTAAATGGCAGGCACAAAGCCTTAGGTTCACTCTCCAGCACTAGTGGGAGGATAGGCAGGAAAGAACTGTTATATACAGGTGATAAGCAAAAAAATTTTCTTTAGTTAAACTTTCTAGTCCTGCAATGGAATACACACAAGACAGGTATGTGTTAAACAACCCCGATTTACATCAATTTGTGTAACTCAGGTTGTGTTTTTTTCCTGATATTTTTCATTCGTTTGTTTTGGTCTTAATGGTGTCTCAGTAACTGCTGTCCTTCCTCAGCTTACAGAAAACACTGGGCTGGAGGCCCAGTGGATGATAGGGCTCTGACATAGTGCCTGGCTCAGGAAAGGGCCCTCCGTGTTTGCCTGGGAATGCTGGGTGCTGAGTGTGTACGCTTGGATTGATCTGAGTACGGCAAAGCTCAGGCAAAAGCAGACATCTAGACTTACCAAATACGACACTGAGGTCAGCTTTAATCAGAGATCATTTGCACAACAATTCTACAGGGAGGCCATTCGTTATTGAATAAGTAGGGAGTTCAGGAGATCTGAATTTCTGTGATTTATTGCTGCCAGGTGCATGAGTTTGGGGCTGTACCAGCTAACTTTTACAAGAGAGGTTGCCTATTCTTTTCTAAAGATCAAATTTCCTTCCTCATTTGCTTCTTTGGAGTCTGTTGTTCCTGTCTACTCCTCCCACTACACACACACTCTTAAATTTTATCATTTCCTTGGTCTCCTTCTCTCCCTGATGTTAATCTATGCACGCCCTCTCTTTACCCCTCAGTAAAACTAAGTTGACAGTTATCCTCTTTTACCCCTTGTCCAGATACTTAACTGCCCATATTCGTCCAGTGATATTTATTCCTTACCCTCATGCTTCCAAACATTTTCAAAAGAAAGTTCCCAAGATAAATAAAATTAGGACACAATACATCCTTTCACATGTAGGATCCTATACTCACTCTTTGAGCCTCAGAAAGAAAAGGTGAACATATAGCCACTTTAACAGTCCCCCAAATTTCAAATTTTTAGTTGTGTTGAAAAATACAATTGTCAGGGCAGGCATATGAGCATTCACAATAAATCACAGAGTTATGAATAAATCTTGGTTGTCAAAAGCAAATGTGTAGCCGCTCCAAAGCGTCTGCCATTAGAATTCAGCAAGGCAGCTGTCAGCTGTTTTCTTGTAATTAAACAGCCAATGAGCAGCTAATTAAGACATATGTGTATACAGAAGTGGAAGTGGGTATGTTAATGAACTGTAGGAATCAATTCATTAAGTGAAAATTGTCAAAAGACCAAACATAAGATCAGCATTTCAGCCTGTGCTTCTCTGAGAAGGCGCCCCAGGCAGGAGAGGACACCCTCAGAGCAAGACCCCCCAGCTCTTCCTAGCCACACCCACAGTTCAGCCTCCAGCCAACTCACACCTTTTGGCCAAGCTATTAATAACTCCAATAGGAAATGTCATGTGTATTTCAAAACTTTTTATGAAGCAGATTTGGCAAATGAGTGTTTCCCTACTTATTTAAAAACTTGGTATTTAGTACCCCATCATATGTTTTCTCCCTCACCTACACCATTATAGGGCACATCGACTACAGAACTGAAAAGTGGCTTTTTTACTTGCTTGTTTTGTTATTTGTTCACCTGCATTGTTGTTGTTTAGTCTGCACTTCTGAAAGGTGTGTTAAAAAAAATATGTGGTGTTTGGATGCACCTAGGATTCATGGATCAAACCCGGGCTTCTCCCCTTACCTATTTGACTTTGAACACATAACCTCTCTGCACTTTAATTTTCTTATTTGTAAAACAGATATAAAAATATTTAGTTTGCAATTGTGAAGTTGTTGTGAACTACAAGTAAGGTTTACACTGTATCTAGCATAGAAAGGGACCCGGAATCTGATGGTCACCACTGCTTTGATCACAGTCACTGTTTTTCTCTCTGGTCTTTCATCCAGAATGTATGTGTTGACTTCTCTAAGTACTGGGTTAGCTACTCAAACAAACATGGCAGTTGGTGAGAAAAAGATGAATAATGTAGCAAAGTAAGGGTTATGAGGGGGTAAATGCAGGACTCTAGGGATACACGTGGGAGGGGTCCTTCAACCAGCTTTGGGAAGGACCAAGTCAAACAAGGTTCAAGAGGACGTGAATACCTCAGTGAATTCCAAAGAAAAGGGGTTTCCAGCAAGGGGCAGGGATAGGATTCCTTTGGGAAACTTGGAACACAGCAGTGGCAATGCTTGAGGTTGAAAAGAGGATCAAGTATGGGAGAGAGGTGCCTCAACAGGTGGTCATCACTTGCTCATCAGTAGGGCGATGTTGAGTGCTTGTAAGCAGGGAAGTGACTTGAGTAGTTCTGTGTTTTAGATCTTTACTGACTGTGTGAAATGGACTGAAGGGATGAGAAATGAAGCAGGGCTACTGGCAGTATAATAGTCAATTCGGGAAATGATACATGTGGAAACTCCAGGAGATTGCAGCAAAGATAGAAGCAGATGGATCAGAGAAATATGAAGGTGGTGAGAAGCTACCTAAATTGTCAACTGTTTGGGTGTGGATGGACAGGAGGCAGAGATGAAATGAAGCTATCTTTCTACCTTGAGTGACGTGGGAACTGAGGGAGATGGTACCTGTCAGTGAGCAAGAAAACACTGGAAGAGACCAGGCTTGGAAATGGACAGTGGGTTTAGAAATGTTCTGTTCCGGAAAGAAGAGAAAATCATCTGGCTTAAGTTTTTGGAACTTGCGTGGATGGAGGGAAGGGTGATGGGACCTTAGCAGGCCAAACCACAATTTGGGTAAATGCTTATAGGAAGGAAGTAGGGAGAACTCTTTCCAACAACCTAATTGTGAGCCAGTGACCCCATGGGAACTGGGCCCAGCCCAGTCACATGCTAATTAGTTTTTAACAACTTGCACCCTGGAAAAAAAAGTGTGTATATGTATGTAGCTAACTAGTGTATATTTCATTGAAATAACTTCACATAATTTACAAATAATAATAAAATGTATGATATTCTTTACATAAATTTCATGCAGACACACGATTCTCACCGAATACTCTCAATGGTTTTTGCTGAACTGTTCCATCTCTACCTGTGGTTGCAACTGATGAAAGTCTATAGTTCCAACTTGAATCTTGGTTGATATTTCATTTCCCCTAATGAACAAGAAGAAAGTGAAACATTTTGGAACTTCACTCATTCATCAGTGATGATGTATATAACTTTGCTAAATCAGATCACAGTTTTCAAATACCAGAAGAACATTTCCTCCATTTTTCTACTATTCACAATGAGATGGCTATACACAAGACATACTTTTAAGTTCCGTCTGCATTACACTCATTTTCTCCATCACTTTTTAAATTCAGACAACAAGCAAAGCAGTAAATCAAGCTCTGATTGGCAGCCAATTTCTGTGGTGTAAATACTCACCATATGGCCCTTTCAAGCTACCCAGTGTGCCCTCTCATTGAACACAGAGAGAAGAAAAGATGGACCATAGCACACTATTATACAGTATTTCCACCATTTAGCTATAATTGTTATAAATAATTTCAAGAACACATGCTGGAAAAATGAAAAAATAGTTAATTTTTAATAATGCTTAGGTTTAGTAACTGGATTTAGAAACAAACTTCCTGGAATTTTAGCAGTCAATTTTTACACTGTGGTATGAACCTTCTCCTGAACACCAGGGCCTTAGTCCTGATCCTGGGGAGCTCTCATCTAGTGGGGACGGTAAATAAATTTGTAGTGAACAGCCATATTTAAAAATATTGGGGAATAGACTTCCCTGGAGAATGGGAGAGAGACAGAAATAAAACTCAAAGGCACTTTGAAGGCAAAGTGAAGTAAAAGGGGAAATGCTGGAGAGAAGTCTTCGGGAGTACCAGACATGGGACCTTAAGCTCTAAAGGCCTGTATATTATGCTATTTGCGATGACTGCATGCTAGCATGCTGCCACTAGGTGGTGGCAATGTGCCACAGTCCCATTAAGTACTACCTGAAGTTCACCAAGGTGGCTCCTTGCTCAAGGCCACCATGTTTGTAAATGCACATCTTCATGTATTTTGACATCCATTAAAAAAAAAAAAAAAAAAAAAGATGAAAGCCAATGAAGTAATTCTTAGTTTATCCTTAAGAAATAATGAAATTGCAAAACTATGTACTTAATGTCTTTCCCAGCTTCTCACAGTTCTTTTTCGTACACAGTGCCTCCATTCCTCCCCAGATTCCATGCACTGACTTGTGCTGCCCCTGCTCTCTGTATGATGACCTCAGACTGCCCAGCCCTGGAACTCATGACCCAGGTCTATTTCCACCTCCTCTATTATTGCTCCCCAGACAAGCTCCTACTTGTACTCTTAGGAGCATACTGCTTCTTTTAGGTAGGAAGGCTCCTATTATACTTTCCACCTTCTCTTCTAATCATTCTCTCTCTTATGTGTTCTTTAGCTTTTAACATTTTATCAGGTTAACTTCCCAAACACTTAAAACTCTGAGAAATCCCCCAAGGACTGCTGAAAAGAAGTTTAAAGTAGAAGAAAGCCAAACCCTCATTCTTTCTGAAATGCAAAGTTCAGTGTTCTTTTGAGTCACAGAGTCACAGAGGCTTACCCACTCTCTCCCATCTCAGGTCTCACTTTATAACCCTACTTGTACCCTCCTATTTGGTATTCTCTACTTCTTTTTTGGGTGTGACTCTATTGACTTAGTACAAAAGATAGCTCTCTTCTCTGGTTCTTAGCTATGCCATCTCCAGAACTTCTTAGCAAGACTTTGCTCAGTGGGCTCATTAGAGGACCAAATGATGATACCAAGAGGAAGGTGTGTGTACTTGCTTGCTTTCCCCAAACTCTTCCAAACTGACACATCTCAGTAAGTATGGCCCTCTTCTGAGTGGACAACTGGAGAGCCAGGTGTTAGTTCCAGCCATGGGGTCACTCCTCCAAGCATTTGTGGAGTGCCTTGTGGATGCACCTCAAGTTTAAGGCATAAAAACTCAGCTTTCATGATAGTGACTCTTACTTACAGCCCTGGCTGTAAGTTTTGTTGTTGTTTTGTTTGTCAGTGGGCCAACGTGATTGAGACATAGGTGTGATGAATCAAAGGGGGCAAATATTTCTGGTCATAAATGAGGAAAAATGATAGAATAATAAGACTGATTTTTTTCATGTGACTCCTAACCCAAATCAGTTGCAGCTGTAGATAAGGATCTTGTGAACTGTCTTGGGGCGTATTTCTTTAAGGTATATTTCTTAAAGGGTAATTACTGCTGCAGGGGTGCAGTGGTGAACCTAGCAACCTAGGTTGACTAAAGAGCCTGTCTGCAGGAAAACACCAAATCAAACTCGATCAGTCTTGATATTTGATTATGCCTATCTTGATTTTTTTTCTTTACACTAATTTAATGACTGCCTTCTATGAAAACAATGAAGGAGGAATTCCTTTGGCACACACAGGAAGCCTAAGAACAGGACAACAATATAAGTTCTGGAAAGAAACTATGAAAATTCATACCCTGACTTTACCTCATGCTAGAGGGGATATTATGAGCAAGTCTCTGCACCCCCATAAAGCTTTCTTTAGCCCTGAAACAAAGGAAAGGAAAGTATTTGCCTTATCTTTGTCATAATTAAATGTCACAATCCACATAAAGCACAGAGTGCCTAGCACATCTTAAGAATTGTCTAATGGCACCGAGGTTTTGTTCTAAACAGATGTCAAAAGATACATAGACATGGAAATGACTGTCATGAGGAATGAAGTCTGTTACACTCACAAACCCCTAGGAACAGGATCCATGGCATGCCATGCAGGAGCCACATAGGGAAGCACCAGAGTCAATCAGGAGGTAAAGGGAGTTACAGGAACACGCAGGCCAGAGCCTGTATTGTGGTTTCCATGGGAAGGAAGTACACCACAGGGTGAGCAGGATGGTGACTGGCTAGTTTGTTCTACTTAATAGTTATGGGATGCTGGACCTAGGGTTGTTTCTGGTGGTCTTCTCGCTGGCCCTGGGGTGGTAAGGGCTAGGGAATAGTGTCTTGGAGTCTGAAATCTAATCAAGGTGGTATGGTGTTTAGACTCTGACCTGGTTGGTGTGTATACAAAAGGCATGCTACAGGCAAGTTGCTTGCTTTTTGTAGGGATTAGCTGGCCCTGAGAAGGGAAGGACATTACCTCAGGGACCAGCAAGGCCCCAAGATGTCAAAGCATCTAAAGTACAGAATTAAAAGATATGATTAATACAATCACTCATTAAGATTGATCTATCTATCTGTCATCATGCCCTCTAATTCCCTTGTGGTAGTGAAGACTGATGGCTATATATGGCTTCTGTGCTAACATTCAGGAACTTTATTTGTGGTAGTGTGATGTTGAATTAATATGTGGAAACTGAAAGCCAGCATCCTTTTCATTCATGACTCCCAAGAGCTGTGTGTAATCTGGATTTCAGACTTTTGAAAGAAGTGAAGCAACTAGAGAGAATCCCAAGAAGAAACAGGAAAGGTAGAGAAGATCCTAGAAAGGAAGGTGACAAATGTGGCAGTTGGGGCTGTAGAAGACACTTCCCTGAGATAGACTGACAGCTCTCAGCACTGGTTCCATTTAAAGAAAACAAGAGTGTGTGGACATTATCCATATTCAAGAATCACAAAACCAACACCATAGGCTTAATATGAAGCCAACAAAATTCAACCCCAACTAAAGGCAAAGTAAATAAGCTCCTGAGCTGAGACACCTGCAGTGGTAACAAACATGCAGGGTATGAGTGGGAGTTGAGTTTCAGGAAAGAGATAAACACCTTTCAGCTTTGACAGAGATTAACACACTCAGACTGAAACGAACACCCAGACCGGTGACCTCTTGATATCTCTTTCTAAGGATTATCCGCCCCTGTTACCACTTATATTTTCTTGACTTCTCTCCACTAAGCCCAAAGAAAGCTTTACTTCTCACTTTCCTTTCACAGGAGACAACACACACACACACCCCTCAGCTTTAGATATCTTGAGAACAGACTACAGAAGAGACCAGATTTGATACAAGGTAGATTTAAAGTACAATGCTGATGCTGGGTCCACTGGATTGCCCCTGTTTAGTTTAGCAGTTTAGTGAGATGCAAGAAGGAGTGAGAGATCAAGATCCTACCTTGTACCCCCTTTCCAGGTTTTCAAAAATAAACAAGAGGGAACTGAAGTCACATGGTTGCATACACTGACTTGGTCCTCAGAGACCCCAATCATCACATAAGGAAGCAGATAAACTAAATTGTTCTTCCCAGGTAGTTCACATATCTTTCTTTATCTTTCCATTTGCATAGTGTAGAAAAATCAGAAAGCACAGATGAAAATAAAGTTAAAATCACCTGTGGTTCCACCAGTCAAAACTAATGATTTTTTTCATTTTAGGGTATAATTTTCCAAAGTTTCTTCTAAATATACAGATTTCTTTTTTTTTTTCTTTCTCTCTTTTTTCTTTTTTTTTTTTTTTTTTTTTTTTTTTTGTGGTGCTGGGGATGAAACATGTGAGACAAGCACTCTACCAACTGAGCTAGATCCCCAGCCCAGGTTTTAATTTTTTAAATCAAAAATTGGATTATCCTGGGTTTATCTCTTTAACTGATTTTTTAAAATTCAGCATTATATTTTTATCATCTTTTTATAATAATTGTATTTCTGAAATACCATTAATAGTTGCTAAATTCCATTATATGTATGTATAATATGATTTTCACTAATGGTGACATTTAGGATCTTTCTAAATTTCTTCATATTGTAAATAGTGCAGTGAAAAACATCCTTGTAGGTGAATCTTTGTGCCATTCTTAATATTTCTTTAAGGCATATTTCATAAAGTGTAATTACTAGCTGCACAGATGCAGTGGTGAACACCTGTGATCTCAGCTACTCAGGAGGCTGCTATAGGAGAATCACAAATTTATGTCAGTCTGGGCAACTTAACAAGACCTTGTCTCAAAATAAAAACTAAAAAGGGCTAGGGTATAGCTCAGTGGTAGAGCATCCCTGATTTTAATCCCCAGTACTGGAAGGAAAAAAAAAAATGAAGAAGAAAGAAAGAAAAGAAAAAATAATTACTGGCTCAGTGGGCAGACATGCTTCTAACAATTTTGATACAACTACCAAGTTGGCCTTTAGAAAATTCCTTCAGTGGGAGAACACCCTAACCCCCACCACTTGTCAAGTTCTTGCGGACTTCACTCTCCGCCTTCATCAGTGTCCCCTTTGCAGGGGTCACCTATCTTCACCATTAAAGCTTTGAAGATGCTAATTCTCTTTTGTGCCCTTCATGACTCTGCTTCATAGAAATTGCTCTAGTTATCCTATTTTTCTTTTGTGTACCTGTCTAACTTGCAAACCACTGAAAGGTAAGTCACAAATTAAGAGATAACCAAAATCCCGTGTACATTTGAAAACTGATAAATACACTTCTAAATAACATTTGGGTTAAAGAAGAAATTGATGGAAAATCTGGAACATGTTCAAATGGATAATAATGAAAATACTACATAGTAAAACTTCTAGGTTGCTGCTGAAACATAACTAAAAGGAACATTTGCAGCTATGAGAATAAACACTAAAAATTAATGAGCCAAGAATCCTGCTCAGGAAGTTAATAAACAAACAAAAATTAAATTCTTGAGGCCAGTAGCTCCTTGTGCTCTTTCTCATTTTCAAAACAGTTCTCAACATTTAAGAGGAACTTGAGGGACATCAGACTGGATTTGTTAAATCTTGAAAGGCCACTACTCTGAACACTGGTATTACAAACTGTTGAGGGTTGAGGAAGATTCCCAATCTGGCTGATCTGCCACAATAATCCATCCAAGTGTCATCTGATCACTTGCACCCGTGGAGAGGGACCCAGGGAGTGAGAGATGCCTAAGGGACCACCAGGATCGCAGTGCTCCGGATCATGACATGACTGCATTTTCCTTAATTCTGGGCATCCAGTTTGTGATTATTTTGCTAAAAATATTTTTGGAGCTTGACTTGGTGGCTCATGCCTGTAATTCCAGAAACTAGAGAGGTTAAAGCAGATTTGAGGCCAGCCTCAGCAATTTAGTGAGACCCTGTCTCAAAATAAAACTAAAAAGGGCTAGGAATGTATCTCAGTGGTAAAGCACCCCCAGGTTCAATCCCCAGTACCAAGAAAGAAAAAATAAAATAAAAATAAAAATATTTTGGAAATAAAGGTTAAAGATAAACTCCTTTGTATCATTCCATTGAACACATTGCTTCTGATCCTCAGAGGGCAAGAGCAGGAGCCTGATCTTGTGCCTTTTACATAGATGACTGTCGGTTGAAGTTAAAGAAAGTTTTGCATGTGTAAGGGATGGAGGATTAGGCTCTTGGGATCAATTTTACCCAAGGAAAAAGAAGTGACTTTAATTTCATTAATGGTCTCCTGGATGATTCTGCTACAAGTTTAATTCTCCATTAAATATTAATGCTGCTCAGTGCTTAGTATACTGCCTTGAGTATCATACCACTCAAACTGACACTAACCTGTTTTATATTTTATAACCGAATCACAGGGCTTTTTCAGGAGAAGTCAGCAAAGCAATGCCACCTACTCCTGTCCTCGTCAGAAGAACTGTTTGATTGATCGAACCAGTAGAAACCGCTGCCAACACTGTCGATTGCAGAAATGTCTTGCCGTAGGGATGTCTCGAGACGGTGAGCTCCCACAGATTGAGTGGTACAGTAGCATGGGGTTGTGAAACAGGGATCCAGATCTGCCAGGAGATGCCCCCTCCCCCACCCAGGCCCACCCCAAGCTCCCTGACAGCGTGGCAACATCACAGAATCCACAGCAGTTGTTTCTCCCCATAATCTACCAGAATCAGCTGCCTGGCTCATGGGGAGTAGCGGGTAGGATAGAGGAGAATTGTCCTGTAAGGTTTTCTAACATTTCAAAAGTTACAGGTAGATGAATTTATTAGTGTCATCTAAAGGGCTTTAATAGATATAATTCCTCTGAGCATTTTCCCCCATAGGAAACACATGCCAGAACTAATTGTTACCTGCCTTACCCTAGTAAGTGTACTGGCAGTTGGGATAAAGGAGTATTTATGCTAACTGGATCTTTTGAATCACATGCCCAGGTCAAATATTTGTACATGCCGAATGTTTGAAAATAGTATAAAGTGAGGCTAAATGACAAATGCTCTTTTCATTAAAAGAAGTTATTTTAAGGAAAAGAGACCATCTACCATTCAATTATAGAACATTTCAAGATCTTCCTGGAAAACTATCTTAAGTGCACTGAATAATCAACACCAGATTTCAAGGCAGTTATTCTTATACATGGAAACTGGGCAGAAAGTACAGCAGGTCCATTTTAGGGACTTTCTGAACATACTGGCTATCTTAAGAGATCCCATCGAAGGAAACAGTTTCCTCCAGTGGAATGGCAGCCTGTAGCACAGCCTACCTTCTCCATAGTCACATGCTCTTAGGGCCCATGGACCCACCCACGTACAAATTCACTTTTGTTCCTTTGTGTCCTAGAAGGTGCCCCATATGCCCCTACAAAATTAAAGTTGTTGTCATTAGAAGATATAAATCACAGAACTTATGCCATTTTCTCAGAAATTCCTGAGACATGCAACTCTGTGGGGTTCCTATTCTGAGGGCATTAAACTGACAAAGTAAGGTACATGTCTTAGGAACCTGTAAGTTAAAATCACAACTTATGTGTGCATTTTTCCAAGAGCTGGTCATTCTATTTCACTTATTGGAAGATAACTATTGTTGATGTTAAGTCAAAAGTTAAAGCACGATCGCAGAGTACATTTCACCTATGTGTATGGATCCTGTTGGAGGTCCTAGAGTATCCTCCTGCAAAAAATTAAGTAGCCTCAGTATGCCTTTTGGAAATGATACATATGAAGAAATAGCATGGAGGGGATTAGGGGATTATAAAACTATGGGCCTGAAATTCAGAGCCCATATCAACCTGTTTACTGTCTAACTGGCCCCACCTAAGTTTGTTATCTGAGTTGTGGAAACTGAAAACTGACCACTCTAGTTCACTTGTTTCCTCTGCAGAAAAACAGTATATCCTCCTTGGTAGAAGAGTCCAGCTGCTGGCCAGTTTGGTGGCTATGGTTCCAACTCCATTTCTATCTCTCTAGCTTCCTGCCCCAGATTTGTGTGACTTTACTCCCCCAACCAGGAGTAAATTAATGGAAAATCAGGAGAACTAAGTCCCTCCAACAGAGGTTTTATCCACATAGAATTTAAATAAATTAGTGGGGAAATTCAGACCAGGATATCATAGGGTTTTTTGGTTTTTTTCTTTCAATTATCTGGGTGTTTCAAAAGAAATCATTTGAGATTCTGAAATGAACTAAAAAATTGCTTCAGTCATTGTTCCACTTAAAATATGGGGACACATCCCAAGGAGAAGCATTGCAAATACTAGTCCACCCAACAGGAATCTTATACAGTACTTGCCCTTTCAAAATCTTGATGTCCATTTTACTCAAGACTAAAAGAAATCCACAGAAAGCATCACTTAAAGCTGGTTCCAAGGATTTCAGAGGGGCTTCCAGGACTCACAAGTAGAGGAGGGGGCTTCTTAGGTCAGGTCTTTTCCATAAAGCTTCAAAGCCAGCTGTTTAACCGGGAAGAACCTCATTCAAGTATGCAAAACAGAGAATTGAGTGGAAGTTGAGGTCTGCCTCTCCCTTAGTGTGCCCTGTGAGTCTCTGCATCCCTGCCCCTTGGTCTGAATGCTGGGAAAGGAGAAGGCTGAGGTCAGTTTCATAGAAGGTAAGTGAACAAGTCCATTAAGCGACATCTCAGTGGTGCCCAGTGAGCCCAAGGATATTGATGGTAGGAAAACAGGGAGGATTATCCAAGCACTCCCATACCATTCTGAGTCTGTTTCTGAAACATCTATTTCTCTGGGATATGTATTTGCCAGGGAAAGATGGAGCCAGTCTGTGTGGGGTGGTGCTGTTTCCACCTCTGGATGATGTTCTTATTTTATGATCATTGGCTATTGATTGAGATTAAGACTTCAAAGGAAACCCTAAAGCCCTCAGGAGACGATAATGAAGAAAAGCACATTTTACATGGTACTATATGGCTTTTTCCTTCCAGCTGTAAAATTTGGTCGAATGTCGAAAAAACAGAGAGACAGCTTGTATGCAGAAGTGCAGAAGCACCGGATGCAGCAGCAGCAGCGCGACCACCAGCAGCAGCCTGGAGAGGCTGAGCCGCTGACACCCACCTACAACATCTCGGCCAATGGGCTGACGGAGCTTCACGAGGACCTCAGTACCTACATTGATGGGCACACCCCTGAGGGCAGCAAGGCCGACTCCGCCGTCAGCAGCTTCTACCTGGACATACAGCCCTCCCCAGACCAGTCAGGGCTTGATATCAATGGAATCAAACCAGAACCCATATGTGACTACACACCAGCATCTGGCTTCTTTCCCTACTGTTCGTTCACCAATGGAGAGACTTCCCCAACGGTGTCCATGGCAGAACTAGGTAATGGCATGCATGCTTCTGCTGGGATGCTCTGCTCATGTCTTTGGTAGTAAAGGGGCATGTTTGACTTTCCTCTGATGAGTTATGTTGTTAAAATGATGCAGTTCACCTTTACCATCTAGGCCACTTCAGATTCCAGCCCACCCCCTTGCTTTTGACTATCCATCATTTCCCATAAATGCTTAGCCTCTTGGCATCAGAAATGAGACAAAATGAAGGAAAATTTTGCAGAAAACATTAAGCTTAGGGAATGGTCACTTTAACGTCAACAGTTTTTTACTTTAGTTATATTCCGAATATTGCTTTGTACCTAAGGTCACCAAAAAATGGCAGTTCACAAACTGAACCTGGCCCATGGACATGTTATTTAGCCAGCACAGAATTTTAAAGTGTTTGGTTACTAAAATTTAAAACCTGCTTTTTTGTGTTTTTGATGGACACATAATAATTGTGCATTATGGAGGACAATGTGATGTTTTGATACATTGTATAATAGTAAAATAAGAGTGTTTACCATATCTATCACCTCATACATTCATAATTTCTTTGTAGTGAAAATTTTTTAAATTCTCTCTTCTAGTCATTTTGAAGTATTTGATACAACATGATTAACCAGTGCCATAAAACACTAGAACTTATTTTTCCTATATAACTGTAAGTTTGTACTTGGTCAGTTTCCCCTTTCCATGCCCCACTAAACTTGGACAGTTATGAAAAAATTAAATTTTCAGCTTTTTGTAGGAGGGGAAGAAAACTAATTATGCTGAGCCCGGCTTTGTGAATGTTAGAACCAACTGGTACCTGGCAGGGGGGTGACATCTCCTGATAGGCCCACCCCCACTTCTTTCATTTGTATCATTTGCCCAGCCCCTATATGCCTTTATTTATGATATAAATATTAAAAGGAAATTAGCTTCTTCACTTGAGGATGGATATTGTTGACCAAATTTATATATTTTATATAAGGCTTACCATACCTTCCCCCAGTCTTATTTCCTTATTGCTGGCATATGACTGCTTTTTGGGAGATGTGACCTAGAAATGTTGATAACACAGACAATGGCAAACTTTCCATTTCAAGGAAGTTATATTAACATCCTCTGCTATATTTAATCGATTTTTAAATACAGCACTATTATTAGAAAAACTTTGACAAGAACCTTTGCAGTTTTCGAATTTGATCTTCTCCTCCTAGTGATTCCTCGAACAAGGTTATAATCCTTTGGGACATTTCAATTAGTTGCTGCGGAGATAACTAAGTTAATAGGAGAAGAGAATGAAGACCTCGAATGGAAAAGAACCAGCAGGTTCTGACTTGAGCACAGAAATCCTCAGTTCACAGAAATAATGGCTGTGTTCTTTAGAGGGTTGCTCCACCTCTGTACCCCATAAAACATCTTTTAAGTGAAATTTATATTTCCAGTAAAATCTTTCTCCAAATAGAACAAATTGAATGTTCTTTACGGTTTTTACAACAAGCATCTCTTTATGGGTCTAAATTTAAATCCTCAAGAGCAGGGACATGTTAAGCCTGGTCTTTAACCACTGAACAGCATTAAAGGTGTATCACAGCTCTTTTGATTAACAGAGAAACCTCTGAACTAGAAGCCAAGCTGAGCAGAGGTAGGTTTGATTTTTTTTTTTTTTTTCTTGAACTAGAACAAAACCTTCCGTTTTTGTCATGAAATCTTGGTTGCCTGAGCCTTAAGCAGAACTATAATGAAAGTAAAATTTTCAGAAATGAATAGGGATTTGATTGAAAGCTGACATGATCCCATGAAAAATGACCTGACTCACTTTAGGTTTGCTTCCATCTTCCCATAAATACTAGTGAATCTATCCTGTTTGCTTGTCAAATCTTCAATCCTGAAATAAATCCATAGAGCTTAGCCAAAGTGTCACCCTTGAACATGGCACTTTGGCTAAAAGTGCAGTAATACCTGACTGGGGCCCGAAATGGCTGAGCTGATTGTCCCAAGTCACTGAACAAACCAGCCTCCACTTCCACAGTGGTTAGCTCCCAGGGCAGCTAGGGAGCCTTGTGCCCTTGTACTTGATGTTCTTTTAAAATGGGAATTTTTTTTACCTGCGTGTTGTAGCATATTCTAGGATGAATTAAGTCATAACTAGGAGTAGACCCAAACTTGAAACTAAACTAGAATTTTTCTGAAAAGGCCAAAATTGGGTTCTAATTTTATATCCCATTTATACGTGCAGAGTAGTTCATTAAACTAAAAGTAGCATGAAAATGGTTGTAAAGCTATGTAAAATTGCTTGAGAGTTCCTTTGTGGCTTAAGTCCTGTTGTTCTTTTTAACTAAGACTCTTGATTTCACAATAAGCTAAACTTTGTCATCATTTTCTCAACAAGTAAAACAACTGCACAACAGGAAAATTATAAATTAACATATCCTAAGTACAGTTCTCTTTCAATAAGAGTACCTATTGCTCGTTACTTTCAGTAGAATAGAATTCATCCTTGGCTAGGATATTTTGTCCTTGATGTGTAATTGGTACCTGAATTATACATTCCAGGTAAACAACCATAGTTCATTTTTTTAAAGCACTAATTGTGTTTGTTGACTCTAATTGTTAGCTAATGCCTTGTGCAGGAGAGATGAGTGACATTATATTGGGCATAGAATGAGACAAGAAGTCAGCTTGTGTGGGCTGTGGTCATAGACTTGCTCTATAAGTTGTACCACCTGGTGTAAGTCATGTGACCTGCAGTTTCTCTACCCATAGAATATAGAGGTTGACCGCAGACTCTGAAACCAGGTTTTCTGTGTTCAGTACATAGCTCTGCCATTTGCTATCTGTGACACCTTGAAGATGTCACTTAACCTCACTGTGGCTCAGTTTCCTCATCTAATAATGGAGACAGTGCTAGTACTTTTTTCCTGGGATTATGAGGATTGAGTGAGAAAATACATATATTCAGAACAGATGTAAATTAAATGGGTCTGACACATGGCAAATGCTATATAAGAGTTATTTATTATCACATCATTAATGTCATTATCTGTAATATGAGCAGAGTTTGGACCAGGTGGTATCTGTATTTCCTTCCCACTATGAAAGTCTGAGTTACTCAGAAACCAGGATCTTCCATCTGCAGTGTCTAGACACTGGCTGTACTGATGAAGCAGTCATGGCTAAGGAGGGGAAGGGACTTGCCCTTGTCACAAAGTGAGATAGATATCTGCTGAGCTCAGACCTGAAACCAGGCCTCCTACCTCCTATTTCTGAGGTATTTCACTATTCCACACAGTTTCTCTGAGAAGCCAACACTAACTTCTTAACTTTTATTCAGTATGAACATATTCTCCTTTGCTGAAATGGAGATTTAAAAATAGCAAAGTATCTAAAATCTTAGACTTGGCCAAATCTATTATAAATTGGAATCAAAGACTGCAGTTAGCAGTTGGTGAGAATGCAGCTACTGCCCTCTAATGGTATGTCATCTGCATTACACTGTTCACTGTCTTAAAAATCTGACTCAGGTGGGGGAAAGGGGCAACTTTGGAAATAGGAGTGTTGGGGATCAACCCCAGGGCCTTGTGAGTGCCAGGAAAGCACCCTACCATAGACCTTCATCCCCAGCCCTGGCAACATATTTCAAGATGAAGTGAAAACACAAGATGCTAACTGACCATATTAACTGGAAAAGACATATAACCTGGAAGAGAACACTATGAGCTACTTACTTCCTGCTATTCAGCTGCAGGAGCCCCTAGCTTCCCTGTGAACACTTTTCACTTCAGTGTTTCCATATTTGCAAAAATCCACTTAGATTCTAGAAACTACCTCATACAGGGAGAACTCTTTCTATGGGAGACAGTTGACTACCTTATTTCTGCATTAATTTTCTGGTTTCCAGTTCTCATTATTTTTGTCTGTACTCTCCTCTTCACAAGCATCATTGATTCTAAGACGCACAATTTTCTGGCTTCTCCCTCTTTCTCTCAATTTCTGTCTCTTTCTTTTCCTTTAAATGTTTTCTTTTGTTTCTGTTTTATTTTGGTATGCTATTTATTCGTGCTGTTTTAGTGTCTGTGTGTTGCCAAATAGGGCCATTAAGATTTATTATGTTTCTGTGTCTCCAAGGAGATTCTAGTTTCAAACTCCATTTAGGTGAACCTGCTCTATTTTCACACAAACAAGTCTCGTTCTGTTTGAGGAAGGAAATAACAAATTTACAGACACTCCTACGAGCATTACCAAGTCTGCATCCAGCACCATTCTTTTAAATGACTTGCCTGTTATATATCCAGGACCCTGGGAGGAGAGTAAATTTTTGGTACGGTTCCATATTCGTGGAATCTTGTCAATTCTTCTTTTAAAATATTTTTAATCGTCCTCCTCTTCCAACCTGCTTCATGCTCTTAATCTCTCACACCTAGACTCCAGCAGCCTACTAATTGACCCTCCTGTCCCAGCCTCTTTGTCAAGTCCACCTGCTTGTCCTCTGTCTCCAGAGACAATTTTCAATATGTCAGCACCCCCTGGAGAATCCAACTACTTCCTCTTTCATTAGGAACAGATTGAATCCTCACATTCAAGATTTTCCAGGAGTTGTACCCTTACCTACCTATATTTCTGTCTTGACATGATTACTTTATCACATCTGCCTGTTTCTATAGATGCATATTCAGTTCCTTCATCCACCATCCTTCCTATGTGGAGCTGGTGCACCTTCCCACACCACTGATCTCCTCCTGCCAACACTACCCATCTTCAGTTTTCAGTGCCAAGAAGCACCCTTCAGTTCCACTGAGTCAGCATTGATCTCTCCCTTTCTTAGTGGTGACTGTTACCTTTTCCTTTATCTTCGATGAAATTCACTTTCACACTTTATTGTTCAGTGTCTTGAATTATCTTTTCAGTATATCCATGCATGACCACACATTGTAAATGGTTAGGGAAAACTTCTTTGGCATCCTTTTCCTCAATATCTCAAACCCCTTATTCTCAATCATAATAACTATGCAGCACATGTTAAGCAGTCCTCCCTCTTCTACGTGTTCACCTTATTTAGTTCTCACAGTGGCCCTGTGAAATAGTACTATTCTCCTTATTTTACAAGTGAGGAAACCAAAGTACAGAGAGGTGAAGTAACACTCAAGATGGCACAGCAAATAAGTAGTGGAGCTAAGATACAGACCTGGACAGTCTAAGTGCACAGTCTGTCTCTTAACAACTACACTCTACACAGGACATTCTAGGCTTTCAGCAATGCTTGACCTGCTATTTACAGGAAAAACAAAAGAACTGCATAGTTGTCATCATAAAAGAATATAATTTCCTGGTTTTTAAAGAGTAATCCTTCTTAGGATATTTTAAAAAATGCCATGGAGCCATGTCAGTCATTTTGCATACCTATCTAGGTCAATACCTGTTCATTACCAGACATTGATATAAAACACAGAACAAGGTCAAGGTTAGCAAGGACTCTAATCGCTGTCTTATATTGAAATATAGGCTTTGCAAAGTTCCTGTCTTCCATCCTCATGTTCCCAAATACAGAAAAGTTTCAAACTGCCTATTTAAATATGTAAAGATAATCAGAACTCAACACCTGGCATTACACTTATTCCTTTTTAAAGCAAATATTAGGTGGAAAAATTATGGATTATCCAAAGAAAAAAGAATGTGACTTTTCATGTTTGTGATCTTCTGTTTTCTCCTTAGAACACCTTGCACAGAATATATCTAAATCACATCTGGAAACCTGCCAATACTTGAGAGAAGAACTTCAGCAGATAACGTGGCAGACCTTTCTGCAGGAAGAGATTGAGAACTATCAAAACAAGGTAGAATCCGAAGACTTTTTCTTAGGATTGAAGCAATTGTGGGAATGGTGTTGGTGCAGGAGGTTTATTTAGAACCAAAGAATGAGTTAATCAGATAGCAGATTTCTGCTTAAAAATTTATTCTTCCTGAGTGATCATGTCCTTGAGACTTTGTCATCTTACTGAGATGCCAGCATGTAAAATTTCAGCAAGAACAAATAAATTCTATTGTGTTTTATAAATATACACATATCTCCTTCCATTAGCCACCAGGGGTCTAGATCAAGCAGCTTCCAAAAACCTAAACGGATAGGGATATATCCCAGTATCACAGCAGAAGATTCTAAAGTCCAGAATTTGTTGTAAAAAAAAAAAAATCTTAGCCTCATTTCTGGTGGCTATTAAGAAGAACTTTAGACAATATGTACAAACATGAGGTTGGAAACTATGATCATGTAACTCTGGTCTGAACCTAACAGTATGAGTCTGACAGTGCAGCTACTTGCTTTTTTCTATACAACACTCTGATCAACAAGTCACTAAAATGAGAGGGCAATCTGGAGATGGGGAACTTCTAAATATCCATTTCACCTTCTGTAGAAGAAAATGTTTTGGGTTTTCCTGATAATCATAGAAATTGGAGTTTGGAAAAGACCATGGGGATTCTCTGCATTAGTTCCCTTCACGTAACTAACACCCCTCCATCCAGCCAGCTTATAGCTGGAGAGGGAAACATCAGGCCCAGACTATGAATCATGACTCTTAATCCAGGGTTTCTTAGACCCCGTCATACCAAAAGAAATAGTCTTAAACTGAGATTAGGGGAAAGTGAGCAATGCAACAGATTCGGGTTCTCCTGTAACAGCACTGGAGAGTGAGGATATGAAAGGAAACTGAGAGGACAAGTTGAGGAGTAGCGCTGAATTGCTTTGTTTGCCTCTGAGGTAACAGGTAACCACAGTAGCCAAAGCTGCAGAGGAGAGGCTAGAAATAAGTAAGAAACAGCAAGGCATACGAAACAGGATTTCAGAGTCAGAGATGCTTGGATTTGGGTCCAGTTCTCACACCTACTAGCTGTGAAACCTCTATGAACTTTCATGTGATTTCTGGACAATAGAAAAAAAAATTCTTATGAAAATGCTGAGACATGGATATCATAAAGCATCTAGCTGATAGTGGGTATATAATAAATTTACTTTACTCCCCTTTTCATCCTTCCCCCCAATAAAGTGTAGTTAAATTTCCCAAGGCAAAATAATTGCTTAAAAAAGATCCTATTTTGCTATTCTGTGGCCCAAGGCTAAAGCAGTGGCGTGTGTTGTTTCCCTGACTTTTTAGCTTTTCTGCTCTAAACTTTCAAAACATCCTGTCCCTGTCCCATTGCCACCAAAAAGGTAAGAGGAATCAGAAGAGCAGAAGGGACATGGCAGCAATCCTTATAACCTGGATTACTAGGCAACTGTTTATTGTTCAGGCCTCTAACCTTTCTGACTCCATTTCCACAGAAGGATTTTATAAAATAGGAGCAAACTACTTGTGCCAAGGATGCCAGGTAACCTGTGTGTTAATGTTTTCTTCTTGAACAGCAGCGGGAGGTGATGTGGCAATTGTGTGCCATCAAAATTACAGAAGCTATACAGTATGTGGTGGAGTTTGCCAAACGCATTGATGGATTTATGGAGCTGTGTCAAAACGATCAAATTGTGCTTCTAAAAGCAGGTATGTGCCTTGCAAGTGAATTTTGATGTCTCTCCCTAACCCGCTTTCACCCGCTTGTTAAAGAAATGCTTGGTAAGGAAGGTGTCGAGAGCACTTTTTCTCCAGTGGTAATAGCTCAGGTTTTTCTTAGCAGAAACTGAGTTCTTTTTAAAGGTTTTTAAGCTATGTTCAGGAAACATTCCTTCTATTTTGCTTTTCCTCTGGGTGAGAAGATTAAATTAAAGGAAGACCACATTCCCACATTTTCCATCACCTTTGTTTTGTGTGCCCACCAGGTCCCAAGGCTGTGTTTTTAGGAAGTGTTGTGGAATTCAGGGAATCTCCCCGATTTTGATGGTTTGTTTTTATACATATGAATAAGTGCTTTCCTAGCAACTATAAGACTCTACTTTGCAAGGTAGAAGTGCGCCAAGGAAGTCATTTGTAAATTAGTTCTCATTTCAGTTAAGTGGCTTAGCTTCTGCAAAAGTCTTTGCTTGTAGGAGTAAGCTGTACCCTCTCAGAGGGACAGAGAGCTGATGTAGCTGAGCCAACATTACACACAGCACCCTCTGTACTATCTCAGAAAGCATCTCTACATTAGCACCTTATAAACAGACTCCCCTAGATCAGATGGCCTGAACCCATCCTGCCTCTGCTTAGGTTCTCTAGAAGTGGTGTTCATCAGGATGTGCCGTGCCTTTGACTCTCAGAACAACACCGTGTACTTTGATGGGAAGTATGCCAGCCCTGATGTCTTCAAATCCTTAGGTAAGAAATCACAGGGTGCCCTGTGTCTAAATTAGGGCTACAGGATATGTGGGTTGGGTGGAAGCTCTGAAGGAAAAAAAGAATGGAAAATGGATTGCCTGGAAACCAAAATTGGAGGATGTTTGTCACTATAGAAAAGTTACACACTTCATGTGCTTTTTGTCTCTACTACATATAAAGATCTAGAGTTTTATTTTATCTAGTTGGTAATTGAAGTGATTTATAGTATATGTCTATCCTTCTAGTTCCCCTTCCAGGTGGTAAGGAACCACATTTGCGGGGAATATAGCATTCAAATTACTTAGACAATATGATTCAATACATGAAATCAAGCAGAGAATACAAAGGTATGCCCTCCCAGTCCTCAGAACAACAACCATCAATGGAAGGAAACGCCTATATCAAAGAAATAAATTAGAGTTAATGAAACTGTGGTGTATAGTTTACAAATAAATTATTTTGGATTTCTACAACTTAGGTGGAATTTAGTCATTAAGAATGAAAAGGTATCTAAAATCTATTAAATGTTAAATGATTTTTTTAAAGTTGTATGATAGAAGTTGTGTTTAGTTAAGTGTGGTAGAGCCTGTTGCCATTTAACTATATATGCAAAATAGGCAAATCTGAAAAGCATAGGCACAAAAGGTAACCAGTCTCTTGGGGAATGGATTATATAATTTTAAAAAACTCTCACATTCTGTTTTCAGCTTGGTAAACAGCTGTAATAGTTTTACCACCAGAATGTGTCATTAGTTAACATTTTATAGGAGTTCTAGATGATACAGAGTTGAAAACAAAAATGATTCAATATAACATTTTAGTTACAGCGTAGCCATAAAAATGTGGGCTCTGAGGTCAGGTAGCCTAGCTTTGAATTTCAGGCTGTCCTCCCTATCTGCATGACCTCAGGTATATTACTTATCTCAGCAAGTTTCAGTTTCCTCACCTCTAAAACAGGGATCTAGGGCTGTTTTGAAATATGAGGAAACCCAAAGAAATCTCTTAGAGCAGTACATGACATATTAATCACAGATGAAAAGTTGACTCTCATTATTTTGAATGATGAGGTTGATGGCAGTACTAATAATGGTGGTGGTTGATGATGATGGTAACTGAGGTTATGATTATTATTATTATTATTATTATTATTATTATTATTACTACCAAGTAATAGCACTGTAGATGGTAGTAGTGACAGTGGTAAAGTTAGCTAATATTTTTCTTTTAAGATTTCAAACTATTAAACTGGAAATAGTATCACTATTCTCTCTGATCTTCAACTACTAGATCTCTCTTAACCTTCTTCCATATTTTTCCCTAGGAGATAACCAAAATTCTACACTGTCTTTATTTTAATTCTCACAGGCTGTGAAGACTTTATTAGCTTTGTGTTTGAATTTGGAAAGAGTTTATGTTCTATGCACCTGACTGAAGATGAAATTGCATTATTTTCTGCATTTGTACTGATGTCAGCAGGTAAGATAGTCTAATAAAAATAAAATAGTTTTTAAGTGGTCTAGGTAAAGAATTTTTACAAGGTGCATAACTTTTATTGGCTAGTGAATATTTGAGAGGCTCCCAAGAGCACCTCCATATACTTTCTTTAAAAGATAAAATAATTTATTTTATAATTTTTAGATAAAAATATTAAAAAGTAAAAATTGAATAAAACACAGTCCAGAATTAACCTCCAGATACCAAGAGAAGTGCTATCATAGGACAGGGTAGCCTTTAACACTGGTTTCCAAAATGACATGTCTGTTTTAAGACTCCCTACCTTTTATTAAATCCATGTGTTTGTCCTCCACAAGTTTATCTGATTTTAATCTATGTTTTCAACCAGTACTGACCTTTTGGGGATAATCACTTTTGCATATTTACTACCTTGTATTTGGTATTCCTACACACAATGACTTTATCCTAAATATAATTCATGTGGAATTCTGTTGACACTCATAGTTGTCTTTGATTATAAGACAATTTTCATATTTTATGAAAAAGCTAGCAAGATTGATATGACTCTTTCATCCATAAGTATAATTATTACAAAGGGGCCATGGTGGTTTCATTTGCAGCCACATAAGTATGACCTTAAATTTTAAAGGCTATCTTTTAGAAGGTGAAGATCCTTCCTTCCTTTAAATATCAGTAAAAATGGAAAGATTTAACACTCTGTTTTATAACTGTCATAGATCACTCTTCACTCCTATAGATCTCTGAGTCTCTAAATATGTATTGTAGAATAATCACCTGTATCTAGAGTCAGGAGGAATGTGCTGTCTGATACCTCATTGGAGGAATGATACTTAAAGTATCATTTTTCATGTTTAGATCGTTCATGGCTACAGGAAAAGGTCAAAATTGAAAAACTGCAACAGAAAATTCAGCTAGCTCTTCAACATGTTCTACAGAAGAATCACCGAGAAGATGGAATACTAACAAAGGTGAGAACTGAAAGGTTCCACTGGGCATGGCCTGAATTATCCTTTGGCACAGATCGTGCTGCCAACTGTTCTTATAAGTCATATGAACAGACCCCAGAAGCATCAGCATGCCAGAGGCTACTAAAAAGAAAACAATCCTCCATCAAAAATTTTGTTGAGCCGGGTGTGGTGCACATATAGCAGCTCTGGAGGCTGAGGGAGGAGGATTGTGAGTTCAAAGACAGCCTGAGCAATTTAGTCCCTAAGCAACTTAGGGATACCCTGTCTCTTAATAATAAATTTTAAAAAGGGCCATGGATGTGACTCAGGGGTTAAGTGCCCATGGGTTCCAACACTGGTACCAAAAAAAAAAAAAAAAAAAGACAAAAAAAAAATTCTGTTGAGCCAAAAGTCATTTATTATATTGATCACAAAGTGTCCTGCAACAATAGGGCAATTATAGGAAAATCTATGTTTTAAGAATCAATACATTTAGAATATCCTTCTATTCCATTAAGTTGGACACAAAGCAGAATTAACATTCTGCATTGATATAAATTAGAAAAAGAATCTTCGAATTTAGAAGAAGGAAGAAGTTATAAAGGACCAAAAGAGTCAGGATAACTATATATTCTAATATAATCAAAAGTAAATGATTTTTATGTTGTTTTCTTTATCAATTTCCTATCACTACCTTGTATTCAAAGCATAAGATTTCTTTTTTTGATGTTTTGGTTTTTATTGTTTCTTCATGGTACTAGAGATCAACTCAGGGCCTCATGTACCCAGGCAGGTACTCTACCACTGAGCCACATCCCCAGCTGAGGTTTCATTTTTAGTAATTATCTTTCACAATAAAAATATAGTTAGGATGCCAGTTTTAAATGCTAGTAGCCTTCAGTGTTAGCGCTAGTTGTATGTATTTGGTCTTAGAAAAAGCAGCCCTATTCTTTCTTAGATTATGTGTTTTATTATGAAATGATGATTTGAAAGGTTTTGTTTTTCTCTTTGTCTTATTTTCTTTTCTCCTGATAGCTAATTTAGGTGAAAGAGAAAATTGTGGGTGAATTGCTGTTTGTTTTTTTTTATCTTCATGCCTGTTAAATGAGTGACTGGGGCAGGACTGGGAATTGGAAGGGTGAGGAGCTCCATCTTCTTACCCAGATCAAGGGCACCTAACACAGAAAACATCTGCTGACATTTATCCTAGAGAGAATGATTCTGGGATGAAATCATGAGCATTTTGCCTTCCTATAGTGCCTTTAAGTTTAAGAGTAATTGTGCAGGTCATGTTATCCTCAACTAGTAAGTGGTCAATCAGGGTACTTCTCACTATTCTGACTCTTCTTTTGCTCAGACCCAGAATGGCTCTTGTTGTAAGTAAAGCTGTTTATTCAGAAGAAACTTGTCCCTGAAACTGACTGGTGCTAGTTCTACATACAATATGTAAGGGATGTCCTCACCTCTAGCTGCAGTGCCCTGACTAGCCAGGATTGCCTGCTCACTCACTTGTCCCATACTGGACCTCTTCTTTTTCTGCAGTTGTAGAGGGCAGAGTTTGGGTTGGTAGAACAGAAAGCACCCTGATCCTAGGTAGAAGGAGGAGGCAAGATTCTCACCTGGACTCTGCCATTGATGAGTAGAGTCAACTTCTGCTTATGAATAACTTCTCAGGTTAAATTATTCATTTTCAAAAAGGCATTTGGTGTATTCCTAGCCTACTAGGACATGACTCTATCATCACTTATTTTTATCAATCCTCTATTCCTGGATGTTTAAGTTGCTTCAAGTGTGTATTTCCTTTATAAATACTGTTGTAAAGACGGTTCAGATTCCTGATTCTCATGCCTGTCCTTTCTTGACATCATGTCCTTTCTTCACTTACAGTTAATATGCAAGGTGTCTACGTTAAGAGCCTTATGTGGACGACATACAGAAAAGCTAATGGCATTTAAAGCAATATACCCAGACATTGTGCGACTTCATTTTCCTCCATTATACAAGGAGTTGTTCACTTCAGAATTTGAGCCAGCAATGCAGATTGATGGGTAAATGTATCACCTAAGCACTTCTAGAATGTCTGAAGTACAAACATGAAAAAGAAAACAAAACAAAACAAAAAAATTAACCAAGACACTTTCTATGGCCCTGCACAGCCCTGGAGCGCCAACACACTGCACATCTTTTGGTGATCGGGGTCAGGCAAAGGAGGGGAGACAATGAAAACAAATAAAAGTTGAACTTGTTTTTCTCATGCATATGATTTCCATTATGCCTACAGATATGGACCCTTTTTCTGTCTCGACTTCTTGAGCGTTGACCTCTGTTTACAGCAGAAGGAGGGTACTAAAGTCGGAAGATGTCCTTTTCTTGTAGCTCACTGCCCACAGACTTTCAACAGAGTCGCCAATCTGTCAGTTACAGCAGAGAGTCCAGCAATAATCGGTGACTGGTGTGCATAGCGGAGGTTGCGGCATTACTTTGCACAACTTGCTCTTTGTTTCATGAAGGAAGTTTTTATTTTCTCACCGATTATTGCCAGTCAGCAGGATGGCATGAAAAGGGTCCATAGCACTAGCAACAATAGCATTATAATATATTACAGGGTAAATGGGCATGAAGACTATATATAGCTAAAAGAGATATTGTTTATATATTGTTTTAATTAATATAAAATGTAGTTACTGGTGTAGCTTTTCCTGTTGAATTGATAAGGCACTTTCATTTTGCACCTTTTTCTTTAAATTAAATGCTAGCGTGTTCACTGTCGTGTCGCATGTGCACCAGAAACACAAGTTTAACTGAGAAGGCTTGGAAGGTACGTCGGGAGGTATTTATGCTGCTGTTTACAAAATTACTTTTAAAAGACTGGCTGGTCATATCTAGAAATCAACATGTTGGCTTTTTTTTTCCCACATGTGATTTTGGCATTAGAAACAGAACTCTCCCTAAATTATACTTTACTTTTTGGTAAGCTCAAGGACAGATGTGTTTATGCTTCATACAAAGTTGAATGATTGATTGGTGCTGTGAACTTAAACCATCAAATTTTTAAAATAAGGAAAGCTTTTCAAAATGCCACCTTTGGGTGCGGGTGTTGGGGAGGCTCATTTTACATAATTCAGTCAAACTATGGACTCAGACTCAACTTTGGAATTCTAACTTTTTTAGAACAAATCAATAACCAGAATATTTTGTTGGAATTTACATTTTTATGTGAAGAAGGACCCAAAGATTATATCTGGAGCAGATGCGCATTCCCCATGCAAGGACAGGAAACCTTTGAATGTTTATGTTCTTGGGATAATCCAGGAATCCTAAGAGTTCATCTCAGAATGAGTTCATTCTAGACTAGTTGTCCCCAGATGCCACTATTCTAGAATATTGCTCTCCACATTTGGTAAGCAATACATAGGAGGGTGAGAGAGGCCTACCATGTTCCTCTTATTTAAATAGTAAATATTTTAAGCCTTTAAAGTAAAGTTGAGGCTAGCTGCAAACATTTACTCTTTTATTTATCTTCACTAGAAAACTGTGGACTGTAATTTATTTTACTAGATTGTTTGGCTTTTGTGTTCAGGTGAGAAATATTGAATTATTTTTGTTAAATTTTGTAGGTTTCTTTCTTTTTTTTTTTTTTCTTTAGTAAGCCCCAGTGAGGGGAAGGAGAAAGGAACAGTTTGATGCACAAGTGTGCATATTTTAAAAACAAGTGACCTTTTGGTAATGTGGGCATTTGGAAGATGATTTTGGTCATATTAGGGATGGGATTCAAAGACCATGTTGGTAAGGAAAAGGGAACATCTTCCAGGGTGTAAAGGTGGGAGTCCAAGAAGCCCTCTACACCCAAGAGCCTCCTCTGCCATAGGATCCCTCCAGAATTTTCTGCAGGAATTGCAGCCCCTGATATAGAGCTGGATCACCAGGGCTGGCTTCCCAGAGCATTTCACTGTTTTTAACTCCAATTTTCTGACTTGTTTCTTGAGGCACTTGGAAAAGGGGAAGCAGTTCATGCAGAAGTATGTATGAAGCCTAAATAACATCCATTTGTTTTTCAAAAATAGTAAGGGTTTAACCATAAATAGAAGATGAGAGTAATATTTACTTAAATTTCTTACAGGAATATAAAATTTTATGTGAGTGTTTATATAAAGAGGTTAACTGTTGGCATATAGTATTTATATTTGGGCAAGAAGGGTTAAATCAAACTTTTATTTAAGTAAGCATAGTTCCTTTAAAGATTAATAGTATTTATACTCTGAAAAGAGTACGAAGCTTAGTTCAGTTATTTATTTGTCCATTATCTTTTCTATTGCTTCTCCTCAGAGGGGAAAATGGTGATGTAGTTTGGTGGGGCGGGATTTTTTTTTTTTTTTTGGTCATTCGTAGTCACTAAATTTGGGGATGGTTTTATTAAAGTATATTAACTTCTTTTTAACCAAAGCTTTCTGAATATGACCAGCCTCAGGTGCTAGCGCATTAAAGAGCAACTAAACCTAATTCCAGTGTCCATTTGTGAATAAGAAGAGCTAATTGAACTTCTCTAAGGGTGAGAGAGAAAGTAATGATGAACTTCAAAGAAATTCCTTTTCTCAGAAAGGATTTTGCATGTACCTAATGCCAAAAGAAAAAAAAGAAGAAGAAAGAAAGAAAATGATGCTCTAATCTTAGTAATAGTTATGCCATGGTGACATTGCTTTTATAGTAAACCAAGACAGAGTAACATGATGCTGCTTCTAGGTGTTTCTGAAAGAAAAGCAGGAGGTGGGCTTTCAGAACAAAGCCCACAGACCACGTAGGAACAGAATACTAGACACAGAGACGTGCCCAGAGAAATCGAGGGAACAACTGACTATAATTTAGATCTAAGTTGGGATCTGAAGTTAAACAATAAATGTAGTTGAAAGAAATAGAGCCCAGAAAGGGATGTGAAAACCTTTGCATTTTAATTTTCTTCTTTATCATAAAAACACCTGTGTGGTGACACAAAATACTGGGTGATACCTGAATAATTATTCTTAATAGTTTATATAAATAAATTTTCCTAAACTTAAATGTCCAATAGCCTTTTAAAGATTAGAACCACATCATCATCAACTTGGCTGCTGTAATGCCTTTATCTAATCTTTTGACATAAGATAAATGAGGCTTTTGTACAAAGCCTGAGTACTTTTTGTTACAATGGTGTCAAGATGATCGTATTATATTGCGAAAAACACTGGTCTTGGTCACAATGAGATCGAAAGTGCAGATGAAAGTGCTTTTTGGACAGTTTGCAAATTGTGTTAAAGCTATGGATGTTTTTTAAGTGTTCAACATCCTAATTTGTGTTAAAGTTTTTGTTTTTTTTTTTTAAGTCTTCAGCATCCTAATTCACCCTTCCTAACGTTAGGAAAACATGACCTAAGACACTGCTTCTAAGTTTGGTTGTTCTTTATAGTGTGGATACCCAGATCTCTGTGAGCGTATGGGGGTGGGCTGAGGGTCAGGGGAGGAAGGAGTGTGTGTATGTGTGATGTGTGTGTGTGTGTGTGTGTGTGTGTGCGTGTGCGCATGTGTGTATGTGTGATTGGCGTGCATATGATGTGCATGTGTCGGACAGCTTCTAGGCTACTAAGTGTCAATGGAAAAAGAAAATGTATTCAAAATACTTAAATCAAAACTAGAGGATGAAAAAAAAAAGATTTATTCTATACAAAGCCTTGTCTGGACCACTTTAGAGAGACTTCTATTTTTTTAACCCTTCTATAAATATTTGATGGCACTTGAAATATTCCTGCAATAAAATGTGATTTGTGTAAAGAAAAAAAAAGATTTTGTAATGTGAAACAAAGAAAGAAAGTAATGTAATTTTCTAAAAAAAAAAATACAAACAAACAAACTTTGTATTATTTTCTTGATGGAATTTGTCTATCTGTCTTTGGAAAACTTTTTATTTCATTGAATGTGCCATAGTAGAAATAATGTGTTTTTAGTTTTAGAACTAAGGAATAGCTAGCTGTTTGTGTTCCGACATTCCAAAATGCAAAACAACTTAGCAGAACCCTTAGTGGGAAAGTCGAAGTTGTCTGTGAGCTTCTTTTGTTGTTGCTTTTTTGCACATGTTCTTCATCCCTCTCTAGTGCAATATGTACATAGAGCACTTGCGGGTGTACCTTGATCCCTCAGGGAAAAATACATATTTGTACAGTTTTTTGGTTTTTGTTTTGTTTTGTTTTGTTTCTCTTTTGTTTTGGGCTAAGGAATGTCGATCGAATCACTTGTTATTGTTGAGGGGCAGCCAGATAATTATCCTAAAGCCACTGTTTCAAACATTGATTGTTTAAATCATATGTCCTTCCAGCGCTATTATTTTAAGATAATAATAATAATAATGATAATAATAAAGTTATTTTCTGACAGTTCTTTGTGCTGATTGGTGAAAAACAAAAGGGTAAATAAGCACCTTATGATTGACTTACTGTGAATGACAATCCATCTTGATATCAAGGATAGAAGCCCTTTCATTTTGGAGTTGGGGTTAAGAGTCAGAAACAATGTGCTCAGGGATCTTCTAAAACTCTTAAAACAGGGTGGCCAGTACTACTGGGACAAATTGTGTTTTTTATTATTAATAATAACGATAATAATACTATCCCTCCAAGGCACAAGTGAACTGTATAGAATTGCATGTATGTGTACACTCTTCACTACCATCTCATTTTGTTGAATTCAAAACTTATGTGTTCTTTGGTTTTGTGTGCTTAAAAACACTGAATAACTTCCAAAGCAGTACAAAGTTATGCCAGTGTGTATAAAAGAAAAAAATAATAATACACCAATACAGAACATCATTCAAAGTGAAGTCCTTATATATTCTATGTACCATTTCCCTAATAATTAAAATATGCATGATATGTATATGTATATACATATATATACATATATAGCATTACATGTTTTAAACTATTTCAAATTCTATATGTTATGGATAAAAAATGTTAAAACCAGTGTTAAGACCTGCCTATCAGTACAATGAGATGGGTAAAGATACAACATGTTTGTTTGTTTGTTTGTTTGTTTTAATGCCAGCAAATAACTGTTGTTTTCATGTGTTCTCCTCTAGAAGCAAACCAAAAATTCCTTTATGTAAAATGTTCTTACTTTCATATTTGTAGTTTACATTTGATGAATCAATACAGAAGCCAATGTTTAAAGACAAATCAAACCCTGTCTGTAGGACAGCAACCTGATCTAGATCTTAGGGTTATATGCTACATTTGTTAAATAACAAATAACAGTTTTGTTCTCATATTCCCTTATATTAGTCTCCATAAAGTCAGAGAGGCTCAGTGTAATTGTTGGCTCTGACTCTTCTACCCATGGAATACACATTCAGCAGATTTACAGATTTTCTTACTACCACAGAGAAGCATAATTTAGAGAAACATATCTGTCAGATGACAGATACCTTTACCTAGTTGTTTTTGATAATAAAGAATATGGAAAATGGCAGTAATTTCCTTCCTCTCATCTTTGAATACACATACACACAACACTCTCACACTCACAGGTTCCTGACTTTTTGACATACCGTGACTACACCTTCTTACCTCTAAAGTTATGATGCAGAACCCCATGAAGGCAACTTTGTATTATGGATCACATTATGTGCTCCAAATGCAATTGCAACAGTCAATCTTGATCTATTGTGAGAAGTCTATAATACAGGTCTTCATTGTGTCCCTGAACACTAGTCTATGAAGAGGCTCTGCCAGATTGATTATAGATGTTTATTTTTAAGAGAGGAGAAGGCTTACTACCAGTGTCTCCAAAAGCAACTCGTTTTACTTTTTGGTCTATTTGCTTATTTGTGTGTATAAGTGGGATCAGTTAAGGTTAGGCTTTCAGAATAATTTAAAAAATAATCCAGAAGCCTGGCTTCATAATATGGAGCCATTGTAGAAGGTGGGGAGCTCCACGTTCAACCACACCCTCAGATCTTAGAGCAATAAGTACATTCCGTCATTTATTTGCTTACAAATGAATGACAGAATATTCAGTCCAAATAGCAGCAACCTTTTTTCAGTCATGCAACATAACATGGAGTCTTGGATGGAGAAAGTGAATATGAATGTTTTAAATAGATGCCTAGAGAATCTATGTTTGCTGTTTACATTTGATGTGCTTTGCCACATTAGCAGTACCACACTTTTTTCTTTGATCCTTCTAGGAACTAATGAAAGATAGCCTGCTGCATATGCCATGAGGTTGTTCTCTAAGAACAACAGAATCCTCTCCGGTGTTCATGTATCATTCCTTTCTCACTCATTTTTCTTTATTGTGGATGAATAGTATTTCTAGGAAGCTGATTATCATTGAACAGATTGCATATGTAAATGCAGATAATTCTTGAGCAATATAGTGAAAATGATTTCACAAAAAGAAATCCATATGTACTGTATACATCTTCCTGAATCCAAAATTTTCTTATCCACAATGGTTTGAAATCTCATATAAAACAGTGGTAAATGTTTAAACATTAGGACATTAGCTGGCTGCTTCTTTAAATGTACCTGTATCGTCTGCCTGCTCCTTTTCTGGAGATGTGTTTTTGTATTGGATGTTTGGGCCAATGGGAGGCTTCAAGCTACAACATATTTTCCCAGTTTAAATATATTTAACATATGACAAACCCCAGACAAGGCTTTTAATATGTATAAAGAACTGCAGTGTTAGGTGGTTTATTTGCAAACCGTTTTCAATGTTGTCCATTTTTATGGCACCTTTAACAATATTCTTATTTCCAAAGTACAAAAAAATAGGTTAAATAATCTAGCCATAACTGAATGTCAAGCAATAAAACAAATGACTTTTTGTGCATAGACTTAAAAAATACAAATTTTAGACATCTGCATGTAAATGCAATCTCTTGTTTACTGCTTTCTTCAACTTGAGCAATTGATTCCTTATTTACTATTAACTTAAGAACTTGTAATGGCCTGTAAACATTTTCTCTCTTACTCTTCTTTCAAATTTACCTTCGTCCCTGCTTTTGAGTCATAATATTTAATGTTGTTCTGCACATCTCTATACAGTTAACTTTTTGGCTTTCATTCTGTATAGATAAGAAAATGTTATATTATAAACAGCCTACTCAGTGCAAATATTTATCTGTTTATCAAATCCACAATATGCTGTATAATACCGGTTTTACTATATAATCTATTTTAGACATAGCTGTTTAGAACTAGAGTGTGCTATTTTTGTGTTTTTCTGATGTGTGGTGCTAGATAAGTTACTTTTGTGAACAAAAAAAAAATCCCTTTTATTCCTAGACAATACCACCTTTGGGTCTTGTTAATTTCACTGAGTATAACTATATATTTGTATATATATACATATATATATATATATCTACCTGTGCCCAACTGGCAGCTGTATCAGAGTGCTGGATTTGGGACATGCTTTTCTCTTTAAATACATAATATCATATTATAAATTATTCTAGAGTGTATTTAATTAGGATAAAATTACTTCCTTAGTATGGATATTTGACATCTATAGGTGAATTTGTTTACAAATATGAAATTATGAAAATTATTAGCATTGCCTTTATGTTTGCTACTTGGCTTTACACCATATCTCCTGAACTGAAAATTATTTGCCAGGCCTTCAAGATCCCAAAGAAACACTCTAATTTAATGGAGTAAGTCATTTTTTTTCTTACTAAGGAATTATATTATTGGCATCTGACAGAGTTGTATACTTAACTCCTATTATAGATAATAAGCACTTACATAAAATATTCATGGCAGACTAAACCTTTCCCCTCCTGAGTCATGAGAAGTATGGACACTTTCCCCTGTAAAAAACGAGTCATACAGCAAATTTGACAAGAGATATTCTGCTTTAATATGACCTCGACCAGTTCCATGAACTGAGTAAAGGACCTTAATTTTCAAAGTCATTTAATAATGAGCTTAATTAAACTCTTTCACCTATGCTCCGAAGATCTATTGGCATTGTTGAAAATCAGAGTATATCAAATATCTAACTAAGGATGTAGTTAGCCTTATTAAATATTGATTAGAATTGTTCTGTAATATTACTGAATTTGTAAGATCTTTAGCAAAGATTTTTGAGCAATTTATAAATATAGAGCAAATGTTTCTGTTTACTGCACTTTTTGTAACTGAAGGTGATAAATTCTCAAGCCATGATTAAGTGGCTCCCATGCACTGCATATTTACCCACCATTCTAGACATTTTCCATTTTATGGAAGAGTTGCTATTACCTTAATTATAAATGCAAATTGTGTGGTTAATGAAAGCTAATGCTAATAGTTAACCTTTAAAAATGAATTGGCTACAGTTTAGGAAGAAATATCTTTTAATACAAATCATGGCATTCCTCAACTGTCTCACTAGAAAAGAGATTGAAACTTTTTTTTTTAAAGCACCATTTAGCATCCCAAGCTTCCCTAGGGTAGCAATTGTATCTCTTCATGCCTACACAATGGCCAGCCCATGTCAGCATTTGATATTTGTTAAATGACAAGTGTATCTCAAATAAAACTTTTTTCCTGGGTTGTTCTGGCAAATTTATAAAGTATCCCAAGCCTTATGGTTAACATTTTTTTCCACAACTAAGTATGAAAAGCCACATTTAAAAAGACCACATGAAATGCTGATTCTAATTGTGTGTAGGTCTTGAGGGTTAAGCACACAAATTTCACAAAACTCTGTGAGTAATCAACTCAGCCTTCTGTACATATACATACAAGTTTGGAAACGGTAATACTGTACCTATAAATATATGCTGTCTGTTTTGTGTACAGTATGTAAAAACTCCTTTTCTGCCACACTAAAAATGCAAGCCATTTATGGGAATCCTAAAAAGTAGTATTGAACTAAAACTTTGCTAATGATCTTTATTAGAGATCATTCAACTTTTCACTTATATTGGGTTTTCTTTTCAATTCACTCTTTACAGTAGTCTGCTTATTTCCAGCTGTTTATTTTGAGTCCTGAATTTAAAAAAAATATTTTGATTCATTTTGTAAATATGAGCTGTAAAAAAAGAGAGATTTAATGTTGTCTTTTAAATACTCCAATTTTCATTCTAATATGAATGTTGTTATATTGTACTTAGAAACTGTACCTTTAATATTACATTACCTTTATTAAAAGTGCATTGAACACATCAATTTTAGATGTGCTTTATGTACTGTTATCCTATAATAAAACTTCAGCTTCTAATGGAACATGTGCCTTGTTTTTCTTATTTTTCTGTAATCACTGAGTGGTATTATACATAATTTTCTAGCTTATATCTTGTCTCTAGTGAATGATCTAATACTTTGATAGTCAGTGTGGACCACAGACCAGCAGCAATGGCATCATATGTAATGTTGTTAGAAGTGCAGGATCCCAAGCACCAACTTAGACCTAGCAAATCAGAATCTGCATTTTTGTTTTAAAAATCTAGATTTTATGTATATGTTGTGTGTGTGTGTGTGTGTGTGTGTGTGTGTACACACATATAGACAGAGACTGAGGAGCCCTGGAGTAGTGTAGACTAAGTGTGTGTACTGGGACTTGAACCCAGAGATTTTCTACATCTCTACCACTAAGCTACATCCCCAGCCCTTTTTGTTTTTATTTGGAGACAGGGTCTTGTTAAGTTGCGGAGGGTCCCGCCAAGTTTCTGAGGCTTAGGCATTTCCTGCCTCAGTCACCTGAGTCACTGGGATTCCAGGTGTGTATCACTATGTCCAGCTCATTTTGTAACTTTAAAAAAAAAATAATTCATTTTCATCTTGCAGGGGGAAAATGGATAGTGTGAGAAGAAAGCAAAGAAAGAAGTTTTAACTTCTGAGATAATGTCTAATGATACTGTTGAAAAACAAAATGCAGAGTTGAGGTTTCTAAGGCTACTTTCTTTCTCAAAGGAGAAGGGTGCACGACTAAAAAGTGACACTTTCCTGAGTGTGAGAGAAGTTCTGAATGCATACTGTACTGTCACCTTTGCTTTAGAAATGGTTGAAATGGAATGGCACAAATGATGCCATGAACTGACCTGCACTGTGATTGCTCCACCCCTACCCTCCTCTTGAGGTCACCTAGGAGTGAACTGTAAACCTAACATCAGTTAAATATCACACCACTTCAATGGCACAGCAACCTTAGCATGAATTATTTTTAAGGTAATATCAAGGTTATTCGAGTTATGAAATATTCTGAAGTCAGAACAAAGGCAACTGAGTTGGCATTTTTCTTCTCACACACTATAGAGCTTAAGAATCCCTTAAGATCAGGAGGCATTCAATAAATATTGTAATATCCCAAAATTTACAGTACGTAGAAAATTGTCCCCAAACCTGCTTTTATTTACAACTAAGAAAAGGAAGAGTGAGATATTATTCTGCACATGAAATCTTTGTAGACCATCAAGTTCTGCATAATTATAACTTTTTAATCACTGTTTAGTGTCTGAGGAAATTGTTAGTTAAAATAATGAAGTTCAAAATGTGGTGTCTGTCACCTTGAGGCCTTTGCCCAAATCCATACCTAACCATCTACTAAAAATAATGAGTACACTCTTCTGTATCTCAGATGAGCTTGCTCAGTGTCCAGGAGGACACTTTGATGGGAGAATAAAAGGAACTACCTAGAATTCCCGTTTACAGGTGTGATAGCACACACCTGTAATCCTATTGGCTCAGGAGGCTGAGGTAGAGGAGTGCACATTCAAAGCCAGCCTCAGCAACTTGGCAAGGTCCTAAGCAAATAAACAAGAACTTTTCTCAAAATTTAAAAAAAATAAAAAGAGCTGAGGATGTGGCTCAGTGGTTAAGTGCCCTTGGGTTCAATCCCTGGTACAAAAAAAAAAAAGCAACAGCAGCAGCTGCTTATAAAAATCTCACATGATCTCACAGGAAAATCAGAAAGGAGAACAAATGCAAGGCTATTAATAAACTCTAGGAAAGATAGCAAAAGTAATAACCACAGACTAGCAGGTAAGACCTGACCACAAGAATGTCTTGGTTGCTACTGTTACTACTACACTTTTTCATGAGGGAAGATCAAACAACTAGTCCAGCCTATCAAAAGTGGACATCTGATGTGCATATGGATCAAATGGAAAGGTGCCAAAGCTCAGATTCTCATAACTAGTCTGGGAGAACACAGGCCATGCTCCTGGTGCAAAGGAAGGTAACTGCTGTGAGGAGAGGCAGCTCAGCACCTTGGTTCCTTCCTCTTTTGAACAAGAAACTGAAGATGGGCTCAGTAGTGTTCAAAGTTATAATCCAAAGTCCAGTAGAGGTTATTCATGTCATACAAGTCACCAGAGAAAGGAAGAAAAGAAGATGCTTTCATACTTCAGGGATTTAAGAAACTTGGGAGCACAGAGGGAATTTTTCTGTCATTTACAGCAACTTGGATGAGCCCAGAGGACATTATGTTAAGTGAAATAAGCCAGGTACAGAGAGAAAAGTACTGCATGTTCTTTCTTATATGTGGAAGCTTTAAAAAAATATGATCTCATACTAGCAGAGAGTGAAATACTGCTTACCAAGGGCTGGGGACAGGGAAGGGTGGCAGGAATAGAAAGGGTAGATAATGGGTACCAAAATAGAGGTTAAGTTCCAGTGTTCTTCAGCACAATAAAGTGACTATAGTTAACAGCAACTTACTATAAATTTAAAAATAGCTAGAAGAGAGGATTTTGAACATGCCCAACACAAAGAATAATCAGTGTTTGAGGTGATAGAAATGCCAACTACTTTGAATGAATCATTAGACACTGTATACCTGTATTCAAATGTCACACTGTACAGCATAAATCTGTACAATTATGGGACAGTTAAAATGTTTAAAAGAGGGACTTTTTGATAAGAGAACCCTCCTGGATCCCATAAGAATCACATTAATGGCACCTATGGCCACTGTCCTTGCGCCAACTCTAAAGGCAAGCCTAGACTCCCAATGGTAGCAAAAACCTCAGACTAACAAGAATGGCATCCTTTCACTGAACCACCAGGTGTAAGATAAGAAAAATCCTGATTGTCCCTAATGTCATTTACTTCTGATATTGGAAAGAGTTAACAAACTAGTGTTTTTGCAGTATTCTGGAACTTTTTATCCTTAGGAGGGAAAATATAAAAGAAAAACAGAGTAATCTCTCAGCAATCATCAAACATTTTTTTCATTTTTGTTGGTGGACTTCTCAAACATTTTTAATTCCAGGATAACTTCCCTTTGTGGAGAAGAAGTTACTTCATCTATCAATTGTTCTATGTTTCTTGCACAATTAATTTTAATATTAGTCTCATCCCAATTAACAAAGTGATCTGCTACCAAGTCCCATGGTCACCACTTCTAGCATTAGCTCTTTATCCAAGTAAAATGCACACCACATTCTAAAGACAAATATACATAACTTTTAAATTAGTTGGAATTATTTCTGCTATCATCACCTTCTCTCTTTGGGATACTAATTATGCCTTATAAAAACCCAGTTTTCAGATGAAAAGTTATACCTGGATCTTTTCTTTTTCAACCCAAGAACCACATAATACAAAACACACCAAAATATATTTTAGAAAATATTATCTTCTGCCAAAAATCTGTGGTGCATGCCTGTTGTCCCAGCCTCTCGAGAGGCTGAGGCTGGAGGATTACAAGTTCAAAGCCAGTCTTAGCAACTTATCTAAGTCCTAAGCAACTTAGTGAGACCCTGCCTCAAAAAAAATTAAGAGCTGGGAATATTGCTCAGTGGTTAAGTGCCCCTGGGTTTAATCCCTGGTAACCACACCCCACAACAAAAAATCTAAGTATAACAATCTGAACACTTTAGCTATTCTATTCTAACACAGCATATTCTGAGCCAGAGTGTTTTTTCCGGGTTTTAGGATTGACAATGATTCCTTACCTATCTGAACTATCTTACCCAACTGAAAATCTTGATTTGACAAACTGGTATTAGCAACAATATTTCCTCAAATATTTTAATCAATTACTAGACTGAAATCTTTTTGCCAAAGGGCCATTTCTGGATTTTCATTCTGCAAGTACCTTATGTATGGTTTATGAAGCAATTCAGTGAATGAAGTAGTTATCAAGCTATAAACTCTCTAAGGTCATGTTCACTCCAAATCAAGCAAAGGAAGCTTGTTATCGGAGGGTAGGAAAATGACTCAGTACTGACAAAGTAATTAAAAAAAAAAAAAAAAAGACAATCTTCCACATTTCTTTGTCTTTATATAGACTACAAGAAGAAATACACACCTGGTAACAACTGTGATCATTTCACTTAGATAGTGCTTGCAGTTTTAAGAATTTTTGTAATTTTGGTTCCATGAAACATTATAAACTCCAAGTACAAATTATTATAAATTCTTTCAAAGTTAAATTGGTTTCTCGTTCAACTTCTGGGTTTATCTGCTTCTTAGTTTAGCAGAAATGGAAAATCAGATCTTTCCTCTGCTTAAAAATACACACACACACACACACAAATACGCCACTCACTTTGGAAAGAAATGTGTGGCAATTTCTTAAAAACTTAACAAAAAATTTACCACACAACTCAGCAATTCCACTCCTAGACTACTCCAGAGAAATAAAAACACAATGTTTACATAAATATTTTTATGTCAATGTTAACATCAATATTATTCATAATAGCCCAAAAGTGGAAACCATCTGAATATTTATCAAATGTTGAACGGGTAAATAGAATGAGAGAAATTCATAAATGAGATCTTAGCAGCAACAAAAAGGAATGACCTATTATTACTACATACAGAGACATGGATGATCCTAAAAACACTATGCTAAGCATCCAGATGCAATAGAATACATACTGTACCCTTTCATTTACATGAAATATCTAAAAAGGACAAATATACAGAGATAGAAGATTTGTAGTTGTCTGGGGATAAGGGAAGAAAGGACTGACTGCTTTGGACACAAATAATTTTTCAGGGTAATGGAAATGTTCTAACACAGCGTAGTGCTAATGGTTGCAAAACTCTATACATTTCTAAAAGTTATTTTATAGTACAACTAAAATGAGTGAATTATGGTGTATAGAATACAATTCAATAAAGCTGTATAACACACACACATACACAGTGGTTCTTATAACCCAAAGAATAAAGTCCAAAATTTTTAGAATGGCATGAAGACCAGTCTGCCTCACTTCCCCTTTCTAGTTCAATGATCTTATTTTCCCCTCACACAATGCTGATATCAGCAAACAAGAGATACCTGCATACCCATGTTTACTGTGGTACTATTCATGATAGATTAGATATGGAATCAGTCTAAGTCCCCATCATCAGATAAATGCACTAAGTAAATACAGTATATATACATAGTAAAGTATTATTCAGCCATAAAAAGGAATGAAATCCTGTTATTTGCAGAAAAATGAATGAAATTGGAGGATGCCATGTTAGTAAAATAAGCCAGACACAGAAAGGCAAGCATTCCATGTTCTCTTTCACATGTGGAAACTAAAACAAGTCAGTCTGAAAATAGAATAGTAAGTACTAGGGACTGGGAATGGGTGGGTGGATGGAATGATCCATGCAAGATATATACATGTATGAAAATATAACAGTAAATCCAATTAATATGTATAATTAATGTTAGTAAAATATAGACATTAAACAATTTTAAAAGATCCCATGTAAATTAAAAGTCTCTAAAGCAGTCTATAAATTGTCTTCCTCAGTATAAGCTCCTTTCCCTTTGGTATTCACATAGAATATTCTATATCTCAGAATGCCATTTCCTCTTGTACTGTAATGTTTGTTTACAATGCAACTCCACTATTTTATTCATTTCTTATGTTTTGGGATATAATGAACTTTTACAAAAATCATCACTGTTTTTCTTGAGATTTGCAGAACTGAAAAACATCTTGTGACCAGGCAATTAAAAGCAGATGTGTGCTATAAGCCTCCACCTGTGAGCATGCACCCACCAGTCTACAAACATCCAATCTCCTATGTAAACCATTCATAAATCAACTTTCCTTCAAGATGGTCCTTTAGAGTGATACTTCTCTTTCAGTCAGGTAGCTTATCACTTAATTAAGCTCTTTCTCTACTACTTCTTGCCTCTGGAATGTCTGGCTTTTGTCTTGCAAAGTTGACCAAGTCTGCACATCAAAGCTGCTATTCAAAGCTGCTTTTCACATCTCACAGTAATGTCTCTCCCTCTCTGAAGTCACAGAATGTTTTCTATTTACCTCTTGTGTCAGATTTCTATTGCTGTGATAAAATATCTAAGATAAACAATCTGAAAGAGAAATGATTTATTTTGGTTCAGGGTTTCAGAGATTTCAGTCCACGGTGACTTGTTACTCTGACAGGCCCTCAATGACCTAACCTCAACGAGGTCCCTCCTCTTAAAAGATACACCATCTCCCAAGAGTGCCACAGGCTGGCCACCAAACCATTACCATATGGGTCTTTAAGATCCAAACAATACAACTCTCATGTCGTTTATTATTTTCTATTTTGTTTCATTTAACGTAAATATCTTTGAGTCCCAGAGATCAAAAGCTCTATAAAAAAATGACATTGAGGCTTAGTCTTATGTGCACCCAGCACCAAGCACGAAGTATAAGTGTTCAATGAGTCTTTCAGAACGCATGAGAACAAAGGTAGCGTGGGAACCACATGTGACCATTAGAGGAAACTTACATCAAAATGGGACAGGGAATGGAATGGAGGAAATTGCTTGTAACCAGGCCCTGCTTTGTGCCAAGTACTGTGCTGAGCACAACTTCATACCTCGTTTCCTTTAGGTATTCCAAAACCCTAGGAAGTGCGTAATATCCTCTTCATTTTACAGATGGGCAATCAGGGTTAGGGAAATTAAGAACTTGCCTAAGGTCACAATCAAGTCTTTGTGGGTCTTCCCAGTACTGTACTTGTTGCCTGTCCTCTTTCCAATTTATCAGGACATCTTCCCCCGCGCCCAACCCAAACGAAACAGGTCAGGGCTCTAAAATAATGCACGGTCCCTGGCCTCTCTGCCCTTCTGGAACCAAAGGTTTTGCTGCCAGGACCACCAGCCACACGCCTGGAGGTGAGCCGCGCCCCTTAGACACGCAGGCCCCACCCACTGCGTCGGGTGTCGTCATCACGCAGGACCGACTCTGCGCGGCCACGTCCTTTAAATTAGCCTTCTCAGGACGCGCGTGAGTGTGCGGAGTGGGGCGGAGCGTGTGTGGCGTGGGGGCCGCGCCGGCCCGAGCAGCCGCGGACCGTGAGGTGGGCGGAAAGTCTGCTTTGCAGCCCAGGAGCCGCAGGGAGGGCGCCAGGAGCGCTCCCGGGGGTCGGGAGGAGGGAACATGGCGGCCCTGGGCTCTCAGCTTCCCGTTCTGGCGCGGCTTCTTCCCCGGCTCTGCCCACCCCATTATCTGCTTTCCTAAAACTTGCTTTTCTTTCTGCGCGCTCCTTTCTCTCAGGCATACCTCCCCATCGGCACATCCTCCCCAGCCCTACTCTGGTCTAAGTATGAAGGGTGGATTAAATGGGAGCTGGTCAGGCCCATCAGGTGCCAAGATACAGATTACTAAATTTGACTTTTACTTCCTGTGCCACTTTATCAGGCTACCTGTGGTAACATGGAGAGGTCAAGCCAGATATTTCGTCCTGATAATACCTGTGAGTGATCCTCTGAATTGTCACTTAAGTTGCCTGAACCTGAATTTCATCGAATGTAAGGTTTTCTTTGAAAGATCCAAATTTCTTGATAACTAGGCAGCTTTTGCCATGCATTTGCCAGAATATGCCCCATAACAGTATGTGATTGGGGAAATGGAAGCAAGACTTATTTTGGCAGTAAGGGAATTAGGCAGAGCTAAGACCTACACCTCCCTTCCATGAAATGATCTAGAATGTAAGCAGTGAGAACACCATTCTGTTTTGGCTCTTATTTCCTCAGTGAGTACCCTAAGACTGACCCTCCTGGCGTTAAGTTAAATGGAAAAGGACTTGTACAACATCATTGATGCTCTGATGCAAAGTTCACTTGTCTGTTCTAGGTGCCTCAGTCAATTGAGGGTAGATGTTAAGCAGAGGTTCTTTCCAACCCGAGTAAACAGCAGCTGGGCTTTAGCCAATCCCTTGCTTTTGATTTTGACCTTTTGTTTTTCCTTCGCTGAGTGTAGAATCTGGAGGGATACTACCGATTTAAAATCTCACAGCCCACCTGCCAAATTGTGGGCTAGAGTGAAGCAGAAATCTAGGAAGATGAGCTCCAGCATGACCATGAGTGAACCAAGATTAAACTGGTGAGTTCTCACTCTACCTAATCAACTGAATAGTAGTGAAGTGCTGCTGGTGGTTGACATGGGAAAGGAGGGTTTTTAACCTGAAGAGATTTGGAAGAAATAGAAGATAAAAGATCAGAATCTCAGATTTATTCTGTTCTCATCTTCATGTACTAAACACTTTTGAGATCCAGTAACTGCACTTCCACTCCTAGTGACAATTGAGCACCCAAATTTTTATTAGATAAAATTCCATCTTGTCTTTATTGTGGTGTCTCGTGAAGGAGAGATCCTGGAATTTCTTATTTCTAAAAACTTTGTCCATTTACATACAAATAATAAAAAAAAACCCTCTTTAAGAATAGACACTTCCTTTTGTTATAGTAGATTTTATCTCAAAAGATATAAATGCAGACTGTATTCTGTATTTTAGAAATGTGTGAGAACTTTGCTAATAGAGAACCCAGTTAAGTAATATGGTTTGTAGGTGTCTTACGTATATAGTGGTTTTATATAACTATTATATTGCAATACTACATTACTGCCTTAGTTCATTTTAACACACATTTACTAAGCCAGCAAAGTAGGATACAAAAGTCACAAAGAGATTACAAACATTTTTAAAGAACTTTAAGTTGATATGTTCAGTAATTAACAATGTTCACATCCCCAAAGGAGCCTGTAATTCCTGAGGGTCCTTGACTTTGTTATAGAATGATATGAGGAAACCTTAGAATTTAATGAGATGTTATGGAAATATTATCATACCAAAGTAATAAACTTTACCATGGTCCAGACCAAATAAGAAATTCTAATTTTACTATTAATATCTTTATCATAGTTTTTGTTTTTCTTTCTTTTGATAAATACCTTTAAAAACAGTAAAAGATGAACATGAACTATATATGCTAGGATTTCCCATTTGAAAATGAGACTAGAAGTTGCATTTGATTGGAGTGTTTTGTTGTAGGTTTTAAGTGGCATGCATATTTGTGTTCCTTGATGTTACTATAAAGTAAGCATTTAGATGATGTGCAGTTATTCGTATATACATTTGATATTGTGAAACCAGTTGTGGTTCAGAGCCTTTGCACAGTATTATAGCCTTTGGAACTGTCCTTTCTCACAGAATCCTAGTAATCGTTGTACTACCTACATTGATTCTTGGCATTTTCAGTTTTTTAATTTCTTCACTCAGCCATCATTTTGGGGAATGCTTACTATCTGGAAAGCATTGGTTTTTTTAGCTTCAGTTAATTATGATGTTATGAAAAACCATATATCACCATATATGATTTTAGCAAAGGTACACCATTTATCCCATTTGCCCGTTTAAGAGAAATAGGTAGAATATTTGGTTTTTTGGCCTATTACAGTAGTGTATGAAACAAAGAGAAGCATTTTCTTTTCAGTAACTGAGCATCTTAATGTTATACCTCACAGCCAGATATGAGTCCTGCCCATGACAGACTCTTTATTGTACTTCATTCTGTTCTATCTTTAATTCTCAAACCTCTGACATTTATTTAATTGGGTACTACAGAAAAAGAAAGGTTGATGGTTGGAGCTATAGAATTTCATAATCAACCTGAGTTTAAGGTGTCTGAAAAGCAAAACAGCTAAGCTCACAGATCTGGTATATGAAATTAAAAATTAAGAAGTGATTGTCAAAAAAAAAAAAAAAAGTGATTGGGAAAGGTTTTGGATAGAGGGCATATAGTCAGAAATTAGAATTATATTATTATGTTTCTTTATCTAACATGAGATTTTGAATTGTCAAATGAAAGTAAATTACTTTGTTTCCAGGGATGTTTCCCCCAAAAACGGGCATAAGACATTTTTCTCTCGAGAAAATTATAAAGACCATTCCTTGGCTCCAAGTTTAAAAGAACTGTGTATTTTATCTAACAGGTAATATTTGATTATTTTCATATTTAATTGTTTTTCTGATATTTGAAGGTTTATAACTATCTCTATTATTCAAATTATAGAATGTAAAATATAGAAAATAGAAGAAAACTACTGTTAATGCTTTAGTATTAACCTGTCTTCATACATTAACATATTTTTATACACACACAAAAAATGTGATCATACTATAATTACTGTAAAATTCTGTTTTAAAACTTAAAATTATTTTACAGTTTGCTTTTCTCATTGAAATGAGTATTTCATCATAGAACAGAAAAAGTCAGTATGATATCACTATTTTATATTTCTTTTCATGTTTCTGTATATAGAGAGAGCAACTTAATCTTTTTTTCCTAGTCTTAATGGTTGCGTATTGCTTTGTTATATAGATGTACTTTTAATTCATTTAGCTAGTCCTATGTTGTAAAATGTTGTATTCCTCTTTTTTTCTAATTACAGACAATATATTGGTGACTTTTTTTTGCAATTATTTCTGTAAGATAAATTCACAGAATTGTTTAGTCAAACAGTAAATACATTTTAGAGTTTAACAGATAAGTGCCAAATTGTCAAAGATTTTTTTTTTCTTCTATAGTATGAAAATCACTACTCAGTAGTAATTTTCACTTCTTACTGTTCACTTGCCTTCTTTTCTTTTTGATTGACTGTTTCTACCCTGTTGTGGATTAATCTGAAAACCAGCAGAAGCAGAATTAGGGAGCTCCCCTACGGGGAGTTCAGCATTTATTTTTATCCTTTTTCCTTTCATAATGGTCTAAGCATATCTCCCCATATTTTCCTGGCTTCTCAGTATTCTTTCTGTCAATTATCCCTTCTTTTTCCTATATCTTTGTTCTCTCTCGTTTTCATTTATCTCAATCAGTATATGAGTGTGCTCAAGTTTTTCCTGTTTAAAATAATCTCTGAACTCCACATGCCCTCCTAGTTACTTTCTTACTCTTCCCTCATTTGTTCTTAGGCTTACTGGAAAGAAATGAGGAACAAAAAAGCTTTAAGACAGAGAAAATGATTAGCAAAATAGTAAGTTCTTCCCTGTCAACAACTACTTTAATGTGACTGAATTAAGCTTCCCACTCAAAAGGCAGATTGACAGAATGCATTAAAAACCATGGTTTTTTGTTTTTTTTTTTTTTAAAGCTCTTTCATTCACTGCAAATTCCACTCACTTGTTTTCTACTGAATGTTGCATTCTAATCTGGCGTCCACTCTTAACTACTCTACTAAACTGCTCCTCTCACAGGCATCAGTGAACTCTTTACTCTAGAGCTATTTCACTCTCCTAACTTTTTCCTAATATTTTGGTTACTGTGGCATTTTTCAGAATATTTTACTATTCTCATCTCCAGACTTCTCGTAGTGCCTGATCATAAGACACTTAAATTTTTAAGAAAGACTGATTTTGTACTCTCAACTCAGCCTTTTGAATCTGAACCTCTTAAGATCAATGATGTATCTGTGGGATTGACTTAGCTTATAATAGGTATGTGCATATTATAATACATACAAAAATTAATATATCTGTCCTTTTTGTACATAAGGGGAACATACTTTGTGTAGTAGAAAGTAGAGGGTATGTATACATTTATTTTAATGTATATTGCCAAATTACTATTTAAAACATTCATAGCCAGGTGTAGTGGCACATGCCTGACTTCTCAGGAGGCTGAGGCAGAAGGATTGCAACTCAAGGCCAGCCTCCACAGTTCAGCAAAACTCTATCTCAAAAAAGAATTTTCCTATAATCCCAGCAACTTAGGAGGCTAAGGCAAGAGGATCGTGAGTTCAAAGCCTCAACAAAAGTGAGGTGATAAGCAACTCAGTGAGACCTGTCTCTAAATAAAATACAAAATAGGGCTGGGGATGTGGTTTAGTGGTTGTATGTCCCTGAGTTCAAACCCTGGTACCCACCCCGCAAAAAAAAAAAAAAAAAAAGAAAGGACTGCAGCTGCAGATGAAGCTCAGTAGCGCACCTCTGGATTCAATCTCTAGTAGCACTGAAAAAAAAAAAAGAAGACTTTTTAAATGTCTTTCCTAATTTAAGCTTTAGTAAGTTAAGAAAATAGACCCCCTTATGCATGTGTATCTATGAACGTTTTTAAAAATTATGATTCAACTTGCATCATTTCTTAGAAATAACTGATTTCATAAACATCAATTAAATGAAGAATTGCCATTGTTTATTTGAATCAAAGAATGCCTGTCAAATTCTAGTGTCTTAGATTTAGAAAACATGTATCTTTACCTTTCATTAAAAATCTTCAGCTGGGCATGGTGACACATTCCTGTAATCCCAGTAGCTCAAGAGGCTGAGACAGAAAGATCTTCAAAGCCAGCCTCAGCAACTTAGAGCGGTCCTAAGCAACCTAGTGAGAACCTATCTCAAAATAAAAAGGACCGGGGATATGGATTAGTGGCTAAGGACCCCTGGGTTCAATCCCTGGTACCAAAAAAAAAAAAAAAAAAAAAAAAATTAATAACCATACCATTTTTACCATTTTTTAAACTTTTATCGCAGCCTTCATCGTTTTAGACTAAACTCTTCTATTATTAATCTTCATCATCCTGCTCCTGCTTCTTAATTTAACAGTTCTTTTCACATCCAGTTTTGTTCACCATATCTTAGGTGTAGGTTATGTAGCCCAACTCTGTATAAAGGAAAGGACATTTTGCTGGCAATTGAATATTCCAAACTCCTAACAATCTTTTTTTTTTTCTCCTTAGAATATACTTGCTTTTCTTTAGATTTTTGTACAGTACAAAATTATTCATTAGAATAATTTACTTTTTAGTATTAAAAAAAGACACAAGGCATAGATACGTATTTCTAGACTTTTTTCCTAGTCTTAAGTTTTATCAAATATTACTACAGTAAAGAATGGATTTTGAGCTTTTGCTCAACTGTTTTCTTGGTGGAAATACGAGAAAGAAATAAAATTTTTATTGTCCCTAATTTTGTATTTTTTGTGCTAACAGTTGGAAAAATATTGATACCCTTATTATTACTACTTTCAAAAATAGGAAATTTTTATTCGACCCTTACCTTCTACAAAAGGCTTTTTACTCTAAATTTTAACATAAAAGCTTTTTTTTCATTTTTGCACCATACTTGTTTATAAATAAAAAGACTACTGAAATAGTGTTTTACATGTGAATAATATTAAAAAGTTAAGTGTTATTTTTATATGAAACATCACAAATTTTGTTCATTATAGAATATTTGGAGAGTTTATCTAAGAATAAACCAGAAAATTGAAATATTCTGTGAGCCATTCATGTAGAAATAATAATTAAAAACATTGAACTTTATGTAAAAAATTAAATATTCTGTTTATAGATATTTATAACTTTTTGAACCAAATAGGAGGAAAATAACTTTAAATAGAAAAAAAAATGGAAGTTAACTCTTTCAATGTAAAAAGTAAATCAAACACAGAAGATACAGGTGGACATGTGGTGGAGACTAAAAGCACCATTTCAAAATGCTACTTTTAAAGAAGCTGCCAAATCAATAGATAAAAGTACAGGAAACTAATAGTTTGGAGTTTTCCCTTTTTTTCCCATTGACATGTTAAGTAAAAAGGAGAATAGGTAGTTGACAAAACAAAGGGAGGAGGCTTCAAACTATCAAGTGAAATAAAATATAATGTTGTAAATGTGGATAGAGAAACCCTATCAGATGTTTTTGGTTTGCACTCTGATGAAGATTTTGACAGCACTGCACTTGGAGATGATCTTGATGTGCTGCCATTTCATTCTTTGCTGAATGTAGCCAATTTAAACTGCTAGAATTTCTTGACATTCCTACTCTGGCATATCTGAGTCAGCATCTTGTTGCTGCAGCAGCTTAATTAAATTTGCCAGTTTGTGCCACAAGGACAGACATGTTCTCATATTTAGAGAGACAGCTGTGAAGCAGTATTGTTAAGAGTTGCGGACACAATACTGTTAAGTTTGAATAGCTCTCAAGACATTTTCTAGTGAGAAATCAATTTGCTGTAATACATTTCTCCCAAGATCAGCAGTTAATATTCATTTTGTTAACCAAAAATGTGCTTATTTTTGTACAGTTATTGGAGAAACTTTAGTAACTAAGTATGTCTTCTTTCACCTGTATTGTTTTCAGAGCCAACCTGAGCCATCCTAATTTTATTTTCCGAAATTTTTTCCCCATTAACAAATCAATGCCTTTGATTAATTTTTTATTCATAGTTTGCTCTAAGAGAGTGCTTTTGAATTTTTGCTTTATTTTCAGGGGCCTAAATCTTTTTTGCAACTATTATTTTCAAGTTTTGGAATTTTTACCATATTTATTCTAGTATTATAAAGTTGTTCTAAACAAATCAGTGCTGCTTTTGGATGGGGGTTAACTGATTCTATCTAGACACAGATCTAAATTAACGATTCTCAACCTAATCAGGTCAAAGCCCTCCCACTTTTTTTTATTGGTGCATTATAATTGTGCATAATAACTCTCACATTTTATAACAAATATATATAAGAAATAAGATACCTCTGTTACCAGCCTGAAGAGAAATGAATAGCTAATAATTACCAGACATAATTTTTAAAAACAGTATATCCAAAGAGCATAAATGTAAAATGAAAGGAACATTATTTACATTGTAATGTGTATTTTAATAGGTATATTGTATTGAAATCACTATGCCAGAAGATATAATGATATAATGAGATGCAACAATTAAAAATGAATAAGGTTGGGAGGGCTGGGGTAGTTCAGTGATGGACAATATGTTTAACATGTGTGACCCTTGGGTTCAAAGCAAAAACAAAGAATCAGGTATTTAAGAGAAGTTAGGTTAATTATATCACAAAAGAACGGTAAGAGAAAATAGAATGTAGTGTTAGGATAACACTTTAAAAGCTGTGCAGGACAGTTTCACACATCGTAGGCATCTAATATTCTACATGCCTTCACCTCTACATGCCTTTAAACCTCCCCTCTCTTTTATGGTAACTCATCTGTACCCTTGAAAACCCCTGTTCTGTATATTTCTTTTCCCTTCCCTTTCTCCCTTTTAATCCCTGATTATTACATCTTTAGAATTCTTCTCAGGCCCCTATTTGGGATTTTCAGCTTGGAAACCTAGGATCCAAGTCAGTTTGTATTGGTGTACATATTTGCCTTTCTTCTGCATTCATTTGCCTAATCCACTCGATTTTTATGCTCTAAAAAGATTGGACTGTATTTGGTGTTCATTGTATTTCCAGTATCTAGCATAGGCTTGCACATGTGACTATTAATAAATAATAAGTGGAAAGAAGAATGAATCAGTAGACATCCATATTTCTCATTAGTTTTACTTCCTCTGTGGATTATTGTTTAATTGAGAGCTAAGTCATAAAAACAGTGGAAATTAGAGTTACAGAGACCAAGAAATGAAAGGTTTTGGTGGAGTTGTAAATTCTCTTCTTGAAAATGTTGATTGCAATAACTGAGTAGCAAGAATAAAGGCAAGTTATGAACAAGATAAGAAATTCGTAGCCATATACCTTAATTGAGGTGGTATAGTGACTTCTTTAATAAATCTGGTCACAGGTTCTCTAGCTATTCACTACTTTTTCTTCTAGTATTTTTCATTACATTATGCTAGGATTTTTCTTTTTCATCATAAAAAGCATAGAGACAGTTCCATGGACTTAGACTTGTACAAGACTGATAAATGATTATACAACTTCTCTAAAACCACTACTGCTTCCTTAGAGTATGACTTACAGTTGTGGAATTTTCCTAATTAATTAATTAATTAATTTTTTGGAGTGAACTAAGGAGTGCTTTATCATAGTCTTGCTAAATTGCTCAGCATTTCCCTAAGTCACTGGGTCTAGACTCAAAACTTTCTGTCCTCCTGCCTCAGCCTCCCAAGTTGCTGGGATAACAGGTGTGTGCCACTACACCTGGCTCTTTTTAAATTTCGAGATAAGCAGAGGAAATCAGAGAATTTAAAACTTCAAAAATTCACTAATTTCAAGTTTGTGACCCTATTTTTTTTACTGCTCTTAGTAGTTTTTGATCATCATATTAACTTATATATATATATACACATATAAACATATACATATACATATATTACTGGAGAATTTAAGCATTAAAAAAGAACTAGCATTGTACTAAAATATAAACACAAATGTAATGGGCAAAAATGATTTTTCCCTCTTCAATAAAAGGGATAAAACTTCCAAATTGAATAGTGTAATAAGTATGTCTCTTCCTCTTCATCAGGTAGTTGAAGGTAAGTGTGCAGTGTCATTCCTGCAAAATACTTAATCTGTACTAAATGACTAAACATCAAAATGCAGGTGTCAGAGTTAGATAATAATCCAGAATTTACTCTGTTAATCATGCTATATTCTCCCTTGTGATTGAGAATCATGAAATTCCATGATAGTAATCTTCACTTGAAAAGCACATATTTGTAAATTGTATTTTTTTTTCCAGACGTATAGGGGAAAATTTGAATGCCTCAGCAAGTTCTGTAGAAAATGAGCCGGCAGTTAGTTCAGCAACTCAAGCAGAGGAAAAAGTTAAAACCACAGTTGGAATGGTTCTTCTCCCAAAACCAAGAGTTCCTTATCCTCGTTTCTCTCGTTTCTCACAGAGAGAGCAAAGAAGTTATGTGGACTTGTTGGTTAAATATGCAAAGATTCCTGCAAATTCCAAAGCTATTGGAATAAATAAAAATGAATACTTGCAGTATTTGGTATGTATTCTATTCTTCAGCTTCAGCAAAAAAAAAAAAATACAAATCAGGAAATATTTTTATTTTAATTTTCTATTATTTTAGGTACAGTCATATTTACAAAAGTGGAAAAGTAAGATGTTTACTTGACAGCATTGGTGCCTTAAATCTTTTGTTGGTCCTATTATATAGTTCAGGCATTTTACTATAGTTCTGAGCACGTCTCTCTCTTAAGTTCCAACAATAGAACTTTATACACTTTATTGTTAGTTTTAAATATTGCTCAATTATTATTTTAAATAGTTTCCAGATTCTCAATTATATATGTCATGCTGTGTTGAACATCTTTTTAGCAAACTCTCTGTTCTTATCTGTGATTGCTTCCTTAAGATGAAATTTTACAATAAAATTGTCAGATCAAAGATTATGCATGTTATCAAAGTTTTGATCTGCATTTGCACCTGGGTAAATTTTTCTGCAAAAAGTTTAAGCCAGTTTATTTGTACAAGTATTATATGAAAAAAATTTTTAAAAACTACCTTCATTATTACTGTACATTGCCTTCTTTTGCCTCTAATTGGATGTGGATAAAATGGTGATTTCTTGTTTTACCTTAATTTAATTTACATTGATTACTAATGAAAATAAGTTTTTTCTATGTGTCTTTAAACCATTTTTATTTCTTCTTTTGCATCTTGCATATTCATATTGTTTGCTCATTTTTCTATAGGGATATTTATCTTTTTTAATTTTTAGTATATAAAATAAGTTAATTCCTAAGCATGTATCATAGTACCAGTTATTGGCTTTTCTGTTTTTTGGAGTTTAAATTTTGGGGATTTCTTGGTTTGTTTTTTTTTTTTTTGAGGGGGGGGTTGTTTTTTGTTGGTTTTGTTGTTCTTTGGGGTTGGTTGGTTGGTTTTTGCTGGGGATTGAACCCAGAGCTTCACATGTTCTAATGAGTCCATGCTCTACCACTGAGCTGCAACCCATCCCTAAAGCTTATATTAACTTTTATTTGTGGTTTCTACTTTGGATTTGATAACTTTAGTTGTTCCTTAAGTTCAAATTATTAGAGCAGTGATTGAGAAGGAACTGCTTTTTAATGAAACTTTTTATTCCAAAACATGTTTGCTTTTTTTTAAATATCAGGATATGAAGAAACATGTGAATGAAGAAGTTGCTGAATTCCTAAAGTTTTTACAGAATTCTGCAAAGAAATGTGCACAGGATTATAATATGCTTTCTGATGATGCCCGTCTCTTCACAGAGGTAAAAAAAAAAAAAAAAAATCACATTTATGTAAACTGCCAAGTGGATAGGCAGTAGCAACATTCTAAAATGTGTTATTTCTAGCAAAAGGCTTAGAGAACTGTATTTTCAATTTAGAGAATCAAATATATAAAGTTGTATATAGGCCTTTTATTCTTTATGTGCTACATACTAGAAATATTTACATATTAAAATTGTGTACTATAGTATATTCACGTATGTGTGTGTGTTTCTTTTAATGACCTAATCTACATATGGTAGTACCCCTTGATCCATGGAGAATATGTTCCAAGAACCCCAGTGGGTGCCTGAAGCTGAATATAATATCAAACTCTACATATACTACATTTTTCCTATATGTACATACTTATGATAAAGCTTAATATATAAATCAGGAACACTAAGAGATTAACAACAGTAAACAGTAATAGAACAAAACTATTATAACAATATACTGTAATAAAAGTTATATGAATGTGGTCCGTCTCAAACTCAAAATATGTGGAAAACTTTGGATTCTCCATCATTTAAATGATTTATATAATTGTTCACTTTATTTTGTGGATTGTAGATTAGAATGACCCATAATAACTTTTCCATTAATTTATTCTGCTTGGGAATCTGTTTTGGAATATTAAACTTTATTTCTAATCTTCACGTAACAGCTTTTATTGAAATACATTGTTGAAATTTTCATGTGGTTTTATTTGATGGTTTCTTAAATAGCATAGAAAATGTGGGTCTTTAAGTTTAAATTTTAATAAGATTGCTAATTTTAGTTTTATTAAATCAGTATTTTAGGAAATTAGGTTAAAAATTTGTTATGAAAAATGAAATTAATCAAGGAATATACAATGTGCAGATTTGTTAGAAGTCCAATTAATGAAATGAAGCTAACTTTTATAATAAATAATTATATAATCACATGTAAATAAACATTTTTGTTGCATTGTTAGAGAAGTGTCATACTTTCTTAAGTGTGAATTTTTCTTAATTTTTATTTCCTAGCAAGTTTTAAGAGCTTCCATTGAACAAGTAAAAAAGTATCCAGAATTTTATACCCTCCACGAAGTTACTAGCTTACTGGGATTCTTCCCGTTCAGAATAGAGATGGGATTAAAGTTAGAAAAAACTCTTCTTGTATTGGTAAGGTTTATCATATGAAAGTATAAGCTTTTTTGGTCTGAGACATCACCTGTATTTCCCATATTTATTGTATTATTTCAATTTTGAATGATAAAGAGATGACTTTTTGAATATGTAAAACTACCTGTGTCACATTCTTCTTAGTTTATGAATACAAATACTTGATGTTTTAAAAAATATTGCTACTAACTTTATTTCTTGATTTTCTTTTCTTACTTTCCATCTTCCTTAATGTTCCTGAATATAAGCAGAAAGCCCTTATTTCTAACATATTAGAAATATATGTGAAGAAATATATGTGGGTTCCACTATTCCTTATTACGATTTGTGCTTCATAAAGAGAGAGAATGGGATTTAAAGAGTGAGGGAAATTTCATGAAGCCCTTCTTTTGAACCTTTAAGAATTAAAATTGGTGATGGTTGTTAAGAAAAACCGTTAGTGAACATCTTGTCTTAAAGAGTTTCTACATTTGCATTTAGTAGAATGATGAATTTCAGTTAAGAGTTTTCATGATGAAAGAAGATACTTAGGGGAAAAATACATCAGGATTTTTGCAATAATATTTTCATTTTTGATTTATTTAGGGCAACGTAAAATTTGTGAAAACAGTATTTCCCTCAATGCCTGCAAAGTTGCAGCTCTCAAAGGATAACATGTCTTCCATTGAAACACCAGAACAAAGAGCTGAAGCTATGCACTATGTAAGTAGCAAGGTGGCTTTGAATCTCACTAATCTGTATCTTACAAAATACGTATAACTTGGTTGACCTAAGGTCCCCTTTGTTGCTTCCTCCCTTCTTTTTGTTACTTTGTCAAATTGTCAATGAATATAACCAATTAACAAGTTGTATGTTTTTTTCAGGATATTAGTAAAGATCCAAATGCAGAGAAGCTTGTTTCAAGATATCATCCTCAGATAGCTCTAACTAGTCAATCATTATTCACTTTATTAAATAATCATGGACCGAGCTATAAGGAACAGTGGGAAATTCCAGTGTGTATTCAAGTTATACCTGTTGCAGGTTTGTTATTTGCTATGTCAGATAATACTTTCAGGGGTGTTGGAACCATTCCATTTCAACCGTTTAAACGCAGATGGTCATTTGTCAAACACAAAAGTGGTTTAGGGAAAATGTAAATTTGACACTGAAGCTCAGTAGAACTTTTTCAAATATGAAGCTACTAAAGAAATGACTTAGTATTAGGTCTACAATACCTATAGTCATGCTCAGGGGTGAAGAAAAGTAATTATAACTTAGGGTGGACAGAAATAAATGAAATGGTAAAGTGCTTCTATCTTTCATTTAGATGAGATGAAGGAATGCTGTACTTCATTACCCAACTTCAAATGATTGAATTTCCAGGACTTATTTACTTGTCTATTATTAAAAATCAGAATTAAAATAGGTATACTAGTTTCTTTCTTTTTTTTTTTTTTTTTCAGTTGTAGATGAACACAGTACCTTCATTTTATTTACTTATTATTTTATATGGCGCTGAGGATCGAACCCAGTGACTTACACATGCTAGGCATGCACTCTACCGCTGAGCCACAACCCTAGCCCTACTATCTTCTGTTTTAACAATAAAATTAATATTTGCATATCAGTTCCTTGTTACAAAGGGTTATCCCCCACCTACTGTTCTGGTTCATATTTTAGTTTTTATGTCTTTCAAAATTAATATTAAATAACAAATGAAAGACTTTAAATGAAACAAAACTACAAATTAGAATCAAATGTAAGGTAGGTCTCCGTGGTAAAAATCTTATTACTTTTTCCAAGTTCCTTTAAGAACTGAGTAATAACAGTAAGAGTACAACACAAAAACCAGGAAATTATTTTTAAACATTGTTAGAAAAAGAGCATATTTGTCTTTAAGGATTTTTAAAATATTGTCATCCAAGATTGGCAAATATATGAGACTTGTGAGTCCTCTCCCCTGTGTCTCTTTGTTTAGTGATCTACCATATATTCTGGTTTGTTTTGTTTTAAATAAAACTACAAGATACTCTTCACTTCTTTTCTTTTGTTTCTGTCTTAAGGTTCCAAACCAGTTAAAGTCATTTATATTAACTCACCACTTCCCCAGAAGAAAATGACAATGAGAGAAAGAAATCAAATCTTCCATGAAGTTCCGTTAAAATTTATGATGTCCAAAAACACTTCTGTTCCAGTCTCTGCAGTATTTATGGACAAACCTGAAGAGTGTATATCTGAAATGGATGTATGTAATACTTTTTTTTTTTCCCCCTTAGGAGAATGTGCGTGTTTGTCCTGTTGATGTATAAGTTTCATGTCTCTAATAGTAAATTAGTCTTTAGTATACATATATCAAAACATTACATAATATACCATTAATGTGTGTAATTCTGTTTTTGGTTTGTTTGTTAATTCCGCAATCTAACAGTCTGGGGACTTGAACCTGGGCCTCGAGCATGCGAGGCAGGTACTCTACATGATGGGCTATATAACCAGCACTATAATTCTGTTTTTGTGTATCATTTAAATTTAAGAAAACAGAAAAATGATCTGAATAGACATTTCTCAAAAGAAGATATGCAAATGATTGACAAGTGTATGAAAAAATGCTCAATATTACTCATCCTCAGGAAAATGTAAATCAAAACCCCAGTGAGAGATTATCTCCTCATAGAATGGATATAATCAAAAAGATTAAAACGTGATAAATAGTGTCAGGATGTAGAGAAAGGGGACCTTACATACTATTGGTAGGAATGTAAATGAGTACAGCCACTACAGAAAAGAGTTTGAATGTTCTTCAAAAAATTTGGAACTGCCATATGATCCAACAATCCTACTTCTGGATATATATTTAAAAGGAAACAGTGTATCAAAGAGATCCCTACACTAACATGTTTATTGCAGCATTATTCATAGTAGCCAAGGTATGGAATCAACCTAAGGGTCCATTAATGGATTAATGATGAATAAAATGTGTTATATAAATACATTAGAATATTATCAGCTCTTAAAAAAGAAAAAAAAAAAAAAAGGAAATTCTGTCATTTGTATCAAGATGGATGAACCTGACCTGGAGATCGTAGTGTTAAGTTAAATGAACCAGGCACAGAAAGACAAATAATGTACAGAAAGACAAAAATTTGATTAGTATTAAAAATAGCTAGAAGAGGGGAGTTTTAATGTTATAAAGACATAGTGAATTTTTGAGATGACGAATAACAAATACTTAGTTGATCAGTACACAACATATAAATGTACAAAAGCATTACACTGTCCTCCATAAAGATGAACAGTTACTAACTGTCCATACTTCATGGAGTTTACACGTCATATACTAATTATATATTGCAGAGCTATAAAATACTTCGTTGTATACCAGACTCAATCCAAATAGATTTCAAATCTCCTAGTCAAATCCTTCATCTAAATAGTTTATTGATATACAAAGGTGTTGCAAATGAGACAAAATAGATTTTTTTTTAAAGAGAATCGGGGATCTCATTGTGTTGTCCAGGTTGGTGATCTCAAACTCCTGGGCTCAAGTAATCCTCCCACATCAGTTCCCAAATGCTGGGGACTACAAGACCCCAGTATGCCATCAAATCTGGCTTCAATAAATTGTCTTAGAAGCCTGTATGTAGAGCTTACATTTCTTAATGTAAAAACATAGTAAATTTTTTATTCAACTGTTGGTTGTATAAATCCCCATTGTGTTTGTGTATTACTAAGTAAATCTGTACAGTTTTATGTCTGCAGATTAGAGCCCTCAATCCTGAGGTCCACGTGAATGTGAATGGGCTTTGATACAAATTCCACCAATGTGGAGTACCCCCCAATAAAGTTTGTGTGTGTGTGTGTGTGTGTGTGTGTGTGTATAATAAAACGTATGTATATTCGTAAGTGTTTAAAATAGTCTTTAAATTCAAACTTAGATTTGAATTCTCAGTCTAGCTAGGCTTTAGGTAATTTAACCTCTGTAAGCCTCAGTTTTTTTCTTTACGTAAGAGAGAAGTAATAGAACCTACTTCACAACCCTGTTGTGAGGGTTAAGTTTGGTATTATATATAAGATGCTGGGCACAGTTTGTAGTGTAGTGTGCATGTATTAAAAACTCAATGATGTGGTCATTTTGGTAGGGGTCAATATGAGGTTTTAATTAGTCTCATATTCAAGAATTTTTAAGTTTGAAAGGGAACAGATGAGTTTAGTTTGATTGGTATAGAAAGTATTTGGTCAGATTGTTAATCCTTTTCAGCATACTTAGTAGCTATGTAACCTTGGGCAAATTACATAATCTGTTTAGTTTCCTCATCTGTAAGATGGGTATGATATTACCTAACTCACCAGGTAGTTTGGGTTTAAAGCAGTTAATTCATGTAAAGTATTAGATTGACAGTTGGCACTGTGTAAATTTTAGCTTTTAGTCTGTATATTTTAAAGTATTTTCTCTATGATTATTCTGTTTCTAGAAAACTTCATTTGTTCATTCTGCAGGTATTTATTGAATAGATACTGTTCTATGCACTGAGGATACAGCAGTGAATGAGAACAAAGTCTTCTCAGAACTTACGTTAGTAGCAGAGATTCTTAATGAAACAGCAACAAAGCAGATAGTGATATACTATAAAGAAGAATAGAATAAGTTAAAGGAGATAGATGGATGGGAATGAGACTATTTTACATTCATGACCATGAAGGCCTGAGGACAGGCTGTATGAATAAAGACTTGAATAAAGTGAAGAAACAAACAAAATTTTAAAGTAAAATATGAAAATGTTTTTCTTACATTTAAGAACTCACACAGGGGTGGAGGGCTTGTGGCTCAGTGGTGGAGTGCTTGCCTAGCATGTGTAGGGCACTGGGTTTGATTCTCAGCACCACATATAAATAAATTTTAAAAAATGAAGGTCCATCAACCACCAAAAAAACATTAAAAAAAAAAAAAAAAACTCACACAATTTTAAGTATATTGGCCTTTTGCTTCTTATACTTTTGTTTTTTTCTGTTTGCTGTTTGCCTAATATTTTTTTATGATGTATAGTGTGTCACAAAGCACTTCCAAGTTTTCTTATGTTTTATTCTTCTACATTTTACTTTTAAATGTCTACCTAAAACTTATATTGGTATGAGGTGAATGTCAGGAGGTAGCAAGTGCTATAAAGAAATATGAAGTAGGTTAAGAGGGATAAAAAGTGACAGAGTGCCTTCTTTAAGTAATGATAGACCAGGTAAATTGTACCTTCCCATTACTCATGACAACTGTAAGAGCCAGACTGAATATAAAACTTCCTCTCTTAGAAACATGAAAAAACTAATAAGATGGTGAGGAATTACAGACAGACCTGAAATAATGGAGAAGAAAGGAACATAGGAGGTATAAGCCTGTCACTTAAGGTCATTTTTGCCCTGGATTGTATTTGCCAGTTCCGAAGAGGCAACTGAGAAATGAGCTGTGTGCTATTGGCAGCATCACAGAACTAGGGGAACAGAAGTCAGAATTCAGTTTTCCACCAAAGACTTAGACACTACAGGGCTATGCCATAGGAGTAAAGGTAAACCAGAAGTAAAGGAGCTTTCTCAGAGATTTGTAGCCTAAGTTTTTAGGCCACATATTTGGAGGTAGATACTTCTGTATTGCTAATGTCTCTACTAGACTTCTAGCAAAAGTAAATGAAATAATTCTTAGAGGAAAGTACTGTTATATGAATTCTCAAATTATGATACTTCTGATTTTTAATGTCTGCTATTGTAATTTTTGTTGCTAAGTATTCTGTAATTCTTTTTATTTTTCCTTTTACCCAATAGTTTTTGATTTGCAAGTGCTTGGGTTTATTGTTTAAAATTTTCTTAATGATTTCTAATTTTATTTTCTTCTGAACAGAGAGTAAGACCTTAGCAGATTCTGCTTTGCATTATATTGAGATTTTCTTTATATGTTAACCTATAGTCCATTTTTGGAAATGCCCTTTGGATTCTTGGGAGGGAAAAGGTATATTTTTGTAGTCTCTACATATATTTGTTTTCAGTCATTCTTATATATTTGTTTCAATCATTTAATAATTTTCATACTTTCTATAGAGACAGTGTATCATTGACCAGGTACACTTGTTTCTGTCAAATTTTTCTTCTATTTTTCATTTTGACTATATATTTTGATCTCATATTTAGTATGCAATAAATTCATGACCATTATCTGTTGTCACATGGGTATCATCTTTCAACACAGCATTCTTCTTTTTGTAATGCTTTTTCCATTGAATTCTGCTTTTTGCTTTATCTAACACTAACATTGTCATTCTTCTTTTTTTTTTTTTTCTTAATGTCATGTCCCTTTGTTTTGTTTCTAAACTTTTTGTGTTGGAATACCTAATGTAAGCAGCATATAGTTTAATTTTACTCTTTACTAAATTTGGCATTTTTTTGTTTTACTAAGAGCTACCATTTATTGGAAGGCTACCTACTCTGTGCCAGGCACTATGCAAATAAACTTTTTTGTACATAGTTTCGCATTTAATCCATGGAATAAATCTGAGAAGTAACCCTCTTATTCCTATTTTAGAAGTGAGGAATTTGAGGTTAAAGAGGTTAAGTAACTTATATAGGTTGAACTTCCTTACCATCTGATTGCTGTTAGAGTCTTTCTCTCAAATCTTAAAGGTTAGTGGTATTCATATCTGATAACCTAATTTCCATGATATTTATCTAAAGTGCTCTGCCACATTGCGGAGAACTCTTCCAGGGTTTTTTGTCTACTTGGGGAGGGAATAATTTATTTCCGAATAAATTAAAGCCATGTGTAGTTCTTCTGTGACCAGAACAGTACATGAAGAACCATAATCTCAATGAGTTCATGTCCTAGGATACAGTATAACCCTGTCCATCTTTGCCCCATCTTGCATCTTACATTACTCAAAATTGTTTTCCTTGAGTAGATGAGGAAAAAAACTACTAATTGATGTTAGGAATGCACTAGAGGTAGCAACATTTCTCTGGCTATGTTAGAAAATAACTTTCTCACAGCAGCAAATAGGCTTTCCTATAGTTCAGCTAAGTCCAAGTGTCTGCAAGAGTGCATAAAGTGGTATAAATGAAAACCTGTCTTCCTGTGATCCTCTCTTTTTCTTTTTGATTAGTGGAAAATTCTCTTGAGATGCAGTAGTTCACAATTCCATGTTTTCTGTGCTATTACAATTTAGCAAATTATTTTCCTGAACATTTCAGTGGGAAAGTCAGGCTAATCGTGATTATAGTTTGTTGTCATCTTAAGCAAGAATCTTTTATTGACATTAGACTTTTCTTTCTACTTTAAAAAATACAACTATATATGTGAGGAATAGGAACATTAAGAAATAGGTGAAACGTGCCCTAAAATTTTTACTAATAAGTTACCAATATATTTTTTTCCAAGACATCTAATGAAGTTAATGAGTGCCGAAAAATTGAGACTCTTGAAAATTTGGATCTGGATTTTGATGATGATGTCACAGAACTTGAAACTTTTGGAGTAACTACTACCAAACCATCAAAGTCACCAAGTCCAGCAAGTACTTCCACACTACCCATCATGACAGATACTTCCACTGCTCCCAAAGCAGCAGCTACACTTGTGGCACCATCTGCACCAGACATTTCTGCTAATTCTAGAAGTTTAACTCAGATTCTGATGGAACAATTGCAAAAGGAGAAACAACTGGTCACTGGTATGGAAAGTGGTCCTGAAGAATGCAAAAGTAAAGATGATCAGGGACGTGTATCATGTGGTGAAAAAGTAGCCAGTTCTGACAAGTCTTTGATGCAAGATAATGAGTTGAAAACATCTGATGCCTCACAGTTAGAAAGTTCCAAGGAAGTTGAAAACTCTAATGAAAAGGACATGAGTACAGATATGGTATATACCAAAGATGAAAGGCTAAATGTTGTAGATAACATAGAAAATTCAAAAGAAAAGGCTTCTACATCAGAAACAGCTAAAACTGAAAAAGTGATTCCTTGCAATAGTGATACAGATGAAGACTGTTTAATCATTGATACACAGTGTGAAAATAATAGTGATGGAAAATCAGCTGTTGTGAGTTCTAATTTAAGTTCTAGACCAGCAAGTCCAAATTCTTCCACAGAGCAGGCTTCTATAGGTAACCAGACCTCTACTACTTATAATTCTGAAGAGTCATGTGTTTTAAAAAAACCTATCAAACGAGTATATAAGAAATTTGATCCCGTTGGAGAAATTTTAAAAATGCAGGATGAGCTCTTAAAGCCCATTTCCAGAAAATTACCTGAATTTCCCTTAATGAACTTAGAAAATTCTAAACAACCACCTATTTCTGAGCAACCCTCTGCTCCATCAGATGCCTCCAGTTGGCCAAAATCTGGATGGTCTTCTGCATTTCAGAAGCCAAAAGGACGTAAGTAAATATTTACAAAGAAGTTATATTGTTTTATCTATTCCTTTTCTTAGCTTTTTCTCCCTCATTCTTTTGCAATCTCTGTTATAACCTGTGTTGTAATCTTTACCTAGTCATTGGTACTAAATCTTTCAGTCTCCTGATCATTATTTCAGCTTTATGAATATTGTATCTAGATATGTACCAGAAGTTTATAGGTTTTATAACTTATGTTTATCCAACGTGTAAGGTGGTTACTAAGCTATAGGTAATGTGTTTTAGCAAACTAATGGAGTGGAAATATACCAAATATGAACTTTGATCTGTACAGTATTTATACTTGTGTTAGACTATAGTTTGTTACTTTTGAATTTTGTGAAATAAATGTAAATCTCCTCCTCAGCTCTGCATAGAATAGGAGTAACATTAATTTTTAAACTTTTTTTTTCCTTCTAATATGATGTACTGTCTCAATAATTTATACTTTGCCTAGAGTTAATGAAGGTAATACTTAGAAGGAAGAGAACTGGATTGGGGGGTGTAACTCAGTGGTAGAGCATTTATCTAGCCTGTGTAAGGCCCTAGGTTCTATCCCCAGCACTGGAAAAAAAAAAAAAAAAATAGAACTTTAAAACTTCAATTTCAGCTAGATTTGTAACAGTTCCAATAAACAGAAATGGTAAGTGTGAGCATCAGTTAGGTAGAGGAAGTTGACAGTAATATTGGTAGAAGCTTAAAAAATAGTGAACTGAATTGTTGTATACTGAATTATAATGAATAAAGGGCTGACATATTTTAAAATAAAAATGAGAAATATTATTTTTAAAGGATTGCCATATGAACTTCAGGACTATGTTGAAGATACATCGGAATATCTAGCTCCTCAAGAAGGAAATTTTGTTTATAAGTTGTTTAGCCTGCAAGATCTGTTGTTACTTGTGCGTTGCAGTGTCCAGAGAATAGAGACAAGACCACGTTCTAAAAAACGGAAGAAAATCAGAAGAGTAAGTTGTTATTTGGGGAGTTAAAATGGGGTAGCATAGGGAAATCATCAAAAAATATTTAATATGCCATTAATATGAAATTTAATTTTAAATTGTTGATCACTGTTATAGTGTTTTTTAGTAAATACTAAGATCAGTTTTAGTGTTTAATTATGCATAATAGTCATAAATGCCAGTAACATCCTTGCATGGACCATACCAACTTAAGAAAAGCTTTGCCATCAGAGATTTGACCTAGACTGGCATGTGTATTCCTGTTTACTTTGTGAATTTAGATTTCCATGATGACATACAAACCCGTTTCTTTCTTTCTTTGCAACTTTTCTTGACTTGTTTTAAAAGTACAAGTTTTGATAGATAGGCTATCACACACATTTGAAGTGCTTCCAGGATTGTTAGAAGACCAAGTCTCTTTTCTCTTGTTGTTTGAGGATTTGGTATAAACATTTTCTTCAGTTTAAAAAAACTTTGAGTTTTTCTATTTGGTATTTTTCTCTATTTGATAGTTGTTTTCTCTATTTGATATTGGAAGTTCTCTCTAAGACTAGTGAACATTTTTTTAGAAGCTTCTATGTTATAATTGATTATGTAAGAAGTATTAAAGTTTTTCGCCTTTTTTCTTAAGAATTGTTTTCTGTTGTGTGTATTTGTCACGTTATACCTTTTTTTTTTAATTTGCTGTCTTGCTGTCTAAACCAGCACACAATAAAAATCATTGCTGTCCACTTTAGGTTTTCAATGTGTTTTGCAGTAGGGATCAGATGAATAAAGAATATTACTGTTTTCTACCACTGACCTTGAAGAATAACTAAAGAAAAAGAAAAGTGTTAATCTTTCCATACTACTAACAGCAGTGTGAGATACTGACTACCATGATACACTCCAAGGCTATCCCATCAGATATAGTATGTATGCTTTGTCCACCAGAATCCAGTGGACTTTGTAGAACTTCTACTTGATAATATTCTTATCCTTTGTTAAGTACACAGAAGATTGTAAAATATTAAATTTTTACATTATCAAATTCTTAATTCTCATAATTTAGTTTTCATTATTGGTTCAAACTTGAAATTTTACAAACTAGATGATTTTGAATTACATGTGTCAGGGAATGCTTTTTTTCTTTCTTGGAGAGGGGTGCTAGGGATTAAACCCAGGGCCTCACCTGTGTTAATCAAGCGCTCTACCTCTGAGCTACATCCCTAACCCCTGGCAAGTGCCTCTTATAAAAGAAAAATTAAGGAATGACAAATTCTATGACTTCTCTGTTAGTCTTCTCCCAGATAAATGCCCAAAATCTCTGAATTCAGAAATTTTACTTTGTTAATTTTCCTATCTCATCTGTATTTACTTGTGATGAATTTAATAACCATAAACTTGAAAACTTGTAATGTCAATTCTATAGATTGTATTTTCAAGGTTTTATTTCTATAATTCTTACTTTCTATCTCTTTTATTTATTTTGGGATTAACCTCACTTCTTTTACTTCCTACCCTTTTAACATATACCACTTTTTTTGTTTTGTTTTGTTTTGTTTTGGTAATAGGGATTATTACCAAATGTTTGAACCCAGGGACAGTTTACCACTGAGCCACATCCTCAGCCCTTTTTTATATTTTATTTTAGAGGCAGCATCTTGCTGAGTTGCTTAGGTCCTTGCTCAGTTGCTGAGGCTGGCTTTGAACTCTCCATAATCCTGCCTCAGCCTCCCAAGCTGCTGGAATTGCAGGCGTGCACCACCCTGCCTGGCTATAACTTTGTATTTCTCTTTTAGCCTATAGCACTTAGAAATTGTGGATGGCTAGTATCTTAAATAAGAATAGCTTAGGGAAATTTTGGATACTAATTTAGTTCTTAAACAATATAACTTGGTAAGAACCTTATCATTCACTGGACTCAAGTGAAATTGATAAATGTCAAGACATAACCTTATAGTAGATTCATTCTTCATCAAGGTATGTCAAAACAATTGAGCTCCAAAGAATATCTGGATAGAAATCTCATATTTCTGATTGTGTCACACCCAGAGAAAATTTTTAAAAATTTCAATTAATGCTTATTTTATATGTAATGTTTAGTACACATGGTTTAAATCCCATAGTAGAATGTATGCTCCTTAGAATCATGTCCCATTCATCTTTGTTTTTTTTTTTTCAAATGTTTTATGCCATAGGAACTCAATAAATATATTCTGAATAAATAAGAAAAATTGAGGAGTTGGGAGACCAGGAACATAGTTAGGGAAGAGAACTTCAAGAGGGTTGAAGCATTAGTGTGATTTTTTTTTTTTTTTTTTTTTTTTGATATTGGGGATTCACTGAGTCATATCCCCAGCCCTTTTAATTTTTTTCTTTTGAGACAGGGTCTCACTAAATTGCTGAGACTGGCTTGGAACTTGTAATCCTCCTGACTCAGCCTCCTGAGTCACTGGGATTATAGGCCTGCACAGCTGTTCCCAGCAAAAAAATACTTTCAGTGCTACTATTTAAGTAGGTAAGGATACATCCTCATTAATATTCCTATCTAAAAACCAGCTTCAAGCTTTAAAATACTTAGAAGTCTCTTTAACCTTTGCTGTTCAAGAACCTTATCTTGCCAGGTGTAGTGGGGCGCACCTGTAATCCCAGCTACTCAGGGGGCTGGGGCAGGAGGATCACAAATTCAAGGCCCCCGTGAACAATTTAGCAAAACCCTATTTCAGAAAAGCTAGGTATGTAGCTCATGCTTATTAGCATGTTCACTGCCCTGAGTTCCATCCCTATTACCACCTAAAAAATAAAAAGAAACTAACTCACCCCTCTTTTGTTTTCCCCTGACACTTTAGTTCTGTTAACATGGTTGAGATTTTAATTCCCAGTATCATTTACACTTTCTCATCAAAACTCTGCTTAATAAGAGCCGCATTTTAGAGAACCTAAAACAGCAGCCAGTTTCAAGTGATGAAATGAAGTGGCTAATTTGGATCGTAAGATAAAACTGAAATTCTGAGTTCTATTCATAATTATGAAATCCAGACTGAGTAACTTTAGATAATTTGATATTATCTGTTATTGACTGTTACAGTTAACCGCATATCCTAAGTGCTATATTCAAAAATCATTAAAAGTTTTAGATTCAGTAATTTAAAATATGTAGGCATTGTAGAGCCAGAATAAGGATTTTTATTTGTTTATTTATTTGTTTATTTTGGCACTGGGGACTGAACCCAGGGGTACTTAACCACTGAGCTACATCCCCTGCCCTTTTTATTTTTTATTTGAGACATTGTCTCGCTAAGTTGCTTAGGGCTTCACTAAGTTGCTAATGCTAGTCTGGATTTGTAATCCTCCTGCCTTAGTCTCCTGAGTCACTGGATTATAGGCTTGTCCCATCATGCCCAGCAGAATCTGGGGTCTTGAAGGTGCTAAATGATGTTGGGGAAAATAGAAGGCAATTAATAGTATTGATGAAAAACTACTAGCTATGAAATATCTATTTAAAAATATATGTAAAGATTTAGGAGGTTTATATGAAAAACAGGAAGACAGAACCAAGAAAAGCTTTCACCTGGGGAGAATAGACTAGGAGTCACCTATCACATGGAAAGGGAAGTAGTGAATTTAGTTTTTATAGTATAGGAATCTTGATTTTAAATTTTCATTTAGGAAAGATACAGCTATTCAGGCCTTCCTTTCCCATGGCTTCCTGGAGATGGCAGTAGAATACATATAGAAATTAGAATTGCATTTAGGATATAGTTAATGTGAAACTTAAGTGCCACCCCAGATTCTACATTTTTAAATGATCACCAAGTTATTTGTGTGCATATTGACATTTAGGAATCACTACTTTAAAGTTTTACAAAATTCAGAGGTGATCATATAAACCATTCTGTTTTACATGTTGATAAAAAAACATTTTTAACTCTATTTAAATTGTTCTTATTACCACCATTATGCTAAATCCATCAAGTTAGTCACCTCATGAAAACCTAGAATTCAGCAACATTGATGAAATATTTTCAATCTGTCTGTAAGTGCAGTATCTTAGGATAATTTCAAAAGTGCAATTTAGCCATATCACTCTGAGTAAGTTCCTTAAATCATGTGTTTCTTTTTCTGCAGCTGGCAGTAGAGTTCTGCTAAGAGGAGAGTTGGGGACTGGGGTTGTAGCTCAGTGGTAAAGTGCTTGCTTAGCACGCTGGAAGGTCTGGGTTCAATCCCCGGCAACACAAAAGAAAAAAAGAAGTAGAATTTTATTTGACAAATGTGAGGACAGTGAATAAGACTAATGTTTTATTATTTCACAAATATATATTTTTTACATATTCTTTAGTGTTTATAGCCATTTTTTTGTGCATTGTTATAGTCATTTTACTTTATTTGTTTAGAGTACTGACCAGTAAACTCTATATGGATAATCTATCAGATAGTGTCTAGAATAAAGTCTTTTGTATTAATGAAGATAAATGACATCCACAGTTGTTAATGTGGTGATTAATGCTCATGCATTTATAGGATAAAAAAAAGCTGCTCAGAGTAATTTAGCCTGAGACTATGTAACTAATGCTTAAAAGGGCAAAAAACAAACAAACAAAAAAACTTATAATTTTTATCCTCTTGAGAATTATTAGTAAATAGTACAGTCATTGCTTCCCAGTATCTAGCTTTGAACCTTTGGACAATTATGTATGATAGGCTCTGTTACAAGGATTCTGTCAATCACATTCCCTAATCGAAATAAAATATATATGTATGCAGAGAGGTATACTGATTTATATTGGGGATGGGGTGGTGGTGAATAATCTCCCCTACTCATCCATCATTTCTTGCCTGAATCAATCAAGGGTTCTTCTGTCCATCAGGTGCAAATAAGTTCATCTTTCTGTCTGAATCCTATCCTGTATGAAAGGATAAATAAGATTACCTGAAAGCCTTTGAAAGCTGCAAAGCTATGTAGGCAAATATATTTGTTATTAACAGAAAATTAATGGAGCTTTGAAAAATTGTATTGCAGCAATTTCCAGTTTACATACTCCCAAAAGTAGAATATCAAGCTTGTTATGGAGTTGAAGCTCTAACAGAAAGTGAACTTTGTCGCTTATGGACTGAAAGTTTATTGCATTCCAACTGTTCATTTTATGTTGGTAAGTTATACAAGAGTCTTCTTTTTAATTCTCTTATAGATACATATATTTAAATTCAATTGTAAAACTTCCATCCTGTACTTTTTTGTTTTTATTTTTCTAATTGTGTTAACATTCCTCTTAAACCCCCATTCCTACTCTAGATTTAACCTGCAAAGTGAAATTAGTGATATTAAATGTTTCATTTTTCCCTCTTATTCCATATCAGTCTAGCTATACATGAGTGTCAAAATAGTCTTTTGTTTTTAAATTCTTATTTAATAGATAATTGACTAAAAATATAGATGTGTTTTCTGACAAGTTTTTTTTTAAAGTACTATTTAATTGGTTTACTATTTAATTGATTTATACATATGTTTTGAAATTTTCTTATAATGACATTGTCTTAAAAATCTCACGTTAATGAAATGACTTTTTACTTTTTGGTTTTAGTGTTTTACGGGGGAAGAAGTTAGGCAGGGGTTTGATTGACTGTGTTCATGTACAGTTAACGTACCTCATGTGATAGATTATTTGCTGACCATTATTCATATTATTCTCTTCCGTTGGAATGCCTAATCCCATACATCTCTGTTCATTCCATATATCTCAGTCTCTCCTAATCATCCCAGGTTGCCCCTCCATGTAGTCTTTTCCTTTTTCCCATCACTCATTGTACTCATTGCATTTCACCTCTCTGTCTTGTTACTTTCTACTTTTTGTTCTGTCTTACACTTGTCTCTTTTTCTTTTACTTATCTCTTTTACTTTATAATAAGTAGTTTGAGGTTAGTATGATGAAACTTTGTGTTTACATAGTGGGTAGCATAATGCCTTGTATGTAATAAGTGCTGAGTATTTTTCTTGCCTAGTCCAGGAAAAGTTATTAACTTGGGATTTTCCCCATATTTTGGTTAATCAATATTTTGTTTTCATATTTTATCAAAGTACTAATGAGATAATTGGTGCACTCCGCACAACCCAAAAAGGAAGTAGCTAAATGCACTTCTTGGTGTTTACTACCCCTCCACCTCCTCTTTTATACACACTGCTGGAAGTTTGTTACAGTACTTTTTATCAGTAACCGGAATCTTTAATGTTTCTCCAGAGACTTCACATTAATAGGCTTTTTGTCAGCTACTTGATAGCAATTGCAGCCACATCAACTTTAGGAAAGGACCCAGCAAAAATTTATCAGTGAACTGAACTTTTTAAACTATTGACAGATGATAGAGATTCATATTTTTTAGTTGTAGGTAGACATAACTATTTTTTTTTTTTAATGTGGTCCTGAGAATTGAACCCAGTGCCTCACATGTGTTAGGAAAGCACTCTACCACTGAGCCACAACCTCAGCCCCAAGAGATGCATTTTTTAATGTGGAGTTTAACAGCTAAAACTACCATCATCGTGTGGATTACTTCACCTGAAGTATTCTTAAAAAGTTCTAGGTAATCATTGCCACATGTTCTGGTTTTCCTCAGTGAATCTCATCCAGATAGAGCCATTCATTTTAATGTGATGGGGTAATGTGTTTGGTTTCTGTGACAACTATTTGATTAAAAAAAAGAAAGAGTTGTATACGGTTGTGGGTTTTTGGCTTGTTTTGCATTTTGATATGAATACATTTGTTTATTGTTTTGGTACTGAGGATCAAACCCAGGACCTTCTATATTCTTGTGGTAGGCACATGCTCTACCACTGAGCTATACCTCATGTGGAAGTATATTTTAAAGCACTTGAGATTTGAGGATTTGTTTTATTTTGTTTTGTTTGATGTTATAGAACTTTTTAGGAAACATTTCAAGCAAAACACTTGAAGGGCTTGTCAAAATGGAACTTTCTGATACCAACCATAAGTGCCTGACTTAATAGGTCTGAATTAGGACAGAGGGCTTTTCATTTCTAACATGTTCTCAGATAAGCTGATGCTACTAGTCTAGGGATCACACTTTGAGAACCACTTCTATAGCTCATAGATTCTTTTTTAGGAAGCCTAAGTACACTTGTTTTTGTTTGTTTGTTTGCTTTACTATAAACATGTTCCCTTCTTTCCCTAGATTATACTACTTTTTTTTTCCCTACTTGCCCCTTAAAAACATTGATTTACTTTTTTTTAATGTGTATGGTAACTGAAAGGTACTTTACCACTCAGCTATAACCCCAGCCCTTTTTATTTTTTGAGACAAGAGTCTCACTAAATTGCAGAATCTGGTCTCAAACTTGGAATCCTTCTGCCTTAGCCTCCTTGGATTATGAACATGAACCACCATGCCTAGCTAAGATTTATTCTTTTAAGAAAATATCCAAAGTAGTCTTGCCACAACTTCTGTATCCACCCTCCAATCCTATAATATTTTTCGATTCTGTATAATTGGCAGATAAGCAGTCCTCACAGGGCACAATTCTTCGAAGTATAAATATCAGTTATTACAATATATTAACAGTGAGTAATTGCATATAATCTTCATTGCTGGCTCTAATTACTACATAGATAATAGATGCATATCATAATCACTGGCCTTTTATGCCACTTTCATGATCTGTCTGTGATTGATCACTATGCACCTATTATTGAGTTCATGTTCAGAAAATGAAGTGTACAGTTGTCTTCAGTGATAAATCCATGTAATATTTTGTAAAAATGGAAAATCAAAAGAGGAAATTGGCCAATAAAGATTAAAATAAAGAAACAAAAATTAATATTGTTGGAAATGAAATTTGAATCATACTTACCTGGAGTTACAGAAAAAAGAACTGACAGTACAAGTGTTGACATTCCCTCTCCTCAGGAAACTCTAGATTTTCTGCCAGAGGAACTTAGTATAAGGCTACTCTGTTGACATAAATGAGGAAAATTGTTGTGACATAAAAGATGAAGAAGTGACAACAGCATAAGATTCTATATTAAAGGAACTCCTGGAGATACTTCATGACATTGAAAACTCAAAGGATATAGTGTTGAAAGCTGATCCTAACTTAGAAAAGATAATGACATTTCACCGAGGCAAAGAAAAATTCTTTTTTTCTATCATGGGTTATATAAGAAGGCAAAAAAATTATTCAAAATATTCTTGATAAGGTCTTTATTAATAAATAATTTTATTCTCTGAGTTTTTTATGAGACAGGAGGTACTAGGGATTTGGCCGAGAGATACTTTACCACTGAGCCATATCCCCAGCCCTTTTTTTTGAGACAGGGTCTCACTTATGGTTGGTGCATAGGGTCTCGCTAAGTTGCTCAGGCTAGCTTTGAGCTTACAATCCTCCCGTTTTAGTCTCCCCTCACTGGGATTACAAGCATGTTACACCATGCCAGTCTGGTTTTTTAAATAAACTAGATACATATTTTGCTATTTTTTCATTTCCCTATGTACTTACAATTCATGGAGAATTTGTTTTGACAAAACATTCAAAGGTGGTAGAATAATCATAGTTTTTCATATTGATTATTAAACTTGCTTGCATGGTTTTAGCCAGTATGATCATTTTTATGGTCGTGCCCTGCAAGCAAAGCAAGGACTACTTACGTGTATGTAGGTATACATGTGTGAATGCATGTATGTAAAGCCTTTGTACTATATAAAGCAGTGCCTTCCAACTTGGCACATCTGAAAAACATTTGTACAATATACTGTGATTTACAGAGGAGATGGCTTGTGACTGGAGAGCATTGGCTAGAAAGCTTTTACCCTCCCAGTCCCTGCTTAACTGCCCCAAGGACTAAGGAAATAAGTATCTCAGGCATACATTTAATTCATTTGAAGCTCACAGGTTAGGAAACTCCAAGGTTGATAATTGTAATCTTTTTCTTTTTTTTTTTTTTAACATCTATTCAAACAATCTTTTGGAAGATTTAATGGAAGAAAAGATTTCATATATAACATTAACAAAAATATATTAATATGTTTGTCCATAAAAATGTGAGATGTATTAAAAATAAAAATTAAAATACCATGGAAGCCAAAAAAATAACCTTTCTACAAATAGAAGGACCATATTATTTTGTAAATTAATTTGTAAATTTAACAAAAATCTCAAAACATAAGTTTTAAAGCTATATCACCTGATGCTAAATTTAGTGAAAAAAATAAACATATAAGTGGGACCAGCACTAAAACACATTAAGACTTTTTTAAAAGCCTAAATAATTTAAGAGTATCATACTGGTCTATTAGCAAAACAGAATGCCCAGATGTAAGTACACTCAGATACATATAAAAATTGAATGTATAAAGAGAACATTATCCCATATCACTGTGAAAAAGAAGTAGTCAATAAATATTATAGGAATAAGTAAAGTAATACCCTGCCTTACCTCATATACCATGATAAATTCCATAAGTACCAAAGATATTTTTTAAATAACACAACTATTAAATAATAAGAAGAAAACTTGAAAATTTTTTCCTTACAAATCTGGAGTTAGCAAGAACTATCTAACCTTTCATGACTCAAAATCCCCAAGTCATACATTATTTCACTGGTACTTTTTGTTACATAAAAATCATGTTTTTATGGAAAGAAGCATCAAAAACAAACTTAAAAAAGACAACTAAGGGAGATATTTACAGCTCATATTACAAAGAGTTATTCTTCCTAACATGCAAAATCATAACCCTTTCAAAACAAAAAGGAAATAAAATTTGCTATCAATAAACAACAAGATAGTTAACTTCACTCATTAAAAAAGAAATGTAAATTAAAACTGTGGTTGAAAGACCGTTTTCTTTCTCTCCATTGGCAAAAATCCAAAGTTAGCTGACGTACTCTATTGATAGGACTCTGGAAGGGAATGCATTTTCTCACGCATTCTGACAGCGGTGTGTTAAAGTCACCCAGAATTATTGTGTTGTGGTCTATATGATTCCTGGAATTGAGAAGGATTTGTTTGATATACATGGATGCACCATTGTTTGGTGCATAAATATTTATGATCGTTATATCTTCCTGATTTATGGTTTCCTTAAGCAGTATGAAATGTCCTTCTTTATCCCTTCTGACTAACTTTGGCTTGAAGTCCACTTTATGTGATATAAGGATGGAAAACTGCCGCTTTTTTACTGAGTCCGTGTTTGTGGTATGTTTTTTCTCATCCTTTCACCTTCAGTCTGTGGATGTCATTTTCTATGAGATGAGTCTCTTGAAGGCAGCATATTGTTGGGTCTTGCTTTTTAATCCAATCTGCCAGTCTGTCTTTTGATTGAGGAGTTTAGGCTGTTAACATTCAGGATTATTATTGAGATAATGATTTGTATTCCCAGTCATTTTGGTTTATTTTTGGTTTTTAACTTGACTTGGTTTCTCCATTGATTGGCTTTACCTTTAGGGTAGTTCCTCCCTTTGCTGACCTTCATTGTTGTTTTTTATTTCCTCCTCATTGAATATTTTGCTGAGAATGTCCTGTAGTGCAGGCTTCCTATTTGTAAATTCTTTTAACTTTTGTTTCTCATGGAAGGATTTTATTTTGTCTTCAAACCTGAAGGTTAGTTTTGTTGGGTATAAAATTCTTGGTTGGCAACCATTTCTTTCAGAACTTGAAATATGTTGTTCCAGGCTCTTCTAGCTTTTTGGTTTTGGACTGAGAAATCTGGTGATATTTGTATTGGTTTCCCCCATATGTAATCTGATGCTTTTCTCTCACGGCCTTCACAATCCTATCTTTATTTTGTATGTTAGTCATTTTCATTATAATGTGCCTTGGTGTGGATCTGTTGTAATTTTGTGCATTGGTGTTCTGTAATTCTCTTGTAGTTGATTTTTCATTACATTCTTCAGGTTTAGGAAATTTCCTGATATTATTTCATTGAATAGGTTGTTCATTCCCTTGGTTTGTATCTCTGTGCCTTCCTCAATCCCAATAATTCTTTTTTTTTTGGGTGCTGGGGATCGAACCCAGGGTCTTGTGCTTACAAGGCAAGCACTCTACCAACTGAGCTATCTCCCCAGCCCCTCCAATAATTCTTAAATTTGGTCTTTTCATGATATCCCATAGTTCTTGCAGGTTTTGTTCATGGTTTTTTACCATCTTCTCTGGTCAACTTTATTTTCAAAATTAAATATTTTATCTTCATTGTTGGAAGTTCTGTCTTTCAAGTGATCTAGTCTGTTGGTGATGCTTTCCATTGAGTTTTTTATTTGGTTTATTGTTTCCTTCATTTCATCTGCTTCCTGCAGTTGCTCTTTTAACTGTTTATTGGAGTGATCATTCATTGCCTGCATTTACTATCTTATTTCATTCTTTGCTTCATGAATCATTTTAATTAAGTATATTAATTAAGTATATTCTGAACTCCTTTTCTGACATTTCTTCTACCATGCTGTCATTGGATTCTATTAATATAAAATCTTGGTTTGTTTGGAATACTTTCTTCCATTGTTTTTTTTCATGTTGTTCACGTTATCTTCCCTTCCAGCTATGCAGATCCTGGAGTATTGCAATTTCCCCCTAATAGGCTTATAGTGACCCTGCAGGTTTCCAAAACCTGTTCTGACAATGAGCTTCCAGTCTCCAGGAGGTGTCTTAGAATGGGATTGGCCCCACCTAAAGATGGCAACTTCCACTTCCAGGATAATACAAGATGGTTGCATTGGCTTCCAAATGTGTTGGCAAATGGGAAGTTGCTGCATGGGGCATTGGTGGCGAGTCCTTGTGGGGTGCGGTCATTCAGGCTGGGGGCGTCCTGGAGGTGGAGCATGGTCAGTCAGGCTGGGGGTCCTGCAGGTCCTGGCTTTTGTCCCAAAATGGTGGCAACCACATTTAACCAAACCTGCGGGTACTGGACTTGCAGGCAGTAGCAGGCAGCTGGTGATCAGCTGGAGGTCTGTGGTCTGTGGGTGGTCTGCAGGCTCCTGGCTGATGATTGGCAGGTGGACCTCAGGCGGTGGGGTGATTGGTAGGTGAAAGGAAGGTGATGGGCAGGCAAGAGGCAGGCAGACAGGCAAATGGCAAATGATAGATGGCAGGCAGTGAGAGATCTGCACTCAAAAAGTAGATTGATATACTGGCAGACTGCAGGTGATTGAGGTGGACAAATGGGGTAAACAGCAGGGGATTGATGAGCAGCAAAGACTGCCTCACAGAGAAAGATTTTCCTCTGCTTGAAACCTGAATTACCAAGCGACAAGGAAGGCATCCTCCCTCTTGAAGGCAGTCCAACATCTTGGCTCTCTCAGTAGTTGTAATCTCAAGGAGGTAAGCCCTCTTAGCACTTAGGATGATTGTCTGAATTGATAGACCATATTTGATGTATACTATAATATGTACTTTTTCATTGAGTTTCTTTAAAAGGGTAAGAACTGTTAGTCTCTTCAAAGGCTTATTTTGTAAGCATCTAAAAATATAATGTTACCAGGTGTGGTGGCACACATCTGTAATCCCAACAATTCAGGAGTCTGAGGCAGGAGGATTGTAAATTTGAGGCCAGCCTTAGCAACTTAGGCTCTAAGCAACTTAGCAAGACCTTATCTCAAAAAAAATGTAAAGGGCTAGGATTGTAGCTCACTGGTTTAGTGCCCTTGGGTTCAATCCCCAGTACCAAAAAATAAAATAGCACATAACATCCTTTTTCTATGGTTTTTAAACCATTAAATGCACAACTTTGTTATTAGAAATGTCACTGTATAATTTTTTGCAAATATATACATATACTTATGAAAATAGACCTAAAGGATTGAGATCACAGTATGTTCTTGGGCCACAATGCAATTAAGCCATCAACAGCAGTGAAACAATTTTTAAATTCTCAAATATTTGGAAATTAAATAGGTATATTGATAACTGTGTCATAGAAAAATATTTGCAAAAAAATGTATATTCTGCAACTGTTGGGCCTAGTATTCTCTGTATATTCACTTGGTTAATTCTGTTTTTCTCAAGTCTTCTATATACCCTCTTTTTTTTTTTAATCAATATATTTTATTAGTCACTTAAGGTATGTTGAAATCTCCCTAAATTGTGAATATTTATTTTTCATGTTATCTTAGCATTTTTTTTTTTTTTTTTTTTTTTTTTTTTGCAGTGCTAGGAAATTGAACCCAGGGCCTTCTACAAACTAAGCTGTATTCTAATTAAATTCTTTGAGTATAAAGCAAATGAAATTAAAGTGGGATAGATATGAAAATTATATGTATTTTATTGTTCCTATGATTGATATCAACATGCCTGGTAATTTGTTTTGACAATCCAATATTATGAGTTAATAAAAGTAAATCAAAAAACAGTATTATTTTAAAACAGTATCATTTTTAGTCATGGTGAGTGTTACTTTTATGCTCCCTGATTTTTTAATCATGACAGATGGTTAAATCATGACTTGATTGATATTCATGACTTGATTTGACTCAGGGCTGTTTTGTATCACTCTTGGTATATCATAAAGCTTCAATGTTGTGTCTCAACCTGTTTGTTAAAACATACACATGACTTTTTAAAATAGAAGTGTTATTTTGAACATGTACTGTTTTGGTTTTTGGAATTTTAGATTCATATCATGCTTGTAAGTAAGTAAGACTTTTGAGTTGGCATGATGGTGTTTGTTTGTAATCCTAGGTGCTCAGTAGACTAAAGCAGGAGGATCGTAAGTTAGCAATCAGCCTCAGCAAATTAGTTAGACCCTATCTCAAAATAAAATTAAAGGGATTGGGGATATATGGTGGTAGCATATATAGACCCTGGGTTTAATCCCCAGGAAAAAAGAAAAAGAAAAAAGATTGAGCAGACTGTTTAAACCACAAAAAATCTCATGGTGTGCTTTAGTTAAATAATAAGCCATATTGTTTATGATCTAATTGTCATCATAAGAACCACATGTATAAAGATATATAGAGCATAACCAATCAGCAAATTTTTAAGTGCTTATTTTAATAATAGGTATATATTTCCCTGAAACACTCAATAAAAATGAAACTTTAATGGAAATTAGAAAAACTAATATTTGAAGTTATTCTTTTAAAAAAATTTTTTTTGTTATAGATGGGCACAATACCTTTATATTATTTATTTGTTTATGTGGTGCTAAGGATTGAACCCAGGGCCTCACACATGCTAGGCAAGCACTTTACCACTGAGCCACAACCCCAACCCTGAGCAGTTATTCTTAAATTGTAGGCTTAGGAATTAGTTTGTGTTTGTGGACATTTGTGAACTTTTCTACACTCAGCAAATATTTTAAAATGAATATGAACTTTTTTTATAATTTGAATTTTTGTCATTTTAAAATATAACTTTGCTTGATAGACCTACTAAAACATGTATTTCTCCTTTTAGAATGTAAAATTTTTTATAATTATCAAAATTTTGTAAAATACATCTTGAAGGAGAGTAGGTAACTTGTTGGTTTTTTTTGTTTTTTAAATACCTCATTTCCTTTTTTTAAGTTTGATATTTTATTTTAGGGCATATTGATGCATTTACCTCAAGGCTTTTCCTGCTAGAAGAAATTACCTCAGAAGAATTAAAAGAAAAACTTTCAGCACTCAAGTAAGAAAGTTTACTTTGTGATATAATTGAAGAAACTTGTTAATATGATAACAAATTTTATTTTACCTTTAGATATTGGTTAAGCTTAAATATTTTATTTTCAAGATTTCTAATCATTTTATACACTGAGGTTTTCCTAACCCAACTTGTGAACCATCCATAGTAGGCATCTCCATCTCCATCTCCAAATTAAATCTAATGTCAATAGAACCAGTCTTTCCACTTAAAGCAAAGGAGGCTGGAGCTATAGAGTGGCCACCATCTTAAAGTACATGGGAAACAAACATGTTCACAGGAAAGGGAGTTATAGATTCTCAACTCTCAGGTTTATGGACACTTATTTGGACATCACAGTTTCTAAAAGTTTGCCCATCCTACCAAACTTTTTGTATACCAAAACTAAATGAATTTATTGTACTCAGAACTCTTAAGTGCTTAAATACAAAGGAAAATAACTTATGAATATTATCTCATTTGTATCTCACAACTTCCTATGAAAGGCTGGTTGTAGTATCTTTGCCATTTTATATATGAGAACTGAGACTTATAGGTCCTTGCCCCCAGAGCCCATTACTAAGCTGATGTCAAACATTCTTGGTCTTAACTGATATGTTTAATTCACCATTTAGAATGGGAAATTGTCTTAACTTACATTAACTGCATAGTTCCAACTCTGAGACTTGATGTTTTTTAAAGGTCCCAGATTCAAACTTGAATTCTATGCCTACACTTAACTATATCCACTTTTGTTCATATGAATTGCTTCTCTTGGGTGGTAATTTTTCTTTACATATGTGAATAGAAAAACTGTTCTATACCCTATTCTCTGCCTTCCTCACTTCTCTCGGTGAAAATCATTTTTTAAAAAGAGAAATAATATAGGAATAAGGATCTAGAGAAGATACTAAAGAAGAACTTAGAATAACGTATTTCATTTCCCTTTAGTTATCCCATCCACAATCAGTAGCTTCTCTGTAATTGCATACTTAAAGTACCCATCAAATATTTGGAAACTAATTTACCACCATGTCTAAAAGACATACAGAAGTGACAAAAATAAAAGTTTATCATTTTTCCCTCTAAAAGTTAAACAGTTTGGTATTATTTTATATTGTCTCATCTGCTGTTTTCCTATGTTATTGAGGGTATTTCTTTTCCTGAGAAGCTGTAATTATTAAGAATTAAGTGTTTTTGGTTTAATTTTATATACATTTCTTCTGTTTAATAGGGTTTCAAGTTTATTTAACATTCTCCAACACATTCTAAAGAAATTAAGTAGGTAAGTATTTTTTGGACATTTTGCACTGATATGTCTGATTTTCTTATGCAACTATTCTTAGAAACTTTGAAAATATGTTATTAGCAATCAGTGGGAAAAAACTAGAAATGCAAGAATTATTTTGTTTAAGTCGAAATTGTAAAAATATAAATGAAAAGATAATATGATAGTATCTGGTTATAATGAACTTGCAAATATATTTTCTACAAGGCTATGTTATTAGTTTCCTATTGCCCTTATAACAAGTTGCCACTACTAAAAGTGACTTAAAGTAATATGAAATGAGAATTCTGTTTATGGTTCTGAAGGCCCAAAATCCAGAATCAATTTCACTAGCTAAAGTCAAGGCATCAGCAGGGCTGATTTCTTCTGGAGCTGTAAGGCAAGAACTAGAACTGTAGAACTGTTCCTTTTTTTTTTTTTTTTGGAGACAGTGTCTCGCCAGACTGCCCAGGCTAGCCTTGAACTTGGGATCCTCCTGTCTCAACCTCCCAAGTTGCTGAAATAACAGGTGTACACCACCATGCCTTCCTTGTCCTTTATAGTTTCTAGTACCCACTGTATTCCTTGACTTGCAGCCCCTTCCTCCATCTTCAGAGTTCATCACTCAGATGTCTGCATCCAGGTGACACTGCATTCTCCCTAATAATAGTATTTTCCTCTGCTTACTTCCCACAAGGGCCCTGTAATTACATTGGCCCTACCCAATGAATCTAGTATAATCTCCTCATCTCAGAATCCTTATCATATTTGCAGAGCCATTAAAGTGAATGTATTTATAGGTCTGGAGTTCAGGATGTGAATATCATGGGTGACCATTATTTAGACAACCAAAGTTTTCATTAAGGATAAAGAAGCCACAGAGAGGTAGTAACCAACAGTTATTTATTAAGTGTATGGCAAATTAAGAATATGAATTTCCATATCATTTATCCAGCTATTATATGAATTTTTACATACCTTCTGTTATACCCTTATGAAAAGATAAACTAGACAACAATTCAGAAGTCTGAACTCAAAGTCAAAATTTCCAAGTTCAAGTTCTAATTCTCCACTTAAACTATACAACCAGATGTGAGTTTCCTTATTTGTAAAATGATAGTGTCAGGTACAGAAAGTACCTAAGTACTTCTTAGTTCTGAGATTCTTTGACAACATTTGTATTTGTAAGCAGGCACAGTATTTATACATGAAACTTGCCAGATGCTTTTGAATTTTTATTATAAATATCTTATTTCATTTGTTACTAATTTTCTTATTTATTTGAGTATGGTGCTGGGAAATGAAAACCAGAACCTCACACATGCTACACACATGCTACCATTAAGCTACATCCCCAGACTTATATTAGTTTTCTGTTTTAGCTGTACAAAATCAGTCTTGTAAAACAACACAAATTTAATATTTTGCAGTTTTGTAGATCTTAAGAACTAATGGGTCTCACTGGGTTCAAATCATAGTATCCACTTGGCTGCATTTGTTTCTAGGTAGGATCTCCCTATGACTCTTCAGCTTCCTTCCACATTTAAAAACTGATTACATTGGGCCCACTTGGATAATGCAGGAAAAACATTGCTCTAGAGCAGGGCAGGATGGCACAAATTGGGAGGTTGAGGCAGGAGGATCACTTGAACCTAGGAGTTCAAGATCAACTTGGGCAACATAGCAAGACCCATGTCACAAAATATGTATACATTTTTCAGTAAACTAAAATATTCTTCATTATTTGTGATTTTAGTGATTTCCATTGGTAAAAACTTAGTCTTTGAAATGTTATTTATTCCTGCTTCCATATCAATTATTATTCATTTCCTTATGTGAAAGTGATAAAAGAAAAAAGATTCTAAAGGATAAGAATAATTCTTGGTACTGCCTTCATCAACATCTATTACTTTTTAGTTTAAAAAGTGAATGAGAATGCATGACTGTAACCCCCCTGTCTCAAAATAAAAAAGGACTGTGGATGGAACTCAGGGGTTAAGTACCCCTGGATTAAATCCCCTGTACAAAAAAAAAAAAAAAAAAACAGTCAATGAAAATGTAACTTACAGGTTTGTAGGCAGATCTATATAACTAAAGTATGATTAATCTCTCTTTTTAATAATGTGAGAAAGAACTGTTCTCCTTTGATCCAGAGGAGTGTAATCCCAAGAAAGCACAGTATATTAATCATATCCTGTTAGCTCTTTATGATGGCACATTGAATCGCTTAAAGCTTTCTAAGAAGGAAAGAAAAATGTTAAGGGTATGGCCTGTGGAATTTGACTGCCTGGGTTTATATATAAACCCTACTCTACTCACAACTTTGGGCAAATTGCTTAACATCTCTAATTTGTTTATTTATCACCAAAATGAAGTTAATAATTAATATTATGCCTTGAAGATTTGTTGCAGAGGATTTAATTAGAAAATGGATATGAAGCAGTATATTAGTTAGTTGGCTTATGATAAAAATTCAGTACCTATTAGCTGCTATTTGTATTATTATCCTCATAATAATACTTCATATTATATCTTGGTTGTTCCACCAATTGTTTATGCTACTTCATTTTAAAGTACCAGCTGTCATAAACATGTAACATTAACTTTCTTTCATGTTTTTTTGTCATTTTTATAATTTAAAATAATTTTAATTTTATTGTGATAAGATCATTTAACATGAGGTCTACCCTCTTAAAATTTGGGTGCAGTTCAGTATTAACATTAACTCGTATCTCTGCTTCTATTACTATTTATTACTCTATACCTCTACCTGTTAACTTCTATTTTATTACTAGAAACAAAGTAGATGGGATGTTGAATGAATGAAAATGTTGAAAGACAGATGTTTTTTAGTAAGCATCTGTTCTCCATAGATTAGAAAAATAGGCAGACTTTTTCTATTAGACAATTGAAATTTTACAAATTGCCTGATACTTAGTGAAAAGAAAATAATCAGATAGTCTGAACTTTAGAATAAAAATTAAAATTAGTTGCCTAAAAGGCATGAAAATAGTTTAAAAGACTTTTAAAATTTGAAGTCTATTTTTATTGGTCATAAAAGCATTTTCAGAGGTGGTGTATTCCTATAATTGTGTTCAGTTTTATTAATAGATCATGGTTAATAAAGTGCTGTTGAAATTGACCCAGTGAGCTAGTAAATTGAACTTCAGTCATATATTTAGTTTGCAGGAGGGTTCCTACTTGTTGTCTCATGCAGCAGAAGATTCTTCGCTCCTGATCTACAAGACCTCTGATGGAAAAGTTACTAGGACAGCATATAATTTACATAAAACACATTGTGACCTTCCTGGTATACCTTCCAGTCTCTCCGTTCCTTGGGTCCCGTTAGATCCCAGTCTCCTGTTACCATATCATATTCATCACGGACGGATACCTTGTACTTTTCCACCCAAATCACTGGGTCCTACAACACAGCAAAAGGTAAGATCTTTTTGAAATTAAATGTTCTATTAGGTTGCTTATTATTAATGTTTCACTGACTGTACTTCAACGTGAGCTCTGCATTTCCATTTTAATCACAGTGCCATTCTACAACCAATATCCATCAAAAAGGTAAAGTTGTATGCTGTACCATTTCCAGTCTTTTTGTCAGTGGAACTTTCTATTTTTATAAGGTTTTTAAATCAACTAAAGAAAATTCTACTAGCTTGCTCTGTGGGTGCATGGGCAAGGCATCTGCATAGTTAAGTCCCAATGTTCCTATAAAATCAAAGTTGTATTTGCAGTTTTTAGTTATGTATACTCCATTCAATTTTATTAAGTATTTGAGGCAATTTGCAAAAGAATACATACAATAAAATTATGATATAATTAAAATTGATTACTAGGATATGGGAAATTAAAAATTAGTAGTTAATGGAGTGCCTTGTTATAAATGCAGGTACAGTATTAATGGCTAAATTGTATTTTGCTATGTATAACACAGTATTTATTAAATTACATTTAATGTTACTCTTTATAAAATCCCTACTAGAAATGACACTTGAATAATTATTTATCTAAACCCCACAAAGCTATAGCTAGAAATACTCTTCACCATGTCAGTCACTCTATATAATGTAAGAAATTCCAATTTAAGTTTAGTTGTAGGAAAAATTTTGCTATCTCAATGGTCAGGAGACAAAACCCAGTGTATTTTCCTTCCTGATAGCAAAAAAATAATTTGAGTCAAAATTACTGAGTTTTATAACCTTTTCAATATGTTTACCCAGAGAATTTATCACTTGTATATCCTTTGAATGTTCTGTTCTTTTTTCTTCTTTTTTTTTTTTTTTTGGTGCTGAGGATCGAACCCAGGACCTTGTGCTTACAAGGCAAGCACTCTACCGACTGAGCTATCTCCCCAGCCCCTGTTCTTTTTTTCTTTCTATATTGTAGTAAAATAATCTGTAAATGTCTTCAAATCCTTTTGAGAAATAACTAGAATGCAAATAATGATGACTTTTCAAAAACAATTTACAGTGAATAGGATTGTTTATGTTTTTCAGTTCTTTACCCTAATGTTACTTTTTGGAAGCATATGTTTGTTTGTTTGTTTCTTTGTGCTGGGGATTGAACCCAGGGCCTTCTACATGCTAAGCAGGCACTCAACACTGAGCTCCTTGTACATTCCTAGTTAACATTGACCAAGAAAATATAAATATAGTTAACCAGTTGAGATCAGTGAAAGAATGGAGAAAGTTAATTGTTAGCATCTTAAGTTATTTTATCTACAGTTTTGGTTGTCTATTCCTAGTTTATATACAATATAAGTAGTGGTTTTTATAACCTCCTAAGGAAATAATAATTGAAAACCATTTTTGAAATATCTACACTTTTTTCTAGAAGGCTGGTTTTCTTTTAATTTAGAAATACTGATTATAGTCTCTGAACTATAATATATAATTCTGTGTAGGGGGTTGCTTATTCCTGTTAAGTGAAAATGAATGGTTTAATACCTTGATACCAAACAACTAACTGTAAAGGGAAGGATAAATTTATTTGTGCAAGGTGTTTTTAAAAACGAACTGAGTAATATTCTTATTCTTTCCTTATTGATACAGATTAACACTAAAATAATGTTGAGTACTTATGTTTTTAAAATACTTTTATGATTTAATTTTTTTAATAATGTGGTCCAAAATGTGCTTTTGTTTTTTTATTATTTGTTCTTTTTAGTTATATGTGGCAGTAGTATATATATATATATATATTTATATATATATTTTTTTTATTGTAAACAAATGGGATACATGTTGTTTCTCTGTACATGGAGTAAAGGCATACCATTTGTGTAATCATAAATTTACATAGGGTAATGTTCTTTGATTCATTCTGTTATTTTTTCCCTCCCCCCCCACCCCTCCTACCCCTCTTTTCCCTCTATACAGTCCTTCCTTTCTCCATTCTTGTCCCCCTCCCTAACCCTACCTCTAATCCTAACACTAACCCCTCCCACCCCCCATTATGTGTCATCATCCACTTATCAGATCATTCGTCCTTTTGTTTTTTGAGATTGGCTTATCTCATTTAGCATGATATTCTCCAATTTCGCCCATTTGCCTGCAAATTCCATAATTTTATCATTCTTTATGGCTGAGTAATATTCCATTTTAATATATATACCACAGTTTTTTTATCCATTCATCAAAAGGGCATCTAGGTTGGTTCCACAATCTGGCTATGGTGAATTGAGCAGCTATGAATATTGATGTGGCTGTATCTCTGTAGTATGCTGATTTTAAGTCCTTTGGGTATAGCCTGAGGAGTGGGATAGCTGGGTCAAATGGTAGTTCCATTCCAAGTTTTCTAAGAAGCTCCACACTGCTTTCCAGAGTGGCTGCACTAATTTGCAGCCCCACCAGCAATGTATGAGTGTACCTTTTTCCCCCCATCCTCGCCAACACCTGTTGTTGCTTGTATTCTTGATAATCGCCATTCTAATTGGGATGAGATGGAATCTTAGGGTGGTTTTGATTTGCATTTCTCTTATTACTAGAGATGTTGAACATTTTTCCATATGTTTGTTGATTGCTTGTAGATCTTCTGTGAAGTGTCTGTTCATTTCCTTAGCCCATTTGTCCATTGGGTTATTTGCATTCTTGGTTTTTGAGTTCTTTGTAGATTCTGGAGATTAGTGCTCTATCTGAAATATGATTGGCAAAGATTTTCTCCCACTCTGTAGGCTCTTTCTTCGCATTGCTGATAGTTTCCTTTGCTGAGAGAAAGCTTTTTAGTTTGAATCTATCCCAGTTATTGATTCTTGCTTTTATTTCTTGTGCTATGGGAGTCCTGTTGAGGAAGTCTGGTCATAAGCCAACATGTTGAAGATCTGGACCTACTTTTTCTTCTATAAGATGCAGGGTCTCTGGTCTGATTCCGAGGTCCATAATCCATTTTGAGTTTAGTTTCGTGCATGGTGAGAGATAGGGGTTTAGTTTCATTCTGTTGCATATGGATTTCCAGTTCTCCCAGCACCATTTGTTGAAGAGGCTGTCTTTTCTCCATTGCATATTTTTGGCCCCTTTGTCTCGTATGAGAAAATTGTATTTATTTGGGTTTGTGTCTGTGTCCTCTATTCTGTACCACTGATTTACCTTTCTATTTTGGTACCAATACCATGCCGTTTTTGTTACTGTTCCTTTGTAGTATAGTTGAAGTTCTGGTATTGGGATACCCCCAGCTTCATTTTTCCTTCGAAGGATTGCTTTAGCTATTCTGGGTTTCTTATTCTTCCAGATGAATTTCATGATTGCTTGCTCTATTTATGTAAGGTACGTCACTGGGATTTTATTTGGAATTGCATTGAATCTGTATAGCACTTTTGGTAGTACGGCCATTTTGACAATATTAATTCTGCCTATCCAGAACATGGGAGATCTTTCCATCTTCTAAGGTGTTCTTTAATTTCTTTCTTTAATGTACTGTAGTTCTCATTGTAGAGGTCTTTCACCTCTTTTGTGAGATTGATTCCCAAGTATTTTATTTTATTTTTTTTGAAGCTATTGTGAATGGGGTAGTTTTCCTAATTATTCTTTCCAAAGATTCATCACTTATGTATAAAAATGCATTAGATTTATGTGCATTTGATCTTATATCCCTCTACTTTACTGAATTCACTTATGAGTTCTAAAAGTTTTCTGGTGGAATTTCCTGGTTCCTCTAAGTATATAATCATATCATCAGCAAATAGGGATAGTTTGAGTTCTTCTTTTCCTATTCGTATCCCTTTAATTTCTTTGGTCTGTCTAATTGCTCTGGCTAGAATTTTAAGGACGATATTGAATAGAAGTGGTGAAAGAGGGCATCCCTGCCTTGTTCCAGTTTTTTGGGGGAATGCTTTCAGTTTTTCACCATTTAGAATGATATGAGCCATGGGCTTAGCATAGACGGCCTTTACAATGTTAATTAATGTTCCTACTATCCCTATTTTTTCTAGTGTTTTGAGCATGAAGGGGTGCTGTATTTTATCAAATGCTTTTTCTGCATCTATTGAAATAATCATGTTATTCTTGACTTTAAGTCTATTGATATGGTGAGTTACATTTATTGATTTCCTGATGTTGAACCAACCTTGCATCCCTGGGATGAAACCCACTTGATCGTGGTGCACTGTCTTTTTAATATGTTTTTGTATGCGATTTGCTAAAATTTTGTTGAGAATTTTTGCGTTGATGTTCATTAAGGATATTGGTCTGAAATTTTCTTTCCTCGATGTGTCTCTGTCTGGTTTAGGTATCAGGTTAATATTGGTTTCATAGAATGAGTTTGGGAGGGTTCCCTCCTCTTCTATTTCATGGAATAGTTTGAGAAGTATTGGAATGAGCTCTTCTTTAAAGGTTTTGTAGAACTCGACTGAGAACCCATCTGGTCCTGGACTTTTCTTTGTTGGTAGGCTTTTGATGACTTCTTCTATTTCATTACTTGAAATTGGTCTATTTAAATTGAGTGTGTCCTCCTTGTTCAGTTTAGGCAATTCATATGTCTCTAGAAACCTGTTGATGTCTTCGAAATTTTCTATTTTGTTGGAGTATAGATTTTCAAAATATCTTCTAATTATGTTTTGTATTTCAATCGTGTCTGTTGTGATATTTCCTTGTTCGTTTGGAATTTTAGTGATTTGTGTTTTCTCTCATCTTGTCTTTGTTAGTGTGGCTAAAGGTTTATCAATTTTGTTTATTTTTTCGAAGAACCAACTATTGATTTTGTCAATTTTTTGTATTGTTTCTTTTGTTTCAGTTTCGTTGATTTCAGCTCTGAGTTTAACTATTTCCTGTCTTCTACTACTTTTGGTGTTGGTCTGTTCTTCTTTTTCTAGGGCTTTGAGCTGTAGTGTTAGGTCGTTTATTTGTTGAGTTTTTACTTCTTTTATTGAATGTGCTCCATGAAATAAATTTCCCTCTAAGTACTGCTTTCATAGTATCCCAGAGATTTTGATATGATGTTTCTTTGTTCTCATTTACCTCTAAGAATTTTTTAATTTCCTTCCTAATATCTTCTGTTATCCATTCATCATATAATAGCATATTGTTTAATTTCCAGGTGTTGGAGTAGTTTCTGTTTTTTACTCCTTCATTTATTTCTAATTTCAATCCATCATGATCTGATAGAATATAAGGTAGTGTCTCTATCTTCTTGTATTTGCTAACATTAGCTTTGTGGCATAATATATGGTCTATTTTAGAGAAGGATCCATGTGCTGCTGAGAAGAAAGTGTATTCGTTCTTGGTTGGATGGTATGTTCTATAAATGTCCGTTAAGTCTAAGTTATTGATTGTGTTATTGAGATCTATGGTTTCTTTGTTCAATTTTTGTTTGGAAGATCTGTCCAGTGGTGAGAGAGGCATGTTAAAGTCACCTAGTATTATTGTGTTATGGTCTATTTGGTTTCTAAAATTGAGAAGGATTTGTTTGACGTACATGGATGTTTGGGGCATAGATGTTTATGATTGTTATGTCTTGCTGATTTATGCTTCCCTTAAGCAGTATGAAATGTCCTTCTTTATCCCTTCTGACTAACATTGGCTTGAAGTCCACATTATCTGAAATGAGGATGGATACTCCAGCTTTTTTGCTGAGTCCATGTGCATGGTATGATTTTCCCCATCCTTTCACCTTTAGTCTATGGGTATCTCTATGAGGTGAGTCTCTTGCAGGCAACATATTGTTGGATCTTTCTTTTTAATCCAATCTGCCAGTCTATGTCTTTTGATTGGTGAGTTCAGGCCATTAATATTGGGGTTATTATTGAGATATGATTTGTATTCCCGGTCATTTGGCTCATTTTTTAAATTTTATGTATTTATTTTTGACATGACTTGGTTCCTCCTTTATTTGACAGTTCCTTTAGGATAATTTCTCCCTTTGCTGATTTGCTTCTTTGTTTTTCATCTCTTCCTCATGGAATATTTTGCTGAGAATGTTCTGTAATGTTGGCTTTCTTTTTGTAAATTCTTTTAGCTTTTGTTTATCATGGAATGATTTTATTTCATCGTCAAATTTGAAGGTAAGTTTTGCTGGGTATAAGATTCTTGGTTGGCATCCATTTTCTTTCAGGGCTTGAAAAATGTTGTTTCAGGCCCTTCTAGCTTTTAGGTTCTGGATTGAAAAATCTGCTGATATCCGTATTGGTTTCCCCCTGAATGTAATTTGGTTCTTTTCTCTCACAGCCTTTAAAATTCTGTCTTTATTTTGTATGTTAGGTATTTTCATTATAATGTGCCTTGGTGTGGGTCTGTTGTAATTTTGTATATTTGGAGTCCTATAAGCCTCTTGAACTTGATTTTCCATTTCATTCTTCAGATTTGCGAAATTTTCTGATATTATTTTATTGAATAGATTGTTCATTCCTTTGGTTTGTTTCTCTAAGCCTTCCTCAATCCCAGTAATTCTCAAATTTGGCCTTTTCATGATATCCCATAGTTCTTGGAGGTTCTATTCATGATTTCTTACCATCTTCTCTGTTTGTTCAACTTTGTTTTCATGGTTAAATATTTTGTCTTCTATATCTGAGGTTCTGTCTTCCAGGTGTTCTATCCTATTGGTTATGCTTTCTATGGAGTTCTTAATTTGGTTTATTGTTTCCTTCATTTCAAGGATTTCTGTTTGGTTTTTTTTCAATATCTCTAACTCTTTATTGAAATGATCTTTTGCTTCCTGTATTTGCTCTTTTAACTGTCGATTGGTGCTATCATTCAATGCCTGCATTTGCTCTTTCATCTCATCATTCAATGCCTGCATTTGCTCTTTCATCTCATCGTTTGCTTCCCTGATCATTTTAATTATGTACATTCTGAACTCCCTTTCTGTCATTTCTTCTGCCATGCTGTCATTGGATTTTATTGATGTAACATCTAGATTTGTTTGGGGCATTTTCTTCCCTTGTTTTCTCATATTGTTCAGGTTTCAGTGGACTGCTGAGATATTGCAGATTTCCTCTATTGACTTACAATGTCCCTGAAGATTTCTAATATATCCCCTCTTAGCCTTCATTAGCCTGAAATCTTGGAGGAAGTTGATAATGTGGTGCTCCACAAGGAAGCTGCCTCTCTAGGGGTGGTGGCCTTCAGGTGGGGTATATTCCCTTCTAGTGGGCAGAGGTGCCTTCACTTGTTGACCAGTGGTCATCCAAAGGGGAACTAGGCTGCGGGCTGAGGCAAGGCCTGTTTGAGCCTGTGTCTCTGGTTTTACTGTCCTTGTGGGAAAACCTCACCCGGCAGGGAAGACTCACCCAGTGGGGAGGTCTCGCTGGTCAGTTCTCCTCCTAGAGGTTCCCCTCAATCCACAACTACCGCTTGGGCTGGGCTGCCTTCCTCTGCAACGTTCCCAGGGGCCTGGACCTACCTCCTGGACCTGGGGGCCTTACCCTTCGCAGACTAATCTCATTAGGCTGCCTCTCCTCAGAGAAGCTGCCCGCAGTCCTGGATCCTTCGCTCCGCCCCTCAGTTTGTCTGTGTGGGCCTCTTCTACCAAGAAGCCTCCTAGGTCCTGGAACCCTGCTCTGCACCTAATCACCTGGCTATGCGGCCTCTCCTCTGAGCAGCCACCTGGAGCCCCGTACAGTTGCTCCGAGTCCCAGCGACCCACTGCATACCTCTTCCTCCAGGCAGCCACCCGGTGTTCCAGTGCGGTCGCTAGGAGTCCAAGCAACTCACTGCATACCTCCTCTTCCCGCCAACCGCCCGTAGTCCTAGTGCAGTCACTCGGGGTCCAAGTGACCTGCCCAGTTCCTCCTCCTCCTCCTCCTCCGGGCAGCCCCCCGGGTGTTCAGGAGCAGTCGCTCTGAGTCCAAGAGACCCGCCGCACACCTCCTCCAGCGACGCACCGCGCTCCTCCTCCGGGCACCCCCCCTCCCCCGTTCATAAGTGGCGTTCATAAGTGGTCGCTGTGAGTCCAAACAGCTCGCCGCGCAGCCCCTCCTCTGGGCAGCCACCCGCAGCCCCAGTGTGTTGCTCCGAGTCCAAGCGCTGTGCTGAGCCGCCTCCTCTACGATGATCCCAGTTGTCCGAGTTCACTGCTCAAGTGGGGGGAGGGGCATCTCGTTGGGCAACTACTTCACAAAGTTCCCTGCCTTCCGGGGCTACCGCCCTATCCCGGATGCCTCCCCACCGGGAGAGACTCACCCGGCTACTTTGAGTTGGTCCCGAGTCTCTCAATATCTCCTCTTGTTGAATTCTGAGTCCTAGAGCAACATGGAATACAGCCACCCTCTAGTCCGCCATCTTGAAGAGTCCAAAACGTGCTTTTGTATAACAAAAAATAATTTATTTGGAAAAGGAGAAATTTTATGGTCAGAGTTTGGTCACATAAATACATATTTTAACTATTATATGTAAATCACTGAGCCCAGTGATATATTTGTTTGTATTTTTAAGATACTTCATGTATTCAATTCAGGGACAAATATTTAGTGAGTTTATCCAGGATCAGGCTCTTATACAGCCCAGCACTACGTGCTATAGACAATGAGATAACCAAGTTTAGTTTGAGATAGGTAGGTAGGTAGGCAGATAGATAGATAGATAATAGATAGATCTATGCTTATTTATAAATCAGTAGGAAACTTTTAGATAAAATTATGATATAACAATTTAACTCTACATTTAGTGGGGATTACCCCACCTTTCTGCCTTGCTTCTAAGCAGACCATGGAAATAAGACTTTCTACTTTTTTCCTTTCCCTTCAGCTAAGCACCAATGGGGATTTTAGCCTTAGCAGCAATGGGGTAAGAGCAGAACTTTAAGGAAACTGGGAAGAAAAAATTTGTATGAAACATAAATCACCTGCATATTCTCTCCATGTAAAGACTCACATAGGAAATGTTTTTACCATTGTGATGTCCTAGACCCTAATCTACTTGAACACAGAGCTCACACCTGTGTAGTGCCTTAAGGCACTCACCCTGAAGAGACCCCAGTAGACCCTATATCTGCCTCCCTGCTACATCAAATCATAGGATATACTGAGGAGTACCTTTTGCTTCCTGTTCTACTTCCGACTTGCAGTCTTTTTGCAGCAGGTTCATATTTCATACCTTTTTCTTCTGCAACTTCTTTAACAAACATGTATTCTACACACAGGTGTGATCTTGCATTGGAAGTCCTCAAAATTCCGACTTTCCTCAAAGATGTAATAAATACAATTAGTATGGTCAGTATATCTTTGTAAGAAATACCAGTTGAGTAGAGTGTGAAATAGATATTTAAAAATCATAGCACTTTCTAGTAGGAATGTTATAAATGTTCATCAACCTCAGACATTCTGGCAGATTCAAATCCTGACTTAAGTTTGTCCTTTCTAATCTTGTCATTTTCATCCAAAAATTATGCCCCTTTAAGAGGCAGTAGATAATAGGTGAGGGAGTTGGAGTCTGATTTCTCAGTGAACCAGTAACCTGTTGAAGCAATGCCAGCACTGCTTCTGTTGGACTTGGAATATGAGAGAGGGCTTGGAGTTACAGTATCACCCTTACTGTGCCAAGTATGGAATTCATTAGATAGGATATGAGGAAACAAAGTGTGCAGGGTGGCTAGGGAAGATACAAGCAGATGTGGGCAGATTCTGTGGAAATGATTTCAGGCTACACAGCTTTCATCCTTCTCTGTGAGGCCTGGCCTTCTCCTTTACATATTTAAAAAACTTCTTGCCCTCCCTCCTAGTAGCCAAGGAGGTGACAGTGTTTTCAGATCTCATCTTTAAACAGAACTATGATTAGCAAGGGTTTGGGTCCAAAGAATAACCTCCTTCCTCCCGTACATAGTGAGCTAGAAAGGGAGAGTGAGGAATAGTACACTTGAAGATGCAAGCAGCACCATGATGTTCCCCAAGCTTCCTTCTTTCCCTGTGCCTAGCCTCTGTATTCCTTTTTTGTTTTGTTTTGTTTTGTTTTGTTTATGTTTATTATTTTTTCTTCCCTCTTGGGCTTTTTTTTTTTTTTTTTTTTTAAATACCAGAGATTGAACCCAGGGGTACTTAACCACTAAGCCACATCCCCAGCCCTATCTTATATTTTATTTTGAGACAGGGTCTCCCTAAGTTGCTGAGGCTGTATTTGAACTCATGATCTTTCCGCCTCAACCTCTGAACCACTGGGATTACAGGCATGTGCTACTATGCCCAGCTGGGCTCTTCTTTTTTTCCTTGTCTCTCCTTTTCTTTCTTATCCCCCTTATCTTACTGTCTGTCCTTGTTTTTCTGTATAATTTCTTCTTCTTCACCACCTCTGACCTGCTTATATCTCCTTTCTCTTACCTTCATATTTCTTATTTTTCTTTCCCTTCAGCATAATTATTGCAAACATGTTATTCAAAAGCCCTGTCATTCTCTTTTATTCTAATTTAACATTTCAACCTCTTCCAAATTTAACATAGTAGCTTCCCCATTCACTTATCTACCCTGTTCTGAAAGAAACTGTACTACTTTAAACTATGTCACATTAAAACTTGTTTAGATACAGCCAGCCAGGTGACGGGTAACTACAAATTCGCAAGATTATACCCAAGGTGATTAGCACATATGTAAATAATACAGTTTACTGTATGTAGATATATTGTAAATATATTAAACCATTCTGCTCTTTGCTTCATCTCTTAGGTTGGTGGAACCAGAATGCCTACACGCAGCCGCAGGACTCCAGTTTCCATGGAAACCAAAAGCAGTTGCTTGCCTGCTCAGCAAGTTGAAAACGAAGGAGTAGCTCCAAATAAAAGAAAAATAACTTAAGAACTGTACCATGGAAAACAAAAAATTCAGAAGAACCAGTTATAATAATGTTTAATTTTCAAAAGTTTGGGAGTAACATGCTCCAAAGATCAGTAGGCAAAGGAATGTTTTTCCTTTAGCATCCTCAAGAATTTTAGAGTGCCTCGAAGAAATGTTAGCCGTGAGAAAGGAGTGTTTCTACTAAAATGGAGTGTTTCATTCTTTACCCTTGAAGTTTGAGGAGAATTTAGGTATGGATTAAGATTCATGGCAGGGAAATGAAGAAGAAATATTTTTATATTATACATTTTTCTAAAAATTGTAAACAGGAAAATAACTTTTTTTTTAAGGAACAACATTTATCATTATATATTGTTAACAATTTAAGTTATATTGCCAGTCTTTTGAGACTGGATCAAAAGGTTAAATATTACCACTGTCAGAAATAATTATGAATATTGTAAACCTTGTTTCTGACCCATTATGAAACTTTTTGTACTACTATAAAATGATAATTATTGCAGGTTAATAAAGGTAATGTCTTTAAATACTTAGTAAAATTCCATTGCAGACACCAAAAGTAAAGATAAAAACTTCCTGCCTCTGCAACATTTTCACGTTGGGCAGCCATAAGTTTGTTAAAAGAAAACTTTTGTGATGTAACAGGTTTGGTGATGAATGCCTCTGTTTCTTGGCACAAATTCCAGATGATTGTTGAAATGCGCTATTGAAGTAGAAATGGAAAAAAATTTCTATTCTAACTGACAGGGTTAATGTGGTATTAAAGCATAAGCTATTTTTTCCTCATTTATTCTAAGTAATTTAAGGTTTTTTTTTTTTTTTTTTTTTTTTTTGTAATTTAAGTTTTATAGGACCACACATTAATTTTTAAAATGGCATAATAAGTTGATGTTATTATTAACCACTTTGGATTTAAGAAGGGGCAGACCTATTTAATTTTGTAACCCTGTTCTTAACCCTGTTCTTTAATGTACACTTAAAGTATCAGAAATATCTGTGTCATTTATAAAATACAGATTTTTATAATCCAAGATAATATTTGCCTTGTTTTTAGAGTATTTTTGTGAGTTCTATATTAATATTAGAAGTTTGACCTAAAAATCTTCTCACATATTATAAATAACAGTTTAAATTTTCTTCTTCAATTATGAAGTTTTGTTTTGAATTGATTTTTTATTGGTTATAAGGCGTTTTTATTAGTACAAATTGTTTTGTATACATTAATATATCATTTTTTCATCCTGCCATTATCTTTTTTAAAACACTTAACCCCTAGCCGCCCCTCCCCATTTTAACTTTATCACATATTCCAGAAATGTTTTAGTTGTGCATCATTTGTCAGCAAGCCAAGGGAGAGGAAGGGATTCCCTTGGAATTAGCTCTTTTGAAAAAGCTGGACAATGATTGCTTCAGACCTCTGAATGCCAGAAAGTTTTGGCTTTTGCTATTTTTAACTTGACCTTTCCCACCCCCTCTGTCTTTGGTACCGAGGATTGAATTTAGGGATACTTTACCACTTAGCTATAACCCCAGTTCTTTTTTTATTTTTATTTTGAGACAGGGTCTTGCTGAGTTGCTGAGACTGACCTCAAATTTGCAATCCTCAGCCTCAGCCTTCTAAATCGCTGAGATTACAGGCTGCCTCGCTCAATTGTTCAACATTACTTTTATTTAGTAGAATTGTGTCTTGCAAGTGATTACTTTTAAATTATCTAAGCCATACATTTGGATAACCCTAATATATAAAGCTAGTTTTTCATTTTGCTTAATGTAACTTCTTTTTTAAACATGTATTTGGGGCTGGGGCTGTAGCTCAGTTGGTAGAGTGCTTGCCTTGCATGCACAAGGCCCTGGGTTCAATCCCCAGCACCGCAAAAGAAAAAAACAAAAAAAACAAAACATGTATTCGATCATGCCTTATATCCTTTTTCTTACATTTTAACATGGAGACTTTATAAACAAAAGAACATTGACAATATAAGCAAAGATGTTAAAAAAAAACCAGCCATTCTCATTGGTGTACACCTGTAATTCCAGTAGCTTAGGAAGCTGAGGCAGGAAGATGGCAAGTTCAAAGCAAGCCTCAGCAATTTACTGAGGTCCTGTCTCAAAGAATAAAAAAGGCTTGGGTGTGGCTCAGTGGTTAAGCGCCCCTGGGTTCAGTGTCCTGTACAAAAAAATAAAATAAAATAGACATAAGACGTGATGAGCCTCGACCACTTATACTGTGGTACTAAAAGTTTAATTAATACAAATTTCTTAGAAAACAATTTAATTCAATGAGCATTTGAATGCAGCTGTGTGCCATGCCATGACAACTCTGTTATTGTTGTTGTTATTTTGGTGCTACTGGAGATTGAACTACACCCACAGCCCTTTTTATGTTTATTGTGAGACAGGGTCTCACTAAGGTGCCAAGGCTGACCTTGAACTTGTGCTCTTCCTGCTTTAGCCTCCTGAGTCACTTCAGATTACAGGTGGGTACCACTGGACCTGATCCTTCTTCAAAAGACAGTAATTTCTGAAAGAATGGAGCACATTTGTTTTGTTCACTGTTAAGTAACAGACACCTAATAATAGTCCCTGTCATATAGTTACTCAGTAGTTAATAAGTTGGAATCTTGAATGAATGAATGAATAGATATGAAGGATAGGTTTTTTCCTTTGGAACTCATATTCTAGTGGAGAGCACATTCTGATCTGTGTGATTAAGGGCTCTGATGAAGTAATATAAGAAAGTCATCTAACCAGTTTCTGATAAATAAGAAACATTTTCTGACATGAAACTTGAGCTGAGTTTTAAAAAAAAAGAGTAGGACTTATAAAGGAAGAGTGAAGAAAGAATGAAGGATATGATAAGTTGGCCAGATTATAGGCTATAGATATGGGAGGTGAAAGAAAAAATGATAGGAGAGGGACAGATTTGCATGCAAGACATTTGTATTTTTTCCTGTGCAATGTGTGAAGTTTAATAAATAACATTATGTATTGAAAATGAAGCTGAGAAACACTAGAATAGGAGAAAAGTTCAAATGCTATGTTGTAGTCATTGAAAACAGAAAGCAGTAGAAGTGGGAATGGGCTTGAATAATATATAAGATAAAAAATGACAACTTAGTTATACGGTTGGTAGGATAAGTTGAATATGGCTTATAGGTTTCTCTTGGGAAGCTAGGTAAATAATGATGTTATTCATTGTGAAAATAGGAGAAGTATAGTCAGAATGGGAAAAAAAGTTCAGTTAAAAGGTTCATTTTCTTTAACCATTTAGTCCCCTTGGATTCTTGGTTTGGATGTTATCTTGGTCATCTGTAACAAATTTTCTGAATAATAAGTTAACCAAAACTTAGCTACTTGATACAACAAGAACTGATTATCTGTTTCCCAAGTCAGGAGTCCAGGTGCAACTTAACTGGATGCCTCTAGCGCAAGTCCTCTTATGAGTTGCAGTCAAGCTGTTGACTGGGGTTGCAGTCAGGTGAAGACTCAAGTGGACTTGGAGCATGCGTGTACTTCCAAGAAAGTTCATGCATATGAGGTAGGTGGAAGGCCTTGGTTTCTCATTGGTGGATGACTGCAGTGTACCCCTTCAGAGGTCTGCTTGAGTGGCAGCTGGCTTTTCCCAGAGTGAGCTATCCCATGAAAGGAGTAAAGAGGAAGCCACAGGGTCTTTCATCATCTTTTCTTGGAGGTCAAACACTGTCCCTTCTGCCATATTTTCCTTTTTACAAATAAGTCACTAAGTCCAGTTTTGAACTTCATCTCTTGAAGGGAGGACTCTGAAAAGAATTCCTGAACATAGTTTTAAACCACCACATGTGCCATGAACATTTTAGTGATATGGAAGAAGAATTAGGCTTAGGGTGGAAAGAAAAGAAAGAGCACTTTTTAAAGGTGAGTTCACTACCAACATGATAAATCTGAGGTAGAAACAAGTGATATGTTAAAGAGAGTTCATAATCTGAGTCTTGAACTCAAGCTAGAAGGCTTATCAGTACAGATTCAGGAGTTATTGGTACACCTGTGGTGACTGAAGTCATAAGCAAAGGGTAAGATGACCCAGTAGAAACAGGTAATGTGAAGAAAGGGCTGTGAGTGGAACCACAGGGAACACCATACAAGTTCATTGAAAGGAGAAGTTTCATTGAAGTGTCTAATGTGAAAGGCAGATTTATAAACATGAAGGAATAAGAATGTGAGATTAAAACAAATAAATCCTTCATTGCCAACTTACTAGCAAACTTGGAAATAGTTTTTGTGATTTAATTTTTGGCAACTGCAGGGAAGTTCACCAGTTCATTTTTAAGTCTACTGGATTCTGGGTTTGGACACCATGAACATTTTGAAAATATAAGAAAGAGTTGGCTTGAGTAAAGATGTGAGACAGCAATTTTTTTTTTTTTATATTTTGTTGTCGACATGCTAAATCAACAATTCCTAACAGATGTGATGTAAAGATATTAAAATGTTTGCTATGCATGGTTTTCGGGTTTTTTAGTTTGTTTGTTTCATTTTATTTTTCTTTTTGGTGGTGCTGGGGATTGAACCCAGGGCCTTGTGCATTGGAGGCAAGCACTCTACCAACTGAGCTATATCCCCAGGCCCTACATGGTCTTTTTTAATCGAAACTAAAGTATTTGATATGAAGCTTTAGTGAGTTTGTCTTTGAGATGAGATGTAGAAATAAAGGGATGCATTTCAATGATCTTTCCACTTGCTCAGTTCCCTTATCTAATGTCCAGACTATTTACCAAGGCAAACAATGGCAGACACACTTTGAAGGCATGTCTGTGGGGTTTGGATCTGACCTACCATGAAAAGCTTATTCAAAATCAAGGCCCAGACCTGTGTTTCTTGGATGGGTCCCCAGATGGCCATATTAGAGAAAGATGAAATTATTCTGTGAAGGAAGAAGCATGAAATTTACTCGGGGTATCAGAGTTGCATTCCTGATTGAAACAACTGAAGCTTTCCCTACCCCTAATCTTGGATTCCTAGACTCTTTCTGTTAGCCAGTTTGAGTAGGCTTTTTTTGGTTATTTATGACTAGAAACTTCCTAACTGATAAAGTATGAGATGGTTGTCTTCTAACAGATGGTTCAGAGAGGCATAAAGAAAAAAGTATTGAAATGTAATAGGGGGAAGTCAGGGATTCCTGTTGGTACAGGACATGAAACTTCCCTTACAATGCAATGCAGTCTTTTCTCCTCAAAATCCCTATTGTACTTATTATAATATCACAAAGTCTAACTATCGGATGTTATCTCACATTATTCTCTTTCAAATATGTATTGTTTATATGGGTTTCTAAGTAGTTGATAAGCTCCTTACAGGCAATGATGGTTTCTTTGTACAAATGTGTACCTAACCTAAGACTGGGCACAGGGCTAGGCAAACTCTAAATGCACAATCAACATGTATTAAATTGTGCCAATACCTAAGAGCTCCCTTAAACCAGCATGTGGTTAGGTTCTCTCCTCCTCAATTTTAGATTTCCCTACTCATGAGGACAACTCCATAGGCAACAATGCAAAGAAAGAAATTAAAAGCAAACAAACCCCTGCATTTAATAAAGACCACAGTAACATCCTCCAAAAAGAAAAAAAAGTTTCTTATTTTGGACACTTTTACAATACTGTCTAACTCATTTAATGTTACTCAAGTTCATTTAAGAGCAATGAAAACATACAATTTCAGATTAAATTGTTTGGAAGATACCAAGTTTCAAAAACTCTTAAAAACATCCTATCTGGCAGTAAAACTTGTCTGGACCTGAATATGTCATTTCTAGTTCTTCCCAGAGAGGCAACATCAGTTACAGCAAAAAGCTTATCTCCAGTCGTTGGTGTGCTGAAAAGAAGAACCTGTTCTTTTATTCAATTCTTGAAGCCTTGTGTTCTGCAGATAATATTTTCCATTGCCAATTACACATCAGTCATCCACAGTTTTACAAAAGACCTCTATCCAGCTTAAACTGCTGAAACCGAACCGAAAGGTTTTTTTGTTTAACCTGTTAGATGGGATTCCAAATAAACAAAGAGAATATTGTGTCTAGTAACAGTCCACTGACTACATAAGATTTACATTTGCTCCTAAAGTTTTCAAATGGAAGTGAAAAATGGTTGGTCAATGGGTACTAAATTACAGGTAGAAGAACTAAATTCTGGTGTTTTATTGTACAATAGAGCTATGATAGAAAACAATAATGTACATATGCTTCAGAGAAACTAGAGGAAAGTTTTGGTTTTGTTTTTTTCAGTAATGGGAATTGAACCCAGGGTTGTTCTGCCACTGAGCCACATCCCTAGCCAAATTTATTTTTTATTTTGCAACAGGGTCTCACTAAGTTGCCCAGGTTGACCGCCATCCTTCTGCCTCAGCCTTCTAAGTAGCTGGGATCACAGGCATGTACTGCCACATCTAGCTAGAAGAAATAATTCTGAATGTTCTTACCATAAAGAAATTGTAAATGCTAAAGATGATAGATATGCTTCCTTGATTTGAACCTTACCAATGTATACAGGTATATCAATATATTATATGGTATTCCACAAATATGCATAATTTTAATGTGTCAGTTTAAACAATAGGTGATTGAGGGGGAAAATGGCATGAGGCCTTAGGGGACACCAAAGTTATATTTCCTGATCAGAAAAATCTTTAGTAACAAAGTATCTAGAAATGTTTTTAAAAAGAAAGAAATGGATCCAGAATCAAGTGATTGAGGTTTGTTTCATTGAATGAGAAAGTTAATATTTCTATGTAACTAAGAAGTAGTATGTATTTTATGTCCAGTTTGTATCTCATGGAATTCATATTTATCTTGAGCTATTTAGTCTTGGTCCCCACAATATATAAACATCACTTTTACTGTTGTGAAATAAATAATTGAACACATTTTGCAAGTATAATGTTTGCCCTCTACCCCACTGAAAGTGATGTGAGTTTTAATTCCCAAGTGCCACATTAGGCAGCTAGAAATAGTTTCTGTCCTGCTTCAATCTTCAGTCTCATGAAATTGCACAATGCATTAGTTTCTTTTGAGTTCAGAAAGGGTAGTGAGATAAATTGTGAAATCATTGTACATTAGGCTTGAAGGTCTCTATATGTGCATGTTAGGTGCCTAATAAAGTAGTAGGTCAGTCCCTAATTCAGTTTGGCTGTTTTTAATGCTACATTCTAGTGCCCGAAAACTTTTACTCTTAAGGAGCAAGGACTGTGTAACTTAGTAAGTGCCTAAGGCCAAAATGTCATTTTGCATACAGAGGAGTGCTAGGTTTGCTGTCAGCCAAGTCTTCTGCCTCCCAGGGGCCCCCTGCTAAAGTTAATTCACATCTGGCAGTGGGGACATCTTCAGAATGTTAGGACTGTCAGCTGTAACTTCCAGACAAAAAGAAGTGTGAAAGGTGGAGTCTTAGAAGTAACCAGCCCAGAGCTGGAATTTGTTGTAAGAGGAAGTGTGTGGGGTGAGAGGAAAGAGCACTGAGGTAGGCTGCCAACTCCACCATTTCCATTCTCTCTTCAAGCCTTGTTCTTCTCATCTGTAAAATTGGAATATTAATGCCTTCCTGGCCTATTCTACAGGCTATAGTAGACACCCAATAAATAATGGATACAAAAGTTCCTTTTAGGTTACAAGTCACTGTGTAAATGTGAAGAATTATCAGATCAAATTAATGAGAAATGCCATTTGGCTAAAAGTTAAAAGGCATTCGCCAGACTGGAATGGAAATTTCAAGCTGAGAGACAAAGTATGATCAACACTGAAGTGATGGAAACACACACAGCATATTGGATGGAGAGTCTTCCAATGAGGCTAAGGCCCAGCCAGGTGCTTGTGGCGGGGAGAATGAAAGGAACTGACATGGTGCTAGGGCGAATTTGTGAATGAGAGGTCTCGGGGCTTGATAAAGACCATGACATTATCTTGAGATGGAGACTGATCAAAAGCTGTTTAGGAAGAGGTGGGAGTAGGATTGGGCAACATGGCTAAACTACAGTAGGGAGTAGGGCTGTAATAGGGCGAAGGGGTAGGGGACAGGGTGTAAACTGGCAAAGTCTGAGGGCATAGAGGTCAGGGGAGGCTATTTTTCCATTTAAAGCTAAAGATACAGTGACCACTCTTAACTGGCAAGCTGCTCACCCTTGTCTCTCGTGCCCAAGGCCTGACATATTTGAGAGAACACAGCCAGAACATGAGATGCATGGCGCTGATGGCAAACATGGAGTGGGTTGCGTAACAGGGTGGTGAGTCCTGCAGATCCTCACGTGGGCGGGTCAGATGTCTCTCCTTGAGCCCCAGACCTAAATGGATTTGGGTTCCTTTCAGAAAATTTACTTTTGGAGAACAAAATTCCAATTTAGAAGGAAATTCTGAATCTTGAAAAGGATCAGTTACCACACAAGAAAGTTGCTTAAAAAATAGTAGTTGACTCTTTTAATACACTATTTTATCTAGTTGGTCTTTATCCCAATCTTTTAAAACTTGGACTCTGGGGTAGGGGAAAAAAAACATGAAGCAAGTCAAGCAGCTGAGCCCAGATGCCCAAATTTAAAACCCAAACTACCCTCCCTGAGGGACTTAAGATCAGAGTGAGTCCTGACCTGAGCTTCTCCTCAAGGGGCTTCAGTGTTTTTTTATGTTATTGGTTAAATGTTTGTAGTGCATGCTCCAGGCTTCAAAAAAAAACGTGGGAAAGAGAAGTTTTCTTAGAGTTTTTTAAAAGTATATGGTATGTTATTGTTTTCTCTTATAAGCAATTTATTTCTCTTACTATGCAATTTATTTCTTCTATCTACCCATAACTTAGTACCTGTTAACCAATCATTTCTCACTTTCAGTTGAAAGAAACTTGCAGCTGTGAAAGAGAAACTTCCCTAACTCCTTTCCTTAAAGAGACAGTCTCCCTGTGTTGCCCAGACTGCCCTCCAACACCTGAACTCAAGCCATTCTCCCACCTCAACTGTACCAGTGCCTGAGACTATAGGCACACTATGTCTGGCTTTTGTTTTGTTTTGCTTTTGCTTTTTTTGTGGTGCTGAGGATGGAACCCAGCGCCCATGTGTTTGTGCTAGGTAAGTACTCTATCTCTGAGCCACGCCCCAGCCCCTGTATTAACCCCTTTCTAAAGGACACCTACCTGGGGTTGATGTCTTCATTAGAAACTACAATACACTTGACTGTTCCCTTGCTTAGAGGAGTGCTGGTGTGAGACTCTCTTGTTGGTATATGTGTTCATTTTCCATAAACATGTCTTCATCAAAGATTCCATTTCTCCACTACATTTTTGAACATTTCCTCCCTTCCCAAATATATTTACTTTTAGGTAGTGTTTCAAATATTTAATATCTCAAAAATTCTAAAAGTTTGATTGGACTGTTAAGATTTCTACTTCAAACCTCATACCAGAATAATCAAATTTTCTTGAAATTAGAAAATTCCCCTGAGTTTATGGAATAATGTTATCAACTAAGGGCCTGATGGTGTCTTCATGTTTCTTTAACCCTGGTTAGGCAGTATTCTGTCTTCCTACTAACCTTTGCCCTATTAGTCACCAGCCTTAGCTCAGAATGACCGTTAGCTTTTCCTTTTCCTTTCTTTTTTTTTTTTTTTTTTTTTTTTTTTTTTTGCAGTGCTGAGGATTAAACCTAGGGCATTGCCCGTGTCCATGCTAGGCAAGTGCTGTACTACTGAGCTACAGCCCAAGCCCTTTTTATTTTATTTTAAGATAAGATTGCACTAAGTTGCCCAGGCTGTCCTCCCTACAGCCACTGTCCCCATACTCAGCCACTAGTAACTTTTCCTCAAAACTGCTATTCAGTCACTAGGATTTGCCTTTGAGTTTGAGGGAAGTACTTAAGTAGAGGAGTTCCAAAAATGTTCTCAGTGGTGGCATAAGTCATATCCCTAGTTACCAATCCTCTTGACAAGTTCTATACTGAAAGTTTTGTTTAAAAAGCAACGGTTATACCTCTCTACATTGACGCTCCTTGCCCATACATAATAAATTGGTATATGTTACATTTCCTCTTTTATGGTTGCACAATGACTTCAAATAGTTCTGAGTAACCAGGTCATTGGCCAAGATTGAGTGGTGTACTTCCTCTCTCTAATGATTAACTACCCTAACAGAATTAGTCTCTCTCTGATTGTGCTCCCCTGGCACTCTGACTTCATTTCCAATACATTTGTCAAATTATACTTACCTGTTTAATTCCATGAGACATTAAGGAAGGTGGGCTGCTGTGATTTTTCCTATTATGTACCTGCTGTACGGTCCTGGTGACATTCCGGCATTGAGTGGATACCCAATATTTGCTAAATTGAATGAATTTGTCTTTCAACTTCCTTGGTTGTTATACTCGGGTAGATCCTAGCAGCTTTTTGAGATACGTGGATGATCGAAACCAACTAGGCTTCCATCTGTACCAGAATAAGCATTTCCCTCCATATTTCATTAAAAATGTCATAAAACAATTGATAAACAGGGAAGTTTGTGTAATTGATAATTAAAGAGGAAAATAGGGGATACCAGATGGAAGGAATCCTCCTAAGAAATATTTCTTGAATTAGTATTATGAGTTAGCTTTTCTCATCCTTTGTTTATTGCAGTGCCCCGGATGGAACCCAGAGCCTCGGGCATGCTAGGCTGATACTCCACCCCAAGCTACCTCCCCCAGGCCCTTTTTCTCATTCTTCTACAGTTCTAATAGTTTTTTTTTTTTTTTTTTTTTTTTTTTGATTGCTTCCTTTTGGGCTGAGACAGAACCTGAATGTTGGAGTTGTGTTTTTTAACTCCACCCTAGTTGCTATAGTGGATGAATCATAGAAACCAGAGAAGGGAAAGACCAGTGAAATCATCTGGTTCATCTCCAATTAGAAGCCCTGGGATTTGGGGAAGACTAAATTCATTTGAAGAGAGAATAGAAAATACTGCAGCTAGAGCAACCCCATCTGTTTGCCTTTTGCTTCTAGCACAACCCCAAGACCCACCCTATTAGAAAGCGGTCAGGGACCTGGATAACCAGATGCCAATGTGATAAGAAGTTAAACAGATATGTCGCCTGATTATGAATCTTTCAGTGTTTGTTTAATCAAGTCCTATAACATTTGAGACTCTGTTTTAGCAGGGTCTTCCAAACTTAAGAGCTAATAAGAAATTTACAGGATTTGGGCCAAAATGTTCAGTTGTAAAAAATTACAGAAGGACTGAGTTGGGAATGCAGACTTTCTCTGTCCTTTTCCCTCTGAATCATAATCTGACAGTATCAGTCCTCCTGACCCTCTCTGCCACTGTCATCTTCCTCTCCCCTTCCTCCTCCTCCTGTTCTTCTCTTTTGGCATTGTTGTGTGAAGAAATGACAGAGGCGATTTAGTGTCTAAACCAGCTATTTATTCTAACCATGCCTGCCTTCCACCCAGGATCAGCATTGTGGAGGCAGTGGATGCCGAATTAGCCCCACCTGCAGCCCATTCACCACCCTCCTCTTGTTTTCTGTGTTCTTCCAGTCATGGTGCCTTGGTTTCATTGCCAGCTTAGAATCTGCCCTTATGCTTTAGACTTTTTGACAGGTCATATTGCCCTTTACTTTTCCTTTGGTATGAAGCTTAGCTCTACTCCAATTTCTCATGTCCTCCTATAACATCCCTATGTCAGCTCTGGCCTCCTGGGTTGCAAAACTGTGCTCCATTCTTTCCCAACACTCCCAGGGGATAGGGATATCTGTACACAATGGATAGTGGCAGCATATGTCTTTAGTGTATCTCCTTATATCTAATTACCTACATGTGTTAACATGGGTTCAAACTATTAGAAATCAACATTTCTTTGCAACATTAAGGATATTTAACAGTTATGATTTTGATTGTACAACTTCACTTTATATTGAAGTGATATTTCTTCATAACAGCTATACATTTGAGTAATCTAGGGATCAAAAACATGCTAGGGTCCTATAATCCAAAAAGTCTGAATTAAAGCAACAACTTTATATGGATATAGGACTCCTCAGCATCTAGGGGGAATTGGTTCCAGGGATTTCCTCCCAGCAATAATACTGAGGATACTCAAGTCTCTTACATAAAATGACAGTGTGTGCAGGTTACTGTACACATATTCCTGTGTACTTTGGATCATTGTTAGGTTGTTTATAACATATAATACAATGTAAATTCTATGTAAATAGAATAATATTGTTTAGGGAATAGTGACAAGAAAAAAGTCTGTACATGCTAAGTACAATTTTTTCAAATCTTTTCAATCTGCAGTTGGTAGAAACTGTGGGTATGGAACCCAACAATGGAGGGCTGTCTATGTCAATTACACAAGGGATACCCTTCCTGATTTGGATAAAAAAATAATATAGAGATAGAGAAAGGTCAGTTGTATGTGATAAAAATGATCTACTGATTTACTTGTAAAGAGACAGAGTTTGTTTATATTCAGAGTACTTCCATTTAGAAACACTGGGCCTTTTCAGTGAATAGATAAAAGAAAAAATGAAAAGGATTGGAGAGGTAGCTCAGTAGTGGAGCACCCCTGGGTTCAATCACCAGTACAAAACAAAAAGCAAACAAACAAACAAAAAAAAAAAAAAAAAAACCAGAAAGCAACAGGCTGATAGAGTTTGAAACACTCATCCTCTGACTTGTCAACCTATAAAAATGCAGTGGAATGTACTGAGGTAAAGACTAAGATGCTTCTAGCTCAGGAAGCATGCAGATATCCTAGTGAGCTGACCTAAGAATGGTCTAGATGGATGGACATTTGGAGTCAAATCAGTTTTATAGGTTGATGATATAATTTAGTATGCCACCAAGACACAGTTTTGTACTGACATTCAACTCATTCCTTCATTTAACACTACGTTTTAAAAATCTGTCAATGTCAGAACATACTGGTCTACTCCATGTTTTTCGGCATCATAGTAGAGATATTCCATAAGCAATTTAGCTTCCCTGGTGGTCACTTAAGATGTTTCAAACTTAAAATGCTGCCACTGACATCCTTATGTACATATTATGGTCAGGAGAGTTTTCTAGAAATGACATCACTGAATCAAAGGTCATGAGAATTTTAAATACTGACAGACACTACCAAATTGTCTTCCCACCAGTAATATGTGAGAATTCCCATTTTGTCCATTTCTCTACTCTATACTTTCAGCCTTCTGATTTTGACCAGGTAAGTTTGAGCAGGAATAAAGGCCAGGTAATGCATTTATGGAGATAAATCTGGTTGTAGCAGGTACAGGATTAGACGTTAACCCAAAGAGGAAACAACCAAATGCCTGTCCTCAAGTAGCTCCTACCTAGCTGCAGAGACCAAAACAAACAAACAAACAACAACAAAACAAAACAAAAACCAACCATTAAATAAAGCAAAGCTGAGATGACAAGAGGGGAAGAGAGGTATATAAAAATGCCAAGAGAAGTAGATTAGAGCCAAAATGCCTGAAGCATTTGGGAAGGGCTTTGCTTCAGAGAAAATAATATTTGCCCTGAGAATGGAAGAATGAGGAAAGTTCACCATTGGGGAAAGTAAGCAAGGGCCTCCAGCCAGGAAACAGGGAGGAAACAGGGAGGAGGACAGCAAGGAGGCAGTAATGTGCTTGGCCAGTTTGAGCCATGACGTGCTGCACAGAAGCATGAAGAGAAAGACGTGGGAAATAAGGCTGGTCAGGCAGGTCAGAACTCTACTGTGAAGAGGTTCTGGAGAAGGGGTCATGTAATCAGAAGAAGATTATTCTGAGCCGGGTGCAGTGGCACATGCCTGTAATCCCAGCAGCTAGGGAGGCTGAGACAGGAGGATCTTGAGTTCAAAGCCAGCCTCAGCAACTCAGTGAGACCCTGTCTCTAAATAAAATACAAATTAGGGCTGGGGATGTCGCTCAGTGGCGAGTGCCCCTGAGTTCAATCCCTGGTACAATTATTCTGTAGAGGATGAATGAAGGCCAAAAGTGTCTGGTACAGCAGAGAAGGACATTGGTTTTACTACAGATGTTTCTCTGAAAATATCTCAAAACAAAATACAAACTGTGGTTTGTTCATATCAAGAGCACTCTGTGTGGTTTGGGTCATGACACGTGACTTTAACCAGGATTTATTGAGGTCTTCCTAAGAGTTCAGTAAGGCAAAATGCTTAAAAGACTTAAAAAGCACCTCTGATATGCTAGGCATTCTTCATACATTTTCTAATCATCATAGTAGTCCTGCAGATGAGAAAACTGCGATGAGAAAAACAAGGTTTCAGGGGTTTCATCTGGCCATGTACCTTTCCTGATACTCTCATATGTGGTCATTTTTCTGTGAATGAGAGCTTTCTCTAGCCAACTTTTTTGTAGATTTTTTAAAATTATCAGTTTAGATTATTCAATGTGATATAACCATTTTTTATCCCCAGATTTTACCAGAGTCTTCAAATTGACTTTTATGTCTTTTTGGTGTCCCCATCAGTTTAATTCAAAGCTCACCTTGTGTTTTCTCTGCCACAACCCTGGAAACAACCATTTCTCTAAGGAGTCCTGGCTCCTTTTATTGGGATTAGTATTTAAAAACTCAGATCTGGGTATTGAGCATCATGCATTCTTTTAAAAATTTTTTTAAATAGTTTAAGTTATAGATGGACACAATACCTTTATTTTATTAATTTATTTTTATGTGGTGCTGAGGATTGAACCCAGTACCTCACACATGCTAGGCTCTACCACTAAGCGCTCTACCACTGAGCCACAAGCCCAGATCAGTATAATGTATTCTTGTTTCTAATCCCTCATATATGACCTGGTTTATCTCTTTAGAATCTTTTAGTGTTCTAAAATTTCACAGTGGTGGACTTTGAATTTGTTTTTTCATTCATTATGTCTTTTTCAATCAAAGGCTTTACATATTTTTTTTTCTTTCTTTTTTCTTTTCTTTTCTTTTTTTTTTTTTTTTTTGTTTTTTTTTTGTGCCAGGGATTGAACTCACAGGCACTTGACCACTGACCCATATCCCCAGCCCTATTTTGTATTTTATTGGGAGACAGGGTCTCATTGAGTTGCTTAGTGCCTTGCTTTTGCTAAGGCTGGCTTTGAACTCCTCCTGCCTCAGCCTCCTGAGCCTGCTGGGATTACCAGCCTGTACCACCACACCTGGCCCTAAAAACTCATAGACTTTAGTTCTAGAAAATTGCCTTCAGTAATTTATTTGATTACTTTTCCCCCTTTTTTCCATCTATTATTTGCATGTTGGACTTCCCAGATTAATTTCTCTCTCTTCTGGCCATGTCTTCAAATAGAAGACAATATCATATACTGACTGCATATAAGAGACTCAAGGAAACATCAACTTTATGGCTAGCGAGCAACTAAACTATACAATGCAGAGAGTCTGGGTTCAGCCTGTATCTCAACAAAATAGGGTATCTGAGAAATACGGTATAATGGAAAAAATATTGGATTGAAAAATATACTTTGGCTTCTACAGTGCTACTTACTAGTTTAAGGATAGTGGTAGAATATTGGCAAAGATGGCCTCCAACAATTCCTTCAACCCTTGTAAATACATAACACTCCTTTTTGGATGTGTGTGTATGGTACTGGGGATTGAACCTAGGATTTTTTTTTTTTTAATACATTGAGCTATATTCCCAGGCTTTTCTATTTTTTATTTTTAAGACAGGATCTTGCTAAATTGCTTAGGGTCTCACTATGTTGTTGAGTCTGGCCTCAAGCTTGCAATTCTCCTGCCTTAGGCTCCTGGGTTGCTGGGTTTACAGGTGTGCATCACTATACCTGGCCATCCCTTTATGAAGAGATTGATCTATTTCCCTTTCCTTTGAATCTGGATAATGTGACTTTCTTGGCAAGTGCAATGCAGTGGAAGTGTCACTGTACCAGTTCTAGGCCTGGAGGCTTCCACTTCTACTCTTGATGAACCTTATTTTATTTATTTATATGTAGTGCTGAGAATCAAACCCAGTGCCTCACATATGCTAGGCAAGTGTTCTGTCACTGAGCCACAACCCCAGCCCACCTCTACCTCTTGAAAACTGGCAACTATCCTGTTTTGGAGGGACGCTTTTTGAATCTTCCGGCCTCAGTTATTTGTCCCTACCCAAGGCTAGACCAGAAATAAGCAAGTCAAATGAACTCTATGACTTTTGCAAAATTATGAACAAATAAATGATGGTGGTTAGTTTAAGACTCTAAGATTTGAAATGGCTTAACTTCATTATAGGTGGACAAAACAGAACTTGGCAAGTAGATAGTGTTGCTGTAATGAAAACCTAAAATGTTTGACATTGACTTTACTGTTAGGTGGTAACCAGAGAGGATACTGTTAATGGAGATTGGAAGAACCTTTGCAGAAATTGTTGTAGGCAAAAGCAGGAAAGGCAATGTATATATCATGTTGTGGCAGGATGTTAAAATTACTGTTGTCTACGGTAACATGGATGGTAGTATATGTACCTAAAGAACTTGTAAATCTAATCAAGAAATTTCCAGGCAGAATGTTGGAAGTACCAATGCGCTTCTCTTAGCTGCTTAGGAAAAAGAACAGGAACAAAGATAAGCACTAAGGAAAGATCTGTTTGGTTTTCAAGGAGAATTCTAGCCAGTGATTTTCAAAGTAAGAAACAGCCCCAGGATAAAGATCAGATCATGAATGTGGCTATAAAAACTTCTTTTAAAGACTCCAGGAAGATTTGATATGGTGCTTTGAATACCATCTCAGAACTTCTAAGAATCTTTTAAAAAATTATTGTTATTTTTAAGGTTTATTTAACATCTGTGTGTTTTAAAATTTCCTAAATGGTCATTTTGTAACTGGTTAATCTGGTTTACAACTGCTTGAATGAACAACTATTATTTTACAATGATATGTGATATATGATATTAATATGAATATTATAAAGACTTTATAAAGTTTGCTGGGCATGGTAGTAGATGCCTGGAATCCCAGTGACTTGGGAAGCTGAGGCAGGAGGCAAGGGCTTCTAAGAATCTTAAGTGCATTGTCCCACTGCAACCTGACGTGTGGAAAATAGAGATGTTTTAGAAAGAATAATGAATGTGAATCTTAGGGCATGAATTTAAAACTCAACAAGATTTATAAAACACCCGTGAAGTTTTAAAGTTAATTATTTTGGGCATGGATACTGGAGTAGAGTGAAACTCAGTAAGATTTATAGAAAATCCACATGTTTTTAAAGATATTTGTATTGATGAAAGAACTGTTAGCTTGGACAGAGAAACAGTTCAAAATGAGGAGTTTTCTAAACGTTTGAGTTTCTAATGGCATGAAACTAATGAATGAGAAAACTTCTCAGTTACAGGTCATCCCGCCCTCTGTCTTTCTAGCAACTCCAGGTGAAGCACCAGACAAATGAGTGAAGCTACTTTCAATTCTCCAACCCCAACTGAACTACCCAAACCAGCATCATGTGCAGCAAATTCCCAGAGCATCATGTGCAGCTGTTCCCAGAGTCCTGCCCAAATTGCAATATCATGAACAAATATCAGTAAGGTTGTTTATGTTTTAACCACTAAGTTTCAGGGAGTAATTTTGTTATGTTGTAACTGAGATAAGAACCAAGGGTGCATTATTCAATCCCTGAATTGGAGAAGAAACTATTTGGGATTGACTTTCTTCAAAGATAGGAATAAAGAATAGGGAATGGTGATATAGCTCAGTGATAGAACACCTGCCTAGCATGTGGGAAGCCCTGGGTTTAGTCCCCAATAATAAATAAATAAATAAAGAGCTTTATCCCTAAGGTCCCTCCCCGTTCTCACATTCTTTTATTCTGTGAATAATTCTGTTCTATCATTCTATAACATTTAGTGAGTGTTCATCAGTGCCAGCTAGATACCATCAGTGAATCAAAGTCAGTTGTTCAGAGGACAAAATGTACAACAGCAGACATCTTCTGCAGTTTTTCATGTAGAAAGCATTTTCTCCAACCATGGAGAGACACAAAGAAGGAAGAGAATCCTTGGATAAAGATTCAAAAGTTATTTTGTACAGGCAGGACTGGTTTCCCATTCCTTAGAAATAGTGAACCATGACTTCTAACCACTTTATTTTTATGATAACATCACTGCCAAGTTCTTTAGCATAAATTGAAGTCTGCTGTTGCACAGATCTGCAAGTTTGGATTTGTCAAATTCCCAGGATAAGCAATAATAATAATAATAATAATAATAATTTGGTATATTTGATAACTTTTATATACTCCACATGATTGAATTTAGTCTTATCTCTGTAGAGGGTCTCTTGCAGCACAAGTGGGAGTAAGAGACTATGGAAACTTACCAGCACTCAGCACCCTGTCTCAAAAGAAAAAAAAATGCTGGGGGTGGGGGGTGCAGGGTGAGGAATGTAGCTCAATGATAAGGCCTCAAGACCATGGGACCTGCCCCTGAGAAATAAGAGAAGGGAGGTTGACTCCAGCCTGCCTGTGTCCTCTCATAGTCCAAAATGTTCACACCAAATAGATAAACATGCTTTTTGTCTTTAAAGCTGTCAAAGTTGAAGAGCTCTAAATGTAAATGAGAAATTGTATCAAAAGTGTTTATATCTGTCCTTCTGTTAGGGCTTATGTATATGTATTCCTAGTGAAAGTGCTGGGTAACAGGGAGCTCTGGACTGGGTGTTGAGCCCCCAGATGTGGTGGACTTTGCAGCTATTTGGTTAAGTTTAATGAGCACAGCACCAATGTTGGCCTTGCTATCACCTTGCTGTCATTCTCCCATTCCCAGGTGTGCAATGATGGCCCAAGTGGAAAGTAAAAGTAGGCGTTAAAATATGTGGAGATAAAACACAGAAGCATCAAAGACTAGGAGAAAGAGATTCCAGAAGTTAGTGTGGAAAGGTGAATTACAAGACGTAGGTGAAAGGTCTTGAGGATGCTTAGCATAGCATCTTTTCTAATTTGAGGTTTGAATACAGTATTTGCTCAGTCACACATAGAGTATGTTTGCCCACATGTTGTCAATGTGACTAGGCAGCAAAGCAGTTAGTAAAGCTAGAAACAGCAAAACCCACAGAGAGCAATTTAAGAAGTTGCGAAAAAACCCCAGCAGTCATGAAAGGATGGGAGAAATGTTCTTTCCTGAAACAAAGCTATGAGCCCCACCCAGCCCAGGACTGCCTGCCACGAGGCCGCGCAGAGCTGCCCAATGCGTGGGGCACGCAGCCTGGTACCAAGAGGAGCAAAGAGAACACAGCACAGCTCTCTACGGGGAAAGGGCGCCTCCCGAGGCGGGAGTGGGACGTGATCTTGGCTCCTGGCTTCTGCCTACCCCGGACCCCGAACTTCTGCCGCGTCGTACTGGGTTCAGGGCCTCCCGGCGCGCTGGTGTTTCAGGCAGATAGGTTTTGCTGAGCAGCACGGGTGAATCGCCCTTCCCGAGCTCCTCCAACTAGCTAATGTTTGCTGACGGTAATAGGGAGCTGACGCCAACATCCCCAGTCCAGGGGAATCCAAATTCATGTTTCTTGGAACAATTCTTTCCTCCATTGCATTGACGACCAGAAGCATTTTTTTTTTAAGTGAATAAAGCAAGCTAGAGTCTAAGTCTTGCTCATGTATTAAGCCAATCCCAGGCTGAGAACTCGACATGGAACTCAAGAAGTAAAATGAGAAGGACAGGAAGGCACTGAGCCCTTCAGGGGCCTCGGGAGAGCCTCGGCGGGGCTTTCACCCAGGGCAGGGAGGTGGGCGTGGGGCCGCTCTGCGCGGCGGGATCCCGGGCCGTTTCTGGGCGCGGCTGCCCGGCGGGCCCGCTGATCGGGTAGGGTGACTCACCCTGACTCGGGATGGGAGCGGGCAGGGGAGGGGGTGATGGGGTGGGGCGGGGCGGGCCTCGCCTAGCACAGAGAGGATGTGGCGGGTATAAAAGCCCCACCCAGGCCAGCCGGCTCCGCTCGGCATCTGGGGACGCTCGCAGCTCTCGGCGCCCGGCCCAGGTAAGCAGGGCGCACCCCGCCCGCCCGCTATGGCCTCGGGCCCGCCGCGCTAGCGGGGCGCGGGGAGGCAGGAAAGGAGGAAACGGCCTTGCACAGAAGCTTGGGGAACCGGGACCCTGAGGCTCCGTGGGGCAGGGGATTGGAGGGACGGTCCACACCCGGTTCTAGAAGTGGGGAACAGAGGCGCAGCACCCCCGGCACGGGAGAGGGGCCCGTTTGCGTCCAGGCCTGGGAGTGCAGGACAGAGATCAGGGGTCGGGAGTCCTCTTGGAGTCCTTGCGGAAGCCGCGAAAGGCAGTGCAGGGAGAAAGCCGAGGGGCCCCGCATTCCTGAGGTGCCAGGCGCCTGTGGGGGTCAGGGCGTGGCCGCCTGGGAGTCTCCCGCCGCAGGCGCTGCAGGGGTGCTGGGCATTTCCCTCCACGCTTAACAAAAGCTTTACGGCCCTCCGCAAAGTAAACCTCTGAATGTTTCCAGTTACTTTCCTTTCAACTGACGCGCATTTATGGAGCTTGAGCCGACAAGGAGTTTTGGAGTTTTGAGTTGCCAGCTCCCATCGCCAATAAAACAAAACCAAATCCTCGGTTCCTTCTTTGTGTAGATTATCTTGTAGGTTAGCGACTCCGGATTTCACTCCATCTGGACAGTTTCCTACTTGCTCGAACATATTGGCAATGGGAAGGACGTGTCCCCCGGGGTCCTCTGGGGAGGGTTGCCTAGACTGTTACTCGAGATGAGTAACTGTGAATCAGGGACTGAGGGCAGAGCAAAGGGCGTGGCTCCAGAGCGGCAGGCCCCAGTGCTGGCGTGGAGGGGTTGGATTCCAAGCTTTCTTATCTGTGAAAGCGATTTCAGGACGCCTCCACCCAAACAGGGTTATTGTTGAAGATTTCAAAAAGCATGTTCTTTCAAAAGTAAAAATGTAAAGAACACGGAAAACACTAAGTGCCATACTAACATTAAAAAAGAAAAGTGTCATTTTTGTAGTAAGACTTGCCGTGTTGAAGCTGTGGGTGTCTGAATCTGGTAAAAGCAGTGACCACAGAGGTGCACACGGGCCTTTACACGCAACTTTGCAGGAACTCTTGGAATCCAAGGGCTTGGGTCTCAGACACTTTACTGATGGCTTCCCCACAATTGTGCTGTTCCGACTGTCCTTAAAGAATGTTATAGCAGTTGCTTAGGTTCCAAGGCTAGCCCAGAGAAACTTTTTCAAACTTGTACTGTATTTCAGAGCTACCTAATTTCCGTTGGAGAAGAGGAAGTGGGCGGGTGAGGGTCCATACTCGAAGAGGGAGAATAAACCACTGAAATATTTTTCAGGGTTTTTTGTTGTTGTTGTTGTTGTTGTTTGTTTGTTTGTTTTAAAAATCATCTTGATTAAATTATTTTAATTGGAAAATTGTGTGTCTTTGCTGCCTCTCCGTTCTCCCTCCCCCTGCTTCTTTCCCCTGGGGGCTGCGGAGTGAATCCATGGGTGCTCTGCCACTGAGCTACATCCACAGTGGTTTTTATTTTCTATTTTAAGAAAAGAGCTCTCTAGGTTGCAATCTGACCTTGAACTTGTGGTTTTCTTGCCTCAGCCTCAAGTAGCTGGGATTACAGGTGTGCACCACTGCATCACCTCTACATTTTCCTTTCTCCACTGATCCTCTTCTTGACATGTTAGAATCACCATCCAGGGAATCACCATTCAGCCTTGTACAGTTTGGCGGCATTATTTCCTCTTCCCCATTTCAGTGTATGTACTCAGACCAGATTAGAAACTAGCACATTGGATCAGTACTAGGTTAAAATTGGTTGGTGGTCCTAAAATTCTCAACAATTCAGAGGAGTTTTGTTTTTGTGAGAACAAGAACAAAACCTTGTTAACCTAAATGGATCTGCTGTTTTTGGAATTGGAGGCTATGGAATTAAAGAACCATAAGGTGAAGGAAGATTTTAGGTGAAACCAGGACCCCACAGGTGCCCTGCCCTGGGACATTCCTGCTTAGGGGTTTTTTGCCTTCTTCTAAATACATCTATTATCATTTCAAGAGTTTCTCTAAAGCATCATTACCTCTGCAGTAGAAGGGTGTGACCATGTATGCATATTTTTAAATTTTTCAACTGGAGTTTTATAATTTAGTGACTTGCCTGTAGTCGATGCCCAGCAAATATTGCTAACTCACTATCTCTATCAGGAATTTAGTCTTGGCCTGGAGTCGCAATATTTAGCATTTGCCTGTTGGAGCTATCCAAGTACCCCATTGATTGACATTAGGCTTGCAGTCATGTCCATTCATTTCCTGACTAATTTCTGATGTAAGTAGTTTTCCTGGTAAGGTAGATACTCTTCTGTAATTGCTATTGATTTTGGGGCTGTGAGTTCTAGGCGCCTATAGGCCTAGAGTCTGGTACTAATGCACTGTCAGTGGCCTTTGTTCTCACTTTTTGCTTGTGTAGGGCAGAGGACCTGCTGAGGCCTTTTTTTTACTCTGCTGAGGGTAAGTGTGTCACAAAAGGAGTCTCAGGCTCTAGCAGGCAGCTTTAAAGATCATTTTGTCCCACAAAACATCTACAAAGCACCTACTGTGTTCCACTCAATTATAGGCACTAGGAGTATAACAGGGGACAAAACACACACACGCAAACAGTCCATGCTCAAAAAACTTTATTGGGGAGAAAAAGGAAAGTGAAAAGATAGATGGGTAGTATAAACAGTAATTGTATTTTTTAAATGTCATCTTTCTCCAAATTAATGTTCATTTGCAAATGGCTGGGGCTCTTCTCTCCTTCAGTGCATCTTTTTCATAGACTGAACTTCAGATTCAGCTCCCCTAGAAGTTGTATTATTTAAAGTGATGGCAACTTAACCTGCCTTCCTGATCTGATTGTGAGAGTTAATTAGAAATTGGATATTTCTCTATTTTTGCACATGGGAATCATCTTCCTTCATTTTTCCCTGGTGCCGCACCCTGTTCTAGTTGTAGGCCACTCAGAGGAAATTCCAGTTCTTAAAAAAAAAAAAAAAAAAATTATTTCCGCCCATTCACCCGTCTGGTAGGTTTTTCCTTCTTCTATTGCCAGAGGCAGTCCTCATCTACTTTGTTTAGGGTCTGATCATCAGGAGGGGTTGGGAGATGCCCACACTTGTGATTCTGGGTGGTTCTACTGGAGATTACCTCCAAATCTCCCTTTTAGGGTACACCCCTGAAACTTTTAAGCCATCTGAGCTCTACCTTGTTAGAGCAGAAACCCATAGCCCCCTGAGCAGTCTTAAGTTCTGATCCCAGATCTGGTGTGGAACACTCTGAACCTAGGGAGTGGCTGTGACAGAACCCTTTGTCTCCTTGCCACACCCAGACTATACACTCACAGCTCAAAGGAAAGTCCCAAGGCCACTTGCGTGTTCTGCTTCCTTGCTGCTATCTCACTTGCTTCATTTCCAAAGAAGGTGAAGGTTACATTCTCAAGCTGTCCTGTGCTAGGACTCAAGTAGCCGCTGTACCATCAGTGATCTACTAGGCTTTACAAGACTCAGAGGCTGGCAACTGGAACCCTGAACTAGGAATATATAAAACTGGACCTGCATTTGAACGTTCAGTCTGAAGGAGAGAAAGGTAATTGAGGAAAGCAAGTATGTTAGAAAAGAAGAAAAAAATAAACCTTCTGAATTGGAAAGACCCACTATGTGTAAACCATTCCAAGATGTAGTTAATTACCTACTGTGCATCAGGGACCCGTTCACAGACCTTGGAGATTAAGTCAGAAGGCCCGGTTGCCAACACTGTTGAAGACGACCTTCACACTCAACTCTGATGTTTCATAGATCCATAAGGAGCCGCAGGAGCAAAAAGCAAATCTGGTGTGTGAAAAAGTTGACACTCATTATGATTTTCTCCTAAATCTCATTTGAATGTCATCCCATCCACATACAGCCCTGGTGGAAGGAACTTGGAGAAGTGGTGGGACAGTGGTGAGCAAGTTTGGAGGAGAATTAACAGTCCAGTTTGATTTCTGTGTAAGGAGTATATGTGTAGAAGGTGTTTAAAGAAAGGTGGGTAAATTCCAGAGTGTGGAAGATCTTGAATGCTGAAGTTGAGGTTTTTTCTGGAAGCAACTGGGCCCTGTTGAAAGCACAACATACAGGCCATAAGACACCGCAATTGAATTGTAAATGTGAAGGACTATATTTCCCAACTCTTGATAGTGCTCCATGCCAAGTGACATTATTCTTCCTGCTGATCTCTTCCCACCCCCTCCATCCTCATGAGACTGGCAGTGAGAAGCTCTGAGAGCAAGAAGCTGCAATGGGTCTGTGGGTCACAAACAAATATTGATTCAGCTCAGGCAGCAAAAGAGACAAGCTTGAGCAAGTGCTGCAGGGGCTTCCTGCTCAGTTGATCAAGGCCACTGGGCAGAATTCCAGGAATTCTGGGGAATGACTTGGCCCTATGACTCAAGCATTAATCAAGACCATAAGAGCAAGGAGAAAAGTATGTGCTTCCAAGAAGCTTCTATTAAATAAAGATGAGTTAGGGGGCTGGAGGGTGGAGTACGGTGGGGACTCCCCTCCCCCCTCATTCATGCTTTTTTTTTTTTTTTGGTTTTAAAAGTCTGGTGTTTCCAGTCAACTGTAGTGTCCAGGACAGACTGTAATGTCCAGGACCACGTAGTAAGGGCTTTGGTGGGGAAACCCCACCCTCCACATTCCCACCCGCACTCATTTTTGTTTTAAAATCCTCATTTGTGTCATCCTGTTCCTGATTGATTCATCTTGGTTGCTAGGGATCTGTTTTGTGGTAACCCAATAACACTCTACGTTTCGGCTACAAGTGGGTGTGTTTCCGAAACTGCTGGGTTAGACTCAGATTCGACTCTGCAGACTAGTCCTGTAGAAACACGTTTTTGTTTGTGTGTTTTTTTAAATTAGTATTTGTGCTTTCTGGACCTGGTTCTTCTTAGTTCCAGTTCAGTGAAACTTGTACTTAATTTGAAGTGTTGACTTTTTAGTTTTACTTTGTTTCAACATTTTGCAACCTCATTTTGCTTTCATTTTGGGGGGAGAAATTAAAATGACTTCATTTGAAAAAAAAGAAAAAAACTACTCCCTTTGTACTTTTTTTGTTGTTGTAACTCTGATCTTGGAGGGAAATAGTAAAATCCAATAAAATCTGTGGTTTTCTTTTTTAAAGGACAACCTCTAAGTTATCTTTAATGTAGTCTTATGTTAAATTTAAACGATTCCCTTTTCAATAGCTGCACAAATTTCATTACTGGCAAGTTTTAAGCCCTAAGAACTTGTCTCATCAGGCAATTAACAGTCTCATTTATTAATCTTTTCAAGGCCAGAGGAAACTGTATGTTCCCTTCATTAGGGTGGAGCCCAGTGAGTCAGTTTTCCCACTCCAGTGCTGAATTATTTCAGACCTGCATGAGGTGGGCATGGCTCTTTCAGTAAAGTCTCCTTGTGCCTCTTTGGTTTATTTTCCTAAATAGAAACACTTTCCCTGATAAAGGGCCATTTTAAAAATGGTAGTCTAAGTACCCAGCCCTCCCTTGGGAACTGAGGGCCCTGGTATGCAGAGGTACGCATCAGCAGATCCACTTGCCTGATATTTCTTTCTTGTTTGCAAGTTGAAACCAGTTGGTCAACTGGGTGAGGTTGAAGCTTAAGAAGAGTGATGCAGACTGAAGTTTTCATTTTCTGGAGAGAAGTGTACCGGATAGGAGGACTGGTTCTGCTTTTAAAGCATTCATGAATTTTACACAGTGAGAAGGAGTTAGTAGAAGTGGAATTATCTCATGGCACACAGATTTCATTTTAATCCCATTCCCAACAATAGGTACACGAAAGGCAGAGGAATTGCTTTGGTTAAGAAAATCCAGGCTCCAGAGCAAGTGTTTGGGTGAACAGGTAAATGAAGTATTTGGTCCCAATGACTTTGACCTTTCGACCCTCTGGGACGTTTCCATATCCTATGGTAGCTTTGCCCCATTCAGGCACTTACACAGGGCACCACATTGGACATGACTTCTTTGCAAACCTGCCCTCTGGTTCTCCCGCCACCCTGGGCTATTCTTCCCCTTCCCATCTCCCTAGGCCTTCCCCATATTTCTTTGGCTCAATCCTCCCATGGTGAGTCACCCCTCAGGAGCCTAGACCTCCCTGCCTCACCTATGGAGCCCCGAGCTGATCTCATTCTATTCCTTTCATCTTTGTCTCTATATCTTACTCTCCAGGAATGAAAAGCCATTGTGGTGAGGTCTGAAGGACAAAGGCCCAGGACTCTGGGTTCTGGCTCTCCCTCTGCTGTTCTCTCACCAGGGACCCTAGGCTAGTCTCTCAGGTGTCCACCAGAAGGGCAGGAGACTGCATCTCATAATTTTGTATGTATCTCTCACTGCTTTTAAGGTAGTACAGGTCCAGAGTGTGCTTATGGGTTTGTGGATTGATTCCTTGAATATCACCAGTGTTTGTAACCTAGGATGGCACTGCAGAGACTTTTTTTCCAAGAGTGGCAGCACACAGACACATTCTCCCTAGTCAAAGGTACTATATTAAACTAATGTTTTAACATACAGTGTGAGTGGCAAAGCCAGCCAACTGTTGCTTCTAGCAAGGCAGCGGTGGTACTCAGAGTGATTTTGCATTGCCAGGGGCGTTGATGAAGTGAAGAAGCAAAGATGAAAATGTGTTTGCCATTAAATTTGCATGAAATTGGCAATATTTATACAGATGGGCACTTGCCTGGAGTATTAGCAAACTTCCTGGATATTGCTTTGCGGTCAGTGTGACTTGTGATTATTGTCACACTTTCATTTTTTTATGCAGAATGATTATAAATAATGTCAATTTTACTTATACAAAACAGCAACTCATTGTTTTTAGACTCTTATTTAGTACCCAGAGATATTCTTAAATTTGGGTGGGGAATGGGACTCTGAAGGGGAGATGAGATATAACATGCCCTTTACTGCTTTGAATCATACTTGGGTATCTGCCATTTGATATTGCCACATGGAGGCTGGAGGCAGGGGGACCCAAGATGCCCTGGATGGATGAAGTAGTATCAAAAATTGTTTCTGGCATTGAAGTCAGGAGAGAGCTATGTGATGTCATTGGAGCAGATGCCAAGGTAGTAGTGACTCAGGGATGGACAGAGTTGCTGTCAGGAGGGTGGGGGTAAGGTGACCTGAGAGGAAGCAGGAACCAACTCACTGTAGAGGAGAGTAGTCCTGTGTTTGGGGAGAGGTGAGGAGTAATTTGGCTTCATTTTCCTTTAGCTAAGTGGAGGAAGGTGAGGTTGGCTTCTGATATAATCTCTAAAGGTTGGGTTCTGCTGGAGTAAGGGGAAGACACAGGACTGATTTTGAACTATTTGATAAATGTCACACAGGATAGGGTTGAGAAAAGAACAGCCCAATTACAAATGGCGAAACAAAGCAGAATTCATGGGACTTTAAAAAAATCCCTGTTATTTGTCTTTTCAAGGTGTGACTGTGGGAGAAAAGTTAGCATGAATGAAGCATGTGTTTGATTTATACAGTGGGGGAGAGGGGTGGGGATGTGGGACATGGTTAGTCATCTGTCTACAAATGCAGTGCTCAGAGCTAGAAAGACATCTTGAAAGAACAATTCAGTAAAAGCTTATTGTGGCTCTATCATTGAGATTTCCCAAACGTCAGAACCAATGTGAGGGTTCACTTTCCTTTTGCTGAGGAGTAGAGGATTTAATAAAGAAGTGGAATTTAATCTACACTTTGTACGTGGAAACCACTCTGCAGCTCTAACTTACTGATCCCCTGTTTTGTTTTTGTTCTTGTTTGGCCCTTTTTTTTGCGGGGTGGTGGTGGGGGCAGGTACCCGGGATTGAACTCAGGGGCACTCAACCACTGGCCACATCCCCAGCCTATTTTTATTTTATTTAGAGACAGGGTGTTACTTGAGTTGCTTAGTGCCTCCGTTGCTGAGGCTGCCTTTGAACCCAAGATCCTCCTGCCTCAGCCTTCCGAGCCTATGGGATCATAGGTGTGCGCCACCATGCCTGGCTTGTTTGGCACTTTTATTCCTTTGTTACTTACAGTAGTGCTTGGAATTCTGCCAAGCAGATGACAGCAGTCATCTCTACCTTAGTTATTCTTAGACTGAAGGATACTGTTGAGACCCTCTTCTTGGTCCAAGTTGAAGTTGGAGTTTTCTTGTTCTATCAAGGAAGATTCTAACTTAATGTCTTTGCAAGAAATTTCAAAACTAGGCTTGAACTGACCTGACTTCTGCAATGATTTTTGGATTAAGACTGAGCTATGGCTCTTTGGGATCCCCTAAATCAGTACTTCCCAATAGAAATTGTACAAATTGCTTATGCAATTGCAAATTTTCTAGTATCCACATTTTAAAAAAGTGAAAGAAACAGGTAAAATTAACATTTTATTTAATGCAGAATATGCAACATGTAATTATAATATATAATCAGTATAAAATTATTAATAAGAAATTTTGCATTCTTTTTTTTCCATGCTAAGTCTTAAAAATCCAGCATATCCTTTATACTTAGGGTATATGTTAGTTTGAACTGGTCATGTTTCAAATGCTTTGGAGCCACACGAAGCTGGTGGCTAGTATACTGGGCAGTTGAGCTATTGAACAAGACTTTTTAAAAATGTTCTTTATTTTTTTAGGGCACTTTTAGGTTCACAGCAAAGCTGAGCAGAAAGTGCAGGGAATTCCCATATCCACAGTACCCCCCACTCACCCCCACACAGGCACAACCTGCCCACTTTTGTCATCTTACACCACAGTGGTAGATTTGCTAGAATCAGTGAACCTATACCGACATGTTATCACCTAAGTCCACAGTTTATGCTAGAGTCCACCCTTTGTCTTGTATGTTCTGTGGACTGTGACAAATATAGAGTGGCATGTGTCCCCCATTATAGTGCCTAACAGAATAATTCCACTGCCTTCACCGTTTCTGCACTTCACCTCTTCATCCTTTCCTCCCCACAACACCTGGCGACCACTGATCTTTTTACTGCCTCCACAGTTTTAACCTTTTCCAGAACATCATGAAGATGGAATCGTAACAGTCGTAGCCTTTTCAGATTGGCTTCTTCCACTTAAAAATAGGCATTTAAAGTTCCTTCTTATGTTCATGGGTCAGCAGCTCATTTCTCTATGGCACTGAATCCTATTCCATTTTCAGGATAGCACAGTGTGTTTATAGAGCTGGACTTTTTACATACCAGAATTGTACCCCAGTGCGGGGATACACTGGGGAGAGGAGGCAGTTGGAAAGGCTGTGATTGCCTTCTTTGCCTGACTTCAAAAGCTTGTGTGGATATCAGGAAAAGAGGAGTGGTCTACAAATGCTCAGGATGAAAATCTTGCAGAAATACCTGGATAACCACACATACAGATGAATCCTCTCCTCCCGTACCCCTCCACTCCGCCCCAATGTAGGGGTTGGATTCTACTTGGTCCAAAACACTCCTGTAAGTTGGTCAATGTCAAGTATTGTCTCCAAACTGGTTTTCTGAAAATATTTAGACTGAGCAAGGCATTTGAAGAGAATAGAAAGCTGAATTTCTGTGCGTATCCTTCCCTTGATCAAAGAATATTAAATAAAAAGAAAACCAAAGAGGTAATTGCTACAATTTAAATGTCACTCCTGCCTATTCCAGGATGTAGCTCTGCTCTGCTCTGTTTTTATTTTGGAGTGATTATGCAGAATGACCTGTCTTGTCTGAGTTAAAATAAATTCACTGCCAGTGGAGCACTCCTCGTGGTAGGGGGTGGGTGTATCAATTCCAGAACTGTCTGACTGCCAAGCTGGGTGTCACTGCCTGATAAGTGTATTAACTAGAAGAGGAGGACTTCGTTGCCACCATTTTGAATCTTAGATACAGATTTCAATCCTCTATGGCATGAATTCATGTTAGAAAATCTGTCTTGTCTTTTTTTTATAAACAGTGTAATATCTTCTAAGCACCACTGAACTAAGGAAAGAATTGTGAACCTAGTGATTATGGGGTCCATTAGGAACAGGCCAACATGGAAATACTAGTGGTTTCAGTTCATATGCATAGTTTCTCGTCCTTTCTCAAAATGTTAAATTACTTGTGAGAAACAGAGAAGTAGCAATGGCTGATGGCTTGTCACTTTGGATGAGAAGTGGAAGACTTTGCTCTATCCTGTTTGAACTAGTCGCACTAGCTTATGAGCAGATGGTTTCGTGTTCACGGGTCACTCTCCCCAGGTCCTGTTTAACTAGAACAAGAAATGTCTAGATTAGTCCTCCATTCCAAACCTAAGGCAAGCCACCTCTAGTTTCACTTTTCCCAGTCATAAGATGGGAATTGTATCTCTGAAAAAATTGTTCTAATATCTTCAGATGAAATGGTTCAAGAAGTAGAAATTAGTATAATGAATCACTGTGCTTCAGGGGAAAGGAAAGCCTCTTTGTAAAGACTTCTGTTGTACCTTTTTTTTTCCAGTTTCTTTCAAAATGTCTACTGTTCATGAAATCCTGTGCAAGCTCAGCTTGGAGGGTGATGTAAGTATATAATTTTTCACTTTGTGTAATTTCTCAAATTGTGTATCTCTGCATAATGGTGCTATTTCCCCCCAATATCTAAGGAAAATGGGGATAAAATTTAATCATTATTTTGTTTCCCATTCTTCCTCATTACTTTTGCTATTTATTACTAGTAGTTCAACTTGAAAGATATTTTATGACACTAAAACCTTTCTTGGTATCAACACTAAAGTTGGACAGAGGGAGATGGGGATGACTGGCATTATATTCTGCCATTCTTATCACTTCAATGGTAATCATGGTTATGATGGTACAGAATTTTTTAATATTATGCCCCAGGGTTTTAATCATGCTCAGCATAAGTTTCAGCCACATCAAAAAATGATTCTGCCACTTTTGGGCTTCTTAAAGTGTCTAGGAAGTTATTTCAGACAAGGACCTATACTGTTCTTTTTTAAAATTTAGCACCTAGGAAAAATTTTCTCCAAAAAAAAAGTCTGGATGTTTCTTTTCTTTTTCTTTATGAAATAATGAAATTATAATACACCATATTTCATTTTTTGCTTTGGCTATCAGGGAGCTCAGAATGAAATTTGTCTTTCATAGCAAATGTGTGACTGGACTTTTGTTACATTTGCTTCTTCCTTTTGTAATTAACATCTTAAAAACTATCCATAAAGTGAATAAAAGCACAAATGTTTAGAATCTAGTGGAGTATACATTATGAAAATGTGGGACATCTCATAAGGCAGACGTCTTTCAGGCCATCTTGGCAGAAAGAAGATGAAGACTCAGCTCTGATCCTAGTTTTTAGCTATATCCTGAAGACATTTCACATGTTCTCTCATTCAACTTAAAGTTCAAAGAAACATTTAAGAGGGTCAGCAACAACTTGGGTCACGTGATACAAATCCTCCAGATTGTGGTGATTGCCATTAACACGTTCCAATGAACACGGGACAAGCCCAGTTTATATGGAGGTATAGCCTGTACAGGGTTGTTTGTTTTGTTGTTTAAAATCTTTCCTCTTCTTGGAACTGGTGCCCGCTGTTGTTGGCCACAACATCTTCAGCATGTTAAGGCTTGTACAAGTCCAGGTATTATGTAATTTGTTTCTCTAATGGATTTGCTCATTAGATGGTTTTCAGCATCAAGTTTCTCCAGAAGGCTTTTCACGTAGCCTTTGAAATCACTCCAGTATGATAAACTTCTCTGGGTGCAGAGATGGGTCTGAAATAGAAAACATCACTTATTACCCAGTACTTTGAGGGAAGAAAAGATCACTTTTGCCCCAATAATTTAATTTGCAGACAAGTGGATTTTATAGGTAATAGGTTCAATTAGCCATATAATTTTGTTTCTAGAGATACTTTAAAACTACATAAAACTTTTCCCCATGCACTGTTCTTTTGGAATAAGATGACATACCTCCTGACAAATGAAGCTGTGGATGAGGTGGCTCAATGGCCAGGCTATCTGCCTTTCAAATAAGTACCTGATGGCACTCTTAATAAATGTGAAAATAACTTTCCTTACTTTTCCACCTGCATTCTGTAGCTATCATAGCAAAACCATATGTATTTCAAACAACACATACAGCCTTCACATTTTCCTGGCTATGTGCTCCATTTTTATTAAGTTAATCTTACAGGAAAGTTTAAGTCATGTAATTAGACGAAACATGCTTTACTAATCTGTTTCAGAATTTTAAATATTAACTGGATTCACTGTCCAAGATGTTCCTCTCAAATGTGTTTTGGAACACATGTCTAATCCTGAATTTAGATTCCTAATGTGTCCTGGGAGACATTTAAGAGGGTGGCATCTCAATTGCTCTCCTGAGTAACCTCACTACTGATAAAGTTCACTGGTGCCCGTGCTGGCCTGGTTCGTGATGCGATGCCCGTGGGTGGAGAGGTAGGCGAGGACACCTCTGTGTGTTGACCCTTCACGGAAACTGCACCAAGGCCCTGTCATCCCATTATGTGGGCAGTGGGGAGGGGGCGGGGAGGAGGTTGTAAGATAGAGAGCCTTGGCCTGGAGGATGGGGCCATTGGTGGAGGGCTCTGTGGCCATTAGCTGACCAAAGCCACAACGTCCATCTTCTCTGTCTGTGCTTTGCTTTGGGACTAGATAGCATTTCAAAGAAGGAAGGAAGTTAAGGCCATGGTCCTTCTCTCAGTCTGGAGTAGGGTGGGGGTGGTAGGGAGAGACCTGCCATCCATCAGTTCAGGGAGAGTCATGGGCTCTGAAAAGTGTTGGAAAAGGAAGAGGGATGGTGGCTTAAAAGGTAGTAAGAAAAAAAAATTGCTAGGCAGAGTGGTAGGCAGAGGAGGAACACTGAGAGGCAGGAGAGAGAGGAGAACAGGAAGTTGGCAAACCTAAGAGGATGTGGGCCGGCTTGCCAGACCACCTTTGTGCCACAGTGGTGTTCAAAGCATGGGGTGGCAGAGGAAGGTGCTTCTCTTGCTTACCTGATAGAGACTTGTGGGTAGGCATTTGACATTTGCTTTTTAAAGAATTGGGAGCTCAGCAATACAGGCCCCGCAGACATTCATGTGTCTGCACCAAAAACTTGCATAACACACTAGTTGTTTGGGCTTATTCATTTTCAGCTTATCTTGAATTGTTGCTAGTTTAGTTTAATGGTCTTCAGAGCCTTCCTGAATAAATGCTGGTCTCAGTCCCCAGGCTGGCCTTGCCTCCTTTGAGATCTTCCTAAAAGGAAGATGGCAAGTGAAAATACAGACAGCATATTCTAAACTGGCTCATCCTCTGAGGAGGGAATTCTTATTAGAAAAAATGCACTTTCTTATCCAGTATGTGATGGCATGGTACAACTTACCTCATTACCTAATAAAATAATGATTTGAATCATTAAAAGAAGCAGTAGTAAAAAAAAAAAAATCTGTTTTAGGAATTGTTACTTGGGAAGGATTTTAATGTGTTATTTGAGTGTGTGTGTTTTCATCGTAGCACTCTACACCCCCAAGCGCCTATGGGTCGGTCAAAGCCTACACCAATTTCGATGCTGAGCGGGATGCTCTGAACATCGAGACGGCCATCAAGACCAAAGGTAGGCCCTGTGTTTATCTTCTTGTCAGGGTCTCACCAAGACATTCTGAGTCGCCTCTTGATTCTCTGCAAACCTCCATCCATTGGTCAGTTGAGTTGTCTTCAAACTTTAAGGAAGTGGACCCAGACCTGCCCAGCCCACATCCCCTACCCTGCTCAGACTTTCCTTCCCTCCCCTCCTTTCCTCCCATCCCCTGATTGGAGAGAAATGCTACAATATGAGGTAATGTTTAACCAAATATTGTGGAAAAAGGGAAACACGTTAAGAACCAAGGCTGATCCGGTGTGTGTGCTTTGGTCTGGGTGCTTCCGTTTGAGTCCCTCTTTCATAAGGAAGGAGCCCATGGGTCCCTAAGGGCCTTTCTTGTCTGATTTCCCATGCATTTCTTTATATTTGTTGGAAAAATGCTGTGAAGACTTCACTGCTTGACCTAATGAGTGAAAAATCCAGGCTTCTTTCTCTCCCTGTAAGGGATGCTCATCCTCAGACTTGGAGCTCAGGTGAGAAGGGCTGTCTGACTAAGAGCGTGCCCTTGAGTTCCAGGGTGAGTAGGAGGGGACCAGGCCACGTAAAAGCCTCCTTTTTGAAACAAAGCAAATAAAACACTTAATTAGTTAGAGTTGAGCAAGAACTCTGGTCATCCTGTTGTTTCCCCGACCTCCAAAAGTGCATGTTCAGACCTTTCTGCTCATGCTAATGAATGAACCATTCGGGATTGGCCCATCCTGTGAACCCTTGGAAGCAGTAGCTATTGTGGGAATTCTTAGGATGTGGGAAGTTTTAAGGTTTCCCTCCCTGCTTTGGACAAAGCACGTCCTTCCACCACGAGGCTACAATGAAGTGCAGATGAGACCTAGCAGTTAGAGCAGCTGCTGGTCCTTGGCTCTGCTGAAGAGCCATGTCACATCTCCCTCTAAGTAGAGGATTTTTGGTTGTGACCCACTTATACAATTCACAGCAGTTCATGGAAGGACCAAGAAACGGCAACCAGGAGGATCTGGGTACCTTGAACTAGGGTAACATAGGTGTCAGTTAATGTGTATACTTGCCACCAGTACCCCTTCACTCTAGAACTGCCTCATGTCAGAGGGTAAATTGCATGCTGCTATTTTCCTAAAAGCCTTGGAGAACCTGGTGACTTCGTTTTGAGAGACAGAAGAGTAGAAAGATCCAGTGATGTCCTGCAGTTCTAACAAGACATGGGGGGGCGGGTATATCATCTGCTTCTTCAACATCCTTTCATTCCGTGGGAACACTATGGGCCACCCTTAGAAAGGCTTCCAGGACAGGTGAAAAGAAAGTAGTAGGATCCTAATTAGACCTTTAAAAGGTTATTTTCTTTAATGCTTTAAAATAACTATTCTCGTCAAAAGTCACTAATCAGAAACTTTAAATCTGCAGGGCTACCTCACTACAGTCAGTTCTAGTCACAGTGGCACATAGTGAATGAGAGCGTGTGTGGTCCCGGGTTCCAGTCCTGCCTCTGCTGCTCACTAGTGATCCGAGTGAGCAAACACTGGACTTGTTAAGACTCGTTGTCCTTACTGTAGAGAACAGCTGCAGCTCCCACCCCACAGGGCACTAAGCATGGTGCCTGGCATAGAGCGGGCTCAAGAGACATTACCTTAAACCCACAGACAGACACAGGCACATGGCCTGCTTTCCTAACATTCACCTCTTTCACTATTGGGTGTGCCTAGATTCTTGTGGTTTCCCAACAAGCTGTTGCAGAAACACTTGAAGTTTAACAGTTAACTCATTTGACAAAGATGGTGGTGCCTTTAACGAGCTTGGGATAAAGGGAGCTTTTATCCCCGCATGAGAAAGCCTTCAGCCCACTGGAATGTAAGGATTGCGCAAATGAACTCTGGTCACAGCTGAAACACTCATGTTAATAAAAATACCTTCAGGCTCTTTCTGGGTTAGTAGGAAAATACTGTAGTCCCCAGCAGAAATGTCTGGAGGGCTGAGAGTGGATTCCTGCATTCCAGTTTGGTCTGAAGCAGCTGATCATCATTATGGTCATGGCTATTTATTGAATGCTCCTGATGGGCACTTGAGGCGCAGTCAGCTTAGGTGAGCTTCGGAATCATTTGGATGGAATGTTCTATCAGTCCCAGTTTATGGGTGACATAGTTCAGGATGGACATGCTCCACGTCCCTTGGCCTTGGTTTATACAGGGATTACAACACTGCTCTGCCCAGCCCCAGGCATGTGTTCTTAGGCACTACCATGATTTGGCACCCAGCTGTTGGGATTGGACTTTTTTTTTCTTTGCCTTCCTTTATTTTCAGGCATGAAAAACATGATCCTGAGGTCATCTGATATGTTTTACATTTGTGGTCCAGTTTTGGTTTAGGTCCCCTCTTTTTTGTTTTTCCAGATTTAATGTTTAGTGACTTTCACTTTGGACCACTTTTTATCATTTATTTACTTATTTTTGGAGCATAGTGGTTTTAGAGAGTAACTATTCCCTTAAGTCCATTGGTCCTTTAGAATAACTCTTATACTGGCAGTATTTTTTTTAAAAATATTTTTACTAGTTGTTGATGAACCTTTCTTTATTTGTATGCAGTGCTGAGACTCGAACCCAGTGCCTCACACGTGCTAGGCAAGTGCTCTACCACTAAGCCACAATCCCAGCCCCAGTAGTATTTTTTTTTTTTTTTTTAAACCTGAAATCTTTTGAGCTACTTGAGAGTCTGAGGAAGGAGGATCACAAGTTTGAAGTCAGCCTGGGTAACTTTGTGAGGCACTGTCTCAAAAAGGGCGGGGGATGTAGCTCAGTGGTAAAGCACTCGCCTAATCCCCAGAACGCCCCCACCAACCGCCGCCACACACACACATAAGCTTTAGTAACCAATATAGAATTAATTCATTTCCTTTCTTGCATTTTCAGTATATTCTGTATTTTCCAGATTTTCTCTGACATGTATCACCTTCAAGTGGAAGGCAGCAAACTTTACTGAAAACAAAAATGCAGTATTAATCAGGAAGGGTGACAACCATTTGGTTCCTTTCTCCTCCCCCTGATTTTTTAAATAACTAACACCCCTTAGAAAATGAACTAATTGTGATCTTACTGTAATTAAGAAGTTCCGGCCACACCTTGACCCACCTCAAACTCTGTGGGGAGTCAGCCTTTCCTTAACATCAAAGGCGACACAATGTAAACCTTAAACGCTGAGACAAACACAAGCCAAATGACCAAAAGATAAGTCTCTGCACCTCCTCCTCTCCTCCATAAGGCAGCCTGCGTGCCTGCCACCTGCAGAGCAGGCAGGGACATCCCAGCTCCATCTGATGTACACTAACTGTGTGCTCTGGGAAGGAGAGCTGGGAGCAGGTCACCCGTGGCAGATTAGTTAATGTGTTGCCATTAAACACAAGGCCTGTGAGCAGGCGCAATGCTAGGAGGAGCAGAGTCGCAGAGATCTGTGGCCTAAAGGTCCCGAGGAAGTTCTTACCCTCCCTCCCCCCAGCCCCACCTGTAGGCTGTGTTGGCAGCTGTCTTTAATGGGTCCCTCTGCCACACCCAATGCACATTCTCTTTCTGGCTTCACCTCCAGCTCTATCTGGTGCTCCCAACAGATGGGCCTCTGCCTTGGATCCTGCAGGACTGCGATGCCCCCTTCCTCCTGCTCCTAACGCCCACACAGCTGCTGCTCACCTCTCTGGCCTGAGTGCTGCTAGCTCTTCTTCAGGCCTTCTCTGAGGAGGCGGCAGAGTCGGTGATTCCTTGGCCTGCTTCCTCTTTCTACTTTACATCCTCGTTTATGTCTCTTGGCACATTGTGTTGTGATATTTACCTCTGCATTTGTCTCTTCTTAAGGACAAGGATTTTATTTCATAAAACTTTTCAATGTCCAGGCTCTTAGACTATGTGAGGTGGTAAAACTTTAACCTCAATCGTAGTCAAAAAGTGCTATTTACCCTACAGGTGAATGTGGGTGAGCAGGGACACCTGAGGCAGCATAGGTAGTTTCAGAATCTAGATGATATCCAGAAAGGATTATAGTCCCCAGCGAGCTCTGATCTGTGTGTAGGGTCTGAATTCAGTTCCCTCTCCTAAGTCGGCTTTGTTTCTGGTTTGAAAGGATTTGAGTGCGTTACCTAAGCCAAAGCATGGTTGCTCTGTGTGCGCTCTGGCTTGAGGTAGGCTATGCAATTACTTATGTTAATTCACGTCTAGTTAGAAACTGAGTTAAGCCATGCAAAAGTGGTAATATTGCTTAATTAACAAGAGGTTTCTGAGATTTAATCTGTAGGAGTCTCTTGGTCTACATTGGCCTTGGGTTAAATATATACTGTGGATTGTACAACACAGCTGTGAATGGTTTACCATATGGGTCCAAATAACTAGAAAGGAAAGTCAGCTAAATTAGAAAAGGATGAATCTAGACTACATAAAATAGGTTGTAATTAGCAGCAGCACAACCCCCAAGTTAGTGTAAGTGCCAATAAACTGGCACAGCTTTGGTCTCTCTGGAAGGGGAGGGTGATGAATTGCTCTATTATTATTGCCACTCTTGAATTTAGCAGTATTTGTGTTCTCCGGAAGGGGTGCAAAAGCGGGTGATTTCCCCCCACCCTTCTCATAAGCACAAATATAGAAGCATAACTGTGGCAAGTTTTTGCACTTATTTTCTTCTTATACTTTCAAAATAGAACTGCTTAAGATTTCCAGCATGGCCAAAAGATTAACATCCCATGCACTGGCAAGTGAGCCAGCACCTGTATTTTGGGTTTCACCTGCACACCTGGAGCGATTCCTTCCTTCATCTGAGCACAGCAGTGAGGCATATATTCTCTTGAGGGCACCAGGAGGCAGGTTGGCTGGGAAAAGGGCCTCCCACCTGTAAGATTGGGGTGATGAGGAGCCAGACCTAGGAGAGCCAGCCATGGAGTGAGAGCACACCTGTGAGAAAGGTTTTCAGGACCCGTGTGGCCCAGTGCGTTCTCTCCTCGTGGAAGGAGCGCCTGAGTCCACCCTTCCCCATTACTAAGGCCTTGTTTTTTTGTCTCTGCATTCAAATTTACTTGAGACCCAGCTCTCATCTCACAGCAGTGCTGGGAGCCGGAGGCCAGTGTTGAGTCGTGGCCATCCTTACTCTGAGCCCAGATTTCCTTTTTAATGATATTTGTCTGCGTAGCCGTGTAGGTGCCAGACCCCAACCAGGTGGTTATAACACACAGGGGAGAGTCCCCTGTCCTTCTCATTATTGGCATCAGCTTTCATTGCTGCTCCTCCTGGCTGCTTTCTTTTTTGTGAAAGCTGTTACTTCTTTTCCCTGCAGAAATTCCAATACTGGCTTCACCCAAGGACCGTGAAAGTAACCAGACCTTTGCTGGAGTCAGCAATGCTAAGTAACTGAGTTCAGGGCACACCTGCTAATTTCCCTGGCTTCTGTTTGTCTTTCCTTTTCCCTTTCATGAGGTGACAGAGTAGCAAGGCAGATAGTGCTTGCATTTTATGCATGTTCCTTCATTTACAGTTTGAATCTCCTGCTTTTGTTTTCAGGCTGGTCTTGGGAAGCAGACAGAGATCTAGATCATTCAAGTATCCAGTGGAATTACCAAGTAGATGATGCCTTAGCACTTTTCTAAGGAGCTCAGCTGAGGTGGGATCAGAGCAAAATGGGAATAGAACACATTTCTGCACCAATATTTCTTGGCACTTAACTCAATTGGACTTTTCCTGAGTTGGGACTGTGTCCCCAGCTATGCCAGACGTGGCAGAGGCCCAGGGCTCTCCAATTCTTGTCCTGTCTGGTGTTTGTTTTCTCTCCCATTTCTCAGGCAGCTGTCAGAGTTTATCCTCTAACTGGACCATTGATCTATGTGTGCTAAAGGCAAAATTGTTCCCCATCTCCTCTGTACCCTGTGTTTTCATAGACACCCCTTTCCCCAGATCGAATGCAGGCAGGCGCCAGAGAACACAGTAGGTGTGTATCTAGTCTTTTCTGCATCCTGGAAAAAAGAAATATATTTGTGGTCTCTGTCCTCCAGGGTGAGAAAGCTGGGAATAGGGAGAGACACTGTGCCCCAGGATCTTGCAGGTCTTTGTCCTATGTATTTCCCAGAGTACTACATCTGTCACTGCTGTTTATTCAGAAGACTCTCCTTTCATCTGTTGCCCATCCTGGTTGGATCCTCGGGGTTCTGTTTTGCTGCATGATTGAGAGAGGTGACTCTGGGAGCAGGAATTCCAGTCTTGCCAGCACTGTGGCTTATTGTGGGAAGGTTCTTTTGGGCAGTGATGTGTGTGTGTTGGACAGGGGGCTTCTCTATCCTAAAACCGCACCAGTAGATGGGTGACTCGCCAGCATAGCAAGCTTATTGGAAAAGACTGCTTCTCTCCACCAAGTTTTTAATGACTATATCTGGAAGAGTGTTCTAGCTCCTTCTGTTGAAAAAAGTGCAGTTGGGTTATTTCTTCAGTAGCCATATATCGTTACTGGGTGTCAAATTATTACCTAGAGGTTGCTAAACCCAAGTGCATTTGTATGACTAAATAGTAAGCCTAGTTCTATACACTTATAGACATAACCATCCCTGATCCTGTCTTAGGACCTAGCTGGAGGAGTGTGATACAAAGAAGTATCAGAAGTATAATTTCAAAAAGGTACAAACATGACTCATATGTAGATAAGCATGTCAAACATTAGCAAAGGGGATAATAATTACACCCACTTAATGTGGACAAGAGAAAAATGGCAGGATATATGCAAAGCATCTAATAAAATACCTGGCACCTGGTAGGTGCTCAGTGGAAGGTTGCTGTTCTAATCAGTAAAATATGTCCACATGAATGCACCCAGGGTTCTGTGGTCCTGTCCTTTCGTTGGCATGCCTCTGACCTTATATAAAGATGAGGTCTTCCAAACTTTGATACCACTGTGTCCAAAATCTGAGCTGAGTCATGGCTTCTCCCATGATCTAGATAAGGAGAGAATCTGGGCAATTTTCCTTTACTTTCCAACCAGTCATCCCCACCCTAGGGCCTCCTGAGCCTTTCATCAAACACAAATGAAATCCATTTTCTTTGTGCAGTCAGTGTGTCTCCACAGCTGTGAGTCAGCATCCTGTTCCAAATGGCTGTTGGTTCATTGCCATGAACAATAGAGACACACATTTTCCATGGAATGCCAGACTGCGGAGCTGACTTGGGGTTTCTACCCACAGAGAGGAGGAGGAAACTCCAGGAGGCAGATTTTGTGGTTTTGGACTCAGCCATCATTTTAGACTGCAAATCTTCTTTTTACTTGAAAAATATGGCAGATGGCTGAAGTCACCCAGGACCCCAAAGTTTGCTGCTTGAGTCCCGCTGACAGTGGCTCCTTCAAATAGCATTCACTTTGCAGAGCGATTGCTTCAGGTTCACCAGCATTTAGAACAGTGACTGACCTTTGGATTCACCCAACTGGAGTGTCGAAAATGCTGTAGTTAACTGATTAGAGTAGCAGACTATTTTCATTCAAGGAGTAGATGCTTAAAAACCTCATTGTTCTATTTCCCATCAGGAGCTAAATGAGTATATTTGTGTTTGGGCTCCTCTCCAGTGTTGCAAAATCTTCTATTTAGTTTTTTTTTTTTTTTTAATTTGTTCTTTTTAGATATACATGACAATAGAGTATTTTGACATATTATACATACATGGAGTATGACTTCCCATTCTTGTGGTTGTGCATGATGTGGAGTTACACTGGTCATGTATCCATATATGAACACAGGAAAGTTATGTCTGATTCATTCTACTGTCTTTCCCATTCCCATCCCCTTCCCTTCCCTTCATTCCCCTTTGTTTAATCCAATGAACTTCTCTTCTTCCTTCCTTAATTTCTATGAGTTTTTAAAAGACATTTTAAAAAGTCTGCCTGGATCTCAGAATTTAGCACGTTCTCTTCTGCCTTCCGTGGGATCCCCACCCACGTGGCTGTGTCCACAGTGTGAGCCTTTGCTTAGAGGACTTTGTGACTGCCCATATCAAACACAGGGGGATGGGATGGAAAAGAAAGCATTGTTCAGATTGTTTCTTCTTCAAGCTTTTGCCCCACTCGCTCAGTTTCTTTTAGCTCCTAAATCCTCTGTCCAGCAAACCCTTTCCTAAACACTGAAAATGAGAAGTCAGAAGGTACAAGTTCAGAGAGGCAGAGCCTCCTCTCACAGGTATCTGCAGCTGTGTGCATTGCAGAGTTTTTCCCAGCGTCCAGACACTGGCTGAGTGCTGTTGGTGGTTGTGCTGGCAAAGATAGCTGAGTGTTCTGGCAACCTCCTTCCTGCATCCTGAGCAGCAGTGGAGAGGAATGATTGACCCTTGGAGCTTTAACCTGTACCCATCTATTTTCCACAGGAATAAACTGCCTCATCCATTAGGATAGCAGGCCGAAGGAAGCAGTGGTGTCCTCAAGATAAGACATTTCAGTCCCGCTGGCAGATACATGTCTTCTGGTGTTTCAACATAGGTCCTACCTTCAGTGGCATGGACCAGGCAGATGATCCTGGGCTCCATGAACTTTTCCTCTTTCAGTTCAATTGGAAACATGTGGACAATGGTGTGGGAGAAATAGCTGATGTGGATGGAGTTTTGGGCATCCAGGGGAGGAGTCTTCCCTCCTGAAACTCCATTTAGTTTCTTTGTAGTTACTGGCATTAGCATGTGTGTAGTGCACCTGATGGTCCCAGCACATTGGATATAGCATCTCAGTGACTGTTTGCTTGGTAAATAATTTAGGTGAATGCACTGAGATGCCTTCAGACTACAGTTGGTGCTGTCTCCTAGGTGAGGCTCAGGTTAATCACCAGAGCTCTTTACGGAGATTTCCAATAATTGGATTGAATTCCAACTCTGCTGGCTGGACACTTGGCTGTTATATACAAAGGCAAAAAGCTGTTTCACTAAGAGCAGAGGACTACACAGCAGTTTGTGAGCTGAACTCTTCTTAGGTGTTATTTCTTACCTGAGTTGTTCAGACAAGAGTAAGCAATAAGGGAATGCCCTAAAATTGCTGTCAGCCCCATACCTCATAGAGATAACTGGTGGATGTGACACAAGTCTTGTACACAGGCAGCTTTCCAACAGCTTCTCACTCCCCTCCTGTGGTTGGTTATCCGTTTCTGTCAGTGAGTCTCACACAAGGGGTTACTCAGGTGTTGTTGAAATGCTGCTACTGGGGTCCTAAGTTCTAGATAGTCTTAATCAGTAGAGCTCAGATAGGATCCCAGGGGATTGTGTTTTTAATAAGTACTCCTGGGGATTTCAGTGGTGGCCAGCTGGGGACCACATTCTGATACAAACTTACACTTTGCTTTTATTTCTGAGAATATCATGTATTATGGGTCAGTATTCTATGTTTAGGTCAGTGACTGGTAAGTTGATTTCAGGAAATGTTGAGGTTAGAGAATAGAATTGTATTTCATTGTGATTCTTCAGCATTTTTCAGATATGGGTAATAAAGTATAAGGCAAAAATACATTAATGGGGGAGTTAGATTGCACATGTATATGGGTAGGTGTACACACCACTAATGCAGACATAAGTGTATTAAAGTAGCCTCAGTGCCAGGTTTGTGGGCACATGTCTGTAATCCCAGCAACTTGGGAGGCTGAGGCAGGAGGATGGCAAGTTTGAGGCCAAACTTGGCAACTTATCAGTAATTGAGTGAGAACTTGCCTTAAAAGAAAAAATAAAAAGAATTGGGGATGTAGCTCAGTGATAGTGCCCCTGGGTTCAATCCATGGTACCAAAGGAGTGAGTGAGTGAGTAAATAAATAAATAAATATAGTAGCCTTGTAACTTTAATGAGTTTCTGATTAAAACTTCCCAGTCCATACCTAATCAAAACTAAATGTAAATTTAGGCTTGATTCTGTTTTGTAGTGTGGAGATGGGGGTAATTGTTAATGCCCCTTCCCTTGTGTGGGTGTCGACATTGAGACCCAGGGGACAGGTGTTTATACTGGTAACAGATGCAGAGCTGGGTCCTAGTCTCTGAGCACTGAATTCTTCATCTATAAATAGGAAGAGAAATAGCTGTGCCCACTTGGTTGTTGTGAGGATTAAGTAAGGTAGCATGTGTTAGGATGTTTGGAGACAGAGGGGAATTATATAGATATAATTCCTTGTTATTATGCATACTGTTTTATTCCAACTGAAGTATTTAGAACCACATTAGGAATCTCTTGAATTAATTTGTTGATTCTAGATCAATAAATTGCATGTCATTCACTGTGTACTTAAAAAATGCTTTTTGTGGTCATAGACATCCCACCCTTCAGATGATCACTATTCAAACTTTGGTATAAAGGCTTCTAGATATTTTCTTACCCATACATTAAATTTTGCAAAAATCATATTAAACTGCTTTGCAACCTGTTTGTTTTTTGTCTATTTAATTGTATATTGTGTATATTTTCAATATCAGTTAATATTTCTATGCTATCATCTTAAATGACTGCATAGTATTCTATTATATGGACAAGAGAACATTTAACCCACCTCTTATTGGACATAAGATTTTTTTTCCCTTTATTTTTTGATATTACTTACAAGTCTGAAATAAGCATCTTTGAAGCTCACTCTCATATAGTGATTGGGTTTCTATGTTTACTATGATACTCTAAAAATCAGAACTAAAGTTATAGATGCTTCAGTTAAGAAAGCAACATATTGGGATGAACTCACTTTGAAATGAGTATATATACTTTTAAAAAAGTATTATTTTTATACCCAGAAATTCTAACTTTATGCTTTTTAGACTATACATTTGAGAGGTAAAGATACTACCTCTGTGGGTCTGCTCATTGCTTTTGCCTCAAAATGTTGTATTTCTGGCCTCCATTTCTTTCGAATTCCTCTGGGCCAAGCTGTTTGCAGTTTGCCAGTGACCTTGTGGGCTTAGCAACTATGCTTTGTCGTCCAGAATTGCCTATCCAGTATGACAGAGACTTTCCTTTTATTAAACAAAGTTCATAATCAGTCGGGAGAGAGACCTTCCACATTCTGAATCCTTAAAATCATGCTTTCTTAAGTTAAATGGCATGTTTGGAGTATTTCTGATATAAAATTGGAAACTTTTGGATACCAGAAGGCATTGCTTATCTTTGTAAATACACATGTTCCAATTAAAATAGGTACTAAAATATTTTGGTGGCACTTCAAAACTCCCAATTTAGATTTAATTTAGATTAAAACACTTACTCTTTTTAATAAAGTTATAAAATTGATTATTAAAATTGCCTATTGTAGATTAAAAGCAGTGGAACGTTTATTTTTCCTTACAAAACAATTTAGTCTTCAATAAGTATGATTATATTAATCAATTATGCTATTAAAATACAACTGCCATATTAAATCTGACTCATTTGTCATGACAGTTTTTATAATTATAGAAATTATACCTAGCTGCTTATGTAGTCATAATCCTGCAATAAATATAAATAATTGTCTCTATTAATTCATTTTTGCAGTTACTGTCTATTAAATTCCCAGTTATATAGCAATTTGGCGACCTTCATTTAAAATCCTCCTAAATCTTTGTTGTTCCATTTGACTGCCAAAGCTACACAAACGCACTTCCTACTGTTGATTCCAGAAACCAATTTAGGAATAAAATCGTTTTTCAATACAAACATTTAAAAGGTAAATTTAGGCTTGAGGTTTGAAGCTTGCAGGGAAAAAAGGAAAGAGGGTGTACATGTTGGGTACAGTGTGCTGACAAAAGAGAGAAAACTAATCTTGATGTCCCGGTATTTCAGTTTGCAAAACTCTGCGTAAGACCTTCTATCTTAGCCCAGAGTACTAGAATGTATAGCTGAGTAACTGTTCACAATTTGTATTTCCATAGGTGTGGATGAGGTCACCATCGTCAACATTTTGACTAACCGTAGCAATGCACAGAGGCAGGATATCGCCTTCGCCTACCAGAGAAGGACCAAAAAGGTACGGGTATTTCAGGGATGGAGGGCATACCATGTTGAATTTGATTTCTTTGCCATTGTGTTTTCTTTTTGTGGATTGTGGCTTTCACCAACTAAGACCTTTGGGAACGCTTGCATATCCAAGGTTTCCCTCTTACGTCCTTGTAAGGGTCACTCCTCTTGCACACGTGGGAGCTCAGACATAAAGACACCTTCTATTCCAACACTCTCTTATTCCATCCCAGCATACATGGAGGGGGAAATTCTGGGAATGAAAGTTAGGAAGGAATAGAGAATAACAGAGTGCTTACTGTGTGCCTGGGGTTGGGATCAGTTCTCTACAGCAACTTGTTTCATCTTTATGACTTCTCAAGACTCTTGATATGATGTTTCTAATTTAATTTCAGGACAATGGCCTCCACTGAGTATTGACGGTAGCACATTCCTCTCATTCTTTAAAAAACAAAAACAGACAAAACCACCCAAATTCTTAAGAGTTTGGCAACGAATGGGCTTATGGGTAGTGCATTGGGTCTACCAGGCTATCTTCAGCATGCTATGCTCTACTATTTAAAGAGTCTTTGTGTGCTTTTTCCCTTCACTTGTCCACTGGTGGTTAAAGAGCAACCAGCACTTGTTCATCCTTTATTTTGTTGCAGTGTTAGGAAATTTTATTTTTAAGGATGTGCTGCTTTATTTTTAACTTCTTGCTATTAAAAGCTTTTGATTTATTCTTGGACAGTGAAGTAAGAGTGGCTTCCTGCAGCTCCTGTTTGACTTAGGGCTTTCACTTATAGCTACAGTAGAGGTGAGCTGGAAGGATTCTGGAAGAGAATTTCTGTTCTTGGGATTGACATGACCACCAGGGTCCTGGGAGTTGTAGGTCAAGCCTTTCTATAGCTCTTTCCTTCACCCTCTGAAACAGTTGGAAAGGACAGAAATAGGAAAGCAGCTGGCTTCTTTCATCTCATATGCATTACAATTCTTCTTCCACTAGATTTATATTAATCTTCTGTGGTGAGGCATGGAGGGGAGTGTTTTATTTCTGCAGTTTCCCCAAAGGATTTATAAGCTAGCAGAGCCAAGTTTCTGTTGGAACAGAAGGTCCACCACTTTGGACAGTAGACAAATAATTGCTCATTCAGCTGTCACTGACAGAGTGGGGTCTTGGAACACACTTGTGTATACACAAACATAGAGGCCTCAGTCTCGATTTCAAATTAGGTAGGTGGAGAATAAAACTCACATACCCTGTTGGAAGGAAGGCATTACCAGAATTGAGGTGGGGTTCAGCAACTGCTCAGGCTTTGCTATGTGATGGGGGCAGCTCACTGTCCTGCTGATACTTGAGGAATCTTTGCATTGGGCCAGGGAGAATCGCCTTTTACAGAACGAGCGAGCTTCTGAAGGAAATCCCAGAGCAGAGCCATTTGAGTTGTTTGCAGAGTATGGTGGGGATATGAATCCAGACTGCCCAGGTGGTTAACTTGAAGACTTGGGCACAACCAGCAGATATGGAGAGGAGCTGGAGTGGAGAGAGGACTGATTTTATTCTGATTCTTTTACATTTAAGCAGATGCCAGGTGTGAGTTTTTCCAATATCAAGAATGGTTGTGTTTTATTTATCATTTTTGGAATTTTTGCTAAGTGCAAAGCTGTGTGCTAAACATTCTAAGAAACAGGAAGTTGAACACCCATAAGGAGTTCAGAATAGACGTGGAAGAAGTCAGTAGGTGCCCAAATGCTATTTGAGGTCTGAGTAGAGAATGGGTAGTGGGGAGTGTTAAGGGTAGGCTAAGTTTGGAATCACCTAACCTCAAAGTTCCAAATTGGAAAACTGGTGTTATAATTAGGAGGTGCAGCTTTGTGTTCTTAGCACATTGGGAAGCAGGAGAAAGTAGGTGGCCAAAGGTTCTGAGGATTTCTCAGATCCATGTCAATTCTAACATTCTTGGCATCTGTGAATGGTTTGAGAAGATAATCTGAAGCAGGCTGCACATCACCTTGTAGAGCTTGCAGGTACCTCCAGGGGCTGAACATCAATCGATTCTGTGGGTGCCACTGGAAAGCAGGAGGGAAAGAAAGTAGGGAGAGAAAAAGGAAAATAATGAAAAGAAAGAGAATTAAAATGGTAGAGATAACCATGGCCCACTGCCCAGGATTTGTAGAATGTTTAATCCCCTGAGAACGCATCTTTAAAAACCATATTGAATTAGGTGCTGCCTCAGATCTCTGACTTAAAATCACATGTTCTTGGTGACACACGATCAAGAAACAATACACAGCAGGCATGTCAAGGGAAGTCTGGGGGTTTAGTTCCCACCATCTCAGTCAACACCATCCTGATTCAGTATGGACAAGTTGGTGTTTCCTCAGTATCAGATGAAATGTTTTGCACAGGGAAATTTCATAAACCCACTGCTGCCACGTTGGGGCCTGTGGTTCTTCTGGAGGTTTTGAGGCACCACCCCTGGAACAGCTGTGGAAAAACCGTCTGCTGCAGGATCTTGGCAGGTCACAAGAACTCCCTCCCCAGCAGGCTCTCCACTCTGCCCAGCTCCTTCCTGTCAGGGGCCTCACACCAGAACCTGCCTTGTCTTCCACAGGGTGTTGACATGCTTGAGTATATTATGGTGCCTTCATGCTCAGAGCTCTTTTCTTTTTGTTTAATTTTTGTGTGTTGTGGGTTTTTTTTTTTATCCTAATCATGAACTCATTAAATGTATAGATAAATGGGCTCCTCTGTGACATTTATAAACATGCATATATCCCTAATGTCCCTCTCCTGCCCTCTGCTCTTACTCCTGAAGCTTTAGGAGGAATAGCATGCCATTCCAGTTCCCTTTTCATGATTAGAGGAGAAGGCTTGGGTCTTAATGGATTTCATTACAGTAAAACCTGATAACTAGGGTTCTGGCATCTGGGTCTGATGGGTAGAGGGAGTTTGACCTAAGACCCCAGAGTGCTCAGAGGCTTATAACCTGCTCTACAAACTTTAGTCCTCTTACTTTCATTTTTACTCTCCAGTTCTAAAGTGAATATTGGTTACCAACCACATTTACTATGTGATTGCTGTTTTTCTAAAGGAACTTGCATCAGCACTGAAATCAGCCTTATCTGGCCACCTGGAGACGGTGATTTTGGGCCTATTGAAGACACCTGCTCAGTATGATGCTTCCGAGCTGAAAGCATCCATGAAGGTAAACACGTGTGAGATGTTAGCTCTGTCAAATCTGCCATTAATATTTGTGAATTACAGCTATTTGAGTGTAATTAGGTGATTTTCAGTTTTGTTGAATTCTCATTTGGGATTTTTTTTTTTTTAATGAACTGAAGCTATAAGTTTCAGGATTTGTACCAAAAATATTTCACTTACTTTTTTTAAGACTGCAAAGAAATTTCATGATGCTGAGAAGTCAGTTACCAGCTGCTACGACTCGGCACCTGGGCGATTGGAATACCATTTGGGAAAACTACTTCCTTGATTACACTTCCTCAAGAAAGATATGTTGTGATATTAAGGAGAAAAAAGAACTTGTAGCTTTTGTTAAGCAGAGCTTGCAAATTCTGCCCATGCACTTGTGGGTGTCTCTTCCTCTGCCCTTCTCCCTGTCATGTCCCATTGTTTGTTCCAAGTTCTGACAAAATCAGAACAGCATAGTGCACGTGAGGGGTGGTTTCAGGTTGCGAATGGTATTTGTGTTTAGTTCAAAGTCTTTTAGTGATGTTTTCTCTTATGTTTTTCAAAGTTGTTTTGAACTTGGAAATTTAGGTAAATTCTCAAAAATTCAAGGTTTTAACCCCCCTGAATTTTGTGTATCCCTAAGGTACCAAATATTTAAGTGTAATGCACCAATGTATGCTACAGCAAAGCACATGGACCCTTTTCAGTGTGTTTGCAACACTTTGAGTAATCTGATACTGCCCCCTGCTGATACAACTGGGAAAATCCTCTGCAGCTGGGGAATGCCTTAGTTCTGATTTTTTATTCTAAGTCTGAGTGTATTTTCTGTGATGCCACTGTTTCTGAATTATGAACAGACCGAGCTGGAAGCCTGTCACCCTGGCTAATGTCACAGTTCAGTTGCCATCCTTTCCCAGAGAGCCCCTCAAGGCTGAGGCTGTTTTGCACGCGGAGCATTTCCAGGGCCCCCAGACTTCATAGCTCAGACTTCATAGATACTTTTACTAGTATCTATGCTTCGAGATCTATTGTTAAATCCTTTTCTTCTTTCAGTTCTTCGTGAAGCTTAGCTCAAGCTATGCTTAGTTTATTTAAGTGGACTTGCTCTGAGTTTTCTTAGCCCTTTACACTGCAGGGAAGGTATAATCAAGAATGATGACATGTCAACACCACTTAGTGATAGGGCTTGATAAGACAGCTCTCCTGCACACTGAGGCTTAGGACCTTTGGAGCTTTGGATGGCCTCTCCAAGGTTTCTTCTGACCATCAACAGATCAGGTCATTGTATTTTCATCAAGAATCCATTTAGTTGTGATTCCTGTGATTTTACTAGTATCTATTACTAGGTTTTTGTGACTTGAAACAGACCTGTTCAAGCTGTCTGTCACTGTTGTAATCTATGTAATTGGACCCAATGAAAGGTGCTTTAATTGCTAAATCTTTGACCTTGGGCCAGTTCTTCCATTAGCTATCATAGTTGAGTACCTCTGTGAAATCCATAAAGTTTGAAGTGACATTAACTGAACTATGCTTAAAAAAAAAAAAAGTCTGTTTTGACTTCTGGCAAAACCAGTGGCAGTATCTGCCATATGTTACAGTTGCCTTTGTGACAGAAATTGTAGGCAATCTGGGGAAAACTTGGGCTAAGTTCTGGAAATTACCAAGGTCACCTTCAAATGTAGAGATCAAAACACTTTGAAATTTCTCAGATATTAACACTGACATATCATTGTGAAAGGAAACAAACCTTTCATTACTCGCCTATCTTTCCTTTCACAGTGTTGGGGTACAGCATTTCTTTCAGCACATGACTTACTTTTAGATTATATTTCAGTCATCCTTGAGACTGAAAATTGCCCCTCCCCGTAATATTCAAAGACACCCAGTAGTCATTTCACAGCATCTACGCAGAATGTGGCGTGGACCTTTTGCTAACAAGGGAAGGATTCTTGGCTTTGCCGGAACCTCTACAAATCATGATAAGAGCTCTGGAAGAAGAGCCATTGGCCCAAAGATTAGATTAAGAATAAAATTCAAAATTAACCATTCACCTGAGGCTTAGCTTAGATTATACATACTACTTTTTCAAGGGCATATAAACCCTAATAAGTTTAATTAATAGCTGACACATTTTTCGTGTGGATAAGTAAGTTTCTTATTGTATTAACACCTTATAATTGATTTACATTTTAAACAGTTGTAATTCTACTTAGTTCAAAGTGATATTTCCATATTCGGAAAGACAAGTATTAGAGAATCCTGATTATTAAATCTTGACTTTGATCATGAAGCCAGCTTTGAAATACATGTTTCATTGAGTCCTTTCAAGCTATCTGGCACACTCAAAAGTGTATATATTAAATTTGAATACATCACTCATAAAATTCTTATTCCTTAATAAAGTGTTGGTGTCTAGGTTTATTTGGCACTTCATTATTTTCTTTTGCTTCTCTAAAATGCCCGAAGAGTGCATAATAATCAAGCAAAAATGGAAGTACAAGAATGAAATTTTTAATATTAACCCAATTTTACATTTCAAAGAAGAGAAGTTAAAAATTTTATCTTCTCTATACCTTTTTCTGGCAGGAAGACTCATTCTAATCTACCAATGGTGTCCACAAACGACAACATAAAACTTCTATATTCCTTTATTTTAGATTAGTGAGAAGCATTGTTTAATGAAGATAGTTTTTTTCCCATTTATTAAAGTAGTGAGTGGTTATTATAGAAATTAAAAAGTAAAGAAAACTAGGAAGAAGAAAGAGTTATTTTTTCAACCCGTCATCAAAAGGACACCACTTTTAATGTTTTGGTGTATTCCATTACTATCTATTCCCACACACTTTTTAAAATTTTTAGCCTAGTTAAACATGCCACTCATGCCATCTTGTGCTCTGGAGAAGCATTTTTTAAAAGAATAGAAAAATGCCATTTTTTGTTGAAGAATATAGTACAGGTTGCTCTGTAGGCATGTGGAAAGGAGAATGCTGACAGATCCATCCATGTTTGAAGTTTACCTGATGGAGATCAGAGAAGCAGGCCAGTGAGGAGGAAGACTGCTGACGTCTGCGCTTCTTGGTTCACAGGGGCTGGGAACTGACGAGGACTCCCTCATCGAGATCATCTGCTCAAGGACCAACCAGGAGCTCCAGGAAATCAACAGAGTCTACAAGGAAAGTGAGTGGCCTTATTTCTGTGATCTAGCCTCTCAGCCCAGTTCCTATGACTCCCTCATGGCCACCTGGGTCAGTGTTTGGGAGGGGGTTGCCAAGATTGTGAGCTGCCATGTTGGCCTTCCTGGTGAGGCTGGATGTGGTCCTGGCCCCTCTCCTCCATCTCCTTGCTGCCTGTTTTGATTATTTCATTTTAATAGAACTTTTGCAAAAGAATAGATAGCAGGAAAAGGGGAGAAAAAATTATTTCTAAAAAAGATTTGATAGGGAGAAGAAGAAAGTACTATGTACATATGCTGTGTATTGGGCTCTATCTATTCTCTCTGTTCAAGAGGTTCCCAACTCTGGACTATGGGTAACTGAAGACTTATTGCAAGAGACCCCTGATCCAGTGTGCACCTAGCAACCTAGGAGGCAGTGGGTAGAATAAATAACATACTTTATATTGATACTATATTTCAGTATAAAAGATTCCCTGATCAAAGTGAGCCCTGAGGAACCCTGACTTGATTTAGACCTGTTTGTCCCTTGTCACTGACAACTCTAGCCCTGATGTCATGGGGGCCAGCATCATTCTCAAGAGTCCACCCCTGGTTTAGGGTTCGGGAGCACAGGTGCCTCCATGCTGACACAGCTGTTCCTGCTTTTTGAGGCTTAGTCGCTGTGGGGGTTAATTGGAGTGGGAGACTGGTTGGCTGCACAGGCAGAAAGCATCAAACTAGATGTGTTGTTTTCAAAGTGTACAAGACCGATCTGGAGAAGGACATTGTTTCCGACACATCTGGTGACTTCCGCAAGCTGATGGTTGCCCTCGCAAAGGTGGGTTTCTGGGTTTATTTCACTGGCCTTGCTTCCTCCCTAGGCAAGTCACATACCTCATTTTATACTTGAGAGCAAATTAACTAAATCCTCTGTGCCTGCATCAGAAATTCTGCTGCATTTCCGACAGTGGGTTTGCACTGTCGCTGCAGAGTTGTCATTTTTGGATAATAGGATTTCTTATCCTGAGAAACCGCATGGACAACTGGACTTCGGGGGCCAGGGAGGAATAGGCAGTTCTCAAGTTCTGGCCTGGATTTATGTGCCAAGCTTCTCTGTGTGACTTAGGGAAGGTCACTTTGCCTCTATCTGTGGTCACACAGGCTCATTGGAAGTGACCCTCTGTATCTCTCACTTCCCACTTCTTAATGAGAACGCTTACCCATGTGGTCCTTTGTCTGGGATGGGGCTGTCTTTGTGGAACTGGTGGCTAACGGCCACACATTAACGTGAATGAAAGGTGCTTCCCCTGTGAATCTTAAGTTCTGACTGTGTGCCACTTAATGCCCGCGTCAGGGGAAAGAGGGAAATTCTTTTCTCTAGGAACCCCGATGGCAAATGACTGATTCGTGTGCTGCACCCTGGCCCACTCTCATCTCCATTATTATAACAGCTCCCTGGCTCTCCTCTTCGTCCACCACCACACTGTGTACCACCATCCTCGGAGCTTTGTGTAACTCACCTTCTCCATCTTACTCTGCTGATCAAAACCTGTTTCTGTTGCATCAAATCCAGACTCCCAGCTGCCCTCACCCTGGCCCTCTCCACCTTCATCCTCACCACTGGGCTTCTCCCTAACTCTGCTCTGCCCTTACTGATGCTGTCCCTTTTGTGGAGAATGGCTTCCCATCTCCTCTTACTCATCATTCAGGGTTCAGCTCCAGCCCCACCCCATTATTCCCAGACCTACTGACACAGGTCTCTGGAAGGATTCTTCTTTCTTTTGCATTTTATGTCATCTGAGTGCTCGAGGGTGTCATCTTACCATTTGTTCCATACTTATTTCTCCATTCAGATTGCAAGGTCTCTGAAGGAAAGGATTAAATGTCTTCAGCTCTTCTCAGGGAGTGGGGATGGGGATCCCATAAGGTGCACAGCCAGGTCTGGGTACTGAGGGGGCCAAGGAAGGTGAGGTGTAGCAGCTATTTCACCACCTGGACCACCTCACTCTCCTTGGTCTTGTCTAGACTCAAAGTGAAAAGAAAAATGATAAGTGGGTGCTAGTCTAGGAAATTAAATAGTGACTTGCACAGGTTGGGGGGCAAACATTTTCAGTTTTAAAATACACAAAGGAATAGATTTGATGTTCTTATTTCCCCCCCACCCCAGGGTAGAAGAGCAGAGGATGGCTCTGTCATCGATTATGAACTGATCGACCAAGATGCCCGGGTAAATACAAAACTCTGTGGTTTGAATTCCTATTTTCTTATAAATCTCTGGAGAATCTGTATAGTCATCTGTTTTCTGTGTTGCAAATGGTCTCCAAACTTAGTGATGAAAAACAACAACAGTTATTATCTCTCAGTTTCTGTGGGTCGGGAATTAGGGAGTGGCTCGGCCACATGATTCAGGCTCAGGGTCTCTTGTGAAGTTGCAGATGAAATGTTGGCCAGGGCCATGGTCACCTGAGGGCTTAACTGGCTCAGGGGGATCTCTTTCCCAAATGACTAGCCCATGTGACTATTGGCAAGAGGCCTTAGCATCTCTCCCCCTGGGCCTCTCCTGAGGGTAGCTTGAGTGGCTTCACAACATGCAGCTGGCTTTCTCCAGAATGAGTGATCAAGAGTGAGAGCAAGGAGGAAGCCCCAGTACCTTTCGTAACCCAGTGTCAGGAGTCACAAACTGCCCCTTCTGTCGTACTTTATTCATTAGAAGTGAGTTCCTGAGGGGCTAGGGTTGCGGCTCAGTGCTTTTAAGATAGCATGGGTGAGGCACTGAGATTGATTCTCAGCACCACATTAACAATAAAAAATCAATCAATAAATAAAATAAAGGTATTTACCTTTATTTTATTGCCTTTTTTATTACAATACCTTTTATTTATACAACTAAAAGTATTTTTTTTTAAAAAGTGAGTTCCTGAGTCTAGCTTACAGTCACTAGCTAGAGAATTTACTTCCACCTGTGGAAGGGAGGAATTTGAAAGAATTTGTGGTCATGTTTTAAACCCACAGCAGTCTGAGAGTATGTTTCTTCTTTGCTTTCTGGGAACAGTATTTATTAGGAGGTATTTCCTTTAATGCTGGTGTTAATTACCAGATTGGTGGTTGATTCACTCACCCTCATTCAGGCTTCGCTTGTCTAGAAGCATCAGATTTTGTGGGGTGGGATTTGGCCATGCACACCAACAGAGTGTGTGGGGAAGCAGAGAGAGGCGAAAGCAAGACCCGGGATGGGGAGGCTTTCTGCTGTGCTGTGATCAGGAGCAGAGAAGAACAGCAGTCCTGTCTTCCTTTTCTGGCTGAAAAGAACTTGGCCATAATCTCTGAGAACTAAAAGTGAAGCCATGTATGTTCCTCTAAACTATTTGCTTTATCCAGAAGGTCAACTGTTATCTCAAAGTGTGCCATGAAAGTTGCAGAAAAAATTTTAATTTAAATTTTATTTTAGTTTTACAATTTAAAACATTCTGGGCAGCATGTTTAGCAAGAGTTAGAGAAGAGTTTTAAATCAATAATAGAAACTGGGTTTCGTAGATGATGGGAGAATCAATGAATGAATATCTCTCCTTGTAGAAGCCTTTCTTCCTCACTTTCTGGTCATTCTTAGCTTTACTTACAACCCTTAAATTTTCCCCAAAATTGAAAAATCAGATTGGACTGACTCCTTTTCTGCTCCATCACTTCCTGAGGTTCTGAGAAGCTTGGATGGGGCTGCCTTCTTTGTACGAGTCTAATGTCTCAGTCCCTCTTTATATAAAAAGCTCTCAGCCTTTCCCTTCGTGTTCTTGGAAGGAGATGTGCACAGCACTGACCTTGTCACGAGCTCGAGTCTTATTTTGTATCTGTCTGTGCCTAATGAAGATGGCTTGTGATTAAGACCTAAATGGTACATTTTTGGCCAAGTGTGCAGGGCAGTCACCCTTTCTCATTTGGCACTGAATTAACATGACATTTCTTTTGACCTTTTTTGGGATCATGTAGTTAACTTTTCCTTGTTGGCTATGCTCGTAGGATCTCTATGATGCTGGAGTGAAGAGGAAAGGAACCGATGTTCCCAAGTGGATCAGCATCATGACTGAGCGGAGTGTGTGCCACCTCCAGAAAGGTGGGTGCTGTGCCGAGGAGGTCTTGACACCTTGGGGCTCTGGGTTGGGCTGGGTGGTATCCATGCTGGGGCTCAGGTCTGCAAGAATAAGGCTCACTCGCTACTTGGCACTCCCATAGGCTCTCCAGTTTTCTTTCACCAAGTCCATTTGCCTTTCTGTCATTCTGGAGTCTTCTCTCTTCCAAATGGTTTCCATGTTTGGCACTTGGTTTGCTTCCCTTTTTTGTTTGAGGACCATTTTATCTTGACATATTTGTTGAAATAGAGTGCTTGGCTGGATGCTTTGTAATGCTTCTCAAGGCTTCCAGATGGAAAGGGTTCCACTCAGGGAAGATGGACCTGGTACAATCTGTGACCTGGGAAGTGCCATATGGGACAGGTGCATGACCTGCTGCTCTACAGTAGACTGGTGCAAGGTTGGCTCTGGTCCATGAGGGCAACCTCTAGCTGCCCAAGACACCACCTGTGATCATCACATTCTTTTTTATCATGGTGCATAGCTATGTGGGTGACGTTGTAGCCTTGACGAGTGACTCTGACAGGATGACAATTTGCTGCTTTTCCTTAGTATTTGATAGGTATAAGAGCTACAGCCCTTATGACATGTTGGAGAGCATCAAGAAGGAGGTCAAAGGAGACCTGGAAAATGCTTTCCTGAACCTGGGTAAGCAAGTTTAGCCCACCCATCCCTAGTGGACATCAGCTTTCAGTGGACAGTATGGAATTGGGGGGAATGAACGGCCATCCTCTTAAGTGAATTTAGAAATTCATTAAAAAAAAAAGAAATTCATGAATTTCTATACATGATTTGAATAGTTTTGAAATCTTAATTCTATTCATAGAAGGATACAAAACTGAAGAAGGGCTTAAATTGGTAGAACAGAGAGTTGCCAGGGGGACTCGGGCAAGAGAAGAGGGGGTTGTGGTGGAGAAACTCACATGTGTGCTTGGGTTTCTGCAGCACTCAGGGTGCCCTGGTTGAAAACCAGAGTGGAACTTAGTATATCAGAGGATTCCAGTGTCCCTTAACCTTTTGCATCCTGCAGCCCCTGCCTGCTGCCTCAGGTCATTTCTGGTGGGTTCCCCGGGTCAGGTCATCATTTCCTCCTGGCGCAGGTGAGATGAGCTCTGCACCTCTGACACCTGTCTTCTCTCCACAGTTCAGTGCATTCAGAACAAGCCCCTGTACTTTGCTGATCGGCTGTACGACTCCATGAAGGTAAGGGCAACTGGCCAGCAAGCCCATGTTCCCACACTAGACTCTCATTTTGTGCCCTAAACTGTCTCCTTGACTGGTGGATGGATGGAGGGAGGGATCCCAGTGTCTGGATCTAATCAGCTGTGGTTACATTTGACAGGTGAGAAAAGCACAAATCCATGTTCTTGGAACTGCCTGAACATGTGATTGGGTTCAGGGAGAAAATAAGTGCCCCTGGAGGGAGGAAGTGCTAGGTGGTGGTGCTCTGATTCCTGCCAGTGTGGTTCAGTGATTTTCTTCTGTTACCTCCAGAGGAAAGACAGGCGAGGATGGGAGTAGTAGTGAGCACCCCCTATGCCATAGCCTTTGTGCCCCTTACTTCCCCTTAAATCCCGACCACAAACCCTGCAAGGCTTATGTTTTTTAAAGATGAGGGTACTGGAGCCCACAGAACCTCAGTCTGCTTGAAGTTACGCAGCAGATCTGCACCTCTAACTCCAAAGCCAGCCCTGAAACTCTCCCTCAGCTAACCATCTCTTCCCACAAACCCAACACATTTTTCATGCCTGGGACATGCCGTGTAGCCATGCCTCCAGGCCTTTGCTGCTTCTTCCTGGAGCACCTTGTCCATGCTGCTTCTCTGCCATTTCTACTTGAGTACCAGGTCAGATGTGACCCCTTCCTTGATGCTCTTAGCCTGAGGCTCTGGAAGTACACTTAGGTCCGTATTGCTTGTACCATTCACACCGACACACAACCATAAAAAGATGTGTTGTCAAGTCCTCTCTAAGCCCCCAAGAGCAACCTTTTGTTAGGTACATAAAGGTGCAGGCTTCTTGAGCTGAGCTTTGCAAGAATAGGTGCTCCATAGACATTTATTTATTAAATGGACAGTGTAAGTTTTGTGGTGATTAAATCTTGGTGTTTGGAATTCCAAGATGGTCATTTTTCTGGAGGGAAGAGTTTCATGATTGTGTTTTTAGTCTTATAGGGCAACCTCAAGAAGCAGGAGCATGCCAGAAAACATATTAGGTATTTTTAATTGATAACATTGTTGGGGGATTTAACTTGGAATATCAACTTCACTTTCAGGGCAAAGGGACTCGTGATAAGGTCCTGATTAGAATCATGGTATCCCGCAGTGAAGTGGACATGTTGAAAATTAGGTCTGAATTCAAGAGGAAGTATGGCAAGTCCCTGTACTACTACATCCAGGTAAGGCCCATGGTGTTAGGTTGGCCCTGCCTGGTCATCAAGAGGGTCTGTGATCCCTAGGCAGCTAGCCACCCAGAACAGTGGAAGAATATGATTTTTCTTTTTTTCTAAGTCCCTGGGGAGATGTTTGTCTCCAAATATCAGGAATTCACTTTGTACCCTTTATGATTTGTCCTGGATTCTGTAGAAACAGGCCAGTATTTTATGTTTCCCATATGTTACTCTACAACGATAATTGGTGTTCATGAGGATGATCCTACAAGGGTTGGTGACATCCTAAAGAAACTTCGATGACCAATTAAATTTTATATTTTGTTGTATTTCTATTTCTTGAAAAATTCTCAGAAAACCTGGACAGCATTTAGTCACTCGGCACTTCCATCTCTTTAATCAGTTTAGTCTGTGTCCATCCTGGAGTGATGGAACATTGGCATAAAGAAGTGATCTCATTCACATGGTGCCATGGTGCCTCATCGAGATAAGCTTTGCCATTCCCCTTTCTAAAAGATTCTGAAATTTCCAAAGGCGTGTGTGTGATCACTAAGGATATATTTTGAGGTGGGTTTGGTTGACCCAGGCTTCTTAGGGCATATGTTTAAAGTTGAGGGACCAGTTAGACTCTTAGTAATTGTTTCATCACCTCACCAGCACACTTCCTTGTGACTTAAGAGTCCATGACACAGCAGAGGGGTGGAATGGTCCCCGGTCCTCTGTGGGAGGGTCAGGGCACAGGAGGCACAGGGGGACTATTTGCAGGACTTCACTGCAGGAGGAGCAACTAGCTCTTCTCTCTGCCCTAGGGCTTAGAAGTCTCCCACGTACCTTTTCCAGCCACGCTCCCAGAGGGCCTGACAGAGCTGTGACCCTCTAGTGTCTCATGCAGGAAGGACCTGCAGAAACCTCCCTGTGTCTTGGGAGAGGCTCTGCTGCGCTCCAGGGCTGCTTGCAGGTTACTGGGGACTTGGGTCTTTTTCCTGATACAGTATTTCTCTTTTCTCCATGGCCACTTGTAGCAAGACACCAAGGGCGACTACCAGAAGGCACTGCTGTACCTGTGTGGTGGAGATGACTGAAGCGCAGCAGGGTGGGAACGCCCAGAAACGGCGCCCCCTGTGCTCCCACCTAACGTTTTAGAGGATCAGCTTGCGACTAACAGACCCCTGTCTCCTCGTGTGAAGATAATGGTAGCCTTGGCCCCCACCTTCCTTTAGTTGCCTAAGCATTGCCTGGCTTTCCCATCCATTCTCTCCTTTAAGCCAAAGAAAAGAACATTCCAAGGATTTGGAAGTGAAGTCTATGATGTGAAACACTTTGCCTCTTGTGTATTATGTCGTGAATAAACCGAGTTTTTACTTTAGAAACAAATACTTTGTTGGCTTTGCTTTCCATTTAATGGTTTAAAAATCAAACCTGCTTAGGATTATATTGTTCAGTGGGTAAGCCTGTCCCTAAAGGAAGAAGGTTCTAGAACTGAGCCATCTGATTCAGTAGACGTGATCCAGAGGTGACTCTTTAAGTCTAAGTGAATTTAAATCATACAAAGTTAAAAATTCAGTTCTTCCTTTATGCTATCCTCATTTCAAATTCTTCGTATCCACCTATGGTGAACAGCTAGTATATTGGATATCACTTGGGGAGAGCATTTCTATTATAATAGAATGTTCTGTAGGCAGCACTACCTGCTCAGGGGATGGGAGGACCTGTGGAGGGAATACCCCCGAGTGACTCCTCACCTGCCCATCTTTCTAAAGGTAAATTAGGTGAAAAGTATTTTGTGGTCTCAAACTTGGGAATGGGTGGGGAGGTGGATTCTGTTTAGCAAAATATTGTTAATATCAGCCGGGCACCATGGTGCCGCCTATAATCCCAGCAGCTTGGGAGGCTGAGGCAGGAGAATTGAGAATTCAAAGCCAGCCTCAGCAAAAGCGAGGCACCAAGCAACTCAGTGAGACTGTGTCTCTAAATAAAATACAAAATAGGGCTGGGGATGTGGCTCAATGGTTGAATGTCCCTGAGTTCAATCCCCAGTAGCCACCCCCAATATTGTTACTATCTCTACACATCTAAATAAGTAGCATCCTGCCCCCCACTTCAAGAACTCGGTGCCAGTGAGCTGGGCAGCAGCATTCCTGTAAAGGGCTAACGAGTGGATCGAGAGCACAGAGAGGAAGCTAATGTCTTTGAGTGGGTGGGCTGGGAAAGATGAAGTGAGAAGGAAGCATTTCAGCTGTGCCCTAAAATCTCAGATGAAGTTTTAGAGCTGGGAGGAAGCTCTCCATGTGGGCTCTTAAGGTTCAGATAATGGATAGTTATCATTTGTGTGACACCTGCCAAAAGGTACAGCAACCACCTAGAGGGAAGACCATGGTTACTTCTCACTGTTCTCCCTTCCCAGCCAGTTGTCTGTGTCAGTGATTCTGGTGTGTTCTTGTACAAATAGACTCTGCATACTAAAGGTGTGTGTGTGTTTATATGTCTACCTGTGCTCATAAATGTGAAGGTGCTGTTTATAAGCTGCTGTCCCAGGTCCCCAAAGACTTCTTACCTGAGTACTTTCCCGAGCAGAGTAAGGCTGACAGAAGTGGTAACACCTCCCAAACCCTTCTACGTCAGAGGGTGCTGTATCAACTGCTAAATCTTGGCACCTAAGTGAGGTAGAGCAGACTCAGTAGTTTGCAGGGACCGGGCAGGTAATGGAAATAAACGTGTGAAATGGGCTGGCTGACTGGGAGTGGGGAGTCTAGAGAAGTGGAGGGTGCCTATCCCACTTAAGTCATCCAAATTCATTGTCAACAGCAGCAGCAGCAGCAGCAGCAGCAGCAGCACTGGGGACCAAAACAAATACATCTATGAGCTGATAGGTTGGTTATTGTGATCCCTTTGTCAAACTGGATGGAAATTTGGCTGGAGTGTATCTCTTTAAGATTTTACTGAGATTTTCTTCTAAAACCAGGTTATGCAAACATAGGGTGTTTTATCAAATGTGATCTCCAGTGCCCATTAGAATTGATGCCCCAAATCCCAAGAGGTACTCTTCCTTGTGCTTGAGGCAGAGTTCAAGGAACTGCATAGGAAGAGGACCTTTCTGTTTAACCCTAAATGATCATGTAGAACTCAGAATGGATAGGGCTGGGAGAGGCTGTTAGGAGCAATGATGCAGATTAGGAAGCAAGTAGGCATTCTTTCACCCAAACAACAAGTTTCAGGATGCAAAGAAAATAGTCGAAAGAAGAGACAAGATGGTGTGGGTAGGGGTTGCTGGGGAGGCTGATCTGGCTGGCCCAGACCCTCCAGCAGGTGTGAGGGAAAATCCAAAAGGCAGGCTGGCACAGGGAAGGCTCCTGGAGACCTGCTCCAGACATGCCTGCTGTCTCTCCTCTGTGTGGAGCCATGGATGTCTTGTGTTTTCCAAAAGTGTTAGTGAGGGCACATGGAAATTTGGTCTCATTTTCTTCTGGATTCCAGCCTGTCCTCTGTCAAGTTCTCCAAACCATTTCTTGAAGTAAAGACAACCATCTGGAGATTTGAATATTCTCCCAAACAATTTTACTTTGCAAAGAGCAGGGAAAGGGCACCAGGCAAGCTTTCACATTTTGGGAGCTGATAATAATAAAAGTTTGATTTTATTCTTTGAGGAATAAAAGGCAGTGGATGTGTTGCATAGCCAAGCAAATTTATTATACTATGACACTGTGAACAGGAAAATGTCATTTCCCCCCTGACCCGGGTAGGAGCTGAGCAGGGCTGTCGTGTTGCGCAATTTGATACATCCTTCACTCCGTAGTCTATGTGTACATTCTCTCCCCTGAGGCTGTAAAGTGTACAACCTGAGCAACCATATATGGTCCTTTGTTGGGACCCCCAACCACCCAGCATGCATCAAACAGTTTGTTAGGTATTTTTCCAGAGTTGGCTTTCAAATTAAAAAGTAAGAAGACAAATCTTACTTGGAAACTCAGATGAACAACTCAAGGTCCCCACCCATTTTACCAGGCTATGGGCAAATGACTATGTATATGAATCTTCCCCTGTAGGTGAAGTTCCCTTGGTGTAAATTATTAGTAAAGATAGATAAGGCAGGGAAAACCAGGCTCACAAAGTAGCTACATTTAGCAAGAAAAATGATTTGAGGACAGAAATCTTTTAAATCAATTTTTAGTCTCTAAATGACTCCAATCTCCAGGCTTCTCCCTGCGTTTTGACAAATGGCTTTGGCTTCTTATCCACATCAGTTTATTTGACCTCCTTTTTCCATCAACTACCAAAATGAAAACTCCACTGCAAGAGAGAGAGAGAGGGAGCAATTCTGAACGTCCCTTAGCAATGAGGCAGAACATGCTATAGCCATCAAGTTCTAGTTGTTCATTCTATTTATTGAAAAAAGCCTGTAGCCTGATTTCTTTTATGCGAGTACATTTGAGCAAGCAAAGTTTATAGAGATGACTTATCTCATTACATTAGAAGAGTGATTTGCTATCTCAGCATCTATAAGCAATTTTAACAGACATTTCTGGATGAAGAAAAGCTTTTGTAAATATATGCGAAAGACACGATTTCATCAAGCATTAAATTGGAGGTGCCCTGGAAAAATATTACATTTGTGCATTCAATTAGCTTGATTGTGGCTGAATTTTGTCCACTGAAGGCAGCATTTCTGCAGAAAAACAGAAACATTCCCTATGTCAGCAGGTTTCCTGAAACAGAAAAGCACACTTTCTCCACTGCACAACCTCTTTTGCATTTGTGCTGTTCCTAGCTCGGTGCTCCTAATCAGGCCACTCAGTCCAGTTCATGATGGAGAGTGAGGAGAGAGAGCACCAGAAATCTCTTTTTTTAGCCTTGTAGAAATGGCAACCCAACGATCCCAGTTTACACAGCCTGCTTCCAGTCTGAAAGCTAGACAAGCTCTGGGCAAAACTGGTTTGTGGTCAAGAATGGACCTAAGTCCTCCAAACTTGCCTCCTGGTATCTTCAGGGCCTCTCTCTTCTTTAGGGTTCTGTAGGATGCTGTTTAAAATTGAGCGCAGCCGCTGGCCCATATCCCTTTCCCAGAGGTAAGTGTACAGGATCCACCTTAACTTCCATCCTCGAATAAAAGCTTTGTTGTTCAGTTACTGGGAAGAGAGGAGTTAGTAAGTAGACTGGTGGGGTGCAAGAGGAGCTGGACCCCTAAAAACACAGTGAAAAGATGAGCCAGGTACAGTTGTACACCACTTGATGACAGATGTACATTCCAAGAACTGCATTGCCTGGTGAGTTTGTATTGTATCAACATCATAGAGCACACTTACACAAACTAAGGTGGCTATGATATCACTACGTAATATAATCTATGGGACCATCCTATACGTGGCCCATCACTGAACAAACTATTGTTATAGGGTATGTGACTGTTCAGGATGATCAAATTGGAATGTTTCTAGCTATAATTCACTGTAGCCCAAGGATATTATATATTTGCTTTCAGGTAAATTTCTAAAATCAAATTGTCAATTTCAAGAGATAATAAGATTCTGGAACAGAATAAACAAATGTTTGAAACAAGTTTTATGTCACTGTATCAGTCAGGTTGCCAGATTTCAATTTTTACCATAGATTCTTGAGCTTTAGAGAATCATTTTGTCTCAAAGGGCAAAATTTGTCCTAATAGGTATGAATTCATACATGACTAGGAAGATTTGGGTGGGAAATATTAAGTGCTATTTTACTTTTTGGTATGGGGGACTGAACCCAAGGGAACTTAACCCCAGCCCTTTAAGGTTTTTGGTTTGGTTTGGTTTTTTTTTTTTTTTTTTTTTTTTTGAGACAAGGTTTTGCTGAGTTGCTGAGACTGGTCTTGAACTTGAGATCCTCCTGCCTCAGGCTCCCAAGTTGCTGGAATTATAGGCATGTGCCACCATACTGAGATCAGGAAGATTATTTATTTTTTCTTTTCCTTTTTTTGTTTTTTCAGTAAAAGGGATTGAACACAGGGGTACTTAACCACTGACCCACATCTCCTGTCCTTTATTTATGTATTATTTATGTTGAGACAGAATCTCACCAAGCTGTGTAGGGCCTTGCCATTGCTAAGACTGGCTTTGAACTGCAATACTCCTGCCTCAGCCTACTCAGCTGCTGGAATTAGAGGTGTGCACCACCATGAACAGCTTAGGAAGATTTTTGAAGTCTGGAGTTAATGCAGGTAATGTCTTGTCTTAGTTGTTCACTTATTCATTTGTTGACTTATTCATCAACTCAGTAGGCATGCCTGCTGTGTGCTGGTCACTGAACTGAACACAGGAGGTGAGGGGGATAAGAACAAGGCAGCACTGACCATGTGCAGCAAGAAGGGCGGCAATGTAAACCACAGTACTTGGGGGTGCAGAGTGACTGATCCTCATCTAGGAGACACCTGCAAGGTTTCTGGGGAAGGCAATTCTTAAAGCAGGATATTTTTCGATATCTTTTTAATTAAGAGGAATACATAATCATTGAGGAAAGTTGGAAAATATAGAGAAATATGAAGGAAAATACTTAACATCATTGGGAGCCCCAACTGGAACAGATTACCGATCATGTATTTGGCAGGATGACCTGTTTGAGAAGCAGCCCTGTTTCCTTGACAGTGAGCTCATCAGGAAAAAATCAGAGGCAGTTTTCCCTCCTCTCCTTTCCCAAGAGGGTGGCTTGGACTGTAGCCAGTGAAAGTTAGTCTTCCCTGGCCCCATGGAGGAGCCAAGGTGATTTTTGGTTTGTCAAAGTCTAGGTCAAGAGGAGGTAGCGCTGGACTGTCTCAAAGGGAGAAGGCTCTGGGGTGAAAGGGAGAAGCAGGTAGCCTATTCCTGGTGCAGCTGAATTTCCAGAGACTAAGAGGGGAGCTGTCCAGGTGATGGGGAATAAAGCCTGACCCCATGATGTACCTGAGTGTCTTGACCTCCAATAGGGAAACTGGGTGTTTTTAGGGAACCAAATAACACATTAATGTTGAGCCCCTCTGGAAAAGCCTTAGTGACTGGGTGCGGAGAGCAGATGAAGGGGCCCTGCCCTGGGTTCAAACCTACTTTCCAATCTCAATCTGATTCCACATCACTTCTTTCTCTGACGACCAGAACAGCCCACATTCCATGACAGAGAGTTCTTTGTGTGTGTACGTTCTGATTTTTCTTTTTGACATTTTATGATCCATAACATTTATTCCAGATATAGTCACTATTCCAGATATCTCAGGGCCTCAAAATTTAGATCTAGCCCTGTACTTTGAAGAGCTTAAGTTAACTGAAGGTTGCGCATAAGGAGGAAACAAGTTTTTACAAGAGTCATAAAGCAAGGGAAAGAAAATGAAGAACATTCTGGATATTGTACTCCAAGTTGCTGGGAAAACAAAGAAGTCACAGAAAATGATTTCTGAGCATAGTAAAAACAAATGAAAAGATAGAATAAAGACTTGCCAGCTTTTCAGGGGGGCAGTTGCCAGTTCTGTTTCACCAGCAGGTTTCCATGTAGCTATCATCTGGCTTCTAATAGTAACACATACAGGTAAAATAAAGAAGGTTATCCTTGTTCCTGGCCTCTGAATTGTTTGTTTCTCCCACTGGTTGAGGCATTGCTATTGTTTGGATTTGAGTTCATGTGTTGGGGAGGCTTGTCTTGATTGAGAGATGGTGGAGCCCATGGGAGGTTTCAAGTCTGGACTAGATTCTTGAGAGATCACATTGCGATCTCTCTCCCATGCACTCTTGCCATCACTATACCATCCACCATGAGGTGATGCAGCCAAGGGGAACCTCACCAGGACCAGTGCTATACTATTTGAACTTTTAGTCTCCAATATTTGTGATCTAAATAAACCTCTTTTGTTTATAAGTACCCACCTCAGGTGTTTAGTGATGAAAAATGGACTAATACAACCTTCAAATCCATACATAGGAATTCCAGCCTGGCCGGTCTTGAGTTGGAGATCTACCTTGGGCTAGGATGGGACATGTAAGCAACTGTGCATCCTGCTGCTTCTGGCACTCTGTGGCTTCCTTACCACTCTGGGAAGGGGAGAGCTGTGTCTGGGGCTTGCATTTTGTTCCCAGCACTGTGCCCCACTCATATCACCTTGGCCCTTGTGGGGGCTTAGCTTGAGATAACTTGCCTTCTGTCCTGGTCAATGACCTCATCTCCCAGCTACCCTGAAGCCCTTTTCCATTACCATCCTCTCTCCATGTCCTGGAGCTCTGTCTGCAAATTCCTGAAATACTCTGCTTAATTCATCTTGAATGAGGAACTTTTGAGATATTATACAGTGATATTCCAGTTTAGCTTCTAGAAGTTTCTGAGGGTACCCCTCAGAGATGAACTACATTAATTCCACTACATTAATCATTCCACTTTCTTACCAAATAAAAAAAACACAAGGTTGAAGGTGCCCTTTGGTTAGGCTGCTGAGCTGCATGAGTCTGGATCCAGCTCTGGGACTGTAAGTCCCTGGTTAAAGGACCATAGGACAGTCAGGTGACTATCTCTGGATTGGATTTGCCCCCAATAGAGGCCTGTCTTCCTTGAACTAATGGTGAGTTTGGGAATTTTCTGTACCTGAATCCTTCCTCTAGAGTCTCCCCAGTATATGCAGCCTAAGGGTCTACTTCCCTGGGAATAATAGTATCTACCTTCTAGGGTTGTTGTGGGGATTAAATGAGCAATACAGGTAATGTCCCTGACACAGTTCTTGGTAGACAGAAAGCACTTAATAAATCCAATAAATTAGCATATAGTCCTATAATTAGATAGATATTATACAAATAAGTAATATATGATCTTATTAGAGAATTGGATCTCTTGGGTCTAGGGGAGATTCTTCCTGCCATGTGGCATTTGCCCTTGGAAGTGTCCACAGGGCATTGGAAAATCATGTCAGGGTTCCCAGGAGGCTTGTCCTCCTTCTCTGGCCTATTTCCTCTGGGGATTTGGCCTCCTTGGTTCTCTTGGATGTGCCACCTGCCTCCTTGTCTGTCAATGAATCACCAGGCCCAATTTGAAAGCCATCAGGGAGACATGCAGAATATTTGGATCTTAGGTAGCATGTGTGTGTCCTTGAGCTTCCTATATAGCAACATCGTTTGTCTTTTTGGCAGGAAGGTTTTTTTTTTTTTTTTTTTTTTTTTTTAAGTTTCCAACAACTTTAGACCTTATCAAGTTGATAAATATATGCAGACTGATGATGGATAGGAAATAATGTTCCATAATGGCAAATCCTTCCTGTTCTTGAAAATTGTTTAATTTCATTACCTCACACAGTCCTGCTCCTTGAGGGAAAGGATTTAAGGGTTCACTTCTTGGAACCATGTGGCTATGACTTTGCCATTAAATGAGGGTAGTAAAAACTGTAGGAAATATTGAGTCAACTAGACGCAAGGGAGTTTTGGTCCAATAAGTCAGGACACACTGGAAAGGTTAGGATCCCAGTATGGCTCCTATTGCATATGGACCTCTTAGCCAGCACCATTAGTCGACTTCCAGGTGCTGCTTCTCACTCTTATTCTTTGGGTATGACTCTTCTGTGGACATCCCAGAATAATGATCCATTTTACATTTATTCTATAAATCAGGAGCAATTTTGATAATGAAAAATTTATAATCATACATGCTTCCAAAACATGTGTGTACAATATTTTAAGGAAGCATCCATACAGTAATGGACTTTTCTCACTCCTCACACTGGTCCTCCCCTCCTTTCCTGGAATCTGGCCTTGCTGAGGTCGGGAAGTGGGACAAAGCTTTTTACCATGAGACTCAGGGTACAGGTGGGCACAGACCCCCTTAATACACAAGGAGTTTGCTGGTGGGAGTTGTCCTTCTCAGGGCCTTGGGTTTGATTGTCTTTCTTCTCCATTTTCTCCTCTGCTCCCAGAACTTGAACCCAGAACAAAGATGGAGCAGAGATTGCTTGCTCCATCTGTGTTAGAGGAGAGGTGGGCAAGCCATTAGGAAAAATAAGGAGGAAGGAGGAAGGGAGCAGAAGAAACGGTGGGGTGAAGGAAGGAGGATGGCAAGGGTGCAGAGAATGGGGGGAGTTCACCCTCTCCAGGGATGGCCCAGGATGTACACAGAGCCAAGTCCAAAGACCCCTCTATGGGATGCATTGCATGAGTGGAGCCCAGGGCCAGATGGAGAGGATTAGAGAAGAAACTCCCAAATTCTTCTTACCAGAATGACTTCCTATAGGTAGGAATGTATTTCTTGGACCAAAAGCAAATGATAGTTTTGATATTTTTCTGGAGCTGATTTTTGGAGTTAAGGATAAGAATTTAGCACTCTCTCTTCTACCATAAAAGATTCAGTAGGGGTTTTACACAGTCTGGTTTTTTTTTTCTATTTAAATCTATTTATTCCCCACACATTTGTTTTGTCATCCTGACCACACTATGACACTATGCTAGACATAGATTATGACTATGAATTACGCTAGACATGGATTATGACAGTGAATTCCTATGGCAAGCTGGTCAAGGAAGTAGATAGCATGAGCCCCTTTGATGTGAGACCTGAGGCTCAGTGGGGTTAAGTGACTTTCCAAAGTCACACAGCTCATAAGATGTGGAACCCAAATCTCTTACTCCAACTCCTCTGCCAGAGTAGATACATTGGAATTGTTGCAAAAATGGAAGATAAATTTACCCATTAATTTTGTTTGCACAAGTAGGAAAAAGGCTATCAACATTTTTAAAACTAAACTTTTAATTTTAGAATAGTTCTAGATTTACAAAATTACTTTAAAGATAGTATAGAGTACAAATATTTCCCACTCCTAGTTTCTCCTATTATTAACATCTTATATGAACATGACATACTTGTAGCAGTTAACAAATCAATTTATCCATGACTGTTAACTAAAATCCATCATTATTCAGATTTCCTCAGGGTTTGCCTTATGTTCTTCTTCTGTCCTGGGGTCTTGTCTGAGATAGCATACTACATGTAGTTGTCATGGCCTCCTGGGGTTCCTCTTGGCAATGACAGTTTCTCAGGCTTTCCTTGTTTTTAATGACCTTGACATTTTAAGGATTACTGGTCAGATATTTTGATTTCCTCAGTTGGGATTTGTCTGACATTTTCTTCATGATTTGACTGGGATAATGTATTTTTAGAGGGAGACAACCCAGGTGAAATACCATTTTCACCATCTCACCTCCAAGGTCACCCTATCAACGTGACTTCCAGTGTTGAAGTTAATGCTGGTGGCCTGGCTGAGGTGGTGTGTGTCCAGTTTCTCAGCTTTCCCTTCCGCCCCTTTCCACGCTGTCTCCTTTGGACAGATGTCACTATGCACAGCCCACACGCACTGAGGGGAGTTGCTCTCTACTTCCCTGAGGGTGGAATATTCACACACATTATTTAGAATTTCAGAGGACTTATTTTTTCTTATTTATTTATTTAGTCATTTTATTGATGTCAATATGAACTCATGGATATTTATTTATTTTATGCTCTGGGTTATGATCCAACACTGCTCAAATTATTTCAGTTTTGGACATTGGAAGCTCTTTCCAACTGTTCCTGTGTCTCTTTGACACATCAACTCCAGATGATTTTTTGAACCCTTCTTTCTTTCTGGTACTACAAGATGCTCCAGGCTCATCTGGCATATTTCTTGCCTCAGTTCTTGAGTCTATTATTTCCCCAAGCAGCCCTGGTTCCTTTCATTGGAGAGTGGTGTCAGAAACAGATCTGGGCAGAAGGGGTGCTTCTTGCCACTGGGATGCCATTGCTTCCAGACACTCTCAGCTAAAAGAGCCAGGAAATTTATGTGTGCACTATGCTGTGTATGAACTATGTCTACAAATATTTCTGTAGAATCTGTATCTACATGGAGTGAAACAGTTCATGCTGATCTCTCCAATTCCAATCCATTAGTACATGAATCATTCCTAGCCTCCTTGCTTTGTCTCTCTGCACATTCCAGCTCCACTAGTGAGAAACCTTGTTCCTACCATCTGCCATCTATTTACTTAGTTGTTCACTTCCAGTGTGCATGTGCAGCACTATCAGAATTGTTTGCCTGGCCTTACGGGAAACTTTATCAACCAGAATAGAGTGCTGCACGCAATTCCCTTTTCTGGAGTGTTGCATATTCCAGTCATTTCCAAAGTCCCTTAGTTCAGCACCATTTTCCCTCACTGAGGTTGTTTCATATATTGGTAACACAAATAGTTTTTCTTCATCACATGTTGCATTCTATTCTGAGGTCCTCTGACTTCCTAAATATTTTTGTTTTAATTTATAGTATCATATGCAAGTTTCACCATCCCCCCATATCTGCAGTGCTTTACCTACTCAATTTTGCCCTTCTAGTTCCTGGAAACTGCTGATCTGTTTACCATCTTTACTTTTTCTAAAATGTCATATAATTGCAATATGTATACAGTATGTAGGTTTTTCAAACTGGTTTCTTTCATTTAGCGGTAGGCACTCAAGATTTGTCCGTGTTGTTTAGCAGCTTGATAGCTAATTTTAAAAAAACTGCTGGATAATGTTCCATTGTATGATGTACCAGTGCTATGGTTTGGATAAGTGCCCCACAAAGGCCCATGTGCTAAAGGCTTGATCCCTAGCCCTGTGGTGCTTTTGGGAGGTGGTGGAAACTTTAAGAGGTAGGGCCTAGTTGGAAGTCTTCTGGTCATATGAGCTTGTCCTTGAAGGGGATCCTGGGGTGCTGGCCTCTCTCTTTTCCTTCTTTTGCTTCCCAGCTGCCATAAGGCAGGCAGTTTGCTTTGCTATGAGCTTCTGTCATGATGTGCTGCCTCACCATAGGCCCTAAAGGGTGGACCCACCAATGGTGAACTGAGTTCTGGCTAAAACTGCACGAGAAGAAAGCCTTCCTCTTTCTAAATTGATTATCTCAGGAAAACAGATGAATACACACAGTTTTTCATCCACTTACCTATTAAAAGACATATTGTTTCTAGTTTGCAGATGATTATGAATAAAATTATTATAAACATTCTTGTGCAAAAAAAAAATTTTTTTGTTCAGGCTGCTCTCAAATGTACAATCCTTCGGCCTCAACCTCCCTAGTGTCTATTCTGATCTTTTCCATCTTTTAAATTAATTTTGTTGTTGTTTTTAATTGTTGAGTTTCAAGAGTTCTTTCATATTTTGGATTTAAGTCCTTTAGCAGGTATGTTCTACAAATATTTTCTTCCATCCTGTGGCTTATCTTTTCATTCTCTTAACACTGTTTAGCAAGGAGCAGATATTTTTAATTTTAGGGATATCCAACTTAATGATTTTTTTTCTTTTTTGGACTGTGCTATTGGTGTATATAAAAGGTCTTCACTAAACCTAAGGTCATGTAGATTTTTTTTGTTTTGTTTTCTTCATGAAGATTTATAGTTTTTCATTTTACATCTAGGCTTATGATTCATTCTGAATTGATTTTTTGTTTGAGGTATGAGGCCTTAGTCTAGCTTCCTCTTTTGGGGTATGACCATTGAATTATTCTAGCACTACTTGTTGAAAGTCAACATTAATTTTTTTTATTAGCAAAGTATTTCTGTCCAATTTGTAGAGTTTGAGTGCTGTGGAATCAAGTTTGAGAACTCCAACTCCAATGAGTGAGACTTTTTTGTTTTGTTTTGTTTTGTTTGATTCAATTTATTCAGTAGATTTTTAAGCACCAATGTAGCTGATTCAAGAATAAGAACAGTTTTTTTTAGTTTCTATAACATTGTAATTATTTTTAGTTGTCAAATAATAAGACATAATATTCCCACAAATCTGGTATAGACTTTTATATATTGCTGAAGACAGTCCTTGATTTTAAAACATGGTGAATATCTATCAAAGTCTTTTAATAGAGGGGGGAAACATCTAAATTGAAAATATAAGTTTGTGTTTCAAAATCCAAAACATAACTTATGTAATTATGCCTATTTTTAGTGAACTAGGTGAGTGAGACTTTTTGATAAATCTCCAAGTACTATTCTCTTTTTAGCCATTTCTCACTGAATCAGCTGTTGTCTTCTGCCTACTAAGGAGAAGTGAGCAAAAATGTCACTTCAGTGGTACAGGAGACCAGCTGCTGTGGTAGGCAGGGGACATAGTAAAGCCCTTCAGGTGGGCAATTTGTGTAGGCAGAGGCTAAAGTTGGAGAGCCTCTGCTTCAGCCCTAATGATAAAAAACTCTGAATGTGGCAGTTTGATTGACATACTTTTGAATCTAGATTTGCCTTCTAGGAAAAACATAGACTCTAGTCACACACACACACACACACACACACACACACACACACACACACACTGCCTTTCTTCCAAGGAAAGAGTACCATCAAGTTCCCTCAACAGAACTTTGGGGTAGCTGGGCAGGACCCTTCCTTTATCACACAGCTTGTCCTTGGGGAGGCAGGGGTGGGTTTTTATAACTGTGATACCAGTTACATTACACACGATGGTATATTAAGTCATCTACATATTTCATGATTCCTTTAATTCTGAGACAACATCACTTTTAAAAATGATTTTAAAAAAAGGAAGAGTGCCATCTTGTGGGGATATTGACAACTACCGTAGCTACGTCAGACCTGCTCAGAGGTCCATTAACCTGAGACCCCTGCTAGGTACATGCACACATTTGTATGTATCTTGTCAGCTGAAGACTTTGGGGGCAACTGATAAAGGGTTTTCCTATTTTTTTTTAACCTAAAATGAACAACTCTATGGGCTTTTATTTTCATAAATGACTAAAAGTTACTTACAATAACCATAAAATCAGTCATTGTAGGGTACTAAAACTGGCAGTTACAACTTAAAAATCACATTAACAGTTCCCCTACATACTCTAATTCCACTTGTATAAAAATTTTGGCTGGCAAGTCTACAATGCAAGAGCACATATGGGATGGGAATTCTAGAAATTTCCAGGGAGGATGCTAGTGTGATATTGAGGTTGGTTGTGGTTTTTGAATGTGACAGTCTTGTTTTAAAGAGTATGGCTATCATTTATTTATCATTATAAACAAAGAACTAGGACAGACTGATCAGCAGCAGGACAGAAGTTGTTGTGGCATTGTGTGGTGTTGTAGACGATGGGCCAGTGTGGGGAACTGGGTGCCAGAAAGCTCTTGGGCCACATGGAGCCAAGGTGGATGGATGAGCTAACTGCAGCTGAAACTCCCTCTTAACCCCAGGTTTGCCGATTTTTCTCATAAGGCCTTGGATAAACCCCTGCATATATAATTGCACCTTGGGTTTATTAAATCTGTAGAATGACAAGTTTGAAAGCTCTAATCTCCAGAGTCTCTTCAAAACCTAATATTCAATGTGTCAAAGAGAAGTCTTCATTGACCACTCCCTCTTAACCCAGACTTTTGAGACAGAGGCAGGAATTTCCACAAAAATTCTTATTTTTAGTGAATGTCCTAGGTAGTCTTCTGAGGTGTAAAATTTTGTGACTTCAGAAGACTACCTCATATTGTCTTCCACAGCAACAACTTACAGAAACACTTGAACATGATGACTCCCTCTGATATTTTTTCCTCACTTTTAATTCTTACACCCCTTTGGGAAAGGGTACCAGAGAAAAGTCATACTTCCTTCCACTCAGGGACTAAGGTTGTTGGGCCCCTTCTTCCCTGGGGACATATTTTCTCTTTGCAGATGGGTGCACACAACATCATAGCATTGGGTGACAGTATCCAGCCCACCTGCAACCACACATCAGGGCCATGCTGTTACTATCTGACAGTGGTGCTGGTGCTAACCAAAGAAACCACCCCACCCTGACCAGAAGAAGGACGTTCTGGGAGCTGTGTCACTCCACAAGGAAAACTTTCTCCTTCTGCCAATCATTAAGGAACATTGCCTTGCATGTGTGTGTAATTTTCGCATGTGTATTTTATGTATATTTAAGAACTGTCATATATTTTTGTTTGCTTGAGTGAATGCATTTTAAAGTGTTTTGGAGAAGAGGGAAGGATCCAAAAAGCCAATAAGAAACTAGGAATTTCAGCCCTGAATTGCAACTCCTCTGTCAAAATTGCGCCACTGTGCGTTAGTGAAATGTGCCTTCAAAAAATTGTGGAAAGGAAGTTGTGTTGGTGACATTTGATCACAAGAGGGCGCTCCAACAAAACACCTCACAGCTCAAAAATCTGTGTCTCCCTTCTCAAACATTTACATGCTGCAATTTCTGACTGGTTTTGTAATATAAAGCTTAACGTCACAAATATCGTCTCAAATTTTATGAAAATTTTTTAGAATGATTAGGAGCCCAGACAGTAAGTCCTGACACCAACTTAAACTACTTTGACTAGCTGGAAATACTTTATAATTCCTCTATTAGTTTCCCCCCAAATGGGTAAAGACTTTTAAAACCTTTTCCTACTTTACGACAGAACAAAACAACACAAACTCAAAGTGAATTAAGAATAATTCCATTGTCAAATTAGAGTGTTTATGAATTGCCTTCATAAGAATTCTAAGTCTAGAAATATGATTAAAAGCCCTATTCTCCAATCCAGACACGACTATTGGAGAAGATCCTATGTTACCTCTTCCCGGATATAGATAATTGAAAAAGAAATTGGGTGAAAAGCTGAAATAAATGAAAACACCGGAACCAAATTTCCCTAGCAGTCAGATAATACTTGCGGGTATAATTGGCGACAATGAAGGCTCTTCACATTTAAACGATTTTTACCGATAATAAAATAATTAGAATAATTTATGTGCATCTGTGCTATTATCAACATGGCTTTGCTTAAAGGAGATTCAGCTGGTTATTCACGGGTATTAAGAGGGTCTCCCCTCCCACCTTCTCCGATGACATGTTTCTTCCCAGGCAGCTCTTCTAAATTTTTAATAGAGAGGAAGAGCTTCCATTTAATTAGGTAGAGTGACTTGTTTATGTGCAGGTTATACATTTACGAGTTCTAATGAAGAACGGAAAATACCCATTGAGCAGCCTTTGAAGTTTTGCTTGTTTAGGGATAATTGTAAACCCAGCTCAATGGAAAGGCATCCCGGTCCCTCAAGTGATTTGAGAGCATAGAGTTAAATCCAGGTAAAATAATTGCACAAATCACATGTCGATCAATGTTCAAAGGATTTTTTTTTCCTTCCCAAATCAAAGGTCTTCCACCTTACTTTTGATTGGAATACAGAAATTGGGTTATAGGAAAAATGTTAAGTATGTAGCAAGTTTTTCTTTTCTTAAAAAAAAATCATTTATATAAAAAGCTTTCTCTTTTTTCCTTTCGATTTAAACTTCATAGATTCTGTGTAGCCTATTTTATTTGTGAATCAGGTAACCTACACATAGGACTGTCACAAAAGCATTTTCTCTATGTTCATAAATCCTTTCTGAAAATGAGAAATTAATTTTTTCTTAAACTCTGACCTAAGGTAAAAATTCCAAATATTTGCGTGCCTCAGATGTACGGCAGAAAGGCCACCTAAATTAATGAGGGTTCCTGAATGGGTGTACAGAAATGAATTACGAAGCTTAAGAAGTCGGAGAGATTTCTCGTGATTTCCAAAGCAATATTAATGATCATATGGAATGAGAAATCGAGCTTTGTGTTATTACTATAGGATTAGTTTTTAGTTCCCGAAAGCTGGTCTATTTATGGATATCGAAGATGGAATTAAAGTCTGAAAAGGTTAATTTTTAAAAAAACCTGTTCTGTTGAAGGTCTATTTCCTATCACCTTTTATAAGTTTCCCTTTGAATTGTAGTTGCAATCTGCATTTGGAGCGAGTCCAGGAAGCTTGAATAATAATGTAATCCCCGGCGGAGCCTCTCTTAGCGGAGGGAGTAGGATAAATGAAATGCTACATACAGATTCCTGACAATATATTCATCTTGATATTATCACAGCTGATGGATTGCAGAAAGGCTATTCCTAGGTCTTCCTTTTACCCTCCTTAGTGTACGTTTCATTTCAGTAAGGAAACAAAACCCCAGCATACAAAAGAAATAAAGCCATCCCTAATTGAAAAGTAATACTGTCAAAATATTCATTGAAAGGAAAATATTTGTTTTGCTGCAGGGAGAATGGAGAGGACAGAATGAGACCAAAGGCAGGAGCAGAAACCATCGCCCTTTGCTTAGCTCCTTGGCCACATTGAAGGCTCTCACACATTTTAGCAGGTGCCCATTCATTTTCTTTGCCTTCTGTGGGCTTGTCTAATTTATTTTCATAAGGAAACTCTGCTCTTCTTGTCTGGAGACAGCATTCCGGAGCTGAAATCTTGGATGATGTAGTTTTAAGATCAAACGAGACCTAATAAGGTGGGATTTGTTTTCTCATTGGTCCCACCGACAAGCTTCCAAGAGATGGCAAGAATGAGGGTACCTGCTCTTCAGGGGAAAGAGTCATGACTGGGGCTCCACCTTCAAAGTGGAGAGCAAGAGACTGCAGCAGCTCCTATGGAGCTCACAGGTGGCAGCATGGACGTGGGGCTGGGGAGTACCTGGCAGAATGAACACTGCAAGTGGTTCATTTTGTTTATTTCATTTTAGGATCCGGCTGGTTGGCTGATGTCCTTGATTAGAGTTGATCAGTGTGCCTCCTTCTTGCCTAATTTAAGAAACAAAGGCATCATTGGCACAAGAGAAAAAGCAAGGAGTGTGGTACTTTTGTAAAAAGTTTACTTAGGGGTCGAAACATATTGTGTTGTTTAAAAGACGCTAAAAGAAATGAAAGTGGAAAGAAGAGTTTTGTGAATAAATTACATTCTCTGCCAGCAAATGGAAAAAAGCAGGAGAAAAAAGTTGGGTGGGGCTGGGTGGGGAATACACTGTTACAAAAAACACATCGTTCTGGCCTAGTCTTTGAAAAATAAAGGACTGAACTAAATGACCATTCAAGGTCTTACTCGATCTCTTAATTGAGATAGGAAGGGTCGTAATTTGTTTCCTGTTAGGGTGGAAGATATGCATATAAGCTTCTGACGGGCCAGAATGCCAGCATTTTCCTACTATGGATAAGCGAGAAAACATGTCTATAGAAGCGACTTTATTTTAGACAATGACTCCAGTCAGCTCGGGCATTAAGGATGATGTCCTGCTTCTGTTCATCTTTTAGTGTCGCAGAAAAGCAAGAGGGAAATAGAACAGGAGGGAGTAGCCATGACAAGTGAGATACTACCGAGGACACTGCAACTCCCCATTCCCAGAGCAGGCTCCCCGAGGCTCTCTGTTAAGGCGTTTACAGATGCAGTATTTCTGTCAATCTCCTCCCCTTTCCATTCTTTGTTCCTTTAATGGGGGAATTAGCCTGAGGTTCTAGTTGAAGCTCTCCTTTTTGGAAGAGAAAAGGATGTACATCATTATAACCAGTCAGGCCCAGGCAAAGAATCTGTTGGAATGGAGTGTTCCCTTTGAGGGGTGCTTTTTCCAAGGGATGCAACCTTCATCCACTACTACAGTGGCAGCTCCTTGGTCGGCCTCATACTTTGTTTCTTTATTGTGCACCTGAGTGTGATCCTGCTGGATGAAGGGGAGAAGGTATTCAAAATTGTCCTAGTGAGAAAGAATTTAGGATGTGCCTACTTCTACTTGGGTAGGGAAGATCTTGCTTTGCTGTTGGAGATCGGAAGGGACTAAAAACCAGCTACTTTACAATGTTGATTTCACAGATGAGTAAACAGAGGCCCTGTGCAACTCAGTGAACTGCGCTAGAGGATGCAACAAGTTATGATAGAATACCTTGACTACCAAGGGCACTCTGGAGGAAGAAGCTGCTGGGGAAGTGAAGGCATCTCTCAGGAATTGAGAGGGACTTGAGATAAGAAAATGAAGATCCTTGTTCCTCAAAGTGGTGTTCTTGGATCAACAGCATTGACCTCACCCTGATCTTGTTGGAAATGCAGCACTTCAGTCTACCCCAGACCTACTGAATCAGGATCTGCATTTCAACAAGATCTTCTGGTGATTTCTGAGCATAGTAGAGTGTGAGAAGCCCTGAAGCCTCAAAGTTAAGCTAGAATTATGGGATAGCTTAAAACTGTCCATTTTCAGTAAGTGTCATTACTACTTCTAAAATAGATGCTCCTGAAAGCATTGTTTTCAGCTAAGGTGGGTACATCAAAATTCAAAATGGTAAATGCAAAGAGTGAAAAATGATACGAAGCAGCAGGGGTGAAGGTGAGTTGAAATAGTGACATTTAATGGTGCAACCATCCTGGAAGGTGATTTGGTAATAGGTATCAAGTCTGAAAATTGTGCAGATCCTTTGATCTAACCGTTCCAATTCTAGGAAGCTATTCTAGAGGACTAATTGGATTAGGTTGAAAGGACGTGTCAATAAAAATGTTATAATGTTAACAATAGTCAAAATAATCAAAGTGGCCTAATTCTGGTACCCATATTGGAGTACTATGTGGTCATTTATAATGATAAATTGAAGAAGCATTTAATACTCTAGAAAAGGTCACCAAACCACGTGTAGAATGATCTATTTTTTTAAACATTTTTTAGATGTCAATGGACCTTTATTTTATTTATATGTGGTGCTGAGAACCAAACCCAGTGCAACACAACCCCAGCCCTGATCTCCTATTTTGTTTAGAAATAGATACATATTTGAAAGTCCAGAGGCTGTGCAGGAAAAGTAGAGGTAGTACTTTTCTCTTTTGCTTATCTTCCTCTTATGGTTCTTTTACAATTGATACACTCACAAACTAATCAAATGAGCTAATACTATTACTGTAGAAGAATATTTTTTCTTTAAGTTCTGGATATTTTACTTTCCAGGCCAAATTCCCAAAGGAAAAACATTTTAACATTTTATGTATGACTTTATCATTATATGACCTATAATGCATTATAATTATCTATTAACTATCTTCTTCCTCTGAGACTGTAAACACCTTCCTCCGAGACTGTGAACTCGGACATAGACCAAGTCATACATCTTTATATCCAGGGCATAGCGCAGGGGTTGGCACACAGCATGGACAAGTGTTTTGAATGAATAAATGAAAGAGTCTTGGATGATGGTGTCAAATTTTTTTCTTCATGAGTGGCCTATGGTGATCAAGTTCTAAGCACCCAGAAATTGACTGCTATTGCATGTAAATCACAGTCTTGATGAGCTAACAAAGGAGGGTGAAGTTTGACTGAAAACAGTCAGTTTAGATGCAGTTTCCAGTTGGGTAATAAATTACTCCATGAGGTGTGGGCCTGGACAGAGTGAGTCAGGAGGTCAGGTCACAGAAGCCTCTAAAGACTTGGAGGAAGTGTGCCTCTCATAGCCCCCCCTTGTCCCCATGGGGCCAGCATCTCCCCAACCCCCACAGGTGGCCCAGGGGAATCGAGGAGAGAATGGTCATTCTGCCAGGGGAAGTTCATGGGCAGTGGGAACTGGGTTTGCTGGTTAGCAGCTGGGATTTTGGAGTTCCTCTCACTAGGAAATGGACCATGGGATGAAGGAGCTCTTCCTAGCTAGCGTGCATTCCTTTTGTTTTAGGGTTGTGTGGGAAGTGTGGAAGCATCAGCTGGTAATCATTGTCACTGCTCCCTAGGAGGTAGGAACCCATTTTACAGAGCAAGAGGTTGAATCTGAAAAAGGTAGTTACTTGCTTTTTATTCTTGTTAAGACAAGAGTAGAAAGAGTGATACCAGCAGTGGGGCTGGGATTCATGCGTAGGCCCCTGACCCCAGAGCCAGGTCCTCCTGCCATACTCTAAAGCAGTGGGCAAGGGTCTGAGGGCCCCCACTGCAGCCCTCTGTGGTGTGACTGTGCCAGTCAACACACCCCTGAGCCCTGACGAATTTCCTCAGTTCTCCTCGTAAAATAGTTTCTATTAAAAATAGACTTTTGCATCCTGGGATCATTTATTTTCTTTTTTGGCCTTGGCTTAAAGTCGCCAGCAAACCTATTTTATAGCTTATAAAAAATAAGCTAAGGGAATAAGAAATATTTCTACTAAAGCAATTTATATTATTTAGGAATAGTCATAAAGTTCATTAAAGTGGATTGTACATGAGATTTAGAGGTAAGTCCTAGTTTTCATTTGGCAGTTATTCATCAAGTGCTGAGAAAATTCATGAAGATTCATTGACTGTTTTTGACTATAGGCTATGTCTTCGAACATCCTAGTTTCTGTATTTGGAAATGTTAATAGTATTTAAAAAAACAAGTTCCAACCTGCAAAATTGGTGCTAGTGTTTAAACATGTCCCCTAAAATTTCATGTGTTGGATACTTACTCCCCAAATTCATAAGTTAATGGTGTTTGGATGTGGAGCCTTTGGGAGGTAATTAAGGTTAGGTGAGGTCATGAGAGTTGAGCACTGTGATGGCATTAGTGGCTTTGTAAGAAAAGGAGGAGAGACCAAGGCTAGTGTGCTGACCCTGTCTTACAAGGTGACATCCTTCACCATGTAATAATGCCACGGGAAGGCTCTCAGCAGGTGCTGACACCACACTCTTGGGCTTTGCAGACTCCAGAACTGTGAGCCAAACTTTTATTCTTTATAAATTAACTGGTCTAGGATGTTTTGTTTTAACAACAGAACAAGAAGTATAAACAAACAATGGGGAAAATGTTTCTGACACTGAGTGATATGATCATGAAATACGAATACCTGCTTACAGATCTTTTTGACTATTTTCCATTTGGAATTTGCATAGTAATACAGAAGGATCTTGGAAAATGTTGGTGGAAGAGTCAAATCCTATATCTAAGAGGTTCCCAAATTATAAAATGACATGTTACTACTCTGGGTTTTTCTTAGGTCCCCTTTCCCATAAACGTCTTGTGTCTTAATTGGAACAGTTTAACGTGTGATTGATTGAGGTCTGTCTCTCCTACCTCTAGCCTATGAACTTTATAAAAGCAGGAGAACCACATCTGTTTTGCTTGCAGTTGTGTGTCTAATACTTAGCACATAATAGTATTTAACAGGAATAATAGCAGCCACAGCCATACCAGTGAATAAGAATGGTAACAAGTAATCAGGGAGCCCTTGGTCTCTGCCAAGGCTGTATTATTCTGTATTATTCTGATTGCTTTATGCTTACTAACTCTTAATGTAACCTTTTAACAGATATTGGTTGAATGACTTTTATATAAAGCAAAAATAAATTTGGATTTTATGAGTCTGATAACTCTTTAGTGTTGAGGATGTCTGGGAGTCTTTATGACAATGAAAACTCAGAGATCAGACTTGAAGTGATTCAGCAAAGTGTGACTTTTCTTTTTTGTGCCTAACAAATATTTAAGTTTTCATTTTTCTAATATTCTGTTTTTATCTGTTGACTGCTTTTAGAACAGATTTGAAGCTTCAAGGGAAAAGGACAGAAACTCTCTAACTACATTAAAAAATAGACCATCCTGAGATCGAGCTTTAATTTGAATTGAGAGGTCTCTGCAGCTCGCAACTCCAATAGTGGGAGGTTGTCTTTCAAGAAAGTTTTAAGCTGACATCCGTGTTGCCGCTGCAGTAACTTCCACTTAATTTATTGTCATTTAGTGCAAAAAATTGATGAGAACATAACCTTTGTAAGGTTTTTTTATGTTTTATTGGCTATAAAAGATAAAATATGGAGTAAAAGGAAGTAAAATAGTATTTTGTTAGGTCGAGGGATGGATTTATGCTTTAACTAACTGATAGAATAATCAAAGGGTCGTAAAGATCAGAGTGGCTGCCTCCTATCTCCTCTCTTTATGTGTGCATTCAACAAGCTTCCCTTTGTGGCTGTCAGACCCAAGGGAGCTCACCCAAACACCAGGCCCCCTTTGTCCAAGGGTATTAACTCAGCTGTTTGGATCAGGAATATCACAAGCCCTCTGTTGCAGACATTAAGCAATTGGGGTAAGTCTAAATGAATCAGATACTTGACATGTGCAAATGGGATGTTTGTTCACAAGGGACTCCGGGGCTACATTGTGTCTTGAATGAACGGGCAAAAACAAAGTGTGTGAGTTAAATTGAATTTTGCAGGAAACACACAAAGAGATCCTGATCTTTGGGAATTGCTATTGATTGTGGTGTGGGGGAAGATGCTGGGAAGGCCCAACCCTGCCAACATCTCCACATCACACCCTCTCTGCAAAAAAAAAAAAAAAGAAAAAAAGAAAAAGAAAAGAAAAAAAGAATTTAAACATATTTCAAAGTGATTAAGTTTGATAATCTAGACCAGTGGTTCTTAAACTTTAGCACATGCATTATTTGGAATCCCCAAGAGGGCTCCTTAAAACACTGATTGCTGTGCCCCACCCCTAGCTTTTCTGATGGGGGTGGGCTGGAGAATTTGCATTTCTAACAAGCTCCCAGGTGATGCCCACGCTGCTGGTCTGGGACCTCATGGAGATCCCGTGCTCTGGTCTTCATTTTTGGCTAGGCAGGCATGCCTGACGGTGCTGTAGTAGTCCAGGAAGACGCCTCGCCTCACACGTGTGGCTGGTGAGTGTGTACTGTGTGTTCCATGGGCAAGCAAACAAGGGCCCGTCCCTGGGATGAACAACCCCAGGATGAACAACCACCTTAACCTTTGGAGCTTTCAATCTAAGATTGAACCAAGGAGGAAAATATGCAAGTCCCTTTCCTTTCTATATGTGTCCTATTTGTTTTGTAGGCTTTGCTTCCAAAGTAATTTTCTTACTTGGGGTCAACTGAAGGTCTGGCTGGTTTTCTTGGTATGTTCTGGATGCTAAGTACTGTGGGGTACGCCAGGCTCTATTACTGGGCCTGCAAGACTCAGCACAAAACAGAAATGCCAGGTCCCTTGTTCAAAGATTATTTGGTTTGCAGACAGTGACAGCAGTAGCATCAGGTCCTGGGGAGTCCTTCACAACACAGCTTGGGTGACAGGACAGTATACACACGAAGCTACTCTGCTTGTTACCCAGCAGATTCTTAACAGCAACAACCAGTTAATTAGTTCCTCACTCAAGGATCACTGTCTGATTACAGATGGACTGAGGAATTTTGAAGAACTTCCTGGCTTGATTCCCTCTTTTTAGGGTGGAGACAAGAACTGTCACTTAATATAGTCTTTGTAGTTGATGTGGCACCTTTGCGCATAATATCCCATTCACACCACCTCTGTGGGGTGGCATTATGATCCCCCTTTGACACAAAGCTCAGCTGTGTCTTGACTGTGGTGAGGTGGACTAGATTTTTGAAGTCTGATATTTTCTTTTCAATTTTTATATTGCCACATTTGCCTCTCAGGGAGGTTTAGTTATATGCTTAAAAACACCCAGCCCGCAGACAGTCAACCGGGAATTTGAACCCCATCTTCTAAATTCTAGTGCTTTCAATCTACTCCTGATTACTCAAGAAAACATATTTGATGAAGGTGATTGATTCTATTGATCTGTATTTTTGAGCTCTGAAGCTTAGTATTGATCCTAGTAAACCTAAGTGACTTAGTCTATTTCTGTTCCTGTATGGTCTTTAGTTCTAAGAACAAATGGTTCCTCAAGTACGTCTTATTCCCAGGAGAGTGACTCCTGCAGTTTTAGTACTGATGGCTTAGAAGGCTTTTTCTCTGAGTTAATCCCCACTCCCAGGAATCTTCTGAATTGCTACCCAGTGTTTAGAATAGATGGAAATATTTAATTGTTAGTGCCCTGGTGTTCTCCTCTACTGTCTCCATCTGTCTACAAGTACTGTCTACAAGTACCTGATGTTCTCTCCCCAGTTCTCTGGGTGTGAAGGTCATCAGCCCCCAGGTGTGAAGCCAGGTGATGAAGCATGATAATTATGGCCGGATGCCCTGTGACCAGGCAGGCGGGCTGGCTGGCTGGGAGGGTTGGAGTCCTGCTTCTGTTTCCCAATTGCTGATCTTGGTAATGTTTTTTTTTTTTTTTTTTTTTTTTTTGCGGTACTGGGGATCGAACTCAGGGCCTTGTGCTTGCGAGGCAAGCACTCTACCAGCTGAGCTATCTCCCCAGCCCCTTGGTAATGTTTTGTACTGAGCTACACTGGAGTTTGTTTCCTGGTCTAGAGAGAGGTAACAAAGTTTTACTGTGATCATGAAAGAACACATAGACCTTGCAGAGGGCTTTACTGTGTTCAGGGCTAGATCCAGACACCACTAGGCAGCGGGTGAAAGTTCGGCTTCCTCTGCCTGCTCAGAAGTGCTGGACTGTGGCACTCTCCTGGGAATAAGAGTTCATTTGCACTGTAGTGCATCTAAGGTTTCAAACAAATGAACGAACGACAATGGAGGGGTGGTGTTGCCCCAGCTGACACAGTGGTGGAAGTACGGAAGTAGATCTTTTTAAGGGTGTGAGGTAACAACTACAACTTGTAGGTGGCTGTGTGTCCTCACGTGTGCACAAATGTGTATGAGCAAGTGTGTAAGAACTCATGAACCGCATCATTTGGATCATCATTCCTCCCAAGTCCCCAGTCTTCTCCACTCCCCAGTTTTTTCAGTACTTTCACATGAAAAGAACTTATGCTGTACGAGGCTCGGGGAAAATCATTTTATTTGGATGTGTTCACTACAGCTTCTTCCCAGTTTCTTCCATCAGTGCTCAGCATTGGGATATAATACAAATGTTTTATTTGCCAAGATCTTGATGTCTGTTTCTATACTCAAAACTGTTTTTATTCAGCTAAAATGGAAGGCAGACACTTCAAATCCCAGCTGCTATGTCTGATGATCCTGGAGGAAATGCAGGTGTGCTGTCTTCCGGTCTGAGGTACCGCTGGGCTCCTGCTGGCTTCTCCCCTGACCTTCCCGTCATGGTGCAGCAGCCAGTCCTGCAGCCCTGCCTCCTCCCTGCCCATCTTCTTGAAATAAGACAGCCCATGGAACTGGGAAGCTGTTCAGAAGCTTTAAAATGGGGATGAAATGCTTTCTTTCGGGGGCTGGGTTTGGGTGAATTCATAATAGCAAATACTAAGTTGAGATTGCTCATAAAAGATTAAATGAGAATTTATCCAAAAGCCTGTAGAATTTTTTTTTCTTTTTTTTGGTAAAGACACATGAAATCCAGACTGTAACTTTGTCTCTAACACCTTCATGGGGGAAAAAAAATCACATTGCTGATACCCCACAAAAGGTTGCATAAAATGCACATGGGCAGTTTAAAATAGCCACTACAAAATCAAGCACTCTGTGTCTCTTCCCAGGCCTTACCTAGTCCTTGCCAACCTCTGCCCCAAGCCTGCTGTGTGTCCCTCTCTGATCTCATCTGCCCCTCTCTCCCTATGAGGTAACTGTGATCCTGATTTCACGTTAATTATTAACTTGCTTTTCCTTATAATTCTTAGAAATGCTACCTAAGTATGTATCCCTAGGTGATATATTGTTCCATTTGGTCTGGTTTTGAACTTTATATAAATGGGGTGTTCTATTTGCATTCATTTATGACTGGCTTCTTTTACCATTATGTTCATGAGCTTTATTCTGTTGATATGTGTTGCTATGGTTCATTCACTTTCTTCACGGTTGTATAAATCCCACTTTATGAATACCTCATCTTTTATTTACTGAACCTATCATTGATGACTTGTTTCTAGGTTTTGCAATTATACACAAGGCTCCTTTGAATATTCTTACCCTTGTCTTCTGGCACACATACAAGACTGGCATTAAGATGTAGCTGCCAGCAGGACATCTGGGTAGCATGTATACACAGACTCCATTTGACCAGACATTTCTAAATTTGCTGGAAGAGTTGTACCAGGACTGTACCTTTTAAATCTTGGAATCCCTAGCACCTAGGATGCTGAATGTTCAATATGTACCCAATGTGTGAAAGCAGCATCATAGAGAGTGTTGTGGCAGCCTTTGTCTATTAAGAGTAAAAACTCTTCTCACTCCAAGTTTAGAGTGAGCCTGTTGGCTTCATTCTTCTTCTTCTTCTTCTTTTTTTTTTTTTCTTCTTTTTTGGTACCAGGGATTGAACTGGAGGGCACTTGACCACTGAGTCACATCCTCGGCCCTATTTTGCATTTTATTTAGAGTCAGGTTCTCACTGAGTTGCTTAGCACCTTGCTGTTGCTGAGGCTGGCTTTGAACCCATGATGCTCCTGCCTCAGCCTCCTGAGCCGCTGGGATTAGGCTTCATTATTCTTTAATATGTTTTGAAAATACTCAGGATAGGAGTAATACAATTGTAATGTCTTCTATCACTTTAAAAAGTGTTCCTAGAAGTCCTGGTAGAAATTATGGCTTTAGCAGGCAGAACCTTGAGAGTGAAATGTGTCCCAACTACTCTTTGGCAATTAACAATCTTATCCCAGTTGAGCTATTGAATTATAATAATAATAATAATAATAATAATAATAATAATAATAATAATAGTTGCTGAGGGGCTAGATCTTGGGAGCCTTGGACTGTGCATCTGTCTTCAATGCTTGGGGTATATGGGTCTTTAACAGAAGAGAATCTGATATTGCTACAATGACTTTAAAGATCAAAAATTCACAACACTACAAAGAGAAAGACATAAATGAGCTTTCTGTGTTGCAAAACATTAAACCCTGTTCAAATGCAGGTAATTGATCTAGATGAAGTATGAATTTCATCATGTTCCTTGAAATATCTTTTCACAGAGTAGTATCTCAGGGATCCCTTCTCTATTGAACCTTCTTTAATAAATTATTTTCTTTTAAAAAACTAATTATATATTTGCAGAAAAGTTGGAAAGACATGCACCAAACTGTCACAGTTAACAGCATCTTATGTAACCATGGTACACTTACCAAAACTGAGAAATTAACCTCTGTGAAATACCACTAATTATGCTTCAGACTTTTGTTGATTTCACCAACTTTTCTACACATATCCTTTGTCTGTCCAGGATCCAATTTGGGATACTTCATTGCCTGTAGTTGTCATGTTTCCATATTCTCCTTCAATTGATGACAGTTTCTCAGTCTTGCCTTGTTTTTCATGACCTTGAACCTTCTGAAGGGCCCATTCAGGTGTTGTGTAGAATCTCTTTCAATGTGGGTTTGTCTTACGCTTTCACTCCACAGAGGTGAAATGCCCTTATCACATCATGTGAGGAGTACATGGTGCCAACACGATTTAGCACCAGTGATATTAACCTCCATCACTTGGTTAAGATGGTGTCTTTCACATTGTCCACTATAAAATTACAGCTTCTCCCTTCCTGTATTCTAGTCACTAGACTTGAGACACCAAGTCCAGCCTACCTCAAGGAGATGGGAATGAAGCTCTGCTTCTTGGAGTGAGGAATATCGGAGACTACATTAAAATCAACATAGTAAATACTAAATACTTGGGGACAGACACTTGGACCCTTTTTGGAGGGAGATAAAAGTATCCTTTTTACTCTCCATATTGGTTCCTTTATATAAGGCAGAAGAGAAAACACGCAGAACACTCAAATCAGAAATTGGTCAAGAGAAAATTTTGGCAACAATAGTTCTTAGTCAAACTAAGTAGCAATTGGTGGACACACTTTTGTTCCAGGCCTATCCTGAAAAGATTTCTCTTGGCTCAAGAGTTGAGCAGTTGAAACCCACAACACAGGAGGAGTGGACTAGAGTAAGCTTCCTCCATAACCCGTGAGCAATCCTGAATAGCTGTTTCCTTCTCTTATTTGATAAGCATTGATGGTGTCTGCTCACAATTTTTTTTCTAGTTTGGAACATTGAGATTTGGCTCTCTTTTTAAATAGGAATAGTATTAAGTAGAAAGCATGCATAATTTCTCTAGGCAGAAAGCATTGAGGGTTTTTTGTTTCTTTTGTGTGTGTGTGTGTTTTCCCCTTCCTCTGTATTTGTCTCTTGTCACAACTTATTTTAAATTCTTATCTGGGATACAATTCTCCAGACCTTTTGGTGCCAAGCTGTAGGGACACTGGTGAAAATTTATCAAGCTCATATTCTTCTAAGTGAAGAAAATGGCCTCACAAACCCAAGTCTACAATGCCACTTCTTCTAAGGGTTTCCTGGCACAAAGAGAAGCTTCACATTATTAACTTGTGAGCCCATACCAACTTCTAGCATTAGTGTTGAAGAAAAGTTCCACTAAAATGTATTTTAGTACCACTAAAATAGATTTTTTTTGCCAATATTTCCCCCCCCAAATTATGTGACCTTCAGAATTTACATGATTACTTAAAAAAATGGGTTATAACCTATTTCTTATATAACTTAGAGATTCCTAACAAGAAGTGCCTGAATTTGTTATCAGTCTGAGCTCTTACTTAGTAGTCACAGAAGTTAATTCTGCTTAATTGAACCACAACAGGAACTACTAAAAGGCTACTGGGTAGCATCAGAGAATAGGTCTGAAGCTAGCTATGCACTAGAAACTGTTCCTCCATTAGGCTACAGAACTGATCAGTGGGAATACAGCCAGATAGATCCTGGTCCATCCTAGTTCTTTGGGTCACTAACTAATACCAGGTCTAGGTCAGGTATATCTTATTAACAAAACTTGACCTGTTCTTGTATACTAGTTGCAAGGGAAGTGGGGAAAGTGGATATCTCTTTCCCTGAAGGAGAAAGCCCTGAGTCAGTTGAAGTAGAACTCCCCATGGAAAAGAGTCTTCAGATACCAGCAGCCAAAATGAGGGACAAGCACCAGAGACTCTCATGGATGATCCCTTAAGCTGTAAATTTCATCTGATTCTCCAGTAAACTGTGATTTTGTTTTAAAGAACCACTGCTTAAGGTGGCCTATAATGAACATATTAATACCAGAGTAATGCAAGGAAACCATAAAAAACTTATTTCCTTAACTGCATGCTGACTTTCTTCGCATGACTACTGTTAATACCATCTCAATCTTTTGAATAGAGTCTAAATATGTTTTTGGTGGATTTTGTATTGTTTTAGAAAAACTAGATAACCTTTTCCTTTAAAAAAATTGCTTTTGTAAATTAACTTCTGTTTTTCATTTAGAAATACAATTCTGGTTAAAAATGGTGACTGGACTTTTATCTTTGCTCCCTCCTAAAACTCTCTCTGTAGTGGCAGCAAGACAGACTCACAATAACAAAGTGGGTGAGGAGGTGATAACATTTAGAATATGGAAAGCAGGAGGATGAGAAGATAATTGATTTAGCACATCTGAGAACTCTGAATCCCAAGTTGACAAAGGGGGAGAGAGTTATTCAATATTCTGTGAACTTTTATGGAGTACCTAGAGCTGGGGTTTGGTCTGGGTTTCAGTGTGTTCCCGAAGTTTCATATGCTAGGAATTTAGTCTTCAGTGTGCTGACATTGAGAGGTGGTGGGGCCTAGTGGAAGGTGGTTAGGTCATGGTCCACGGCCTTAGAAGAGACTAATATGGGTCTTGTGTAATGAGTTCTTGACAGAGTGGGTTGTTATAGAGTGGGTTGTTATAAATCAAGCCTACTGCACATGTTTAACCCCATCTGCATGCAGCCCTTTCCCTTTTTGCTTTTGTACCATGGAAGTATGGTCCACTACATTGTGACATATCCAGGGGTTGCTCTCACCAGAGGCAGAACAGATGGGATCATTCAATTCTAGAGTTCTAGTCTCTAAAATTGAACTAAATAGACCAGATATCTTCATAAGTGACCTGGGCTCAGGTATTTTGTTATAGTAACAGAAAACTGATGAAGGTGTTGCCATGTACCAGACTTTCTTCTAGGTCTTTGGGTTTCATTAATAAACAAAATCAAAATCACTGTTTTAATGGAGTTACCATGAGGCAGGAAAAATCAAATTTGCACCCTAACCTCCAATAAGCTAAGGAAAGGTGATACCACTAGAAGTGGCAATGAATATAGGGCTGAAACATGAGAACTGGTTGAAAGTCCATTTAAGAAGCAATTAGACCAGTATTGTCTGGTGGAACTTATTGCAGTAATGGGATAGTCTGTATTTGTACTCTCTAATACAATAGCCAATAGCCATATGTGTTACTAGTGTTGGAATTGTGGCTGACCTCAGAGCAGTGAAATTGCTCTGAGAAATTGAAGGTGAAAGTTTATTTAATTTAAATTTACATGGCTACAGTACATCATGGCTACTGTATTGAACAACACAGTTAAGTTCTCTGTTCCTACCCCCCTTTATGAGAACTAGATGATTGTTCCCTCCCTCAGTGCCACAGAGACTTTTAAATCTTATTTTATAGACCTCAAATAAAAGGTCACCATGTACTTAATGGATGGGAGAACCATAATTTTTAAAGAATTTAAGAAACTCAGTCGTCTCCCACACAATTTCCCAAATGCTGGCGCCATTTGGATTTAGGACACCAGATCAGGAACTTAGTATCTGATTAACCTAAGAGGCTAGACTTAATTATGTTTGTATTGGAGGTTGTTCAATAAAAGAACCTAGCCAGATTTTCTAGGACAAGACCCAGAATTGACAACTCAATTCATATTAGAGTTTCTAATCAGCTTTTAGTGATATAATCTTAAATGTGAGCTATTAAGGATGTCTTTCCCTAAAATGAAAAACAAAAACTTAAGGAAAGAACAAAAAATTTTGAGTAAACAGTCACAACGCAGGAGGAGAAAAAAAGTTTTCAAAGTTAGGTAAGAGATGTTGGGCATTCACAGAACAACAGAATGCTATAATAAAGGAATAGTCAGAAGAAAAGACAAACCAAAAAGATCTTGGATATAATGACACAAACCACAAACTCCACATACAGTTTGGAAAACAAAATTGAAGAAATCATCTGTACACTAGGTGGAATAAGAAGGAAAATGTAGAATAGGAGAAAGAAAATTGGCTCATACTAGGAAATCTAACATCTGAATAATAGAAATTCCTGACTTAGAGAATTAAGTAAATGAAGATGAAGAAATTATCAGATAAATAATTCAAGAACATTTACTAGAACCCCAAAGGACATGAGTTTATAGAATGAAAAGAACCAAGAGCTCAGAAAAATGGATAAAAATTGTTTCATACCAATGCACATCATAATATTTCTGATAACTAGAAATAGAAGATTCTAAAACCTTCCAGAGAGCAGAAGAAAAGTTTATAAACAAAGAATGAGGAATCTAAGTCATTTAGGAGTTTGTTCTAGAACCTAGAATTACATACCCATCCAAAATATCAATTATGTGTAATATTATTTCAGACATGTATGGCCTCAAACATTTTACATCTTTGGCTTTTTTTTTTTGTAAAGAAGTATTATATCAAAAAGAAGTCAAAGATGATGAAGACATGGAATTTAAGAAAAAAAAATATGAATGTGATAGATAAAACTTACGGATGATGGTAAAGGAAAATTCCCAGATGAATCTCTGTAGTAAAAAAAGGGAGCAATAAGAAGATTGGAGCAGGTCAGAAGTTTCAGGAAGAGAAAATTCCGAACGATAAAATTGGTAGTGTATGAATGTATTAAAGAAAAATCACATTTTGGGGAGAGTTTAAAGATGAAGTAGAGAGAGTTCATTTAAAAAAAAAAAAAAAACAACAAAGCAAAACATTTAAAAAAAACAGGTTAAGTATTATCTTTAGGGATAAAAGCTTGAGAAAGAAAACAACTACTACATGTCTAGGCAGTGAGTAGTATTTATGGTAATCATAATCTAAACATTGAATAATGTTTGGGTTTAGATCTTAAATGTCCCCCAGAGTCTCATGTGTTGAAGGCCTGGTCCCTAGCTGATGGTGCTCTTGGGAGTTGGTAGAACTTTTAGGAGAGGAGACCCAATGGAAGGAAGTTAGGTTATTGGAGGCATGCCCTTAGAGGAAGTACTGGGACCCCAGACCCTCCTCTCTTTCTCTTAGCTTCCTGGCGGCTATAAGGTGAGCAGCCTTCTCAGCCATGTACTTCTGCCCCACCACAGGCCAAGAAGTGACTGGGCCAATCATGTACTGAAACTGGGACCCAAAATTATCTTTGCTCCTTTTAAGTTGATTATCTCAGGTATTTTTCATGGCAACAGGAAGTTAACATAAATAATGATCAAACTAAAAATCTGGTTAAAATGTTTGCTATTAGTCATGGAGGTAAATATTAAAATAGCCCAAAGTGCTTCAATGGAGTGGTAGGAAGGTTGTGGAAGAACCACTTTTTCCATGGTATATAGTCCTTGTAGAATTAGTTGTCTTTTAAAACAGTTTGCGCATATGATTTCAACTGAAATAAAAACAACCATCAAAAACCATTAGGAATGATGTGCGATTAACTGGAATGCCAAACTTCCTCAACTTCTGAAAAGTTGGGGAAAAATTAAAAACATTTCTGAAGAAAAATTTTTGTCTTCACTTTTCCTAGATAGGTATGAATTTATTGCTGAAAATATCTGAAATTACAAAAAAAATGATTTTACATACTTTTCCTCTTCCCCCAAGGCAATTTAGAAGATATGTATTTAGTTTGACCAGTACATTTTCCAGATAAAAGCAAAGCTTATCTTTGGGAACAGCTCTATTTGGACTTAGGTAATACTGATAAGATACCTCATGGTTCTCTTTTCTGGGCCATAGAGATAGACACATGACTAAGTCTAACCAATCAGCATTACCTCTGCCTTTGATCATATGACTGGTCTAGGACTAGACACATGGCTGACATTAGGCCAGTCAGAATCCTTTTTCTGCACACTCATACATTGTTGGTGTAACTTCAAATTGGTGCAACCACTCTGGAGAGCGGTATGGAGATTCCTAAGAAAACTTGTAATGGACCCACCATTTGATCCAGCTATCCCACTCCTCGGTTTATACCCAAAGGACTTAAATTAGCATACTATAGTGACGTGACCACATCAATGTTTATAGCAGTTCAATTCACAATAATTAAACTATGGAACCAATCCAGGTGCCCTTCAATAGATAAATGGATAAAGAAAATATGGCATATTATTCAATAGAATATTACTTAGCTTTAAAGAAGAATGAAATTATGGTATTTGCCAGTAAATGGAGTTGGAAAATCTCATGCTAAGTGAAATAAGCCAAAAAATCAAAGGCTGAATGTTTTCTCTGATATGTGGATGATAATTCACAATAAGGCGGGGGGGGGGTGCTAGGGAAGAATAGAGTTACTTTAGGTAGAAGGGAGTGAAGAGAGGGGAGGGGATATGGTGATAGAAAGGATAGTAGAATGAAACACATTATTACCTTATGTACACATATGACTGTAAGACTGATGTGATTCTACAACATGTACAACTGGAAAAAATGAGAAATTGTACCCCATTTATGTATGATATATCAAAGTGCAGAAATGCATCCTACAGTTATGTATATTTAATTAGAACAAGTAAGTTAAAAAAAGAATACTTTTTCCAATTGAAATGATGAAGAACAATTTTTTTCCTACCCTTTTCCATGTGGCTATAGGGATGTAAGCCTGGACAACCTGTAGTAATATTTCCAATGTGTGGAGAAACTGAAGCAAGTATGCAGATAGATGTGATAAAGGGTGGGACTGAGGAGGAATGGGAAATGAGGCAGAGAATGATCCCAGTCCCTGGATCAAGCTAACTCTGAAATTGCCTGGCTTCCACTCCTTTGTTGGCTGAATTCAGAAGCCAACAAATCTCTTCCCTTCCCCCTTTTTGCTAAAACTAGTTAGAGTTGGGTTTTATAATTTGCAGTCAAAGGTTCAAACTAATACTAGTAGTCACCAGGTATTATATCTTTAGGCAAGAAAAAGTTTTCTATATTGCAGAAAGAGCAGATACATATATGTCCATTATCTCTTCAAATTTTTAACAACTGGGGTCATATTATTAGAAAAAAATCCTTTTAGATGGATCTCAAGAGGAATCTGCTAGTTTGACAAGTAATTCACAAAGCTTCTCTATGTTAGCCCATTAATAACAATGTCTGGTTTCTGCTGTTCATGCAGAGACACATTTGGTTCATGAAAATTGCCAAAGTTATACATTTTATTTCCCATAAAAATTGTACTTAAAGAGTTAAAAGTGCGTATGGTTTAGTGATGATCTTCTGGACACCTACTCCAAATTTCTATGTGATTATCACTTAGGAGAAATTTTGAATAAATGTCAAGTATGGTCTATGCCCTCATATGACCTAAAACCAATTAGTGAAAGATGATGTCTACTTGTATCACAGCATCAAACTTACAGGTAGTTAGACAAAATAAATAATTTGTTCTGTGCATGCAATCTCTGGCTAAGTTAGCCTGGAACTTTCTCCCATATATAGACTGATCGTTTTCCCTCTGTCCTCCTCATCTTTTCCCTCAACCGCACCTGAACCCAGATGGGGTTAAGGACCTCCGACCTCAGCTATGAATGAGAATGTGGCAGCAAGCCTGCTTTTTGGGGTTGTAAATAAACACCCTTGGTACAAACGTGGAAGCCGGAGAATGCTAGTGCTTTGTTAGGAAGGAAGTGAAAAGCTCAGCGCTTCTGTGGACCAGGGATGCTGAGCCTGCAGGCTCCTCAGCAGAATGCGAGAAACTGCTCTGCAATGGCCTGGCGGCTCCAGGATGGCCCTGCTCCCATCAGATGCTCTCCCTGTCCCTACACGCAGGCATCACTCAGAGGAGGAGGGGATGGCTAGGTGCCAGCTGTGAATAATGAATAGCACCCTCATTTACATTCGTTTTTAGTGGCGCCTGTTTGCACACAGCATTGCAGGAACCTGGAGCCCGAGGAAATATGACTTGGAGCCGGCTCAGGCTCCCTCCCTCCAGTGTGCCTAGCCCAGGAAAAGGCAGAGCTCTTCCTGGCAGACCATCTGGCTCTCTCCAATGTGCTTATTAGTAACAGTGGAGGTGGGTCTGTTAGCCTGGGACTGCATCTCAGAGACAGATGCTGGGTTTATGTGTAAAAGATGGCTTCCAGCCAAAGCACTAATCATGATCGCCTCTGAAGTGGTTCCAATCGTCTGGATGAGGCGGCTCCGGCTCTTATGTTGTTTGTACAAGCTGGTAGTTAGAGGTGTTGTGTACAAGATATTTGTAGTCATAATTTCTCCAAACAGGTTAAGGCAAACATTATGAGAATCAGCATATTAATGTGCTGTGTTTCAAATTAGAATTATAAACATACTTTCCTCATTGGAGGCCTAATCTGCTAAGAAGAAGCCAGATGTTTAATGATGAAACCATTATTCAGGAGGACCTATCAAAGTAAAACAAATTGTTGTTGTTTAAGTGGAGGGGAAAACCTGCTTTGTGCAAGGGAACTTGGAAAACTGCTTTGAGAGGCTTCCCGCTTGCATTGGATTTCCATGCACCTTTGGCTGCTGCTCAACAGCAAGGATTTCTTCTAGAAAGATCATTCAGCAGATGGAGTCCTGCCCTCCTAGAGACAAGAGTACAGGCCAGGACAGTGCATTTCCCCATGCAGAGGTGGTAACTGATATGATGGAGTGATATTTGGGAAAAAACATTGGTCCAGGAGGCTTTTTGATGTTAACCCTCATTTCCTCCCTCCCTCTTTCTCCCTCTCCTTCCCCCTCCCCCCACAGTGGTGTTTCTAAGCAAAAACCAGGAAGCAGTGTTTGGGGATGGTTTGCTTTTGTGTGGTCCACTTGTCTTTGAGCTTCCTCAAGAAGATCTGGCTCCCACGTTCTTCTCTTCTCGTCCAGGTAAAATCATTCCATCAGCCCCTTATCTTTAAGGGAGTCCAACCACACGCCCTTTGCCTCTGTCTGTGGATGTATTTCTTTTCTCTGTCCTTGCCCTCCATTGTCCACCCCACTTTCTCCATCTTCCCCTTCCTTTGCCTTCCCTCTTACTCCCTCATTCCCTCCTTTCCCCCTTCCCAACTACATCTTAGGGAACATATTCAATTGCTCCCTTATACTGAAAATTACACAAAAAAGCAGGAAGAAGCACAGAGATGGGCATTGCATATGGCTTTTAAAAACCTCACACGATCACACGTCTTGTCCTAAATATCCCAAATGCTCCCACTACAGTTTTTAAGCGTTCCAATTTAGTTTGCAAAAGGTTTCTTTGTTGCTGGTACTTTTTTTTTGGACTAACTTCTTTTAGAGTACACAAGGCTGTGTAACAGCAAATTAACTGAAGCTGTTTGACATACTTATCATTTTAGTAGTTACAATGAGAGAGACAGAAGCAACTGGTAGTGGTTAGAACCCTTGGGGGTCTGGAGGGCCCTCCTTCTGCTGGATTCTAGAGCCTGGGACTTACCGAGTTCTGAAAGGAACCAGAAAAGTCAGCACCTCTCCTGAAGTTTTCCACAAAACTGGGAAACACATGTGGCCTCAAGGGCTCATTTGCCCGCCACTTTTGCCATTGCAAGGAACCAGGAAGAAATCATCCTGCAGGATTTGTTCTGTGGAGGATGTCTTGATTTCTGTTAATGACAGCTCCTTCTCCTTGAAATAATTCTTGATTTCTCCTCTGAATCTGTTCCTCATGTTTAATGTTTTTTTTTCCAGTGTTATACATCAATGGCATCTATTAGCTGTTCCTTGCTTCTAGCTTTCTTTTTAGTTGTAGCAAGTCACAGAAGGCACTTGAGTATGTTCTAAAACTCAGCTATCTGCCAGATACTTGGATTCTCTAGGCAACTTTCTCTTATTTAAGACTTGCCAGCACATAACTGATCATATTCAGTGACAGGACACTTGTCATCTTTCAGTACAGCCTGTTTCACCTCTAGGTAACTCTGGTTATTAGAGTATTCTTCTGCATGATGCCTTTAAATCTGTTTCTTGCTGATCAACACTATTAGGGTTGTTGTGGCAATTAATTGGGATAATGAATATTGTGTACTTAGTATAGTGTCTGACACAGAGAAACAACACAGTGTAGGGTAACTACTTTTATTGTCATTATTGGTTTATGTTTTATTCCCTGGAATTATGTAGCACAAACCAATCCTTCCACATGGAAGCTTTTTGCATAATGGAAAACAACTATTGTCTTTCCTTAACCCACCAGACCCCTACCAATGTTTGAAGCTAAATAGTCCCACTAACTTGAATCATTCTTCTCATTATGGGGCTTGTATTTCTTAACAATTACTGCCAAAAGTTATAGCTTATCCTTCTAGGCACATCTCCTAGAAGTGAACACAGTATCCACACTGGGTGAGTTCTGATTTGGGTACAGTCAGTAGTTGTTAATGAGGCCTAAGTCATGGTATCTTTTCTGGCAGCTACATTACAGTGGTGATTTATATTGGATTTGATTTATTGTTGAACAAATCTCAGGTCTCTTTTTATTGAGATAAACTTCTATAATTTTTAAAATGAAAAACATGTTTATCATAACTAAATAACCTCTTATCAAATAATTACAGTTGATTTTTCTAGCTTTCAAAGATACCTTTTTGGCTCCATCCACATTTCCTATTTTGTTGGGTCCACAGAAATAGCTTGTTTTATTTTATGGTTTGAGTCTTTTTTGAGAAACTCTAGATTTCTGCAAGATGAGAAGGTTTATTAGAAATGAGAAGAGAGAGTCTGGGTGAGCACAATTGCTCAGAGTGACAGAGTTATTCCCAATTTAACTAGAGAGCCAAATGGGAACAGAGAAAGAGCTGAACACAGACTGTGACCCTGAATTTAAAGACATCATGAAAACTTTGAAACAACCTAGTTATTCCTGTTGAATGCATCACAAGCACAGATTTTCAATGACCAAGCATGAGAGCAGTTATGTAAAGACTTAATACTCTCCCTGGAGTGCTGTTGTAGGACCAAATGATATCATATATAGGAAAGAGAATAGTGTGAAGCTAGAACTAGTAGGGTATCAATAAAAATGTGGCCTGTCTATAAATGTAGACTTGATCCTTCATCTTTATTTTCCTGTTCTTGTAGGTAATTGTATTCTTCTGCTTTTCTCACTTCATGTTCTCCATATTCAGTTTATCACTTTTTGAAAGAATCCATATCAAATCCATTTATATTCTCCCTACTTGATCATTCTGCCTTTGTTCTCCATTTCCCTAGGCTAAAGATCCCTACAATTTAGCCCACAAAACACTTTTTCCAATCACATTTCTCAGAATTTTCCTAGCACTCTGCCCTCCCCGCCCCCCCCCCCCCCCCCCCCCCCCCCCCCCCGCCCAGTACAAGGGATTGAACCCAAGGGCACTTAACTACTGATTCACATCCCTAGTCCTTTTTTTTTTTAGTTTGAGACAGTGTCTTGCTAAGTTGTTTAGAGCCTCACTAAGTTGCTGCAATTGGTTTTGAACTTGGGATCCTCCTGTCTTACTCTCCTGAGTTGCTGAGTGCCTTATTTTAAAGAAGAACTTGTCAGACTTGGCAAATGTCACCCTAGGCTCCCTGAATTCTCCAGCTTCTTGAATGTCTGAGACTTAGTTTCATCATCTATAAAGTGGGACATTAAGTCAATTAAACCACAAGAAGATGTGATCTTGATGAGAGTTGATGAGCATTCGTTGTCTAAACAGTTCTTCCTACACGGAAGAACCACTCAAAGACATCACAATGCTTTAGTTTGGATCTGAAATGTCTCCCAAAGGGCCATGTGTTGAAGGCTTAGGTCCTGGCCTGTGGTTCTACTGGGAAGTTGGTAGAGTCTTTAAGAGGTGGGGCCTAGTTGGAGGAAGTGAGGTCACTGGGGGAATGTCTTGAAAGAACTCAGCCCCTTCTCTTTCTCCTTCTTCCTTTCCCTCTCCCTATCCCTCTCTTTTCCTCCCTCCCTTCTGGTGGCCATGATGTGAAGAGATCTTCTCTAACATGTGCTCCCACCATGATGTACTGTGCTGCCACAGACCCAAAACAAGGGAACCAAGTGACAATGGACTGTAACCTCTGTGGGCCAAAATAAACCATTCCTCCTTTTATGTTGATTTTTCTCAGGTAATTTGTTAAATTGACATAGAGCTTACTATCACACTTGGTTTAAACAATTGCATTCTTAATGACATCTCCTTTTGTATTATAATTAGAATTAGTGTTAAATATGTAAGAATCCTTTGAAAACTCACACTGTAGATTTTTGATGATGATGAACACAAAAGTGATTTTTCTAACTGCTAATAGGTTGACTCATTCTAGCTTCATGGACACATGCTTCGTTACTTACAGAAAGAATTGTAAGAGAGGAAGCTGTGATGAAGTATTCACTCTGTCTTACTTTCCTGCAAACCATCCCTTTGCTGGTTGACAGCTGCTAGGAGTGTTATAAGGACAAACCTCTGAAAAATGTTGATCTTTATATCACCTGTGATTCTGTATATGGATAACAAGAGCATGCTGTTGATGATGATAACTTCCATTTTTGAGCCACCTTCTATGAATGAGGTCCTGGGATCAAAAGAATGAACAAGACAGTCACAAATTAGAGATAGTCAACATAAAACTCTAATCTCAGTGCCTGGAACATAGTAGTGTCCAATAAATATTTGAAAGAACAAATAATTCCCAGAGAGTGTAAACGACCTTCAAGATCTTTGGGTTCTTGAAAAACAAAAAAATGATACCTTTGTATGGACTCTGCAATCCACTTGCTTCATCTCAAATCCAGCTCCCTGGTGAGTGACATGGCTTTGCGAGTCTATTGCACTGGGGCCCTGTCCAGTCCTAGAAGAGCCTTTGGCTTCATTCTCCATCAATCTCTTCCTACTTCATGCTTATCTTACTACTTCATACTTCTCCTTCGTGTGCCACACAGTTCCACGGAGCATGTCTCCACATCAAAGCGAGAAAAATGTGCTAGGAGAAAAGAGCCAGCTAAGGCAGCAGGCTCTCAGTTCCACTGGCTAGTGTTTCTAGGAGCAAGTGCCTGCAGGTTTCAAGAAGGCGGTGCTTCTCTCCTTCAGTTTCCTTTTGTCCCCCATTGCTGACTTTTAACAAATGGATCTTAATTGTTAAACAGATTAGCTGTCTTTAAGTCGCTTTGAAGATCGGGATGTCAGCTGACAACCCAGTCTCAGAGTGGGCCCTTGGTTGTGTGCCTGTGTGGTTTGTGAAGTATGGCATATTTGGTAAGCATTCTTGATTAAGTTAATTCATGCTCACACAGTTCTCTGTGGCTTTCACTTGAAAGTTGGGAATGAGTTCGGTGGCCAATAAGTTAAGTACATTAACTCTTTCTGCCTCTTAGGATCCATGTGTTAAATTACCTATCTCACTCAACCTGATGGCCTCTGGGATAATGCCCCTGTTGAAAGTGAGCAACTTTATTCCTGAGCCTTCCACATTAGAAGGATCATCCCCAATTTTTTTTGAATTACTTAAGGATGTGAAAAATATCTTTATTTTCTGTTTGATGACACTTCTAGGTAATGTGAGGAATTATAGAATAATACCTTAGCTTGGAAAGGATTTTACTCCAAAATAAAATCAAGTCAGATTCTCAGCTATTGCCTGTTAAGTGCCAGTTTGACATTCGAAATAGTCTGAACTTAGTGATTTAGAGAACCCCACAACCAGCAGCTGTAACTTTCATCCACTCCAAACCCATTTGGCCATCACTGATGAAGATGTGCATTCTGTTTGGGAGGATTGAGTCTGAGCCATTGGGGATGAAAAGATAAGTCCTAATGACGGAGCATCTGCTATACAACTTCAAGGCTCAGATCTGTGTTCATTGGAAGACAAACACTCTTACCTCTCTGCCTCTTTTTCTTAGAAAATTTAGGATGGAAGTAAAAATAAACTAATGTTGAGAAATGGTAGAAATAAGATTTATAAAGGTTCTTTTGGTCTTGGGAGGCAGCACTGTGTGTTGACCAACCATCGATTCTGGGGTTGAGCATGGGCTGTACGCATCATGGCAGTGTGACCTTGGGCAAGTCACTCACTTTCTTGGCCTCAGTCTCTTCAATTATAAAATGAAGCTGGAAACAGTGCCATTTTCAGAAGGCAAGTGTGATGATTAGGTGGATTGTCCCATATGCTGGGTTTAGCAAGTAGAAAGGAACTCTTTGGAAAAGCTTCAAGGTGGATGGTAAATTATTCACTGTGCAAGTTGTAGAACTTGAGCTTTGGGGCTCTTCACTTGATTATACCTCTTTTTAATAAACATTCCCTTGCATACCTTACTTTGTGTCATTATTGTTGTATTTTCTCAAATGGGACTTCCCACATTGTTAGGTTCCACAAAGCCTGGATTCTCCCTTGTCAGGTCCTCTTTGAAAGATTGTTCCATGATTCCTCCTATTTTGGTGCAGACTTCAGAATTCATCAAACAATGCTTCTAATAACTGCTAAAAGTAAGACACTATTTTTAAAGCTTCCGTATGATATATGTTGTGATAGAGCTCTCCTAGGCAGGAATTATCTAGAGGGAAGAATTAATTTGTCTCCACACATATATTAAACAGTGGATTTATTTCTGCCGAGGAAAGCAAGAATGTAGAAGCTCCCTTGATGAGCTGTAATAATTTGTAGACTGATCCACTGATGAATATCACCTAGTGTTAGAACAATAAACCCACTGAGATAAGATACATAGTCCTCGTTAAATGCTTCTGTTCTGAATGCAGTTATATGAGCAGTTTATTGTGTTTGGTTAAGTTGTTGAGCTTTTTTTTATTTTTTCAGTCTTAGGGGTCTACCTATCTGCCTCTAGGAAAATTAAATATCTTTAAGAAACAGAGACCTGGCCCAATCTAACTGGGACCAGAAGGGGAAAGGCTTTTGGATAGAGGTGTCTGGAGGTTGTGGGTAGAACTAGCAGAGACATGGCATGCAATGACTTTCTTCCCAGAGTATGGAGAATTTTTAGAAGAAAGTGTTTAGTTAATGAGGCATTAACTGAAAGAAACTTGTTAGTACAGTTCATAGCAAAGAAGGACTTCTTATTAAAGAAACACATGCTCCCCCTAAAAACTGGAACAAGGCAGGGATGCCCTCTTTCACCACTTCTATTCAATATCGTCCTTGAAACTCTAGCCAGAGCAATTAGACAGACCAAAGAAATTAAAGGGATACAAATAGGAAAGGAAGAACTCAAACTATCCCTATTTGCTGATGATATGATTATATACTTAGAGTAACCAGGAAATTCCACCAGAAAACTTTTAGAACTCATAAGTGAATTCAGTAAAATAGTGGGATATAAGATCAATGCACATAAATCTAATGCATTTTTATACATAAGTGATGAATCTTTGGAAAGAATAATTAGGAAAACTACCCCATTCACAATAGCCTCGAAAAAAATAAAATACTTGGGAATCAATCTCACAAAAGAGGTGAAAGACCTCTACAATGAGAACTACAGAACACTAAAGAAAGAAATTAAAGAACACCTTAGAAGATGGAAAGATATCCCATGTTCTTGGATAGGAAGAATTAATATTGTTAAAATGGCCATACTACCTAAAGTGCTATACAGATTCAATGAATTCCAATTAAAATCCCAATGACGTACCTTACAGAAATAGAGCAAGAAATTATGAAATTCATCTGGAAGAATAAGAAACCCAGAATAGCTAAAGCAATCCTTAGCAGAAAGAGCGAAGCAGGGAGTATCGCAACTACAAAGCAACTCTACTACAAAGCAATAGTAACAAAAACGGCATGGTATTGGTACCAAAATAGAAAGGTAGATCAATGGTACAGAATAGAGGACACGGACACAAACCCAAATAAATACAATTTTCTCATACTAGACAAAGGGTCCAAAAATATGCAATGGAGAAAAGATAGCCTCTTCAACAAATGGTGCTGGGAAAATTGGAAATCCATATGCAACAGAATGAAACTAAATCCATATCTCTCACCGGGCACGAAACCCAACTCAAAATTAAGGACCTCGGAATCAGACCAGAGACCCTGCATCTTATAGAAGAAAAAGTAGGTCCAGATCTTCAACATGTCGACTTAGGACCAGACTTCCTCAACAGGACTCCCATAGCACAAGAAATAAAAGCAAGAATCAATAACTGGGATAGATTCAAACTAAAAAGCTTTCTCTCAGCAAAGGAAACTATCAGCAATGTGAAGAAAGAGCCTACAGAATGGGAGAAAATCTTTGCCATACTTCAGATAGAGCACTAATCTCCAGAATCTACAAAGAACTCAAAAAACTCTACACCAAGAATGCAAATAACCCAATCGACAAATGGGCTAAGGAAATGAACAGACACTTCACAGAAGAAGATCTACAAGCAATCAACAAACATATGGAAAAATGTTCAACATCTCTAGTAATAAGAGAAATGCAAATCAAAACCACCCTAAGATTCCATCTCTCCCCAATTAGAATGGCGATTATCAAGAATACAAGCAACAACAGGTGTTGGCGAGGATGTGGGGAGAAAGGTACACTCATACATTGCTGGTGGGGTTGCAAATTAGTGCAGCCACTCTGGAAAGCAGTGTGGAGATTCCTTAGAAAACTTGGAATGGAACCACCATTTGACCCAGCTATCCCACTCCTTGGCCTATACCCAAAGGGCTTAAAATCAGCATACTAGAGAGATACAGCCATATCAATGTTCATTGCTGCTCAATTCACCATAGCCAGATTGTGGAACCAACCTAGATGTCCTTCAATTGATGAATGGATAAAGAAAATGTGGTATATATATACAATGGAATATTACTCAGCCATAAAGAATGATAAAAATATGGCATTTGCAGGCAAATGAATGAAATTGGAGAATATCATGCTAAGAGAGATAAGCCAATCTCAAAAAACCAAAGGGCGAATGATCTCGCTAATAAGTGGATGATGACACACAATGGGGGGTGGGAGGGATTAGAGTTAGGATTAGAGTTAGGGTTAGGGAGGGGGGCAAGAATGGAGGAAAGAAGGACTGTATAGAGGGAAAAGAGGGGTGGGAGGAGTGGGGGGAAGGGAAAAATAACAGAATGAATCAAACAACTTTACCCTATGTAAATTTATGATTACACAAATGATATGCCTTTACTCCATGTTCAAACAGAGAAACAACATGTATCCCATTTGTTTACAATAAAAAAAAAGAGACACATGCACTTTCATACATTGATTCAAGAAACTTTGAATGATTGAAGGCCGAGGGGGATGCGTAATGAAAGAATACAAAATTTGAAGTATGGATGAGAAAAAAATAACCTAATGCTTCCTCTCAGATGAAGGCATCCAAAGCTGAGGCTGATGTTTGAGATAGAAAATAAAGATTTTAGTCTGTTCAGAGATGAATTTTGCTAAGCTAAATAGTGGTTAGAAGTGTAGTTTTGCTTTTGAATACCTTCAGAAAGGGACAGGAAGAGCCCAATGAGATCAAATCAGGAGAGGGAACCACAGGGGCAACCTGTTTGCTTGGGTGGCTGAAGTGACTGAGGGCCGCTTGCCTTGGAAGGAACCCAAGGCAGGACTCGACTAGGACAGGGAATCCATGCTAGCCCTGTCATGGCTGACAAGACAGGAGCTTGTGCAGAGAAAGGCATCTTCAAGGTAATGGGTTACATTAACCAAGAATTCAGTTAAATGTCCAAATGCTTTGTGACTTCTTGAGGGATTTGTATTTATTTCACTTATTAGTTACTGGATGCCAATAAACCAATAACACTATATAGATATTTTTTATTGGCAATGGTAAATGCTATAAGGCTTATTTTTTTTAAATTAGCACATATGGTTCACACGTACCCTAAATTGACAAGGTTTTCTGCTTAGACTTCTTTGGTGAGAGTGAAATCCAGGAGAAGATGAGAGAAAATTCCTGACTGGGAGGAAAAACCTGGTTATTTTACTGTCAGGACAGGTGAGGCTGCACGGATGTAGTAGACATGTATCTGGCTCTTTGCTGGCCATGGCATAAAAACCACACAAGGTTTAGCCCTATTTCTAATTCCATATTGTTTACTGAGATTTTCCAGCTGTGGGTTGGAGCAGCCTTTAAAATCCCTAAGAAGTGCATGGTGAGCATCTATTCTAAATGCTGCTTTCAATGCTTGGAATGGGCAATGAGGGGAGTATTACATCATGAAAACTGGAGTCCCTATGAATCAGGACTGTCCCCATCCCCAGAAAGCTGGAGTTTGTCAGCATATACCTATCTCACGAGCAGGGCCCTGTGCAAGGTGCTGCAGGGAAATTGAAATGTGAGACACACACTGGTCCTTAAGGCTCTTAGAGTTGGTAGAGAAATTAATGGCGATGATGAAGAGTCTGAGGATGATAAGCATGTATCAGTCACTTACCATACACTGTTGGGCTTTCAGATATTAGTTCAAATAATCCTCACAAAAATCCTCCTAGGTTTGAAAATGTATTCATGAAGATGTCTTCTCATTTTTTACATGAGAAAACTGAGTCTGAGGAAGGTTATGGAACTTGCCCATCATTCATCTGGAGAATGGACCAGTTCAGAGGTCATGCCCAGGCATTAAGTACACCAAGGACATTGAGATAGAACAAAGTATTTTAAAACAAAAAGAAAGAGCTATTTCAGGGAAGTCAAGGTAAAAGAAACTCCAACTGTGGTACTCGGGAAAATCTTTCTAGGCTGGGCAGAACTTTGGGTGGGCTTGGATTTCGGCCAGAATGGCCATGACTGGAAAGGCTGTGTTGGAAAACAGGCACGAGGTGGGAGTGTTCAGGTTAACCAGTGCGGCTGTCTGACCCGGGTCAGGGCTTACGAGCTGAAAAGGGGAAACAAAGCTACAAAGGTAAGCTGGCCACGTCATGGGGAGGTGCGAAACATTTATTTGGTGTCTTGGCAATGGGTCAGTGAAGCTGAGTTAAACCAGTCCAAACTGTATCCCTGATGATAGAAAATTCAGATTTATTATAATCCAGTATCAATGAGATAACAGCATTCAATTTTATGAAATCCAGTTGACCTTTTTTTACCTCTCAAGTACTTGAAAGACATTCCTTCAAACTACAGATAGATTATCTTACTGTCCTTATGATATATTCTAAGAACTTTATTACACCTCAGTGTCAATGAGTCTCCTGCTGTGCAACTGGATTTATGAATTCTTTCAGGTACAAGGAATTCTGTGGAGCCAAGGTACCCTAATCATTGGCAATCTGCAGCCAGACATTGTCTGATGCAGCCTGGTAGCCTCCATTGGCTAAGTAGCTGCTATCACTGCAAATTGCTGCAAATTGTTAGGCTTCAAATTCACTGGAGGCAGGCTGGGGATGTAGCTCAGCACTGGTCAATCCTCAGAAGACCCTGTTCTCCCCACAAATTCCCTGGAGGCAAGAAACATGTTTGTCTTTAAAAAATTTTTTTTAAATTATCATTCTACTCCCTGGAGGTTTCTGATGAATAGTGGATGTTCCAAAAAGTATTTGATTACAAGAAGATTCAAGTTATTTCATGTTTCATGCATTGGTTTCTTTAAAATGTCAGTGTCCACAGTATTGGTTTTACATAGTTCAATATTTGCTTAAGAATTTGAAAATTAGCTGGTTGTGGTGGCACATGTCTGTGATCCCAGTGATGTGGGAGGCTGAGGCAGGAGGACTTCAAGTTTGAGGCCAACTGCAGCAACTTAGGGAGGTCCTAAGCAACTTAGTGAAACCCTGTCTTAAAATAAAAAGTAAAAAGGCATGGATATGTGACTCACCAGGGTTCAATCCCCGGTACCAAAAACAAAAACAAAAAGAATTTAAAGAAAAAGTAAGATTTCTCATTTGTTTGTATTTGTGGGGTTTCTCCCTAGAGATAGAAGGCAGGGTGAACTGAAGTGGGTAATCAGTTTGTTCTCTAGCTATGCCACATAGACTCAAATTGAAAAGTCTTGAAAACCGTTTTGTTCACACATGAATGCCTCTTGACCCCTCTGCCTGATCAGTTTTGAGAAATGAGTCCAGATGAGCCTGCTTGCCTGCTTCCGCCTTCCTTGGCACTGGCTTTCCTGATGCCCAGGTATTCCCTTGGTTCTGTCCATGCGCTGATTGATGCTGGTATCCCTGCTGGCCCCTTTCTTAGATTTGACTTTGGCACCCCCTTGAGGTCACATTGTCCCCAACTCTCAGATCTTGGGTAAGAAATACTGATCCACCTTCTAAGGTGGTTGAACTAATTTGTCTAAAGTCAAATAAACGTCTGGATCAAAGAACACAAGGCTTTTCTGTGACTAAATTTTCCAACATCCTTGTTTTCTACTATTCTGATCATGAACAATAGACTAACATGCAGTGGGCACTCTCCTACTTTCTATAAATCTCTCTTGATTAAAAGGACATGGTATTTGGACTTCTTCAGTCACTCTGATTACTCTGGGTGACCTAAATCTCCATTTGGCAGCAAGCATGAGTTGCCCAATTTACAATTGCTTGTAATCCACACCAAATCATGAAAACTGCTGGAGAAGTTGCCTTACCCTTTCCTCATCCTGAATTCCTTGCCAATTGCCACAGAGAACTTTGGTGCACATTCTCTTGATACCTGGGTTGCTTCATGCTAAGAGAGTGGGCAGTACATTTCTGTGGTATTCAAGGACTTGGCACCATCCTAAAACCATCACCCCCAATCTTGTCTGCTATTTCTTACAACTTTTCCCAAATTTTGGGAGGAGACTTCTAATATCTGCTCTTCTTTCTCAATATGTTTTATAAGAATATTTCTGCAGTCATCAAACATTTCAACTTGAACAGACTCTTTGTAGGACTTCTGCCCCTTCAGTGTTTTCTTCCTCAGGAAAGATATTAACTAGGAAGGGATAAAGGGCACATCGTGCTTTAGGTGGGAGAATTAGCGTGTGTGTGTGTGTGTGTGTGTGTGTGTGTGTGTGTGTGTGTATTTCGGGAGACATTCTAGTCAAATAATGTCATGGTTTGGATGTGAAGTGTCCCCAAAGGCTCACGTGCAAGACAATGCAAGAAAGTTCAGAGAGGCAATGGGTTACAAGTGCCTTAATCCAGTCAGTGAATTAATCACTGATGGGTTTAACTGAGTGGTAACTGAACGCGGTGGGGTGTGGCTGGAGGAGGTGGGTCCCTGGGGGCGTGGCTTTGGGCTATATATATTTTGTATCTGGACAGTGGAGTTTCTCTCTCCGCTTTCTCAGCACCATGTGAGCTGCTTCCCTCTGCTACACTCTTCTGCCATGATGTCCTACCTGCTCCGAGGAATGGAGCCAGTCTTCTATAGACTAAGATAAGACCTCTGAAACCATGAGCCCTCAAATAAACTCTTCTTCCCCTAAAATTGTTCTGATCAGATCTTTTAGTCACAGCAGCAAAAAAAGCTGACTAAAACAAATAACAATGGAAAAATAACAATCTTTGATATGGTTTTATTTCCTGTGATACTGTTTATAACTTTAGTTAAATTCGAAGGGAAGGATGGAGTGCTCAATTTGAGTTTATAAGGGCATGAAGGAGGGTTGTTGAGGAAATCAGTTAGGTGTATCCATTTGTATTGGAAAACAGTGTTTTATCCTAAATACGTGTTTACTATGTCAAAATTCCCCTCCTTTAATTTGCCCCCATGTTTCCCAGTTCTAGTCTAGCATTTTGTGAACAAATTCATGTTTATACGATCTCCGCTCTTTATGATTTAAAGCCTTTGGTCCCCCTTTCACGCTCCTTCTCAGACTCAAGGTTCCAGGATTTTCAGGTTTCTAGGCATCCCATCCTTTCCCTCACTCCGATCACCCTTCTCAGGAACTTCTAGTTCTCCACCTTTCTTGAAGGACTTCTTGTTGGGATTTGCAGGTGACATCAAAGTTCCCTGCTGGTCTTGAGGTTGTCATTTGAGGTATAAGTACAAGACTCCAATCTAAGCACCTTTAATGAGTACCTCAAGGGGGAAGGACAGGAACTATAAATGATCATCACATCTTTTTCTTTTTTTGCGGTACTGGGGATTGAACTCGGGGCCTTGTGCTTGCGAGGCAAGAGCTCTACCAACTGAGCTATATCCCCAACCCCATCATCACATCTTTGGAGCAAAGGTTTTCAGGAAGAGCCTTCATAAATCCTTCAGGTTCTTAGAGCATCACGGTCGGACATTGAAACAAAAGGCTTTGGGGAAACGATATTTACCCGAGTTATCTGATGGAGAAAGGCTGATAATGTCTGTGCTTTTCTGGGCTTGTACCTTGAACCATGCCTGAGCAGCCAACAGAGGAGGCTCAGAGTATATCGTTCTACATCCTTTGGTTATTCGGTGTAAGTTCAGACAGAACCAGGGTTGGAGTTGGATTGTTGCTTTAACCCTTACAATTCAATAGTCCAAGACATTTACAAGTAGGATATTATATTCATCTGAGGCAGAAAAAATATATTTCTTCTGGGAATGGATCATGATTCTAGCTAAGAAAACTTATTTTAAAACCTCAACTTGATCCACAAAGTTTCTTGGTCAAAGGGGCCAAGTTTAGTGGGAGGTGCTTGGTTTAAATTGGGAGAGGAAGAACCCAGTCTTTGCTTTGGAGTGTTTAGTGATAGCTAATCCTTTTCTTTCCTCCAAGCTTCCTTCCTCAATTAATGTCAATGTGTTAATGGATGTGATTCCCATAATAGACAACACTGATAGTAACAGGGCTGGGACTGAACCTAATGGTTTCTGTAACATGTTTAATTTCTGATGTTGCTGTTAAATGTTGAGGAAAATTAGTCACATTTAGAACCATCTGTTTCCAAAAGTGTGCATTGCCTCTTGACTAGCCATTATGTCCCTTATGAAAATAGTTGTGGCGTGAAATGATTCTTTTTATTCCCTTTCTTTGTTTTCTCTTATGAGTACACATTTGCTCCCAGGGAACAGGGATTAAGGACATCAGAGGAAGCCCTGCACAGTGCTGCATGCCTGTAATCCCAGTAGCTTGGGAGGCCAAGACTGGAGGATCATGAGTTCAAAGCCAGCCTCAGCAATGGCGAGACATTAAGCAACTCGGTGAAACCCTGCCTCTAAACAAAATACAAAATAGGGCTGGGGATGTGGCTCAGTGGTTGAGTGCCCCTGAGTTCAATCTCTGGTCCCCCCACCCACCACACACAGAAAGGAACATCAAAGAATGTTTGTTCTTCAGGTGTCTGGGTCATCATGCATGTAAAAAGAATCTAAATTCTTAGCTTCCTGTTCAGTTTTAATACACCTATCTTCCCTTTAGATGCAGTTACAGGTTAGAAACCACAGTGATGACGAAGATGTATAAAATCCTCAATGGTAATAAGTGCTGGATGCTCAAGAAAAGGTGCAGAGTGAATTGCAAGGACTCTGATTAGACATTTTATTTCCTGCATTGCTGGTGTTGAGGGAATGCAAAGAGGAGCAGGGGGACAGTGGAGATGGTCCCTTAAAATATGCATGCCTTCACAAGAAGGAAAAATAGCTTTAAAGCTAGCAACCAACTAATTGGGTCAGTATTTCCATTTTTATCTTCAGAATAAGCATGTATAACAAGTGGGCATAAAACCTAACTATGATTATCTAAAATTCTTAGTCAACAGATCAAATCCTGGAAAGCTCACCAAGAATATTTGTTAGGGTCTTTAAAAATGTTCACATTTCTTTAAAAACAACAAAACAGAAAGTCTCCCATTCTGAGTTGACTATTGTGTTTTATTTTTGAATGGTCACTAGGATCTTTGCAGTTTCCTAATTTTGCATGACTATCTGGATTGTTTTTGTAGAAAAATCAGACTCAAGTTCTTTCTCGTTAGGGTCTTTAAAAATGTTCACATTTCTTTAAAAACAACAAAACAGAAAGTCTCCCATTCTGGGTTGACTATTGTGTTTTATTTTTGAATGGTCACTAGGATCTTTGCAGTTTCCTAATTTTGCATGACTATCTGGATTGTTTTTGTAGAAAAATCAGACTCAAGTTCTTTCTCTTTCTTTTTTTTTTTTTTTTGAATTTTTTTTATTGTAAACAAATGGGGTACAACTTGTTTCTCTGTACATGAAGTAGAGGCATACCATTTGTGTAATCATACATTTACATAGGGTGATGGTGTTTGATTCATTCTGTTATTTTTTTTTCTTTTTCTTTCTTGAGTAGCACTGGATATGAACCCCCCAGCCCTTAGAGAGCAGCAGTTGGAAACCCTGCCCTACAGCCCTCACACAGTGGGAAGATCTATCCACTTACTGCCTGTTTACTCAGTAATACTGTTTTTACTTGATAATTCGAGTTAAAAAAAAACAATGAAACAAAACAAAAAGCAAAACCTGTTTTAAACAGAAGTTTTTAAAAGGGAGAGAAATTTTTGAAACCCCAAATCAACAGTTTATTGTAGCTATACCGAAAGTTTTGCTTTCTCCTAAGTTAAAAATTAAAATAACACAGATGTGAGATGAGATGTTTAAAAAACCTGTGTTATCGGACAATTTCGTCTTCCAACTTTGCAAAGCAATGGAATATGAGAAGGAGGCTTAATTCACTGTTGTGAAGTCAAAGTGCCTCCCATGTCATCAAGAGTGGCGGCTGGTGGGATTGCTTGAGTCTAGGTGTCACGAAGCCGTGGATGCCCAATGAGTAGGTTAGTTCTTCTGTTGGTAGGTGATTCCTCTTCCACTGCTTTTATCTACTAGGAGGACAATTGGTTATCTTCTGAAACTATCCTTTGATCTGTTGAACAGGGGTGGGAGAGAGCTAAAGTTTTGGCATTTTGGCAAAAAGAAATTTAGTTAATTCATGAAGTTCTCCTTTCTAAAAAATTCTCCAAAAAGGAGAAGTTTCTTTTTTTCCCATAGGCAGGCAAGTGTCTGGATTGATCTCCACTCAATGAATTTTGAAGTGGGTTGCTGACAGCTAGTTCAATAATCCTGCATGACAGTTATTGCTAAATGATGTTTTTCTCCTATTAGGGCAATAGAATTGATTGCTTGCAAAATTTCAAAATGGCAGCTTTTTATGGTACAGTTTATAGTACAAATGTGAACTGAAACACCTTACTTAGGCATTGTAGAAATGAAATGATCTGTGCTTATGTGATACGGAAAGTTCAGCAAAGGGAACTTTTGATTTGCTGTGGTAGGGTATAACAGGTGCAAACCACTAGCTGCTTCTAGAATCTGTAGGAAGGTAGGCAGGAGTTGCTTTTGAGGGGATTAATTAGCCTCACTCATAGTCTATTGCATTCTTCAAATTACCTCCTAACCTTTTCTCTTTCTACCTTTCTCCTATTCACAGCCAAATCAGTCCTTACATGGCAGCTATTTTTTCATGACCTGAGTATAGAGACTTTTGTTTGGAATTTTAACACTAAATGTGTTTTTCTAAAAATTTAATATTAACATTTAAAAAAGGGAGAGAAAAGATGTAAATGTTTATCTCCTCTGGAATATTTCCTTTCATAAGGAAAATTCACAGTGCAAGAGAACTGTAACGATATTATTTTCTGTTACTTAGGCAGAACCCTTGCTGCAGGTGACCAGAGTTTTCTGTTATTTGACTTGAAACAACTGACAAGATGGGCGCTAGGAATTTTGATAATTAACTAGTAAAGAAATGGTCAAAAGAATTACTTGCTCATCTTGTAATATTTGTACAAGAAAGATCTTTAAAATTATCCAATATTACTAAAATAGGTTATTGCTTTTTGAGGGGGTGTCTATTGTTTATTTTTCATTCATTTATTCACTCCTGTAAATATTCTGTTCCCACCAAGGGTTAACTCTGTGTGAGGCACTGGAGACACAGTGGTGGACCTTTCAGACATGGAGATGGTAAACACTAAAAATTATTGAAATAATGAATTTCAACAGTGAAGAAAGTGCAAGGGAGAAGCACAGTGTGCTGTGTGCACATTTCTCAGGAAGACCTATTAAAATTATTGGATTATTGGCTGGAACTTGTAGTCAGTCTTGTTGAGCAGCTATTAAAACACATAGATTAACATGTATTATGAAATATCATCCCCAGAAAAATATTTGTACAGGGAAGCATAGTTGTGTGTCTAGAGAACACAGGATGGAAATTGTGGAGGAGGTTCTCATACAGTGGAATAGTAACTTAGGAGGATTATGCCACCCATTTTATTTAAAGGGGTAGCCACCCCTCTGGAAAATGAATTGTGATCACAGTGATCGTTCTAATAATCCAATTTTTGCTCCTTCCTCATTCAAAATTTGTTAACGCTTCCCTCACTATACGCAGGATAAATTCTGAACTCCTCTGCATGAATGAGAGTCCCCACCAACTGACCTCCTGCTACCCTTCCCAGCTTTATCTGTGGCTCACCACCTTGTTAATTTATGTCCACACTGAACTGAGTTTTTGTGGACATGTGTTTCATTCTCTCATATTTTCATACTTTATTCCCAGAATCCCATCCATCTCCCTGACAGTTCTCAGTTCCACTGCCTCTCAGTTCCAGGACCACCTTTCTGTGAAGCATGGAAAGCTGTTGCAGAAGAGTCTTCACAGATGCCCTGGCTGGCTTCTGGGTTCCTCCCAATGCTTAGATTACACCCTGCAAACTACCATTTTAGTGGGTATCCTAATCGTGCTTTTTCCTTGATGCTTGCCTCCATTCTGTCTTCAGCCCTGGCATCTCGCAGAGTGTGTGGCTCAGGGAAGGTGCTTGTGGAGTGAAGGACATCTGAGTAAGACTAGAGCTAAGGAAGCTTTACGTGAGGGGGACTCTGTGAGGTGGGCTGCTGAGATTAAGACAGAAGGACAAGTTCCTTACTTATAAATGTTTATAAATGCACTTTTGTGGTAACTGTCTTATCTGTCTTGTGGCAGAAGCAGGTAGTGTCCAGCTATATCCATTCTCTTCTTCCTTTACTAATTAAACTACAAAGACCAGCTTGGGCACATGATATCCTAGCCAGAGATTACATTTCTCACATTCTCTTATAATAAGATGTGGTTAAGTGGCACAGTTCTATCCAGTGGGATGTGAGAGGAAGAAGCATGTGGTAATTTCCTGTGTCCTCTTTGCCCTGTCCTATAGATGTGATGCAGAGTATAGATGTGATGTGGGAGTATCCATTTTGCACCCAGTGGTGGAAAGCCTGGTTGAGGGCAGCAGAACTGTTCTACTAAGCCCTGGGTTACCAGTGCTCAGAGTGTGAACACAGAGGAGCTTCATCATGTCTGATCCATAGTAGTTTTGGAGGTCTATAGAGAGGGTACTGAAATAACAGATATTTTCTTAAGTTGTGTTCTTAAACTGATTTTTGGTATTTAGCAGAAATATGCCCTGGTATATGCATTCATGTGTGAATTAGATCATGTTTTTTAAAAACTAGAAGAAATTTCAAACACAATTCTAATATTCTTTTTGTGGTATGTACCTCACAGTTTTTCATTTTTCTCAGTAATAAGATATTTGGAGTTAAAACTCATATCTGATCTCAATTCTTTTTCCCTCAGAAGCAATCTCTGTTCTGATTGTGTGTTTATCAATCTCATGCATATTTTTATACTTTTAACTACATATTTATGTGTCTCCAGGCATATGCAACATTTTTGTGTGTTTTAAACATTTATTTTAAAAAGCATACTTTTCCAATCAATATTTGGTTTTCAAGATTTGTCTCTGTTGATTTAAAAATAGCTGGTTTGATATTTCAGCTACCATGTAAAAATTCACTGAATGACTTGACTTCAATTTAATAATGGTCCTCTGATTCTTGAGGTTTTTTCTAGTTTTTAACTACTGGAACAATTGCTGCAAGGAAACCCTTGTATATGTCTCCTGATCACATGTAAGATTTTCATAGAGCAGATACCTAGAAACTATTGGATTGTATAACAGACACAGTTCCAACTTATAAGCATTATAATTGCTCTCCAAAGACTGTTTTTATAAAAACAACTCATATTAACATGGCATCAGGGTTTCTATTGTTTTACATCCCTGCCAATATGTTATATAGTTAGGCTTCATTTTTTTTTTGTCAATTTGATGGGTTTTAAAATAACTTGCATTTCTTGATTGCTACTGAAATTAAGCATCATCTCATTTGTTTTTTTATCTTTCTCTTTTCATCTGTGAATTAAATTTTGTTATTGACTTGTGAAAGTTTTAAAGAAAAATATTATGTTTATTAATCTCTTATCTGTTATATATTTGAAAATGTTTTCTTCTGAGTTGTCCCTTATATTTTTACCTTAACAAATTAAAAATCTTAGTATAGTGAAATTTATTCATTGTTTTCCATTAATGATTTCTTGTTTGTTGGATCTTGTATAAGAAATGCTTCTGTATCCCAAGGCCATGTTAGATGTTAATAATAGTGAAAGGGGACATGGGAATTCTATACTCTCTTTGTAATTTTTTCTGTAAATCTAAATTTTTTTTTCAGTGTTGGGGATTGGACCTAGAGACTCTTGCATACTGAAAGTCATCCCCAACCCCTAAAACATTTTTAAAGGAAAATGTTCATTAAAAAGTAACTAACTCTAAGTAATTTTTTTGTTTGTTTGTTTTGGTACTGAGAATTGAACCCAGAGATGCTTTACCATTGAGCCATATCTCCATTCCTTTACATTTCTTTCTTTCTTTTTTTTTTTTTTTTTTTTTTTTTTTTTTTAATTTGAGACAGGCCCTGAGTAAGTTGCTTAGGGCCTCACTATTTTGCTGAGGCTGGCCTTGAACTTGTGATCCGCCTACCTCAGCCTCCCGAGTTACTGGGATTACAGTCATGGTTCACTGTACCCAGCTTTGTGACTGGTAAATTTATAAAACTTAAGTGGAAGATATTAAAATAAAAATATAATAACTGAAATTAAGAGCTTGATTTATAGAATATTAGACTGCATAAGAGATGAGCAGCAAACTTGAAAATGGGTCAATTGAAAATATTCAGATAAAAAATGGAGGAAAAAAAGCACCAAATGTCAGAGATGTGTGGACAAAAGTAAAATAAGTCCTATTAAAGTTTGAGAAGGAGAGGACAGAGTTAATGAGACAAAGTCAATATTTGGAGAGCTACTAAACAAGAATTTGCAAAAATGAGAAAAGATAGGAAATGAGCTAAAATTCAAGATACTTATAAACCCCAGACAGGATAAACCTTTTAAAGTCAAATCTAGGCTCCCTCAAAATAAAACCACAAAGAAAAAGTCTTAAAAGCAACCAGAGAAAGAAAAAAATATTACTGAACAATAAGATACACAGTTGACTTTTCAGCATGAATAATAGAGATCGAGAGTTAATAAAATAATGCTTTTAAAGAAAGAAGTGATTATAGTCTAGCACCCTGCTCTAGCAGCCTTCCTAGTTCCTAGTTATCCCTCTTCTACTTTTGGGTTGATTTTTTTAACTTTCTGTATATGAGAGAGAACATATGGTACTTCTCTTTCTGTGTCTGGCTTATTTTACTTACTATAATGTCCTCCAGTTCCATATATTTTGCTGCAAATGATAAGATCTCATTCTTCTTTATGGTTGAACAATACTTTATTATGTATATATGCCATGTTAACTTTATTCATTTATCTGTTGATGGGCGCCTCAGGTGATTCTATATTTTAGTTATTTTGAATAGTGCCTCAATAAATATGGGCACTCAGATATCTCTTTTGTATGTTGACTTATTTTCCTTTGGCTGTATACTCAGGAGTGGGATACCTAGATCATAGATTAGTTCTATTTTTAACTTTGTGAGCAACCTCCATATTCTCCATAGTGGCTATAGTAATTTACACTCTCACAAGCAGCGTAGAAGAGTTCCTTTCTCTCCATACCCTCACCAGCATCTGTTATGTTTGATTGTTTTGATAACAGTTCTTCTAACTGTGGTGATATAGTTTCTCATTATAGTTTTGATTCACATTTCTTTGATGAATGAAGATGTTGACCATATTTTCATATATTTATTGGTCATTTGTATTTCTTCTTTTGAGAAGTCTCTATTCAGATCATGTGCCCATTTTTAAATTGAATTACTTGTTTTTAAATAGTGTTTTCAATTTTTTGTATATTTTGGATATTAACCCTTTGTCATATTAATAGCTGAAAAACAGTTACTCCCATTCAACAGGTTGTCTCTTCACTCTGTGAATTGTTACCTTCATTGCATAGAAGATTTTTCAGTTTGATATAATCCCATTTGTCAGTTTTGGTTTTTGTTTCCTGTGTTTTGGCCAGAAAATCATCATCCGTACCAGTATCTTGAAGTGTTTACCCTGGTTTTCTTTCGTGGTTTTAGGATTTTAGCTCTTACATAAAGATCTTTTATTCATTTTGAATTGATTTTGTACAGAGTGAGACAAAGGAGTCAAATTTCAGTCTTCGGCAAAGACATCCAATTTTCTCAGCAGCATTTGTTGAAGAGGCTGTCCTTTCTCCAAGGTATGTTTCTGGCACCTTTGTAGAGATTCAGTTGGCATATAGATTTATGTGCTTATTTCTGGATCCTCTATTCGGTTCCATTGCTGTGTGTTTATATGCTTATACTATGCTGTTTTGGTTACTATGGCTCTATAGTATGTCTTAAAATCGGATATTGTGATATCTCCAGCTTTGCTCCTTTTTTAGATCAAGATTTCTTTGTCTATTCTGGGTCTTCTATGCTTCCAAACATTTTTACATTTTGTGTCTTACTCCTGAGAGGAAATGCTTTCGGTTTCCCTACCATTCAGTGTGATATTGGCTCTGGGTTTACACATATAACATTTATGATGTTGAGGTTTGATCCTTTTATATCTAAACTATTCTGTTAATATGATTATGTGATTTTATGTCATATTTATATATTTGCATATGTTGAACCATTCTTCCTTGCATCTGTGGAATGAAATCAACTTGGTGATGATGGTCACATCTTTTTGATGTACTATTCAATTTCCAAGTATTTTTGTTGAGGATTTTTGCATCTATATTCAACAGGGATATTGTTCTATAGTTTTCTTTTCTTTCCTTATCTCCTTGTCAGCTTTTGGTAATAGCATAATCCTGGTCTCGTAGAATGAGTTTGGAAGAGTTCCCTCCATTTCAATTCTTTGTAATAGTTTAAGAAGCATTGCTGTTTATTCTTTCAGTTTTGTAAAATCCAGCAGTGAAGTTAACCACTCCTGGGCTTTTCTTTATTCAGAGACTTTTTATTGCTGATTCAACCTCATTACTTGTTATTTGTCTATTCAGGTTCTTTATATACTCTTGGTCCAATTTTGGTAGGTCCTATATGTCTAGAATTTTGCACATTTTTTCTAGACTTTTCAATTTGTTAGCATATGATTTTTCAAAACAATCCCTAATGACCCTTAGAATTTCTGTGGTATCAGTTATAATGTCTCTTTTTCACTTCTAGTTTTATCATTTTATTTATTTGGGTCTTCTCACATTCTCTTTTGTTTAGTTAAGTTTGCCAATTTACTTATCAATTCTTTGTTTCATTGACTCTTTTAGACTAGTTCATTGATTTCTGCTCTGGTCTTTATTGTTTCTTCTACCAATTTGATTTTTCTCTTGCTTTTTAAAAGATCTTAGGTGTATCATTAGGTTATCTTAAATCAATCTTCCTTTCATTTCCTCTTTCTTTCTTTTTTGGTGAAGGCATTCATTGCTGTAAACTTCCCCTTTAGTACTACTTTTGTCATATTCCACAGGTTTAGGTATGTTGTGTTTGCATTTTTCTTTATTCAAGGAATTTTTAAATTGCCCTCCAATTTGCTCAATGACTCATTGTTTGTTCAAAATTGTGTTGTTCAGTCTCCATGTATTTGTATAATTTTTTTTCAGTACTGGGGATCAAAACCACACCTGCAATTCAAGCACTTTTCCATCGAGTTGCATCCCCAGTCCAATTTTTAAAGTTTCTCTTGATGATTTCTAGTTTATTTCCATTATCAGAAAAGATACAGGGTATGATTTTATTTTTTTTTTGAAAAAATTTGTTAGAAAATGAACTGATTTGTTTTGTAGCTTAATACATGGTCTATTCTAAAGCTCTGTGTGCTAATGCAAAGAATATGTATTATGAAGCTATTGGATGGAATTTTCTGTAAATATCTATTAAACCCATTTAATCTCTAGAATAGTTTAACTGTTTCTTGATTTTTTTTTTTTGGATGATCTATTCATTGATTAGAATATGTTATTTAAATCCCCCACTATTATTATATGAGATCTATTTCTTCCTTTTGGTCTAATAGTGTTTGCTTTATAAAATTAAATGGTATAAATTTAGATGCATATAGATTTAAAATCATTACATCTTGTGAATTGATTACTTGGTCATTGTCTGGTGACCTTTGTATCTTTCTGTTCTTGTCTTAATGTCTATTTTGGTAGCTATAAGAATAGTTACTCCTGCTTGCTTTCAGCTTCTATTTGCTTGGAATATCATTTTCCATTCTTCACTTTCAGTCTGAGTGTGTCTTTTCTAGGGAAGTGAATCTCTTATAGGCAGCATATTGTTGGGTCTTGTTTTATTTTTTTTAAATCATTTAGTCAGTCTGTATCTTTTTTAAAAATTATTTTTTATTTGTCCTTTTTAGTTATACATGACAGTAGAGTGTATTTTGCCATATCATAGATATCATACATATGTGGAGTGTAACTTCCCATTCTTGTGCTTGTACATGATGTGGAATTACACTGGTTCTGTATTCATATATGAACATAAGAAAACTATGTCCAGTTCTTTCTACTGTCTTTCCCATTCCCATCCCTCCACACTTCCCCTGACTCCCCCCGTCCAATTCAGGTAACCTTCCCCACCCACCTATTGTGAGTTAGCATCCACATATCAGAGAGAACATTTGGCCTTTGATATTTTACGATTGGCTTATGTCACTCAGCATGATATTTTCCAGTTCCATCCATTTACTGGCAAATTCAATAATTTCATTCTTCTTTATGGCTCAATTAAATTTCACTATGTATAGGTACCACATATTCTTTATCCATTCATCTATTGAAGGGCACCTAGGTTGGTTCCATCATTTAGCTATTGTGAATTGAGCTGCTATGAACATTGATGTGACTGTGACACTATAGTATGCTGATTTTAAGTCCTCTGGGAGTATGCCAAGGAGTGGGATAACTGGGTCAAATGGTGGTTCCATTCCAAGTTTTTGTAGGAATCTCCATATTGCTTTCCATAGTGTTTGCATCAATTGCAGTCCTACCAACAATGTATGAGTGTATGTTTTTTTCTCACATCCTCACCAACATTTATTGTTACTTGTATTCTTGATCATTGCCATTCTGACTGGAGAGAGATGACATCTCAGTGTAGTTTTAATTTGCATTTCTCTAATTGCTAGTTATGTTGAATGGTTTTTCATATATTTGTTGACCATTAGTATTTCTTCTTCTGTGAAATGTCTGTGAAGTTTCCTTGCACATTTATTGATTGGGTTATTTGATTTTTTAAAATTTTTGGTGTTAAGTTTTTTGAGTTCCTTATATATCTTGGAGATTAGTGCTCTACCTGAGATGCAGGTGGCAAAGATTTTCTCCCATTCTACAAGCTCTTTTCGTGTTCTTGATTGTTTCCTTTGCTGTAAAGAAGCCTTTTGTTTGATACAACAATCCATTTATTGAGCTTTTTAAAAATTTAATTATGTATTTTTAAATTTTTAACAGACTGCATTTTGATTCATTGTACACAAATGGGGTACATCATTTCATTTCTATGGTTGTACACCTAGAATGTAGAGTCATACCATTCATGTAATCATACATGTACATGGGGTAATGATGTCTATCTCATTCCACCATTTTTCGTACCCCCTCCCTCTCATTTCCTTCTACATAATCTAAAGTTCCTCCATTCTTCTCTCACTCCCCACACCCCCACCCCCATTATATATCATTCTCCACTTATCAGGGAAATACATCTTGTGCTTTAGGACTCTTGTTGAAGAATTCAGTTCCTAAGCTGACATGAAGGAGATTTGGGCCTACTTTTTCTTCTAGAAGGTGCAGGGTCTCTGGTCTAATGCCTAGACTATGAGGGGCACTCAGTCATTGATCCACTTAGGGTTGAGTTTTGTGCAGGGTGAGAGATAGGAGTCTAATTTCATTTTATTACATCTGGATTTCCAGTTTTCCCAGCACCATTTTTAAAGGAGGCTATCTTTTCTCCAATGTATGTTTATGGCATCTTTGTCTAGTATGAGATAACCATATTTATGTGGGTTTGTCTCTGTGTCTTCTATTCTGTCCCATTGGTCTACATGTCTATTTTGGTGCCAATACCATGCCATTTTTGTTACTATGGCTCCATAGTATAATTTAAGGTCTAGTATTATGATGCCTCCTGCTTCACTTTTCTTGCTGAAGTGAAAAAAGGATTTTTGACTTTTATGGGCTTCTTATTTTTCCATATGAATTTCATGATTGCTTTTTCTATTTCTATGAAGAATCATTGGAACATTAATAGGAATTGCATTAAATCTGTATAGCACCTTTGGTAGATGGCCATTTTGACAATATTAATTCTGCCTATCCAAGAACATGGGAGATCTTTCAATCTTCTAAGGTCTTCTTCAATTTCTTTCTTTAGTGTTCTGTAGTTCTCATTGAAGAGGTCTTTCACCTCTTTTGTTAGATTGATTCCCTAATAATTTATTTTCTTTGAGGCTATAGTGAATGAGATAGTTTTCTTCATTTCTCTTTCAGTTGATTCATTACTGATGTATAGGAATGTGGTTGATTTATGGGTATTAATTTTATATCCTGCTACTTTGCTGAATTCATAAATGAATTCTAGAAACTTTCTGGGTCTTCTAAATATAGAATCATGTCAGCAAATAGTAATAGTTTGAGGTTTTTTTTTTTTTCATATTTGTATCCCTTTAATTTCTTCCTTCTAATTGCTCTGGCTAGAGTTTCCAGGACTATGTTGAATAGACGTGGCGAAAGAGGGCATCCCTGTCTTGTTCCAGTTTTAGAGGGAATACATTCAATTTTTCTCCCTTTAGAATGATGTTGGCCCTGTATTTAGCATACAAAACTTTTACAATGTTGAGATATGTTTCTACTATCCCTGGTTTTTCTAATGTTTTAAACATGAAGGTATGCTGTATTTTGTCAAATGCTTTTTCTATGTCTATTGAGATGATCATGTGAATCTTGTCTTTAGGTCTGTTGGTGTAACAAATTATGTTTACTGATTTCTTTATGTTGAACCAACCTTGCATCCTTGGGATGGACCCTACTTGATCAATGCACTGCCTTTTTAATATGTTTTTATATGCTATTTGCCAGTATAAGGAAATTTTGCATCTATATTCATCAAGGATATTGGTCTGAAATTTTCTTTCCTCTATGTGTCTTTGTCTGGTTTTGGTATCAGAGTGAAATTAGCTTCATAGAATGAGTTCTCTATTTCATGGAATAATTTGAGGAAGATTAGTATTAGTTCTTCTTTAAAGATTGGGTAGAACTCATCTAAGAATCCAGCTGGTCCTGGATTTTTCTTATTTGGTAGGCTTTTGATGGCATCTTCAGTTTCATTGCTTGAAATTGATCTATTTAAATTTTCTATGTCCTCCTGATTCAATTTGGGTAGGTCATATGCCTCTAGAAATTTGTCAATGTCTCCAAGATTTTCTATTTTATTAAAGTATAAATTTTTAAAATAGTTTCCAACTATCATCTGTATTTCCGTTGTGTCCATTGTGGTAGTTCCCTTTTCATCATGAATTTTAGTAATTCGAGTTTTTCCTCTCTCTTTGCTAGCTTGGCTAAGGGTTAATTAAATTTATTGATTTTTTTCTAAGAACCATCTTTCTGTTTTGCGGATGTTTTAAATTGTTTCTTTTGTTTCAGTTTCATTGATTTCAACTTTGATTTTAATTATTTCCTGTCTTCTACTACTTTTGTATTGATCTGTTCTTCTTTTTCTAGGGCTTTGAGATGTAATGTTAGGTTATTTATTTGTTGACTTTCTTTTTTTTGTTGGGAGGTACCAGGGATTCAACTCAGGGGCACTCAGTCATTGAGCCACATCCCAACCCTATTTTGTATTTTATTTAGAGACAGGCTCTCACAGAGTAGCTTAGTGCCTTGCTTTTGCTGAGGCTGTGTTTGCTGAGGCTTCTACCTCAGCCTCCCAAGCCACTGGGATTACAGGTGTGTACCAGTGACATTTTTTTCTTTTAATGAATAAACTCAGTGCAATGAACTTTCCTACTAGTACTGCCTTCGTTGGGTCCCAGATATTTTAATATATTGTATAGCTATTCTCATTTACCTCTAAGTATTTTTAATTTCATCCCTAATTTCTTCTGCTATCCATTCATCATTCAATAGTGTATTATCTCCCTGTGTTATTTTCTATTTTATCATTGGTTTCTAATTTCATTCCATTCTGATCTGAGGATGCAAAGTATTATTTCAATTTTTTTGTATTTACTAAAAGTTGCTTTGTGGCCTAATATATGGTCTATTTTAGAGAAGGATCCATGTGCTGCTGAGAAGAGAATGTATTCAGTCATTAATGAATGAAATATTCTATATATGTCTACTAAGCCTAAATTATTAATTGTATTTTTTTAGTTCTAGAGTTTCCTTATTTAGTTTTTGTTTGGAAGATCTATCTAGTAGTGAGAGAGGCATGTTAAAGTCACCCAGTATTAGTTTGTTGTGGTCTGTTTGCTTCTTGAAATTGAGAAGGATTTGTCTGATGTACATAGATGATCCATTATTTGGGGCATAAATATTTACAATTGTTATGTCTTGTTGATGTCTAGTTCCCTTAAGGAGTATGAAATATCCTTCTTTGTCCCTTCTGGTTATGTTTGGTTTGAAATCCACTTTATCTGATATTGGGATAGAAACCTCTACTTGTTTATGAGATCCATGTGAATGATGTTTGTTCCTATCCTTTTACCTTAAGTCTGTGGATGACTTTGCCTGTGAGGTGAATCTTTTGGAGACAGCATATTGTTGAGTCTTGTTTTTAAATTCAGTCTGCCAGTCTTTCCTTTGATTGATGAGTATAGGCCATTTATATTCAATGCATTGTGATATGATTTTTATTTCCTGTCATTTTGATTTATTTATGGTTACTAATTTCCCATTGATTCACCATTCTTTTAGTGTATTTCCTCCATGACTTGTTTTCACTTTTTTTCATTTCTTCTTCATGAAATATCTAGTATGTTTTGTGGTGCAGGCTTCCTAGTTGTGAATTCTTTTAACTTTTGGTTACCACAGAAGGTTTTTATTTCATCATCAATTATGAAGCTTAATTATGCTTGGTTAGTATTCTTGGTATACTATTCTATAGTATTCAGTTTCTTTCAGAGATTGGTATATAGATCTCCTAGCTCTGAGGGTTGAGAGATCAGCTGAGATCCAGATCAGTTTCCCTCTAAATGTTATCTGTTGTTTTTCTTTGGCAGTTTTTTAAAAAAAGTCTATCCTTATTCTTTATGTTGGACAGTTTCATAATAATATGTCTTGGTATGGGTCTGTTGTATTTTTGTATATTTGGGGTCATGTATGCCTCCTGTATTTGATTTTCCATTTTATTCTTTAGGTTTGGGAAAGTTTTCTGATATTATTTTATTTTATTTTTTTATTTTTTTATTTATTTATTTTTTTTGGTGGCAATGTGCTTTATTTATTTTTTTTTATTTATTTTTTTACGTTTACATAGGGTAATGATGTTTCTTTTTTTTCCCTTCCCCCCCACCCCTCCCACCCTTTTCCCTTTATACAGTCCTTCTTTCCTTCATTCTTACCACTCTCCTTAGCCTAACTCTAAACCTAACCCTAAACCTAATGCTAACCCCTCCCACCCCCATTATATGTCCTCATCCGCTTATCAGCGAGATCATTCGTCCTTTAGTTTTTTGAGATTGGCTTATCTCACTTAGCATGATATTCTCCAATTTCGACCATTTGCCTGCAAATGCCATAATTTTATCATTCTTCATTGCGGAGTAATATTCCATTGTATAAATATGCCACAGTTTCTTTATCCATTAATCAACTGAAGGGCATCTAGGTTGGTTCCACAATCTGGCTATGGTGAATTGAGCAGCAATGAACATTGATGTGGCTGTATCTCTGTAGTATGCTGATTTTAAGTCCTTTGGGTATAGGCCAAGGAGTAGGATAGCTGGGTCAAATGGTGTTTCCATTCCAAGCTTTCTGAGGAATCTCCACACTGCTTTCCAGAGTGGCTGCACTAATTTGCAACCCCACCAGCAATGTATGAGTGTTCCTTTTTCACCACATCCTCGCCAACACTTATTGTTGCTTGTGTTCTTGATAATCGCCATTCTAATTGGGGTGAGATGAAATCTTAGGGTAGTTTTGATTTGCATTTCCCTTATTACTAGGGATGTTGAACATTTTTTCATATATCTGTTGATTACTTGTAGATCTTCTTCTGTGAAGTGTCTGTTCATTTCCTTAGCCCATTTGTTGATTGGATTATTTGTATTCTTCGTGTAGAGTTTTTTGAGTTCTTTATAGATTCTGGAAATTAGCGCTCTATCTGAGGTATGGTTGGCAAAAATATTCTCCCACTCTGTAGGCTCTCTCTTCACATTTCTGATAGTTTCCTTTGCTGAGAGAAAGCTTTTTAGTTTGAATCTATCCCAGTTGTTGATTCTTGCTTTTATTTCTTGTGCTATGGGAGTCCTGTTAAGGAAGTCTGATCCTAAGCCAACAAGTTGAAGATTTGTACCTACTTTTTCTTCTATAAGATGCAGGGTCTCTGGTCTGATTCCAAGGTCCTTGATCCATTTTGAGTTGAGTTTTGTGTAGGGTGAGAGATAGGGGTTTAATTTCATTCTATTGCATATGGTTTTCCAGTTTTCCCAGCACCATTTGTTGAAGAGGCTATCTTTTCTCCATTGCATATTTTTGGCCCCTTTGTCTAGTATGAGAAAATTGTATTTATTTGGATTTGTGTCCATGTCCTCTGTTCTGTACCATTGATCTACCTGTCTATTTTGGTACCAATACCATGCTGTTTTTGTTACTATTGCTTTGTAGTAGAGTTGAAGATCTGGTATTGCAATACCCCCTGCTTCGCTCTTGCTACTGAGGATTGCTTTAGCTATTCTAGGTTTTTTATTCTTCCAGATGAATTTCATAATTGCTTGCTCTATTTCTGCAAGGTACATCATTGGAATTTTAATTGGAATTGCATTGAATCTGTATAGCACTTTAGGTAGTATAGCCATTTTGACGATATTAATTCTGCCTATCCAGGAACATGGGAGATCTTTCCATCTTCTAAGGTTTCCTTGAATTTCTTTCTTTAGTGTTCTGTAGTTCTCATTGTAGAGGTCTTTCACCTCTTTTGTGAGATTGATTCCCAAGTATTTTATTTTTTTCAATGCTATTGTGATTCGGAATGAACAAGGAAACATCACAACAGACACGAGTGAAATACAAAACATAATTAGAAACTATTTCGAAAATCTATACTCCAACAAAACAGAAAACCTCGAAGACATCAACAAATTTCTAGAGACATATGAATTACCTAAACTGAACGAGGAGGACATACACAACCTAAATAAACCAATTTCAAGCAATGAAATAGAAGAGGTCATCAAAAGCCTACCAACAAAGAAAAGTCCAGGACCAGATGGGTTCTCAGCCGAGTTCTACAAAACCTTTAAAGAAGAGCTCATTCCAATACTCCTCAAACTATTCCATGAAATAGAAGAGGAGGGAACCCTCCCAAACTCGTTCTATGAAGCCAATATCACCCTGATACCTAAACCAGACAGAGACACATCCAGGAAGGAAAATTTCAGACCAATATCCTTAATGAACATTGATGCAAAAATTCTCAACAAAATTTTAGCAAATCGCATACAAATATATATTAAAAAGATAGTGCACCACGATCAAGTGGGTTTTATCCCAGGGATGCAAGGTTGGTTCAACATTCGGAAATCAATAAATGTCATTCACCATATCAACAGACTTAAAGTTAAGAATCACATGATTATTTCAATAGATACAGAAAAAGCATTCGATAAAATACAGCATCCCTTCATGCTCAAAACACTAGAAAAAATTGGGGTAGTGTGAACATTCCTAAACATTATAAAGGCAATCTACGCTAAGCCCATGGCTAATATCATTCTAAATGGTGAAAAACTGAAAGCGTTCCCCCTAAAAACTGGAACAAGGCAGGGATGCCCTCTTTCACCACTTCTATTCAACATCGTCCTTGAGACTCTAGCCAGAGCAATCAGACAAACCAAAGAAATTAAAGGGATACGAATAGGAAAAGAAGAACTCAAACTATCCCTGTTCGCTGATGACATGATTATATATTTAGAGGAACCTGGAAATTCCACCAGAAAACTTTTAGAACTCATAAGTGAATTCAGTAAAGTAGCAGGTTACAAGATCAATGCTCATAAATCCAATGCATTTTTATACATAAGTGATATTATTTTATTTGAGAAGATTGTGAGTTCCTTTTGTTTGCATCACCGAACCTTCATCTATTCCAATAAATCTTAAATTTGATCTTTTCAGGTTATCCCATATTTCTTGGAAGTTCTGTCCATGGTCTCTTGACATCTTTTCTCCATGCTCAACTTTGTTTCCAAGATTATATATTTTGTTTTCATTGTCTGAAACTGTCTTCAAAGTGATCTAGTCTGTTGGTGATGCTATCAATTGAATTTTTAATTTGGTTTATTCCTTCCTTCATTTAGAGGATTTCTGCTTGTTTTTGTCCCCCAGAATATATCTTTTTATTGAAGTGGTCTTTCACTTTCTGTATTTTCTCTGTAATTTTACTCCTTATATTGTCCTTTACTTCACAGATCAGTTTAACCATACATTCTAACATTTCTGACATTTCCTCCACTATGGTGTTGATTAATTCTGTTATTGGAGTATTTTGGTTTGTTTGGGAGGATTTTTTTCTCTTGATTTTTTCATGTTGTTTTTGTGTCTACTCATCTAACAGTATGAATTTGAAGCATAGAATTTCTACCCTGTGAACTTATAGCGTCCCTGAGGATTTCAATGTTTAGGGGGAGACAAATAACAACAACCAATGCCAACAATATACAGCATTAAACCAAATCATTCCTCCTACTAGGATGTCTACAATGTTAATTATCACAATAAACAGAAATGATATGATCAATTGTTTCTTAAAATAAAAACAGCAATTTTGCAAAAGTGTTTACAATTTCAAACAGGAGACAGGGAGACAACAGATGTGATATAGGATGTAATGATTAAGAGGGAGGAGGAGAGAAGATAGGAGCAAAAAATTAAAGGAAGAGTGAAAGAGAGAAAAATATAGATTGTTAACAGAAGACAAGAGAGAAAGAGAATCAAGGGAAACAGGTAAGAAAAAATGTATATAAAATAAAACTTTTAAAATTGAAAGTTAAAAATAAAGCAATACAAAACAAAACTAAAATATATTAATCAAACATCTTAGTCCTCAAACTGATCCATGAAAAACAACTGGCTTCAAAAATGCTAGAAATGAGGAAAAAAACTGAATATGAGTATGTGTAATTGTCCATGTATCATTAAGGTCACAATTAAACAGAGGAAAGAAAAATTAATGTAAAAAGAAAAGAGAAAAAATATGTCAATGAAAAGTTAAAGAATTCTCTCTGCTAGAGTTTAAAAGGATTCTCAGATTCTCTTCTCAGTATTTTTAGATGGGGTCATCTGGAACTTGATGTTCCACCATCCAGATTGCTAGAGTGAGAGAGGTAATCCTCCAGGTGGAATTCCTGGAGGTAGGGTTTAGGCTTAGGTGGGATCCAGGGTCTTCACTGAATGCCAGTTGGTCCACAGATTTTAAATCAGTGTACCTCCATGGCCCAGAAATTGCTGGTCCATGCTAGAAGACTTTACCCCAGGGATTTCCTCTGGGTTCCACTCATGTGTCAGAGGAGCTGATTCTTAGTCCACTATGTCACCTGTGGCCCCCAAGTTTCCTGGTCTTGGGTTCAGTTTTTAAACTCAATCTCTTCTACCCCTGCCCTTCTGAATTCCCAGGCAGACATTTCTCTCCCAGTCAGTCCTGTAAGCAGCCAAATTAGAAGGGGAGGGGTAGAGCCAGGTAGGTTTCCATAATCAGTTTTCCCCTGTGTAAATCTCTCTCCACACTTGATTTTTTCCTGGTCATTTAAGAACATTCTATGTTGTGCAATGTGTGTTTACTGGGCTTATATTTCAGGTCAAACTAGGGTTTGTCAGGAATTGGCTCCCTCAGCTGCCAGCCCTGTGTCAGGGCTACAAAAGGGTTCATATCTTTGTCCTCTGTACACCACCTAGAGAGATGCAGCTTCTTGCCCACACAAGAATATTGTGCAGTTCACTTTTCAGTGTAGTTGGGCAATGTCCTTGATCTTTAAACCTTCATACCCAGACAGGTTCCAGGCCTCCTAAAAGTATGGGTTTCATTAATTCCCTTATCCCTCCACTTTGCTCACAGAGGGATAGCTCTGGCTGGTGCTTCTGGCCCAGCAGTGTCTGTGCCACTGGGAATTCTTCCTTATTTTAGTATATCCAACCTCCTGAGTCCCCAGTCTGCTTTGAATGTCCAGTTTTAAATTCCAGTTAAGCACCCCCACCACCTTCTTTTGTTCACCCACCTAGCTGAGAAGCTGCCTGTCTGCTTTCTTGGTTTCATGCCACAGAGCTGCAAGGAAAGCTACCTCCTGTATTCTGCCATCTTGAAGCTCCCTGCCCCCCACCAGTCTGTATCTTTTAATGGGATAAATAAGATTCTTGATATTGAGCGTTATTATTGAGAGGTATGCATTTGTGTGTCATTTTGTTCATTATGTTCTTGTTATTTTGGATCTTCCTTGTTTTGATCTTTTCTTATTAACTTTTGTGTTGTGGTTTACTATATTGATAGTGCTTGAATTATTTTTTCCACTTCTCATTTCCCTATCTATTCTTTTACTGGGATTTATGCTTTTACATGCTCACATATTGGTAGTTATCTTTCTTACATTTCTGAGTGTAGGATTTCCTTAAGAATCTTTTGTAAGACTGGTCTGCTGGTCATGAATTCCCTTACTTTTAGCTTTTCTTGGATACTCTTTCTGATTCTGAAGGATTGCCTTGCTGATCTAGTATTATTGGTTGGTAGTTATTTGCTAAATGCTTCATTCCATACCCTCCTGCTCTGTAGGGTTTCTTCTGGGAAATTGGTCAGTCTTATGGGGTTTCCCTTTTCTGTGACTTTTCCTTTGCAGATTTTAAGATTATGTGTTGGTGAGGATTCATTCTGGTCATGTCTTCTTGAGGTTCTATAGGCCTCCCACACCTGTTGTCAATGTCTTTCCAAGACAAGGAATTTTTTCTGCCATTATTTCTTGGAGTAGGTTCTCTGTGGTCTTAACCCTTATTGCTTCCTCTTAAGTTATGCTTATGATGTGGACATTTGATCTTATAATGGTATCCCAAATATCTTGAATGGCTTATTCTTCTTTTAAAAATTATTTTCTGTCAGAATAATATTTTGAAAAATATGTCTTTCTTCCTATTGACCTAGTCTCTTGTTGAGCATTTCAACAATTTTAAAAATTATTTTTAATTTCAAAATTTGTTCTGTCTCTCTCCTAGGTACACATAAATACATCTCCTAGTTAGACTGGCTTCATGGAACAATAAAAGTCAACTAAAGCAAAAAAAAAATGTTCTAATTAGTTTTACATGGCAGCAGACACATTGTACACAAATGGAGCACAATTTCTCATTCCTCTGACTGTACATGGTGCAGTAACACAAGTAGTGAAATCATACGTTTATAGAGTAATAACGTCTGTCTCATTCTACTGTCCTTCTCATCCCCACAGCCTCAACCCTCCCCTCTCTCCCCTCTGCACAATCCAAAGTTCCTTCATTCTTCCCTACCCCCACCCCCCACTATGGATCAGCATCAGAAAAAACATTTGGCCTCTGGTTTTTGGGGATTGACTTATCTCACTTAGCATGATATTCTCTATTTCCATCCATTTACCTGTAAATACCATAATTTCATTCTTTAAGGTTGAGTAATATTCCATTGTGTATGTGCACCACATTTTCTTTATCTATTCATCTGCTGAAGGCCACCAAATTTGGTTCCATAGTTTAGCTATTGTGACTTGAGCTGCTATAAACATTGATGTGGCTGCATCATTGTAGGATACTGATTTAAAGTCCTTTGGGTATAAATTGAGGAGTGGGATAGCTGGATCAAGTGGTGGTTCCATTCCAAGTTTTCTGAGGAATCTCCATATTGCTTTCCAGCGTGGTTGCACCAATATGCAGTCCCACTAGCAATGTATGTGTGTACCTTTTTCCCCACATCCTCATTAACACTTATTATTGCTTGTATTCTTTTTTTCTTTCTTCAAACAAAACACCTTGCACTTTCTCCCACAGAGCATCGAGTCTCTCTTTCTATTTAGATCATGTCTCTTTTTTTCTTTTTTCTTATTTCTTATTTATTTTTTATTTTTTACAGACTGCATTTTGATTCACTGTACACAAATGGGGCACATCATTTCATTTCCATGGTTGTACACGATGTAGATTCATACCATTCGTGTAATCATACATGTACATAGGGTAATGATGTCTGTCTCATTCCACCATTTTTCATACCCTGCCTCCCTCTCATTTCCTTCTACATAATCCAAAGTTCCTCCATTTTTCTCTCACTCCCCCCACCCCCCACCCCCATTATATATCATTCTCCACTTCTCAGGGAAAACATTTGGCCTTTGGTTTTTTGGGATTGTCTTATTTCACTGAGCATGATATTCTCCAATTCCATCCATTTATTTGCAAATGTCATAATATTATTCTTTATCACTGAATAATATTCCATTGTGTATATATACGACAGTTTCTTTATCCATTCATCTGTTGAAGGGCATCTAGGTTGGTTCCGCATTCTAGCTATTGTGAACTGAATTGCTATAAACATTGATGTGGCTTTGTTACTGTAGTATGCTGATCTTAAGTCCTTTGGGTATAAAACGATGAGTGGGATAACTGGGTCAAAAGGTGGGTCCATTCTAAGTTTTCTGAGGATTCTCCACCCTGCTTTCCAGAGTGGCAGCACCAATTTACAATTCCCCAGCAATGTAAAAGTGTGCCTTTTCCCCCACATCCACACCAACATCTATTATTGTTTGTGTTCTTGATAATAGCCATTCTAATTGGAGTAAGACGAAATCTTAGAGTTGTTTTAATTTGCATTTCTCTAATTACTAGAGATGTTGAACACTTTTTCATATGTTTATTAATCACCTGTATGTCTTTTGTAAAGTGTCTGTCCAGTTCCTTGGCCCATTTATTGGTTGGGTTCTTTGTATTTTGGGTGAAAAGTTTTGTAAGTTATTTATAAATTTTGGTGATAAGTGCTCTATCTGAAGTGTGTGTGGAAAAGATTTTCTCCCACTCTGTAGGCTCTCTCTTCACATTCTTGATTGTATCCTTTGCTGAGAAAAAGTTTTTTAGTTTAAGTCCACCCCTTTTATTGACTCTTGCTTTGATTTCTTGTGCTTTGGGAATCATGTTGAGGAAATCTGATCCTAAGCCAACATGATGAAGATTCGGGCCTACTTTGTCTTCTATTTGGTGCAGGGTCTCTGGTCTACTACCTAAGTCCTTGATCCATTTTGAATTGAGTTTTGCGCAGGGTGAGAGATAGAGGTTTAATTTCATTTTGCTACATATGGATTTCCAGTTTTGCCAGCACCATTTGTTGAGGAGGCTATCTTTTCTCCATTGTATGTTTTTGACTCCTTTGTCTAGTATAAGGTGACTGTATTTATGTGGTTTTGTCTCTGTGTCTTCTATTCTGTACCACTGGTCTGCCTGTCTATTTTGGTGCCAATACCATGCCATTTTTGTTACTATTGTTCTGTAGTATAGTTGAAGGTCTGGAATTATGATATCTCCTGCTTGATTCTTTCTGTTTAGGATTGTTTTGGCTATTCGAGATCTCTTGCTCTTCCAGATAAAGTTCATGATTGCTTTCTCTATTTCTATGAGGAATGTCATTGGGATTTTAATAGGAATTGCATTGAATCTGTATAGCACCTTTGGTAGAATGGCCATTTTGACAATGTTAATTCTGCCTATCCAAGAACATGGGAGATCTTTCCATCTTCTAAGGTTTTCTTTATTTCCTTCTTTAGTGTTCTGTAGTTTTCATTGTAGGGGTCTTTCACCTCTTTTGTTAGATTAATTCCCACATTTTTTTTTTTTTTTGAGGCTATTGTGAATGAAGTGGTTTTCCTAATTTCTCTTTCAGAGGATTCATCACTTACGAATAGAAATGTATTATACTTACATGTATTGATTTTATATCCTGCTACTTTGCTGAAATCATTTATTAGTTCTAGAAGTTTTCTAGCGGAGCTTTTTAGATCTTCTAAATATAGGATCATGTCATCAGCAAATAGTGATAGCTTAAGTTCTTTATTTCTATTTGTATCCCTTTAAATTTTTTGGTCTGTCTGATTGCTCTGGTAAGTGTTTCAAGGATGATGTTGAATAAAAGTGGTGAAAGAGGGCATCCTGTCTTGTTCCAGTTTTTAGAGGGAATGCTTTCAGTTTTTCTCCATTAAGAATGATGTTGGCCGTGGGCTTAGCATAGATAGCCTTTACATTGTTGAGGTGTGTTCCTACTATTCCTATTCTTTCTAGTGTTTTAAGCATGAGGTGGTGCTGTATTTTATCAAATGCTATCTCAGCATCTATTGAAATAATCATATGAGTCTTAACTTTAAGTCTATTGATATAATAAATTATATTTATTGATTTCCGGATGCTGAACCAACCTTGCATCCCTGGGATAAACCCCACTTGATCATGGTGCACTATCTTTTTAATATATTTTTGTATGCAATTTGCCAGAATTTTGTTAAGGATTTTTGCATCTGTGTTCATCAGGGATATTGGTCTAAAGTTTTCTTTCCTTAATGAGTCTTCATCTGGTTTTGATATCAGAGTGATACTAGTCTCATAGAATGAATTTGGAAGGGTTCCCTCTTTTTCTATTTTATGGAATACCTTGAGAAGTATTGGTATTAGTTCTTCTTTAAAGTTCTTGTAGAATTTGACAGAGAATCTATCTGGTTCTGGGCTTTTCTTTGTTGGTAGTCTTTTGATGGCTTCTTCTATTTCAGTGCTTGAAATTGATCTGTTTAAATTGTGTATGTCTTCCTGATCCAGTTTGGGAGCATCAAATGTCTCTAAAAATTTGTCAATGTCTTCAATATTTTCTATTTTGTTGTATAGATTTTCAAAGTAGCTTCTAATTATGTTATGTATTTCAACGGTGTCTGTCGTGATCTTTCCTTTTCCATCATGAATTCTAGTAATTTGAGTTTACTCTCCTCCTCTTCATTAGTGTGGCTAGGGGTTTATCAATTTTGTTTACTTTTTCAAAGAACCAACTTTTTGTTTTGTTAATTTTTTGAATTGTTTCTCTTGTTTCAATTTCATTGATTTCAGCTCTGATTTTAATTATTTCCTGTCTTCTACTATTTTTGGTGTTGATTTGTTCTTCTTTTTCTAGGGCTTTGAGATGTAAAGTTAGGTCATTTAGTCATTGATTTTTTTATTTTTTAATATATGAGCTCAATGCAATGAACTTTCCTCTTAGTACTGCTTTCAGAGTGTTCCAGAGACTTTGATATGTTGTGTCGTTATTCTCATTTACTTCTAAGAATTTTTAAAATTTCTTCCCTGATGTCTTCTGTTATCATTGCATCATTCAATAGGATATTATTTAGTCTCCAGGTGTATGAGTAGTTTTTGTTTGTTATGTTATTGGTGATTTCTCATTGCATTCCATTATAGTCTAATGGGATACACGGTAGTATCTCTATTCTTTTTGTATTTACTAATGGCTTCTTTGTGGCATAGCATATGGTCTGCTTTGGAGAAGGAGCCATGAACTGCTGAGAAGAAAGTATGTTCACTCAATGATGGATGAAATATTCTGTAAATGTCCATTTAGTTTATATTATTGATCGTATTGTTTAGTTCTATAGTTTCTTTATTCAGTTTTTGTTTGGAGAATCTATCCAGTGGTGAAAGCAGTGTGTTGAAGTCCCCCACTATTATTGTGTTTTGGTTTACTTGATTCTTAAAATTGAGAAAGGTTGGTTTGATGTACATAGATGCTCCATTGTTTGGGGCATAAATATTTAAAATCATTATGTCTTGCTGTTTTATGCTTCCCTTCCTCAGTATGAAATGTCCTTCTTTATCCCTTCTAACTTAGGTTTGAAGTCCACTTTATCTGATATGAGGATGGAGACTCCTGCTTTTCTACTGGGTCCATGGGCATGGTATGTTTTTCCCCATCCTTTCACCTTTAGTCTGTGGTTGTCTTTTTCTATGAGTCTCTTGAAGGTAGCATATTGTTGGGTCTTTCTTTTTAATCCAATCTGCCAGTCTTATGTCTTTTGAATATTGAGTTTAGGCCATTAACATTCAGGGTTATTATTGTGATGTGATTTGTATTCCTGGTCATTTTGGCTTATTTTTGGTCTTTAACTTGACATGGTATCTCCTTTTATGGTTTTTCCTTTAGGGTAGTTCCTCCTTTACTGATTTGTATTGTTGTTTTTCACTTCTTCCTCATGAAATATTTTGCTGAGAATGTTCTGTAGTGCAGGTTTTCTATTTGTAAATTCTTTTAACTTTTGTTTATCATGGAAAGATTTTATTTCATTGTTCAATCTGAAGGTTAGTTTTGCTGGGTATAGGCTTCTTGGTTGGCTTCCATGTTCTTTCAGAGCTTGAAATATATTGTTCCAGGCCCTTCTAGCTTTTAGAGTCTGGGCCGAGAAATCTGCTGATATCCATATTGGTTTCCCTTTATATGTAATCTGACGCTTTTCTCTTGCAGCCTTTAAAATCCTATCTTTATCTTGTATGTGAGGCATTTTCATTATAATGTGTCTTGGTGTGGATCTGTTGTAATTTTGTGCACCTGGTGTTCTGTAAGCCTCTTGTATTTGATTTTCCATTTCATTCTTCAGGTTTGGGAAATTTTCTGATATTATTTTGTTGAACAGGTTGTTCATTCCTTTGGTTTGTATCTCTGTGCCTTTCTCAATCCCAATAATTCTTAAATTTGGTCTTTTCATGATATCCCATAATTCTTGGAAGTTCTGTTCATGACTTCTTAATATCTTCTCAGTTTGTTCAACTTTATTTTCAAGATTAAATGTTTTGTCTTCATTGTCTGACATTCTGTCTTCCAGGAGGTCTATTCTATTGGTGATGTTTTCTATTGAGTTTTAATTTTGTTTATTGTTTGTTTCATTACAAGTATTTCTGTTTTTTTTTTTTCAGAATCTCTATCTCTTTATTGAAGTGTTCTTTTGCTTCCTGCATTTGCTCTTTTAACTGTTTACTGGAATGATTGTGCATCGCCTGCATTTGCTCTCTTATCTCATCTTTTGCTTCATGGATCATTTTAATTATGCAGATTCTAAATTCTTTTTCTGCCATTTCTACTGCCATGCTGTCATTAGATTCTATCAAAATAGCATCTCGGTTTGTTAGGAACACTTTCTTCCCCTGGGTTTTTTCATATTGTTTCTATATATTCCCCTCTAACAGTGAAGATCAGAGGTACTGAAGTTTCCTCCCTGCAGGCTTATTATGACCCTGCAGTTTTCCAGTACCTCTCCTTTGAAAGGGAGATCAACAATAGCAGCACCCAGTAGAGAAAATGCAGTTCTGAATCAGACAGCCCTTATAAAGACTTTAACATTATTGTAATAAACAGGATGAACTCAATTACTATTTACAGCATTTCTAGTTGTGAACAAGAGGATGGGGAAGGGTGTAGGATATGAGTAAATAGAGGTACCTGACAAAGGGCCTCCAATCTCCTGTAGGTGTCTCAGAAAGGGGGCTGCCTTTTCAGTGATGATGGTCACGGCCTCAGGAATAATTAAAAATGCCTGTATATCCTCCAAGAAGCTGGGAAGCCCCAGTGAGGGTGTGCTGAGTCAGCACAGGGGGTAGGCACAGTGTCCTTCTGTGGTGGTGGTGCTGGGAGTGCTCAGCAACTGACGTCTGTCCCTGGTGAGGGGTGCGGGCAGGCTGCTTGTGTTCTTGATAATTGCCATTCTGACTGGAACAAGATGAAACCTTAGAGTAGTTTTGATTTGCATTTCTTAATTGCTAGGGATGATGAACATTTTTTCATATGTTTATTGATCAATTGTATTTCTTCTTCTGTTAAGTGTCTGTTCAGTTCCTTAGTCCATTTACTGACTGGGTTATTTGTTTTTTTGATGTTAGGTTTTTTGAGTTCTTTATATATCCTGGAGAGTAGTACTGTATCTGAGGTGCTTGTGGTACAAGTTTTCTCCCATTCTGTAGGCTCTTGCTTCACGTTATTGTTTCCTTTGAGAAGAATCTTTTTAGCTAGGGATAGTTGGAACATACCTCAGCATTGTAAAAGTTATGTATGCTAAGCCTAAGTCAACATCATTCTAAATGGAGAAAATGAAAGCAGTCCCTCTAAAAAGTGGAATAAGACAGGGATGCCCTCTTGTGCCACTTCTACTCAACATAGTCCTTGAAACTATAGCCAGAGCAATCAGATAGATGAAAGAAATTACATGGATATTAGTAAGAAAAGGAGAATTCAATCAGTTACTATTTGCCAATGATATGATTTTATATTTAGAAGATCCAAAAAATTCCACCAAAAAACTTCTAGAACTAATAAGTGAATTCAGCAAAGTAGCAGGATATAAAATCAGTACCCATAAATCAAATGCATTTCTATACATAAGCAATGAATCCTCTGCAAGAGAAATTAGGAAAACTACCCCATTCACAGTAGCCTCAAGAAAAATAACATACTTGGGAATCAATCTAACAAAAGAGGTGAAAGACCCCTACAATGAAAACTACAGAACACTAAAGAAAGAAATTGAAGAAGACCTTAGAAGATGGAAAGATCTCCCATGCCCTTGAATAGGCAGAATTAATATTATCAAAATGACAATACTATCAAAAGTGTTATACAGATTCAACGCAATTCCTATTAAAATCCCAATGACATTCTTCATAGAAATAGAAAAAGCAATCATAAAATTCATTTGGAAAAATAAGAGACCCAGAATATTCAAAGCAATCCTTAGCAGGAAGAGTGAAGCAGAAGGCATCACAATACCAGACCTTAAGTTATACTACAGAGCAATAGTAACAAAACTGGCATGGTATTGGCACCAAAATAGACATGTAGACTAATAGTACAAAAAGAATACACAGAGACAAATGCTCATAAATACAGTTACCTCATACTAAACAAAGGAGCCAAAAACATATGATGGAGAAAAGATAGCCTGTTCAAAAAATAGTGCTGGGAAAACTGGAAATCCATATGTAGCAAAATGAAATTAAACCTCTCTCTCACCGTGCACAAAAATCAACTCAAGGTGGAGCAAAGACTTAGGCACTAGAACAAAGACCCTGTACCTAAGAGAAGAAAAACGTAGGTCTAAATCTTCACCATGTCAGCTTAGGACTTGACTTCCTTAACATGATCCTAAAGTATAAGAAGTAAAATTAAGAATCAATAAATGGGATGGATTCAAACAAATTTTTTTAATCTTACTGTTTGAGCTCTTCATTTCCAAGATTTCTGATGGTTCCTTTTCAAAATCTCTTTGCTGAAATTTTCATCGATATTCTGTATTTTTTTACTAATTTCATTTAAATGTTCATCATTATTCTCTTGGATCTCATTGAGTTTTAAAATCAGTCTTATGAATTCTTTATCAGATATTTCATTCACCTTGATATACTTGGAATTTGTTAATAGAGATTGTCTTTAGAAGGTGTCTACTACCTTATTTTACAGTAATTCTTGTGTTCCTATTTTGAGGTTTGTGCACATGGTGGAATAGATATTTTTGAAGAAAAACCCTTATTATACAGGAAAGCATGAAATGATGCATTTCAATTCCTGAAAGAAAATAACTACCAACCAACATATTTAGTTATGGGAGGGCCTTCTTAGTAAATGATTTTAACATGAAAATGTGTCTTGGGATATTGGATTGTTATGCAATGCTGTGCAATGCAGAGTTTATTTCCAGATGGGTACTGTAGTATAATGACCCTGCAGCTTTTTGGGTCGTGGTTAGCGAGTTTGGGCCAGCATGTCCTGTATCCAGAGTTGGAGAGATCCACTGTCTCTATGGACCATATAAGGGTGGGGACACTATAAAAGTTCATGCAGGTTTGGTTTGGACAGCAGAGTATGTATGGTATACCTTGTGTGTCTATTCCTCTAATGAGAACGGTGGTCCAGCCAGCACTGGTAATGGTGGCCCTGTTACACGAAAGGGTCTTGCACTGGCTGCTCCAGTAGTGATGAGGGGCCTAAACCATTAGTGTCTGATCAGATATTGGTACAAGTCCAGGTACTTCCCTGGGAGGGGTGAGGGCAGAAATCACAATACTCCTTCTGTGGCATTCACACCCAGTCTTGTCACCAGTGCATGATCAGACTAGGTGCAGGGCAAGCAATGCAGATGGTCCACAGATGGGCTGTGGAAGCAAAAGTTGTTTTATTCTTCCCTGCTAACATAGTAGGTATGCCCACCTAGGTGCAGGACCTCAGAGCCCTGCCCCAGCTGTGCACTCCTGGGGGCAGTGAGACAGACCAGGGGCTTTTCTCCCCATGATTCAGTTTTAGTGCCCACCAGGGATGAAGTGGGAGAGGGTCACAGATGGCACTAAGCAAAATCTCCTCTCAGGTGAGGTCAAATGTGGCCAATGCTGGACAAACAAATGTAACTTTTAATACCAAGGTAATATTCTAGCATATTGATGTGTAATATTTTAACTAAATTTTATCTATCGGATATTTTTAAATCATCTTTACCTTCATTTCTTTTCTATTTTGTACAAAATAACCAACACTCACTTTGTGAGTTTGCAGGTCTTCCTCTCATAGGACTCGGCTCACCTTAATGACATGTGGAATGTGGACCACCAGTAGGAGCATCATGATTTCATTTTGAATGTTAAATGGGTTCAGTGAAAGTGAGAGGCCAGAGTAGCATATGAGAGGTGACAAAGTTCACATGGAAGTTTTAAGTTGGAGTCTGCTTTGAAGGTTGGAAAAATACTTTTTGTAGCCTGTAGTCTGAAAAAGAAAATAATGTCAGCAAGTTAATGTTCTTTCCTTTCATGGGTGGGAGTAAAGTACACTTAATGATTCAGAGCCTGAGCTCTGGGGTTAGAATGCTCAAGTTCAGCTTCTTCTTTCCCCTACTACTTATGAGCTATATGACCTTGACCAAGGTGCCTCAGGTTTGTACTCATTAAAAAGAGAATAACAATATTGTTTTTCACAATGCTATTGTTAGGATTGTTTGAGCTTGTGGGATCTTTACCATACAGTGCTCTATAAACATTTGTCATTATTATTGTTCCTTGAGAGCAACTGGTTAATAAACAGATGCATATGAAGCATTGTTGAAGGGATAGATAGATAATTTTTAAGACATTAACCATGGCAATTGAGTAGCAACCTAATGAGGAAACTTGAATTGAATTTGTTTGCTTCTAAGTGAGTGACATGTTATGTTGGAAAAACAGATTGATAAACTGAAATTTTGTGTTTTCACAGTTATGTGAGCTTACTGATGTTTGGATGTTTAAAGAATAAGAGTTTGGTACAAAATGCAATGTGATGGTCAACACTAACCAGGATCCCTTAACCAAACTCTTTGAAACTCATAATTTATTTTCCTCAATAAGTTTAGGTAGTGCATGTGTCCAATTAATGCTTTCCATATTTGATTGTTTATATATTTTCAGAATATTTAAATACTTATGAAGAATCAGCTATACTGAGTGAACGTCTGAAAGTCAGTGAGCCAGTAATGGATGTAGCTGTGGTTAAGTTTTGATCAGCAAAGCACTTAGGGTACTGCAGTCTCTGAGGTCCTCCCTTTGATTCACTCTCCATTACAACTTTCTGGGGCTCTAAATATCAAAGCCATTTAGCTTAACACAAGTCAGTGTGATCCCAAAGCAACAGCCCTCAAGAATTAAACTTCTTCAATGCCTGCCTTTGGTAACAACCCACAAGGGATTAAAATCATTAGCTCAGTCTTTGTTGAGTACCTCATCTGTGCTTGGACCTATGCAGGATTTTTTAGCAATAAAGAAAAAGTTTAAGTCCCTATCTTCCAAGAGTCTGCAATCTTGTTAGAGAGATGACTAAAAATATAATAGTGAAATATATAGGACGATACCAACCACATTCTAGTGTCTGGCACAGACCTGAGGAATTTGAGGAGAGGCAGTGGGGTGTTCCATAAAAGGTTTCATGGAAGACTGAGTTCATTTAGGTCTCATGAGAGTAAGAGTTCTTTGGGAGAGGGGGACTGAGAGATGAGGTAGTATGGGGCAGTGAAAATACCTAGAGCTTTTGTTTTGCCACTTACTGCATGGAAGATTTTGTGCGAGCTGTTCAAACTTACGAGCTACAGTTTCTTCACCTCAAAAATGAAGATCCCAGCTGGGCTCAGTGGCGTATGCCTGTAATCCCAGCAACTCAGGAGGCTGGGGCAGGAGGATTACAAATTCAAAGTCAGCCTCAGCAATTTAGTGAGGCTCTAAGCAGCTCAGTGAGACCCCGTTTCTAAATAAAATACAAAAACGGGCTGGGGATGTGGCTTGGTGGTAAAGCACCCCTGGATTCAATCTCTGGTATCAAAAAAAAAAAAAAAAAAATCCCATTGAATTAAGTGCTGTGTACCCTAGAAAGCACTGCCTAGGCACTGTGGGGTTCTGAGCAAGGAGAGCACACTCGGGGTGTGGAGGACTGCAGTCCTGCCTGCCCAGGGGTGAGGTGTCTGCTAGTTCATGGAGGGAATTCCTTCTGGCACATTATCCAGTTTTTCTACTTCAATTTCCTTATGCAAGTCTGTGCTTTCTGGTCTTGATGTCATAGAGTCATACAAAAGAACAGTCCAGGGGCCAAAAGTAACTAAAAGGGATTCCAATCGTCACTTGCATGGCTCGAAGAATGTGAAAAAGGATGCAGTTGGAGGTCTGACTCCAACCCCTCCCCTCTGCTATTCCTCACATTGAAGCTGCTCAGACTTTCAGCCCTCCCTGGGGCCCCTCCCTCCTTCTGCAGCCAGTTCCCTCTCCCCTCCCACTTCTCCACACACATTGCATTCTGTAGACGGATCTGGCTTCCACTCCATTCTTCCACATTTATTTTGCCCTGGGCTATCGTCTTCTCCACTCATTTCTTTTTTTCTCCTAATATTTTACAATGAATATTTTCAAAAAGACAACAAAACTATATAGTGAACAATCAAAAATTCACTATCTAGTTTCTACAGTGAACATTTTGCTCTATTTTCTTTCTTTCTTTTTAGGGAGGAATAGCATCAGTTTAATTTATTACTACTTTTTGTTTTGCTATGTATTCTTAGATTTATTCATCTGGTCACCTCCGTCTACCCACTTAGCTTTTATTTTTTATTGTGGTAAAATATACAAAACTTTAAACTCTTCGTTTCAACCCTTTTGAGTATGCATCTTAGCAGTACTAAGTGCATTAAATGTATTATTAAATATATTGTTGTGTAAAAATATCTCCACCCATTCTTAAACACCATTTGTGTGTGCATGTGATTGGAGAATGAACTGGCTAAACTAGAACACTAAGTGTAAGAAAAAGAGATTGAAATGAGGGAGGCAGAAGAACCCTTATTCATCAACAATTTTGTTTCCTTCATATGTATCTAAACAATGGAGATTTTTTTCCCTTTTGGAGCCTTAAAAAATGTTCATATAAATGGAAGAAGATAATGCATCTGCAAACATGTAGCACAGAGCTTAGTTTATGGTTCATGCTTTCCAAAATTTGTGGAATTCTAAAGCAACAAAATTTATGTCTGCTTCAGTCAATATGGGGTAGTCTGTGTTCCAAGGACAAAAAAAAAAAAAAAAATCTCCATGTTATATCTCTGTGGCTTAAAAGGACAATGGTTAATTTTTTTCCCCCTGTTCCTTAAGTTCATTGTGGGTTGGAAGGAGAAGCTTTGTTCTCTCTTTCTTAACCCCAGAGCGCATATTGATGGGAAACTCGTCATTTTGAACATCCGTTTGTGTTGTAGCAATGGGAAGAGAGTTCTGGAGACGTCTGTGCAGACAACTGAATGCCTTGGCCTGACATGGCACTTCCTCTCACAACTGTTGGTCAGAACTAGTCATGTGACCTCCCACATAATTGTAAGGGGAGTATGTAGTTTAGCATGTGCCAGGTCAGAGAGAAGAGCTGGGATGTTTGGCAAACTGCAAGAGTCATCACACCATCATCTTAAACCATTTTTCTCTTTTGGAGACACCAAAATTAAAAACCAAACAGTTTAATTTCTACTTGACAAATCTTATCAGGATTGATAATGAGAGTAAATAAGTGGCATTTATCAAGTGCTTGCTATAAATCCAGGTCCTGGCCTTTATTTTATTTATTTAATTGAATCTCAGCAAGCTGAAGGAAGGTAGTGTTATTGTTCCCATCCTTCAAGTGAGGACTTGGAGGAGGAGCAATGTTCAAATGAGTAGCTTGGTCAAGGAGCCAGCGGGCCACAGAGCCTGGGTTTAGACCCCAGTGCTGGCCAGATACAGACTGCCTAAGTGAAGTCTCAAAATCTTTGCTTTGGTTAGTTCCTTGTCTAAGGACCAGAGATGAAGAACTCCCCAAGTCCAAAGCCGCTGGACTGCTCTCCAGAATGGAGCTTAGCTACCTCATGCTGCTGGGTAAGTGTTCGGAGCACCTCCACCGTCCAGGCAGGAGATGAAACAGCTGTTCCTTCCCAATGGCTCACACTGAAATGTAAATGAACAAGGACATTACAAAAGAAAGAGAAAGAAAAAAACGAAAATAGATTTAAGTTCTCGCCTTTTAAAAATTTTATCATTTTCCATCCGAGCTTACTGTTTTTGTTTAATCTTGCCATTCCTTTTCTTCTTCCTTGTGTGCTCTTTTTCTTAGGGATATGCAAACTTTATTAGTCAGCTCCTCTTTCAAGCTCTGTATGCTTTTGTGTTTGAGAATTGGGAATCAGGTACTTTTACTGTTAGCCCCAGGGTGGATCTGAGCAGGAGGAAGCTTTATGAATAATCAGGGTTGACATCTCCAGCGTTGTTCCTTCATTATAAATATTGTTAAAGGAGCTGTGACCACCATGGGCTCCCAGTGAACAGAGTGTGCAGGGGAGGCAAAGACAGCCTTTGATTTCAGCTCTTTCCTGGTTATCTCTTCACTGATGACCCTGGTGTTGACAGGTCTCTTAGATTTGACTGCCTTTTTTTCAGAAAGTTTCTCTTCTATTAGCATAAGTGTTTGGTCTGCAGGAAGCTGGGTTCATCTCTCCAACTCCAAAGGCTAAGAACCACAGTTAATATTAGTGCTGTGCCTTGCCTTCGCCTGAATTGCTAATGAATGCTGCTTTGTGACTTTAACCATTTTAGTCCCATTTGGATTCACGAATGCATCATAATCTTTTCCAAGGGGAAGACAAATGATACTGCCCTTCTCCCTACCTTTTAAGAGAGCCCAGGCTCCACACATGTCTGAAAGATATTCTGCTGAGGTGCCCCCACCTGTACCCCACTCATCTCTGGTCATATTATTAGTAAATTGTCCTTTAGATTATTATTTTGATGTTTCATTTTCAAAGTGGAGGAGACATGCCAACTTGAACTTATTGTTTTATGAGTACGGTCTACTCTCACCCCAACAGATTCACCCATGTTACAGAACCAATTGTACGTTATCACTTCATGTAATTGTCCCAGCAGTCCTGTGAAGAAGGTGGTATTTCCCTTCCGATTTTCTTGAAAGATAGACATGGGATTATCCAAGGTTATGTGATAAGTCAGGGTTAAGATTGTGGGCTAGAATGCTTGACCCAATTCAGATCAGCTACTCTGATAGCTCATCCAAGTTACTTAGCAATATTAGCCATTCATTCATTCCACCAACTTTATTGAGCATTAATTTTCTAATAGGCACTGGGATTATACAGATGGGCAAAGCAGAGTTCACAAGAACTCAAGTTCTGCTGGTAGAGAAAGCCCTGTTAACCAGTGGTGATAGTACTAAATATTCAATAGGGTTGAAATAAGAAACTTTGAAAGCAAGTAGGAGAGAGAGTTCACTTTGTCTCAAGAGCTCAGAGATGGTGTCTTGGAAGAAGTGACATGAGGGCATGAGTTTTGAGTTAACCAGGATAAGAAAGTGGGTCTCACTGAAAAGGAGCTGATGACCCAAAAGGAGAAGGAGATTCCTTCCTTTTCTAGGTCTTTTAAAAACACTTGGAATACCTCTGAGTAAGCCTACCAAAGACTCTGACATATGCATTTACGTATGTATGCTCGGGGTTTAGAAATCTATTGCTATGTCTTGGGCAAAAGTTCATTTTTATTTTTCCCATATGTGAGCATCAGGAAGACAGGGAGGAGTGGATGTGGGGAGGAATTTAGTGAGTTTAGGGCTTGGGTGTACTGAATTGAGATGTTTTTAGGAAGTTTAAGTGGAGATGTATAATAGGCATTTGGCAGGAGTGTGATGGAATGGTGGTTTGGAGTTCAGGAGAGAAGCCAGGGCTGGAGATGTAATTTAGGACTCATGAGTATCCAAGAAAAATGTGGCTTGGACTTGGGGTCAAATGGTACATCCTATCCATTCAAAACCTCTGAATCTACCTTACCACCATAGAATATTGGAACCAGTGCCTCAGTTGAGCCCTGTGGAAAAAGACATGAATATTGAATCTGTAGTTCTAGCCATATTTCTATCTCAGGAAGGCTAGAGAGGAAGACATAGCTGGGACCCATCTAATAGAGAAAGGGAGTAAAGACAGTTGGACTTTTAAAGACAGCTGTACTGTATTGTCTTCTCAGAGATCTGACAAAACATCTCTGAATCTGACCAGAGCAGCAACCTACTCCTCCCTTGGAGTGAGCAAGGCTGGTAAATTTAGCAGTGGAGGGTCTGATGAGGGAGAAGGGGCTGCAGACTCCCCATGCCCTACACTTGGATAAGGCACCAACCAGGGATGCTGGAGTCAGCAGCAGCCTGGGAATCTTCACAGTGCTGCTTGTATCACTTGGCTTTTTAAGAACAGAACTCAGTTCATTTCCCCAGAAGGGATCAGACTGAGAAATAAATCCCCATGCACAAATCCCACAGGAGACTGATGCACAAACTGGAGTTGATGATGTACTAATTGGCAATGTGAGAGACTGCCTGCTGTGAGCTCTCCACACCAGCTCAGCCTTCCTTATGTTTGTGCACACTGGGGATTATACCACAGGTTAGAGGCTGCTGGGAGAGCCCGGGTTCGAGCAGATGACTTTTGTATTCTTTAGTGATGACCTCATGGGGCACTCTTTGTCATAGTCATTGGTGTTGATTACCTGTACCTAGAGCAAGTCTCATGCATGATCATTTTACTGTAAACTCCTCCTTTTCTAGGTTCATACAAATTACTAGATTCTTTGACCTTATGTTTGTTTGGGACAACACATTATGGTTGGTTTATAGGTCATCTGACAACAGTGCTTATTTGGTTCACCTTGATCTCGTGTTACGAATCATCTCTAATGTTCACTTCGGCTACATTCCAGGATTTCCACAGGTGCTCATTGCAATAATTCTATGTTGACTTTTATTTTATTTTTTATTAAAATATTTTTAGTTGTAGATGTCCACAATACCTTTATTTTATTTATTTATTTTTATGTGGTGCTGAGAATTGAGCCCAGTGTCTCACACTAGGCAAACACTCTGCCACTGAGCTACAATCCCAGCCCCTATGTTGACTTTTATTAATTTCAGTTTCTTAGAGTACTTTCTTGTTTCTTGGTCCCATAATTCTGGTCCTATAATTCTGGGTGTATAGTGTATCTGGAGATTAGCAACTCAATGTTCTGAGCACAGTTTAGTGCACAATAGGGGGAGGGAAATCAATGAATTCACATTACCAACTATTGATCTGGAAAGTCTGAGCTGCCCAGTAAGATCGAAGAACTTCCATTTTACACCATAGGAAGTTGACTTCAGGAGAAAGTCAGGAACAAACCTGAAGGACGCATGATTGGAATTGGAAGGTCTTAGAATTCAATACAGGACTGCCTTCAAAGGAAGCATTTTGGGAATTCAAAATTTAGTTCTTTCAGCCAAAGGGTTTCATATAAGAAGTGAGGTTTTAGCTGATCCCTGAAGGGCACACAGTACTAGGAAAAGCAGAAAAAATAATTGATTTAATAAACAAGTCTACAGTGCCCAGCACATCTACCTCCTGGGTTTTGCATTCAATTCAGGCTACCACACTTTTCAAGAACATAACAAACTGGGGCATATTTAAAGCAGTGGTTCTCAGCTTTTAATCCACCATGGATCCTACGATCGATTACATTCATAGTGTGAAATGTTCACTTGGGAATTTTTATTTCTTCCCAGGCTATGGTTTAAAACACTGTAGAAAGTGAGTTATCCTTAATTCTAGGTATAGTTACTGTGTAATTTATCCTTTCCATTCTTATTGATCACAAGAATGATTGTTATAAAATTGTGGTTGAAAATCAACTGATGGTGAGATCAGAAACCAGCATGTGATGGAACCAAAATTGTGTTCCCAGGAATGATTCCTGGAATTGGACTTCTTTGGAAGGGAGCATTCAAGGCACACTAAGGGATTTCAGATATTTGGAGGATTGTCATATGGAGGGATTGGATCGTTTCCATGAGGCTCTAAAGATATTGCTGGGATCTTGGACTAAACCTCTAGGGCAACACTGAGTAGAGAAAGGGAAGCGTGTCTAAGGTGATGTGAGAAGATGGACTGAGCCCTCTAAGGAGCTGGTGGTCTCCCTATCATGGGAGACTGTTTGAGCCAAAGCTGGACATGCATCCGTCATCGATGTTACCAAGGAGAATCAAGCTCTGGATGGGGGCTGGACTGGCTGTGCTCCAAAGTTCTTTTCAACTCTGAGTTTCTCAAATTAGTAACAATTGTAATAACTAATTATTGACTTCCCATTATGTATCACACATCAGACAGAGTATTAATAGTATGAGTAATAACCAACGAATCAAAAATTTTAAGTCTTTGGCCTGTAGGAATCCAGCTATGCATTTTATCTTCAAAACTCCAAAGCTGGAAAGGTCCTGGCTTCTAAAGGGATTACAAAGTTGATTGTAGATTATTGATTGTGGTTGAAAAAGAATCCTTGAAAAGGAAAGTTTTCCAGGAGCCACTACATTAGAATAAAGGAGTCCTTGACAATAAAGGGGAGTTAAGAATAAAGGAGTCCTTGGTATTTGTCAAGAGTTTATTCCCCCCCATCTCAAACTTATGATAAATGATTATTAAAGTAAGCTTGTCATCTATTTGCTGTCTAAGGCTTTAGTATATAAAAGCCATGGGGATGTATAGAATTATCTCTGGAGAATATAGGGAAAGAAAAGGCCCAGTCACCAAGGTTGTCTCTTTCTCTGTGTTGTTTCCTCTTTCTTCCAACTTTGAGCCTTTATATTGAACCTGCCTGCATTGGTTTTAGGTGATCTTTCGCTTTCTCATGTTCACAGAATGCAAAATTATCTTAACCTTGGAAGTTATAATGGATGCCAAAGGAAATACATCTTTATCATGTGGGTTTTCCTATAAATCCAGTAGAAAGCAGTAAACACATTCCAATTAGTCTTTAGAGCCAATGCAGGTATTGAGATTATGCCAGAGTAAGCAGATTTTGGTCAAATATTGGGATTAAAATAGGAGCAATAGGGAAGGCTACTGGATTCTGATGGGTCAGTGAACACTGAGAAAATGGCTTAGCAGTGTAGATAACAGGAGAGAATGACTAAAGAGTTATGTTTACTCCTAATACTATTTCAGTCATTCATGTCTAAATTCTAAACACTGAATAGAGTACCTGGAACAAAACAGGCATTGAACAGATGTTTGGGGATGAAAACTTTTAGGAAAAGGAAGATTCCTCTAGATTTCAGTTATTTCTCTTTCTAGAACCACGTCTGTGTGACTGATTGAAAAGTGAAAATTCTAGTCATCATCCAGTCGTTAAATATTTAGGCTGCCAAGTCATTTATTTGACTGATGTTTATCCCTGTTGAGTTGACTGACTGCTTTGGCTCGGGGTAGGCACAGCATGAGCCATAAGTTGCAGTTCTTGTCAGTCGATGCCTGCATTTCCAGCTTGACTTATGTTGGTCACATCAGGCACCAACATAAATCATGACAGTCCAATAATTGGTACTTGGGCCTTTTCTGACTAGAATGATTTCTTGGCTACTCTGGTGGTTAGTGACACTGAATACTCAATGATTGAACAGCACTGGCCTCCTGACAGAAGTTTCCTTCCCTGAAAAGATCTCAACATAGAATTGGCCAGTGAGCTAAGTGTGAATGGAATTCTAGAATACAAATAGAAAACCTGGGCACAGTTTGAATAAAGTGGGACACAAATAGTATACATTATAGGTTTCTGGTTATGATGGACAGCCTTTAAGGTGGTCCTGATGAACTCTACCGCCTGGCTTTTTGTATGATCATTCCCCTTGTTTGTGGGCAACCTGTGACTTATTTCTAAACAATGAAATATGGCAAAGATGATAGACTATCACTCTTGTGATTACCTTTCCTTATGTAATACTCCATCTTGCTAGCAAAATTGTTATAGAGTTTTCCTCTCTTTGTTGGCTTTGAAGAAGCAAGATGCCAGGAATTCTGTCCCTGTAAGAAAATGAATTCTGCCAGCAAATTGAGTGACTCTGGAGATAGGTCCATTCCTAGCTGAACTTTGGGATGAGAAGCCAGGCCAGGCTGACCTTGACTGTGACCTTGCACAGAACTCTGTAAACTGCCTGGTCTCCTGACTCAAAGAAACTGAGATAATAACTAGATGTTGTTTTATGCCGCTAAGTTTGTGATACTTTGTTACACAACATAGAAAATGTGCACATTGGTCTTGTTCTTAGGAAAAACCTTGACTATGGTGTTGGTGTTCTGGATCCGCATCCAGGAATCAACTGGACAATGCCATGGTCTTCTAACTCCCCTGGATTAGTACATGTAAATACTGAATTCTGTCTTGTCCAAAGGAGGAGGAGGAGGAGGAGAAGGAAGAATCGAAATAGTCTATATTCCTATCATCAAGTCTAATCATTTGCTTGTTTAAATTATTAACCGGGACATAAACATTTGGAGGAAATGGGTATATGACTGAATTCCCACAGGCTGTTAAATCTTGGATTTGAATTTATGGTTAATGTGATAGATATTATTTGCTCATCATTTTTCCTCCTCTCCCTGCCTTACCATGGCTTCTCTGTGGGTAGAATATACTTCTCTGCCCACTGATATTGCACTTGACCACATGATTGCTTTGGCCAATGGAAAATGCTAAAGTACTAGTGTACCAGTTGGGAACTGAGTCTTAAGAGGTTTGCCAAATATCTGTTAGCAATATTTCGTTCCTGCCCTATACCATGAGAAAAGCACACAAGCCACTGCTACTTTTTACCTTGAATTCTGACTGAGAAACATGTAACACACCTGAACTTGACCCATTGCTTGAAGCCAAACTATCCCAGCCAGCTGAGACCCAGGAATGAGAAATAAATGTTGCTGAAATTGTCCAAAATGTGGAGATTATTTGTTATGCAGACTTATTGCAACAATAGCTAAACTTAGACAAAATTCCAAATTATCCACATTTAACTCTTTTCATGTAAATGATGCCAGCAAAATTTTTATCCATTACCACATAAACTTAAGTAGATGAATCTATTGCTCTTCCCTCTTCCAGCAAAATAAGGTGGTGTTTCCCAATCCTAATCTATTGATTACTACAGTGATTCAGTATATTTACAGGTGTTCTTTGAAATGACAGTTTCATATTCATGTAAGTTAAAGAAGACAGGCAATGTTAATTAGCTCTAAAAAGTTCTGCATTGAACAAAGGACTGCTACTAAATGTAACTTAACCCAATATTTTTTCCAATCTTATTTGACCATGGAACCTCCCCAACCACCTCCTTTTTCCCCCCTCAGAACACCAATTCATACCTTATTCCTCTGAAACCAGATGATACTGCCATTTCAGGGCTTCATGCTCACCTCCCTGGCCTTCCACCTTCCCAGCAGATGCTGTGCCATGTAAATGTGGAACAGTGCCCTCGAAAGCTAAGCTGCCAGGCAGATACTACGACTGTCACTGGTTAGCTATGGTTACATATGCTGTCACGAAACCTGGGTAAGCAAGGTGCCCAGCCCTCCAGTGCAAAGTCCTGGGATCTTCCAGTTCAGGAGTGCTATTCTCAGAAGTCAGGCAGGAGAGATCATGGGGTCATCAGTCTTTCTAAGTTGTACACTGGTTATTTGCATTCTACGAATGACTGATCCACCTCTAACACAGAGTGGCTCAATATTTGGTTTGAATTGTTTGTTAAGTCCAGAGGGTTACTCAGTTTAGCACATGCTTAGAGACATGAGGTTAGTGACATTTCCTCTTACCACTGAATTTACTGGGGAATGAATAATACTCCTGATTTATGGCTTGAAATGGGGATCTTGACTGCTTATAAATCATCCAAAATGAACAAGTATAACATGAAAAAAACCTTTAAAAATATTCCTTAGATAGATTAAAGTCCCAGTTTGGTGATGGGAAGGGATTTCTTGAACTCACTCAGGCTCTATCTTTCCATCACAGTTGACAATTCCTGGTAATCTAATAGCTGTCTCTTGAAGATCATTCTCTTTAACAAAAATTCTGGTCACTTGGTTTCATCATTTGGGAGCAAGGTCTGATTTTTCAGATAGCAGTGAAAAAGCAGTTTTAGGGTAGGTGACAGTGCATGGAGAAGCCATGGAGATGTCTGCCTTAAAAAATCATTTTGGTGTAGGAATGAGATTAGCACATTTATTAATTAAGGTCCTCACATCCAGTAATGATCTCATCTGCTTATATAAACAGATGACAACAGCATTGGGAGAAATAGCTTCAACCCTCTTCTTTTGGTATTTGAGTGAGTTGTGGTGAAACGGGAATAGCCACTGTCAAACTCAGGAAGTTGAAGGCAAGTGCTGTCTCCAGTCTTGGTACCTGTTTTCATGGGCTGGTTCTCCCTTGTTTGCTCACGTTTTCTCATCTATAAAACAGGGAACTGTGACCAGAGGACTGGTTATAATGTTTCTTGATAAACCTTCGTAAAGCAATGTGCTGTTGCGAGTAATGGGCTCCATTCATTATTAGCCCAGTTGATTTTCATTTACACTTGGCTCTAACAATTAGCTTGAGCAGGTGTGAAGGTGATGGAGGGGCTGGGACACCCAGAGGTCAGCCTTGGCTGGATGTGATAAATTAACCATTATTATCAGCAGTGAAAGTGGTTCTTTACGCTTGTCAGCAGCAAACAAAGGGACAACATATCTCACATAAATTCACTGTTCAGGGCTGGGATTGCTTAAGGATAAGAGTTTCCTTCAAGGCCTTTCAGGCAGATGGGAGGGAGACAGAGAACCCATATAAGTAGAGACGAGAGCACTTAAAGGGGTTGTCTTCGTTGATGGAGTGGCATGTGAATGTCCAGTCTGGCTTGTTTTATGGTGCTCACTTATTCCTCTGTAAAGCTGCCATCAGACTGGGCAATGGAGGTTTTGCCTGTGTGTAGGGATCATTAGGGGGTGAAGAGTTTGTATGTCTATGAAACAGACAGCTATTACCCAGATGCATATTTCCATATACCCATCGATAGATATTTTTGAAGAATATCTTGAATACAAATATATTTAATGAAAAGAAAAACATATTCAGCATCCTCCGTTCTCTGCACCAGTGTTACAAGACAGTAACAGACTTAAAACTCAGAAATTATAATAGCAGCCAGATGGTAACACCAGTCCCTCTTGACTGGAAGCCTAAACATCCTGCTTCTGAAACAAAGTACTTTCCCATTTAGTTAGCCCTTAGCATGGAAACTCACTGAGCACACCCAGAGGTGAAGCAGTCAGGTGAGAAGGGGAGAGGTGACAGCTGACAGTCACTATCCATGTGCTAAAATCTCAGTGATACAATTGGTTTGGTTTGCCAATGTTAGGGAAAATGCTATGGACTGAAGGTTTTTGTGAACCTAAAATTCTTATGTTGAGGCTCTAACCTCTTGATGTGGAAGAAGGGACCTATAAGGAGGTAATGAATGTTATTTGAGGTCATAAGGGCAGGGTGTTGATCCAGGGGGGATTACTGTTTTCATAAGAAGAGATAAGAGCATGAATTGTCTTCCTCTTTTCTCATATGTGCAAGCACCAACGAAAGGCCACATGTGTACACAGTGAGATAGTTCACATTAGGAGAGCCCTCACTAGAAACCATGGCATGCTGATCAGAGCATTCTAGCTGCAATAAATGTTTGTCATTTACTGGCATGCTGATCAGAGCATTCTAGCTGCAATAAATGTTTGTCATTTAGGCAAGATGTGGTGGTGCATGTCTGCAATCCCAGAGGATTGGGAGGTTGAGGCAGGAGGATTGCTAGTTCAAAGTCAGCCTCAGCAACTTAATGAGGCCCTAAGCAACTTAGTGAGACCCTAACTTTAAAGAAAATATTAAAAAAGGGCTGGGGCTGTGACCCAGTGGCTAAGTGTCTCTGGGTCCCTGGGTTCAATCCCTGGCACCCCCCGCCCCCCAAAAAAGTCTGTCATTTAAGTCAGTTAGTCTGTGGTATTTTAAAACATCCCAAGCACATTAGAAAAGGGACCACAAATCTGGAATGTCAGAAGCACATGAGTAGGACCTGTTGACTGCAAGCTTTCTTTTATTTTGATTTTTATTTTTATGTCAAGACAGGGTCTCACTAAGTTGCTTGGGGCCTTGCTAAATTGCTGAGACTGGCATTGAACTTGAGATCCTCCTGCCTCAGCCTCCCGAGTCACTGAGAATATAGGCTTGTGCCACCACACCCTGTGCAAACTTTCTTTTTTAGAATGATAAAGATCGGGCTTCAGTGAGGAACCCCTTATGACAGCTTGTGTAAGTTTTTGCTTTTAGATTGGTAAGACCTCTGCAGAAGTTTTTTCCAGACTTCTGCCTGGGGGTTTCTGCCTGGCCACCATGGTCTTCTTAGCTATATGGAACAAGGTTATGAGGAGGGTCTCAGTTTTATGTTTTCCCTGTTTTGTGAATGGTACATCTACCATGAACAGCACCTAGTAGTTTAGTTCAAATATCCTTTGTTTTACCTTTACCAAAGTTTCAGTCCTTTCTTGGGGTGTGGGTTATTCCATGGTGCCTGAACTGTTTCTTCTCCCACCTTCTGCCATTGAAACCGTGTGCAAATAACTGTATGTTTAAAAAAATTTGTTCAATAATAAGTAATGATAAAGGAATGAGAAAAATGTCTGCAAAGAGAAACTATGAGGACAAAAATGTTGCAGTGAAATGCATGAACAGATGATGCATATTCACTAGAAAAATTGTCACAGAAGAGATGAAAATAATGGATGAACACTTTCACATAAAATTTTTAAAAAGCAAATCAATGAATCAATTACTTCTGTTAACAAGAACCAAGTAGAAATGCAGTCTTTGAGGGAAGAGATAGCAGTGGGAGAAGACATAAACTAGTAAAATTCAGGAAACAAATGAATAAAACCAATATAGAAGACCAAGCTGGAAAAGATAACAATGTGGAAAAGATTGTTTGGGATATAAAAGATAAAAGTGAGAAAAACTATAAATAATTTTAAAAGGTCAAGATAAATGAAAAACAGAAGATACACAAGAGGGATTCAACAAGCCCATTCGTAGGATACTCAAAGAAGAAATCCAAAATAATGATCCTGAGAAAATGCTTTAAGATATAATTTAAGAAAAAGAACTTGAATCTGCATATTGAAAAGTTCCCTGTGTGCCCGGGAAAATTGATGCAGTATTATCAATGCCAAGACAAATCATACTAGAGTTATTAGACTTATAAAGACTAAGAATCATTGCAAAGACTGATTAAAACCAACAGAAGCTAGTGTCACTTAGATGAAAAAAGAATCCATCTGGGATTTGACATTTCCATAGCATCTTTTACCCAAAGGTAATAGAGCATCACCTTCAAGCTCCTCAAGGAAGGAGGGAGCCAGCCAAGCTGTTCTTTAAGTATAAAGATCCAGCATGCAGTAACCCAAGGAATATTAGGTGCCTTGGGCACATAATTTAAGACAATGCAGTATTTTTTTTTATTGTAAACAAATGGGATACATGTTGTTTCTCTGTTTGTACATGGAGTAAAGGCATATCATTTGTGTAATCATAAGTTTACATAGGTTAATGTTGGTTGATTCATTCTGTTATTTTTTCCTTTCCCCCCACCCCTCCCACCCCTCTTTTCCCTCTATACAGTCCTTCCTTCCCCCATTCTTGCCCCCCCTCCCTAACCCTAACTCTAACCCTAAAACTAACCCCTCCCATGCCCCATTATGTGTCATCATCCACTTATCAGCGAGATCATTCTTCCTTTGGTTTTTTGAGATTGGCTTATCTCACTTAGCATGATATTCTCCAATTTCATCCATTTTCCTGCAAATGCCATAATTTTATCATTCTTTATGGCTGAGTAATATTCCATTGTATATATTTGCCACAGTTTCTTTATCCATTCATCAACTGAAGGGCATCTAGGTTGGTTCCACAATTTGGCTATGGTGAATTGAGCAGCAATGAACATTGATGTGGCTGTATCTCTGTAGTATGCTGATTGTAAGTCCTTTGGGTATAGGCCAAGGAGTGGGATAGCTGGGTAAAATGGTGGTTCCATTCCAAGTTTTCTAAGGAATCTCCATACTGCTTTCCAGAGTGGCTGCACTAATTAGACAATGCAGTATTAAAGTCAATGTGGTATTAAATAAAAATTTGTAGAAAAAAATCCAAATTTGTAGATTAAAAATATCAAAATTTAATTCCTTCTTTTGCCTAAGGCTCCAACATGGCTTGACACAGCACTTTCTGAGGAAACCGCTAGTGGACAAACTAGTCCACCAAGATATGACAAGGCTGACAGTGTCATAGGATCGTAGGTGAGTGCTGGGTACATTTAAATCTCTAAGACTAATGACAGAAAAAAGTATAAATATTGTATCTCTCATAGTGAAATAAATTCTCAAGCAACAGTTGGGTCAAAGAGGAAATGTGAAGTGAAATGATGGGATACACAGAAAATGATAGGACTATAACACTGCACGTCAGAAGCTAGAGTACATAAATAAAGCAATTCTCAGAGGGAAATTCATGTATGTGTGCAACGCATGCACAAAATAAAAATGAAAATGCCATAACTATCCAACTTAGAAAAGAAAAAAAGAATTGAAAGAGAAGGAAATTAATAAACAAGCAGAAAAAAATGGATTTAGTAGAACTAATACATCCCAAAGCTTTGAAAAGATAAAACCTTTGTTTATTCTGTTTAGAATAAGAAAAGAGAAAGTGCTAAACTCTTTGGAATTTGTGTGCCACCTAACTTTTAGAACAAATACTATGTAAACATGAAATATAAATCAAGAATTTAGTCACTAAGCATCATTCCAAATCATGATGCCCGAACCAGGAGATTTTTAACCCCCCTCCGTGAACCTACATCCACTGGTTCTACAGGAGTGACTAGTGATGGTTAGTTTCATGAGCTATAGGCTCTATGAGATGCTTAAATAAGAAGAAAAATGCAGTTTTGTTCATTTGTCTTGAATTTATATGATCTTATATGGGTCTTACTAAATACAGTAAGGATGCTTTGCTAGATTGATTTCACTAAATATAATCAGATCATTGGATTTGTGTTGATCAGGAGGCAGGGTATGGTCTAAGATACTTTAACCAATGATTAACATTTTGCTTACTATTTAGTTAATTAGAGAATATAATTAGATAGATTAATCAATTTCCTATCATAATATTTTCTCACATCAAAATATCATTTATTATACAAAATTAAGAAAATTCAGATAAGAAAAAATGAAGAAAATAAAAAATCATGCAAAATAATGTTTGCTAGGTTTTTGACATCATTTCCTAATCTATATGATTTTTAAAAAGCAAACTAAAAATTGATCCTATTTTTATGACCTGCTTTTCATATAATGAGATTTTTTATAACAGCATTTCCAATGTTAATTACATTCTAGAACATGATTTTTAATGACTTCTGTGTATTTCATTGTGTGATGTGCCATAATTTATTTAGCTAATCCTGTAGTCTTGGACACCTAAGGACAACATATTTCCAAAGCACTTTGTTTAATTGGTATTTTCCTATATCTTTCTTATGATGAATTTAGTTTTCTTTTTTTAAAGTCTTCTGTAGAAGTCTCACACAGGTTGCCTGTGAAGGATGTGATCCTTGGTCCTGTCCTAGGTGAATCCAGTCTGAAAGGCCAGCCCTAAACTGTCTGTCTTGTTTCCTGCTGGAGTGTAAGACTGGCCACCATTAGGTGGACTATGTCTCCTAAAGTCACTTGAAACAGTGCTCTTTCTGGACAACACTTTTTGTCCAGTAGACTGTTGCTAAGATGCTTTGGGATGTTCGAGCAGAACATGTTGAATACTAACAGGGAATGTGAATTCTAGGAATGATTTTTTTCTCTTTTTTAATAGCAAGAGAAGGTCATCACTTTTGGAGAACTAGGCAAAAATGTGATACAGTAAGAAATTCTAATCTGTCCCAAGCATCATGACAGGAACTTTGTCTCAAGTCTTACAAAATTATGATTTTAGAAAATTGCTGCTTTCCTTAATTTTATAGCCTTCTTTAATAAAGAATATATCATAAAATTCTGACTTTGTCTTCAGAAAATGTACCTTTGATTTGTGATGTGGTACATGAATGAACTTTATTCATTTTACTGTAGTGAGTTATAGTTCACAACTAGCCAAGTTATGGTCTATCTCTAGTTTCCTTTGAAGTGAACAATCTTTCCTTCTCTGATGATGAATATAAAGATTGCGAATAAATGTTAGACTTAATATGTACTATATGAGTAAATGAAAAGTTTTAAAAATTCTTAAGCATGCTAGATACCTTTTCACATTAAAAGAATAATATACAACTCATAAATAATTCCTTTCTGTTCCTTACATTGACTCCTAAGGCTAATTGGATGATGAAATTGGCTTGCTGTGAGTTACCATATGTAAGAAAAATGATAAAAGTGGAATTTCTTTTAAAATATTCTGTAATGAAGTCCTTGTGAATTACAAGTCAGGGGGGTTCTATTTTATGTCAGTCTGCCACCATGTGTATTTTCTGGTCCTCTTACCTCAGATTTTCTGGTGAAGGGCCATGCTCAAGGGCAAATACTAGAAATTGTACCTTTGAGAGGAGGCTCTGGATCAAGAGGAGTGGTGGCTGAGGCAGCCAGCGTGTCAGGAGCCAGGCCTTTCACAGGGAATGGCGAACCATCACTGAAAAGAGTGACGTGAATTCATGGATGTTTCCGAAGGCTGACTGGTACCACGGGATGGATGGATAGAGGAAGGGAAGACGCCATAGGCAGGCCAGGCATGACCATGGTTTCCAAACCTTTTGTTCTCTTGTATTTGGCAACTCAGTGCAATTCCCCCCAAAATAGGAAGCAAGTGTTTTCCACAGTACTTGCTTTTAAATGTGCAACAGGCTTGCATCTTTTCTGCTCCGTATAGTTCTTTCTATTCCATTTATAAAATGTTGATGGTGAGCCTTTAATTTGATCTTATAACCCTGATGTGTAAAAACTTACAGTTTGAGAAACTGACTGATGCAATGAAAGCAATATTCTGAAAATTATTTATGTGTTTTTCTCTTTTGCCTTTTTAGCGACATGACCTTTGCCTCTGAGGCATCCATCTATCGTGGGGATAACTGAGATTATTTTAGAAGGAAAGCAAAGAAAAACATTCTGGCAATGTTTGGATTCTAACATTCAAATGTAGGAATTTACAGCAAGATAGTCAACATTTGTATGAGGGCATCATCTTGAGTTTGAATGCCTGTGTTTGCTTACCTACCTTTAAGAGAGCATCAGGCAGCAGAGGAGGGAGCCAGAAGCCCATGTCTTTCCAGACTAGGCTTGCCTGCGAGGCTCACTCTAAAGGGCAAAAGGTACTTTGTATTGGAAGGTATAAAGCAGACAGACAGCTAGATGAGACTATAAAACACCCATAGTAGCCCTAAGGCTGAGATGAGGCCATATAATGGACACCATTAAAGAGAACATTGGCCAGCTTGAGTTTGCTAACTGCAATTTCAGAATTGAGTGGTAGGACCCCCAGCAGCCAAGAAGGCAAAAGACATTGTTTTGGAGAGCCAGAGGTGCTAGCCACCATATGCCCAAGGGTCCACTTCCCCTCAAGTTCATCAGAATGCACATGTGTCTCAGCCACAGCCTGGTTGTGCCGGGGCAGTGTGTTGGGTTGCAGTCAGGCCAAAGACAAAGCCCAGAGACAACATTCGAGACATGATTTTTTGGGGGAAAGCTTTCAAGAGATTAGTGACTGCACCAGGAAGAGCTCAGTGGTGACAGGCTGACAGACAGCACCTCCGTCCCTCAAGCTGCTTTGCCAAGCGGTGCCTCCTCTTCCTCATACTGTTTTGTCCACAGTGGCCAGCTGGACAGATGAGTGACACATATCCTTCCCACAGTGCCCTCAGATCTGCGACCGGCCCCACTCAGAGAGTGGTTGTGTATGTCAGTGACATCATCAGCATTAGCTTGCTTAGTCCGCCTGTCTGACCAGCATCTCAAGCAGCAAGTGCCCAGGCATATGTGCAAGAAGGCGACTTTTTACAGATAACAGTAATTTGCCCTAGTTCCCACTGTGCACGAGAGAAAGCCTGTGCCTCAAGAGAGAATATATCCCTGGCCTTTCTCGCTCAGACTTGCTCTCATTGTTCCCTTAACCTGGCTAGGTTTTGGGAAACAGGAAGGGGCATTCAGGGACATGATGTTTTACTGTCCCCCTCTGCTTTAGGGACAGTACACCTTGACGCCACCCTCTCCATTCACTCAGATGTTCTCTTAGGAAATGGAGCAGTGAGAAGAGAGGAAGGGCTGTCTGACAGATGGAACGTATTATAAAAGGGCTGAATAAATAAGCAGATCAGAGGGGGTTTTCAAGATGGCGGCCTAGAGGGCGGCTGCATTTCATGTTGCTCCAGGACTCAGGATTCAAAAGAGGAGATAGTGAGAGACTTGGGACCAACTCAAAGCCACCGGGTAAGTCTCTCCCATTGGGGAGGCGTCCCGGATGGGGCGGTAACCCCGGAACGCAGGGAACTTTGTGAAGTAGAGTTGCTCGGCGAGACACCCCTCCCCCCACTGGAGCAGTGAACACGGACAGCGGGGAACTTTGCAGAGGAGGCCACGCAGCACAGCGCTTGGTTTCAGAGCAATCTGCTGGGGCTTCGGCGGCTGCCAGAGGAAGAGCTGGGCGGCGAGCTATTTGGACTCGGCAACCTCCTGAACAACGGGAGGGGGCTGTCCAGAGGAGGAGGAGGTGCGCAGTGAGTTGCTTGGTCTCCAAGCGCCCACACAGAACACCGGGTGGCTGCCTGGAGGAAGAGGCGAGTAGTGGGTCATTGGGGCTCGGAACATATATACGAGGCTCCAGGTGGCTGCTCAGAGGAGGGGGTCGCATAGCCAGGCGATTAGGTGCAAAGCACGGTCCGGTTCGGGGACCTAGACGCCCTTTGTTGAAAGAGCTACACAGAGACAAGCTGAGGGGTGGAGTGAAGGTTCCAGGACTGCGGGCAGCTTCTCTAAGGAGGGACAACCTAAGGAGACTCCTCTGCGAAGGGTGAGGCTCCCAGGCCCAGGAGGTAGGTCCAGGCCCCTGGGAACATTGCAGAGGAAGACAACCCAGCCCAGGCGGTAGTTGTAGATTGAGGGGAACCTCTAGGAGGGGAACTGACCAGCAAGACCTCCCCATTGGGTGAGTCTTCCCCGCCGGGTGAGGTTTTCCCACAAGGACGGTAAAACCAGAGACACAGGCCCAAACAGGCCTTGCCTCAGCCCGCAGTTCCCCTTTGGATGACCATTGGTCAACAAGTAGAGGCACCTCTGCCCACTAGCAGAGACTATACCCCACCTGAAGACCACCACCCCTAGAGAGGCAGCTTCCTTGGGGAGCACTGCAGTATCCACTTCCTCTAAGACTTTAGGCTACTGAAGGATAAGAGGGGATACACTAGCAATCTTCAGGGACATTATAAGTCAATAGAGGAAATCTGCAACATCTCAGCAGTCCACTGATATCTGAACGACATGAGAAAACAAGGGAAGAAAATGCCTCAAACAAATCTGGATGTTACATCAATAAAATCCAATGACAGCATGGCAGAAGAAATGTCAGAAAGGGAGTTCAGAATGTACATAATTAACATGATAAGGGAAGCAAACGACAAAATGAAAGAGCAAATGCAGGCATTGAATGAACGCACCAATCGACAGTTAAAAGAGCAAATACAGGAAGCAAAAGACCATTTCAATAAAGAGTTAGAGATATTGAAAAAAAACCAAACAGAAATCCTTGAAATGAAGGAAACAATAAACCAAATTAAGAACTCCATAGAAAGCACAACCAATAGGATAGAACACCTGGAAGACAGAACCTCAGATATTGAAGACAAAATATTTAACCTCGAAAACAAAGTTGAACAAACAGAGAAGATGGTAAGAAATCATGAACAGAATCTCCAAAAACTATGGGATATCATGAAAAGGCCAAATTTGAGAATTATTGGGATTGAGGAAGGCTTAGAGAAACAAACCAAAGGAATGAACAACTTATTCAATGAGATAATTTCAGAAAATTTCCCAAATCTGAAGAATGAAATGGAAAATCAAGTTCAAGAGGCTTATAGGACTCCAAATACACAAAATTACAACAGACCCACACCAAGGCACATTATAATGAAAATACCTAACATACAAAATAAAGACAGAATCTTAAAGGCTGTGAGAGAAAAGAACCAAATTACATTCAGGGGGAAACCAATACGGATATCAGCAGATTTTTCAATCCAGACCTTAAAAGCTAGAAGCCCCTGGAATAACATTTTTCAAGCCCTAAAAGAAAATGGATGCCAACCAAGAATCTTATACCCAGCAAAACTTACCTTCAGATTTGATGACGAAATAAAATCCTTCCATGATACACAAAAGCTAAAAGAATATACAAAAAGAAAGCCAGCATTACAGAACATTCTCAGCAAAATATTCCATGAAGAAGAGATGAAAAACAAAGAAGCAAATCAGCAAAGGGAGGAGCTATCCTAAAGGAACTCTCAAATAAAGAGGAACCAAGTCCTGTCAAAAATAAACAAATAAATGAATAAAATGAGTCAAATGACCGAGAATACAAATCATATCTCAATAATAACCCTGAATATTAATGGCCTGAATTCATCAATCAAAAGACATAGACTGGCAGATTGGATAAAAAAGAAAGATCCAACAATATGTTGCCTGCAAGAGACTCACCTCATAGAAAGAGATACCCATAGACTAAAGGTGAAAGGATGGGAAAAAACATACCATGCACATGGACCCAGCAAAAAAGCTGGGGTATCCATCTTCATTTCAGATAAAGTGGACTTCAAGCCAAAGTTAGTCAGAAGGGATAAAGAAGGACATTTCATAATGCTTAAGGGAACCATAAATCAGCAAGACATAACAATCATAAACATCTATGCCCCAAACAGTGGCTCACCCATGTATGTCAAACAAAGCCTTCTCAATCTCAGAAACCAAATACACCATAATACAATAATACTAGGTGATTTTAACACGCCTCTCTCACCACTGGACAGATCTTCCAAACAAAAATTGAACAAAGAAATCATAGAACTCAATAACACAATCAATAATTTAGACTTAACAGACATTTATAGAATATACCATCCAACCAAGAGTGAATACACTTTCTTCTCAGCAGCACATGGATCCTTCTCTAACATAGACCATATATTATGCCACAAAGCTAATGTTAGCAAATACAAGAAGATAGAGACACTTCCTTGTATTTTATCAGATCATAATGGATTGAAATTAGAAATAAATGAAAGAGTAAAAAACAGAAATTACTCCAACACCTGGAGATTAAACAATATGCTATTATATGATGAATGGATAACAGAAGATATTAGGAAGGAAATTAAAAAATTCTTAGAGGTAAACGAGAACAAAGAAACATCATATCAAAATCTCTGGGACACTTAGAGATTTGGTCTGTCTAATTCCTCTGGCTAGACAGTACTTAGAGGAAAATTTATTTCATGGAGTGCATTCAATAAAAAAAATAAAACTCAACAAATAAACGACCTAACACTACAGCTCAAAGTCCTAGAAAAAGAAGAACAGACCAACACCAAAAGTAGTAGAAGACAGGAAATAGTTAAACTCAGAGCTGAAATCAATGAAATTGAAACAAAAGAAACAATACAAAAAATTGACAAAATAAATAGTTGGTTCTTCGAAAAATTAAACAAAATTGATAAACTTTTAGCCACACTAACAAAGAGAAGACGAGAGAAAACCCAAATCACCAAAATTCGGAATGAACAAGGAAATATCACAACAGACACGATTGAAATACAAAACATAATTAGAAGTTATTTTGAAAATCTATACTCCAACAAAATAGAAAATTTCGAAGATATCAACAAGTTTCTAGAGACATATGAATTGCCTAAACTGAACGAGGAGGACATACACAATTTAAATAGACCAATTTCAAGTAATGAAATAGAAGAAGTCATCAAAAGCCTACCAACAAAGAAAAGTCCAGGACCTGATGGTTTCTCAGTGGAGTTCTACAAAACCTTTAAAGAAGAGCTCATTCCAATACTTTTCAAAGTATTCCATGAAATAGAAGAGGAGGGAACTCTCCCAAACTCATTCTACGAAGCCAATATCACCCTGATACCTACACTAGACAGAGACACATCGAGGAAAGAAAATTTTAAACCAATATCCTTAATGAACATTGACGCAAAATTCTCAACAAAATTTTAGCAAATCACATACAAAAACATATTAAAAAGATAGTGCACCATGATCAAGTGGGTTTCATCCCAGGGATGCAAGGTTGGTTCAACATCAGGAAATCAATAAATGTAATTCACCATATCAACAGACTTGAAGTCAAGAATCACATGATTATATCAATAGATGCAGAAAAAGCATTTGATAAAATACAGCACCCCTTCATGCTCAAAACACTAGAAAAAATAGGGATAGTGGGAACGTTCCTTAACATTGTAAAGGCCATCTATGCTAAACCCATGGCTAATATCATTCTTAATGGTGAAAAACTGAAAGCATTCCCCCTAAAATCTGGAACAAGGCAGGGATGCCCTCTCTCACCACTCCTATTCAATATCGTCCTTGAAACTCTAGCCAGAGCAATTAGACAGACCAAAGAAATTAAAGGGATACGAATAGGAAAAGAAGAACTCAAACTATCCCTATTTGCTGATGATATGAGTATATACTTAGAGGAACCAGGAAATTCCACCAGAAAACTCTTAGAACTCATAAGTGAATTTAGTAAAGTAGCGGGATATAAGATCAATGCTCATAAATCTAATGCATTTTTATACATAAGTGATGAATCTTCAGAAAGAGAAGTTAGGAAAACTACCCCATTCACAATAGCTTCGAAAAAAATAAAATACTTGGGAATCAATCTCACAAAAGAGGTGAAAGATCTCTACAATGAGAACTACAGAACACTAAAGAAAGAAATTAAAGAACACCTTAGAAGATGGAAAGATCTCCCATGTTCCTGGATAGGCAGAATTAATATTGTCAAAATGGCCATACTACCAAAAGTGCTATACAGATTCAATGCAATTCCAATTAAAATCCCAATGACGTACCTTACAGAAATAGAACAAGCAATCATGAAATTCATCTGGAAGAATAAGAAACCCAGAATTGCTAAAGCAATCCTTCGCAGGAAAAATGAAGCAGGGGGTATTGCAATACCAGAACTTCAACTATACTACAAAGCAATAGTAACAAAAACAGCATGGTATTGGTACCAAAATAGGTAGATCAATGGTACAGAATAGAGGACACAGACACAAACCCAAATAAATATAATTTTCTCATACTAGACAAAGGGGCCAAAAATATGCAATGGAGAAAAGATAGCCTCTTCAACAAATGGTGCTGGGACAATTGGAAATCCATATGCAACAGATTGAAACTAAACCCATATATCTCACCGTGCATGAAACTAAACTCAAAATGGATTAAGGACCTCAGAATCAGACCAGAGACCCTGCATCTTATAGAAGAAAAAGTAGGTCCAGATCTTCAACATGTTGGCTTAGGACCAGACTTCCTCAACAGGACTCCCATAGCACAAGAAATAAAAGCCAGAATCAACAATTGGGATAGATTCACACTAAAAAGCTTTCTCTCAGCAAAGGAAACTATCAGCAATGCGAAGAAAGAGCCTACAGAGTGGGAGAAAATCTTTGCCAATCATACTTCAGATAGAGCACTAATCTCCAGAATCTATAAAGAACTCAAAAAACTCAACACCAAGACTACAAATAACCCAATCGACAAATGGTCTAAGGAAATGAACAGACACTTCACAGAAGAAGACCTACAAACAATCAACAAACATATGGAAAAATGTTCAACATCTTTAGTAATAAGAAAAATGCAAATCAAAACCACCCTAAGATTCCATCTCACCCCAATCAGAATGGCGATTATCAAGAATACAAGCAACAACAGGTGTTGTCGAGGATGTGGGGAAAAAGGTACACTCATACATTGCTGGTGGGGTTGCAAATTAGTGCAGCCACTCTGGAAGGCAGTATGGAGATTCCTTAGAAAACTTGGAATGGAACTACCATTTGACCCAGCTATCCCACTACTTGGCCTATACCCAAAGGACTTACAATCAGCATATTACAGAGATACAGCCACATCAATGTTCATTGCTGCTCAATTCACCATAGCCAGATTGTGGAACCAACCTAGATGCCCTTCAGTTGATGAATGGATAAAGAAACTGTGGCATATATATATACAATGGAATATTACTCAGCCATAAAGAATGATAAAATTATGGCATTTGCAGGCAAATGGGCGAAATTGGAGAATATCATGCTAAGAGAGATAAGCCAATCTCAAAAAACCTAAGGAAGAATGATCTCGCTGATAAGTGGATGATGATACATAATAGGGCGTGGGAGGGGTTAGTTTTAGGGTTAGAGTGAGGGTTAGGGAGGGGGGCAAGAATGGGGGAAGGAAGGACTATATAGAGGGAAAAGAGGGATGGGAGGGGTGGGGGGAAGGGGAAAAATAACAGAATGAATCAACCAACATCACCCTATGTAAATTTATGATTACACAAATGGTATGCCTTTACTCCATGTACAAACAGAGAAACAACATGTATCCCATTTGTTTACAATAAAAAAATATGATAAAAAAAACCAAAAAAGCAAAAAACAAGCAGATCATATTTAGCTAGGGACCTGAATAAACATTTAGCTTTTTTCTCCTCACCAGTAGTAGATGTGAACCTGTGAATGAAAACAAAGTAAAAATTCTGCTTTTTCCTCCAATTCTAATTCATTGTAAGTTAAATCTGTGATTCTATTATCAAGACTTGCAATTGGTGCAGTTAACTGTAAAACTTCCTAAAAGGTTTAAAAAAAAAAAAAGAGTCCCTTTACTTCTTGGGTGGTTTCAGTCCCAGAATATTAGTACCGTTCACTAACTCTTATGCTATTTTCCTGTGTCAGTTACATGTTGAAAATATCATCTGAGCTGATATTGCATAGTAGACGTAAGCAATCCACAGATGTCATGGTGACCAACATTGAAAACGTCTTTCTTCCTTCCTCTTTCTTTTTCTTTCTTTCTTTGCCGGGAATAGAGTCTAGGGCCTCATGCAATCATGCACTAAGTGTACACCCAGCTGACCAACATTTAAATTCTGACATACACATTTTGAAGGAAGTTAAGTTCATTGTGGAAGCGATGTATGTCTTCCTTATGAAGCTAGTTTAGAAATAAGAATGGCAATGAATAACTTTTGAGGAAGTACTTAAAAAGTGCAGGCAAAACTGTACTGTCAGGTACTTATTTTATGCTTTGAAAATTATGTCATGAAAATTAAAAAATGGAACAACTTTCAGAAGGGGATCAGGGAAAATACAGGATTTAAAATATGCCACTACAGCATATTTGCTCTGTAGTAAAAATTTTAAAAATCTGACAGTGACTAGCTTTAGTTCTTTAAGCACCTCAAGGCACTTGGGAAGTGTTCCTTTGCAAAGGGCATCAAAAGTTGATTTGTTTGATAAAAAGTGAAAGTTAGGTATGGGGAATAATGAGGTCAGACAGTGTGTGCTAATTAGAAGTTGAACGAACAAGGCAATGGAGATGAATTTTTATTAATTTTCATGGGAGACAGTGGTCCAAGAAAAAAGCATTTTAGTGGAGCTGTTTTCATTCCATTTCAGGGAGTTTCTATCTCAAAAACTCTCTCAATAAGCAGAAGTTGTCTGCAGATTTAAACAGATGGTGAAGACTGAGGCAGATGGATGTCATCAGCTTATTTGTCACTTGTTGGGGAGATGGGTCCTCAGGAATCATGTGTTAAAGCAGAAAAGCTTGTGGAGTCGTCCCGAAAGAGCCAGGCAACCTACATGGGAACAAATGGCCTCCTGAGTCACCCACCTCTCCGAGTCTTCAGACCTCTCGAAATCAAACTCATTAATGAGCAGAGAGAGGAGGAGGGGAGAGAGGGTGGTGACTCGGATCTCCTGGAAAAGCAACTCAGATTATACTTTCTGACTCTTAGCTTCAAACGAGAAAATACTGACGGTCGATCATTTGTTAACCCCACCAGTGCGTATGGTAAGAGATTTAATCCGGGCAATAGTGTCTTTTTAAAATTCCTTAGCTTGAAGCCCTTCTCATGTCATATTGAAGTAACATAGGTCTTTAAGATTATGCCATTTTGGGAATTCCCAGAGTAACAGAAGGCAAGACTGCAGATGGAAAAATGTAAAGAAAAAAAAAATCCAATTGTGATACTGTCATTACAGCAGTACTTAAATTGCATTTATCTATCAAAACTTTCATATCTCAGACACTAGAGGTGACTGAAATTCAAGACAGAATCCACTATGGAATTTGCACATCCCAGAATGATCTCTGGGAACCTGTTTTTAAATGACTTCATTCTAAAGCACTGATTTCTCTTGTTCCTGTGAAAGCACTTGATGGGTATAATCTAACTGTATGTCGGTGTCAGAAGCCTTCCAAGGACCACTCACCATCTGCTTTGAAATAACTGCATTTTGGGTGTGAACTGTTCAGTCAACTGCATAATTTCACCATCAGGTGGCACATGTCAGTCCTGGTAGTTATTAAAGACATCTGCGGTTTTGCTCCTACAGAATTTAATAGTATGTATATCCTGCAATTCTCATATTTATTATACAGTGTCTGGTAGCTGCTAATTGTTTCAGGTATGTCCACCTGCCTTTACAAAAATGGTCTTTCCATCACCTTGAGGGCAGAGGCCAAATCCTATACTTTTTTTGTGTGTGCTTTGTGGCTCCTAGTGAAGTACTGTGAGCTTCAAGAGTCCCCTGGGGTAAAAAGGCAAATATATATATATATATATATATATATATATATATATATATAAAATTACTATTAATAATCCACAATTATTACTGTGGACAATAATAATAGTCATATTCATATATATATAAATCTGTAGTAACTGCTTTTTTTAATTCAAAGAACACCTATATAAATGCAATTTTTTAAAAAGTATGCTTAAAATGATTTGTGTTGTTAAAAAAAAAAAAAGAACCTTACTAAGTCTATTATCCTCCACAAGGAATATTTCACACCTTCCCTGGTAGGAAGCTTTTTAACTCTTTAGGATCTTCTATTAAGAGGTAGGTTTATCCATTAGAATTACTTTAGCTGCAAATAACATAAATATCCAACTAGTCACATTGCAAAACTAGGTTCTATTAACAAAGAAGAAGGGTCAGGAGAATCTCTTAAGTTGGCCAACCAACTACCTGATTTAGTAATCAAAGTTATTTGTGTTGAAGAACTCTGTTTATCAGGGATGGGCTTCATTACACTGACTAAAATTTATCCCCCTAGAGTTTCATCCTACTTTAAAACTGGGAAATGGTTCTATTCTCTTTCCACCAAAAAATTCTTCAAATATTTCTTAGTAGTCTCACTTAGGTACAGTCATGTAACATAAAATGACTTGAGTAGATTTGAGAAATTATGCGGCCACCATGACAATTCAGATTTAGAGCCTTTCCATCACCCAGTAAACCTCCCTTGTATCTGTACGCAGTCAGTCCTCCCTTCTACTTCCCCTACCTCCAGCTCTGGAAAACCACTAATCTTTTTGGATCTAAGATTTTTCTTTCCTGGAATTTTCAAATAAACAGACTCACACCACATGCCACCCTATGTGTCTGGCTTGTTCTACTCTTATAATGTTTTCGTTTTTGAGATTCGTGGAGGTTGCAGCAAGTATCAGTGACTCGTTCCTCTTTCTGGCTAATATTCCACTGTGTGGGTACCACACTTTGTTTACCCATTTTCCAAGTGAAGGACATTTGGATTGTTTTCAGTTTTTAGCTAACATGGATAAAGCTGCTTTGATAATTCATGTACAAGTCAGAGTGGACATACATTCTAATTTCTCCTGGGTCAATTTCTAGTGTATGATTGCTGGGTTATATAGTAAGTCAGTCTAGATTTGACCTTTCAAGAAAGTTTCTGTTTTACAAAGTGTTGACATTGTTTTACATACCCAGAAGCAGCAATGTATGAGTGTTTCTGTACATACTCACTTAGGTCTATAACATTTGTCTTTTCTTGTAATGTCCATTCTTTTTTTTTTTTTTTTTTTTTTGGTCTTGAAGATTTAACCCAGGGGGGTTTTACCACTGAGCAACATTCCCAGCCCTTATTTTATTTTTTGAGAAGGGTCTCACTAAGTTGCTTAGGCCCTTGCTAAGTTGCTGAGGCTAGTCTTGAACTTGCAATCCTCCTGTTTCAGCCTCCTGGGATTATAGGCAAGGGCCACCATACCCAGCGTGTAATGTCCATCCTTGAACGTGTGGAGGTGTAGTGATAGCTCAATGTGTGTATTTTTTTCAAAAAATAATTAATAGATTTCATTCCTTAGTAGAATTATAGATTTATAGAAGAATTGACCAGATGGTACACAGAATTCTATATTACCTTTCCCTCAGTCTTCCTTACTACTGACATCTTGCATTTTTGGGGTGTATTTGTTGTAATTAATGAACAAATATTGATACATTATTATTAACTGCAGGCCATAATTTACATTAATGTTCCCTTTTTATGTTGTACAGTTCTGTAGATTTTGACAAATGTGTATGTCTGCCATTAGAGTTTCGTAGCAAATAGTTTCACCACCCTAAATATCCCACGTTTAACTCTTCTTCCTATTGTCTCTCCACTCAAACTCCTGACAAACACTGAGTTTTTTCACTGACTCTAATGTTTTGCCTTTTCCAAAATGATGAAGTTAAATGGTATGTAGCCTTTTCATACTGGCTTCTTTCACTTAACAACTTGCATTTAAGTTTCCTCCATGTCTTTTTGTGGTTTGGCAGCTCATTTCTTTTTATTTCAGAATAATATTCCATTGTATGAACATACTATACCATGGCTTATCCATTCACCATTGAAAGATATCTTGATCAATACCAGTTCTTGCCAATTATGAATAAAGCTGCTATAAACATGTAAAGCATGCAAGTTGTTATGTGGATATAAATTTTCAGCTCATTTGAGTAAATACCTATGAACAAAACTACTGGTAAAAGCTTGCTTAGCTTTTTGAGTAACTGCCAAACTGCCTTCAAAAGGGAATCTACCATTTTACATTCCCACTAGCAAAGAATGTGCTCTGCATCCTTGCCAGCATCTGGTTTTCAGTTTTTCTCTCTCTCTTTCCCTCTGTCTCTCCCCTTCTCTTGTGTTCTCTTTCTTCCTTCTCTTTTTCATTTTACCCATTCTAATAGATAACTAGGGGTATCTTACTGATGTTTTAGTGCTTTAACTTGCAATTCCCTGTGCCATTTAATGACAAGCATCTTTTCATGTTTATTCTCCCAGTCAGTGTCTTGCCTCTTTATTATATCTTTTTAATTTTAATGAAGATTAACTTAATTTTTTCTTTTATGGACTTTGTTTGGTGTTGTCTCTAAAAATTCATAACCAAACTTAAGTTCATCTAGTTTTGCATTTTGGTCCAAATTCATTTCGTGTTAATTTCTGTGAAAAATATAAAACTATCTAGGGGTGTGTGTGTGTGTGTGTGTGTGTGTGTGTGTGTGTTTTCCACATACTTATGTCCAACTATCCCAGCACCATTTATTTGGCGGGAAGACTCTCCCTCCTTGTTAAATTGCCTTTGCTCTTTTGTCAAAGATGAGTTGACCATATGGATGAACACTTTGTTCTGTTCCAATGATCAATTTTTCTATTATTTCTCCACTACTATGATCCCAGTCTCCATGCAAAGTTGAGTAGTGGAAATCCTCCAATTTAGCTCTACTTTAGACATTCTATTCTGGGTCTTTTATCTTTCCACATAAACTTTAGAATAAGTTTGTTGATATCCACAGAATCCCTCTCTGGAATTTTGACTGAGTCTTCACTGAATCTATAGATTAAGTTAGAGAAGAATTGACATTGAAGCAATACTAATTCTTGTTTATGAACATGGACTATCTCTCCATTCATTTAAGTCTTCTTTAGTTTTTCTCCCTTTTGGGGTAGTTTTCCTTGTATAGATCTTCTTTATATTTGTTAGACTCATGAACCAAGTATTTCTTTTTTGTGTAATATAAATAGAATCCTGTTTTAAATTTCAATTTCCAATTGTTATAGCTAATATATAGGAAAGCAACTGACCTTTGTATATTAGCCTTGCATCTTGTGATCGTGCTATATTGCTTATTATTCCAGAAGGTTTTGTCAATCCTTTAGGATTTTATACATAAGCAATCAAGTCACCCAGGAACAGAGGCTGTTTTTTTTTCCTTCCTTTTCCACCTATATACCTATTATTTCCTTTTCTTGTCTTTTGCATTAACTATGAATTTCCACATATTGTTGACTAGGAATGTTGAGAAGGGACATTCTTGTCTTGTTCTGGATTTTGGGGAAAAGCACCCAGTTTCTAACCATTAAGTATAGTATTTGTTGTAGGTTTTTGTAGATGTTGCTTGCCACATATCTTTGACTGGTTTTGGTATTAGGGTACTACAGTTCTGATGGAATGAGAAGTATTTCCTCCTATTTCTGTCTTCTGGAAGAGATTGTAGAGCATTGGTATAATGTCTTATTTAATATTTGGTAGAATTCACTCCTGAAGCTGCCTGGGCCTAATGCTTTCTGTTGGAGAAGGTTATTAATTGTTCATTCAATTTTTTAAATTGTCCTGTTTAGGTTATCTATCTCTTCTAATGTGAATTTTGGCAGATTATCCCTTTCAAAGAATTGGTCATTTTCATCTGGATTATCAAATTTTGGGGCACATAATGGTTCATAATATTTCTTTATTATCTGCTTAATGTCTATGGAATCAGTAGTGATGTACTCTCTTCATTTCTTATATGCATAATCTTTTTTCTTTTCTCATGGTTAGCCTTACTAGAGGCTAATCAGTTTTATTTTCAAAGTAACAGTTTTTTTTTTTTTTTTGGCACTGGGGTTTGAATTTGGGGGCACTTTAACCACTGAGTCACACCCTCAACCCTTTTTTCTATTTTATTTAGAGTCAGGGTCTCGCTGAGTTGCTTAGGGACTCGATAAATTGCTGAAGCTGATTTTGAACTCATAATCTTCCTGCCTCAGCCTCCTGAGCCACTGGGATTACAGGTGTGCGCCACCACACGGGGCTCAGAGTAATTGCTCTTGGTTTCCTTGTTTCTTTTTTCTCTTTTGTCTATTGATTTCTTATTTTCAGTGTCATTGAAATTCTAGCTGTTTTTTTTTTTTTTTATTTCACTGATGTTACTTTTCTTTCTCAAGTTTCTTAAGGTAGAAGCTTAGATTATTGATTGTGGATTCCTCTTCTTTTCTAATGTATGTATTTGAAACTCTTAATTTTCCTTCCAAGTACTGATTGTACTTCATTCCACAAACTTTGATAAATTGTATCTTCATTTTGATTTATTTTAAAATATTTTAAAATTTCTCTTGATGTCTTCTTTGATCCATGTGTTACATAAAAGTGTGTTGTTTAATCTTCACATATTTGGGGACTTCCTAGCTATCTTTCATTTGCTGATTTTATTCATTAATTCTTTCATTCATTTTCTTGGTGGGGGACCGAATCCAGGGTCTCCCTCACACTCATGTGCTCTACTGCTGAGCCACATCCCCAGCCCTCATTTACTGACTGAGTTTAGTTCTATGTGCTCTGAGGACAGACTTCATATAATTCCTATTCTTTTCAATTTATTCAGTTATATTTTGTGCTAAAATGTGATCTTCTTGGTGTAAGTTCTGGGTTAGCTTGAGAATATGTGTTCTGCTATTAGGTGAAATATTCTATAAATGCCAATTTGTATTGATGATGTGTTGTTTATCACCCAATTTTCTACCAACTGGATTGCTCAATTATTGAGACAGGTGTGATAAAGTTTTCAATTATACAAGTGAATTTGCCTGTTTTCCCTGCAGTTTTAATCAGTTTTGCCTCTGTTTTGACACTTAGGCATTTGCATGTTAAGGACTGTTAAGTCTTGGAGAATTGACCTTTCTATTACTATGAGAATTCCCTTTTCATCTTCATAATTTTATTTGTTTTGTCTAAAAGTAATATGCCTACAATGGCATCTTAGTGTTAGCATGGTAAATATTTCTCCACTTCTTTACTTTTCATATGTCTGTGTCTTTATATTTAAAATGAGTTTCTTGTAAGAAACATGTAACTGGGTCTTGTTTTCTTTTTAAATTCACAATAAAAGTTTTTTAAGTTGTTTATTTAGACCATTTGCAATCAAAATAATTAGCGGTATATATTTGTCCTATTTTTTCTGTTTCTTCATTTTAACCTTCCCATCTTCTGCTTTCTCTAGTTTTAATTGAGTAATTTGTATTATATTTTCTTTCCTTTCTTAGCATATCAGTTATACATCTCAACAGTATTTTAGTGTTTTCCCTGGAGCTTGCAATATATATTTACAAAGATATAAGTCCACTTTCAGATGATACTGTATCATTTTGCTGTTAACATAGGTACCCAATTCCTCCTTCACATTCTTTATGCCATTCTTGTGATTCATTACACTTACCCCTAAGCTTTAGGGATAACAAAATATATTTACAAATATATACAAATATATTGTTGCTATGATTATTTGAGCAACTGTCAGGCCAACTAAGAATTAGAAAAACAATGGATTTTATTTTATCTTCATTTATTCCTTTTCTAATGCTCTATGTAAATTCAAGTTTTGATTTATATATATTTTCCATCTCTCTGAAGAATATCCTTTTTAGCATTTTTTGCAGATCTGTTGGTAATAAGTCCCTCTTTATTTCTATTTCAACTTTGAAGGATAATTTCACTGGGTAGGAATTCTAGGTTGCTTGGTTTTTTCTTAAATACTTTAAATATTTCATTCCATTCTTGTCTACATAACTTCTGAAAACAAGTCTGATGTAATTCTTACCTTTGTACCTCAATAGATAAGGTGACTTTCCCCATCTCTGCCTTCTTTTTAACGTTTTGTTTGTCTTTAATTTCAGATATTTGGAATATGATATGTGTAGGTATAAAATTTTTTGGTGTTTAACCTTCTTGGCATTCTCTGAGATTGCTGGATCTGTTGCTTTAATGCCTGTCTTTACTTTTGGAAAATTCTCAGCCATTGTTATTTAAAATATTTCTTTTTCCCTTTTATCTCCGCTTCCTCTGGAGTTATAATTATGCATTTGTGATTGTCCCATAGATACTGTACATTTTGCTCTTTATGTCCTCATTCTTCTTTTCAGTTTGGGAATTTTCCATGGGTGAATCGCCCATCTCATTGATTCCTTTGTTTTTTGGCAGAACTGGGGATGGCACTCAGGACCTTGTACATTTTCGGCAAGTGCTTTACCACCGAGCTATTTCAAGTTCTCACTGATTTTTTTTTTCTTCGCCAATCCAGTTTGCTGATGAGCAATCAAAGATATTCTTCACTTCTTTTATATTTTTTTTTTATTTTAGCATTTCCTTTTGATTTGTTCTTAGAATTCTCAGTTCTCTGACCTTGTGTATTGTCTCCTTCTTCCACTGGAGACTTTAGTGTGGTAATAATTATTCTAAACTCACATCTAATAATTCAAATATCTGTGTCATACTTGAGTAGGATTCTGAGACTTTATTTTTCACATCAGGTTGTTTTTTCTAGTCTTTTAACATGCCTTGCAATTTTTGGTTCAAAGTTATACATCATATATTAATTAATAGGACCATGAGATAACTGGGTTCTTAGGGTGAGGTTTTATGTTTATCTAGTAGAAGTTAGGCTGTATTTGATGCTTATTATAGCTGTAGGTGTTAGAGGTTTCAATTTCTCCCAGTGTCCTTGTTTTTGTCTACCCTGTTATCTTTGGGTTTTTCTAAAAACTCCTCCTTAAATGAAACCTGTGTCACACAGCTCTCAGTTGTAATCCACCGTCATATACTGGAGTGCTACTGATGTGGTGGTGAAGTATTGGGTAGCAGGAACGTTCTATAATCTTATGGTTAAATTTCAGAGTTTTTGTTAAATGGGTCTGAATACCTATAAAAGAACTTCTTGTCTTTTTCTCTCCTGATGTGAGACAGGGTAGAGGGAACTTGCTAGAGTTTGGGTCTGAAATGTCCACCAAAGGCCCACACATTAAAGGCTTGATCTCTAGCTGGAGAAATTGGGAGGTGGTGGAACTTTATGAGTTAGAACCCACTACGGGAAAGTTAAGTCACTGGGAACATGCCCTGGAAGAGGATATGAGAACCTAACCTCTCCTCTTCCTCTCTTCTGCTATGAGGTGAGCATCTTTCTCCACCACATACTCCCTGACATACTGTACTACCTCACCACACAGACCCAGAGCAGTAGGGACAACTTCTTCATGGATTGAAACCTCTAACACTGTGAGGTAAAACAAACCTTTCCTCTTTCTTACATCAATGATTTCTGGTATTTTGTTATAGTAATGGAAAACTGATAAACACAGAGCTCCTGCTATGTAATTTCTATTCTCTTGGATCAGATGAGGGTCTGATGAAATAATTTCTCTTGAGAGGCAGGTCTTTGTTATAGAAAACAAATCTCTGGTTACATTTCATAATGGTTACTTTTTCTCTAGGTGTATTTCCACATGATTATTTTTCTCCTCTCTCTGCTGGAAGTAAGAGATTTTTATCACATCTTCACCATGAGAACTTGGTGGGGCCCCTGAGGTAAAACTTGTGAAAAGAATGGGAGTCTAACAACAAATTTCCAGAAGTTTTTACCTTCAAAGCCAGTCCTTGTTCAGGCTCCAACAATTAGTCAATTATCATTTGTGTGTTCCTCCCAGTCACCATTTCCAGAGTCTTTTTTTCTCCGTCAGCTGTAATTGTATTCACCTCTAGCTCCAGTTTGGGGCATAGTGCTTTGCCCTATTTGCCCAATTCTCTGGACTCTTAAGAGGAGTTGTTGATTTTCAATGTGTCTAACTTTTTCTTTTGTGAGAATTGGAGTGATGACTTTTGAACCTTTTACCCATTGGAGCAGAAAACTGTCCTTTTATTTTTTAAAGTAAGTTTCCTGCATTTAGTCAGTGAAATCTGTCCTCCTGTCATCATGATTCCCAGTATTGTCTGTGCTCTGATTTTCAATTCATCTTTCTTTTTAAGCCTCCTGAGTCTGTGTTTGGTCAGAAATTTTGTGTAAATGCTCGGTTTCCTCCCCTGCCGGTTGATCCGTGCATGGACTGGGAGCACATTCAAAGCCTATATTGTTTTCAACTCTGTCTTGGTTTTATAAGGCCTCATTTGGTCTTCCCTGTGTGTGAACATAGTAAGCCACAGTTGTAAGAAAAGCTTATTAAGGATCTTTCTCTTCAATTATCTTCCCCTTCTTGTGGTCTGCTGCTTTCTCCAATTGGGATTATAATTTCAAACTAGGAGAGATGTAGGCATTCCCAATTTACTGCATTGGGTGGATTTTCTACTTTTCTTTTCAAATCCAGTCACCCCCTGAACCATTGGACCCTGCCTGCTGACATAAATCTGCTGGTTTTCATGGCTAACTAAGACCTGGTAACACTGCAGCACTGATGGAACTATGGCGTAGAGGGGGACAAGAGCCACACAGGGTGAGAATGTCACACACTTCTGATGGAAACCTCTTAGAACTCAAGAAGTGATCGTTGGCTACAGGACTGTTTAAATATCATATCTATAAGCACCGAGCCTGGGGCTTAAAAATTTGCCAGAGCCCAATGTTGAAATCCTAGAAGGAAATTAATGAATAGAAATCTAAAACTATAAAATTGATATGAGTAAAAGTTTAAATTTTCACAAAGTGAAACATGTTTACATATTACTTGCAACTCAGTTCAACTCATAATTTTATGCATCTCTCCTTTAATGTGGGCTACAGGGTGTTTGGTCTAATGTAGATACAGTACTGTGTCAACAACAACAAAAGGGTGTAGAGACCGTGGAGGCCTTAGAGCAGTCATGCTGGTGGCTCAGTGTTGTCCCTCTGGGTCACCAGCCGTCTTGAAGCCATGCCACTGCCTCTTCCTTGCAGACGATGCTGGCCCCATTGGGTTCAAACCACACCTTTCCCAGGACAACCTGTGCTATGACCAAGTCAGAGGGTGAGCGATGGTTCTAAGTCCCAAAGTGAAAGCCACTCCAAAACACAATATTCCACAGAGGCAATGGCTGGCTTGAAAAAAGAGGAGGAAACACATGCTAAATCTTTTGATCTACCAAATGAAAGGCCCATTCTCAAATGAATAAATGTAATACACAGGGGTTTAATTACTGAACTTGGGGAGGGAAAGTAAAACACACAAATAAGATGTTTATTCTGTGTGGAAGTACATAATATATGTAGGACATAATCATGAAGATTTTAAGTGGATAATGTTTAAGGTTATGTTGGCTATTCCCTGGAGCTAGGCTGGGGTCATTATCACTTTAGATTTCAGGGTCCTCTGTCTTGTCTAATTGGGATCATGGGGTTAGAGTTCTTTTGCCATTTTTAAAGTCAAAGACTCTCCCTGGAAGAGTAGGGTATCATTTAAAGCTTTTGGGGGGTATGTACATTGTCTTCAGCCTTCTTTGTCAAGAAGGAGTTTTTCTAGCTTCTAGAGGCCCAAATGGAAGAAAAAACAAAAAACTTCACTTTCTTCTGAAAAATTCACCTGCCCAAATTCTTAAAGCCACTGAGCTGATGGCAGAGGTATAAGGGGGCTGATGACTGCAACCCAGTGTCTCAGGCTGACTGCAAAAGAGCTGCTTCTGTGAAAATAATCTTGCAGAATTGTGTTGGGGTTTCTGAAAGTTACTAGGTGCCTCATCATCCACTCTCACCTAGGCAATCCATGGAAGCTCCAGGATGTTGTTTAGGCAGGTACAGTTCCCTCTCCACAGATAAAGAAGCAGATTTAGAGGGGGTCATGTGATTAGATCAAAGTCATAGAGCTGGTGGGTGGTGAAGGCAGAACCTAAACTCAGACATCTGGTCCCACCTTCCAGCAATTCCTTCCAAATAATTAGGAACAGGTTTTTGTCCCACTTCTCTTCCTTTGGAAAGGTGAATAGCTGAATCCAAAACTGTCAGGGGAATGCTTGATTGGCATGTCTGCCTTCTATGGTAATATTAAGAGAAAGTTCAAGGCCTGCTTCTGGACAATATTGTACAAGGTAAACTATTCTGATGTAAGATAAAACATTGAGAATCAATTTAAAAATTAGCCAAAGAGAAACCTTTGATAGGACATTATTTTTTATTTTTTGCAGCACTGGGGATTAACTCTGGGATTTCCTGCATGCTAGGCAAGGGCCCAACCACAAAGCTACCTATATCTTCTGTCCTTTAGGACATTTTGAAGAAATCTTAAAAATGAATCTTGAGGGGGAAGGGTTCTAAGATGCCCTTGGATAAATAAAAAACAAGGGGGGCATGTACACATATTGGTGACAAAGGAACTGAAAAGTTTAAAGCTTTGTGTGTCAGTGATGGCCCCAATTTCTTCAGCATCAAAAGAGTCACATCAAATATTTATTTTAAGAACAAAATAGAGTTCAAAGTGAGATTCCCAAAGTACAATGCATGAAGTCTTAGACAACCGCTGGGAAAGGGCCACAAAGAGGGCTCCAAGCTTTTGAGCTTACAAAGCAGAAGGGAAGCACAGTTTGATTCGAGGACTGGCAAACCCTTCCTTTAAGGTCTGGATAGTAGATAATAAGGCTTTGTGGGCCACATATGTCTCTGTTGAATTTTCTTTTCTGTTTGTGTTAGTTTTGTTCTGGTGTGTTTTCACAGCCCTTGAAAATTCTTAGCTTACAGATTCTACAGGAGCAAGCTATGGGCCAGAATTCACTATGGTTTACTGACCTTTGTTGGATAAATGCTCACTGTTAGTAAGGTAAAAAGAAGTTCCTAAGGAGGAGATTCAAGAATCATATTGCTGAAATCATAGAGAACCATGTTTAGTGGCTCTCCATCAAATGAACACATCACAGCAGCCGTCACATATTTTAATGGTTGCCCAAAGAAGGACTGATGTCCTCTCTTTAGAGTTGATGAACCAGACAAGGATGTTACTGATTCCAAAAATGTATCAGCTCCACTTGAGGTAAGAGGCAAGTCATTCTCATACTCTAAGCCTCTGTGTCCTCCTCTTCTTTAAGATGGGGATAATAATAAGTGTCCTGCTCACCTTTCAGGGTAATTGCAAGGATCAAATGAAATTCTATATGTGAAAATTGCCTTGTCAATGATTCTAAAAGCTGTTAAAGTGTTAGTTACTATTTATCATCTCAGGCATAGTCAGCTGGGGGGAGCTGGTTTGTGTCAGCCACACTCTCAAGAGGCCATGTGAGTCCCTATTCTAGAGATTCCAAGTTAGTGAGAGGAGAGGCAAGAGAGAGGAGGAGCTCTTCAACTCAACCGTGTGCAGGACATGTGCATGCATGAGTCCTGATCTCCAGAGCTCATGGTAGGGGAAGGTGAAATGGCACCAAAGTAATAAGACTAGATATGTTATAATAGGTCCTCAAGTGACAACCTGGCTCTCTGATGTTCATTTGCCCAAGCCCTTGGGGGTTGCTGTTGTATGTGCTAACACCTTCCTTTAATTGAACATGTTATTTGCTAGATGTTATGATAGGTCCTTTACACACATTATCTCACTGTATCTTCACAACTATTCCAGGAAGTAGGCCTTAGTATCCGTTAGTGTCCTCCCTCTACGATAACCACGGAAATGTCACATGGCTAATCAGTGGAAGAGCTGGGATGCTGCAGAGCTCAGAAACAGATGAAGGCTGGCCTTGTGGGCTTCCTGGGTAAGGCAAGTGGAAAAGCAAAATTTCAAAGACACATGCATGAGCAACTGTGAAGGTTTGGGCTGGAGGATCTAGCAAGAAAGGTGTTAGGCACACACTCCCAACTCCCCCAGGTCCTTTGTGCATCTGACTTGGCTTTTCTAATTCCTTCAGAAGCAAGAGTGAGGCAGGCAGCATGCAGGGGCCAAGTTCATGGTTTTCCTTTGTGCCCTGTATTTAACTTCTTAGAAACTGTGGGACCCTTGGTTCTGCCCATCTCTGTCCTCAAGTTATTTTAGGACCTACAGATGGTCCCTGTCCTTGCCTGGCCTCAGTTTTTGCCTCTTTAGACTGAGAACGTGACTACTGTCTTATGGACCCTTCCACTTGTGAAATATACTAGGTTGCAGTGTCCTCAAAGGCAGGTGCTGCCTCTTAGGTGATGGAGTCATGTTTTCTCTGGAATGTCAGAATACTAGGTGAGGGGTTCTGTGAATTTTTCAAATAACTGAGGATTACCTGTGTAAACCTTCAGTCTCTTTTATGTAACTAAGCATATAAATCTTTCTGAAAATTTTTGCATTTCTTTTCAAAGTATACCAAATAGCATTGATTCTTTTCACTTATAATCCTATTCATTTTTGTTCTGTAAAATTCTCAGCTGTATCTATTGAGTTACATGAAGATGCTTTCCCTTACATTTAATATCTCTTGATATTTTTCTGACTATCTGACACTAGCTGGGTGTCCAATAATTAAATTCAATTCTGCTACCAACTTCTGGTGTTAACATAGAAACCACAAGTTAGGAGCTCAGTCCTACAAGGCTGTTGCCACTTTAGATGCCAGCTGGATGGAATCGGGGTGCTCAGGCTACCTTTTCTACCCAACACACTACAAATTCAAGAGTTCCCAGGACAATCCCCCTCAAAAATAATAATTTGCTAGAATGACTCATAGAATTCAGGAAAGCCCTTTAATAGATCCCATATTGCTAGTCATTAGAAAGGATGTAATTCACAAATAGCCAAATAGAAGAAATGCATGGCAAGGTACTGTTGGACCTTCCATGCCCTCTCTGGGCACACCACCTTCCCAGAATGTCCCTGTGTTAACCAACTTGCAAACTCTCTGAAACTCCTTATTCAAAATGTTTTATGACTCTATATTCAGCCTCCACTCCTTTCCCTGAGCATGGAGGTGGGAATGAAAGTTCTTACCCTGCAGTCACATGTTTGGTCTTCCCAGAGATCATCTCTATCTTGAAGCTGTCTAGGGACTCCATCCTGAGTCTCCTCATTAGGATAAAACTCCAGTGAAGTTTTAAAAGATACACTCCTATCACTCAGGGAATTCCAAGGGTTTTAAAGCTCTGTGCCAGGAATTAGACATAAACTGAATACACTTATTTAATGCATCACAAAATGATTTTCAAGAAATGTTTTATCTGATTTCTGTGGTTTTTCTGTCTGTTGCATCATAGGCTGCTTCTTGTAACTGCATTTCTGCTTTTGATATACATGTTTCTGATTTCAAATATGCTTTGAGCTAGGAAATCAGATTGGCTTCCTTATTTGCGTAGTATATAAACTAAGATAAATAGGGAGAGGAATGTGAGACCTGTAGTTATCCTGTGAATAAAGTGAGCTTTGGAGAACTTTTGAACATCTAGTTTAGTTATTTCTAACTTGACTTTTGGGTACTCAGCTATATTTTAAATAATCAAGAATGACTGAAAAGCAACCTCAAAATCAGTGACACTTCTTAGCCTGGTATATGAATGCCAAATAGCCCTGTAGTTCATTCCTTTTCCCACAGGGAAATGTCCCCATCAGCTAAGGAAGTGTAATCCTTTTCATCTTTTTTGCTTTCTCTGTTCTTTTTGTTAGACCTCTCATGATTTTAATGTTGTTCTCTGAATTCCCACCCTTAGCATCTCTCAGCTCCTGGGTTATGCAGAACTAAACATGCTACCCTGTGGTCACAGAGAGAGGAGTGTCTTTTATTTGCGACAGTACCTAGGCATGGAAGTGCCAAATTCCATGGGGTTGACTCTTTTTGCCTTGTTAATTGCTAATTGAGTTAATCGTCCTTCACTTCTGTAACCTCTGGGTCATTATCAAGCCTAACAACACTGCATATATCTCATTTCCAAACTCAGTTCTTTCCTAAATGATGTGGGGGATTCTGTAAACAGGTCGAGTCGTGAGAATCATTTATATTCATTAGCGCTAATTATTATGTACATTCAGCCAGAGGCTGAAACACATCTTTTATAAATGGAAAAAATGCATAAATAAATGTCTACTTCTGCAGGTTTCATTGAACATGGTTTCTCTTTTTCTTTTCTTTATTTCTCTGCTATGATTCTACCACCAAAAGTCAGGAAATTTACTTGCTATTTCCTGTTGGCTTATTTATTTCTGATAGGGTAAGGAAGGGTAGAGCATGATCACAAATCTCCCCGGTGTTTTTCCTGTTAGCCTTTCTCCTCTTCTTTTGGCCTCATTATATATTCTACTAATACTGTCCACGTCATGAGAACTCTATCCAAAGACGCCTGATGAGTCCCACCCATTTGATTGAAAGCTTCCACGTTGGTGAGGGTGAGCCTGTCTAGGCCCTGCTAGTGGTGGTGTTTAACCTGCAGCTCTCTAACATGCACTTGGGTGACTGGGCCACCCGGCCATGAGGATTCACAGCCCTGTCCTTCCCACCATGACTGGTACATGGGAATTCAGCCTCTTCTACTTTGCAAAGATGTGGTCAGAAAGGGAATAGCATGCCAGAAGGATGGGGGTCAACTCTCCAGCATGGCCCTTTTAAAAGGTTGCCGACCCCTGATCTAATCCAATGGCTTATTTACTGCTCCTGTCACCTTTACAAAGTGCTGTGAACTCAAAGGGTGTGTTTCTGCATCTCAGGGTAGCTGATCCTCGGCCTTGGAGTTGTTCTCTCATTCCTACTTGTGCTTCTTTCCAACTTCAATCTTGGAGAACAAAATTTGTTCAAAATTTGTGCAGATTTCAAACAGATCTCACAGTGTCTAAATGTGAAATGCTGTGAATCAATTCCCTAGGTATATTCAGTTTTTCTCCCTTCCCTCAATATAAAAGTCATTATTTAGCCATAGCATCAAATTCTTATTTAGGGGTTACCTATCAGTTTTCTATTCCAGTTTATCAAAATCATAAGTTGCGCTTCCCACCATGGTGGAATCAATTATTAAAACTATGTGTCTTAAATTGTGGAAGTGCCAAACTTTTATGATATCTGCTTGCAGATGATTCTGGCATGTAAAATGAGACCCAAATGGGTCAGCTAATTTCTCCCGAGTAATTAGTAAAAGATGCACCTGCATTTAAAATGGTACAATCAATAGGACAGAAATAACTCTATGGGTCATTTAAAGCATAGGTGAATTTTAAAAAAGTTATTAAAAAGTACTTAATCATGTCTTTTTAAGTTTATCTGTATTTATAAAGAGTGGTTTTTCAATTAACGTGCATTGGTTTAATTCATTGAGTCTGTCTACAGAGGTTAGGAATGATTTATCCTCCTCCTTTCTTTCAATGCATATCTTTGCACATGCAAGCATTAGTTTAAGAAGTTTATGATTTGAAGATAGATAAGTCAACCCGGGCAGAGTGCCAAGCACAGACTATATGGAATGTGCTGGGAACCAGGAGTGAAACAGAGCATGCATAAGGATGATGCCACAGTAGAGGTGACCCTGACTCCAGGCTGTTTAAGGATGTGGCGATTATGTGGGGTTTTGGAGCAAGTCCTGACCATGCAAGAATCTAGTTTTGGCCTTACTTTGCACAAGCTCTGAGACCTTGAGCTAGCACATCAGTTTCTGTAGACCAAAGTTTTTCATTTAAACCATGGGAATAACAAAGTCTGGTACTTGTAGCCTTCCAGAGGGCCGTGCATGGTGGTGGACATTCCTTCTGCCAGGCTCATTCTGTTTTCCTTCTGAGCCCACCGGTACGCTTTATAAGTAAATAGAAAATGCTAACCTTAGCATATTCAAGAGAGCGTTTTAGCATGCAGCAATTAGGTTATCTCTTGGTTATTTATTTCTTCAGCTTGTTATTAGCTCTGCGCAGAATATTATTCTAATTATGTCAGCCCAATCAGCAGTATTGCATGTCCAGGCTCATTTCCATTAGTTTGAGCTTTGTCTTTCACACTGTGATACTAATTCAATGAGACATCAAACATTTAAATCGACCCTGGATGCCGAGGTGAGGCAGTTTTGCCCTTCCACTCTATTAGCACTCGGGTGTAATTGTGTTTGTCACTCCCCATATGACGAATAGTATCAGGGTGACTATCAGAGCACAAATGAGCAAAGTGCCAATATATTATTTTGTTCTATAATATCAATATGTGTTTATTCAGTGCTTGTGTTAGCCAACTTGAAACAGTCACTTTAATACGGTCATGTAAACTGCTCGACTCCACCAAAGTATTTCTTTGGAACATTTGTTAGACTTCTGATGGAATTTGACAAGAGGAGTCAAGACTTGGTTCCTGAGTAAAGGAACCATGAAGGTCTTAAAGTTCAGATCCACTAAGAGCATCGAGAACTTGGAAACCACAAAACCAAAGGTAGAATGCACCTTACCAGCTCCTCTGTGTACTTTGCAAACAAACCTCTTTGATTCTCTCATAAAGAGTCTAAAAATCAAGGTGCAGCCTACAATATTTAAACAAATATAAATTTGACCTGGAGTTAGCTGAAGTTGATCTCTATGACTCTATTTTTGAGAGCAAGGAAATTAGCAAGCAGTGAAAATATTTTTTCTCGTTTTTTTTTTTTACTTGATTTTGTTTCCATGTTCCGTGGTAGGATAGATACTTGACAATGAATTTCAATCCTGAGATTCTAACAACCCCCATTACTGCTATGGCCATATGATTGACCCTTATTATAAGACTGAAATCTGAATATTAATAGTGTTATAAAGGCTACTGGTGGACTCAGAAGAAAAACAGAATGAGCCTGGTGAAGGGAAGTCCACCACCACGCACTGCCCTCTGGAAGGCTCAGCCTCTCCATCACTCCTGGTGGCTCTTTTAGCATCACCAATAAACCTTATGGAAGGCCTACTCTGTCCTAGGCACAAAGTGAGGTTTCTGGAAGGGATTCTGTGGCAGTGTGAAGCAGGCCCAACCCTTTGCCTCCAGGAGCTTACAGCATTCCTGGGAATGATGAGATGTGTATATTCCAGAGAGGGAATTGGCAAATGTGAGCAGATAGATCTAAAGAGGAAATGTCTTAAGGAAATTGTGCTGAGGGAGACTTCATTGTCAACAGATATACAAATTCAGTGGCCTGGAGATTCAGATAGGAAGTACAAATAATTTACTAGGGGGGCACCTTGGTTTGTTGCTGAGTTACCAGAGGAAGATTCCAGTTCCTCAACCCAAGAAGAAAAGTCAATCTTGGACTGGCTTGCCAGATCCTTCCTTATGCTTGAGGGGTAATAAAATCTCCTTCCACGTGGTGGTGGTGCAGTTTTTGCAGTATTTCATCTACATTGTTGTTCTCAGCTGCTTCAAGATGGAAGGCAAAGAGAAACACTCCGTTGATCCCATACCAAAGGGCTTTACTGTGAGCATTCAAAGGGAAGTGAGGAGGTGCGGGAAAACTCTCGATATGGGATTTCCATACCTTATGGAGGACAAGAGCTCAGATTTCTTTTGGTTCAGTGCTGCTGTGCTCAGTGCCAAGAATGCTGCCTGGTGAATGACAGATGCTGAATGAATGTTAGTGGAGTGAACACTGGTGTGCCCTTGGTTATCTCATTTAAATCTCACAGCAATCCAGAGATGAGAACTATTCATAGCTCCATTTTATACATGAGGAGTCAAGGCTTGGAAAGGTTAAAAGACTTGACCTATGTCACATAGTGGAGAATTGGTGGGGCCACTTCTAACCAGAGCATGTGACAGGAGTGAAAGTATATTCTTCTGAGGAATTTGGTTATGGAAGGTGGTAGGTAGAGAGGAGGCCTTGAAACAGGGATGCTGCAAACAGATTTCTAAGCATAGATGGACAAGGAGAGGCAGCACTGGCAAGGTCATTGCCATTGATGAGCTCTCCAACTACTGAGAGACACATTGGGACTACACATTAGAATTTCTGAGGCTTGTTTGCCATCTCAGCATTATTTGCTCTTCTTACCTTGTAGATCATTGAAACTTCCAAGTTATGTTAGTAATATTTTTACAAATAATGAGTAGGCAGCATGGACCAGTGAAAAGAATACAGGTCTGGGAATTAAGAATCACACATCCTGGTCTCAACTTTGGCTCTGGTTGGTTGTGTGACCTTTGGTAAATTTCTTCTCCTTTCCTGGATGGTTTCTTTTAGCTTTAAAATCCTAGGAATCAGCTGGTTATGGTAGCACGTGCCTGTAATTCCAGTGTTTTGGGAGACTGAGACAGGAGGATAGTGAGTTCAAAGACAGCCTCAGCAAAAAAGCCAGGTGCTAAGCAACTCAGTGAGACCCTGTCTCTAAATAAAATACAAAATAGGGCTGGGGATGTGGCTCAGTGGTCGAGTGCCTCTGAGTTCAATCCTGGTATCCCCAAAAAAACAAAAACAAAAATAAATAAAATAAAGTCCTAGGAATCTAGCTGGGCATTGTGGCACATGCCTATAATCCCAGTGACTTGGGAAGCTGAGGTGGGAAGATTGCAAATCCAAGGCCAATCTTGGCAATTTTTTAAGACCCTATTTCATGGGACTTTCACTAAATATGGGATTTGGGGAAAGTGGAGTGGGAGGAATTACAAAAATATTCATCACATCTTTTCTATAGGAAATCAATTTATACTTTATAAAGTAAAAAGTTTTATAAACAAAATGTAAGGATTTCAACCTGAACGTTTTTATCCTTTAACTTTCAAGGAATCTTGAGTGAACTAGTGTCTTCCATGGTAAAGAGGCAATTATGTGAAGTACACCTAATTCTTTTAGTTTATTCCTCTACTTTTGTGATAGTATTTTTTCTATATTAAATATTAAATTTAAGGGAAAAAAAATGGGATGTAGCTCAGCAGAACACTCCCGGAATCAATCAGTCAGTGTCAAAATGTTCCTCTTATGCTTGTAATTATCAACCTTGTGTTAGGTTAGGTTCAAATCATTTTTCACCTAGATTAGGTTCACAGCTTCCTAACTTTCTTGTCTAGTGTTGCACCAGGTAGCCAAGAGATATTTCTAAAAGGAAAATCACATGTGGCTTCACATCCATTGGAGGCTCACTGTTGTTCTTAGGATGCAGTGAAACACTTTAGAAGAGCAGGTGAAGTTGTGATGGACTGGCTTTAGGACTCCTTCATTGCTGCTTCTTAATCCTTCCCCTCTGCACCCTTTGCTAACTCTGTAGAACTCCTGGAGTCTCCCAAGAAAAAACGTTCCCGTACACTCTGCCCATTCCCTCAGCTCCACCTTGTCTGCCTTTGTCCTTGTGCTAGGAAAACTTTTCCCTTTCTTTCCTCCCTGGCATACTCCTTCTGGTCTTTCAACACTTAACACAATAGTCCAGGAAGGCGAACCAGATCTCAGAAACTCCTCAAGGCCCCTCTCTGGAAGGATTGATGATTGACAACTGCAGGGTTATCTTCCCCACACAGGGCACCTGCAGACAGGTGGCCTGAAGTTCAGCTCTTCACACACAAGATGCAGCCTTAGGTAGGTTATTGAACCACTCTGTGCTCATTTCCTCATCTGTAAAATAGAGATAATAATGGAATCTATTTTCTAGGGGTGCTATGAGGATTAGATGTGGAAAATTATTGAAACGGTGCCTGTTGAAGTGTTAGCTATTGCTATCAGCAGTGGTAGTGAGCAGTGTAAAATAATTTAGAACCATGCCTGACACAGAGTAACTGTTAAATAAATACTGGTGGTCAAATTCTTATTATTAGTTTGGTAGGGCAAAGTTGGATCAGGAGCTTGCTGTGAAGGGCGAGGGCTCAGAATGCAGAGCTGAGGAGTGTCACTAGGAGACTGAGTGGTGGCTCCTAACCTGAAGTGGAGGAATGATTCCCTGCATTCCTGGCTTCGTGACTGGAATCTCAGCTCAACTGCAACTTTGCTATGGCTCCAGAGGTGCTTCTTGGCAAGCAGCGGACTTGGAGATCTGTGGAAGATGGCAGCAACAAATGTGGTTCACGGCCGACTGGTTGGCCTTGGCAGTGACTGAGAAAGTCAATATTTAAGAAGCAATTTTTTTTCCTTCTGGCAAGAAGTGATGTCAGCATTGGGAGGAGGGGGGCCTGATAGGCTGGATGGAAGCTGCTCTTTGTGATTGGGAAGATGTTCTTGAGGTAGCATTGCTCGGTGGCTCAAACCCCAGGACTGCCTTTTTCCCGTTTTGCTCTGGAGCTCACTAACGGTTCTGGAATTTGTGATGTCTGAGCACATGACGTTCAAAAATGGGGTAGCTTGTGCCTCTTTACAGGTGAGGACATTTTTGGTTTTGTTTTCTTCTGATAACTCTTTCTCTTTCTGAAAGGATGAGGGTAGTGTTATTTCTTAGAGTGTGGGTAGGTGCTCTCTCCTTGGAAGGAGAGGTGCAGGCTTGTGGAAGAAAGTGTATTATTTAATTTCATTAAGGGTTTTAGTTCAGTTTTATTACCAGTTGATTCTGCAGGGGCCATGCTGAGCCAGCAATGCCTGTAAGTGTTTTGAGCATGGATATTTCTTTGTGTTTGGTTTGCTGATCAGTTACTTAAATAAGTATATTCCGAAGAGGGAGCAGAAAATCATGAGCAGGAAATGCAAAAGCCAGTTGCAATTGCAATTTCAAGGATTGATGAAGAAAAGAGAAGCAGTGCTATTTACTATGCCTGATGCTTCAACAAGATTGGTTGTGTACCTGACACAATTGTGGGGCAGGTCATGGCTCTTGTAGACAGGGGTACAGGAGGACACCCACCTGTTGACAGATAAGCCTCTGAGTAGACAGAAGGATTCTTCCCAAGAGTGAACACAGGGATTTTCAAAACTGAAAGCATTATCATACATTTTGAAATAAACCAAATACTAAAACAACTCTCTAATTTCTTCTGGCTAAGATCACCACACTATACAAAAGAGTGAACTTATTAGACTCCTCTTGTGACACGTTAGCTTCAAAACTTTATTAGAGAGACTGGAAACAGACCTGAGGAAGAATCATTTGACCTTTGAGTCACTGAGGTATTGGAAAGATGCTAAGCCAGTAACAGGAAATGTGTGGCAAAAATTTAGGAACAGTTAATTCTGATATTCTGCCCTAGCTTTCATCTATGCAGTACTTCCACAGCCTCCAGAGAAGCCCTGCCTCTCTTTCTTCCTCATGAAGATGACAGCTCAGTGCTGGCTGCTTCTGCCATACCATCCACTATTTATTTTTATTATTCAACCAACTTTGTAGAGAGTTTCTTGTGTGTAGAAGCTTAGCTCCCGTGGGCTTGTAAGAAGGAACAGTATGCCTGGCCCAGCACCGTGTAAGGTCATTCCTTCATTGTGCAGCCCCACACTTGCTTTTTGGGATAGTCTGGGGAGGGGTCACAGACCCCATACTTGTTTCACTTTGTTCTACAATGTTAGAAAATGCATCAAAAATTTTATGCGGAAGCAAGAAAAATGTGAAAAGTCTGGCTAAAACCCATTTCTGTTGACTGTTCTTTAAGAAGAATGAGGAAGCCACCAACATCAAATCTAGGGGTCACAGGTATATTTTGGGACCATCTGAAACAACAATGTCACCCCAAATTAGACAAAGGTATTTATTCCATATACCTGAACTTGTTTTTCCCAACCTTCCTCAGAATCTGTAGTAGACAAAAATCGAAGCTGAACAACAACAATGATTCTTTTTACCTTCAGGATGATGAAGAGTCCTTGGCATAGAGGAATCATCCATTTTATGATGGTACCAATCCTGTCTCCACATATGCTCTGTCAACAACATTTCCAGAAGGCTTTCTGATTGAGGCTGAGCTCCTGAAGAGGTGAGAAGAAAAGGACATGATCCCTGTCCTTAAGAAATTTGCATTTTGATGGGGACAAAGGAGGCTGTCATAGAAACAGGATATGCCAGTCATAGAAACAGACACTCGTACCTGCTAGCAGCAGGTGTGTGCCTGGGGGACTCCTGATGTGACTGAGTTTAGAGTGTATGTGTGAAAAAGTGTGCATATTCCAGGTCAGTAGAGGTTGTAGAACTGTTAGTAAAGTCTTCCTAGAAGGAGAAAAAGGAAACTCATGATGTAAGAATTTAGAGTATGGTTTCTGGAGAAGGGTTTCTTAGGTTCAGATCCAAGTGTGATCTGGGGATAGCGCACAATCTCTCTAAACCTCAGTTTTTACATCTTAGAAACAGATTCTTCCAGTGGCCTCAAAGGGTTGTTGAGAATTGGACCAGAGAATATATGCGGAGCTCTTAACAGGTGCCTGGCTTGTTCTGCAGGCTCAGATTCCTCCATCTTGTTAAAAATGGTGACCCACATATCAGGTAGTACTAGGGGCTCATTCTCTATTGTCTCATTTCAAACTTTCACCAGTGTTCACAGGGCAGTATCTGTCATATTTTATTTTTAGCAAAGCTAAGGGCTGGAGAGGTAAGTGATTTGCCCAACATCACAAGGTGATATATGACTGACTCAGAAATCCAAGTTAGGTCGGTGACTTTCTAAACTCAGAATTCTCCTTCTTCCTTCTTTGAAACTTGACCTTCAGGAGACTTCTTCAACTGTGCTTTAAAGAAGTTTTAAGATATGATTTGACAAAAAGGAATAGCACTCCTTTGCAACATGCAAAAAAAATTCACTCCTGTTTCAAATTCCCAAAAATTAAAAAAAAAAAAAAAAAAGGAATAGCACTAGCAGTAGCAATTGCTATTAGTTGAGCTTATCAAGTGACAGGACTTAAGTCAAGCCCTTTCCATGTATCCTCTTTGACCCTGGCCCGGAGCCTCCAAGGTGGGCATCATGAATCCCATTTTGTGGAATAGGGAACTGTGCCTCAGGGAGGCTGAGTTGCTCAGTTTTGCCCAGCTGGGAGTGGGCAGGGCAAGATGGTCTGTGTGGAAGGAAATGGGATGGGTCTCATGGTGTGATGGACAGTGAAAACCATACATGGTTTTCATATGGTTTCATACAGTGAAAACCATAGATGGAAAGCTAGCGAAGGGCCTGTTCCAGCCTTCCAGGAGAAGTAGTTAGGGGACAAAATTGTGATGACACTCACGATTAAATAAGACATCTTGGATACTGATTCCAAAACCCCTCCCTACTTTATTAAAAATTTTGTTTTTGCAGATTTGCTATAATAGCATGAATTCCAATTCCACAACTTACTGACTGTCCCCTGCGGGTTAAAACATATGCACCAAATAATAATAATAATAATAATAATAATAATAATAATAATAAAAATAAAAATAGCCCTTTCATAATATTACAGTCTCAACCTACCTTGTGCAACATATATGTCATTATGCGTGACTGTTGGTAGGTCTCCATAGATGGTAGGTAGCTATGACTAATAAGCAGATTGCTTTTGTCTTGGAAAGTATAGCAGAGAGAGAGGAAGTTGGGATGGATGAATGGTTCTCAGCAAGGGAACAAGAACTACTCTTTATAATGGGGGACATGGGAGAGGAGAACCATTTTAAAAGGGTGCATATTGGGTGAGGTGGGAAGAAGATCACGGATTTCATTTTGGATGCAGAAAAAGAAGTAATAGTTGTGGAAACTTATTTGCATACATGAGCAATTAAAATCATGTGAATGGATGTATTATTTGTAGCAATCAGTTTAAAGTGAGACAGAACGCACAGGGCTAAATAGTATTTGACTAGCAGTAAGTACCTGCGAATGTGTATTTGTGTGTTTGTGTGTGTCGTGCCAAGGTTGGGGGGTTATGTTTCTTATAATAAATGCTGTGGAGCAGCACTGGCACTTCAGATCAAGGACATTTCCCCCTTTCTAATAGCTTTAAATAATTGCTACAGAACAGGCGAATAAAGTAAGATAAATTTTGTATTTAGCGTATGTGGAAATATTATGAATGGTTGCAGATTCAACTCGCTTTGATGCCCTTTGACAATCTGATAATTTTTGCAAAGATGTACTTAAAATGCTGTTTCATGCAAAGTTCAGATTTTTCCCTTGTTTAAAAAATACACGACATCATTAATTTGCAGGCCTGTATATTAATTTTGCTGAGAGCACCGTTTATTTCTCTTTCCTTCCACTTTGTTTAAAGTCAGTTGTTGACAACTCTCAAGCGTGTCAAACTCTCATCGCTAATAATTGCTTAAGGACTCCTAACTTCTACAAATGTTGGTTCCAGCTCCAAACCCCATGCTAGCCCTGGAAGAAAAAAAAAAAAAAAAGAGAGGGGGAAGAAAGAACTTCTTCTGATGAATTTTTGATTTTCCTTCTTAACAAAGAAATGTCTGAGATTCAAAGCAATAGCTTAAAGTGATATTATAAAATAGAATATGGAGTGCACTGTTCTGAATGACTCTTTGCTTTTAATGTGGGGCTGAAAAATTGTCAGTGCCTTTTTTGATTAGATGGGATTTTTTTTTTTGTTCTTGATCTAAGAATTGAGGAGAAAAACATGCTACTTGCATTTGAATATGGCATGAGCAGAGATGTAATGTGTTGGAGATAAAGTAACAGCAGCAACGCCTTAAGGCAGCACCTGTATCTTCGGGTCAATGCCATCTCTCTTTAGATCGCTGCTGTGCCACTCTTTCTGCGGCGGCTTTATTAGGCCTAATTAGGCGGGCTGTCACTTTTATTGGTGATGGGAAAGGAAGATAAGTAGATCACTTGTGTCATCTATCTCTATCCGGACGTGTCTAAAAAGTCTAAAGTGATTGCTGTAGGCCACAAATACATACCACAAGAGGGAGAGGGAGCTGGGGGAAAAATAACAAAAAAACAAAACACCCAGAACTGTAATAGAAGAAAGTTCTAGAAATGCCTTACCTTTGGCACTGCTCTGTGTAATTTCAAACCCACACCCAGGGAGTGTGAAGCAGCCCGGAAGCCCTTTTAGTTCCAAGGGAGAGGCCGTTGAATGGGTTTTGTGATGGCCGAGTGGAGCTGGGGAGGGGAGATGCTACTTAGTAGTCTAGCAATAAGCTCTCAGGAAATAGCTGGTCCAAGTTGAGCAGTAAAGAGGCACGTTAATTAAGGAGAATCCCAAATTGCAATTTTCTCCCTCCCTGCCTTATTGCAATATGATGCCAGCAGATGGTAGCCAATATATGAGCAAATTCCATCAGGTTTTCCTGTTGCTTTAATCCGTCTAGTTAATGATAAGGGCAACTTGTAGCATTCACTGTGTGCCAGACTTGCTAAAGTGCTTTTTCACACATTATTTCATTTTAGTTCAATCAAATCATCTGCAGAAAGTCTTAATGTACCCAATTTGCAGATGAGAAAACTGAGGCTGGGAGCAGCTATAACTTTTCCAAATCCACCTAACTGGTAAATGGCAGAGCTGGAATCCCAACTCCTATCTGCTTGATTCTGAAGCATGCACTCTTAATCACTGTGAGGCTCCATTTCCCATTTCTGCACATTGCTTAAGAGCATGCTTTGCCTTTTGAGGGGGAAAAATAACCCTTCAATTCATAGACTTATAGAATATCTAGAGTAGAAGAACTTTTATTATTAGTTTTGTCAAGTTCATTGAATTGTCTTAGTATGATGGTTGGACTTGGGAATTCTTTTTATCTTGACCTTTGACTTTGAAGGTCACCTTCAAAACACCTGTGATTCTTCGGATTTTTTTTTTTTTTTGTCTGAAATAAACTGTGCAGAAATCTGATCATGGCAATGTTGGTTACTTGATGTCAGACTATAAGGGTACCAAAGTCCTGTTTGAGAAAACTATCCACTCCCTTCTTCCCTTCAGTTTATTGTATAAGTAAAAATTTTATAGCATTTATAGAATGCTTGCTACGTGCCAAGCACTTCCATATATTATTTAGTCTTTTCAACAGCTCTGAAACTTTTTTGTGATAAAGAGCAACAGTTCTCAGACCTAGCCCTTCCTGCTTCCTAGAAGAGGGTAATGATGGGGCGCAAGTGAAATACTGCCTTGGCTAAAGTTCAGGGGAAGTGGGCTGGTGGGCAGTGCAGCACCAACTTTTAGAGTCAGAACAGGGCTCTAGTTTTCTCTAAAAATGGAACACTTCATTTGGAAGTAATGAAACGGTGAAGGTGGGGGTATGAGGGGCTAAGGTATGTTTTGGTCATCTCAAGTCTTGCTGGTATTCGTTTTTTCGGTTAGTCTGAAGTTTGATCTGTGTCCAGTGATGTTTTAGGAGCCATGTGCTGGATCCAATCCAATCTGTTTCCTGTTCTGTCCATTTCTAGTGTGTCACTACCCTCTGGAGCAGGGCTGGCTTTCCTTTCCTGGGAGCATGGCAGACATAGCCAATTTGTCACAGTATCTAGCTCTCCAAGGTTGGACTCAATATCAGACTGTCACTGCAGTGCTTCGGTGGCTATCACCAATTCATCAGAGCTGGCATGCAACTTGAGGTCTGTCTGTCATGCCCAGGGTAATGGAGTAGCACTAACTCTTCTCAGTTCTAGCTGTCCCTGTGAACTTAGGCAAGCATTAGTCTCTCTGAGCTCAACCATCATCCATAAAGAAAAGATATTACCTAACCATCAGCTGTGCCAGATTTGTATGACTATGAGATTTATAATAAATAAGCCTCATTTTCAATGTAAGAAGATACTATTTTCACTGAAATTGACCATTGTTTTAGCAAAACACTAGTTCAAGAATCCAGCCACCTGGGCTGGGGAGATAGCTCAGTTGGTAGAGTGCTTGCCTTGTAAGCACAAGGCCCTGGGTTCGATCCCCAGCATCGCAAAAAAAAAAAAAAAAAAAAAATCTAGTCACCCACAGTAGAATAATCATTGACCTTGCTCTTGGCTTCACTCCTGGATACACAACCAGTCTCTGGTCTTGTTGGTTACATCCCACCCATGCTCTCCAGTCTTCTCTCATCATTATGGGCCTATCTAATAGCTGGCCTCTCTGCCTTCTAGCTGACACTCCTCTGCAACACAGGGACCTCCTCAGACAAGTCTTGTTCCTCTGCTCCCTCCCGCAGCCGGTCTGCCACAGTGCAGGATGAAGGCCGCACTCCCTGCTCTGGCCTGTGTGGCTCATCACTTCCCGCCCCCTCTCTCCTCTCTACACTCAAGTGGTCTACTTGTCATTTTCTCCAAGCCCCAGTCTCTTTTATGATGCTAGGTCTTTCCCCATGCTGTGTCCCCTACAAATGCCACTCCTTGTTCTTGTCCACTGGCAAACTCAGAGTGCCCCTCTTGTGGCCCTGTTCAATGTTACCTGGCTGGGTCAGGCTTTGGGTGAGTCTGCAAACAGTCAGGACATTGCCCCACTGTCCAACCAAATGGCTGTCTCTGCAGTGAGGGAGTGAGCCCCTGGGACAAAAGAACTCCAAGCTGGTGGTGGATGGCTGCAGTCTCTCATAAAAGTACTCACAGGCAGGTTGTGTGTTTTCTCCAAGAGAAGATGCCCAAAGCTCAGAACAGTCCATGGAGCCTGCAAACAAGAAGGTTGGAGGGGGTCAATTGTGTAGATGTAACATTTGGGCAAAATCACTGACCTGTTTGACTAGAGACATCATCTTTGTACACAATTGAGACTGAGAGCAAGACAGGACTTCTGCTCTTCCCTCTGCCCAAACACCTCCACAAATGCTTGGGCGTATCTCTTCTCTTTTTTCTCCTCCTCTCCTCCATTTCCTCTTCTTTATCTTCCCCCTTCCCCATAATTAGTAATGATTATAAGGACTTCCTTCTAAATTATAAAGCACTTCCACATATGTTACATTCTTTCATCTTTTTTAACAACCAGTGGGTGCATTACTATGGTCTTTTCAATTTTAGAGATGAGTAAATTGAGATCCAGAGAAGTTAAATTATTTAATTTGAAGTCATATTGTTGGTAGGTCCTGGAATTGGAATTTAAAAAGAGGGTCTTTAAATCACAGTGTTTTGTTGTCTGTTTTTTATGAAATATTATGACATTGATATTTGGAACTACATTTACATCTGTAGCTTCTTCCTTGGTATTAGAAAAATTTGCTTTACGAGCTCTTCTTGGAGTGACTTTTTCTGGCCACTCTGGAAGAAAGGTCATCCTATGTGCCTGTGGGACATCCTTTGTCATTAATTCCCTCCCTGCCTTAGAAGTCACTCTTTGTGTTTGTGTCCCAAGAAGGACAGTGGGTGACCTCAGCACAGGGTTTGTCATCCATCATCAGGTCTCAGCACATAGGCTTGGCTTGGAATACAAGTGCGATCAAAGCATGTTCATTGAGTGAATGAGTAAAATAAAAGCTAACATCGTGAATCTTGCTATTACTGGCTCCTTTGTTTTACTTTTTATATGCATGAATTCATTCCATTTCAGTTAATTAGTATAAAAACACTGTGAGGCACGGAATGGTATAATTCCCACTTTACAGCTTGGAAAACAGAGGCTTAGAGAAGTTCACTTGCAGGGTGAAGCAGGATTTGAGGCCTGGTCAGAGCCCATACACCTGACCTGAAGGCTCTGCTGCCATCTGGTGAATGAATAATGTCTATACCAAGGGATGTGATAAGAGGAAGGCTTTTGGGCACCAGAAGACCAGAGTCTCTACTGTACCTGTCACCAGTGGAGGAGCTGTGAGTTGTCACTTAGCTTCTCTGCTTCATGATTTCCCTGTCTGTGTGACAGTGATAATGTGCACTTCACAGTTTGGTTGTGAGGATCAAACTCTCTGGTGGCCAGGAGGCTTTGTCATTTTGAAGAATTCTCTAGATCTTTGGTCAATGATGTGACTGTTATGGATGTCACATTGCCAAGGACAGTCCCTTCTTGTGAGCCATGGGCCTTCTGTGTGTCCTGCTTGGGGCTGGCTCTCCAGGAGGCTCCCAACCCAGTGTTGGGCCTAGCGCAGAGCCAGCACCTGACTGCTTGCTCAGGTGGCTGCAGAGGAGGGTTCCTAAGCATTCTTCGCCCTTGGGGCCAGCCAACACATTTCATCCTTACCATCTCAAAGGACAAGGAAAAAAAATCATCTTTTGACCTTTTGATGAACTGATCTGGATTCTTGACGTATTTTGTCTTCTGCAGTAAGAGGAGCTCAGCCAAGCCTTTGTACTAGTTCCTCACCCTGTTTTTACTTTTCCATTTTTGCTCTTGCATAACATGAAGCAGAGATGGACTTCAGGCTCCTTCTGGAAAGTGGTACTATTCTGGCTTCTTGCACGGCATAACAGTTAAACTTGGGAGCTCTGGCATCTAAGTGGCCTGCATTTAAATCCCAGCTCTAAACATAGCTATTGGGTGGAGCTTGATGTAACTACTTAGTTTATCCTAAGCCTCAGTCTCCACATCTGCCGTAAGGAAGTAACAATAATACCTGTATCATGGTCTTGTTGTGAAATCAAAACCAGTTAATACATGGAAAGTTTTTAAAATCATGCTAGGCACACCATAAATATGCAAGTTGTTTATTTAAAAGATACACTTGTGTTTTAAATTGTGCTACAGAGGTGGATTCAAGATGCTCATTATAAAATTGAATATGTTGAAAGATTATGAACAGGAAAATTTCATCAGTCTAATTTTTATATACCTAAACTTCTGGCTGAATAGAGAGCAATGGACTACAGTTTGTTTTCATATATAAAACCCTAAACATTTGGGTATTTCAAAATAGTTGTTTCATTTAATAAAAATGTCCACCTTGTTTTAGTGTTAGCAGCAGGTGGACTCGGCTTTGGTTTATTGGTTGGTACACGTATCATATCCAGTTCTCAAGTCCAGGGTTACAACCCCTGAAGTGCTGTGGTCAGTTGTGAAATGTCACAAAGAATTTATCATTATTGATAAAGCTTTAAAGTTATATTTTTAAATTTTTAAAAAAATTTTTCTAATGTTTCTAATTTTTATAAATTAGAACAGATTGAAGGTTAAGCAATAATATCTTTCCGACTCTTCAATTCAGGGAGGCTTCTTGAGTGGATGAGGTTGTTTTAGTTACAGTTATCTTCCTGAGACCCACAAGTATTCTTTTTTCTTTTTTCTTTTTTTAAAGTTTGATTAAGGTCTAATTGATATGCAAAATTGTCCATACCTGATATCTGTGTTTTGATGAATTTGAACTTAGGTGCATACTCATGATACCATCCAACAATCAAGGTACTAAAAACATCCATCATCTACGTAAGTATCCTTGTGTTCTTTTGAGCATTATTTATGTGTGTGTAGTAAGAACACTTAACATGAGATCTGATCTAAATTTTAGATCTTCTGGAAAAATATCCAGGAGAGGGATAACTGGATCTTATGGTGGTTACATTCCTAGTTTTTTGAGGAATCTCCAAACTGTTTTCTAGAGTGGTTGTACTCATCTGCAGTTCCATGAACAATGCACAAGTGTTCCTTTCTCCCCATAACCTTGCCAGCATTTATTGTCGTTTGCATTCTTGATCATTGCCATTCTGATTGGAGTGAGACAATATCTTAATGTAGTTTTGATTTGCATTTCCCTGATTGCTAGAGACGTTGGACATTTTTTCATGTATTTATTGGTCTTTTGTTTCTTCTATTGAGAAGTTTCTGTTTTGTTCTTTTGTCCATTTATTGATCGATTACTTGATTTTTGTTGGTGTCAAGTTATTTGGTTTTTGTTGAGTTCTTTGTATATTCTGGATAATAATCCCCTATCAGAGGAGTGACTGGCTAAGATTTTCTCCCGTTATATAGGTTCTCTCTTCATGATCTTTATCATTTCCTTAGCTGTACAGAAGCTTTTTAGTTTAATGGGCCTCCCACTATATTGATTGTTGGTTTTATTTCTTGTGCTTCGGGGGTCTTGTTAAGGAAGTCTGTGTCAGCACCTATGTGATGGAGCGCTCACCCTGTGTTTTCTTCTAGCAATTGTATGGTTTCTAGCCTAAATCCTAAGTCCTTTGTTCTACTTTCATTTTGAGTTTTGTGCGGGGTAAAAGATAAGGGTCTAATTTTATTTTTTTACAAATAGCTATCCAGTTTTTCTAGCACCATTTGTTAAAAGATTGTCTTTTCTCCAAGATATATTTTTGGCATCTTTGTCAAATATCAGACTGCTATAGGTTTGTGGGTTTGTCTCTGTGCCTTTTTTTCAATTCCATTGGTCTTCATGTCTATTTTGGTGCCAATATCATGCTGTTTTTGTTATTACAGCTCTGTAATATAATTTCAGATCAACTATTGTGATGCTTCCTGCTTCAACTTTCTTGCTTAGTATTGCTTTGGCTATTCTGGGTCTTCTAAATGAATTTAAGAATTTTTTTTTTCTAATTGTGTGAAGAATGTCATTGGTATTTTGATGGAAATCCTCAAAATATTAAAAATCAAGCTACCCTGCAATTCCAAGTTCTACTTATGGGTCTATAGTCAGAAGAGTTAGAAGGGGTCCTGAGGTGAACCCTGCCCTCCACGTTCATTGCAGCATCATTCATAGTCAAACCTTAGAACCTTAACAGTTTGAGAAGCCTGAGGATTCCTGTGATTCCTTACTTCCTTACTTCCTCACTAAAGTTTTGGGGATATTTTACTCTGCTTATGCACATGGGATCAAATTTTATGTTAATTGGGAATTGTTGGGTTTGCATGAGCTTGTATATAGGTTTAGACTATTTTCTATAGCACTGGTTTTTAGACTGAGTTCTGTGGCACCCTATGGGGGTAACTGTGGAGGTTTGAAGTTTGAAATAAGTGAAAGGAATTCTAGGTTCCTCATTTTCTACTTTAACCAGAGCAGCACTATTTTTATTTGTATTATATTTTGGGATTGCACGTAAGATTTTGCTAAAAGTTACACTAAGTTTTAAAAAAGTACTATTAATAGCATCCCCAGTAAGCAGTCTTTCAGTCTCTATTTGAGTGCCTCTACCTTGTAAATTATTCTGTTCCTTTCTTTATTGTGCAATTTGGCTAGAGGCTTCTGCTGAGGTCCTGACCCTGCTTCCTTGTGTTTTTGTGCCCCTGTCCTCATCTGTCACCTGGCACAGCACAGAGCAGGTTTGCTCCTAGTGCTACTTGGCATTGCAAGGTGGTCAGTGCTTTCTGAATCAATGCTTCTGGAAAGTGTCCCAAAGGGCCATGAAGTTGTCATTTCAGCTTGACCAGACCAGAGCATGGATTTAGGTCAGACACCATCCAAAGATGGTCAAGAGAGCGTCTACTAAGAAGTCAACTGTCCATCACCCACATCTTTCTCATTTTTCCATAATATTTATGCATGAATCCATTCTCCTGAAATTATTTTTAAATTTTTTTAAAAAAATTCTTGTTTCCATACACAACCATTCCTTTTGGTGTTGATGAAGAAAAGAAAGGGCAACCATGTCTTATGAAGTGATGGTGTGCAGGTGTGGTGGTCGACTCCTGTAATACCAGTGACTTGGGAAGTTGAGGCAGAAGAATCACAAGTTCCAGGGCAGCCTCAAAACAGTGAGGAGCTAAACAACTTAGCAAGACCCTGTAGGTAGGTAGATAGATAGATAGATAGATAGATAGATAGACAGATAAATAGGAAGGACAGATGGATGAAGTGGGGATGTAACTCAGTGGTAAAGCACCTTGGGTTCAAGCTCTAGTACCCTTACCCCCCAAAAGAATATCTAAATTGTGCTTAATGTGATCATGGGAGTATTTATATTAACCTGAAATTATAATTACAGCCAAACATCTTTCCTTAATGGTTAATAAGAGCAAGGAGAACTCATTGTTAACTTTTCCATTATTCAAAAAACAATTCTAATTGTATTCATGATTTACTAAATTTACATAGAATCAAATTAGCATTAGTTTTTGCTTTTGAATTTAAAAAAGCCACTAGATGCTAAAATACCCAAATATTATTGTTCTGAATCAATGGCATCTTGGTCCAATTAGTGAGCATTATTGTTGCAATATATTTATACTCACATAGTACACCAGAGACAGCACAAAACACTCCTGTGTATAAGCAAAGCATGAAAAGAATAAAAAAAAAAGAGAGTTCCAAACCTAATTCATTCCACTACATTACAAAAATCTCATGGCTAGTTTCCTAATTTCCACTTGTTTGTCAGTTCTTGGCATTAACAACACTGCAAATAAAAGGGCTATTGATGGCCTTCACCTACCCCTTCAAAAAACCCTCTCACTCACATATCACTGGCCAAAATTGAATTAAGAGGACATAGAAAACCTAAACAGATCATTAACTAGAAATGAGATAGAAGCAATAATAAAAAGCCTTCCAACAAAGAAGCCTAGGACCAGATGGATTCTCAGCAGAATTCTATCAGAACTTTAAAGAATATGTAATGCCAATGCTCTTCAAATTATTTCAAGAAATAGCAAAGTGTGGAATACTTCCAGATTCATATTACAAAACCAGTGTGATCCTGATGGAAAGAAAACTACAGACCTGTATCTCTGATGAACTTAGATGCAAAAATCCTTAATAAAACATTAGCAAAACATATTTGACATATAAGGATTATACATTATGACCAAGTTCATTTCATCCCTGGGATGTAAGTATAGTTTCAAGCAAATCAATAAATGTCATTCACCACATAAATAGAATTAAGGACAAAATCACATAGTCATCTCAATGGATGCAGAGAAAACCTTCAGAAACATTCAGCACTCATTCATGATAAAAACACTAAAGAAACTAAGGATAGAAGAAACTTACCTGAACATCATAAAGGTTATATATGACAAACCGAAAACCAACATCCTAGTAAATGGGAAAAAACAAAGCATTTTTTAAAAAATCTGGGACAAAACAAGAATGTCCACTCTCATCACGCCTATTCAGTATAGTGCTAGCAATTCTAGCCAGAGAAATTAGGCAAGAGAATGAAATAAAAGTAGGAAAGGAAGAAGTCAAATTATCACTGTTTGCAGATGATATGACCCTATACTTAGAAGATTCAAAAACCCCCACCAGAAAACTATGAGGGCTAATAAACAAATTCAGCAATGTAGCAGGCCAGCAGGTTACAAAATCAGTATTCAAAATCAATAACTTTCCTATACACTAATAATAAATATGCTGAGAAAGAAATCAGGAAAAAAATTCCATTCACAGTAGTCTCAAAACCAACCAACCAATCAACCAACCTAGGAATAAATCTAACCAAGAAGGTGAAATACCTCTACAATGGAAACTATAAAACTGAAGAAAAAAATTGAAGACATGAGAAGATGGAAACACCTCCCATGTTCATGGATAGGCAGAATTAATATTGTTAAAATGGCATATTACCAAAAGCAATATACAGATTCAGTTCAATCCCCATCAAAATATCAATGACATTCTTCACAGAACGAGAAAAAACAGTTTTAAAACTTATTTGGAAGAATAAAAGACCCAAAATAACCAAAGAAATTCTAGGCCAAAAACAATAATGCTGGAGGCATTCAAATTATACTACAGAACTATAGTAAAAAAACTGCATGGTACTGGCACAAAAACAGACACATTGACCAATGGAACAGAACAGAAGACAGAGAGAAATCCATATAGATACCTGATCCTTTTGACAAAGGTGTCAAAAACATATGTTGGAGTAAAGACAGCCTTTTTTTTTTTTTTTTTTTTTTATTTTATTTTTTATTGTGAACAAATGGGATACATGTTCTTTCTCTGTTTGTACATAGAGTAAAGGCATACCATTTGTGTAATCATACGTTTACATAGGGTGATGTTGGTTGATTCATTCTGTTATTTTTTTCCCCTTCCCCCCACCCCTCCCATCCCTCTTTTCCCTCTATACAGTCCTTCCTTCCCCCATTCTTGCCCCCCTCCCTAACCCTCACTCTAACCCTAAAACTAACCCCTCCCACACCCCATTATGTATCATCATCCACTTATCAGCGAGATCATTCTTCCTTTGGTTTTTTGAGATTGGCTTATCTCACTTAGCATGATATTCTCCAATTTCGTCCATTTGCTTGCAAATGCCATAATTTTATCATTCTTTATGGCTGAGTAATATTCCATTGTATATATATGCCACAGTTTCTTTATCCATTCATCAACTGAAGGGCATCTAGGTTGGTTCCACAATCTGGCTATGGTGAATTGAGCAGCAATGAACATTGATGTGGCTGTATCTCTGTAGTATGCTGATTTTAAGTCCTTTGGGTATAGGCCAAGGAGTGGGATAGCTGGGTCAAATGGTAGTTCCATTCCAAGTTTTTTAAGGAATCTCCATACTGCCTTCCAGAGTGGTTGCACTAATTTGCAGCCCCACCAGCAATGTATGAGTGTACCTTTTTCCCCACATCCTCGCCAACACCTGTTGTTGCTTGTGTTCTTGATAATCGCCATTCTGATTGGGGTGAGATGGAATCTTAGGGTGGTTTTGATTTGCATTTCTTTTATTACTAGAGATGTTGAACATTTTTCCATATGTTTGTTGATTGTTTGTAGGTCTTCTTCTGTGAAGTGTCTGTTCATTTCCTTAGACCATTTGTCGATTGGATTATTTGTAGTCTTGGTGTTGAGTTTTTTGAGTTCTTTATAGATTCTGGAGATTAGTGCTCTATCTGAAGTATGATTGGCAAAGATTTTCTCCCACTCTGTAGGCTCTTTCTTCACATTGCTGATAGTTTCCTTTGCTGAGAGAAAGCTTTTTAGTTTGAATCTATCCCAGTTGTTGATTCTTACTTTTATTTCTTGTGCTATGGGAGTCCTGTTGAGAAAGTCTGGTCCTAAGCCGACATGTTGAAGATCTGGACCTACATTTTCTTCTATAAGATGCAGGGTCTCTGGTCTGATTCCGAGGTCCTTAATCCATTTTGAGTTTAGTTTAGTGCACGGTGAGAGATATGGGTTTATTTTCATTTTGTTGCATATGGATTTCCAATTTTCCCAGCACCATTTATTGAAGAGGCTATCTTTTCTCCATTGCATATTTTTGGCCCCTTTGTCTAGTATGAGAAAATTATATTTGTTTGGGTTTGTGTCCGTGTCCTCTATTCTGTACCATTGATCTACCTGTCTATTTTGGTACCAATACCATGCCATTTTTGTTACTATTGCTTTGTAGTAAAGTTGAAGTTCAGGTATTGCAATACCCCCTGCTTCATTTTTCCTGTGAAGGATTGCTTTAGCAATTCTGGGTTTCTTATTCTTCCAGATGAATTTCATAATTGCTTGCTCTATTTCTGCAAGGTACGTCATTGGGATTTTAATTGGAATTGCATTGAATCTGTATAGCACTTTTGGTAGTATGGCCATTTTGACAATATTAATTCTGCCTATCCAGGAACATGGGAGATCTTTCCATCTTCTAAGGTGTTCTTTAATTTCTTTCTTTAGTGTTCTGTAGTTCTCATTGTAGAGGTCTTTCACCTCTTTTGTGAGATTGATTCCCAAGTATTTTATTTTTTTTGAGGCTATTGTGAATGGAGTAGTTTTCCTAACTTCTCTTTCTGAAGATTCATCACTTACGTATAAAAATGCATTGGATTTATGAGCATTGATCTTGTATCCTGCTACTTTACTGAATTCACTTATGAGTTCTAAGAGTTTTCTGGTGGAATTTCCAGGTTCCTCTAAGTATATAATCATATCATCAGCAAATAGGGATAGTTTGAGTTCTTCTTTTCCAATTCGTATCCCTTTAATTTCTTTGGTCTGTCTAATTGCTCTGGCTAGAGTTTCAAGGACGATATTGAATAGGAGTGGTGAGAGAGGGCATCCCTGCCTTGTTCCAGATTTTAGGGGGAATGCTTTCAGTTTTTCACCATTAAGAATAATATTAGCCATGGGCTTAGCATAGATGGCCTTTACAATGTTAAGGAACGTTCCCACTATCCCTATTTTTTCTAGTGTTTTGAGCATGAAGGGGTGCTGTATTTTATCAAATGCTTTTTCTGCATCTATTGAAATAATCATGTGATTCTTGACTTTAAGTCTGTTGATATGGTGAATTACATTTATTGATTTCCTGATGTTGAACCAACCTTGCATCCCTGGGATGAAACCCACTTGATCATGATGCACTATCTTTTTAATACATTTTTGTATGCGATTTGCTAAAATTTTGTTGAGAATTTTTGCGTCGATGTTCATTAAGGAAATTGGTCTGAAATTTTCTTTCCTCGATGCGTCTCTGTCTGGTTTAGGTATCAGGGTGATATTGGCTTCGTAGAATGAGTTTGGGAGGGTTCCCTCCTCTTCTATTTCATGGAATACTTTGAAAAGTATTGGAATGAGCTCTTCTTTAAAGGTTTTGTAGAACTCGGCTGAGAAACCATCAGGTCCTGGACTTTTCTTTGTTGGTAGGCTTTTGATGACTTCTTCTATTTCATTACTTGAAATTGGTCTATTTAAATTGTGCATGTCCTCCTCGTTTAGTTTAGGCAATTCATAGGTCTCTAGAAACTTGTTGATATCTTCGAAATTTTCTATTTTGTTGGAATATAGATTTTCAAAATAGCTTCTAATTATGTTTTGTATTTCAGTCGTGTCTGTTGTGATACTTCCTTGTTCATTCCGAATTTTGGTGATTTGGGTTTTCTCTCGTCTTCTCTTTGTTAGTGTGGCTAAAGGTTTATCAATTTTGTTTATTTTTTCGAAGAACCAACTATTTATTTTGTCAATTTTTTGTATTGTTTCTTTCGTTTCAATTTCGTTGATTTCAGCTCTGAGTTTAACTATTTCCTGTCTTCTACTACTTCTGGTGTTGGTCTGTTCTTCTTTTTCTAGGGCTTTGAGCTGTAGTGTTAGTTCATTTATTTTTTGAGTTTTACTTCTTTTATTAAATGCGCTCCATGAAATAAATCTTCCTCTAAGTACGGCTTTCATAGTGTCCCAGAGATTTTGATATGATGTTTCTTTGTTCTCGTTTACCTCTAAGAATTTTTTAATTTCCTTCCTAATATCTTCTGTTATCCATTCATCATATAATAGCATATTGTTTAATCTCCAGGTGTTGGAGTAATTTCTGTTTTTTGCTCTTTCATTTATTTCTAGTTTCAATCCATTATGGTCTGATAAAATACAAGGAAGTGTCTCTATCTTCTTGTATTTGCTAACATTAGCTTTGTGGCATAATATATGGTCTATTTTAGAGAAGGATCCATGTGCTGCTGAGAAGAAAGTGTATTCACTCTTCGTTGGATGGTATATTCTATAAATGTCTGTTAAGTCTAAATTATTGATTGTGTTATTGAGATCTAAGGTTTCTTTATTCAATTTTTGTTTGGAAGATCTGTCCAGTGGAGAGAGAGGCGTGTTAAAATCACCTAGTATTATTGTATTGTGGTCTATTTGGTTTCTGAGATTGAGAAGGATTTGTTTGACATACATGGGTGAGCCACTGTTTGGGGCATAGATATTTATGATTGTTATGTCTTGCTGATTTATGGTTCCCTTAAGCATTATGAAATGTCCTTCTTTATCCCTTCTGATTAACTTTGGCTTGAAGTCCACTTTATCTGAAATGAGGATGGATACCCCAGCTTTTTTGCTGGGTCCATGTGCATGGTAAGTTTTTTTCCCATCCTTTCACCTTTAGTCTTTGGGTATCTCTTTCTAAGAGATGAGTCTCTTGCAGGCAACATATTGTTGGATCTTTCTTTTTTATCCAATCTGCCAGTCTATGTCTTTTGATTGATGAATTCAGGCCGTTAATATTCAGGGTAATTATTGAGATATGATTTGTATTCCCGGTCGTTTGACTCATTTTATTCATTTATTTGCTTATTTTTGACACGACTCGGTTCCTCTTTATTTGAGAGTTCCTTTAGGATATCTCCTCCCTTTGCTGATTTGCTTCTTTGTTTTTCATATCTTCTTCATGGAATATTTTGCTGAGAATGTTCTGTAATGCTGGCTTTCTTTTTGTATATTCTTTTAGCTTTTGTTTATCATGGAAGGATTTTATTTCGTCGTCAAATCTGAAGGTAAGTTTTGCTGGGTATAAGATTCTTGGTTGGCATCCATTTTCTTTTAGGGCTTGAAAAATGTTATTCCAGGCCCTTCTAGCTTTTAGGGTCTGGATTGAAAAATCTGCTGATATCCGTATTGGCTTCCCCCTGAATGTAATTTGGTTCTTTTCTCTCACAGCCTTTAAGATTCTGTCTTTATTTTGTATGTTAGGTATTTTCATTATAATGTGCCTTGGTGTGGGTCTGTTGTAATTTTGTGTATTTGGAGTCCTGTAAGCCTCTTGAACTTGATTTTCCATTTCATTCTTCAGATTTGGGAAATTTTCTGAAATTATCTCATTGAATAGGTTGTTCATTCCTTTGGTTTGTTTCTCTAAGCCTTCCTCAATCCCAATAATTCTCAAATTTGGCCTTTTCATGATATCCCATAGTTCTTGGAGATTCTGTTCATGATTTCTTACCATCTTCTCTGTTGTTCGACTTTGTTTTCGAGGTTAAATATTTTGTCTTCAATATCTGAGGTTCTGTCTTCCAGGTGTTCTATCCTATTGGTTGTGCTTTCTATGGAGTTCTTAATTTGGTTTATTGTTTCCTTCATTTCAAGGATTTCTGTTTGTTTTTTTTTTTCAATATCTCTAACTCTTTATTGAAATGGTCTTTTGCTTCCTGTATTTGCTCTTTTAACTGTCTATTGGTGCGTTCATTCAATGCCTGCATTTGCTCTTTCATTTCATCGTTTGCTTCCCTTATCATGTTGATTATGTACATTCTGAACTCCCTTTCTGACATTTCTTCTGCCATGCTGTCATTGGATTTTATTGATATAACATCCAGATTTGTTTGAGGCATTTTCTTCCCTTGTTTTCTCATATTGTTCAGGTATCAGTGGACTGCAGAGATGTTGCAGATTTCCTCTATTGACTTATAATGTCCCTGAAGATTGCTAGTGTATCCCCTCTTATCCTTCAGTAGCCTGAAGTCTTAGAGGAAGTTGATACTTCGGTGTTCCCCTAGGTAGCTGCCTCTCTAGGGGTGGTGGTCTTCAGGTGGGGTATATTCCCTGCTAGAGGGCAGAGGTGCCTCTACTTGTTGACCAATGGTCATCCAAAGGGGAGCTAGACTGCGTGCTAAGGCAATGCCTGTTTGGGCCTGTGTCTCTGGTTTTACTGTGTTTGTGGGAAAACCTCACTCGGCGGGGAAGACCCACCCGGTGGGGAGGTCTCGCTAGTCAGTTCCCCTCCTAGAGGTTCCCCTCAGTCCACAACTACCGCCTGTGCAGGGCAGCCTTCCCAAGCAGCGTTTCCAGGGGCCTGGACCTACCTCCTGGGCTTGGGAGCCCTGCCCTTCGCAGACGAGTCTCCTTAGGTGGCCCCTCCTCAGAGAAGCTGCCCACAGTCCTGGAACCTTCGCTCCACCCCTCAGCTGGTCTCTGTGTAGCTCTTTCAAGAAAAGGTGCTTAGATCCCCGGCTCGGACCGTGCTTTGCACCTAATCGGCCTGGCTATGCGACCCCTCCTCTGAAGAGTCACTTGGAGCCTCGTACATATGCTCCAAGCCCCAGTGACCCGTCACTCGTCTCTTCCTCCAGGCAGGTGTTCTGTGTGGGCGCTTGGAGACCAAGCCACTCACTGCGCACCTCCACCTCCTCAGGACAGCCCCCTCCCCGTTGTTCAGGCAGTTGCTGAATCCAAATAGTTCGCCACCCAACTCTTTCTCTGGCAGCCCCCGGAGCCCTGGCAGATTGGTCCAAAAAACCAAAAGACCAAGCGGTGTGCTGCTCGGCCTCCTCTGCAAGGTTCCCCACTTTCCGAGCTCACTGTTCCAATGAGGGTAGATGTGTCTTGCTGCCTGGGCAGGGCAGCCTTCCCAGGGGCCCAGACCTACCTCCTGGGCCTGGGAGCCTCACCCTTCGTAGACGAGACTCCTTAGGTTGTCCCTTCTCAGAGACGCTGCCTGAAGTCCTGGAACCTTCACTTCGCCCCTCAGCTTGTCTCTGTGTAGTTCATTCAAGAAAAGGTGCCTAGGTCCCTGGACCGGACCTTGCTATGCACCTAATCGCCTGGCTATGCGACCCCTCCTCTGAGCAGTCACTTGGAGCCTCGTACATATGTTCCAAGTCCCAGTGACCCGTCGCTCGTCTCTTCCTCCAGGTGTGGGCGCTTGGAGACCAAGGCACTCACTGCGTACCTCCACCTCCTCTGGGCAGCCCCCTCCCCGTTGCTCAGGCGGTTGCTGGATCCAAACAACTCGCCGCCCCACTCTTTCTCTGGCAGCCGCTGGAGCCCTGGCAGATCGCTTCAAAACCAAGCGGTGTGTCGCACAACCTCCTTTGCAAAGTTCCCCGCTTTCCGAGTTCACTGCTCCAGCGGGGGAGGTGTGACTTGCCGCCTGGGCAGGGCAGCCTTCGCAGGCAACGTTCCCAGGGGCCCGGACCTCCCTCCTGGGCTTGAGAGCCTCACCCTTCGCAGATGAGTCTCCTTAGGTTAGAGAATCTGCCCGCGGTCCTGGAAACTTCAATCCGCCATTTTTCGCTCCGCTTCGCTGTCCGTTTTTACCGCTCCGGCGGGGGAGGGGCGACCCGCCGAGTCACTGTACTTCACAAAGTTCTCTGCGTTCCAGGGCTACTGCCCCATCGGGGACGCCTCCCCTATGGGAGAAACTCCCCCGGCGGCTTTGAGTTGGTCCCAAGTCACTATCTCCTCTTTTGAATCTTGAGTCCTGGAGCAACATGAAATGCAGCCGCCCTCTAGTCCGCCATCTTGAACCGCGCCTAAAGACAGCCTTTTTAACAAATGGTACTGAGAAAACTGGATATCCGTATGTAGAAGAATGAGACTAGACCCTTGTCTCTCACTATGCACAGATGTCAACTCAAAATGAATCAAAAACCTAGGATTTAGACCAGAAACTATGCAATGCCTAGAAGAAAATGTAGGGTCAACACTCCAACATATAGGCACAGGCAATGACTTTCTTAATTGGACTCCTAAAGTTCAGGAAATAATACCAAGAATTAATAAGTGGAACAGCATCTAGTTTAAAAAAAAAAAAACTTCTGCACAGAGAAGGAAAAACTTAAGAATATGAGGAGAGAACCTACAGAATGGAAGAAAATCTTTGCTTGCTACTCTCTGACAGAAGATTAATATCCAGAATGTAAAAAGAACTCAGAAAAAAAAAACAGTAAAAAAAAATCCACAAATCACTCAATTAATAAATGGACAAATGGACAAATGGCCAAGCACGGTAGTGCATATCTGTAATCCCAGCAGCTTGAGAGGCAGAGGCAGGAGAATTGTGAGTTCAGAGTCATCCTCAGCAGCTTAGTGAGGCACTGAGCAACTCGGCAGGACCGTGTCTCTAGATAAAATATTTTAAAAGGACTGGGGATGTGGCTCAGTTGTTAAACACCCCTGAATTCAATCCCTGGTACCAAAAAAAGAAAAAATAAATAAATAAATGTATTAATAAACTAAACAGACACTTCTCAAAATAAGAAATACAAATGGTCAACAAATACATGAAAAAAATGTTTAAAATCTTTAGCAATTAGGGAAATGCAAACCAAAACTACAGAGATTTCTTCTCATTCCAGTTAGAATGGCAGTCATCAAGAATACAAACAGTAATAAATTCTGGAGAGGATATGGAGAAAAAGGAACACTTTTAGTGTTGGTGGGGTTGTAAACTAGTGCAACCACTATGAAAATTAGTATGGAGATTCTAGTTATCCCCCTCTTTGGTATTTACTCAAACAACTAAAATCAGGCTGGGTGTGGTGACACATGCCTGTAATCTTGGTGACTCAGAAGGCCTAGGCAGCAGCATCACAAGTTCAAAGATAGCCTTAGCAACTTAGAGAGGCTCTAAGCAACTTAGCAAGACTCTGTCTCAAAATAAAAAAATAAAAAGTGATGGGGGTGTGGCTCAGTGGTAAAGTGCCTCTGGGTTCAATCCCTAGTATCAAAACCAAAATAAAACAAAACAAAAACAAGAAAAAACAACTAAAATCAGCTTGCTATAGTGATATAGGCACATCAACATTTATAGCAGTAAAATTCACAATAGCTAAACTATGGAACCAGCCTACGTGTCCATCAACACATGAATAGATTTTTAAACAATGTGTTTATGTGTGTGTGTAATAAAACTCCATTGTTTTATTATAGTATTTTGTTCAACAATGGAGTTGTACTCAGTCATAAAGAAGAGTGATGTATTTTGCAAGAAAATGGATGGAATTTGAGAACATCATGTTAAGTGCAGTAAGCCAAACTCAGAAAGTCAAGGGTCTTGTGTTTTTTCTCATATGTGGAAGCCTGAGAGGAAAAAAGGAAGGAAAGGTGTGTGTTTGGGATCTCATGATAATTGCAGGTAGAGCAGTAAAGAGCAGAGGAAAGGGACCAGGGGGAGGGAAAAGGGAAATCCTGGGGAATTTTATCAGCCAAACTATATTGTTACATCCTGTGCATGTGCGGATATGTAACAGTGAATCCACCATTATGTATAATTCACCAATAAAAATATGAAAAAAAGTAAACAATGAAAACCCTGTCACAAAACAGGATTGTGTTGTCGCCCTGTTTGAAGTTGCCTGGCTAACTTCGCCTGCCCCTGCCAGTTCTCTTCAGGCCACCTCACCTCAGAGGGTGGCACTCGCTTCCCACTGCAGGTGATGTAACCTGTGTGGGAAGCACATTTTCAATGACAGATTCTGTATTTTAATGGTCAGTTAGTAGCTGGCTACCAACAATCTGTGCTCTCTGCCTGGGGACAGGAACGCCAGCCTTATTAAATATTGAGAAGTTGTTCATTACTATGGGGATCTATGACAACAGGCTATCTGCATATTGAGAAAGCAGCAAGTTTGCATTCTTCAAAATAGGTACTCCAGTTCTGGGGAAGGACTAATGTTTGTCTGGCTAAAGATGCATAAAAATGCAGGCTCTGTCTTAGAGATCTGCTTTGTTGCTTGTTTTCATTTTTTTTTTTCCTCAACAGTGAACATTTTTTAAAAAAAATCAAACTTGCTTTTGGAAAAAGAACTAAAAACAAACAAACCTTGTATGAAAAAAATTCAGTTATCTCATACTGATTGTTTTGGAGATTTTACCAAATACTAACTTACATGTATGTTTGTTAGAAGATGTGTTTAATTAGATTTCTTTGGATTCTAAGTAACTGAGAAATGGTATGATGTAGATGTGTCATAAGGGAAAAAATGATGGAACATTAGCTAGCTAGTTAGTTCTTTGAAATCTTCTCAATAATTAGAAAATGACAATTACCAAAGGTTCCTGCAAATCTAGAACCCAGGAAAATGCAGCCTAATTTGTCTTTGAAGAGAGAGTTCAGAGCTGGGAGTGCATTAGTGGTGCATACCTGCCTGTGCAAGACCCTAGGTCAATCCTTTACACCAAAAAAACAAACAAACAAACAAAAACAAAACAAAACAAAAAAACCAGAGTGGAGGGAAGGGGGGAGGAGTTACTAATTACTTATCAAATGTCAAGTTCCCATGCAGAATATCACATAGTTTTAGACCAATGGTCCATACAGCCCATTAGTCAGTTTCTGACTGTGGTATGAATCATGATTGCCCACCCCACAAAAAGGTTACCTGAAAATGTCTGAGATATAAGCCAAGTGTGCACAGCTTTCCTTCACGATCAAGTATGGCTGCTTCACTAATGAGTTTCTGGGACCCTCGCTGATGCTACCTACATTTTAAGATGGTGATTCAAAGAATAAAATTATGGCATTTACAGGTAAATGGATGGAGTTGGAGAATATCATGCTAAGTGAGAGAAGCCAATCCCAAAAAGCCAAAGGCCAAATATTTTCTCTGATAAGTGGATGATGATATATAATGGGGGTGGCAGGAGTGGGTAAGGGAAGATGGAGGAACGTTAGATTGTGTAGAGGGAAATGAGGGGTAGAATGAGACAAACATCATTACCCTATGTATACATATGATTACACAAATGGTGTGACTTTACTTTGTGTACAACCAGAGAAATGAAAAGTTGTACTCCATTTGTGTATAATGAATCAAAAAAATAAAAAATATAAGAAAATAGAAAAATAAAATATAAAGACATAAAAAAATACAAAAATTAAAAGAGGGATAAAAAACCCATTTCTGGGATTGGGACTGTAGCTCATTGGTAAAGTGCTTGCCTAGCATGTGTGAGGAACTGGGTTCAATCCTTAGTACCACATAAAAATAAATAAATAAACAAACAAATAAGTCAGATGGTGATTCAGTGGGGGTGAGAGGGGACCAGTGCCATCTTTCCATTGACTCTGATCAGACTGCATTGTGACCACACAATTATTTCACATTGAGTGTGGTTTTTCTGGCATGTTCACATATTTATAAATTAGAACAATGAGGTTGTTGAGGGCAGGGATGATGTCCATGCATGGTGGACTTTCTCTTGTTTTCTCTGCTCCTTGCCCTCTCTTTTCAGTTCCTCTCTTCCTACGGTGATTGCATATGTTGAATCAAGAGAATGGTCCCTTCTGAGAGTCGAATGGTGGAATTGTCTCTACAACTTCATCTGTGGATGTTCTCCAAGCTCTATAGGATTATCCAATCCAATTATCCCTAGATGCTTATTAAAACAGTCGCTGAGAACAAAACTCTTCTTGGAATTGCATTTCATCTTTTTCAGTGTGTTTTACATGCTTTCTCATCTATGAAATTTGCCTCATCCCCTAGCTGATTACTCTCAGTTTGTTACCCTACTTTGCTGCTTTTAAAGAATGTAGTTCTAATTAAGAGCATGGACTTAGGTTTGACCCTGACAATATGGATCTTTTCTTCACAACTTATTAATTCTGGAACCCTGGGTAAGCAAGTCAATTTTTAATATTTCAGTCTTTTAGTTTTGCAATGGGACAATAATAGTATCACTCTTATGAGTTGTTATGAGGATTAAATAACGAATGTCACATGCTTAGCAATATGTTTAACACACAGTAAACAAATGCTTAGGCATTGTTACTGCCTTTATACATTCAGCAACATCATCCAGTACTAATTGAGCACTAACTCTGGACAGACACTGAAAATAAACAGATAGTAAAATATAGACATCATCTTGGAACACTGCTTGGAGTCCAGTGGCAGATGTAGATAAAGGAGCAATTATAATGCACTGTGGAATAATATTTTTGTAATGGTGCATTCACTGATTCATAGTCAGTTCTGTGAGATGGTAATACTGCTTTCAGAGGAGGAATCTGTATCCCAGGGAATGAACTGAAGAGCCCGTTAGTCTCAGGGCTAAGACGACTCTCAAATCTCTTGCTTCCAGATCTCATATCTTGCTCTGTGCAGCAGGCTGACCTGGCTCACGCCGTGCATTTCTGTATTGTTGCTGGTAGTTTTGCATGAATGCTCTCACTCCTATTAGACTCTTTAACTTTCCAGGTAATGTAGTCTAACTAGGTTTGATTCCAGCAGGGACCATGTCGATGTCAGGAGCACAATGGGCAGGAGGCAGGGTCACTCTGCGTATGCGCATGTTCTTCTATTATGTTGCTTAAGTGTATGGCTTCTGCCCTCACCTCTCTGTACCTCAGTTCCTCCAGCTGTTTGATAAAGGCTTTGATGAGTTTTCAGAAGTTGGGTTCAGGGGCAGTGCCTCAGCCCCCTCCTTCTAGAAGTCTCTGCTTTTATCTATGTAAACATATTAGTGTTTCATGAAAGATGATGTTAGGAGGAAAAAAAAGGATTCTGCTGCTACCAGCATTTGAAACCCTCTGGTCAAATGATTTCTAAGATCTTGGTCTAAAATTCCACGATTTTAGTTGCTGAAAACAATTAAAAACCCAGAAAGAAGAAAACTTGAGTAATATATTCTCACTCTTCCTGCCTTCCAAGAAATGCTCAAAAGCAGAGGATAAATTATTTTTAATAGCTAAACAGGTTAGTTACTAGGTTTCTTAAGATTTTGTTCCCTCCTATGTAGGTGGAAAATTGATAAGTGTCTTAACCAACGTGGTATGCGGTGGAGGGATTTTGGGTGTTGGAGGATGTGGGGTCAGGTTCTGGCAGTCACATGTGCTGCATGTGACCTTTTGCACATCACTTCACTGCTCTCAGTCTTGGTCCCCTGCTCCTCTGCTTCCCAGGAGGGTAAAGATAGAATAACTGAGGTAAACGTGCTTGGAAACCGTAACTGCTATGAAAATGTCAGTTCTCATTTTATGATTGCTTTTAACATATTGATAAAGTTCCAGTGAAGACTCTTGAGGTTCTAAAATCTTTGACTTCTCAGAGTTTCAGCCATTTCCTTCCAACATGCTCCCATGGCAGGGATGTCTCTGGAGTTTGTTCTGACAGACAGGTCTCTAGTTAACAAAGAGAGGAGGGCTTTGTGTGTGTGTGTGTGTGTGTGTGTGTTATTGTCATTGCTGTCCAGGCTGACAAATGGGTTTGGGTCCAGACTTCCCCCTACATTATTAATGAAAAATTTCACATCACCTGAGGCTAACCTAGTTCCTTTCACAAGTCTTTGGCGACTAACAATCTCACTGCCATCTGAAGAGAAGTCTGCCAAGCAAAGACTCCTCCCCGCTCTTCCCCTTAAGAAACACTTTAACATATCTAGCACACGACTGCTTCAAATTAGGTTTGAATAAAATGCTGTGATAAATATGTAAGTGTCTCCCTACACAGATTGCCACTTGTTTAGGGATTAAAGTATCGATTTTTGAATGTTGCTGAGATTTAGACATGGGTTAATTAAACATTTACATATATGTGCTGAACAATATATTGCATGGTACAATAATGTGCACTTTAATCAGAAACCGTGGGTGTTTGTGTTTGCTTTTTCCATGTTAATTGGCACCATGCTGGCTCCAGCTTAGGTATTTGGCTAGATGGAAGAAAATAGACATGGTGTTTTAAATATTTTAATTAGGACCAGCAGTTCTCGGCTCACTCATTTCTCATTGGATTGTTTTTCATGCATGAATAAATTAGCTAGCATGGAAGTACTCTGTAGAAAGTGGTTGCCCTCTGGCCATAAAAAGAGTCCTGTTCATTAATACTTTAATGAAATTAGCTGTGAGCAAAATATTATTCCTTTTAACTGTGTTCTAATTTCTTAATTTTAATTAGGCACATAATTGTAGGGTGCTGAAATTATCTTCCTGTTCAGCAACTAAAGTTCCATCACCAGGAGCCTGTGGCTGAAACACTGCACACTCCCCACCCGCTCCAGCAGGAAATTTTCAGTCCAACTGTTGTTTTTTTTTTTTCCTGCTTTACCAACGATACCCTCCACCCTCTATTTGCAACCATGAGGTAGTACTTCAAGGCTCCTGCTCCTGACTCCACTCCTTGGTAATGAAGCTGTTGGGTTTCCGATCAGCTTAGAGGTAAAGCCATGTGGTCTATGATGAATGTGGTCTGCTGATTTTTTTCCTTCTAGTGTTTTTGTCTCCTTATGTCCCCACCTAAAGGTCTGCTCACATGGTCTTATTTTAGAATTACCTCTCTCTACTACATATTATTTTATTGGATGGTTCAGGTTGGATTTCTGAGCCCTATGAGAGTAGGGGATTTTTTTTTCCTTCTGTTAATCTTCAATTTGAAGCATAGAGTTCTTGCTTTATACAAAGGTAGTTATTGATGTATGAAACTTAAAAGATCTCTTGATTTCATAACACTAAAAATTCCTGATTAAAATTGTGGCATTTTGTAATATTTGAGGCAAAAAAAAGGTTCCCCAAATAAATACCCAAATGTAGCTTCTCAACTTCATAACACAGTGGTTCGAATTTGCTGCGTCCTGTTTTTAGGAGAAATAGTGTGGAATCTGGATTCAGATTTAAGTGAGAAGCTAAAAGCTCATTACTTCACCTTATTCTCCAAAATTCAAACTGAAATTGATCATGACATGTATTGAGTCTATTTGACTCCGTAACTACTGAGAATTCATTTGATAATTGTTTGCTGACTTCTCATCCCCTTCCTGCAATACCACATTGTATACCTGGACCAATGGTTTTGATAGGGGACAGACAGATGACAATGGTGGGAACATGAGGTTAAGAGAATAATTCCATAAATTAGGTCAACAGTCCTGACCCCCACATGCTTTCTTTTACAAGAAGCAATTTACCTGCAACCCTACGTGGCTTAAGTGGACAGGTTATGTCACTCCTCAGCAAACAACTTGTTACCTGCAGGAGAAATGCAGGCCCAAAATAATGTTGGTAAGGCGAACCCAAGTTACCCTGAAGGTGGAGACTTTTGTGTGCCTTTTCACAGACCAGATCTTGAAATTCAGGGAGATAAGGATAATTCCCCCTAACCATAAAATCTGTAAGAATGATGGTTAAGAATCCAATTAGAACTGATCATCATGGGCCAAAGTGACCTAGAGTTTTCATGGCAATGGGAACTTGAAAGCCTGATGTCAACTTGCTTTCAGTTCAAAGTCAAGAAGTGGACCTGGGCAAGACTCTTTGGAAACTTCTCTGGGATCCCCAATAAAACTAGAGTGCAGGAGAGTACACTGTCCTTCTCTCTGAGAGGACTTGCTCTCTCCCTTGAGAGTGACTGCTTTCCCTTTTCCTATATCTTCAATAAATTCATGCTTGTTACTCAGAGTGACACGTCTGAAAATTTTCTAACAATTGCAAGAACCTGGGGTATGAAGAGGAGGTCTTCATGCTGCCTCAGTTTCCTGGAAGACCCCAGCCCTGTGTGACAATTTTTTCAGTGAATCAGGAGAGACAACTGATTCACTTATTTAACTACATTATAAATACAGGTATATATTTTATGGACCCATAAAAAGGTTACATATTTGATCTGATATGTAAAATGATAAGAATAATAGAAACTCACCCATAGTTTTATGGAACTATTAAATGACATAAATGCAGACAAGGTACACAAAAGACTACCTGACATATACTGAGCATTCAATAAATGTCAAATAATGTTACTGACATTCTCATTAGTGATATGGTAAAAGTGTAGATTGTCACTTTATGAAGTATATAACACTTTATAATGTGCAGATCTCTCCTTTATACAAAGGTAGTTATTGATGTATGAAACCTAAAGGATCTCTTGATTCCATAACACTGAAAATTCCTGATTAAAATTGTGGCATTTTGTATTATTTGAGATATCTATCTTTACCGACTCAGACAAATGTTATCCCCCAATCTTTTAAAACATAATTCCACCACAGAGACCACATCTCAGATTTAGCTTAACTCCTAACCACACCAGATTCCAGGGATTCTAGAACTAAGCATGAAAATGCAGTGAACACAGGGACATTTCAACACCATTTCCCAGAACCCTCTTCCATTCCCAAGGTGAACATAATCTGACATGATCTTCCCATCTATGTCTAACCTTTTACTGTATCTAAATCATAAGTAAATAATAGCTAGTGACCAGGGGCTGATTCCAGTTTTGTACGACAGAAACTCATAAAATCTTGGCAGTCCTTAAAGTGAATTTTTTTATAATGAGAAAATAAATTATAAATTTTTAAAAAACAAGAATATCAGAAACATTGAGAAAAATATTTTTGTTAACTGTCCGACACACTTGTTATACTTTTTCTCCAATTTTTTGAACTGTATGCTTTTATTTCTTATGAGATAATTTTTTTTTTTTTTTTTTTTTTTTTTGGTGCTGGGGATTGAACCAGGACCTTGGGCTTGCAAGGTAAGCACTCTACCAACTGAGCTATATCCCCAGCCCAATTTAATATTTTTATATATTTTTATATATGGTTTTCTGAATTAACTTTCTAAATAGATATCATTTCCTGAATTTTTAGAAAAATGTCATTACCTAAGTAATAATCTGAATACAAAAATAATTTTTCCTTTAGCATGATTAACCAAAAAGTCTTTTATTCTTGATAGGAGAAATTCATAGAGTATGAAACTTACAGAAATAATTAATTTTGGGGATACTGCTCTGGGTTTTGTTTCCTATATACAGAGAAGTTAGGATAAATTCTCATTTATAAGGGCTTCCCCAAAAGAAAACAAAGCAGGGTGTTTATAATTTCCTATATCGAGGTTCAAGTCTATTCTTGACAAAAGAGTTATTTTCAGTGAATATCCACAAAACCTGAATCTTCCACAGACAATTTTACATGTCGGACAACTCCAAGAATTTTTTGAAAACCAGCTTGTGATTCCATACATTTCAAACCTCGCTGCTTTTGAGCTCCTCCTCACTCCCAGTACCTGGTGTTGTAGCGTAGCCATGTCCTCAGTGACCTTGGCAGCATGGCTCTGAGTCATGACATTGGACCTGTGGGTCAACAGGGTGGGCAGTAGTTTTCCTGGAAGCAACTCCTGCATGGGAAGAACAGTGAAACAGTGGACACTTCTCACAAAATTCAGCTGCATGTGTCCCCAAGTGAACTTCTAAATCAGATCCCCAAAAATGCCTGTTGTCACTCCATTGTCACCTGGACATAAGGGAAGGGAGACACGCGTTGGTGTGTGAAGTGACGATGGTCTTAACAAAGGGTGGTTAAAATGTTTTACTGGTACAAATTTTGCAAAGCATTTGACCATGTGAACACATCAGCAGAGCCCTTTCTGCGACTTTGGAAGGGGCCCAAAATGCTTAAGGGACTGAAGTTTATGTTTCATTAGTACTGGAGTAATTCTGCCTCCCATAGCATTGTTATGTATATTGGCAAGTTCTAGATCAAAGTTACAGTGCAGTTCTTACCTTTCTGTAACATTCTTTTATCACTCAATGGTGAGTTTTCCAGATTTATTTTTATCGACACGTTAAGTCTAGTTTATTTAACACCTCTGCACTATTTAATGAAGATGTCATGTTTTATTTTCATTTTTCTCTTCATGGCATTCAGGTTATTTCCAATTTTCTTCCACTGCAAGGAATACTGAGTAAATATCCCAGTAGTTATCGCCTCATGCACAGGTTGAAAAAGACTTCCAAAGAGGTAGCTAGCATTAATGAGCAAGCGTGAGCTCCACTACCAGCTTGCTGGATTCTAATCTTAACTGTGCCATCGACTAGGTAGGTGGTTTTGGAAAAATCACTAAACCTCTCTGTGCCATGAGTGCCTCTTTCATGGAGTTGTAAGGATGAATTTAGTTAATATACAAAGCATTTAGAGCAGGATCTGGCGCATAATAAATGTGTATGGGGGTTTATATTCTTATTTACAAAGGAGTGGCATTATTGGTTTGTAAAATATGCTTATAGTCAACTTTATCAGATGTTGCCAAATTGCTTTTCAGAATTACACATATTTATGCTCCTACTCATGATGAATGAGTGTTCCTGTTATTTTGCCTCATTTTCTACATTTGTATTTCAAAACATAACATTTTTCACCCACCGATGGTATGAATTGATATATCATTGTCTTAATTTACATATCCCTTATCATTACTGGGACTGGACAACTTTTTATGTTTTTGGCCATTTCAGATTCCTCTTTTGTGAATTACTTGTTCATATCCTTTGCTTTTTTTCTCATTTGGGTTATTGTTTGTCTTTTATTTATTATTTATAAAAGTTCTTTATATATTCTGAGTATTAATTTCTTACTGGTTTTAGGCCCTGGATGATTTTTCCTCTTAGTTTGTGGTTTTCCTTTTAATCTTGTTTATGATATTTTTTGTTAGAAGTTTTAATGTACTCATATTTATCAATCTCTTTCAATAAAATTACTTACTATTTGTATCTTTGGAAGATTCTTTCTATACTTTTAGGTCCTAAATATATATATATATATATATATATTTATATATATGTTTATATATATATATATATGTATAATTAGTCAATAGTGCCATGTCATTTATTTATCTTTTTAAATATTTTTTTAATTGTCAATGGACTTTTATTTAATTAATTCATTTATATGTGGTGCTGAGAATCATACCCATGCTCTCACACGTTAGGCAAGTGCTCTACCACTGAGTCACAACCCCAGCCTACTTATGTATGTTTTTCCAAATGTTTTAGAAGGTTTTTTTGTGTGTGTTTAGTCTTTAATACACTTAAGATTTATTTCTGAATAAAATATCAGAGTATGATAAAAATATTTTCTTTCCCATGTGGATATCTGGTTGTTCTAGCATAATTTGGTGACCAGTTTTTTTTTTTTTTTTTTCTTTTCTTTAGTTTACCTCCAAGTTTCCACCTATGTGGGAAGGCACGTATCTGTTTCTGGACTTTTTATCCTGTTTCACTGTTCTATTTATCCCTGAGTCATAGAGTACTTTTTAATTGCTACAGATTTATAATAAATCTTCAAAGTTCAATTTCTAATAAGTCTTTAAAGCTGGTGAATTCCCAGCTTTAAATAAGGAATAATTGTCCTTATTCTATTGTCTATTTCATAGTCTTTAACTTCCACGTGCATTTTAGAGTCTGCATGTTAAATTGCACACACATACCCAACCCCTTCATACAGACACACCATGTTGGGGTTTTGAAATTGTGGTGTGTTTAGAGATAAATTTGGTGAGAAAAAACACTTATGTTAGAGTCTTTCCTCAATAAGCATTGTATTTATTTTCACTCATTTAGATCTTTCTTTTGATAGTTCTATAATTTCATCTGAAAGATTTTTGTACGTAGTATTTTTAGAAAATTTTCTAACTTTGGTTTTTAATTTGAACCTCTGGGTGTATTTTTTGTGAACAATTTTCCACTTTTCTAATATTCTCTTTAGCTATGTCTAATTGGCTGTTAAACAAATTCACTTGATTTTTAATTTTAGTTGTTGCATTTTGGGTTCTATAATTTCTATGTAAGTCTTTAAAAAATATGGATTTCGGCTGAAATTCTCTTACACCATCTACTACCTTAAATTTATAAGCCCTTTTATGGTGTGTGTGTGTGTGTGTGTGTGAGTGAGAGAGAGAGAGAGAGAGAGAGAGAGAGAGAGAGAGAGAGGGAGAGAGAAAGAGAGAGAGAGATTGTGTGTATGTATGCAGAAAAGGAGACTGTGAACTAGACAGGTATTCCTGAAAGTATCCATTACAAAATACATTTGACTGTTATTGTTTTTCAACAACAGTTATTAGGTTAGTTAGAACATATTTTTATAAAGAAAGAACTCATCGTAGTTTCATATTAAAATAAGTATTTGAATTTTTGAAATAGTCAAAGTATATTATTTTTTAAAACTAGGATATTCCATTCAGTTAGGGTTTATGAAGTATCACTAAACTGGGAGGTTCCAGAGGATGGGTTTGTGCTTCTTTTTCCTTTTGGCATCCCAGTGCCTGGAATAGTGTTTGGCATAAATTAAATGTTCAACAAATGTTTTAAAATTGAAGTGAATTAATATTATAATAAAGTTACCTTTCCTGAACACAGCCTGATTAATTAGGGGTAGGGGATTAGAAGATAATTTTGTGGTAAGTCTAGAATATAAAGTTTTCTATGTATAAACCAAGATGCTACTGAATTATTTAATGTTTTAAAAACTATATTCATCTTGCCAGGTGCAGTGTTGCATGCCTGTAATTCCAGCAGCTGGGGAGGCTGAGATAGGATCACAAGTTCAAAGCCAGCCTCAGCAAAAAGCCAAGTACTAAGCAACTCAGTGAGACCTGTCTCTAAATAAAATACAAAACAGGGCTGGGGATGTGACTCAGTGGTTGAATGTCCCTGAGTTCAATCCCCAGTACCCCCAAAACACAAAACGAAACTATATTCACTTCAATAGAAAACTCTCAAAGTGTTAAGCTTAGATTAACAACAAGGGAAGGGAAGAAGAAAGGATGGGAAGAGAGGGAAAAAGAATTCAGGCATAGAGCCCTGGAAATAGAAGTCCCTCCTGCTCAATAAAGTCCAGAATTGTTGGAGACTCTTGGATATGCTCTTTTGGCTTGGAGTTGGAGAACTTCTATGGATTTTAGTACAGAATGGCCACCTAGATGTGGCTAAGATTAAATATGCTACTAGATATTTACATTTTTGGACAGTTTGAATTGGTTATTGAGGAGAGATTTGGGAAAGGTTGAACATCTGATTAAAGTGTAATTCGGTGATAGGTTTTTACTAAGCAAGTTCCAGGTGGCTTCTGTAAGAGATGCTAGTGCTATAATCTGCCTAAAGTAGGAGGAACAAATGGTTGTAGTTCTCAGTTGTGCCTTCCTTTTAGAAATGGGAAACAGGTTAGTTTGCAATTAAAAACAAGACTAAGTCTTGATATAAGCTGAGAGCAATTTTCTACTTTTTCAGATTGCTATTAGAAACAAGAAAGCTAAGAGATTTGTCATGTCCATGAGCAATCTAGTTTTGCTGTATAAACAATTTAAAATATAATGTGCTGTACGGTCTGGTAGCATGTGACATAACCTCAGGGAATGTTTACTTTTTACCTGTGGTCAGTCTTCCATCAATCAGAATACTCTTAGGACTCAAGATGGAAAGTCTGGGATCACATAACCTCTAAGTTGTCATTCATCACTTGGCTAAGTGATGGCTCTGATTGAGCAAGCAGGAGTATTATTTATTGGTAGAAGTAGTTGGAAAGAAACAATTTTGACATTGTCAAAAATAACCTAGTATTTAAATCAACTAGAATTCAAAATGCAAGAAAGTATCTCTTTATCTGTTTATCCATTTATCTCATAGTTCCAAAATAAACCTGAGACTTATACAAATGCACACAAATTATCATATACTGTTTTATGTGGAAAAAAATTAAGAGATGATAGGTAGGTATAGAGATAAGATTGGAAGACTATTAGAATAACTAATATCTTCTCTCCCTGGTGGGATTATGGATTATTTTTATTTTCTTCATTGAGCTTCTCTGTATTTCACAAAATTCTTGCAATGAATGTGTATCATATTTTAAATAAGTGTTGAGTAATAACTCATTTAATAAATAATTTTCTACAAAATCTTATTAAAGGATAAATAACAATAAGTATTAAAAATTATGTATGCCTACTCAATAAAACAGACAACAAATTGAAATGAAGAGAATATGAGAAGAGGAGAGGTAAGCTGAGAGGAGGGCAGGGTTTGGCCACAAAGAGACAAGCAGAGAAGGATAGCACACTTGGTAAGCAGGGACTTCAAACTCATTGAGTTTTTTCTCCACATCATGGCTTTGAACATCATAACTGATGTTGTCTCACAAAGTTGTGGGGGCTGAAATAAGTCAATTGCTCAAGAGAAGTAAGATTTTTGGTCCTTATACCAAAGACTACTCTCTCCTAAGGTTCTTCTTAAGAGAAGTTTCTCTATGTATATGTGGACATTTGGAGGGCAGCCCCCCACCCTGGGACCCAAACAGCCCATGTGAGCCAGCCAGCTCATGTGTCGCTGCGGCAATTCTCTGGCACGCTGCCTCCCTCCTGACCAGACCTCCAGCCCCTTTCTCCAGAGTTGCTGCACCCTCTAAGGAATTCACCTCCCCACGTGCACTGGGACTCCCACCCTGCTCCTTCTCCACATGGAGTCGGGTCTGGATCCCACATCGATCTGTGTTGACATTGCTCTTCCTGCTTCTGTTCTGTGACCTCCTTGAATACTTGTCAACGTGGCAGGGTGATCTGAATTCAAGTAGATCACCACTACCTCTATTCACACCTCTCAGTGACTTCGAGTTCATCTTTCCAGCAAGAACAAAATCTTTAGAATGACTCACAAGCCCCTGATGACTGGGCCTGGCCGTGGCCTACTTGGAGAGGCCAAGTTCCCGCCTCTCCCTCCTCTGCCCTCGGAGGTATAGCAGTCACACAGCCCGGGTGCCTTCCTACTTTAGTCCCTTTGAGTTTGCCATTCCCTGTGCCCTCAGCTCTTTCTGCCTGTTCATCTTTCTTTTATTAATAATTCAGTTAAACATCCAGATAAAGTCTGTTCCCCCTTTTATAATTTCCTGTGGGAGCTCACACCTTTCCTTCTCAGCACTCACCATTGTTTGTGGTTCATGTTCATTTGAGTAATCATTTTGTGTTGTGTTGGTCGCTCACCCCTAGACTGGCTTCATGAAGGTGGGGAATCTTTCGCTGGCAGTCGTTGTCTCTTGTGGAAACAGGGCTTAAGCACACGACAAGAGCCCACTGTTGAACGACTGAATGAAGGTCCTGAAGAGTTCACTGGAGGGTCCTCTATCCACTCCTCACACCCTTCTAGCTTTACTCACTAGTTTGGAAGCAGGATCAAGTAGAAAATTGGAAGCCCACTTGTTCCTTGCTCTGGAGCATCTCAATAAAAAATGGGGATTGAGGGTTGCTGGGCAACCAAAGGAAGTTCCAGAAGAACACACCTGGCAACATCTTCCAGTCAAAATTTTGTATTTGGATTCAACATGCAGTTTTGCGAGTAGCTTCATCTGCTTTTGGAATAGGAAAAATATTCCTCTCTCTGTCCTCTTCTCCATTCAATTGTTTCAATCTTAAGAACATAACTGGTCTCAGTTTTGAAGGGAGAGAAGTGCAAGCTCTACAATTCTATCTAAGTCACATCTGGATTCTTATAAGAAAAGGAACACAGAGCTGTTGGGTGGAATTGTATAAGGGTGGATGAAGAAGTTTGAAAAGTGTGTTTTGGTAGCGCATGCGTATAATTCCAGCTATCTGGGAGACTGAGGCAGAATGATTGCAAATTCAAGGTCAGACTGGGCAACTTAGTGAGGCCCTGCCTCAAAATAACATACAATAAAATGGGCTGGGATGTAGCTCATGGGTAAAGCATCCTAGGTTCAATCCCAAGGACCATTTTTTGATTTAAAAAAAAAAGCTCTTTGAAGCATGAACTTGTTTAGATTTTTCTTTTTGACTGGGGATTGAACATAGGGTCACTCAACCTCTGAGCCACATCCCATCCCCAGTGCCCCCCTTTTTTTTTTTTTACATTTTATTATAAACAGGGTCTCACTGATTTGCGTAGTGCCTCGCTTTTTTTTTTTTATTACTATACACAAATGGGATACATGTTGTTTCTCTATTTGTACATGGCGTAAAGGCATACCATTTGCATAATCATACATCTACATAGGGTAATGTTTGATTCATTCTGTTATTTTTCTCCCTTCCCCCCACACTTCCCACCCCTCTTTTCCCTCTATACAGTCCTTCCTTCCTCCATTCTTGCCCCCCTCCCTAAACCTAACTCTAAACCTAACACTAACTCTTCCCACCCCACATTATGTGTCCTCATCCACTTATTAGCGATATCATTCTTCCTTTGGTTTTTTGAGATTGGCTTATCTCACTTAGCATGATATTCTCCAGTTTCATCCATTTGCCTGCAAATGCCATAATTTTATCATTCTTTATGGCAGAGTAATATTCCATTGTATATATATACCACATTTTCTTTATCCATTCATCAATTGAAGGACATCTAGGTTGGTTCCACAATCTGGCTATTGTGAACTGAGCAGCTATGAACATTGATGTGGCTGTATCTTTGTAATATGCTGATTTTAAATCCTTTGGGCATAGGCCAAGGAGTGGGATAGCTGGGTCAAATGGTGGTTCCATTCCAAGTTTTCTAAGGAGTCTCCATATTGCTTTCGAGAGTGGCTGTGCTAATTTGCAGCCCCACCAGCAATGTATGAGTGTACCTTTCTCCCCACATCCTCGCCAACACCTGTTGTTGCTTGTATTCTTGATAATCGCCATTCTAATTGGGGTGAGATAGAATCTTAGGGTGGTTTTGATTTGCAATTCTCTTATTACTAGAGATGTTGAACATTTTTCCATATGTTTGTTGATTGCTTATAGATCTTCTGTGAAGTGTCTATTCATTTCCTTAGCCCATTTGTCGATTGGATTACTTGCATTCTTGGTGTAGAGTTTTTTGAGTTCTTTATAGATTCTGGAGATTAGCGCTCTATCTGAAGTATGATTGGCAAAGATTTTCTCCCACTCTGTAGGCTCTTTCTTCGCATTGCTGATAGTTTTCTTTGCTGAGAGAAAGCTTTTTAGTTTGAATCTATCCCAGTTATTAATTCTTGCTTTTATTTCTTGTGCTATGGGAGTCCTGTTGAGGAAGTCTGGTCCTAAGCCGACATGTTGAAGCTCTGGACCTACTTTTTCTTCTATAAGATGCAAGGTCTCTGGTCTGATTCCGAGATCCTTAATCCATTTTGAGTTTAGTTTTGTGCATGGTGAGAGATATGGGTTTAGTTTCATTCTGTTGCATATGGATTTCCAATTCTCCCAGCACCATTTGTTGAAGAGGCTATCTTTTCTCCATTGCATATTTTTGGCCCCTTTGTCTAGTATGAGAAAATTGTATTTATTTGGGTTTGTGTCCGTGTCCTCTATTCTGTACCATTGATCCACCTATCTATTTTGGTACCAATACCATGCCGTTTTTGTGACTATTGCTTTGTAGTAGAGTTGAAGATCTGGTATTGCAATACCCCCTGCTTCACTCTTTCTGCCAAGGATTGCTTTAGTTATTCTGGGTTTTTTATTCTTCCAGAAGAATTTCATAATTGCTTGCTCTATTTCTGTAAGGTACATCATTGGGATTTTAATTGGAATTGCATTGAATCTGTATAGCAATTTTGGTAGTATAGCCATTTGGACAATATTAATTCTTCCTATCCAAGAACATGGGAGATCTTTCCATCTTCTAAGGTTTTCTTTAATTTCTTTCTTTAGTGTTCTGTAGTTCTCATTGTAGAGGTCTTTCACCTCTTTTGTGAGATTGATTACCAAGTATTTTATTTTTTTCGAAGCTATTGTGAATGGGGTAGTTTTCCTGATTTCTCTTTCTGAAGATTCATCCCTTATGTATAAAAATGCCTTAGATTTATGTGCATTGATCTTATATCCCGCTACTTTACTGAATTCACTTATGAGATCTAAACGTTTTCTGGTGGAATTTCCTGGTTCCTCTAAGTATACAATAATATCATCAGCAAATAGGGATAGTGTGAGTTCTTCTTTTCCTATTCGTATCCCTTTAATTTCTTTGGACTGTCTAATTGCTCTGGCTAGAGTTTCAAGGACGATATTGAATAGAAGTGGTGAAAGAGGGCATCCCTGCCTTGTTCCAGTTTTTAGAGGGAATGCTTTCAGTTTTTCACCATTTAGAATGATATTAGCCATGGGCTTAGCGTAGATGGCCTTTACAATGTTAAGGAATGTTCCCACTATCCCTATTTTTTCTAGTGTTTTGAGCATGAAGGGGTGCTGTATTTTATCAAATGCTTTCTCTGCATCTATCGAAATAATCATGTGATTCTTGACTTTAAGTCTATTGATATGGTGAATGACATTTATTGATTTCCTGATGTTGAACCAACCTTGCATCCCTGGGATGAAACCCACTTGATCATGGTGCACTATCTTTTTAATATGTTTTTGTATGCGATTTGCTAAAATTTTGTTCAGAATTTTTGCATCGATGTTCATTAAGGATATTGGTCTGAAATTTTCTTTCCTGGATGTGTCTCTGTCTGGTTTAGGTATCAGGGTAATATTGGCTTCGTAGAATGAGTTTGGGAGGGTTCCCTCCTCTTCTATTTTATGGAATACTTTGAGAAGTATTGGAATGAGCTCTTCTTTGAAGGTTTTCTAGAACTCGGCTGAGAACCCATCTGGTCCTGGACTTTTCTTTGTTGGTAGGCTATTGATGACTTCTATTTCATTACTTGAAATTGGTCTATTTAAATTGTGTATGTCATCCTCGTTCAGTTTAGTCAATTCATATGTCTCTAGAAACCTGTTGATGTCTTCAAAATTTTCTATTTTGTTGGAGTATAGATTTTCAAAATAGCTTCCAATTATGTTTTGTATTTCAGTCGTGTCTGTTGTGATATTTCCTTGTTCATTCCGAATTTTAGTGATTTGGGTTTTCTCTCGTCTTCTCTTTGTTAGTGTGGCTAAAGGTTTATCAATTTTGTTTATTTTTTCAAAGAACCAACTGTTTATTTTGTCAATTTTTGTATTGTTTCTTTTGTTTCAATTTCGTTGATTTCAGCTCTGAGTTTAACTATTTTCTGTCTTCTACTACTTTTGGTGTTGGTCTGTTCTTCCTTTTCTAGGGCTTTGAGCTGTAGTGTTAGGTCATTTATTTTTTGAGTTTTACTTCTTTTATTAAATGTGCTCCATGAAATAAATCTTCCTCTAAGTACTGCTTTCATAGTGTCCCAGAGATTTTGATATGATGTTTCTTTGTTCTCATTTACCTCTAAGAATTTTTTAATTTCCTTCCTAATATCTTCTGTTATCCATTCATCATATAATAGCATATTGTTTAATCTCCAGGTGTTGGAGTAGTTTCTGTTTTTTACTCTTTCATTTATTTCTAACTTCATTCCATTATGATCTGATAGAATACAAGGTAGTGTCTCTATCTTCTTGTATTTGCTGACATTAGCTTTGTGGCATAATATATGGTCTATTTTAGACAATATGTGCTGCTGAGAAGAAAGTGTATTCGCTCTTGGTTGGATGGTATGTTCTATAAATGTCTGTTAAGTCTAAATTATTGATTGTGTTATTGAGATCTATGGTTTCTTTGTTCAATTTTTGTTTGGAAGATCTGTCCAGTGGTGAGAGAGGCATGTTAAAATCACCTAGTATTATTGTGTTATGGTCTATTTGGTTTCTAAAATTGAGAAGGATTTGTTTAACATACATGGATGAGCCACTGTTTGGGGCATAGATGTTTATGATTGTTATATCTTGCTGATTTATGCTTCCCTTAAGCAGTATGAAATGTCCTTCTTTATCCCTTCTGACTAACATTGGCTTGAAGTTCACATTATCTGAAATGAGGATGGATACTCCAGCTTTTTTGCTGAGTCCATGTGCCTGGTATGTTTTTCCCCATCCTTTCACCTTTAGTCTATGCGTATCTCTTTCTATGAGGTGAGTATCTTGCAGGCAACATATTGTTGGATCTTTCTTTTTAATCCAATCTGCCAGTCTATGTCTTTTGATTGATGAATTCAGGTCATTAACATTCAGGGTTATTATTGAGATATGATTTGTATTCCCGGTCATTTGGTTCATATTTAAAATTTTATTTATTTATTTATTTATTTATTTATTTATTTATTTTTTGACACATCTTGGTTCCTCCTTTATTTGACAGTTCCTTTAGGGTAATTCCTCCCTTTGCTGATTTGCTTCTTTGTTTTTTATCTCTTCTTCATGGAATATTTTGCTGAGAATGTTCTGTAATGCTGGCTTTCTTTTTGTAAATTCTTTTAGCTTTTGTTTATCATGGAAGGATTTTATTTCATCGTCAAATTTGAAGGTAAGTTTTGCTGGGTATAAGATTCTTGGTTGGCATCCATTTTCTTTCAGAGCTTGAAAAATGTTGTTCCAGGCCCTTCTAGCTTTTAGGGTCTGGATTGAAAAATCTGCTGATATCCGTATTGGTTTCCCCCTGAATGTAATTTGGTTCTTTTCTCTCACAGCCTTTAAAATTCTGTCTTTATTTTGTATGTTAGGTATTTTCATTATAATGTGCCTTGGTGTGGGTCTGTTGTAATTTTGTGTATTTGGAGTCCTATAAGCCTCTTGAACTTGATTTTCCATTTCATTCTTCAGATTTGGGAAATTTTCTGATATTATTTCATTGAATAGATTATTCATTCCTTTGGTTTGTTTCTCTAAGCCTTCCTCAATCCCAATAATTCTCAAATTTGGCCTTTTCATGATGTCCCATAGTTCTTGCAGATTCTGTTCATGATTTCTTACCATCTTCTCTGTTTGTTCAACTTTGCTTTCGAGATTAAATATTTTGTCTTCATTATCTGAAGTTCTGTCTTCCAGGTGTTCTATCCTATTGGTTATGCTTTCTATGGAGTTCTTAATTTGGTTTATTGTTTCCTTCATTTCAAGGATTTCTGTTTGGTTTTTTTTCAATATCTCTAACTCTTTATTGAAATGATCTTTTGCTTCCTGTATTTGCTCTTTTAACTGTCGATTGGTGCTATCATTCAATGCCTGTATTTGCTCTTTCATCTCATCATTCAATGCCTGCATTTGCTCTTTCATCTCATCGTTTGCTTCCCTAATCATTTTAATTATGTACATTCTGAACTCCCTTTCTGTCATTTCTTCTGCCATGCTGTCGTTGGATTTTATTGATGTAACATCTAGATTTGTTTGGGGCATTTTCTTCCCTTGTTTTCTCATAATGTTCAGGAATCAGTGGGTCATTAAGATATTGCAGATTTCCTTTATTGACTTATAATGTCCCTGAAGATTGCTATTATATCCCCTCTTATCCTTCAGTAGCCTGCAGTCTTGGAGGAAGTTGATAATGCGGAGCTCCACAAAGAAGCTGCCTCTCTAGGGGTGGTGACGCTCAGGTGGTGTATATTCCCTGCTAGTGGGCAGAGGTCCCTCCACTTGTTGACCAATGGTCATCCAACGGGGAACTAGGCTGCGGGCTGAGGCAAGTCCTGTTTATGCCTGTGTCTCTGGTTTTACCGTCCCTATGGGAAAACCTCACCCGGCAGGGAAGACTCACTTGGTGGGGACGTCTTGCTGATCAGTTCCCCTCCTAGAGGTTCCCCTCAATCTACAACTACCGCCTGGGCTGGGCTGTCTTCCTCTGCAACGTTCCCAGGGGCCCAGACCTACCACCTGGGCCTGGGAGCCTCACCCTTCGCAGGCGAGTCTCCTTAGGCTGCCTCTCCCAAAGAATCTGCCCGCAGTCCTGGAAACTTCCCTCCGCCCCTAGGCGTGTCTCTGTGCGGCTCTTCCAGCAAGAAGCCACCTAGCTCCTGGGACCCTGCTCTGCACCTAATCGCCTGGCTATGCGGCCCCTCCTCTGAGTTACCACCTGGAGCCCCGTACAATAGCTCCGAGACCCAGAGACCCGCCACACACCTCCTCCACCGGACAGCCACCCGGTTTCCGATGCAATCACTAGGGGCCCAAGCAATTCACTTCGCGTCTCCTCCTCCTGCCAACCGCCCGTAGCCCTAGGCAGTCACTCCAAGTCCAAGTGACCCGCCCTGTTCCTCCTCCTCCTCCTCGGGGTAGCCCCCCGGGTGTTCAGGAGCGGTGGCTCCGAGACCAAGTGACCCACCACGCTCCTCCTCCAGGCAGGCCACCGGTGTTCAGGAGCGGTCGCTTTTAGTCCAATCAACTCAACACTCGCCTCCTCCTCTGGCAACCGCCTGTATCTCTGATGCAGTCACTCCCAGACCAAGCGTCCCGCCGCGCTTCTCCTCTTCCTCCGGGCAACCCCCCGGTGTTCAGAAGCGGTCGTTCTGAGTCTAAACAGCTCGCCTTGCAGCTCCTCCTCAGGCAGCCGCCCGGAGCCCTAGTGGTTGCTCCGAGTCCAAGCGCTGTGCTGAGCCGCCTCCTCTACGATGATCCCAGTTGTCCGTGTTTACCGCTCCAGCGGGGGGAGGGGCGTCTCGCCGAGCAACTCTACTTCACAAAGTTCCCTGCGTTCTGGGGCTACCGCCCCATCCGGGACGCCTCCCCAATGGGAGAGACTCACCCGGTGGCTTTGAGTTGGTTCCAAGTCTCTCACTATCTCCTCTTTTGAATCTTGTGTCCTGGAGCAACATGAAATGCAGCTGCCCTCTATTCCGCCATCTTGAAACCTCTTTTTTCGTGCCTCGCTTTTGCTGAGGTTGGCTTTGAGCTCTCGATCAGACTGCCTCAGCCTCCCAATTCACTGGGATTACAGGTGTGTGCCACCCCACCTGGCTGACTTGTTTAATTTTAAGGATGGGATTTTAATTTGGTCTTGATCCATCTTTTACTGCTCCTCCTCCTTTCTATGGTTGGAGAAATTTTAAATCCAGGATTAAAATTCCATTTGAAATCTCCAAATTTGCCTCTGAACATTAGATAGCAAAATAGAGCATCATATTTTCATATTTGTAAGTAGTTCCTATTTTTTTTAAACTCTGATGTTTGCTTCATGGATTGGCATGGTTCTCAAGCTTATTTAGAATTCTTGGTTCATTCCATGTCTGAAAAATAGGTATTTGATTTATTAGTTTGACCATATTTTCCTCCTAAAATCATCTTGAACCCATGGATGTATTCTTATGGTATCTTTCAAAGGTATTCTTCTAAAATCTTCCATTGCATATATGAAATGCAATGACATTTATGTTGCCATATTTAGTATAAATAGGTTAGAATACATATCATCATCATTTGAGATATTTTTTTATTAATAAAACTTAGTTAATTTCTCTAAATGGGAGAAAGGTGCAAGTTTTGTGGGGTGTGGAGGAAGGGGTAGAATAGAGGTACATTTAAGTTAGTAGAGAGGAGGGGTGGGGGCAATTAGGAAAGTTTGGAAAAGGGAGCTTTAAATCCTGAGGTCTGGAGCAGGGAAACTCTGCTCGTGTATTCAATCAGCAACGTGGATGTTACAGGAGGCACTACGATGATGAATTTGGAAGTGAAAAAAAAATAATGATGCCTATCTTCATGGAGTTTGCAGAGTAGTAAGAGAAGCAGGCATTAAACAAATGCTCATATAAATAAATATGCCCCTCCAAATTATGATTAAAATGTAGAATTAAATTATATGAGGGATACCTGTTTTAGAAGTGGGAGGAAGCTAGGGAAAACTTTTCTATTAAAGGAAGTTGTAGGCTGAGGCCTGAAAGATGACTTAGAGTTGGCTAACCTCAGAGCACCCCAGGTGCAGTGCTGGGGTGGAAAAGAACGTGGCTAATGCAGAGGGCAAGAGGTGAGGGAAGAGGCAGGCCCTGTGGGTCAGGGACTTGAAGTCTCTCCTTAGTGCCATGGGTGGCACCTAAGTGTTTACAGTGAGGAGTGGAGTAATGGGCTGTGTTTTTAAGATCACTCTGTCTAAATATGGTGGATGGAGGAGAACCAAGAGGAGAGATGTTGGGAAAATGCTAAAAATAATGACTGAGAGATATGAAATGCATATTGCCTAAATCTTCCATATCCACCAATCACTAGTGACTAAAACTTACCTCTTTGGGCTGAAATCTGAAAGCCTTCCCAGTGTGCTATGAGGGACAGAATAAACCATTATGGTGCATCACAATATGAATTCAGTGTTGCTTGGAGTTGCTCATGCAGAGCATGAGGGTGCAATCACTTTAGAAAGGTAACTTACTTCTGCTAGTTCAGACAAAAACTTTCTTCCTCCCTCTCTCAATCAATCTCTCTCTCTCTTTCTCTTTCTTTCTTTCTTTTACCAGTGATTAAACCCAGGGGTACTTAAACATTGAAACACATCCCCAGCCCTTTTTTATATTTTATTTAGAGACAGGGTCAATGCCCCTCAGGTAAGTGCTCCTGAGTTCAATTCCTATTAACACACATGCGCGTACACACACACACACACACACACACACACACACACAAAAGAAAAGAAAAAAGAAAAAAATCTGAGGCAAAAGAACAAAATGTTAAGGTGTGTAACAGAAATGAATGGTGAAATAATTGCATTGTGATTGTTGAATGATTTTCTATCCTTGTTTCTGTTACATGTGTCATAATAAAATCCTCTGAGATGTATCAGAAGGAAAGGTGCTGAGGACTGCCAGCACTGACGACTGCAGCTACAGACCAGGCACACATGTGAATCTGTCCCCAAAGTCCCCAAGACCCACTGCATTGTCTCCACCTAGATGACATGCAGTGGATGGTTACACCGAGTCCCTTTGTCTTTCTTTCTTTCTTTCTTTCTTTCTTTCTTTCTTTCTTTCTTTCTTTCTTTCTTTCTTTCTTTCTTTCTTTCTTTTTAATAAAAAAATTAATGGTTATCCACAGTAGTTGGACTCATCCTGACAAACTCACACATGCATGGAAATAGATTTCAGTTCATAATCCCTCCTTTTCCCTCTGACCCTTTTTCCTATATTCATTAATCACCTGTATGTCTTCTTCTGTGAAGTGTCTGTCCAGTTCCTTGGCCCATTTATTGATTGGGTTTTTTGCATTTTTGGTGTAAAGTTTTGTAAGTTCTTTATAAATTTTGCTCTAATTAGAATGGCTATTATCAAGAACACAAACAATAATAGATGTTGGTGTGGATGTGGGGAAAAAGGCACACTTTTACATTGCTGTTGGAATTTCAAATTGGTGCAAAACTCTGGAAAGCAGTGTGGAAAATTCTCAGAAAACTTGGAATGGACCCACCTTTTGACCCAGTTATCCCACTCCTAGGTTTATACCCAAAGGACTTAAAATCAGCATACTACAGTGATGCAGCGACATCAATGTTTATAGCAGCTCAATTCACAACAGCTAGATTGTGGGACCAATCTAGATGCCCTTAAACAGATGAATGGGTAAAGAAACTGTGGTATATATACACAACGAAATATTATTCAGTCATAAAGAAGAATAATATTATGGCATTTGCAAATAAATGGATGGAATTGGAGAATATCATGCTAAGTGAAATAAACAAAACCCCAAAAACCAAAGGCCGAATATTTTCCCTGCTAGGTGGATGATGATATATAATGGGCCGTAGGGAGTGAGAAGAATGGAGGAACTTTAGATTATGTAGAAGGAAATCAGAGGGAGGTGGGGTATGAAAAATGGTGGAATGAGACAGACATCATTACCCTATGTACATGTATGATTACATGAATGGTGTGAATCTGCATCATGTACAACCATACAAACCAAATGATGTATCCCATTTGTGTACAATGAATCAAAATGCAGTCTGTAAAAAATTAAAAAAAAAAAAATTTTAAAAACACTATAATTTTCTTAAATTTTCACTTGACAATTGACAGAATACCTGTTTTAAATTTTATTTTTTCAAAAAGACCATAAATTCCCATATTAAATATTACATGAATATAGTTGCAAAGAGCAACTTGGATATTTATTTTCTCAGTTCTCAGTCTTTTCAACCTGTCAATATAGTAAGTTAAATTGTTCTGTCTAAATAGCATTTTGTGGCAGATGATTATTCTAACAAGAATAAAGTCCTCATTTTATTTATCTATTGGATGGTGCTGGGGATTAAACCCAGGGCCTCGTGCATGCTAGGCAAGCACTCTACCACTAAGTTACATTCCCATCTCTGAAGTCCTCATTTTAAACAGGAAGGCCTAGATGTATCACCAGTCCTCAGAAACAGTCAGGACTGTGTTTCGATGCTTTTAATTACTTTTGATTACCAAACTGCTATGTCCATGCTAATTGCTAAATTCTGTGGGATCTCACTAAGATGAGATACAGCCAAGAATCAACAGTAAAGCTCCAAATCAGCAGAGGTGGTGCTTTTAACATCTTAAGCCATATTCAAGGCTGTATTACAGCTCTGATATTAAGTTGGTAGAGGCAAGAACCTTTCACTAATAATGACCTGAGTGGGGTGAAGGCAACTTGTCCTGATGTAGGAAGTTGACTTTCCTATTTCCCCTTTAGGTCACTTTCAACCCCAGAATGTCACACGATTCCTAGATTACTGTGGGCAAAATTAAGCTGAAGATTCAGTCACTCAGAATTAAAATGACATTTTCTTTCAGTTCACCTACATGGTAGAAACAAGGTTTATCTCTCTGTGTCCCACGCTTACCTTCATTACCTGGCCTGATGTCTTGATGCTGCTTATGGAGAGCCTTTCTATCACTTTTGAGCTTTCAAGGTGCTGGGTTTGTCCTCCTCAGACACCCACCCTTTGTCTTCTCATCCTACTTTTTCATGATTTTGTCTTATTTTTTTTAACTGATATATGAAAACACAAAAATTGCTTATATTAATGGGGTACCTGTGATGTTTGAATGTATCTATTGTGAAATGTTTACATTGGTCGAACCATATGTATTGCCTCAAATATTTATCATTTCTTTATGATGAAAGTTTATTCAAAAACTTTCTTCTAACCTTTCTGAGATATCTAGTACAATATCAAGAGTCTCCCTGTTGTGCAAACTGTAACTTAACACCCATCAACAGACCTCTGCCCATCCCTCCCTGTTCCTGTTCTCCCTAGTCTCTGGTGTCCATCATTATCTCTATGGGTTCAATTTCTTTAGATTTCACAAATAAGTGAGAGCATGTAATACTAGTCTTTCTGTGCCTGGCTTATTTCACTTAAAATATTACTCTCCAGTTCTAGTTTATGACTGAATGTGGTATAAGTACCACATTTTTTTTTCTCTCCTCATTAGTTGGTGGACACTTAGTCGTTTCCATTTCTCGGCTGTTGTGAATGGGTGGTGGTAGAGATGGGAACGCAGGTGCCTCTTCAACATACTGGTTTCATTTCCTGTGGACTTACATCCAAAGTGGGATTGCTGGATCATACAGTAGTTCAACATTTCATCTTTGGATACTCCATACTATTCTCCATAATAGCTTTGCAGAAGCTAATTTTACAGTTTAAAAAAAAAAAAAAAAGAGTGTTTGGGTAGAAACAACTTTAATTTTTTCTGAATTGAGTTGACTGATTTTAAAGCAAATCAGTAAATACTTCCTATGATTTTCCCACCAAAAGTGTGCAAGGTTACCCTTTTTCTCTACATTCTCCCTCTTTTCTTGGCTTTTAATTTGGATTTCAGTTGCACTGAGGATAAAAATATCTTTGTAGTATTTATTCACAGGATGGAACTAGTTAATTTTTCTTTGCATATTGGTTTCCACTGCTCTTGCTAATTTTTGTTTCATTATTTTGGTCTTAAACATATTGAGTTGAAAAACTATTGGAAAAACTTCCCCCAAAGCATTTCCTTTCCCCTCATCAGTGGGTGGAAAAGACCCTCGTTCTTATCAATAAAACAGCTTTCTGGCAAATTAGCAAATCCTGTTCTACTCCCACATTAAGGAAACCTGTAGGTTGCAGAGGATTCGAGATTCTGATTTCCTTCACTGCAGTCAGTCCTGGGAAGCAAAATTTTGAGACAGAAAGACATAGAGTCAGGCACAAAAAGAAAAGCCCAAACTGACAGAGGAAAGGAACAGGCAGGGACGAAGACTGAGAAAGATAACAAGAAGGGTAGAGTGGGGGCAGAGAGACTAAGCAGAAGGCAAGGAGGAGGGAGTGTGCTGGGAAAGAGAAAGTAAGAGAACATAGAGGGAGATGAGCAAGAGAGATGCAAGGAGGACTGTGATCATTTTTCAAATAGAAACATAGTATGTTTGAGAACCATCTAAATAACCTCTGCTGGCTGGGCATGGTAGCCCACACCTGTAATCCCAGTGGTTAGGGAAGCTGAGGCAGAAGGATTACAAGTTCAAATCTAGCCTCACAACTTAATGAGGCCCTAAGCAACTTAGTGAGACCCTGTGTCAAAAATAAGAAGGGCTGGAGAAGTGACTCAGTGGTATCTAAATAAATAAATAAATGACCTATGCTGTTAAATCAGTCCCCAAATACACAGATCTTTTGAACCCAAGTCTTCTGTGAGGGGAAAACAGCAGGAAGTGAGCTGGAGGTACCCATATGACAGGCAAGATTTCCCTGCCAGGCATGAGATGAATTCAGCTGAAGTTTATAATCAGTAAATGATCAGAATAAATGCTTTGAAATCACCTGCCAAGACATCAAACCCATGTTAACCACCCAAAGAACCTTCCAAAGCAATGCTATTTTAGAAAGCATGTTAATGAAATTGGGTGTGATGAAACGGAAGCGATTCTCTTGTTTGGTTTTATTAAAATGAGTCCATCTTGTGAAATGGATCCATTTCCCATTTCTCAACATCTTATCAGAGGATGCCATTGCAGTGGGGACCAAGTGCTCCCTTTCCAATTTAATGGGAAATCAAAAGTGCAGAGCCACCTGCACAGACAAAAACCAACAACTCTGAAGGATGACCCTTCAGTGGAAATGCATTATGGGGCAGGCCATGTGTTTTCCTGGGACTCACATTTTAACCCTAGTGTCGTTCCCTGTACTTTATCTCAGTAAGATCCTGGCTTATGCTGTTCTCTACCCAGTATCAGCAGTGGGCAAATAATAATTGTCAGAGCTCAGATTTCTCTAAGACCTCATCTTCTCAGAGTGGATATTATAGGTGTAAAGACCAGTGAAGTTGGTAATGAAATAGCAAGTATTCCTTTAGGATTTTGATGTCAGAGAAAGGAACTCATTGTCTCCATTGCCAAGAAGCTGTCAAATCTGCTTTAATTATGATAAATAACATACACATACCTGAGAAGGTTTTTTTTTTCCTCTTGCTCATGCTGACTTTCTTAAAATGCCTCTTTGCTAAATATTATCTCAGGAGCCAATGCAACTAGCTTTAGGGACGGACTGGGACAGTGTTGCTATGTGCAATGGTGTTTATAAAACATTTCTGCTTGGCTGAATTCATCAGGCTCCAACATCTCTCCGTGTGTAATTACTTTTCTTTGCAGTTGCTAATTTTAAGATGAAAAAAGAAGATTTGGGGTAGACAGTTTTAATCTTTTCAGAATTGAGCAGACTGATTTTAAAGCAGATCAATAAATATTTCCTATCATTTGCTCTCCAAGAGAAAGGAAATCACCATGTTTTTGAAGTGGGCAGGTGGGCAGGCTTTTTTTTTTTTTTTTTTTTTTTTTTACTTAGAGGAAAAGAAAATGGGGAATAATTATGATATTGATGTAAGAGTTGAGAAAGAAGCATGTATTAATTGTGAATTGCAGCTAAATCAGTATAATAGAGCTATCTTGATAGTTATAGTTTAGTAAACAATCTCAGTCACTGAAAATCACACACACACACACACACACACACACACACACCAAACAAAACTGGGGATCAGTTATGGTGCAATGCTATGATGCCCAGTTAGCTCTGCATTATTTAGACACAAAGCGATTTTCCAAAATACGTGTATTTGAAGAGGACATTATAAAGAAGTATGAATTTTGCACAGATTTTGGCCCTCTTTAAAATCTAGACATATCTTTTGCTTATTCTTGTTAACAGTCCCAGAGTGTTTTATATTTGCAGTGTTTTACTCTGGTTTTGCTAGTTATTCCCAATGCTAATACACACCTGACCTCATTCTATTGTTTAGGTAAAGTTAACAGGCCTCAGAATTCAGTGAGTTGATGGCTTCATCTCTGGCTTAATTAGACAGTTTAAGCTCTAATTGGCTGGTGTTAAGACAATCAATCAGTGAGAGGGTTGCACATACACTCACTGGGAATTGTGGGAGCAATTGATCTAGTCAGCACCAGACACTTCAGCAGAAATCACTTATTCTGAGCAGAACTACACGTTGCAGAGGGCTCTGGCAGCGGGTGTCTATGAATTCCTGGTGAAGTGCTGTGGCAGTTCAACCCTTTCTGTGTGCAGAGTTTGAGGAAAAGCAGATTGCCCCATCTCTTGTGTTGCAGAAGGAAAACATGTTAGAATTAAGTGTATTTGCTCACCAAGATGAAGAGGTGACTGTCAACTAGAACAAAATCTGCCTTTTGGAAAGGGAAGCAAAAGTAAACTGGAAGGCCCAGGTATAATGAGACTGTTGTGTGGTCAAGCGAAGATCTGGAAATGTAGGTATTGGAAGAAGCACAGACCCACACATTCTGAATCCACTGGGTTGTGAGTTCCTTGAAGGAAGGACTGGGTCTCGTCTATCTTTGTATCTCTTATAGTGTCTATCCCTGGGCCTCACGTGCCCCATTAACAGAATGAATACAGGAAACACTTGTTCTCAGAGTAACTAAGCCACGCTCAGAATGTGAATTTCTTTACCACTTAGTATATGTCATTGAATGGTCATTTATCTTGTTCTTTAAACTTGGTCCTAAACAATGTCCCTGAGTCAACCTGCTCCCACTGGGAATATGCACAAGAATGTCCTTGTATCATTCTGTATACACAGGTTGATTCTCAGGATACCCACCTTGAAGGGATTGGACTAATTTAGTGGCATGAATTCTGATATGTGTAAAAAGAAATGCCATCCACTGACACAATACAGATGAATTTTGAAGATTGATAATGTCTACATGTAGCTTCATTATGTCTTCTCTATGCTTCTGCAAATGTTTAAAAATGTTGAATAGGGGCTGGAATCAGTGGTAGAGCCCTTGCCTTGCACATGTGAGGCACTGGGTTTGATCCTCAGCACCATATAAAATGAATAAATAAAATAAGGTATTGTGTCCATCTACAACTAAAAATATTTTTAAATGTTAAATAAAATAACCAGCTGCATAACTTATATTCTCATCTTGTACAGTTTGATTCATAGATTTGTAGGACTACCAAATACTCTAACAACCATTTAGTAGCTATCTTTGTCTTTGTCTGAAGAGGGAACAGAAGATATAATGGTAAGAGGTTTGCAGAATGGATTGCAACAGAACTGATGCAAGAACCAACAGAGTACTTATTTTTCATGGCTTTGGCTATCTCAGATGTCACCTTTTGTGGTACGCTTAATGTGCAAGTGTAGTTGAGAAAGTGCAAGTGTAATGTGCAAGTGTAATGTAGTTGGGAACGTTTTCTACTTTGCTCTGAAGTCCATACAAAACGAGGCAGGTATTATGATAAGTAAGTCCAGAAATCAATGTTAGCCTTAATAATGGCTAACAATGGAGGGAAATGGTTTTTAACGTAGTCTTGAATTTTCTTCTAGTTGATTTTAGGGCATTATATTGGTTTAGTTTATAATACCCCAGAGTCCCTCCCTAAATAATGTAGACCCTGCCAACCTCTCTGAGCTCTTCTGCAATTTTCATCCTTGTTCACCATGGTCCAGGTCTCCTGTTCTGACCCTGGAATATGCCATGATTATTCCTACTGACAAACCTTTGCACTTTCCTTCTCTTTGCCTGGAACTCTCCTTTGTCCATATCCTCACAAGACTGGGTCCTTCTTACCCTTATTATTTTAAATGGATTTTATTTATTTATTGAACAGTTTTAAGTTCACAGCAAAGTTTAGTGGAAAGTACAAAGAATTACCATTTATCTTGTTCACACACAGGTACAGCCTTCCCACTATCAACATCCCACCCTAGAGTGGTACATTTGTTACAAATAATTAACCTACCCTGAGACATCATCATAACCCTAATTCCTAGGGCTTATTCTTGGTATGGTACATTCTAAGGGTTTTGATGGATGTATAATGGCCTGTATCCTCCATTGCAGCATCATACAGAGTAGTTTCACTGCCCTAAAATTTCTCTGTGCTCCATCTGTTCATCCTTCTCTTCCTCCAACCCCTGATTACTATTTAAATCTCTTTGTGTTGCCTTCTCAGAGAAGCCCATCCTCAACAGTCTAGCTAAAATAGCAATCTCTCTTAGCCCTGGACATTCTGTACCCCTTATTTTCTTCCATTTTCTAATACCTAGAATTAGCATGTCGATTTGACTATATGGTTTTTTCTTACTCTGTCCATTATTAGATTCCTGAGTAGAATATATTGGCCACTGCCCCACACCTTGACTCATGTGTCTGGTTTATGTAAGTTCTTAACAAATATTTGTGGAGTGTATGAATCTAGTGCATTTGGAAAGGAAGATAATCACATTCATAAAACGATCTAGTAAGTGCCAGCATAAAGCTTGCTGCTATGACAACCAGGTGACAGCCTGTCTAATTCAGACCTGGAGAATCAAGGAAGCTTTCCCAGAGAAAAGTCTACTCAGATGAAGAATTGAGTATAGGGGAGTTGGCCTGGGAGTGGATGCTATCAGCACCCCACCCACATCATCTTGGCATTCACCATCACTGTGCCTCCAACTGAGCTCTTTCTACTTGTCTGCAGGCCTTTTCTTGCTGGCAGACAGAAAGTACTGGGGAGTTAAGTTACCTCCCCAAAGCAGCCCACAGCCAATGACTACTGGGAGCAAGTAGATAAGTACCCCAGCTTCTTTGCTTCTCTCTGAGACCCCCCAGAGGGATGGAGCCTCAGTTGGTCACAATGTGAACCTGTTCAGTGGTCACCCATCATTGGCTTCCTTCTCTTCCCTGCCTCACATCCATACCCCCTGCATGGGCTTTCTGACATCACCTCTGAAACCTTTGTTTCAGGTTCTACAACTTTGGGCATCTGGTAAAGAAAAAAAGAGCAAGATCATTCTCGACAAAGACAACAGCTTTTATATAAACCAAGTCTTGTTTAGAGTATAAGAAATTAATTTTGGATTAGTTGTGATCTGAATATTAGGAAATGGCAGGAAATGAGGTTGAAAAAATATCAGACTGGCTCGTTTGTCTCTTGTACGGCTTTTCCCAGAAATAGTGGTGGTAGATCTGTACCATTCTATCTGCAGTTCTCTGTATGTGAACAAGAATATATGTATGTATGTATTATGGGTTTTCATCAATGCTGAAATCTGCAGTTCTGGAATACAGCAAAAGTACCTGGCTTATGCTGGGAATTATACCCATACTCTTATTCATCTTTGGATCACCTCATCAAATGTACTAATTAGAAACAGCAGTAATATGGGCAAATCAGTTTTGTACGTGAAGTCAAAATGAGAAAAGAAAATCAGCCAACATAAAATAATTGGTACCTTGATCTGAATAAAGACCTGAACAGCTTGTCAGGAATAACATGGCCTGTGCCTTGGCCTTCCCCTGCTGCCTGGCAGATCTGGTGGCAAGAAGCTATCTGTGGCTTCCAAAGTGCTTTTGGTCCCCACGTCCCTGACCTCATGCCTTTTTCAAAGGGGAATCTTCAGAGAAACCCACGCTACATTTAACTTCAGGAGCTCTCTCGTGGGCTTGTGTCTAACCAGACACAGCCGATCTGAATATTTCCTGCATGCTAAGCAGACCATTGTCAGCCGCTTCCTCTAGGCTAGATTGTTATAAATGCTGTTTATGATCCTGCTATGACAACTGTGAAGGACATGGCAAAGAATTTATCACAGGATTATTCATCCACCAGCAGAATACCTAATAAGATTCTAAATGACCCAAGATGATAATAAGATCTAGCTTGTAGCAATAAGGTATTAATAAACTGCTTTTTTCAATAAGGGAGAATCCTGGCATCATTACCCTGACATATTTGTTTTGCTTATATTTTGCGAACAAAGTAGGGCTGCTGGATTGAATAGTAAATTTATAAAAACCTCTGATGTATGAAAAATACAACCCACATGAAGTGGAACCCATAGGTTAAAGTCAAGAGCACAGTGTTTGCCTATGACATCCAAATGCCTGACTCCCAAGCCATCGATTCTAATTGTTCCATGCCATTTGCCTTTGTATTTAAAAATTATATAAGAATAATATATCGCCTGCTGTTGACCACAAGGCCATAATTCAAATGAAGAAATTTAGTAAAATCATAAACCAAGAAAGTGCAGCGTGGATGAATAATGGATGAAGTGAGAACGCTGAATTCAAAATGAAATCTGGGATTCTGCTGCATGTCCCTGTTTTGGAAATAAAACTATTCAGTATTAAGTTAACAAAAAAAATGGATCCCATTCATTGTCACTTAACTAGTCCTAGCAAGGGAAAGTGCTACAGATTCAAGAACCTGCTGTTAGTAATTTTTCAAATAGCAGAATCTAGAAAATTGACTCTTTCCTTGGAGGTGTAAGTCCACCCTGCGTTGGTTTTGCCTTTCTGACTCACAGTTTCTTCTGCAGCAGCACTGTGCAGGGACAAGATCCAAAAAAGCTCAACATGCTTTTACTTACTTTCTAGAAGGATAATTTTGTGCCTCAGAAGGTGTTTTCTGGTGAATTAAATATATCAGAGCAAATATCAGTACTGAAGTTAGCAATGTAATTTTTTTTATGAGATCTAATGAACACATAATAAAATGCACAATTCCTAAGTATATACAGTTTGAAGGGTTTTAACAAATCAATTTCTGTGAAGCCACCATACAAAACAAGTTATGGAACATTTTCATCTTCTAGAAAGTTTCCTTGTGTGCCATTCCTGTTGGCATCCTCCATTCCCCAGTCCCAGCAACCATTGTTCTGACTTCTGCTCCTGGATTTGCTTGCTGAACTTCAGACAAATGGAAACATGCAGTGCACTCTTTTGTGTCTGCCTTTTCTTACTCAACACCATATTTCTGAGGGTCGTTCATGTTGGTGTGTGTGTTATTCATTCCTTTTTGCTGCTGTATGGATATATCACACTGAGTTTATCCATCCTTTTGTTGATGCACATGTGGTTGTTCCCAGTTTGGGGCCATTATGAATAAAGTTGCTGTAAACATGTACCAATATTTTGTTAACTCTAAGTGGATCATGACCTAGATAAAGATGCTAAAAGCATAAAACTGCTAGGAGAAAATAGAGAAAAATTTTCATAACCCTAGGGATAAACAAAATTTCCTAGATAAGACACCAAAAACATAAAATGTAAAATAAATAAGAGATAAATGAGACTTCATCAAAATAAAGAGCTTTTGCTCTTTGTATATGAGTCTTTTAGTGAACCCATTTTTATTTGTCTCAAGCACCTAAGAGTGAACTTTCTAGGTCACAAGGTAGTTGTTTAAGAAACAGTCAATAGTTCTCCAATGTGTTGCTCCATCTTATACTTCCACGAGCAGTTTGAGAGTGTTCCAGATACACTATGTCCTTGTCAACACTAAGTGTTGTACATTTCTCTTGGCCATTCTGGTAGGTTCAAACAGGCAGCTCATTGTGGTTTTTAATTATCAATTATAAAAAAAAAATAACCAAACAGATAGACTGGTAACTGATTGGATTTCACAATTCCCAAATATCCTTTTGTGTAAAGTTCACAAATTAAACATTTAAGGCAGGGTTTTCCGATCACTGCATTTTAGACTGCCTGCCTGTTCAGATTGGCTAGGATCTCATTCCTATAGCAGCTCCTTTGTCCACTTCTTAGTCATAACTCTTGTAAAAGAAGATTTAACATATTTAATTGAGCATTCCATCTGATTGGTCTAAAAGTCACACAATAAAATAATCCAAACTGTAGGGGACATGACATAATTTATAAAGAATATTATTTTATGTATTAGAGAGTTGAAAGGATCCTAAAACTGTCTTTCTGTTTAAAAAGTAGACTGTCCAAAACTCACCCTAGGGCATGGATGGAGATGATAGCCTGGTGGACATGTATACTAGACCTTCTCAACAAATTTAGTTTGGGAACTACATTTTTAAAGAAGAAATAATCAAATTGTTGCCTGACGCATATAGGTTATGGCATTTACCATAAGAATCTCTTGACAAATAAAAATCAGGATTTTAACTTCTCTTAAACATGAATTTATACATTTTCAGTCCACTGTGTGGGACCTACTTGTACACCGAATGGAAACTACTAAGTTGTAACTGGAGTCCCTATATTCCTTCTTTCTGTTACTCATGGGCCATATGAAAATGGCATTCCATTCCAGGATGGATATCCTCAGGGTTCTTTAGGATAGAACTTCACATTACTCATCTTCAAAGAGCTGCTTTGGTATGGTGCATCAGAAAACCAGATGGCTCCAAGTGTCTGATGACTACACTATCCCCTACTGAGAAAAATAGCCAAAGGCTGTGTGCTGAACATTGTTTGCCTTGCCACACAGGTCCTTGCAGCCCTGGCCCCAGTTGATGGCCTAGAAATTGCTACAATCACAAAGGCACTTAGCTATAGGCTTAGCATAATAAAAAATGATGATAAAGGTGACAATAACAACAGACACTGCTTAAACACATCCCAGCAACTCTGTGGTCTGCAGCTTTATACTTTGGTTAGGAAAACAACACATAGGATATGTAATAACCTTCACCGTCATGTTTGGTTTGCTGTACTTTGCCACTAGGGGGTAGCAGCATTGCTATTGTTTTAGCCTAACTCAATGCAAATTTTGTTTACAGTTCTTAATCTTTCTAGGTGTATTTCCCCCCCCCCCCATTTAGAATGGATGTAAGTGATCTTCCAGTGATTTTTAGAAAGTAATTTAATAATTTAAGAGATGAACCTGGTGTCTCATAAATGCTGCAGAAGTACAGTGACATAATTTTCTTTTTCCTTTCAATCCATTATTTTGTCTTCATTAATTATTCTATTTGTAATAGTTTTGCTTATTAAAAGAAGTGTCTACTGTCAGTAATAAATAATTAGCACATTCCTTCTGTGCTTTGCAATTGCCTATAGCACTTACTTTTCAACATCTATATAGGCAGGTGTTATATTTGGGAATTCTTAGAGGGAGAGGATGTGTATTTTGTGTACTGGGGAACATGGCAAAGAAGCTACTCTGACCCCAAGGATCTTTAAAGTCTGGTTATGTAAATGAAATGTGTGCATATTAACTGGACTGAGGATTCTAAAATAGGAGTGCTACAAATCTCCCACCGTTTTGGAGAATTTATCAGTTTCTCCTTGTAATTTGGTTAAATTTTTTGCTTTATAGAGTTTGAAGTAATGTTCTTTGGTTCATTCAATCTCATGATTATTATATCTCCCTGGTGAATCAGTCCTTTTATTTCTCATAAACTAATGGCCCCTTCTTAACTCCTAATAAGAGTTCGTCCCCTTAATTTTTTTTTTTTTTTTTTTTTTTGATCTTAGTATTTTAAAACTTTCTTTGGATTTGTATTTGATTGATATATCTATTCCTCATTTTACCCTTCCAAATTTTTGGGTCATTATATTTCATGTATATCTCTTCCAGTAAGTGTATAAATGGATTATTAAAAACTTAAGAATGACAGCCACCACAATACAAAGAGCTTCACAGAGACTGTGCCCGGCAAGAGAGAGCCCAACGGGCACTGGGCGACTCTACCTCACTGAGGAAAAACAACTAAACATGGGCAAAGGAGATCCTAAGAAGCGGAGGGGCAAAACGTCATCCTACACATTCTTTGTGCAAACTTCCCGGAGGAGCACAAGAAGAAGCTCCAGATGCTTCAGTCAACTCCTCAGAGTTTCTAAGTGCTCAGAGAGGGGGAAGACCATGTCTGCTAAAGAGAAAGGAAAAACTGAAGACACGGCAAAGGCGGACAAGGCTCGTGACCAAAGAGAAATGAGAACCTATATCCCTCCTAAAGGGGAAACGAAAAAGAAGGTCAAGGGTCCCAATGCACCCAAGAGGCCTGCGTCGGCCTTCTTCTGTTTCGAGTATCGCCCCCAAATCAAAGGGGAACATCCTGGTCTGTCCATTGGTGGTGTTGCAAAGAAACTGGGAGAGATGTGGGATGACATTGCTGCAGAGGACAAGTAGCCTTAGGAAAAGAAAGCTGCAAATGGAAGGAAGAATACAAAGAGGAAATCGCTGCCCTCCGAGTAGAGGAAAATCTGATGCAGCAAAAAAGGGAGTTGTCAAGACTTACAAAGCAAGAAAAAGAAGGAAGAGGGGGAAGAGAAGGAAGATGAAGAGGATGAAGATAAAAAAATTGGTTCAGGTGGCAGGTTTTGTTTTGTTTTGTTTTTTATCTATAAAGCATTTAACACCCCTGTATGCAACTCACTCCTTTTAAAGAGGAAAAAAATTGAATGTAAGGCTATGTAAGATTTGTTTTGTTAATTGCCTGTAATCTTTTTCTGTGAAGTGTCTGTCCAGTTCCTTGGCCCATTTATTGATTGGATTCTTTGTATTTTTGGTGTAAAGTTTGTTAAGTTCTTTATGAATCTTGGAGATAAGTGCTCTATCTGAAGTACATGTGGAAACGATTTTCTCCCACTCTGTAGACTTTCTTTTCACATTGTTGATTGTATCCTTTGCTGAGAAAAACCTTTTTAGTTTGAATCTATCCCATTTATTGATCCTTGTTTTTATTTTTTTTTTGTGTCCTTTAGGAGTCTTGTTAAGGTCCTAAGCCACCATGATGAAGATTTGGGCCAACTTTTTCTTCTATTTGGTGAAGAATCTGTGGTCTAATTCCTATGTCCTTGATCCACTTTGAGTTGAGTTTTGTGCAGGGTAAGAGATAAGAGTTTAATTTCATTTTACTACATATGGATTTCCAGTTTTGCCAGCACCATTTTTTGAACAGGCTATCTTTTCTCCATTGTACGTTCTTGACTCCTTTGTCTAGTATGAGGTAAATGTATTTATGTGGATTTGTCTCTGTGTCTTCTATTCTTTACCATTGGTCTGCCTGTCTATTTTGGTACCAATACCATGCTGTTTTTGTTACTATTATTCTATAGCATAGTTTAAGGTCTGGTATTGTGATACTCCTGCTTTACTCTTCCTGCTCAGGATTGCTTTCGCTATTCCAGGTCTCTTATTCTTCCAGATGAATTTCATGATTGCTTTCTCTATTTTTATGAGGAACGTCATTGGGATTTTAATTAGAATTGCATTGAATCTGTATAGTGCCTTTGGTAGTATGGTCATTTTGACAATATTAATTCTGCCTATCCAAGAAGATGGGAGATCTTTCCATCTTCTAAGTTTTTCTTTAATGTCTTTCTTTAGTGTTCTGTAGTTTTCATTGTAGAGGTCTTTCACCTCTTGTTATATTAATTCCCAAGTATTTTATTTTTTTGACGCTATAGTGAATGAAGCGGTTTTCCTAATTTCTCTTTCAGTGTATACATCGCTTATGAATAGGAATGCATTAGATTTGTGTGGGTTGATTTTATATCTTGTTACTTTGCTGAATTCATTTATTAGTTCTAGAAGTTTTCTGGTGGAATTTTTTGAATTCTGTCTATATAGAATCATGTCATTGGCAAATAGTGATAGCTTGAGTTCTTTTTTTCCTATTTGTATCCCTTTAATTTCTTTGATCTGTCTGATTGCTCTGGCTAGTGTTTCCAGGATGGTGTTGTGAGTAGAAGTGGTAAAAGAGGGCATCCTTGTCTTGTTCTAGTTTTTAGGGGGAATACTTTCAGTTCTTCTCCATTTAGATTGATCTTGGCTATGGGCTTAGTATAGATAGCCTTTATAATGTTGAGGTATGTTCCTTCTATCCCTACTTTTTCTTGTGTTTTGAGCATGAAAGGATGCTGTATTTTATCAAACACTTTCTCAGCATCTATTGAAATAATCATATGATTCTTTAAGTCTATTAATGTGATGAATTACCTTTATTGGTTTTCAGATGTTGAACCAACCTTGCATCCCTGGGATAAACCCCACTTGATCATGGTGCACTATCTTTTTAATATGTTTTTGTATGCGATTTGCCAGAATTTTGTTAAGGATTTTTACATCTATGTTCATCAGGGATATTGGTCTAAGTTTTGTTTCCCTGATGCATCTTTGTCTTGTTTTGGTATCAAAGTGATACTAGCTTCATAGAATGAGTTTGGAAGAATTCCCTCCTTTTTTATTTCATGGAATACTTTGAGGAGTATTGGTATTAGTTCTCTTTTAAAGGTCTCGTAGAACTCGACCGAGAATTCATCTGGTCCCAGGCTTTTCTTGGTTGGTAGGCTTTTGATGGCTTCTTCTATTTCAGTGCTTGAAATTGATCTGTTTATGTATGTCTTCCTAATTCAGTTTGGGAGGATCATATGTCTCCAAAAATTTGTCAAAGTCTTTGATATTTTCTATTTTGTTGGAGTATAGATTTTCAAAATAGCTTCTAATTATGTTTTGTATTTCAATAGTGTCTGTTGTGACAGTTCCTTTTTCATTCGGAATTTTAGTAATTTGAGTTTTCTCTCTCCTTCTTTGTTAGTGTGGCTAAGGGCTTATCAATTTTGTTTATTTTTTCAAAGAATGACCTTTTTATTTTGTCAATTTTTTTCAGTTGTTTCTTTTGTTTCAATTTCATTTTTTTCAGCTTTGATTTTAATTATTTCCTGTTTTCTACTATGTTTGGTGTTGATCTGTTCTTTTTCTAGGGCTTTTAGCTATAATGTTAGGTTGTTTATTTGTTGACTTTTTCTTCTTTTATTGAAAGTGCTCCATGTAATGAATTTTCCTCTTAGTACTGCTTTCAGAGTGTCCCAGAGATTTTGATATATTGTATCTTTGTTCTCATTTACCTCTAAGAATTTTTTTATTTCCCCCCTGATGTCTTCTGTTATCATTTCATCATTCAATAGCATATTATTTTAATCTCCAGGTGTTGGAGTAGTTTCTGTTTTTTATTTTGTCATTGATTTCTAATTCCATTCCATTATGCTCTGATAGAATACAAGGTAGTATCTCTTTTTGTATTTGCTAAGAGTAACTTTGTGGCATAACATATGGTCTATTTTAGAGGAAGATCCATGTGCTGCTGAGAAGAAAGTGTATTCACTCATTGATGGATGAAATATTCTATATATGTCCATTAAGTCTAAATTATTGATTGTGTTATTGAGATCTATGGTTTCTTTGTTCAAATTTTTTGTTTGAAAGATCTGTCGAGTGGTGAGAGAGGTGTGCTAAAGTCACCTAGTATTATTGTGTTGTGGTCTATTTGGTTCTTGGAATTGAGAAGGATTTGTTTAACATACATGGATGAGCCATTGTTTGGGACATAAATATTTATGATTGTTATGTCTTGCTGATTTATGGTTCCCTTAAGCAGTATGTAATGTCCTTCTTTATTCCTTGTGACTAACTTTGGCTTGAAGTCCATTTTATCTAATATGAGGATGGATTGGATATCCCCACTTTTTTACTGAGTCCATGTGCATGGTATGTTTTTTCCCATCCTTTCACCTTTAGTCTGTGGATAACTTTTTCTATGAGATGAGTCTCTTTCAGGTAGCATATTGTTGGATACTTCTTTTTAATCCAATCTGCCAGTCTGTCTTTTGATTGATGCGTTCAGGCCATTAACATTCAGGGTTATTACTGAGATATGATTTGTATTCCCGGTCATTTTGGCTTATTTTTGGTTTTCAACTTGACTTGATTTCTCCTTTATTTGGCTATTCCTTTAGGGTAGTTCCTCCCTTTGCTGACTTACATTGTTGTTTTTCATTTCTTCCACGTGGAATATTTTACTGAGAATGTTCTGTAGTGCTGGCTTTCTATTTGTAAATTCTTTTACCTTTTGTTTATCATGGAAGGATTTTATTTTGTCATCAAATCTGAAGGCAAGTTTTGCTGAATATAAGATTCTTTGTTGGCATCCATTTTCTTTCAGAGCTTGAAAAATGCTGTTTCAGGCCCTTCTAACTTTTAGGGTCTGGGTTGAGAAATTTGCTGATATCTATATTGGTTTCCCCCTGAATAAGATTTTTTTCTCTTACAGCCTTTAAATTCTATCTTTATTTTGTATGTTAGGCATTTTCATTATAATGTGACTTGGTGTGGGTCTTATAATTTCGTATATTTGGAGTCCTATAAGCCTCTTGTGTTTGATTTTCCATTTCATTCTTCAGATTTGGGAAATTTTCTGATATTATTTCATTGAATAGATTGTTCATTCCTTTAGTTTGCTTCTCTGTGACTTCCTCAATCCCAATAATTCTTAAATTTGGTCTTTTGATAATATCCCTTAATTCTTGGAGATTCTGTTCATGATTTCTTACCATCTTCTCTGTTTAGTCAACTTTGTTTTCAAAATTAAATATTTTGTCTTCAATGTCTGAGGTTCTGTCTTCCAGGTGTTCGATTGGTTATGCTTTCTATGGAGTTTTTAATATGGTTTATTGTTTCCTTCATTTCAAGAATTTGTTTGTTTGTTTGTTTTCCAGAATCTCTATGTCTTTATTGAAATGATCCTTTGCTTCCTGCATTTGCTCTTTTAACTGTTGATTGGTGTGATCATTCAATGCCTACATTTGCTCTCTTATCTCATTGTTTGCTTCCCTGATCATTTTAATTATGTACATTCTGAACTCCCTTTCTGACATTTCTTCTGTCATTGGATTTTATTGATGTAGCATCTAGGTTTGTTTGAGACATTTTCTTCCCTTGTTTTCTCATATTGCTCATGTATCTTCCCCTCTAGGAGTACAAATCTGAGATATTGCAGTTTCCCCCCTATAGACTTATAGTGTCCCTGCAGGTTTCCAATAACTCACCTCCTTGTCTTCAGTAACCTGAGGTCTTAGAGGAACCTGATAATGCAGTGACCCAAAAAGGATGCTGCCCCTCTAGGGATGGTGGCCTCCAGATGGTTTATATTTCCTGCTAGTGAGTAGAGGCACCTCCACGTGTTGACAGATGATCAACCATAGGGACACTAGACTTTGGGCTGGGGCCCGACTGGTCTGGGCTTGAGTCTCTGGGCCTACATCCCCAGCGCAGAAGTCTTGCCCAGCAGCTCTGGTTCTGGAGGTTCAGTGGCATGGCCACAGTGTCAGGTTGGCCCTGGCGAGGACTTCATGGAGTATGGCATCACAATAGTGGGACTCTCCCAGTGGAGACTGAAGTCAGTGAGGCCCACTGCTGCTCTTGTTTGGATGTCCAGTTGCCCTCTAAAGCCTGTGTGCCCAAAGGCTTGGTTCCCAAGTTCTGGTTACTCCATTTTAATAAGATGAAATATTTTGTTAACAGTTAGCATTTTAACTTTGTAAATTAATCAGATGTCTCTAACAAACATTTAAAAACCAAGATATCAGATAAGTGTGTTGAACAGTATCTGCTATCTCTTTCCTGTTGAAGAAAAGTCCTGAAAGATGCTGAGCTTTCCAAAAGTCAAAACCAAAGAGCTACCATTAGCTGTCAAGAACAAGGCACATAGCGTGCAGCTGAGTTGATGTGGGTGAGTTTCTGACGTTGTAAATGGCCAAAGTTGTCACGACTTTCCTAAGTTCAGTTTCCTTTTTCTCAAAGTGGACCATCATGGAGCAACTTGTGTCCTAACTCTCCTGCTGTTGGCTCTCAGCAAGTTTTCCAGCACCATGGAGAGGCTTGGAGAGCCAGGTCTGCCCAAGAAATAAGGAGCTGACGCTGCTCTGGGGTGCCAAATTCATTGCTGAAATCTTGGTCCTCGTCCTTGATGCCAATCCAATAGCAAGGACACTGTTTTGAGAAAAAAGGAAAAAGTTTTATTACATTGCTAGCAAAGGAGAGAAACAAGGGACTCCTATCCCCAAAGCTGTAATTCTTTCATCAGCAGGAACAGGGGACTTTTAAAAAGGTGTCTCAAAGGCTACATTCCACATGTTCTCTCGATTCCATTCTTTTTAATGACTGAATAATATTCCTTTGTGTATATAATCACATTTTCTTTACAACAGAGATTACTTTTGTTTTGTTTTTATTGATGCTGAGAAACCTGCCTTACGTCTGTTCCTTATAGTCCGCTCTTGTTTCTGTGAAGATCTTATTTGTGATAATGTGCAGTTTCGTTAGGATGTATATGGCAGTGGAATTATTTTTATTCTATTTTACTGGATCTAAGGATATATTTTCATAAGTTCTAGAAGAATCTTATCCATCATCTCTCTGAATATTGCTTCCTTCTCATACTTTTTACTACATCTTTCTGGAACTCCTAAGAAATACATAATTTCTAATTTTTGTATCCTTTCTCTTTTGTAGCCTTCCTTTCTGTCTCTCTCTCTCATATCCTGGTGGCAATAGCCTTGAAGTTATTCTCCTTTTATTAGTATCTCTAGACTGGTGTATCATCTCATGTAAGAGAATAATACTTGAATTCTTGTTGCTGATTTTTAAGCATAATATTAAAAGATGTTTTCAGTAATTAAAAAAAAAGATATTTTGAACAGAATAAGGTCTGCTTAAAAATAAAGGATATGTTGAAGTCCTAACCTCCAGTACTTCAGGATTTGGCCTTATTTAGGGGTACTGTCCTAGGAAGGGAATGTTCATGTTCTGGAATGAGTTCTTTCTAAAAAATTTTTTTCATTGGTGCATGATAATTACTCATAATAGTAGGATTCATTGTTACAAATTCATACATGCACACAATATAACGACATTGTTTAGTCAATTATTTGGATTTTTTCTAGTACCTTTTCTTTCCTTTCCCTCTTCTCTCCCCTGGTTTCTTTCCTCTACCAGTTCCCCTTCTGTTTTCGTGAGCACCCCCTCAGACCTTTATTTTCCCTTTCCCTTTATTCTCTGTAGCTTCCACATTTGAGGGAAAACCTATGAACCTTGACTTTGAGTTTAGCTTATTTCACTTAACATAATGCTCTCGAGAATCACAGTCTTTGGGATAGGAGTTCCCTGTGTTTCTCCTTTGCTAGCAAAGCAATAAACCTTCTTTTACCTTTTTTTTTAAAAAAAGTGTCCTTGTTATTGGATTGGCATTGGAGACATGGAACAACTTTTGGCAACAAAATGAGCTTCTTGTTTGGCTAAATGTTGGGCTGAGTTGGGAGGCCTTGGTGTTAGTCCTGTTCTGCTAATATCTGGCTGTCTGCCTTCAATCAAGACCTAAAACCCTTTATGGCCTCAGTTTCTATATCTTTAAAATGAGGCACTCAAACATGGTTATTTCTAAGTCCCTCTCCAGCTCTGACATGCTGTGTGTGTTCCCACAGTTTGTGTCTCTGGCCAATTTTTATAGCCACCTCTGCCACTACCTTCCTTTCAAAGATTCTTTTGATATACCTTTGAAATAAACCCTTATATTTGGTTTCAGTTAAGTTAGAAAAAGATTCACGGTTTTATTTTCCATTATAATGACTAAGTTCTCTTGATATAAATCTGTAAGTAAATCAGGTTTCTAGGTAGAAGTTGTGGTAAAGATTTAAAAAAAACCATAATGCTCTTAAGTTCCATTCATTTTCCTGTGAATGATATAATTTTATTCTTTTTTATGCTTGCATGAAGTGCCATTGTGTGAGTATACCATGTTTTCTTTACCAATTCATCTGTTGATAGGCACCAAGGCTATTTCCATAATTTGGCTATTGTGAATTGTGCTGCTATAAACACGGGTATGCATGTATCACTAGAGTGTGATGACTTTAATTCTTTAGGGAAAATACTGAGGAGTGTTAGAGCTGGGTCATATGTTGCTTCCATGTCTACACTTTTGAGGACTCTCCATACTGATTTCCAGGGTAGTTGCACTAATTTGCAATCCAACCAACACTGTAAAAGGGTTCTTTTTTCCCCTCACATCCTCTCTAGCATTTATCATTATTTTTATTCTTGATAGCTGCCATTCTGACCAGAGTGAGATGAAATCTCACTGCAGTTTTGATTTACAGGAAATAGGGTCTTGATAGAGGTTATCAAGTTAAACTGAGGTTGATAGTGTGGGTCCTAATCTACTATGACTGATATTCTTATTAAAAAAACCTGCAATTTGGACACAGAGACATGCCTGCAGGCAGGACAGGGAGAACAGGGAAAGAGAACACCATGAGAAGACTGGAGTTACACTTCTGTAAGTGATGACACAGAGTGGCTATCAGAAGCTGAAAAAGACAGGGAAGGATTCTTCCTCACAGGTTTAGGAGCGAGCATTGCTCGGGCAACACCTTGATTTCAGACTTGCAACCTCTAGAACTAGGAGGTGATGCATTTCTGTTTGAAGGTATCCAGTCTGTGGTCCTTTGTTATGATGGCCATGGTGTTATGACACCATTTATTTTATTCTAAATTTCAGTGATTCTGTTTGTTTTTTAATTTCTAGAAGGACAACATGATTCTTTTTCAACTCTATTTCTTCTTATTATACACTATCTTCTTGCATCATGGTTTTTATTTTGTCTATTTTTAATCATTTTAAATACATTTTAACTACATGTTTACGCCTACTTCAGACTGTTCTATTATATTAAATCCTCAGCATATTGTTTCCTGTTCTGTCTGCTCACTCTCACTGAGGGAGGATCACTTCTTCTCGTGACTTGTAATTTTTTCCTTTTAATTGTGAGCTTCCTTTCAGCAGGACTGTGCCATGTCTTGGTCTTGAGGATTGCCATGCCCTTTGGGTTGTGAAACTATTTCTGTAGTTTTATTTTTTTCTTATGATGGACATCTCAGTGGATTCATTGGTCTGTAGCCAGTTTTTATTTTAATTTCTCTACTGAGATTTCCTTACAGGTGGGTGACATGAACCACCCTGCCTACCCTAACAAGTGTGGAGTTTCAATTTTCTATAGTTTATTTTTGTACCACTTGGAGCTAGGAAAAGACAAAGCTCCTCGTGTCTTCCCTTGGATGTGCCTTCTAGACTCTTGATTCACACTGAGCTGTCAGTTGTAGCTCTTCCCTTGCAGGGCCCCCCTGTCGTGAAGGGGGCCCTTTGCCCTGGACTTGCCCTCAGGTCTGTCTCTAGTTCCACACTTTACTGGACTGTCAGAGCCCCACTGCCTAGTGGATGAGATGGCAGCCCTGACTACATGTTGCTCTTCGCTTCTAGTATCTGGCCATTTCTTTCTTCTTATTCTCTCTCACCAGTTGGGTTTTGTTTCAAAAAAACTTTTTCTACATCTCCCCCAGCATTTTTACACATTTTTATAAGAAAAAGGTTGGGGCTGTGCTTGAACAGTCTGCCATTTCACTGGAACGGAAACCAGGACCAACATCTGACATTGAATGATTGTGAAGAATGGTCAGTACATGCTGATAGGTTTTAAGGAGGGAGAGACTCACCATGGAGTAGGATTTCTGAGCACTGAGAAATGCTAGAGAGAGTTCAGAGAAGGGAAGGATTAAAATGTTTTTAAAAATATTTTTACACGTCAATTAGATGTAGGGCTATATGGGAGGAGAAAGTTATGTCTCTCCTGTCCAGTGATCATGTGTGCACAGTGCTCTTATTCTCTGTAGATTGACAACTCTCCTCTTTTTCCTGCTCTTCCCTATGTCTTTCCTTTGCAGAAACAAAACTGATCCATGAACTGCAGGAAGCCAGGTTTTTACAGGAAACACATGACTTCAAAACCTTACCATGCTGACTTAGTCCTTAAGGCAAAGGATGGTTGTGAAGAAAGGAATCAAAGATGTTCCCAGGGTGTATCAACCTGTAGCTAATAGAGGGAGGACATGCCAGTCAAAATTTTGGTTTTTAAGTTTTAATTCCATCAACTGTGACTTGGTTATCTGAAGAGAGTATGGAAAACTAATCTCCTGTTCCACTATGGAAATGCCCTCAACACAAAGTGGAGCTATCTACCTCATCTAACTCCTAGGGGTGGTTACAAGAATAAAGAAAAAGGAGAAGTGAACATGCTTTAAAATAAAAATGTGTTATATTAGACAGGCAGCATCATGTAGTGGTTTAGAGCACAAATGGAGAGCCATGCTGGGTTTGAAGCTCCAGGTCTGCCATTTACTGTTTGGGCATCTTGTTCAAATTACCTGTGCTTCAGTTTTCTCACCTGTAAAATGTGGTTAGCAACAGATGTTCTTCTTAGGATTGCTGTAGTGATTCAATGAAAGTTCTCATTAAGTGTTATGTTTTATCATATCTCTTTAACACCATGATCTATAGAAGAGAATTAATTTTAGGTCCAGGAATCCAAAGCAAATCTAGAGATCAGTATTTGAGAACTCTCTAAAATTGGACCCCAGACTGTGTGTGTGTGCATGCACACATGCATGAGCTCATTGTGGAAGAATGGCACATTTTCTGTGGCAGACAGTTCATATTTTTCTTCAGATTCTTAACCAAAAAAAAAAAAAAAAAAAAAACCACTTTGGTTTGAATTTAAGGTTTTGTTGGAATCTCAGGATCATAGAACTAAATACTTTAAGTATTCCAGTTTTGTGGCCCTTATTTAGTTCAATAAGCATTGATGAGGAGCTGGGTGCTGGTCCATGACTCAGCCTTGCTGGAGCAATGCCCTCATCCAGTTGACTCTCTCTGTTCTTAGGGAAGAAATGGTGGCCTCCTGAGGGACCTAAATGAGAACCCAGAAAGTCACTCAGGTGATTTCTGCTGAAGGCCATTAATGCCATGTCTTCCTTTCTAGGCAATTTCATTGCCAGGTGAGTCAATGGTATTACTATGATTGTCTGTGAAAGGACTGTAGATTCATTTCTAGCTTTTACTTGAAAGTAATATAGAATTTTCTCCTTTTCCCATGAAATGCCATGAGCCTTATGGTCTTCCCAGTGAAAACTGAAGGTCATAAGATTAGGAGGTCTTGGTGAATTATCCCAGAATCTATGATGGAGAACTCCCCCAAACTTGATGAATTGTTAATAGACACAAGGCTTGCTGGGCATGGGGGTACATGTGTGTAATTCTAGAAACTCAGGAGGCAAGGCAAGAAGATTTCAAATTCAAGGCCAGCCTCAGTAACTTAGCTTCAAAATGAAAAGGGCTGGGGATGTAGCTTGGTGGTAGAGCCCCCCAGCTTCAATCCCCAGTATATATTAAAAAAAATCACAAGGCTCTTTCCTTCTATCCTTTGCATCTCTTTGACTTAACCCAGGCACTTCAAGAGATTTGGAAAGACTTGCAAACGTGTAAATGTCAAACTTTATTTCTTTTTAATAATGTGTGTCATCTAAATAGTGTTACCATCACTAGGGAATGCTGTATTTTGTTGTTTTCTTATGCTCTGCTCTCAGATGCCTTTTAACATATGTAAAAATATTTATATAGTTTTTCAGATCCACAGCATTCAGTACAAAAATGCTCTTTGGAGTTCTCCCTTTTGGTAATTTCATATTTAACTCAAACGAAGTCATAGGCATATTGGGGGCAGATAGTAGGTACAAATCTGACAAAAAGCTAATGAGCTCTCCTGTGATTATCAGGGAGGACGGTGACTCATTAAATCTCATTTCCTGGGCAAGTCCACATAGGGAGAAGAAATTAACTGAAATAAAGGCCTGAGAACCTAATGCAGTCAGATTTATGAGCATCTGTATAAGCAGCCACATGATAATCAGTGCAAATAGTAAAATGTTTTAATGAGGTTCTCTGAAATATTTAATTAGTTACTCTATTAAAATTTTTTTAAGTTTTGTTATTTTCTGTTACAAACTGACCCCATAGCAGGGAGGGTCCTGAAATCAAGCGGGTTGTCTTTTGGTTGGATTCAGTCCAAGCTGTGTTCCCCTCTGTAGGCTCTTTATTAACAACGCCATTGATATTCATAGTTATGCTGCAAAGAGGGTCAGAATGGTTAGAATCTGTAAAGACTTCTTTTGGTTCAAAAGTGTATGTCTCTGCTTAGAATTAATCCCCTTCCAAGTTTCTTAGAGTTATTTTTCATTCTAAGGGTTTTCCCCTGCTAGGAAGAATTTTCCAAAAAGGGCAAAACATAAGTGAGATGAAGAAGGGATTGCAGTTTGCATTTGACACCTTAACTTACCTTTATATAGCCATTGTCACTTTCCCCATGTTTCCTTTCTATCTTATTCCTCAAGCTTAGGTCCTGGTAGCTTTGGGAGCATGCATTAGTTAAATAACAATAATTTAAAGATGTTGTTCTGCTTAGAACCAAACAGTCTCTAAAAACTACAAATAAATTAATTTCTAGTGGGAGGATTTGGGGCACCATAGACTGGGTGGGGTTGTGGTATTTAGTAGTTCTCAAATCTTACCCAATCATCAGACCAGTTTTGTGATTTGATCCTACCATGTATGTTGGGATCTTTAATTTTGTTTGCTAGAAATTGTCAGTTGCCTGGTGAGGGGAATTTGAAAAGTGGTCTGTGTGGTACCTATTAACATATGACCCGCTAGCACAGGTCACAGTGCCTCATTTGGGAACTTCATCCTGACACAGGAGAAGCTGTTCTTAGATTCTATTCTTTGCTTAACCTGTGTGTTTCTAGACCCCATCCATGTCACTGACTTCTAGACTTGTGACTGAAATCCATGCTTTCTGTCATGACCATGAAAAGACCAGTCACCTTCAGGTACAATTTATTTTTAAAGGGCCATGGGCAGGATTCCTAATGGAGATATCATCCCAGATGGCCTTTTCATAGCAAAAATGAGTGTGCCAGGACAAATGTCAGGATGGTTTAGATGAATTCAGGTTCCAGCTCATGTTCGTGTTAAATGTCCAATATTTGAAGCTTTTCATCTTTTAAGGTCTTCGTTACATATGATAACACTGGGTCAGACCATGCCAAAAGAAGGGGATGAGGTTTGTGGGATTAGTTCATAATATGAAAGATGAGTAAGTGAAACTACCATATTATCTAGATCTAATAGTATACATAAAAACATTTCAATGTTTTAACAGTTCGTGAAATCCTATTAGAGTTCATAAGCATGCTTAATGTAGTATTTTGTTACTTTCTCCATGAATGTCTGCGATTAAAAAATCATGTAATCAATATTAGAATTCAGAAAATACTGTTCATTCTCTCTAGGCCAGGAAGTTTTATTCACAAATTGTTTGCATGTAGGGTCCATAAAAAGATCATGGCTAAATCTCTTTTATTGTGGATGGAGGAAAGGGCAGGAAACTCTTTAGAAACAAATAAAAGGTGTTCAAGTTGCAGAAAAAACACTTAAACATGATAAATGGTTGACCTGACTCACAGTTTGGACAAACCACCCAAGTCTAAGCTGTTATGGGTAAGAACCTGAACCAAGGTCCTGTGGCAGATGTGAAGTTGAAGGTGTATCTAAGGTTTGGGCCAAGACAGCAAAAGGGAAAGATCATATTCAAAGTAACACAAAGCAGGTTTCAGAGGCAGAATCTGTAGAGAACACTAGGAACAAATACCTACAGTAATAGATTCAGGTTTCTGTGCTTAGGAAAAGTTTTGCAAGAAATATGCCCAGAGTATTAACAGTGCTAAGGAGCAGGAAGGATGCTATGGGAAAGATACCCAATCACTCTTTTAATTTGTGAACTTACATTGCTAAAATATTTTATGATAGCTTATGATTTTTTAAAGCAAGAAACTATAAAAATATTTAGAGGTAATCATACCCCAGAAGTAGAAACCACTACTGAGATAGAAAACGGACAAATCCAGAATAATTTATTTAAACAAGCGTTTGCACCTGCTCGCCTTCCATACCCCAGCACATCACCCTCTGCCTCTTGGGCCTGCCTCTGACAATCTGGGGCCCCAGATGGTCTCCCATCCTGAGATGGAATTCCTTCTCCTGTGATTTTTTTATGAACAGTGATGGAGATAGCCTATGAACCCATAGGATGCAGAGGGTACTGGCTCAAGAAACACCCAGGAGGGGTTGGTGGTTGAGGTTCCCTTTCTGTGAGCCTGGAAGGGTAGATGGTTTGCTCTATGCCAGTCACAGAAGAGAAGACCAAATTCCTGTTTTAGAGATCAAACATTTAAATTTTCCATTGCTGTGCTCTGAATATGCATGTGTCCCCCTCCAAATAATTTAGTATCTAATGTGAAGGTGTTGGGTGGGGCCTTCAGGAGGTGATTCAGTGAAGAGGATGGAGGCCTTGTGAATGGATTAGTGACCTTATAAATACTTCAGGTTCATTCTTTCCAACACATGAGGATGTGGCAACAAGGCACCACACATGAAGCAGAGAGTAGCCCTCACCAGACACTGGATCTGCTGGCACCTTGACCTGGGACTCCCATCCTTCAGAACTGTGAGAAAAAAGTTTCCATTATTTATAGATTACCCCATCTAAGTTATTTCATTGTAGCGACCAGGAAGACTAAGGTACCCATGCTTTAGTGTCTCGGGTCAGTGCCTTCCTTGATAGGTACCTTGCTGGGAAAGCTGGACATCACTAGTGCTCCTGCATTCTGGTACCAGGTCAAGGCAGTTCAAAGCAGAAGATATTTTCTTCCTTTTTATGTGCATGACACAAAAAAGTGAAGGTATGTGGAGGCTCATCTGGACTGTGAATGGATAAAGCCTCCCATAAAACTTCATTCATGATTTAACTCAAGAGGGTGAGGGGGTGCCATTGAAATTACCAACAACATTTATTTCTTTTTCCAGAAGATGCTGGCCCACAGGTTACAGTTCAGTCCATTTGAACTCTTGCTGCATCTTCCTTTTACCATCAGTGTCTACCTATTCCTATGCATCCTTTTTACTTAAAGTTCTTCTACAACTCTGGAAATGAGTGTGGCTGTCAGGCATATGCATATTTTCTGAGCTGAAACTGATCTTAAATGACTAAAGAATGCATTAATTTTAACAGGGGTCAGTAATTTTCCCTGGACCTCTGTGGTAAAAATTTTGAAAAACATCCTTGTGGGAATAGCCAGAAATGGCTTGTTGGTGGTGTCCATCCCCTGCCCCAGGGCCTCCTCCTTGTCTCACTGCTGAGTTGGCCAAGAGGGCACAAGGTGATAGGTGAACACTCAGGAAATGTTGAGTCTCTGCAGCAACCAGCAGAATCAGAGTTGCTTTGCCACCTGCTGCTAACCTTGTATGTCTGTTTCTTTTCCCTTCGAACTTCAGTGGTTTTTCCAGTGCCCCCATTTGAAAACCATCAGTGTGGCTGGCGATGGTCAGAGGATTAACATGAATAACAAATTATTCTTACATGTTTGAAGTTATAGGCCTATTATACTTGTCCTTTAGGGAAAGACTGGACTTTACCAAGCTACTGTTATTCTCGACACATTTCAGTAATTATTAGTGCTAAGAGTTGGTTCCTTGGTTTAAGCTCAGCTTATACAAATTATGCCTTAGGGGAGGCTCCTTGGACTACTTGATGCACAGTGAAGGAGACTGAGTGGGGCATGGCAGTATTTCCCAACCCTAATGTAAGTTTTAAATATTTTACATTTTAGATCTCAGCCATGACAAAGAGATGGTGAGCAAAGAGAACCTGGGGAAATTGTGTTTGTTCAGGAAGTGGTGGAGGAGAGGGCGTGGGCATAGGACTGGAATAGTTTGCCCTCAAAACCTACAGAATGGTTGTTAGAAAGTAGAGAAGAAATAGGAATGTTGTCAGTGTTGCAGTTAAGTGACCAGTTCAAATATATCATCAGGTCCAAATCAATTTGTGTGACTGTGGTAACTACAAAACTTCTCAGAGCTATCCTCTACTCATCTGTGTTATAGGGATGCTAAAATATTGATTTCAGCCTTTCAGAGAAGTAAATAATATAAATGAAAATTCCTTGCTGTACACCTGTTTTCTAAAACACATTTGTTTTATTGTTTTGAAATAATAACTAGCTTGCTCTTGAATATGAAATTCTGGTGATAGTCTTAAAAAAGAAGACCCTCAAATGGGCTGTGTAAGGCATCTACATTAAAGAATATAGGTCAAATCAATACAATAAATTATATTAAACACCTATTTGTACAGCCAAATTGAAATCCCAGCAGTGCCCATTACTAGCTATGTGACTCTAGGAAAGTTACTTACAATTTCTATGCCTTGGTTTCTCTATAAACCAACAGTCCCTATCTCATAGAATTGTTGTGAGAATTAAGTAGGATAGTTAACTAATAAAACACTTAGAGGAGCACTATGAAGTTACAGTCTCAGTATGAGATCTCTGAGCTTCATGGGTAGCTCCACAGGTTGGTTCCATGGAAGAAAGAAAACACATATTTCTATTTTCTTAGGAGGCTCTGTTCTTCCCAGGGGTGGGTTCACCTCTTTCCTAGGGGTGTCATATTGGCATTATCAAAATAGTTGGGTTGAACCACTTCTGGGAGAACATTCATATCCTGTAATTTCCTACAAGCAGAGTCTCTAACTTAGGTTGCTCTTCTCTCCACAATTACCATAGTGGACTAGCTGCCTGAGTTACAACAAACATGATAGAATTTTTCATCAACAATTTCTAAAACCCTAAATCCTCATGGCCTTATTTTCTTTAGTAGAAAAGAGGAAGACTTACTTCCTGTTATCAAATGAACCATCCTGTCTGTTTAAAATTTCTGAGAGAAAGGACATAAGTGAATGAATGAAAACATGATGAAATTAAGATCAGATATTAAGTTACTCAGGTAGGGGATTGAATGAAGTAACACCAAAAACATCTTTCACTTAGCATAATGTTCTCCCATTCAATCCAAGTTGTCACAATTTCTTCTTTTTAAAGGATGAATGGTATTCTATTGTATATATGTATTTGTGTATGTATATCATTTTATTTATCCCTTCATATGTTGATGAACACTTAGGTTGATTTCATAATTCATCTATTGTGAACAGTGCTGCAATGAAACATGAGCATGCAGATATCTCTTTGACAAAGTGATTTCAAATCCAGAAGTGGAATTTTTGGATCTTATGCTAATTCCATTTTAAGTTTTCCATAGAGTTTTCCATAATGACCATACTAATTTGCATCTCCATCATCAATGTACAAGAATTCACTTTTCTCCATGTGAACATCTTCTTCTGGATCCTATGAGTGTGCCTCAGTGTTGAAATATATCATTTCATTTGAGGATGAACCAAAAGCCTAAGTTTGGAGGCTTTCATGGATGGGAGGCTCAGATATGCCCCCTGGCTCTGCCTGTGATAGGCAGTTGCTTGGCACAAAGTGCACCCTCTAGTTGATTGAAAAGTGAACACTCTTGAGGGTTTTGGACATGTATGCCTTGGTGGACCTCTTCTTCTGTCAAAACAGGACTAAACATATTTTACAACTGTTGTGGTGTAAAATGAGTATAACCCATTCTGGATTCATTGTTACATCCAGTCATGCATTGCTTAACAATGGGGGCACATTTTGAGAACTGTGTCAGTAGGTGATTTTGTCATCATTTGATCATAGACTATTCTTAAACTCATATGCTACAGTATTACCAGGTGATACAATCTTACAGGACCATTACTACACATGTAGTCCCTGGTTAACTGAAATGTTCTGTAGTGCATGGCTGTGTTTATCATCATTGCATTCAGATTTTTTCTTCTGACTTTAATATAACTCAGAACTATGACTTTTTTGTGATCCTCTAAAAGAATCACGGACCTGGCCCTGGGCATGGTGCCTATGTGGGAGGCTTAGATGGGTTGGAGTCTGTTGGGTAATTGGTCTGAGCTTACGCCCTTCCTTCCCTTGCAGAAATGCTCTTCTCTTGGGCATCTTCTCTTGAGCTTCATTCCTCTGCCTCTCAAGCAGCTCCTCTTCATCATTGGAGATTCCAACCAGGCCCTTCTATAGGTACCACAGTGTTAGAATTTTCTATTAACCAGTCTGTTTTCAGGCTAGACTCTCAGTTCAAGCTCAAATAACACTCCCGTCTCCCCAGTGGTAAGCACATTATAGTAGAATTAATGAGTTATTCCACTTGATTGGGTAAAGGTATCACAGTGAGGGAAGCAGCGTGAAGGGGGCCAAGGACATCTTAAGAAGGTTAATTCAGAAAATGGGCAATGTTTAAAGACAGACTTTTTATTCCCCCTTCCTACTGGCATCTGAACACTTTTGGACTTCAAACCACAGAAAGAAGGGTAGACTAAGATAATTTGAGAGTCAAGCAGCTTTATAAGACAGTTGCCTGCTCAGTGGGAACTCCCCACTGATTAACAGGAGCTCGACTCATACATCACACTGAGAACAGACTCCTAAAAGCTGATCTGCTGCCTCATTAGAAGCCAATCAAATGCTTTCAGTGTTGAGTAATTTGTTTGGCTGGGCTGGCTCCAGGGAGCAGAACAGCAACTAGATTTTGTGCTATTTTCAGATGTTGTTTCAAGGGTGGTACAAGAGGAGTTCTGGCAATGAGGATGTTGTGGCTGCACCAAAGGGTAAAACTCTGGAAGCGGTTGATCAAATCTGATGAGATTTCTTGCTACTGCACTATCTCCTCCAGGCAGAAGCATGCTGTTTTTCACAGCATTGCCCAACCTCAACAACCACTTGCTGTTGCAGAGTTTCTTCAGTTGCAGGTGCATAAGGAATACCTGGGGATCCAGATGAGCAAGCAGTCTCTGGGCTCATGCACAGAGCTTCTGAATCAATGGGCAACCTAGAACTTTCAGGTTTAACAAGAGTCTTGAGGAAATAATGCTGCAGAGGACTTGGATCAGACTTTAAGAACGTGGACATGGTTGACAAGCTTTGAACACTTAGAATCCTTTCTTCCATTTCTGGTCCCACTGGTCCATGCTGGTAGATCTTGGCTCTTACTTCTTGGATGTCTGGAACATGGTATAATTCGTAAGCTTAGAAGGAAGCCAGAAACATTCCTTGTATGTCTCAAACCATCTCCTTTTCCTATCCTGAAACCCCCAGTAGTTGCTGCTCTTTTGGTTTTAGGCTTGGCATGTGGGTGTCTGCAATCGAGAGTTGAGTCTTTTTCCAACTCAGAACTGAGTCCTATGCCGTGAAACCAGCTTGCTGGAACTCTGCACTGGGGTTCCATTTGCTATTAAGTGCTCTAATGAGGAGGGACAGGCAATTATTATTATTTATTTCACTAATTAGCCAGAAAATCATTCATTCTGAAACTATGCAGGGTTGGAAATCTGTTCGTTTGTGCCCTTTGTCTGATGCGGATTCATTTTTTTTTTTTTCCCTTTTCCTTTACAAAAAAAAAATGGCTGCTTTGTTAAATGAGGGGCAAAGGCAGGAGGTGAGAAGGGGAAATTAAAAAAAGACTGAGAGATCATTTCTGAGCTGTGAAGATAATGCAACAAGGAGCCAGAGTCCATAAAAACATCACCTTTCAGTCTCTGAAGACATAATGCTTGATGATAACCATAAAACATGTTGGTGCAAAATAAATTGCTGTTCTATTCAAATCCTTAAATGTACTACTGTGGATGTCACTGGAGATATGCAACTCTTTTTCCAATCCTGAGGTATATTTTATCATAATTTGTGGGGTGGGTGACAGCCTTGTACACATGATTGCCTTTTCTTGCTCAGTTAGCTTGTCAAGGTCAGAGTCCTTTGGCCTTTTATGAATGTAGGACTATTAAGAAATGAACAGGATAACTGAACAGCATGGAGAGGAAACTTTATTTTTCTTCCCTAATAAATACGTTTTTTCATGGTGTTTGCTTTTGGGAAGCTACCCTTTTCCATTTCAGGTTATTCGAGGGGGATGGGAGGAAGACGTTAGTGCTGCTGTTCTGATGTTCTGCATCCAATTTTTGCTGTAAGGAGGAAGAACTTCTGGGAAGTTGGGATTCATCTTTAATGTCACAAAATAAAATGTTCAGGAGCATTTCCACTTTCATGTAGAATTTTTTAAAGGTAAGTAATTACAATGAGAAATAGATTCTTAATATAATGCTATTTTTGTAAGCCATCTTCTAGATAAAACTAGTCTGGTGGATTAGGCTGAGAGTTTTGTTTTGTTTTGTCTTTTTAAGATTATTTTGGGAGATAACAAGATCCAGGGTGGTAGAATGGCAGAAGCTATAGCCAAGAATCTCAGTATAAGAAAATGAGAGGTGGTAACCATTTGTCATAGAAATGAAAAGCCTTGATAAGCAGGTGGAGGGAGTGTGAGTTTAGCAAAAGTGAAGAGAAAGCTTCACCGCCTAAAGAATGATTTAGTGTGTTAGTCAGTTTTCCATCACTATAACGAAGTACCCGAGATCATCAATGTAAAAAGAAAAGGTTTGTTTTGGAGGTACATGATCAGTTAGCATTACCCTGTAACCTATGGCAGCTTTTCAGACCTCAATATATTTATGAGCAACTGGTAGTCAAAGTAAGCTTGGCAAGCAGTTGGCCCATCACGACTTAAGTGCATGGTGGAGTCAAACTATTTACCTCAGAGTCAGGAAGCAAAAGAGACTAAAGAGCGAACTGGGGTCCCAAAACCCCCTTCAGAGTCATGTGCTTTGGGGTCTTAGAAGACATTCAAGTTCCAAAGTATAGTACTTAGCTAAACCTTATAGCTTAACAATACATTCTGCATTTTCCTCAACACAGTAAAGAATTCAGTGTAGGGAACTTCTGGCCTGAATGGTTTTCCCTTTAGTGGGCCCTTGTGTTGCCAATAGCACTAAAAATTACTCAGAAGTTTTAATGGAAGCCTTCAAAACTTTCTTGTGCAGAAAACTTGAGGAATCATTGTTCCCAGGTCTCCTACCAAACTTTCAGAAATCTCTCAGATGGAACATTTTATGCCCCAGTATCCTGGGGGTATTAGGGCTAATTCTGGTAGAAATGGCAGGAACAATGTCCTGGTATCTCTTCTACCCACCACTGCAATGATAAAATACTTACTAAAAGGAATAGTGAAAATTTTAAAAACAAAATGTCTTTTACAACATTGAATGTATAAATCCTAACACATTAATTTATTGAAATTGGTCTTTGTTTTTTGTGGAAGAAAATAATGTAATGATGAAATGTTTACCCTACTTAAAAGTGAGATACAATCACCAAATTCAAGAACCACTTAAATATAGTGCTGGCATATTACCAATGAATTTGAAAGAATTCTGCTCTATTCTTGAAAGTATTTTCAAGAGCTCTCTGGGAAGGAAAATTTGAAGGTACTAAAAAACTCAAGTCAAGCTGCATTTTTAGATTTTCAATATGCTACACTCCTCCTGAAGGGCAGCTCAGCAAGTTACATGTACTGCCAGATGACAAGAAATGGAAGTGAGTCTCTCCAGGCTAGTCACTGGAAGGGATAGAATTTTGTAGTAATCATTCACTATGGGGAAAGATAGAAAGTAAGAGCTAAGAAAAGAAAGCATGGCTGAATAGAAAGCAAAAATGGAGTTGGAGGAAGTGAGCTGAAAGCTCTTGCCATTGCAAGGTCCTACATTGAGCCCTGCATGGAGGGGACATGGTGGGGCCAGATCAAGGCATGGCTGCAGATGGCAGTGTTTGCTCCCTCTAAGCAGAGGCTTCAAAAGGGGCACCTTTTCAGAGCTTCAGACACTTATAAGGGGTCAGGGATCATCCAAGTGTGCGTTGTGTTTTCCTGATAGACTGTGATAACGATTTGTATGTCTTCTTTCTGCTCAATGGCTTTCCCCCTGGGGTCTGTGTGGCTTGCTTTCTAACTTCATTGAGGATTCTGCTCAAATTTAACTCACCAGCACCCCCTTCCTTCTGCAACTGCACTACTGAGAATAACTGCCTTCTCTCTACCCGACCTTCCCTTTCTTCTGCTCATAGCACCACAATATATTGTTGTTGTCTCCACCATTAGAAAGCAGTTTAACTCAAACTATCGCTATTTGCCCACGACATGATTCTATATTTAGAGGACCCAAAAAACTCCACCAGAAAACTTCTAGAACTCATAAATGAATTTAGCAAAGTAACAGGATATAAAATTAATACCCATAAATCAATTGTGTTCCAGTACACCAATGATTAACCAGCTGAAAGAGAAATTAGGAAAACTATCCCATTCACAATAGCCTTAAAAAAATAAAATACTTGGTAATCAATCTAACAGAAGAGGTGAAAGATCTCTACAATGAAAACTACAGAACACTAAAGCAATTGAAGAAGATCTTAGAAAATGGAAAGACCTCCATGCTCTAGGATAGGCAGAACTAATATTGTCAAAATGGCCATACTACCAAAAGTGTTATACAGATTCAATGCAATTTCTATTAAAATCCCAATGACATTCTTAATAGAACTAGACAAAGCAATCATGAAATTCATTTGGAAAAACAAGAAACCCAGAATAAGTCAAGGCAATCCCTAGCAAGAAGAGCGAAACTGGAGGGCATCACAATACCAGTCCTTAAACTATACTACAGAGCAACAGTAACAAAAATGGCATGGTATTGGCACCCAAAATAGACATGTAGACCAATGGTACAAAATAGAAGACACAGAGACCCACATAAATACAGTTATCTCATACTAGACAAAGGTGCCAAAAATATACATTGAAAAAAAGATAGCCTATTCAACAAATGGTGCTGGGAAAACTGGAAATCCATATGTAGTGAAATGAAATTAAACCCCTATCTCTCACCCTGCACAAAAATCAACTCAAAGTGAATCAAAGACTCAGACACTAGAACAGCGACCCTGCACCTAATAGAAGAAAAAGTAGGCCCAAATCTTCATCATGTCAACTTAGGACCTGACTTCCTCAACAAGACTCCTAAAGTGCAAGAAATAAAATTAAGAATTAATAAATGGATTGGATTCAAACTAAAAAACTTCTTCTCAGCAAAGGAAACAATAATGTGAAGAGAAAGCCTGCAGAATGGGAAAAAATCTTTACCACACACACCTCAGATACAGCACTAATCTCCAGGATAAATAAAGAACTCAAACACCAGAAAAACAAATAACCCAATCAATAAATGGGCCAAGAAACTGAACAGACACTTCACAGAAGAAATGGAATTGATCAGCAAACATATGAAAAAATGTTCATTATCTCTAGCAATTAGAGAAATGCAAATCAAAACTATTCTAAGATTTCATTTCCCTCTAGTCAGAATGGCAATTATCAAGAATACAAGCAATAATAAATGTTGGCAAGGATGTGGAGGAACAGGTACACTCATACATTGCTGGTGGAACTGCAGATCTGTGCAACCACTCTGAAAAGCAGTGTGGAGAGTCCTCAGAGAACTTGGAATGGACCCACCATTTGACTCAGCTATCCCACTGCTCGGTTTATACCCAAAGGACTTAAAATCAGCATACTACAGTGACACAGCCACATTAATGTTTACAGCAACTCAATTTGTAATAGCTAAACTATGGAACCCACCTAGGTGCCCTTCAACAGATGAATGGATAAAGAAAATGTGGTATATAGATACAATGGAATATTAATCAGCCTTAAGAAGAATGAAATGATGGTATTTTCAGGTAAATGGATGGAACTAGAATGAAGTTACATTTGAAATAAGTCAATCCCCAAAAACCAAAGGCTGAATGTTTTCTCTGATAAGCAGATGCTCATCCATAGTGCGGGGTGGGTAGGGAAGAATGAAGAAACTGTATTATGCAGAGGGGAGTGAGGGGAGGGATAGGGCCATGGGGATGGGAAGGATGGTAGAATAAGACAGACATTATTACCCTATATACATGTATAGAAAAAAAATTTTTTAAATAAATAAATAAAAGAAAAAGAAAGCAAGTTAAATGAGGGGAGCATCTGTGCTATGTGGAACCTCCCAACAATGGAAGTTATTCACTTCTGCATGCCCAGTACCTGCCGTGTAGTGGGAACTCAAAAAATTCTTGTTGAAAGAACAAGTGAACAGTAACAACAGTGGCTTCCTTTCTTAGGCATTTGAATGCCAAGCTCCACACTAACGTCCCTGCGTGCCTCAGCCTGTGCCATGGAGATGCCTTACAAGGTAAGTTGCTGTTCTATCCCACTTGGTTTTACACAGGAGGATGAGCCTTTAGCGACCCCACACGCACAGAACTCTGCTCTACGGAATCCAGAGCTGCCCTGAAGATATTAGCACTATGCACCTTTTTCTTAAATAAAATTTGCTATCACACAGAAAAGTTAGTGGAACTGGAGAATTTATCTCAGAAAGTTTTTAATTTTAACAACTTCCTGAAAGGAACCCTCTGCTTAAGATTGCCATAGTTAGAGGGGAAAATGCACTAAGGATACCCACTTAAATTTAAATTTCAGGTAAACAATGAGTAATATTTGGGGTGTAGCTTTAGTGTATAGTGTGTCCTATGTGGGACTTACTTCTACTAACATTATTCATTATTTATTTGAAAGAAAACAATATACAGCACATAATTATATGAAAAAATATCCTTTGTTTATCTGAAATTCAAATGTAACTGGGCATCCTGTACTTTGTCTGACAATTCTACCTTTACTCATTTTCTTTTCTAATAAGATAGAGTAGGAAAATAAGACTGAAAATAAGAGCAATCAAAACAATTACTGTTACTACTTCTGCTCCCCAGGAACTGTCTGTCCTTTGCATAAATTATCTCTGGTCTTCAAGGGAACCCTGTGAGGTAAATTATCTCCCATTCTCATCCTCAGAGAGGATGAGTAATTTACCCAAAGCTACACAGTCAAAAAGTCCATTTTCCTTTTGTAACACTATCATCTGACATGATTTTTTTTTTTTTTATCTCCCACACTACAAAATAAGTTCTGTGTCTCAAGGAACTTCCCGATGCCCTAGTCTGTCTTATTTCAAGACCAAAGTTTCCCAAGACCCCACACTATCTTTGAGGTGTTAAGTTAGAGTTGATCTACAGCATTTCTTTGCTGAATTCCTGAGGAGCTGCCAGGGATCTGGAAACCCATCTCGACCTTCCCGGACTTCACATCCAAGGATTTTTTGTGCCAAGTCTAGTTAATTCCCTGTGGGGTCACTGAGATGCAGGACTTTTGCATTTTTTTTTTTTCTGTTCACTTGAAAATATCTGAGGATAAACAGAAAATAGCAATGGCTTGTGTAATTTCAGTCCCCAAGTCCCATGCATTTTATTCTAAATGACAATATTTAACAACAAAATTGCTTCATTTCAACCTCATTGCATTTCTTCAAGTGGGAGTACTCTAATTTAAAAATAATAAATGCAACAGAGTGAATATATTGCTTTCATTAATCCCAATACTGCTTATTTTCAGCACTTTTAAATTATTTGGGTGTGCTCAATAGATTTAGTTGAAGTGGAAAAAGAATCATTCAAATTTCAGACCATTTGCAATTATCAATTTATCTGCTGTTTTCCAGCCAAGTTACTGAACTTCAAAGTAGCATTTAGTTTGAATGATTTCTTCCCCACCCCCTGCCTGATAGAAGACAGTGAATTAGTCAAGTAAAAATGTCTGTGGAATTGAAGGTGCTATAAACAAGGGCATCACATCCTCTGAATTATCAGCCAGTACAGGTGCTGTTGATTGCATGTCATGGCATCCCAAGGACATCCGAGAGACAGTGGAAACTTCCTATCTCTAGGCCCAAAGTGAAGGGAAAAATTAAGGCAATAATGTAAACATTTCACTTCCCACCTTACCTTTGCATGGTTTCCAGAAAATTAAAACAAGGCATGAAATTTTAAGGTTCATAAGAAACACAACTTAAAATGAAGTCGCCAGATAATAGTATAGGACTCTCTGTTAAATTTGAATTTCAGAAAACTGAGTAATATTTTAATGCAAGTAGGTCCCAGGTAGTACATCCTATATTTTTATTTGATGAGTCTGATAACCCTGTTGGGGACTAAGACTTGACATATTAATTAATTTGCCTGGTGCTGTGCTTTAAATGTGCAGACAGTGACAAAATGTACAGTCTGGAATTTATTGAGTGATTACTATGTGCTGAATGTTATTCTACAGTCTTCGTATTTACCATCATCCAATCCTCACAACATCATGTCAATTAGGTATGTCGTTATCCTCTTTTACAAACATAGGACAATGAGGCTTAGGATTTGCCTACAATCTCAGCAAACGTGGTGGTAGTTAATGAGTGGTAGTGTAGACAGAGACCTTTCTGATTTCACTATCCCATTATGCTTTCTAATTAAGTGGAAACAACTGACCAGTTGCAGGTGGGAATCTGTGTCCTCTCTACTTTTCTTTAAGGTGACAGATGGAGTCTTAAAATCAGACAGACATGTTCAGCATTGAGCTTCGCATTGTGCACAATGCATGCATTCAGAACTCATCTTCTTGGCAAATGAACTGCCCTTCCCTTATTAAAAGGAACCTCCCAACTCAGAGAAAAATAAAAATTCAAGGCATGCAGTGCAAGGGTAGTAATTGGACAAAACTTCAAATGAGTGAAAGCGATTCCTAAACAATTAGTTGTTTTGAATTCAGTAAAATTGCTATTTCATTTAATGTTCAATTCATTAAGGGTTGCCCTGAGGTGTTAAAGCTTAATTTGGGGAGTTGAATTGTAGATTTGCTTAAATTTAGGCTCCATTTCCTAATTGAATAATGAGCAAGTTCATTTGCAAACAGACCAGGTTCCATGCTGAGGGTCTCCTAGAAAACATTTCTTCTTAAAAATCTATTGCATCTGATTGTTGAAAAGATGATGAAGCAACATTTTGAGAAAACCCAAAAGAAGAAAACAGCGCCCACGACACGGCCCGACTGTTTTCATTTTTGCACATTCCTTTCCTGTTACTGATTTCTGAAGTGACCAGAACTGACAGAGATTCCACAGAGCTTGTTAGAAATGAATTCATGGTTTCTATCAAGAAGAAACTGCCTACATAGAAGAAAAGGCAGATGAGGAAAGGAAACCCATCCTGCTGTTTGAGGCAATTCTACTTCTGTTCTTTAAAAAAAAAAAAAAAAAAAAAAAAAAATCAGACAAACAGGGCATTCAAGGAGTGTTAAGTAGCTTTTTCTTCGTTCACCATAATTGTTCTCTTTCACTTCAAAGGCATTGATAAACTGAAAACCAGTTTCTGGATTCTGAAATAAGGAGAGCCAAGCACCTGTCACAGAATTAATGGAAAGAGACTGACATTCAGGTGGCACTCAGTCCATCCAGAACTCACTGGACACTCAGTGGGGACCTGGCCCTGGACTACATACTAGAAATTGGCAAACACGTATTACAGTTGAACTTGCCATTCTGTGACAAAGGTCCAAATGGTGCAAGAAGGAAAAGAGACTCTCTTCCAAGAGAGACTGCTTGGACACAGGACAGTTTTCACGTGTGCCTAGAAGGACTGTGGATAATTGTCACAGCTTTCACCTTCCATCAGTTAGCAGTACTCTTGGAAATGAGAAGACTGGTAAAATACTTAAAGGAAACAATGCTTTGCCAGAGAATTAAAGGAATTCAACCACAGCCCCAGCAGAGCTGCCTTGTTATGTAATACTACAAATTGTTCAACCATGGGATCTATGCAGAGACTGTGGGAAGCTAGCTATACTTGCAAAGAGTCAAGTGATTTACATTTGAAAGCCACAGCTGGTATGAAAATAAACATTGAATCAGTTCCTTCCTCTAAGTCCATGTTCCATTAGAATAACTACGGTAGGTGACATTTTTCACATTTTAATTGGTGTTTTGCTGATTTTATCAGAATTTCTGCTGATCAAAGCAAATTGGCTATTTATTTATTTTGCAATGAAGCTAACTGTTCACTGCAAGTTTAATGTACTGTAATGAATTTTAAATATCCTCCTAGTCAGATTACAAAGTGTTTGAATCAAGACGTCCTTGTTCCACTTAAATTATTAATTAGTCAAATGGACAAAAGGTAACTTTCAGATAAAATGTCACATTTCAAATGGATCAATTAGATGGAAATATTGGGCCTGCATTAGAAGGTATCAGGAAAATAACTGTTCCCCTGCCGTCTGCTTAACCCACTCATACCTGCTTGGTTATTAGACATATGATAAATACTTTCATTATTAGTTTATTTTCAGTAGCTTACAGAACAATAAGTTTTTATGTTATTTACACTCCAGTGACTTTGGTTTAATTGGCTTCTTTTATGTTATTTATATAAATATAAATCATACTGGGTTTTAAAGTATTAATGATGCATTTTATGTTGTAATGCTGTTTTTGTCCAGACTAGCACTCTATAAATTCACACCATCCATGGGTAACAGCAAAGGAACTTTACAAAATCTACTTCCAAAGTGGAAGTAAATGCACTCTGAACCTTAGAAGAACTTCATGCATGGGATGAAAAGATCTACCAAATTGCATTCTATTTGCAATTGAGTTAGCAAATTAATTTATTCAAATAGGGCAATTCTCAGGTCTCTATGCTTGGGAAACAACATAGCTTTTTTCTAGGCACCAGAACAAAGGAAAGCAAAAAACCCATGTAAAGAAAACTAAGTTTTGAGTGTTAGTCCCGCCAGTTGCAGGAATGGGTATAGTCTACTCCCACTACCCCCAGTGATTGCACCTGACCAGTGAGGAGGTTGGTTGAAAGGTCTTCTGGCTCTATGTAAATTTCTGCAGTTCTAAGTTTTTATATATACCCATTTGGTGATCTTTGGACATTTTTCTCTCAACCCCTGAGATGATATCATGAGTAGAGAGAGTTATCTTAGGTAGCTCACATTTTAAAATAAACTTTTAAGTATAAATAGTCTTTTTTGAGTGACTCAGCATACTGGCTTCTTTCAGTGATGGAAAAACATAAAAAGGGCTGGGGTGTAGCTCAGTGGTGGAACACTTGCCCAGCATGTAAGAGCCCTGGGTTCAATCCCCAGCACTGCAGAATAGTAAAAATAATAGTAGTAATAATAACAATGAATATCTGCAAAGTAAAGTCAACCAAAGATATTTTGGATGAACAACTGGTGTCTTTCAATTGCTGGTCAAATATCAATGTCCCAGGTGTATGTGTGATGGGGGACCACAAACAAAGCGGTAAATAGAAATAAAATAATCACAGAGTAAAATGATGGGAGTGGTATGGTTTGGGCTTATTCAGGGAAAGTTAGGTGCCCATCCAAAGCAGAATCTTGATCTTATTGGTGACAAGGTAGCACATGGAGAATGATAAGGTGCTTCTCAAGCCTTCATTTCTAAAATGCTACTGGCACCCTACTCAAACTCAGGATTTCCTGTTGAGGGGCATGTGATATGAGCTGGATAATCTGTCTTTGTTGTCGTTTTAGTGTATGTAGTTTTCAAAGCACCCAGAGAGTACCAGGCCAAGATGATGTTACTTTACCCTATATATCCATTACAAGAATTCTTGGAATCGAAGAAATCTTCCTTGAGAGAAAACTTTGATCAAGTTTCTTAACCTCTCAGCCCTTTTTTTCTTATTTGTAAAATACAGATAGTGGTTGTTCTCACCTTATGAGGTTGTTCTTAGAAATCAATGAGGTATGTGGAGCCTTAGCACAGTACCTTGTTCTTAACAGTTGCTCAATAAATGGGTATTATTATTATTATGCATCTTCTGGGTGGCTACTCGAAACTCTAGAAGGATGTCAACACATCAGTCATGCTGCTAATTGTGGCATATTTTCAACTCAGATGGAAACCACTGGGGAAATAACAAGTGTTTATTTAGTGAGAATGATGTCACTAAAGAGGAGAAAAAATGGCTGATACTGAAAAAAAAAATACTACACGACACCCTTAAAAAATAACGGGTAGGCAATGGCAGCTGCTTTCAGGATGAATTGAATGCTCTCTTAAAAGAAGGTGGGAGGATCAGCTGGTGGAAAGAAACTACAAGAGATGGCTCTTCTGGGTTGTACTGTAGCTAATGAGGGCCACCCACATGGCTACATTGATGAGTGCAGCGTAGGTTAACTTCCTTGCCTGGACAGGCTTTCAATTTACGGGACACTTAGGAATTTTCTCTGTCCAAAGGCCAGCTCTGTGGAGCAAGTGGTTCAGATGTAATTGTCCATTTTACAGAAGAAATTATTGAGGCTGAGAGAAGTTAATGGTTTACCCATGGCAGAGCTTAGGCCAAGTTTTCCTTCTCTTCAGAAGAGCTGCCATGCTGAGTAATTTAACCTAATGAAAATAAACAGATAACAGTTATTAAAATAATTCACTGAATCCTCACAACCATCCTGAACAGGTAGGTTCACTACTATGAAGTGAAGTTTAAAAACAAAGTCTGACTCCAGCGTTCACATTTTCCACAGTGCATTCTACCACCTCTGCATGGGCCAGGATTAAGAGTAACATATGGTTCTCAAACCTTAACTAGCATCACAATCACTGAGTATGTATGTTAAAACCCTGATTACTGGGACCCTGCTGCCCAAGCTTCTGATTCAGTAGGGCCTGAGTGGAACTGACAATGTGCATTTTTAATAAGTTCTCAGGTTGATACCAATGGACTGGAATCCACACTGTGGGAACCAGTAGTCTACATCAGAGGTACATAAACTTAACAGTTCAGTAAGGATCTTTGGCCCATGAAAGTTTGGTAAATATCTGACCTGGATAGGGCAACCCAAACCCATAGTGCTTGAGTAGACTTGCAGCTCAAGGCTTCTCTAGGATCCAGAAAGTGCAAAGAGAAACCACTTTCTTGGATCCTTATAGAGGACTCCCCTCATAAAAGCAATGGCTTTGTACAGTTGTATCCATTTCTGAGGACTGGGAATGGGGAGCAAGAAAAATCACTGGATATGGTCCAGTAACCACACAGGGGTTATCAATTAGAGTGATTATCAGAGGAAGTCTGGAAGTGGACAGAGAAAGGCAGTTGGAAGGGAAAGTAGGAGCATCATCCTTTGCTCTCCTAACAAGGCAGGAGGGTGCTGGGGGAAGACTGTATTCAGATCTCTAGAACTATGGCTGTTTTCTTGGAATTTTTGGCATCATGATTTTAATGACCAAAGTGACGGTTTGGTAACATCTGCTTTAAAATGTCCAGGCTGTACTGAACTTGTTTATTCATTTGCTGACATGTTGCAATGAAAATAACACAGCAATGAAGAATCCAGTAAAGACTTCAAGCTATTATGCTCTGCTGTTTAATATAGTTGCCCAAGTGGCTTCCTTGTCTTATGCATTCATGAAACATCATGTGAAAAAAAAAAAAAACACTAATAATTCTGGTTGATTAAATTGTTCATTTGAAAACTAAGTCAAGTGAACAGTGGTGATCAACTCTGCTTAGACTCTGGTGCCTCACTGCCCTCCTGCCTAGAGGTGGGCGAGCTCTGTCCACAGGTACCCTTAGCCACATCCAGGAGCCTCACATCCAGACTTCATTGAACTCTGTAGTCCTTGAGGAGGGCATTTGCTGTGTGTCAGCTAAGTTAAATATCCAAGTCACTGTACTTGGCAGAGAACCCAGGGTTGGTGTTTATCAAATGCTCATTTGGGAAGAAACACATCTGGGGAGGATTTCCTGAAGGCAAGGACATTCTTCCCCTCTTCTACCATGGTACAATGTTGGGCAAACCACCAGAGTCAGATACCCAGTACCATCATTTGACCATCTCTCCACTGCTTTACCAAATTGTTCACAATGAATTGCGCTTCCTTCAGCCGTTTACCATTTACTTGCACTGAACAGTGTTAGAAAGATGGCTAAATCTTGTACTCATATTTACTTTAAGGATGTTGCAATCCATTGCTCATTACATTACACATATAAATCTTTAAATCTTTATTAAAAATGTCAAATATGCAGAAAATAATGACCCCCCAAGTAGTCATGGAAAATTTACTTTTTCCCATATCTGCCTTATTTTTGAAAAAGAAATAAAATGTTTTAAGTCTAATGCCCCTCTCCAAACCATTCCAACTCCTGAGAGTTACCCACTATCCCAAAATCTTTCTTATCTACATTGTGTATGCTGTTGGTGTGTGTCCTAGTATCTACACACAATATGTTATATTTCTTTGGAGGTTTTCAAAAGTTTACATAAGTATCATACAACGTATCTCCTTTTGCACACAGTGGACTCTTTATGAAGGTAGTGAGAACTTTTTACTGGGTCTTATGCTGAGCCTCTAATTTTTCTTTTCTCATGAACAATTCTAGGATATGAAAATGGTATCCCTCTCTGTACAGAGGTAGATAGGAATCTGGACTCCAGTTTGTTACACTGCTTTATCAATTGTGGGAACTTGTAGTCACATTGTGTTATCTATCTCATTGAAACAGTTCATCAGTTTATTTGCCCATGCATTCATTTTGCCATTTAATTTCTTGAAGCTTGTTACACTTATATTCTTGTAAGAATAAAACTATATTCTTAATTGTTTTGAGTTCTACCTCTTTTTTACCACTATTCAATGCCTCCGTCAAATTACACACTAGTTGCCAGCAGGCACCACCTGCCCCTCCTTTACCCTCAAACATTGAACAGGACAACTGATGTTGTATTTAGCAAAATTAATTTTACAAGTCTAAAATCTGGATGCATCATCTGTCAGTATCCAAGAAAAGGGATGTAAAATGTGCAATGGATTTCCATGTTAAAAGTACTTCTTGCCCAGAAGTGGATCTCTGTAGTTTATTCTCCAGTCCAAAACTTGTTTTCAGTAGTAGAAAGAGCCTTAGGATGCAGGCCGATGAGCATGTATCACACTATTTTTATATTTCAGAACCAAAAATGATTGCATGGCAAAGGATCAGAAGCAGCCTGAAGGAGTTATTTAAAAAAAAGAACTTTCTGTTTACATTTCCACTAGCATAAGAATGTGAATTCCATTTATAAAGAGAAGCATAGAAACAATGTGTTTTGTGAATAAGGTCTCAAAGCTGTTGATAATGATTCTTGGAGATCTACTGTGTGCAGCATGTTATTAAAATTTCAGAATTCGATGTTTTACCCTTGGAGCCTTGGCTCAGTTTCCCTCTCTGACTTACAATTAAGCATAACTCTGGGACTTTTCCTAAAAGTGGTCATTCTAAACACATCTAAACCCATCTTCTCGGGGTTGTATTGGCCACCTTGATTGACTGTTAATAGTCACATGATGCACCAGGAGACAAAAGAATTACATACTAATTTTAGTATAAAACAGCATTTTCAGGTTTTATTAGAGATCAGGAAAATATTTGATTGAATAGGGGTAAATGATTCTATAACTATACAGAGAAATGGGTCTTCACAATTTGTTGTTTAAAAGCAACAAAGAAGAATCTTAATATTTATTGCTACTCATCTGTGTGTTCAATTAAGACTATCTTTTTCATAATACCATGTTATAACTCAATATCTGTATAAGATTATGTTAACATATGAATGTAGCTTTAATATGCTGGCCTTAATAATGTCATATCTCATTCACCCATCTAAGCAGTCTTCACATATATTAAAAAGCATTTGCTGAACTTGTGTTGTAGATACTCTTGAGTACTGGAAATTCAAAGATGAGAGAGTAAGACCTGCACTGTGCTTTCAAAAAACTTACAACTAAAACAGAGAGAGAATTACAAATGAATAATTAGTCAAATATGATAACTGATGTGGCCGATGAAAATGCAGCATTCTGAAGATACTGAATAGAGGAGTAATTAATCCTGCTGGAGCCAACAAGGAAAGAAAGAAATAGAAAGCTACATTTGAATAAGAATAGCTTAAGAAAGCACTTCCGGACTCTCCAAGGCAGATTTAATCATCCTTTATTCATCTCACCAGAATAATGCATATTAACTCCATTATGGATTTATTATCATATTTCATTATAGTTAGGGATTCCCATATCCTTCTTGGATTTTAGGAACTGACAAAGGGCGGGAGGCAGACGCAATGCATTGCAAAATACAGGTTACCACCGATAAAGTATTCTTTGCAAAGAGCTCAGTGTGAATCTAACCAAACTTTTCAACCTCACTTTGATTTGGAGAAAATATTAGGGATGAATGAACAATGAGTGGACACTACAAAGAAGTAAACAGACAAAGACCAAACACCACATCCTCTATAGGAAGGCAGAAGAAAAAGGAGACAGGATGGGGCAGTAGCAAGGAGAGAAAGAAGGGAAAAAAAAAAAAATAGGGGGAATTAAAGCCATCATAAAAGAAAATTTTCCTATATCAAAGAAAGACTCAAGCACTCACTTCCCTCAAGATTCAACATTAAAGTAAACAGAACTTTTTCTTTTGGGGTGATTTTAAATATAGGTAACTAGTTTGAAAGCCAGTGAAGAGAGAACTCACATTTCTTTCATTTCTTTCTTAAACATTTACTATAATTGACTGTTGGTCACAAAGAATATGTTGACTTTTTTGGTTGATGTTTTTAGTGGTAATATTTTTGAATTTTGATGTGCAAATTTATCTTAAATTGGATTTTAATCTCTCTTCCTCTCTCTCTTGCCCCACCATTTCTCTCTACCTGTCACCTTCACTTGGAAAATATGGCTTATACTGGTGGCTGGGCTCCCATATTGTGATATTAAAGATAAATCCACTCACCAAAACTGACAGCATCTTGGCTGCGTAGTCTTTCTCTTTCCTCATTATCCTGGCAGTTCTCCACTCTTAAGTGTCCTACAAGAATTACACTGTCAAGTCACATAAACTCTCCCACTGGAATTTTGAGATTGACTTGATAATTGAGATAATTAATAAACACATAATACTGAATCTTCTTATCTAGAAATAGGATATATACCTCACTTTTTTGTCTTTGTTGTATCAATGAAGTTTATAAATGATTTTCATATTCTTGCACATTTCTTTTTTTCTGTTTTGTGAAAATTTTTCTAAATTAGCTATTGATACATGGGGTTCTTGATTTTTATGTCCTTCTTATATTGAGTCATCTTGAAAACTCTTACAATTTTTTAAAAAAATACATAATCTAAATATTCACCAATAGGAGAATGATTAAATTAACCAGGGCAAATTTATTCTATGGAACACTGTACAGCTATTTAAAAATTATATAGATTAAATGGGGGAGTGATGCAAGTAAACTTAAAAAAAAACAAGTTGTAGAATAATATATTTTAATTCAAGCACATAAAACTATTCTGTTAATGTATGCATGTACAATATATTTCATAATTTCAAAAATTCATTCCAAAGTTAACAGTGATTGCCCTTGGGTTAGGGAGTATAGAGAACTTTTTTCACTTTTATACTTTTATATTTTGTATTTGAGTTTTTTCTAAAATACAAATTTATGTATTGTGTTTGTAATTACCATCACTTTTAACGTGAACATAAGATGCTGAGAAATAGACAAGTTGATGAAGATTGAGCTGGAGGAAGCCCCAGGGAGACTAGGTAAAAGTCCACAAAAAAACCTCACAGGTCATTAATTTCTACAAGATCTTTAAAGTCACTTCCATTTGGCTTTGGAAAATCTGTGGGTCTACACAACCCATCAAGGGGCACTACCAGCATTATTAGAGCAGAAAATGAAGTTAAAATGTAACACACTGTCAAATGAACTCACTGGAGACATGCCATCCCCAGTGTCTATTTCTTGTGAGTCCTCCTATAAAAGGGACATGGACTAGTGAAGGGTCTAAATGAATTAGCCAGCTAAAGGAATTGAATCATTTTCACCTACCCATCTCTCATTGCCAGCTGGAAGTCAGGTGAGCAAAGCCCTTGTTTCCTAGGTCTCCCTGGTGCCTACAGTTTCTCCCCAGAAGCTCTTCTAACCTGAATTTTAAAAAGGGATCCCTATTGGTTTGACTGCATCAGCGGGGTGGAGCCACCACTGTTGGCCTGAAGCTTTTGCAGCTCTTCCTCGGCTTGGCACATGAGTTCTTCTTGGAAATGTCTGCTTATGTGGTTGTAATTGCCTATGCAGTACCCTTTTGAATGAGAGTTGTATCTTAATGTGTCATGAGCAACTTTTGGTAAATGTATGGTATGGACTTTTATTTGTATAACACATTAAATGAAGATCAATGGTAAGCAATTAGCACAGTGTCTAGCAACCCTTTTCAAACTTTAATGTAGGCATTGCCTGAGGATGCTGATTCAGAAGGTTTGTGTTAAACCCTTGAACTTGAATTTGTAAGAAAGGCTATAGGAATGTGATTGGTTCAGGAGCTTCACAAAATAGTAAGAGTGCACTGCATAGCATATGCATTGTACTCAATAAATATCTGCTGAATGAATCCTATTTTTTCCTGATCCCTAGAAATTTGAAACTTCCCAGGAAGTCGCATCCTTCCTCTTTGTTTTCCTCTGGGTAAGACTGTAAGGAGTTTTCCCTCTCTACTAAAAAAAATAAAAAAGTAAAAAAATAAATACTTTCTAGTTTTCTAGAAAGTTAACACTCTCAAGAAATTGTGTTTTGCAAACTTCCACTCTTTCCTGATTCTACCATGTGGAGACAGGGCTCAGGGCTACTTTTCCATGTTTCTCACCATGTGCACCCTAACCTGGTCACTCTTTCCCAGCACCATCTGGCCTGATTAGCAGCTTGTACCCAGCTTAGGTGCCCCACTGAGGCTACAGATCAGCCTCACAGGGGAGCAGGAGACCCCCTCTGCAAGAACGGATTCTCTCCAGAGCCCTGGGCCTCTTCCCTCCTGAGTTAGTGACTTGCTCAAGCACAAAACTTAATAAGCCAAAAAATAAAAATCAAGCAGCTCACAGACTCCAACGCAGAGGTGTCCTATGCTGAACAAGGGTTGGAAATTAACAGGGCTGGTGTCTTGAGAAATGTATTGCCTAATTAGTTTTCTCTTCTATTGGAGGGAAAAAAAAATACCGCGTTTACCTATTGAGCTACAGTGAATATGCCTCATAAATTAAAACCTCAAGCCTGGTCTTTTGGAGGTGGACATTTTTCTTAGAGTAGAATCAAAAGCCAAGTCAGGAAATGATTGAAATGTGTGTTGAAATAGTCCTTTGCAATGAATAATGTCTTAGATGGAGATGTTAGTTTTATTCTATGAAATCATGTTTTAAATTTTAAGACTTGTTCAAGATCACTGGATTCTGTAGACAGAAAAATTCTGTTGTGATCAATTTAACAGTTATTCTCTCTTATTGGCTGCTCAGCTGGGAGCTCTGGGCATTATAATGTTAAGGGAATTCACATGGGGGTTGTAGCATGTGCACATTAGCAGAATAGATTGGGCTGTGATTTGTAGCATGAGCCTGGTTTTACAGGGAGAATTTTCCACCCACCCACAGCTTCGTGGTGATGTTGGAATCCGTCTAGTCGGTGGAGGATCAGTAGCTTAAGGAGCTAATGAATATTCATTTCTTTTCCCTGGGTGCAAAGTAAAATAACCAGTAATTAGTATAATATTTAATACTTCTATTCAAAATAAATAAATCTTTTGTAAAAAAAAAAAGCCTAATTATTATAATGTAGCAAATTCTGCATATGTAACTGGAGTTAGATGTGGTGTTTTGAAAATGCTTCTAAGCCCTAATTTACATGTTTTGAGATTAGTTAATTATTCCCCTTGTATGCATAAAACAAAACTCTAAAATTCTACCTGCATTTATTATTCATTTTCCCATCTCCCAAGTTTAGCGGATTCTAATATTTAAATTTGTGGTGTTTTTTTTTAATGAAGTTATTTGTATTTTGAAGTAATGTTCTGACTTTGGATTCCTTCTTGTCTCCCCCTTCTTTTGGTCCACAGATATAGAGACACATATGGCCTATGGAGATTCCTAAATGCTTCTCATGTGATCTTAGGTTTATGTGGCAAGGTTTTGCTATTCCAATTTTTAAAAATTTGCACTTTTGAGCACATAGCAGGCATTGTGTAGGATGCTTTCATATGTCATTATGTTTTTATTCTATAATAATCCTGTGAGATTTGTTTTTCTACCACCATCTATAGATTAGAAAACAGAACTCAAAGAAATTCACTCACTTGGCACCAAGTGTAAGATTCTAAATTATTCACATATCTGAGTCTAAATCCAGTTCATGCCACAACTACAAAGTTCTAAAGTCCACTCTTTCCCAATGCTGAAGGGAGAAAGGTTTGGGAGAGGTGATGGTTGATATGACTTGGATCTTCAATGTCCCCCAGAGGGAATATGGTAAAGACTTGGTCAGAAGCCTCTGGGGATATTGGAAAGTAGTAAAACCTTTAGGGGCTGGGGCCTAGTGGAAGGAAGTTAGATCATTAGGGTCATGCCCTTGAAGGGGATATTGGGACCCTGGCCTCTTTGCTTCCTGGCTGCCATGGGATGAGCTGCTTTGCTCCACCACACGCTCCATACCATGAAGTTCTGCCTTGCCACAGGCCCCAAAACAACATGGAACCAGCTGACTATGGACTGAAACTTCTGAAACCATGAGCCAAAATAAATTTTTCCTTCTTTGTTTATCTAAGGTATTTTGTCATAGTGACAGAAAGCTGGTATATAAATGAGAATTCACTAGTGTGCTGTTACAGGTTTGAGAACTGTGGGAACCAATGTCTGCTGAGCAGAGAGGACAGTCAGAGAGCAGTGCCCTTATAGGCAAATATTTTTTGCGCCTGCGATAAGCAAAGAACTTTCTGATCTACAGCGTGGGGGTTTTGCAATGATGCTGGCTAGTGCCTTTCAGAAGTCACATTCTTGCTCAAGTGCAAATGGATAGATAAATGTTGGATTCGGTCACAATCTATGAAGGCCTAGATAATTCATTGTGCTGCAATTCCTTAACAAATGCAAATGCAGGGAATTTAAATGAATCACCCAGGGTGGGGAGCAGAGGCAAGAACATCTATTTTAAATTCTTTTTAGAGACTTCCAGGACAACTAGAATAAGATTCAGCGTTCTTGACATGGCCCTCAGGCCGCATGCAGTCCAACTGTTGCCTGCCTTTCCCACCCTGGGCTCAGCACCCTCCTGCCACAGCAGTGTTCTTTCTGTTCCTCGAAGGTGCAAGTTTGTCCCTGCCTCTGACCCCTTGCATTTACTGTTCTCACTGCTTAGAGAGCTCTTTCTTCTTGTCTTCACATGGCAGCCTCTTTCTCATTTTCAGTTCTTGGTTCAGAAACATTCTCACACAGATCTTCCCTGACTCCCTGCCTCTTAGGAATCTCCCTCCCCATCTTCCATGTGACCCTGTTTATTTGACTTCAGAGAACTTTTCTTCCTGAAATCATCTTTTTTCATTTATTTTTCTTATTGACTGTTTTATTTCTCACTCTGGCACATAGAAATGCTCTAGCATATAAATATGTATTAAAATGAATGAATGAAAGACACAATTACAATTATAATTAGATTTACCATGTACAATTACACAATTAGACTTCCAATATACAATTATAGTTAGAGTTTGAGGGCATTTAGTAGTTAATCTGTCTCAAGTTTATACCTAGTCATCTCTATTTAATTATTTCTAATGAGAGAAAGCACATTACAAAACAGCAACTTCAATTTTTATAGTACGAGGCAGTCTAGAACTGTGGAAATCAGATGCAACTCATCTTACTTAATTCAAATCCAAATCCATTACAAAATAACCATGGACTTTGGTTAAGCTTGTTAACCTTGCAAAGTCCTGTTTCCTCATCTACAAAGGAGGTGATAATTCACACCTGGACAAACTATTGTAAGAAATGAAGCAATGTTTTCAAAGTGTTGTGCATATTTATATGCACATGATATAGAGAAGGTAAATACATTAAGGGAATCAAATAAATGTTAATTTTCTTCGTCCCTATCTGGTTAACTCATCCTGTATTATCTATCTCACACACATTCATATTTAATCCTACCTGTGAGGTAGGTACTCTGCATGAATCCTCCTATTTTACAGATGAGAAAACTGAGGGTAGCACTGTTAAGTGATTTGGCCAATCATAGGACCTACCTGGGAAATGGTCCCACAACTGCACGATCAAGTTCTGTTTCCATCCAAAGCCTCCTCTTTCCTCTACCCACCAAACAGTACACAGTTGGATGAACTGGAAGGTAATGAACCTACCAGCTAATCTAACTCTCAAAATGGCAGGATGCACTGCTTCACCCCAGGGGACCATCACCTACTGAAGGTGGAGGGCCTGTGCCAGGGGATGAGCAAAATGACATGCGCATTATTATATTTACTTGTCACTATTGTTGTAGGCCAAGGGGCTCTAGCAAAGTGCTGCTGGGCACTGTGGTGATTTAGCTGTAGTTTTTGGTGACATGCGAGCTAATAAGTACACATATAAGTGGTCACTTGGATTTAGAGTTTGAGTTCAAATTCCTATTCCATAATATGTCCACTGTATGATTTTGAGCAAGTTGTTTCCTGTTTGTTTCTTCTGTGAAATGGGAATAATTCCATCTGCCTTATAAGCTTAATTAGAGAATTATGCATGCCCAGCACAGGTTCACCTGTAATATGTGATACCCACCACCAGCCCTTTCCTTTGGATAGCATTATCCTCTGGATGGGAAGTTGACAGAAATGTTGGAAATATCTAAGGACTCCCACTAGGACCCTGTGGCAACAGGTCAAAACATGGAGGCTCTCCTTGTTCTCAACCTATGCTTTGTTTCCCAAGTGTGATCAGTGAATTCTGGGAGAATTTGACAATTTACTTCTGAACACGTCTTAGATAGGGTGGAAGTAATGCGAGTAATAAATTATTCTCTCTTCACCAAGATCTTCCTGGTCATTATTCTTTAATGTAATTAGAATGCCAGATGCAGAACCATCCATCTTCATCACGAAGCATTGGTAAACTGGGGAAAATGCTTACTGCAAAGGAACATCAGCATTAAGGAAGGATGGATTTTCCATGAGATGGCAGAGATTCAAACTTAAAAACTTGATCTGGTGGGAGGACTTCATTGTGCTTGCTTCTCAAATATCAATGGTTTTTTGCTTTCCTTTTAATAGATAATCAAGAGTCTATGTTAGAAATCTTTCTAAGTTCTTTGGAATATACTCTTGCATATGTGGATTTCCTACCTTCAATATGGTGATAAAGCTTCCAGGTTACCTGGGATGCCTTCCTGCTATCTCCCTAAAGGGTTCTAGGACCTAAAATCCAGGTTATAAGGACTATTTGTGGTCACTCCATGATATCTTTGGTTTTCTGGAACCTTTGTGTTTCTAATACATCTAAATTCTGTGCCAAAATATTCATTATGTGGACTTTGATATTACTGAAGAAGACACATACCTGATAGATAGATCTCTCTCAAGCTTCAAAAAGAAAAAAAAAGATGTATGTTTCTCTCCACAGGAAGTGTAATCAAATAGTGTTATCTTAGGATCCATTAGAGACCACCTAGCTCAAAAATTTTCTCCTCACCTTAACATATTCATTAAAATCCCTTTATTTTCATTCCTCTTCCTTTCTCCCTCCTCCTCTTCCTCATTCAGTTATTCATCCATCTATTCTTTCAAGTGAATGACTGTAGCTTGGTGAAGGCAGAGATTCTAGCAGTCTTGATCAATCACAGGACCACTGTTGCTCCAGCACTTGGGACATGTAGCAGGAACTCAACACATTTTTTCTAAATAAAGGGATGAAGGGACATTTACTGAAGTACCTTTTAGGCTCCTGGTTCTTTAACCCTTAGAATGTTTCCCAAACTTATGTAATTTACTATAAGATAGAAAAGCTTTCTTTTTCTCACCTAGTACAAGATAATTAACTTTTATGCTTTGGATATGAGGGATCCCCCAAAAGCTCCTGTGTTGATGCAGGAATATTCATTCAGAGATAAAATTATTAGATTATGAGAGATGTATCCTAATCCATGCATCCTAGTTTGATTGAACTGACTATTAATTGAGGTGCTGCTGGAGGAGGTGGGTCTTTGGGGTGTGCCCTAAAGACTGCATCTTTCTTATGGCCCTTTCCCCTTCACTCTATCTGCTACCTGGCAACAATGAGTGGAGCAGTGCTCCTCCACCATGCCATGATACTCTGCTTCACCTTGGACCCAGAGCAATAGAGTCAATCAACTGTGAACTGAAAACATAAAAAATAAACTTCCTCCTCTAAGCTGTTCTTGGCAGATATTTTGGTCATAGTAATGAAAAGTTGACTAACATTGTAATAGATACTCCTATAATAAAAGGAAATTAACAAGATAAAAAAGACAATTTTTTAAAATATAAGTTTTATATGGCATGGGAACTTTCAGAAACAGGAAAATGTGATATTTTCATCGACAGTCATACAGAAAGAAGTATGATTGGAGAACTGAAGGTTGTGATCTCATGGTAATAAATGAAGAGGAGCCTACCAAGTTCTGTTTGCTCCAGTCCTTCTTGGCATCCCTGTGTGACATTCCTCCCTTCATAGTATAGGAAAAGACCCTTGTCATGTGATGGTCTTAAGGGGAAAAGAATGGAAAAAGTTCAGAGGGTGACCCTCCTATGGTTTAGGGCCAGCTTCGGGGGACAGTAATGCAGGAATATCAGAAATCTGTTTCTGCTGTTTTCCTAAAAGCCAAGACATCATATTCTGGGGTTGCCATTATTATATACTGCCTTCTCAATATTTTCCAGATCTGTGTGCTACTTTTTCTTCTATTTATTTGACACTTTTATTTAAATGGACTTCTGTACACTTTGCTTTATCCAAAGCAATATCCATTGACTGGGAGTGGCTGCACACAACTGTCATCCTAGCTGCTGAAGAGGCAGAGGCAGGAGAATCACAAATTCAAACCTCAACTACTTGGCAAACCCTGTCTCAAAAATTAAAAAAAAAAAAGAGGGGACTAGGAGTATATAGCTCAATGGTAAAGATTCCTGGTTATAATCCCCAGTACAAAAAAAATTAATAATTGTCAAAGCAATAGCTGTGAAATTACAGATTTGCTGTCTAGTTATATTTTTCTAACTTACATTAAATTTGTACCTACTGAAAAAAGACACTTGTATCACCTAAAGTCATACTAAAGGCCTCCATTAAAATTCAAATGATATCTGTAATGACTTTAAAATATGATTGCCCATACCCACTACCTCTGAATCTCAAGAAAAAATGGAGGTGGGGACCAGGAATAGAAGTTCTTCAGAGGAAGGACATCAGAGTGGGGGCCGATGTTCAGGGGAAGAGGTAGGTCTTGCACTTGGTAGTGTGAAAGTGTCTGCAGTTTGTGAGATTGGTTCTTTGAGACTTTGATTTGCAAGTCAAAAAAGTACTTGAAAGAATCATTTATATTCAATAATGACTATAAGGCAGTTGCACAAAAATTTTTTAACTTTAGGTTATCATTAGATCAGTAAACAATGTGATATTGAATGCCAAAAAGTAGTGCTACCATTTGGGTCTCAAATGTAGCCCAAAGATCCATGTGTTAAAGGCATCATCTCCAGTGTGACACTATTGGGATGTGATGGGAACTTTTAAGAGGTGGGGTCTAATGGGAGGTCTTGGGTCATTGGGGATGTGGCTTCAAAGGGGACAAGAAGAATCCAACCCTTTCCTCTTTTTCAGGCCTCTCCATGAGGTGAATGGGGACTCCTTTGCTGTGCATTACCACCATGACATGCTGTCTCACCACAGACCCAAAGCCATGGGGGCAACCAGTCATGGATTGAAATTTCACAACTCTGAACCAATGTGAATTTTCCTCTTTTTAAGTTGACTTATCTCAGGAATTTGTTATAGTAATTGAAAGCTGACTAACACAAGTATGAAATAGTTATAGGAAAGGGCTGAAGAAGTATCTCATTTGTTCATTCTTTTAATCATTCAATAAATACTCAGTGAACTTCTAGCCCTACCACGAGGTGTTAAGAATATGACAGCAAAAAGTACAGTCCCTCCCTTCATAGTCTAACAGAAGAGACAGTTACACAAACAATAACACATAGATGTATTCTAGCAGTGGTCCCTGACACAATGAAATCACAAAGGGCAGAAGTATAAAGATAATGTACAACAGTGGGACAAACTAATCTGAGGAGTCAGGGAAGGCATTCTTGCAGAAGTCACATAAATAAATAATTAAAAGAAACCTGAAGTGTGGCAGGAGAAAAGAACACAGAACCCAGAGAATTTCATGCAACAAAGCATGGAGGAGAATATATCTCTGTTATGAAGTAAAAGAATAAAAAGTAGTTGGGTACAGTGGTGCATACCTGTAATCCCAGTAACTAGGAAGGCTGAGGCAGGAGGATTGCAAGTTCAAAGCCAGTCTCAGCAACTTAGTAAGGCCCTAAGCAACTTAGTGAGACCCTGTCTCAAAATAACAAATGGGCTGTGGATGTGGCTCAGTGGTTAAGCACACCTGAGTTCAATACCTGGTACCCGCCCCCCCAAAAAAAGAAAAGTGTAGTGTTACCCACTTCTCACGGGAATTCTCTTTGCCAAAGAAAAGAATGAACATAGGAGGTATAGAATCAGGGTTCGTAAATGTAGGAAGGCTAGAGTGTGAGATCTAGGCAGATGTGTTCAGTGGAACATAGAGATGGCACTACCCAGCACAGTGTGCCTCCTGGTCCTACTGGAGTTTCCCCTGATGGGCCATTTAAGAGAAATGACCATTCGGCAAGTACTAGTGTGAACAATAATTATTCTCTTTGTGCTTATTTCCTCAGGATACTTCAATTTATTTATTTTTCTTTGGTCATTTTTTTTTTTTTTTTTTGGCAAGAGGAATTATACATTTATTCTAGAAAAAAAAAAAAAAAAACAAAAAAAAACAAAGAGAGGTTGATAAAAAGAAACATTGGATAATAGCCATTATCTCACAACCCAGAAAATGTTAACAGGTATTTTGGAGTACATCCATATATAACTGCAGATATTGGCAAAAAATTAACTTGATATTTATACTGGTAAATTACTGTTGGCAGTTGCTTTTACAATTTTTCCTGGTTTTAGCTTTCAATGGTGACTTTTTTTTTTTAGAATGAACTTTAGCCTTCTGAGACAAATCTCCTAAAAATCAATTAAGATTACTCATCCTAATAATCCTCAATTCACAATTGCTTTGAGCAGAAGTTGTTAGCCCTGGGGATTAAACACAGGCCCCATCTCAGTGCCATGCAAGTAGCTGCTCCTGTGGGCAGAGGCTTGGGGACTGCTGCGGCTGGGCAGCATTTTTGCAAATTTGCAGAGGAAAGTGTCACTTAGGATTTTCCTCTTCATTTCTCCTCAGTTTCCAGAATCAGAGAAATAGCAATACCCTCAAGCAGAAAAACTACTTCAACTGTATTTGGTAGGAGCTCAATATTTTGGAGACTGGCAAGGAAAAATTCATCCTATAGAAAGTAATCTGTGGTTTAAGGAAGATGAGCTTGAACTCCTAGCAGCAGAGTAACTGTGCTAGAGTTGGGGCACAGAACTAAACTCCAAGTTGCTGTTGTTTCTCCTGTTCTGTGTTTGCAAGGTGGTTCACTATACTACCATACTGTCAGGGTGTTTAATTAGATAACTGTGCTCTCCTACCCCACCACTGGATGCTTCCAAAATCATTACATCGTCTCTTCTTGGCACTACCTAACATTCAGAGATCATTAGGTGCTAAGCTTCTAGATCACAGAGCCCATGGGGGAGAGCTGGCTATAGAAGGGAGTTTCTGCAGATTTGAAAGACTTGTGCTAGTGAAAGACTATTTTGTTATGAACATGATGCACTTAGCAGACGTGTTGGAGAAGATGATCACTCTCTTGCTTGTGCATGCCCCATGTTTTGTTTCTCCAAAACAAAAACAACTAAAAACAGTTGAGGTATGTACTGTATGTGCTTACCTAGATCCACTATAGTAACTAACACACTTTGGGCATTCTCTGTGTCTGAACATTATCTCATGTAATTCCAATACAAATACTGTGAAATAGGTTCTGCAGTTTGCTTGATACTACAGAAGAGGAAACTGGATCAGGTAAAAGGTTCCCTCAGTCCATGCTGTATTCTTGTTTTGTTTTGTTTAGTTCCTGAGTGTTTTTTAAAAATTTGTTCTAATTAGTTATACATGACAGTAGAATGATTTTGACATACGGTATACATATGGAGCACAACTTCTCATTCAACTGGCTGTACATGGTGCAGAGTTACACCGGTAGTGTACTCATACATGTATATAGGTTAATAATGTCCTCTGATTCTACTGTCCTTCCCATTCCCTCCTCTCCCCTCAACTCTCCTCTGCACAATCCAAATCTCCTTCATTCTTCCCTACCCACCCCACACACCGACACTATGGATCAGCATTCACTTATCAGAGAAAACATTCAGTCTTTGGTTTTTTGGGATTGGCTTATTTCACTTAGCATGATATTTTCTAGTTCCATCCATTTACCTGAAAATGCCATCATTTCATTCTTCTTAAGGCTGAGTAATATTCCATTGCTTCTATGTACCACGTTTTCTTTGTCCATTTATCTGTTGAAAGACATCTAGGTGGGTTCCATAGTTTAGCTATTATGAATTGAGCTGCTATAAACATTGATGTGGCTGAGTCACTGTAGTATGCTGATTTTAAGTCCTTTGTGTATAAACTGAGGAGTGGGATAACTGGGTCAAACGGGGTGTCCATTCCAAGTTTTCTGAGGACTCTCCATACCGCTTTCCATAGTGGTTGCAACAATTTGCATTCCCGACAGCAATGTATGAGTGTACCTCTTCCCCAACATCCTTGCCAACACTTATTATTGCTTATATTCTTGATAATGGCCATTCTGCCAGTCTGAACTCACCTGCTCATCCCAACTTTCTTTTTTTTTTTTTTTTTTTGTCCTTGTGACATTCCTGTAAGTGTGCAGACTCTTGTGACATGGGAGAGATGAGTTTGGGGCTCTGAATGATTCTAAGAGAACTGGAGAAGCTTTGCAAAGCATGCTACCAACTAGTCTACTCTTGGGAGCTCACTTTTCTGGGCTTCTAAGACCAGGACAGAATGAAAGGTTTCACTTTAGACAATCAGTTTGGAGTGGAAACAATGTGTACAAATTTGTGGTGCTCAAAGATGATTTTAAAAAACATGATTTAATAGAAGTTTCAGTTTCACTTTCAGACTGAGATATCTTAGAGAGGAAAAAACACTAGGGCAGAGTCAGGAGACCTGGTCTGCACTATTCCACTCAGCTGTCTGGCCTGAGTCAAGCTCTTCATTTCTCTGAGGCTTGATTTCTTCATTGGTTAAGTAAAAACACTGAGTCAGATCATTCTCAGTCTGTCTGGGTTCTAAGAGTATGAGATGCGTCTCTCTCTGCTATAGCTGGGAAGTTGCAGAAAGAGGGCACTCTCTCCTTCTTTTCCCTCTCCCTTTCCCCCTTGCCTCTCATATTAGGAAAAGGCTTCTGGAAGAGCTCTTTAGAGAGTCAAGGTACGAACTAAACTTGTCCTTTAGTCCAGTGGAGCATCACAAACCCACTAGTTGTACAGGTCAAATAGGGTGAGTAAAAACACCCTCCACTCCCACCCCTCACCCTGCCACACACCCACAAAGAGGGCATGGTCCATGCCATGTTCAATGCTATTTTTTTGAAAATATATATATTTTTGTTTTCGTTTTTGGTGCTTGGGATTGAACTCAGAGACACTACCACTGAGCCACATCCCCAGCCCTTTTTAATTTTTATTTTGATACAGGGTCTCACTAAGTGCTTAGGACCTTGCTAAGTTGCTAAGACTTGCCTTGAACTTGCAATGATCCTCCAGCCTCAGCCTCTGGAACTGCCAGGATTACAAGTGTGTGCCACCATGCCTGGCAATTGTTCTTAATCCTACTGATTTTCCCATTTTTGATAGTGACATAGAAAAATATTTCTCTATTATGAGGAAAACCAAGTAGGTGCACTGTGCAATAGTTATACTGTGCACAGCTAACTGGTTTGCTTCCTGTGCTCTGGAGGTTGTGCCTCCTGGATCAACAAAGTGACACAGTTTTAAAATCTTGAGGAACTGTTGCATTGTATTGATGCTGATCATTTATATTCACCTAGTGGTTTCCTTATGCTTGAGATCTGGCCTCCTCAAAAGTGCCTAGTTATTTTCAGTTAATTGTGCAAAAGGAGGAAAAGGGGGAAGGGAGCTTGACAGAGACAACCCATGAGCAATTCACACTGCTTTTGGAAGTCTCATTTTTTGGAATCTCAAAAGCCTTCCTGGTGTAGTACCTGGCATCATCCTGTGTTAATGATTAAGGTAGCCAGTTGGAGGCAAAACTGAGCCTGAAACTCACCTCTGTCAATTCCAAACACAGGGCTCATTCCACAGTCTTCTCCCTGTGTGTCTTAGTTCTTTTAACTCATGCAACTACAAACCAATGGTCTCAGGATGCTCTCTCATGTTCAAATGCATGATTTCATCTCACAATTGAAAGAGGTGCCCCCACCCAGCAGGTGGAGTGTAATTGCTGCAGCCATACAGACTCATCTCTTCCCTTTCTGTTGTTAAATGTGGCCATGTAGATGGGATAGACAAGACAAGAAGGAAAGAAGAGTTCTCTCTTCATCCCTGTTTGTCCAATAGCTGAATTTTTCTGGGTCTGCACAATGTTAAGCAGAAGCCAAGTTGCTAGCCCTCTTTGGCATCTTCTTAGAATTACTATTCAGAGGTAATGCAAAATGTTTTAACTGAGAGCCACAAACTTCTCAGGTTTTTCATCAGCAGAAAGCTAAGTCTGCTTTAGCTTGAGATTTGCTAAACTCACCCACTGCATCTTCTTCCCTTGATTTCTTTCACTAAAACATCATGAAGAGCAGTATTTTCTGCATTGTTAGAGAAACACTTCCTGAATGTTTTTGCACACTTTGGTGGTATGCAAATACATGTAACTTGAAGAAGTTAAGGAATAAAATTATTTCTACCAATAAAAATTAAATCAATATTAATGTTAAGATTCTTAGAAAGTAGCTATTTGAAATATTTTTTTATCATTCATGTCCTAATTAGGCAAGGTGCTCACTTCAGTGACAAATTAAAAAAAAAAAATTCCAGGCTTTTGCTGACTGGGTATCTTTAGCTCTCCTTTTCTATGTTATTATTATGAATATTTCAAAAAAAGAAAGAATAAAAACCATGTACCTGTTTCCTATATTTCATAGATGTTTACCTGTTACTTTATAAATGGTTCACCAAATTCTTCATGCTGGAGTATTTAAAAGAAAATTACCAATGATGTGGTTTTACTTCTAAATATTATAGTATGCAACTCTAGAAAACAAGAACAGACTGCTTCCTTTATAACCAAAATTCTACCATCATCTCACCTGGTAGAATTGTTGGCGATGACTGAATGTCATCAGCCAGTAGCTGTTCCATTTCTCACTTGTCCTCAAAATGTCTTTTATAGCATATTTGATCAAACTAAGATCCAACCAGGAATGGCACACTACATGTGGCTATTATGTCTCTTATGGTTTTTAAAATGTAGATCTAAATTATACATGAAAAAGTGAAACTAGAGAGGGATCATGAAACAAGAACCAGGAATTGATAGGTCAAGCTTTAGTCCAAGCTCAGCCACCCACCTGCTACCTACCAACGAGCAAAGTACCTAGCCCTGTGAACCACTTTGCTCTCATCAGCACAATTCATTCGTTCATTCTTACGTTTACCAAATATGTATCAACTGTCCAATATGGCCTTATTCTAGGAAGAAGTCAGCTTCCAAAAATGATAGAATTCCATAATTATAATTCTTTTTTTTTTAATTTTTTATTTGTTCTTTTTAGTTATACATGTGGACCATACCCATAGTTACACGCCTCCTCTGGCCTCTTGAAATACCTTTCCCTTTCTTTACCCATTAAAATCCTGTGTATCTTGAAAGACTAGTAAAAAAAAGAAAACTACACTGAGATTCCATCTCATCCCAATCAGAATGGCAATTATCAAGAATATAAGACATAAATGTTGGAAATGATGTGGAGGAAAAGGTACACTTATACATTGCTGGTGGGACTGCAAATTGGTGCAACCATAATTATAATTCTTGTGGATTATCTATGCCAGGATCCATCTCAGTTTCCTCTCCATTTTCATTATTTAATCTATTGAGGACACAAGACCATTTATCCTCTAGAACATATCACAGTTCTTGAATTATCTAGGGTTTTTTTCCCCCTGAGGATATCATTCATCTTGTTCATCCTATATTTTTGAACTTGGAAGTATATGTAGAGGCTTCACTAAATTGTGCGTATATTTTTGACAAGAATGTTTTGTGGTGCTATGTACTTTGTACAGCATCTCATCAAGTAGTGTGTGTCTGACTGTCTTGCCTTTGCATGCTAAAACTGATCACGGTTTTGGGTGTGACGGCCTGATGCTCCAGTGTGAACAGTGGCTTGTGAGCAATCTGTTTGGAGAGGATGATGGGGGTGGTAGGGTAGTATGTTGACACCATGTCAATCTGATTCCCTATCAGTTTTTCCTGTATTGTCCATAGATGATTGTTGCTTGAATCTTAGTTCTTCAGGGATCCTGGTGATTCTAATTTCATAATTCTGAGTAGTACAGTTTCATGAATGGCATCCTATAACAAAAGACAAGAGAAACGCATAACACAGTTATTTAACCAAAGTCTTAGATACTGAGAGAGGCTTTATAAATGCAGACCCCCCAAGGACTGAGGAGCATCTGTATATCTTTATGCTTAAGTCTGATGAGTGCAGTCATTGCCATTGGACAACAAGGGTAGGACCTGATGGTAATGAGGTGTGTGGAAACACCACGGCCTGTTTGCTCAGCTCCTTCTTGGTGTCTCTGCATCTTCATTCCTTTCCTCCGGGAGTAGGGCAGGACACATACGTTTTGCCACATGAGAGTCTTGTGACCTATTTTACAGGAGGTAGATTACAGAGTTTTTATATGGCCAGCTCTCACACAGCAAGGCATAAGAAAGTAGAGACTAGTCTTTCTGCTTCTGAGATTTTCTCAATTTCTAAGATGCTATCTTTTGGGGAAATATGTTTTGAGCCTCAACAAATCCTTCAACACCAGGTAACCAGTACTCATCCACAAAGAAGCCTTTGCCTCATTGACAGGGTTTAATGGTCACCCTATAAGTTCTGAGTGGATCAGACCATAATCCTTCCTTTTCATTTATAAGTTTCCAGAGTAAGGAGCTGGGGTTTGTTTGTTGCCTTGCTTCCTGAGCATCATTAGGGACACAGGAATTTTTAGATATTCAAAGAGCTTCAATACATTACAGTCTTTAAATTGTCCCACCTTTGTGTGCATGCCATCAGGTTGGGTCAATATCTAAAGATGGAAAATGATGGAAAGATGTTCTCAGCAGAAAACATGCCCAAGATCCTGGCATTAGTCTGCCAACAGGCTGGATGCTGGATTACTTGGGTTTTTCCATTAATGTCAAGAGGTGAGTCCTGAAAGTCTCAGTGAATAATGAAGAGCAAACTGCTGAGTCTTTGAATGTACCTTCCCTCCCCAGGCAAATGGGGCAAATTTAGTCATCTGTGGCTTCCCAGCGATGCAGCCAGGTAGCTAATTTAGCAGGTGGTAGTCAGTGACTCAAATCTATAAAGGAAAGTCAGAACTGAGGCCTTGGGTGGGTTTCAGTTTTCATCCTATTTCAGCTGTTCTTCTAACTGAAGTTACAGCAGCCAAATCAAAATGATCTCAGCATTTGAGACACAGAAGTGGCAAGGGAGGGGTGGGAGCTGAGAAAAGCAGGTGTTGGAGAAAGAACACTATCTTCCCTTGGTACTTATCAGCTGAATAACCAAAGCAAGGCAGATAGCTATCTTCACTGGGCAGAGGCCATGAATGATGAGCATTGCAATATAGCATCAGACTAATTGAAAGACTTGTTATTGTTGAATAATAAATGATAGGAGGACATTAGCCAGTTGTCCTATGGAATGTATCACAATTCTGGAATTGTCTGCTGTTTTTCTTTTGTGGTATCATTTATCTTGTTCTTTTACAATTTGCATATTATAAAATCTGCAAGTAGGAACCAAAACTTAGTTAAATTCTGGTGAAATATTTTTGACAAGAATATTTGGGAAACCTAATTACCTTTCAATTTGAAATAATAGCAGTAGATCATATTTATTCGCTTTAATGCTTTCAACTATCTTTTTGAAGTAGGTACTGGTTTTGATTTCCATTTTACAGTTGAGGCACAGAAAAGTTAAGTCATTTGCTCAAGATCACACAACTAATAAATGACAAACACAGAATTTGAACTTGAAGTAGTCTCCAAAGTTATGCTTCTTAAACATTCTGCTGTGAATGAATACTTCCTAAATAAATATATAATAGATGCCTAGATTATTTACTTTCTGTAGCACACATTTGAATTTTTAAATTGGGCTTCTAGGGAGTAGAAGAACATTGGTGGTGTTTTAGGCAACAATGCAACTAAAGCAAAAATTTTCACCTTCTCTAGTGGGTATATGCAGGGATCAGACCACCTACCTAGAAAAGCAATGCTGATGCTGTCATTTGCTATGACTTGGAACACCCAATTATTCACTTCGGATGGCTACATCCCCCCATCTAAGGCCAAGGACCTTACTTGGGGTAGGATAGTCCAGTGATTACACACTGAAGGCATGCATGAGCTTGAATGGGGCTTTGCAGCTTTATTTGCATTTTATGTTAGGAGAATTTGTCTAGGGTAGCTTTAAGTGTGTGAACTTGAGAGTAAGGCTGCTTAGTGATACACACAAAGCTTGGTGCACGGTAATCACTCAGGAAAGGCCAGCTATTGTTATTAGGATGAATGGCCTTCTCAGCTCAAAAGTGGGTTATGAAGAGAATCTTGGGGCACTTCTCCAGAGATTGATAAAACCAAGAAATGCTAGGCCAGAGATTCTCAAGGAGGGTTCTAATACCACCTGCTGGGTGCAACCTAGTCCAGGCGGGATGCAGGGTATTCATAACAATGACAAGGAATTCTCCTCCCTCAGTCCATGCACACGTGTTACACCTGTGTCTTGGGACAAGCTGATGTTAATCCCTGCTCCCCCTGCCAAATAGCAAGTGTCTTTGAAGTACCACTTCCTGTGGATTCTTCCTGCTGTGCAGCTCAGCATCTTGAAAAGAGCTTTGAAGTCTCACTGACCGGCTTGAATCCCATTCTCCCCACAGAGGAACTGTGTGACTTCGGACAAGTTACCCAGCTTTCCTGAGCTTCATCTTCCCAACTGTAAAATAGAATCAATCACATGGGTCATTGTGAGCACGTAGAACTGACAATATATAAAACAGTGCTGCGACTACAGGAGGCTCCCTCCTGTGGCCAACTCGTCAAGACCACTGAGACTCCAGGAGGTGCCCAGGAAAATGGGTGTCATTTTTACTGCTGTTCTTATCAGGCAGAATTGGGACCTTAAAACAGTGAATTTTTAAATCTACTTCTAAAAAATCTTCCAAGAGTCCACCCCCCGCAACATAACACCCCTAACAGAAATTTAAAAAAAAAAATAGAATTGTAAATTATTGAACTAGATGATTCCATCGAAGGCACAAGTTTTTCTTAAAAAGTCAAATTTTGTTCCTTTTCTAAAACATGTAAGTTGTTTTTTTTTGTTTGTTTGTTTTTTTTAATGCTTACTCTGCAGTAGTCAAATTCATAGAGCAGAAGGTAGAATGTTGGTTGCCCAGGGCTGAAAGGAGGGAGAAATAGGGAGTAATTGTTTAATGGCTATGGAGTTTCAGTTTTGCAAGAGTTCTGTGAATGGATGGTAGTGATAGTAGTTCAGCAATGTGGATCATTGAACTGTATATGTAGAAAGGGCTAAGTGGGTAAATTTTAGGATATCTGTATTTTCCCACAATCTTTAAAAATTAAAATAAAATTTGAATGTTCAGAACATAAGTGAACACAATCTTAGTTCCCTCAATCTCTGAGTCCTGACCAGGAGGCTGGACTGGAAGCACATCTGGCTCTGTGTTCTAGATTCGAAAAGTGAGAGACATTTTCAGGGCCAGCATCCCTGTGTGTGGTCCTCAACTGCCCACTGCGGTCAGTGGCAGGGCATTCCCAGGATCGGGACACTTTTGTTTCATTTCTAAACCTGAGTTGCCTCAGAGGAAGGAACCTATTTGCCAAGGACTGCTAAAATCAGGTTTGGGAGAATTTTCAAGGAAATAGCGCCATAAATTGTGGGTAGATACAAAACTAACAGGCACATGAAAGATTTGTATTTTGAAAACAAAACCCCAGTGGGATTCTCTCAGCAGAAAATGAAAAGGTCTTCTTAACATTCAGTTGAACTATTAGAGCCATTTTTGCTGTTGCAAGCACTAATGCAGGTACAGCCACTGCCACAGCCCCAGATTGCAGTGCAGCAAATTAGCAAGGTTTTAACTTGGCTGCAAATATCAAGCTGGCTGCTTGTCATTATGCAAAAAGGGACGGGGGGTGGGAGGGGGACCAGCACCTAGCGGCAAAGCACATTATAATTGTTTAAGCAGGCCCCACAAGTCATGCATTTCAATTATTTGTTCAAAGCAGCCTGCAATTAGGAGTCGCAAACAAGGCTTTTGAATGCAAAGTCAGACAATTAAAATGTTTCATGAGTGCATTAGAGAAAGAAGTTCTGAATTAGCACTTTGAATACACAAGACCTCTTTTTTCTAATCTCTAGTCCCTTTCACTCTTTGAAAAGAAAAAAAAGCAGAAAGAAAGTGAAAGGGGAGACATTTTGGGCTGTAGTGCAGATGATTTGGGTGTTTACTTATTTATATCAAATGCTTGACTAATCCAGGGAAGATTGAACCATCCTAATCAGACCCTAGTACATTTCAATGTCTCTTGTTACTCACTGATAGTCCTTGTCCGAGCATAATGGCCCAGGTGCCAAAACCCCTCTCCTAGGGGGGTCTTAAATCACTTTAAGCATCTCTCCTCCTCCTTCCCTCACCACTCCCCATTCTTTCCTTTGAAGAAGCGGGTCTATTTGAACCAGTGATTTGTGACTCTCCAAGATTTAGGGCACAACCCCCGAGCTGGTCGCTCGAACGCGCAAATAGAGGGAACCAGTGCAGTGAGCATTGCTGGGGATCGCGGAGGATTCTCTGTTCTGGGGGTTCAGGGGAGCCGACGCTGCCTGCCTGGAGAAGCATGAAAAAGAGACTAATCTGCCTTATTTCTTTGAAGGAAGATCAACTGTTAAACTCCTTTCCCTCCCCCACCCGCAGCCCCACCCACACATTCCCTTCCCCAACCCACAAATACCCTACTGACATGCAAATTTTATTTTATGATTTATTGTATTTTAGGGTTTCTTCGACATTTTTATCAGAGAGGACACTTTTTTTTTTTTTTTTTTTTTAAAGAGGACGGTGTATCAAACCTAGAGATAAAGTGAATGTTTTTCCTTCCACCTCTCTTCCCCTTGAATAGGAAGGCTTCCTAGGGAGCAGCATTTGTGAGGAACCAACTATGATCGCAAAGGAAGAGCCCGCAGCCCAGAGCACTTTGTTATTACTCAATGTGAGATTAACCAGGAAAGTTTGGACAATTTAAGGTGAAGATTGCCAGCATATCTATTAAATGTGTGCACGTGTGTGCGCATGCGCCTAATTTACGAGTCTAGGGACTAGTAACCTCAATTTATCACTTCCTGACTGTAGCTAATTTATAAAATGTCATTTAAATAATCCTATTGATTTTCTTCTATAAAGAATACGCTTTAAAAAAATTATCTAGTTCAGGTAGGGGAAGCGTCTTTGAACAAAACAAATACCCTGTTACATGGATATTTTGAATATTTCTTATGCCATTCTTTTTCAATTACTTTGTCTCCAAGCAGTAATTGAGAATTTAGAGCCCTGTTAAAAAGCCAAGGATCTGATAGGACTGATGAGCCTTTATATGATCAATACATTCTATTAGTTGGAACATTTTAATGTTTTTCCACGGGACATATTTCCATGGACCTACATAAAATAAGGTTTTTTTTTTTTTTTTCAATTAGGCCGTGAATATCTGAGGATGTGGACATGATAAGCATTAACGTCATATCATTTTAATGCTTGGAATCTGGAGGGACCACAAATAGATGCTCTCTTTCTTTAATTGGCACAGTTTTGAATCTCTGGCTTTTTTTTTTTTTTTTTTTTTTTTTTTTTCTTAACAACTCTGACATTTTAAATTATCTTTTAAAAAATCCAAAGTATTGAGCTGAATCTTTCTAGATTGATTGACTTTTTGTGACCTAATCACATTAATTTTGCAAATCTGTTTTGAAAGTAGTAAAGGCATTTTTTAAAAAGACTTTTATTTTAAACTCAAAATAGTAGTGTGTCCTCTACCAGAGACCTGTTTAAGGTAATTTACAATAGAAAGTGTGGAGGCAGCTGTGGGAATCCCTGCATGAAATCTCACTTAGCTGTAACACCATTCTCCTTCCCAACACCCTTTAAAACATCTGCCCTGAAATAAATGATTTGGGTCTGCAGTCAAACCACTGGTAAATGGCAATGTAGCAGAGTTGATTTCATGATTTTGATACACTTCATAACTTTTGGGTCTGCTCCTTAATTTGCTCAATAGGCTTGTGAGTATTGGGTCTATAACTGGCTTCTTTTTCTCAAAAGAGGTGATTTCAGCAGAAGGTGTGTGTCCAAGTTGTCCCAGCATAGCTGGAGTTCAACCTAAATAGCCTCAGAGCTAGTTCAAAGGCCTTCTGAAGTTGACTTAGGGAAAGAAAACAGGAAAGAAAGAAAGGAAGAAAAAAAGAAAGAAGAAAAGAATAGAAATACTCCCCCCAGCCAGCGTTTCCCTCTCAGGTGATTGTAGCTAGGGAATGTCAGCCCTGAGGGTGACTAAAAGAATAAAGGTTGCCTCTTGTAGAGAAGAAGAGAAAAGACCTTCCGAGCTGCTTTTGTGAAACTTGGGCCTCTGATACCTGGTGGGTTACCTGGAGGACGCCAAGGGGAAGCAACCCAGCTATCCCAACATCATTCCCACTTACATCAAACATTTCACTCCAGTTCCTTTCACAGTCAAGAAGTGGTGGGAATCTTGCCACCATTTTTGGAAGGGAGGGCTGGAAGCCAACCAACCCTTTGGGTATCTCAGTAGGAGGCAGAGAGAAGTTTCTGCTGAAGGACACCAGTACAAACGCCTTTTATGCGAGGGGACATGGGAATACTTCAAATCATCTACCTTCAAAAGCCAAGTGTTGGAGTCTGTGAAATGGAAAAACAAAGGTGTTCAGGGCTGAGTAGCGGGAGGAAGGCTTTTCACAGCTGTAGAATTCAAGGATGATGAAAGGGAGACCCAACAGAATGTAAAACAAATTGTGCACTGGAGGGTGGAAAATACAGATTTGAAAGTTAAGTGTCTGGAACAAGAGAGATATGAGTCACTGGAATTTACAAGTTACTGTAGGAAACAAAGATAAAGAGATCTTGAGAGGAGTAGCAACGCCAGTAGCGAAATGGTATTTCGTTAACTGCAAAACTAGACGGTGGCAGAAACTGTTCATCAACTCAGGAAAGGGGTAGTAATTATGGGAGACAACAGTAGATAATAACATTTACGCAGGGACCTACGGGGACCGAATCAGGTGTTTGGCAATTATGTCAAATGGGAGCACAGATTTTTCTTCCCCTTCAACATGGTAAATCAGAGGAAATTAGGTCTGGAGGGTGTTCAGCATCCAGTAGGGGAGACAGGAAATCATGGTCAGCCAGAAGGCAAGGTGTTCCAGCCAAGACGGAAGCTGCTTTTCTCTGTGCCAAACTGAGTGGTCCATTAATGTCAAGGTAGAAAACAGGTTTGGCTTTTTGAAATTCTGTGTGTAAAATGTGTATGAGGAAAAGCCTATGAACTCCTGAAAACTGCTGCTTGGGTCCAGAACTAGGACATTGCCAGTCCCTCTGCACAGCCTTCCCAACCTTCTGTAACAATTCCTACTGTAACAATTCCTTTGCTTCTTTCTGCACTTTTATGACCTATGTATATTTCCCTAAACAATACAGTTCAATTTTTTCTATTTGGGGGTTGCATGTATTTATATAAATATAGATCAAAATGAAGTATTTTGGGGGGTCTGGCTTCTCTTGCTCAATATCATTTTTGTGGAGTTCACTTATGGTATTGTGTGTAGGTGTGGTCTGTTCACATGTACTGCCAGATCACATCCTATCACATGAGAGGGTCATTACGTCCAATGGACATGTATAAGTGATGTCTATTATTTATAGAGATTTTGGCTTGGGGCAGGGGTTGGTAGCAAATCACCACCCCTGTGTTCTCCTTGGGACCTCCTGGGCATGCCTGGAGGCATTGCTCACCTCCTATCCAGTAAGATATGGGCATGGGGTCTGTCCTGGGTCAAATGAACCTCATCTGGACTGGAGATGATCTCTGGGTGTTCTTGGTAATCATATGTGGAAGATAGTGGAGCAACAAGATAGAAGAAAATAGGGCTCTTGGACCACTGCTAGGATGAGAGCTGCCCTGGAGAGCCTCCTTGTTGGTAGTATCCACACAGGGCTGGTGTGGGAGTAAGAAATAAACTTACAAGGTCAAGTACCTGAGTTTTGAGGAGTTGTGAGTTACAGCAGCCAGCTTCACCTTAGCTGGTACAGAATTTTTTCCAGTTTTGGCAATCATGCACAATGTTACTCTGAAGTCTTGAGCTTGTATCCTGATGTTCACAAGTCTGCATTCTGCAGGGTCTACACTTAGGAGTGGAGTTGCTGATTCAAAAATCATGCATGTCTCCAAAATTTACTATTTCTAATTTATACACTCTCCAGCAGTATCTGAAAGTGCCTGGTATATACTGAACCCTAACTTTCTGATATGATCAGAATTGTTACTTTTTGCCAATAAAAGGAGAGTAAAGTGGTATAAAATTTACATTTCCTTGGTTAAAGATTGCCAATATTTTAATGTGTTTATTGACTATTTTGATTTTGTGTTATGTGAAGTCGATCCAGGTCTTTTGTCAAATTTTCCCTTGGGTTGTCTTCCTATTGGTTTGTAGGATTATATATACACATATACATATATACATATTCTGGATTATAGGTTCTCATTAACCCTATGTGTTGGCAATTAACCTCACCCATTCTATGAGCTAAGACTTCTTTTAGCTTTTATGAAGATATCTTTGGTAAATACTATTTTCATGTAGTACAATTTTTTGATCTTTTCCCTTATGATTAGTATATTTTTAGTGACTTAAGAAATCTTTCTCTAAAAAGAACAGATAAAAAATAAAGGGAAATATATTATTAAAAAAGAAAGAAAAGAAGACCTTCTCTACTTAGAGGTCATAAATATATTTACCTGTATTATCTTCAAAAGCCTATAGCTTTGTCATCTGCATTTAGTTTTTCAATCCAGTTACAATTATTATTTCATATTGTATGAGATAGGGGTCTGATTTCAGTTTTCCTCAAATGATGCTGAACAGTTCCAGCATTGTTAATTGAAAATTCATCATTTTCCCACTTTTCTACCTCTGTCATATATCAAGTGTTCAGATGTCTGATTCTGTTTGTTTATCCCTAAGTCAAGGACACAATATCTTTATCATAGGTTTATCCTGTCTTGGTGTCTTTTACAAGACTTGCCAAGAATTCTTTCCAAAGTGTCTTTTTGTTGTTGTTTGTGGTGTTATGATTGAACCCAGGGGTGTTCTACCATTAGCAATATCCCCAGCTCTTTTTATATTTTAATTTTGTGACAGGGTCTCACTAAACTGCTGAGGTTGGCCTTAACATGAAATCCTCCTGACTCAGTCTCCCAAGTGGCTGGGATCACAGGTGTGCACCACCATGCCCAGTTTTGTCTTGGACTTTTTAAAGCTCTTTACATCTCCATGAATTTACAATTATCTTGAATTATCCCAAAATAACTGTTGAGACTTGAAATGTGATATAATATTTAGGGAGAATTGACAATTTACTTGAATCTTCCAAGTCATTTACATGGCTTATTTATATGTAGATCTTCCCTATTGTCAATTAATTTTTATGTATTGATTTTTGTATCTAGGACTTCCCAAATTATATTAATCCTAATAATTTGTAGAAATTTTAAAAAAAATTTTTACTTGTACAATCATTATCCATGAATAATGAGAACTTATTTCTTCCTTTCTAAACCTTATGTAACTTTTCTATTTCTTTTTTACACTACCACCTCTGATACAGGATTGATTAGAAATAGTTGTAGCAAGCATCCTCATCCAGTTCTCAATCTCAAAGGGGAGTCTTTTAGTACTTCACTATTTAATATTATGTTTGCTCTAGGATTTCTGTAGATTATTTTTCTGTCACATTAAGAAATTTCCTCCCTAGTTCTGGTTGCTAAAAGTTTAGTGTGATTATCAAATGTTAAGCCTGCAAACTGGTATAATCCCCTGCTGTTTTGTACCATAAATGTTCTGCAAAGGCTTATGTGTTGAAGACTTAGTCTCCAATCCATGGCACTATTGGGAGGTGATGGAATCTTTAGGGGCTGGGGTCTAGTGGAAGGAAGTTAGGTCATATAGGGACATGCCCTTAAGTGAATGTCAGGGAGCTGGTCCTGCTCCCTCTGTCTTTGCTTCCCAACGTCCATGACCTAAGCAGCTTCCTCACCACATGCTCTCACCAAGACATACTGTATTGCCACAGGTCCAAAAGCAGTGGGACCAACCAATCATGGACTGAAACCATGAGCCAAAATAAACCTTTCTGCCTTATAAGTTAAGTATCTCAGATATTTTGTTGCAGTGATTGAAAGTTGACTAAAACAACCCTACTTGATTATAATACTATATTATTATATACTTATATTATATAATTCAAATATTATAAAATTTTGTATGCAAATAATTTCTCAAGAATTTTTTTTTGCATCAGTGCTCATGAGTTCATGAACATGTTCACATTCATGGTCTATGATTTGCCTTTCTCAACTGTGGTCCTTGTAAATTCTGGAATCAAAGTTATACCAGCTTCATATGAATTGAGGGTACTTCCTCTTTTTCTGGTCTCTGAAGGTTAGTGTAATACTGTAATTATATCTTAATTTAACATTTGATAGAACTTCCTGCAGAAGCCACTAGAGTTTAGTCTTTCTTTATTAGAAGATTTTTTAAACTTATTTATTTATGGTTTTACAACTATTCACATTTTTTATTTCTTCTTGAGTCAAACTTTTCCATTTATATAAATCATCAAACCAATAGGCAGAAAGTAGTTCATAATTTCCTTACTGTTGATTTTCTGAATATATGCAATGCTGTTCTATTTCTTCATATGCTTATTTGTGCCTTTCCTTTTTATTTTTTCTTTTCTTTTTTGGTCATTTTCAGCTGTGGCTTGTCAATTTTACTAACCTTTTTAAATAACCAACTCTTGTTTATTGATCCTATTATATACTTCTTATAGATTTCATAAACTGTCCCTTTAGTCATTTCTTTAGTGATTCCTGTTGCTTTCTTGAATTTAATTTGCTAATCTTTACATTTTCTTTTATGGCTATTATGTTTTTTTATGTTCAAATGATAAGAAGAAATAGTAATGGCATCATCAGCTCTCTCATGGAATGGAGGAGAGATGAAATATTGCCTAACATGAACTCTCCTTAGAAGTGGTACTAATGGGTCTGGGATATATCTCAGTGGTAGAGCACTTGCCTAGCATACACAGGCCCCAGGTTTGATTCCCAGCACATTCTCCCCAGCAAGAAAAGTCATACTCCTGGAAGAATTAGGAGCTCTAACGTTGTATAATTTGGAACTCCAACGCTGTATATATCGAATGTCATTGTATTTATTTTTGACTTAGAAAGGAACACAGAAATTCTTGATAGTTTAGGGTTATGGTTCTTGGTAGCTACTACTGTAAGAAAATTTGAAATTAAGAAACTTAAGGGGAAAACCATGATTATGGGGAACCAAGAGATGAAACAAATCTATGAAAGCCCACTAAATAGTCATGCATTCGCTACACTAAAACACAGAGACCACACTGTTAACAAAAGCAATCTCAATGACGTCTTACATATTTCTACTAGTAATACCGAAATCATATCATTGGTTTCCAGCGATAATTTCTTGTTCTACAGAAACTTTTTTCAATTTCAGTAGAAGCCTTGTAAATTCATTGTGTGTGTGTGTGTGTGTGTGTGTGTGTGTGTGTGTGTACCTGTTTCTGTGCACACCGAGCTCTTTTTCTTGGGTCTCATGTGTCTTTTATTGCCCAATGCTCTTCTGAATTTATTGTTCAGGAATTATTGAGTTCATGCTTCAACCCTTGTTCTTATGTTTACTACTCCACAAATACTATTGGAGTGCATTTACTGGCGCTCCCTTCCTTCCTTCCTTCCTCTCTCCTTCAAACATCTATTGAGAGCCTAGTACTTACTGACCAGGCTTTGTTCAAGGGATACAGCAACCAACAAAACAGAGAAAAATTCTAATTCTTTTATAGCTTACAAATCTAGTGAGGGTAGACAAACAGTAACCAAAACAAATAAATAAAATGTAAATGTCAGATGGTGGTAAGTGCCATGCAGAAAGAAAAATCAGGAAAAAAGAGATAAGGAGTGCCAGGGAATGGGAAATAGCTTTGAGGAAAGTTTGCAATTCAGAGTGTAACCAGGGAAGACTTCCTGGGAAAGCAACATTCAAGTAAGACTTGAGAATGAGGCAGGCATCACGTGGCTATGGGGAGTCCAGGGCAGAGAACATTCAGGAAAAAGAGACAAGTGGAAATGCCAGGCCATGGTCAGACTTTTATTCTGAAAAGAATATGGGCAGCCATGGGAAGGTTGTAAGCAGACAAGTGATATGGAATGACTTATGCTGCAGAAGCTTTACTCTGGCTGTTGTGTTGAGAGTTAGACAACAGAGGATAAGGATGGAAGCAGGAGGCCAAGGTGGCCAGTTAGAAGCCTATTGGATAGGGTTGGTTCTGGATATACGTTACAAAGAGAGAGGACAGGGGCTGGGGAGATAGCTCAGCTGGTAGAGTGCTTGCCTCACAAGCATGAGGCCCTGGGTTCGATCCTCAGTGCCGCAAAAAAAAAAAAAAAAAAAAAAAAAGAGGACAGGATTTGCTGATGGATCAGATGAGGAATGTGAAACAAAATGGGAAGTCCAGAATCACTCCACTGCTTTTTGATCTGAACAACTGGAAGGATGAAGTGCTCATTATAAAAACAGGTGCAGTTGCAGGAGTAGGGTTGGAAGAGTCGATCAAGAGCACAGTCTTCAATATCCTAGATTTGAGAAGTGTGTAAGGCAACCATGTGTGTCAACTGGGCCAGTCCAAACTGATGTGCAATGTGGGCTGTTACTATTGATTTGGGAATTATAAGCATATGGTTATTTTGTGAGACTCTCTTATAAAAATATTTTTTTCCTTCTATGTCACTGACTTTATCTCAATTTTTTTCTGCAAACACTCACCTTCCCTCTTTCTATTTATGCCAAATGAGTATGGCTTTGCTGTTTTAGAAATAAAATTCTCCAGGTTTGTCTCATACATAATAGCTGAAACACCCACACAGAATTATTGTCATTATTATTTTCTGTAGTATTTGGATGAAACCCAGGCCTTTGTGCATGCTAGGTAAGCACTCTACCACTGAGCTACATCCCCAGCCCAATGAATTATGATTTTTCTAGAATACATGCAACCTCTTCATAAGAGAAATAGAAATTTAAAAAGCAAAACAGCAAGACAAATATACAGTTATTAGTTATCTACAGACCCATTACAGACTTAAGTCAATAACATACAAAGCAAGAATTTAGAAACTCTATACCCTTGGGTTCATTTGATGTCATCTGTTTAATTTAACTTAATGTCAGTTCTTGCTAACCTAAATATTGGTTTTCCATTTTGCTTTAAGAAATTCCATTATGTTCTCTCATGGATGTTGCTCATAGTTTCTGTTCCTAGTTTCCCTTTCCATGGCTCTAGAGGTCAAACCTACCTCACTCAATGATGGAGTTAAAAAGGCTTCTGGTTCTTCTGTCTCACTATTTGCATTGTGAAAACCGTTCATCATGTACAAGTTCTTACTGTTAGCTCTCAATAAGAAACACTTTCAGATAAAACTTTCCTTCTCATTCTCTCTTTCCTGATATTGCTGAAAGTCAGAGGAAAGAATAAAATTCTTTCTCCTAATCTTAATGATATAGCAAATGATCTTCCCATCAGGAGTCATATTTGAAATATTTAAATGTAAGATCATTTTATCCTTTCTTCTCTAAGTATTCTATTTACCTTTCCATGCATCTCTCATTGCATTTATTCATCCAACCATTCATCTACCCACTCATCTATTTGACAAGAATTTAAGGCTTTCTACAGTTTCCCAACTGTTTTATCATGGTCTTTTCCCAGTAATGTAGTGAATGAAGGTAAAAATTTTCTATATTTATGTAACTTAGGTCCAGTGGACATAAACACAAAACTTCTGTATTTCTAGTCATTCTTCCTTTTGTCTTTCTTTTCAGATACCCTGATCCTTAGGATATCCCATTCTGTTCTTTTATTGCATATAATGTAGTATGTTCCAGCAGTCTAGTCATGGCTTCTGGCAGCATCTTAGAACTTACTGCTTTATCTCTTTATTCAGAGTTACACCCAAACATTCCCCCAAACCCTCTTCTTCTCCTGGGACTTGAAACTGTGCAGATATTAAAGCTTCTCATGCGATCTTTGGTAAAGAAATCCAGGAAAACTGGAACCCTGTTTCAATACTGGAGATTCTGGTTTCTTCTGATCTCAAAGCCTTTCCATGTCAGTTCTCCTCTTTCTTCCGTTCTGGAAGAAACGAAGATTAGCATGCCCAAGCTAATCCCATGCCCAGTGCTCTTGAGCCCACCACTTCCCACTTCTTTGAAAGTTTGCATCTCACCTCTTCTGAGTCTCTCTTACTTTCTTGCAACTTGACTCCTCCTCTGTCTGCTAGCTCCTTTCCTCTGGTCTGTAACACATCCCGGTGCCTCAAGCTCTTACAGGTAGCTTCTCTTTGATCTTCTGCAAATATCTCTTGATTCGCCCACTGACTTCTCAGCCTGAGCACCTTGTAGTCAGACTCCTTCTCTAGCCAGTCTCTTGACTGCTCTTTTCTGGATTATCAGAGACCAGGTGCAATGACCTTTCCTTGAGTCTCTTCTCTTTGTGTGACTGAAGGAGCAGTTGACAGTTGAAGCAGGCTTGTGGTAGAAAACGATGCTTATTCAAGACTTGGTTTGCTTACCTTGCTCTTGTCCAGGTCTAGAAACTGGGTTTTTTTTTTTTTTTACTAACATCCAGACATGAAAATACCCTGGGGAACAAGATGACCCTGAATTCCCAAGTGGTATAGAGGGCTAATGTTTTAGAATAATGGCCAGCAGGATTTCTTTCTTCCTTGGTACTTGGCATCCAGCAAGGCTTGATGATACCCCAGTGTGAACAGTAGTGGTAATGTGCTGTGGTGGAATGAAAGGCAGTGGAATTAAATAGATCTGGACTTCACATGGACTAGTTATTTAATTTTGGAGATTTGTTTAGGCTTTCTAGTCATCCGTTTTCTCCTCTTTCATAGACTTTAGGAACCTTTTTTGAACAGAACAAGTTGAAGCAGGTTTGCCCTGTGAAGTATTAGAACAACGTAGACTTTGGAATCAGACCTGATGGAGGGGGAATGCCTAATTATTCACTATGGAGCTGATGTTGTTGTCACAGCAGGTGACATGTGGATAAAATCCCTCACCATGAACTACCTACCCCTGTACTAGGACCATAGTCACTCAGCAAATGTACATTTCTTTCACTTTGACTCTTAAATCACAACAAAGATAATACACAAAATTTTTTTTGGATTAGCAGATTATTTTATTTTAAATTTTTTATTTGTTCCTTTTAGTTATACATGACAGTAGAATGTATTTTGACAAATTATACATGGAGTATAACCTTCCATTCTTGTGGTTGTACATGATTTGCAGTTACACTGGTCATGTATTCATATATGAACACAGGGAAGTTATGTCTGATTCATTCCACTGCCTTTCCTATTCCCATCCCTCTCCCTTCCCTTCATTCCCCTTTGTCTAATCCAATAAACTTCTGTTCTTCACGTCCTCCCTTATTGTGTGCTACCATCAACCTATCAGAGAGAACATTCAACCTTTGGTTTTTGGGAATTGGCTTATTTCACTTGGCATGATAGTCTCCAGTTCCATCCATTTACCAGCAAATGCTATAATTTCATTGTTTATAGGTGAGTAATATTCCATTGTGAATATACAAGATTTTTTTTTTTTTTTTGGGTGCTGGGTATCGAACCCAGGGCCTTGTGCTTACAAAGCAAGCACTCTACCGACTGAGCTATCTCCCCAGCCCCAAGATTTTTTAAAGTACCACTTAGACTCCCAGTGAGCTGACCTGCATTTGGTACACATACTTTCAGTCTGATCTCTATTTACTGCAACTACACTACTCAAGAAAGATTTCTGTAATCAAAGGCAATGCAGGATAAGTAATCAAAGGTCAGCTGAATTGTGAGGAGTAAATTAGAATACTGAGCAGAAAATGCATATTAGGATTCCAATTCAATATGAAGAGTTAAAATAGACAATGTAATTCTGTTCTTAATTATCAAAAAAAAAAATAGTTTATCATCATACCTCTTGACTCCCAAGCACTCTGCATCATGGAGATTAGATCTGTGTTGGTCAGCTGTGGTGCCAGTTTCATTGGATGATGTCATCTCTGATGTCACCCTTATCACAATAGTGCAACTTTGCAAAAACCACCCTTTTCCAGTAGTACAAGAAGAGTGTCTTCCTAAAGCCTCCAATCTTTTCACTTGTAAGTTGTGAATTGTTACCAGTAATTAATCTTTACCCCTCAGTTTGTTTTTATCCACAGTGAAAAAAGTTTGGCTATTTGCATATAAACTTTTTTTTTTTCAGTTTTTTTCCTGTAAAAAGTGAAATTAAACAATAGATACTACTTGATACCATTTTTTTAAGAAAGATAAAAGATACTTTATAGCAAGAATGGTAGCATAATCTTATAGAAGCAAACATTTTGTAGCATATCACCAATAATTTAGATTATGGTAAGGATCATCATTTCCTTTTTAGAGGAGAAATTTCAGGTAGATTTAGGCATTCCCTCTGTCAGATTAGTCAGATCCCAAAGCATCTATATTTCTAATATATCACAGGTTCAATCTGTTTAAACATGTACTCTTTAGAAAAAATGTCTGCAGTCTGTATATGTGTGCACATACATGTGAATAACTGGGTGGCAACAATAGAATCAAATGTCCTTTATGTAAACAGACTCAAGTAATCATAAAAAAAATGGATATTGTTTTTCAAAAGTTTTTCTTTTCTTTTCTTTTGGGGGGTGGTGGATGGAACCCCGGGCCTTGTATCTGCTTTCTAGGCAAACACTACCACTGAGCTACATCCCCAGCCCTCAAAAGTTTAACAATAAATCTAAGACTGTGATCTCTGTGAAAGGCATTTTTACTTTAAAATGGGATAAATGCCTTTATTTCTTGTCAGTAATCTAATAAGCAAGTAATAGTAATATTTTGGTTGCCATTTGATTAACTGACATGATCCTGACATTAGAGATATGAATGAGTGAAAGGGCCTCTAAAATTAAAGCTGATAATTTCATTACAGCAGTTATTTTAGAAGAGGTATTGGAAATGAAAAAATATGATTTTGTTATGATAGTGGTTGGCTGGCATTATAGTAATAAAGAGAAAAATCAATAAACAATATCACATCAGTATGAACTGCCCTCCTCTATGTCACTGCAGTTTGTTAGTTTTAGGTAGTAAGTGTGACTCCAAGTTGGCCCAGAACATTCCTGGTGTTATCACTAAACGTCTCCCCTAGTCCCAAACAGAGATGGTTGGCCACCCTACTTATAACCCTAGATATAAAGTAGTCAATGCCTCTTCAAAAACATTTAGAATGCTCCCCAAAGGATAGGATAATGCACAATATTTTGGACAGAAATACTAAGATATTTATTAGTCATTTGAATTTGGCAGTTTGTATCAAAAAAGGTGACTTTACAGTTTCTTTTCTAATCTGAATATTCCTGGTTTGGGATTGGCATCACTCTCAACCCTTGGGCTCATCCACTCCTACAGGTTTCCTGGATCTCTTTATCCCATGAGGTATAACCCCAGGACATCAACTTAACAAAGCCCAGGACATCAACTTAACAAAGCTACCTAGATGGGCAGATGCTTGACCGGCTTTGTTTGTGGAGTGAGAAAACTGCATCGCAGGCAGTCAGTCTAACTCTGCGAGTTTGGGGCACCTCATCAGACCCAAGGTTCCTAAGCAGCAGGCTTACACCAGGCACTAAAAGCACCACCTCGGTTTGGCAGTGAAATGGCTAAATGGCCTTCACTGGTGAATTCCAATTCCTCAATTAGACTCTTATCCCCCCCTGGCTGTTTACTCTGAGTTCCAGCGGCAATTCCCTCCCGATTGCGGTTATTTTGCCACAGAGTGAGTCCCTGGTAGGCATTCCATTCAAAGTAGCAGCGGGTTGGGAGTCACAGAGAGGTTTATGGTTCGGCATGGCTGGTTTGCCCAGTTCCTCCCAGCTGTTGAAGCAGCGCTAGGGGCAAAAGGTGACTAGGTCACTTCTACTCCACCTGTTTCTGTTGTTGTTTCTCTTAAATCCTCTTAAATGGGCTTTTAAGTGTGAACTTTTCGACCACATCCTGGCCAAAGAACAACCTCAGAGGCAGCTGCAGCCTGTTCAAAGAGAGGGGCTGGGTGGGAAGACCAGATTCTCCTGATTTCTGTTCATGAGCTCTCACTAATCTGGCAACCAGGTGGTTAGTGCCAGTGTTAACTGAAGGGACTTGCAAGCGTGTTCCGTTGCCCAAAGTCTGCACAAGGTTGGCAGCTGGAACCACTGAAGTCTGAATTTCTCCTACCCAGGCATAAACCGGAAAGTCAGAAATCTTTGCTTTCTGCTTAAAATGCAGAACCTGGGATGGACTTCGGAAATCAACTAGCTAGAATCACAGAAGTTACCTCTAAGCCCAGAAAGTTTGCTTTCATTGTCTCCTGCTAGGTCACAGATGACCCTTTTACTGTGAAAACTGGGACAGTTTAGTAGTTGTTAACAAGGACAGTGGAGTCAGTCTGCCTGATTCAATTCCTGACTCCCCCATTCATTAGTAATGTGACTTTGGACAAGGTATTTAAACACTTTGTGCCTCAGTTTTTCCATCTGTACAATAGGGATAATAATATCACCCATGTCAAAGGTGTTTTGAAAACTAAACGAGTCAATGTTTGTAAAGCACTTAGAATAGTTCCTGACACAAAACAAAAACTATATACTTCTTATTTAATATTAGCAATATTACTGTTATGAGGTAGAAAGATCTAGTACTCCATCTAAAAACCTGATATGGGCCTCAGTTTTTGGAATTACATCATAGGTTTGCCATTATTGATCATTACCAATGTTTTTGTCTTCTTAATATAAGCCCAGTGCTATGTAAACATTTACACAAATTATCTCTATTTTGGTCAGTTTTTGCATCACTGTGACCAAAATATCTACAAGAACAACTTAGAGGAGAAAAAGTTTATTTTTGGCTCATGGTATCAGAGGTCTCAGTTCATAGATGGCTGACTCCATTGCTCTGAGTCCAACATCATGGTGGAAGGGAATGAAGGAGGGATGCTGTTCCTTTCATGACAGCAACGAAACAGAGGGAAAGGGGGAAGGGGAAAAGGTCAAAGGGAAGATGCACCCTTCCAGGGCATGACCCAGTGACCCACCTCCTCCCGTCATGCCCCACTGCCTACAGTTACCACCCAGTCATTCAAACTAGGATGGACTGATTAGGTCACAGCTCTCACAATCCACTCATGTTACATCTAGACATTCCTGCATTAACACAGGAGATACTGGGGGACACATCATATCCAAACCTTCAATTTAAAATTTATAAAACCCAGTGAATTTGATGCTGTCATTACTCCTCTTCTATATAAAAGGGAACTGAGGCTCACCTAGTATTATGCCCAAGGCCACCATATGGTAAAAGATGAAGCTGGGACTCCAGAGTCCAAAGATTTGGCCCCTTTGCCTCTAGACTTGCATCAAACCAGCTTCCTATCACCTTAGAGATGAATCCTTGCACCAAAAATATGCCTAAGGACCAACTAACTGATTTTGAGAGCTAGTAAGTTTGGATCATATCATCCAAGGACTCCCTAGTTGTGCAAACTCTGCATTTGGACAATTTTCATTGACTGGCACACATTTCCCTGGGAAGGCATGGCTACAAGTACTTCTGCTGCAGAGAGAACTAACAGAGACCAACTCTTTCTCCCCAGGCCCTGAAAGTTTGAGACGGGCATCCAAGCTGCCAAGAAGAACACTGGGAAGGCCAGCAACATCAGCTCCAAGGAGCTTTGCTCTTCAGGGGCAGATGGTTATAGTAGAAAGATGTGGGTTTAGAACCTGAGAGATCTTAACTCAGATCCCAGCTCCTAGGAGTTATCAATCTGCCCTCTAAACCTATTCCTTCTTTTGTAAAATGGGGGTTATAGTCTCTATTTTGAGAGGTTGTATGACCATTAAATGAGTATGTAGAACCATACTTTTAGATCCCCAAATTCTGGCTCCCCTGTAACTACCTGTATTACTCTGGGCAAGCTACTGAAGCCCTTCTGGGTCTATGTCACTGGCAGAATGGGGTTAAAGAACTCCATCAGTTCTACAGGAGGGACCAGTGATGCGGTCCCAGTCAGAGCCTGAAAGTCTGCAAGCTGCCTGGGGAGTCACCGGTGTGTATCCACATTCAGGCTGAAGAATCTGGAGTCTAATGTCCATGGCGATGGCAGCAGCCAAAATAAACAAACAAAGACAAGAAGGCAGCTCATGTTTGCAAGCTCACGGAGGCTTCTCCTTCCTCCACGTTTTGTTCCACCCAGGCCCCAGGCCTGTTGGAGGGTGCCACCCACATTCAGGGCAGGTCTTTGCCCCTCAGTTTACTGACCCACATAACAAATCATCACTGGAAACACCCTCACAGATACACCCCACAGTACACTTCACAATTTTCTAGGGACCTCCCAATCCAGTCAAGTTGACAACAAAAACTAACCATTACAGGCAAGAAACATGTCGATAAAACTACTCAACTGAAGTGTGGGCTTCCTTTTGAGAAAAAGGAAAACTCACCTTAAGGGTGGAGTCTCAGGAAGTCGCAATGATTACCGATTGTTGAAACCTAATATAATTTTCTGTTGGATTTTCAAATTGCCTGGGCACAGTGGCTCCTCTCTTCTGTCCATTTTCTCCTTTCATAATGGAAAGATTTTCATCCTGTACCAGTCCCAGCATTGTCCTTTGGAAACTGGTAACGGAACAGATGGGAATTCTGTCTCAGGATGGATCATAGAGCATCACATATGATTGAATTAGATGATGCATTTAGGACTTTTGAGTTTGTGATGCTTATGTGAGATTTTAGACATTAGTTGATGTTATCATGGTTGAGATGTTGGAGGATATTAACAGAGGAATGAGTGCACTTTGTATATGGGATGAACATGAACCTTGAAAGATGACTGTGGTAGACTGAATGAGTCTCCTGGAGATCTGGAGATATCAGGTCCTACTCCCTAGAATCTGTGAATCTTTATGTGGCCAAAAAGGACATCACAACTTTATGTAAAGTGAAGATCCTAGTATGAAGATATAATCATGAATTTTTCAAGTGGGTCCTAATGCAGTCACATGTGTCCTTATCACAGGAAGGCAGAGGAAGACCTGCATGCACATGAGAGAAGTCAGGGTAATCACGGAGGCAGAGACTGGAGAGATGTGATGAGAGGAAGCCAAGGAATACTGGCACCTACCAACCTGGAAGGAACAACCAATGTTTCTCCTCTAAAGTGTCCAGGAGAAGTCCCCAACACTTTACTTTCAGTTCAGTGATACTGATTCACTGGCTTCCACAACTGTGAGAGAATATATTTCTGTTGTTTTAAGCCACCACGTTTGTGGAAATTTCTTATAATAACCATAGGAAACTAGTACTAATTAGTAATGATGATAATTAACATTTAAATCCTCACATTTTTGTATTTCAAGGATGTAAATATTGAGTAAAACATCTTACATTTGCATAGTTGTGCCTACATGAAAGACAAATCCTATATTCCATGCAAAGAGCAGTGATCCCAAATGTAGTTGAACATTGGGATCACCAGAGATATTCAAAATTCAAATGCCCAGTCACAACCTGATGAATTACATCAGAATCCAGAGGAGAGAACCAGGTACCTGTACTGTGTAAAGCTCCCAGGTAACACCAAGGTGTAGTTATATTTGGGAACCACAGATTTGAGGAGAAGGCAGAAACATTGCTATTTGTGTTTAGACCTCTCCCTGTAATTCTAGGCTCAATTTTCCAATATCCTGGGAATTGTCCCCACCTGGCTGCCTCTATGGCATTTTGAACTAAATGTATCAGAAACTGAGCTTCCTCCTTTCTCCCCTGGAACTTGCTCCCAGTCCTGTGTGCCATATATGGGTACTGGTGTCACCAACAACCCTGCCACCTTGACATCAGTGGCCTCTCTGCTCTGCTCTGCATTCCCTCCATTCTGCTAACCATGGTCCCCCACGGAGGGGCCTTCAAAGACTGTGGAGGAATGTCATGGGCTGGGGCGGAGGGGATGAGTGGACTCAAAGTTGGAGCTGTCCCCAGTTTCACACGGAGATGACATTTTTAAAAAGATGTCCAATTAATATTTAAGGGTCTAAGAAAGAATTACTTGAAAACTGATTTCTGCCACTTAAAAAAAATAGAAGAAAAATGGCAGCATCATAGCTATACGACACCCTCTGTCTCAAACAGGAGACAGTGACTTCCATGGGGGCTGGCGCAAGGTGAGCCACCAGAAAGCTGAACAGAATTCTGTCCTGCCCAGTGGAGCATGGACACTAGAGGTGGTGGCCTGACACAAACCAGAGCCCCCAGAGGTCTGAGGGGGCTGATGGGCCTCAGTTTCAGAGTCACGAGTTACTCCTTACTACAAACTCAGAGGTATTTCTTCCTTTTCATGCATGAGTAAACCAAGGTTCTGAGAGGTTAAGACACTTGTCCAAGGAGGCAGAGCCAGTAAATGGAAGCTTTTAGATTTGATCCTGAATTGCTCATCCCAGAGCTCTTAGGCTTAAGTTCTGGTTTTGCCTTTCTATTTTCATCCTACCCAGAGTTTCTCAAACTTGGTGTGTGTAAGAATCATCTGAACTCTTTGTTAAAGGTTCCAATTCCTAGGCCTAACTCCTAGGAGTTGATACAGCAGGTGTGGAGAGGAATAATTTATTTTTTAAAACAAGCATCCCAGGTGATTCATATACAAGCAGGATACAGACTACACTCCGGAATGCCTGGTCTAGGTTTTATACAGGACTGATATGTGGAAAGAGCTCTCTGGCTCCAAGAACCTGTTGAAATAGTCAAAGACACCAAGGCACTTATCCTCCCACCCTCTACTTTCCTAAGACTTTTGGGCTTTAGCTGGTTGTGGGCTTGAGACCGTGGGCTTCTGTTGGCATTGCAGCAAGAACCTGCCAGAGACTGGAGCAACTGACCTTCCCACAGGAACGACTGGGTTCCCTTCTGACCCTTTCAACATTCTACAGATTCCAATTTCTAAATAGAGCAGATAAAATAGTTTTAACATTATCAAAAGGGCCCACCTTTAGAGTTGAATTTTTTTGCAGTCAGAATGACCAAATGCTGCAGTGGCCGTCAGTCTTGTCCCCTTTGCGGCTGGCCTGAAAGAGATCATTAAAAACTCACTTATCTGTTGATCTGGCTCTCAGCTGCAGGATGCCTTCTGCTACTGAGGCTCATAATGGCAGCTTTGAAGTCCAGCGCAAGTGTGAATTTACTGTTTTGTAAAGACTAGATTCCTGAACAGGTCATAAATTACCTTGTTAGACAAAGGCTTCTGGGGAAATGTAATGTGTTGAGATCCTTCAGTGGGTGATTATCCTAACACATTGCTGGCAGAGCAAAGAGCTGGCACACAGACACCAACATCCAACAGCTGCCAAACTCCAGAGAGTGCAGCCAGGCAAGGCTTTGAAATCCTAGTTAAACCTTTTTCCTAGGTGAGAAAAAGAGAAAGAGAGAGAATCGCTTTTTTTTTTTTTTTTTTTTTTTTTATATTGGCTTCCTATTCCTGGTCATATTTAAAGTCTGGAATCCATTAAAATGTAGCTGATGACTAATGGATTTTGGTGGAACATAAGAAGAGTCCTTTTAATTGTGGGTCCATCATCTTTCCTACCTAAGTGAACTTCTCAGAGTTCAGATTCTCACAATTAGCTCTCTGACACTGTTCATTGATTGGCAATAGTTGGAGCCACCTCTCTTCTGGAAGACCTGGTGTGAAACACCAGCCTTACTAGGAAGCCTGTCTGCTCCTCTCTCCTACAGCAGAGTTTCTCTCTGCATAACTCAGTCGAGGGGCTTAAGATTGACTTGAAGTGCAAACTGAAAAAAAAATTGGGTCAAAAACTGAACTATAAACTTTCTTTTAGAGTAATGTTGAAAAACATGATTAGAAAAGTAACATATGCTCATTGTAGAGAATTTAGAAAAACAGGGGGAAAAAGGAAAATAAAAACTACTCCCAAACCCCAAAAGGGCTATTACATTTGACTTTTAAAAGTGAACTTATACTAGACGTATTGATTTGTATTGCTTTTCAATGTGACTAAATATCACTGACATTTGTTCATGTCATTGAAAACTCATCTACAAAATCTTTTTCCAATAGTTGTAAGATAGGTATACTCCTAAGTTGGTTGCTTAGAAAACAATGCTAGTATTTCTCAAATACTTGTTCAGTGAAAAGTTGTGGGATATAAAATTATCTCCCTTTCTGTGGGTCAAGAACATCATTAAGTCCTTTAAAATATTTATTAAGAACCTACTATGTGTCAGACACTGGTAAAGGTGTTAGTGATGTAGCCTGAATAAGACAGACAAAACTCCCTGTTCTTCACAGAGCTTCATGAGCATGTAAGAGTTTTCTTTGCTTTTTTTCTTTTTGTAATTGGTGAACTACCTTTTTTAACTGAGGATATTCGTTGTGTACACCAAACCCTTATCAAAGAAAGGTCACTGATGTCATGTAAAATCCTCAGAAATTAATGTTAACTCTCTTAGAATTCTTAGTCTGTTTTTTTTTTTATATATTCCACCTAGCGTAAGATCTGGTACAGAGTAAACACTTAATTGATATTGGTTGAATGAATGACTGTTGAGTAGTAATAATTGAAGTTGGCTTGCTTACCAAATGTTAGGACTTTCTTGGAATTCTGGAAGGGAAATGAAGTTTAAATACCAAAGGTAGCTCTTGTCTCCTTGGACAGGTGTCCACATAGGGCAGGATGAATCAAATCAGACAGCTTTGTCAGGAGTCCCCTCCAAGCAGAAAGTGCTATGTTCAAGTTCAAGAGACATTCTTATCATGGCACTGCAACATGCCCTCCAGAAAGGAAGGGCCAGGTCAGCTGCACACTGTTGAGACGTTCTCAGATGAGGAAAGTGAATTGGCTTGTTAATTCCAGCAGCAAAAGAAACAGTTCTTTGCAGAGAATGTGGGCTTTGGGGAATACATTAAAGTACGTGCTGTCTTAGTCCAAGACATGACTTGATGTATATGGTATTCAGGGCCTTAGAAACTAGAAAAAGCAGAGATAGGAGCAAGTTTTTCTTTTTTAACCTGTTTGATTTGTGTCTGATGCCCACATTTTGACAGATAATTAGCAGGTCATATACAGTAACTGGAAGGCACTGAAATATTATAATTTTTGGGTACCTGGCTCTGAATGGTAGTCTGTATGTTAAGAGTCATCCTCAAGTTGGATTGTCAGATCTCTGACTCTTGCAAAAAATGATCATAGAAAATGTTTGAATTTGCTCTAAGGCCGGACCTAATAAATACATGTGCATTGTGGGAACTGAAGCAATAAACCTGTTATTTTTGCTAAGGACTAACTAACCCATTTGGAGCAGAATAGAAAGAGAAGGAGGATTTGCTGAATTAGAGAGGGTAGAATAAAATACATAAATTTCACTAAAGTAATTTAATGTTAATGAAGCAAGATGGTTTCCATAGGTGAGGCGCTTTTAGTCTCCAGAAGAGAGGTAGAAAAGACCCCTATTAGTTTGATGGTCAACTATCTGTTATATGTCAGAATTCTCACTGATTTTGTGCAGCTTTGGGCAAAAAAAAAAACCCACGATTTCTCTAGAACTGCAGCACTGAATTAGTCAGTTTCCTAGCACTGTAATAAAATACCTGAGATAATTAACTTGTACAGAGAAAAGTTTTATTTTGGCTCACAGTTCTAAAGATTCCAGTCCATGACCTATTGGCCTTATTGCTTTGGGCCTGTATCAAGGAAGCATTTTATGACAGGAGTACATAGCAGAACAAACCACTTACCTCATAAACCCAAAGCCAAAGAGAAAGAAGAGACTGGGGTCCTACTCTCCCCTTTGAGGGCATACCCCCAATGATCTAGGAATCTTCCATTAGCCTCCACCTTCTAAGGGTTCTTTCACCTCCACTTAGTGCCACCTTGGGGACTAAGCCTTTGGGTAACTCATCCAAATCATAGCAGGGGAATTACAACTAGTGAGTTTCACAAATGGAATTCAGGCCTAGGGTTTGGGTTTGTGCTTCAAGCCTTTTACTCTTTACCTGGTAGATGAAGAGGGGCATGCTGTAACCCAGGCCTGGGTTTTAAGCACTGATACTTGATCAAAACTTTCCTCTGACTAAGGAGAAATATTCTCTTTTGAGTAGAAATCCATAGACAATGAGAGGGAAAGCAGATTTTCTTCAGATCAAATTAGTTTTAGAAATTCTGTTTCCATGTGTAAGCTGGTACAAATGCATATTGCCACTGGCTCTTTGGACCTCTCCATGTGGCTATTTCACACACACCTCAGGTTCTCCATGTTGAAAACATGTCCTGTGTACTTTGTAAACCCAGTTGGAACCATCAGTGGTATCCGTTGCTGTACCCATATCCCATTAGAGGCAAGCTCTTGGGGGAGGGAGGATAGTAATGGTGTTGGTTTCACTATCAGCTCACCCTCCATGCCCTGCTGAGCACCTGACACACTGTAGGAGCTCAGTGTTTCCTTCACAGATTGTTATGGTTTACATTTGGTGTCCCCCAAAAGCTCTGGGTGAGACAACACAAGAAGGTTTGGAGGAAAAATGATTGGGTTATAACCTTAACCTAATCAGTTAATTAATCCCTAAGGGATTAACTGAGTAGTAACTGGAGTCAGTTGGGGTGTGGCTGGAGGAAAGTGGTTCATTGGGGTGTAGCTATGGGGTATCTGGCCAGTAGAGTCTCTCTCTCTCTCTCTCTCTCTCTCTCTCTCTCTCTCTCTCTCTCTCTCTCTCTCTCTCTCTTTATGCTTCCTGATCACCATGTAAGCTGCTTCTCTCTGCCACACTCTTCTGCCATGATATTCAACCTCACCTCAAGCCTCTAGGAATGGAGCTGGCCTTCTATGGACTAAGACCTCTGCAACCATGAGCCCTTAGATAAACTTTTCCTCCTCTACAATTGTTGTGGTCAGATCTTTTTAGTCACAGCAGCAAAAAAGCAGAGTAAAACACAAATGAAAGATTGTCTCATCCTTCTATTGCTAGTTTCTCCCCTTTCCAGGAACATCACCAAAACTAAAATACTAAACTGATGTTCTACCAAGTTCAGTACCTTAACTGACTCCTCACTGCAAGCTGGAAAATATGTGGAGGCCCTCCAGATTGGAATTCTGCAAGCATTTATGACCCACTGTCCTAACCCTTCTCTGAGCTCCAGCTGGGTAGAAATACCCACTTTGGGCACACCACACCTTCATACCTCTTTACTTTTCTGAGTTCTTCCTTAAGACTGAAGACAGATCTATGAGAACAAGATATCAACTCCTCCTCCCAAAAATTTTCTGAGGGTTTCTCAGTGTTGATTAACATCAAAGTCACATTACTGAAAATCAGAGACTGCTACCCCAAATAGGAAATTTTAGGGATTATTTTGAGCTAGAGGCAATTAGCTCTCTGTACCCTCTCCCCTTCTGTCTAAAAATAGGACATGAATTTCTCTTTGTGAAAATTAAATAAATTGTGATTATAAAGGTATTCCATTCCCCTCTACCAGAAAGTGGAGAATGACTTTCATATGCATAATCTTATTAAATAGCTCTTGCTTCCTAGTACAATGACCATTTCCTAGCATGCTTTTCCACTTTACCCCTCCAAGCCCCAAGTCCCTTTTCCTTTATCTAGCCTCTTCTCCACACTCATTAACCTTCGTTAGGATGGTAAATAAGATCTCAATTCTAACTATCCTTTTGAGTAACTCATCACTAGTTTCTTCCACATGTATTTGCATTGCACACATAAAAAAATCATTTTATTTTCTCCATAATCTGTCTTTTATTAGCTGAATTCACAGGCTCTACCCATGGAACCTAATACTCTAAAGGTAAGAGGTTTTGTTTCTCTCTATATTTTTCAGAGGAGGTGCTTATTCAGATTAGCCTTTGCATTCCCATATAAACATGTTGTTGCCAAGAAACAGATTTGTGAAGGTACGTTTTTTGAGCAGCTCTGTCGACATCACTCTTAAAGGTAGATGGAGTTTTTATTGCTAGAAAAAAAGAGAAAACCTTAAATGTAACTGAACAGCAAGAGTCACTATACTGGAACCTCTTTCACATCTGCAGAAAGATCATATTCTGCTGCCTTCACTCAATTCTATCTGGGATCAGAAACAATTCTGAAACCAAATGGAGCTCTGTCTCCAAAAGAAGGTCATAGTCTCAGGTGACTTGGGGACAAGAGTAGTGAGTGGTTAATAGACTGTTCCTAGGATTCATTCTCCAGGAAACCTCTAAAAGAGAGTTGGGAACACCTGGAGGAAGAACAGGTGGGTCCAGGGGAACCAACCTCTGTTCAAACTTTAGTCTTCTACCCTGTGGTCTAGCTTAAGATTAGCTCAAGTCCGTGGACACTCTTTAGGAACACCCAAGGTTGCAGAGTTTCTGTTGTCTATAGCACTGGAGCAAATTCAATTTGTGATTGACCCTTAGATCATGCAAAAGAAGAAGATAACAACACCTTCCTTCTCCACCCCAGCCTCCTTCCTTTGCCCTTCTCCCTGCTCCATTCAAGAACTTCTTTTATAATTCACAAAACCCATTTTGTGACAGAGTTGTGTTTTTTTTTTCTTCTCTCCTGCAGAGGATGCCTCTGTCACTATATTTGTACCCATTGTCATGCCAATTCCATGAGAACTTCCTATTATCCCTATCACAAGTTAGGAATCCTATGCATAAATTCTAGGAAGTAGAGTTTTGTGGGTATGTGGAAATAGGGAAAACCTGAGCCCTCCAAAGAGGGTAGATTGTTAACCAATAAGATCAATAGTAAATTCCTGGGGAATTTTAGACTCACCTGTCATCACAAAGAGTATATTTTCTCATGTTCCAAGTGAATTGGTCCTGTCTGTACATTCTTACCCTTGAAAGTTAATTCTGAATTTTCCAGTTTTTCAATGCGTTTCATGACTCCTCCTGTGACTGGCCCTTCATCTCTCTTCTTCTCCCTTGGGCCACTTGATGTCAGTGAGCAAAGTCTAACTACGGCTCCTCTTTTGACAATGTGGATCCCTGAGGGTATCCAGCAGGTACAGGGGGGTCATGGTAGAAGCAGCACTGCCGTTTAGTCAATATTTCCTTTTGAAGGTGTGGAAGCCCTGGGTCACCAGCCTGCCTTTGCTTGATAAATCATGAAGATAATGGAAGTGAAGGTGCAGGGCAGAACAACCAAGAGTCTGGGCAATCTCTGATCGACATTTGTTAGGTGAATTTATAATCCCCCACCTTTGAAAGGCTGGCAGGCTACATGAACTGGTCCTGGGACCCCAACCACCCAAATTCTGGAGCAAAGTAAAGTTGAATGACAGATAAAGGGAGTGTTTTGAGACAGCATTGCTTTCTCTAATTAGTGCAGACAGAGAGCCCCCTGAGGAGCATGGAGTGACCTCAGCCTTCCACGACTCAGGTATTTCTCTGAAGTGGCAGGGCTGAAAATCTTTTCACTTTGCACAGACTGGTCTGGAAATCTTGAAAGAATCTCATTTCTTTGGACCTAAGATGCTTCTGGGTGTGTGGTGGGTTGGAAATGGCTTGAAAGATTCTCTGAGACAATCATTCTTATTGTTCTTTTGGCTCTGATATAGTCTATGCCCAGAAAAGTTTGCATCCCTGGGTCTTTCTGCTAGAGATTCCAAGGTCCAGACTGCCCTGTGCATAACTTCTGAGCATTTCCTGAAAGTATACTTCTCCATCATTACCTTGCATGCTGTGGAAGAGAGAAAAGGTCCAAAACCTTTATTATGCCCTGGACTTTGGAAGACAGAAATTGTTATCACAATACTATGAAAGAGAAAACTGAGGTTCCAAGAGGCTTAGATACCTTCCAAGGCCCTATAGCAGGTATCTAAAAGTGCAGGATTTGTATGCAGGCCTGTCTGGTCCTTAGCCACCAGATACTACCCTGCGTCCTTTTAGAAAAGGATGAATGAAGCCAGAACTGTAGAACACACTTGTAATCTCCCAGTTACTTTGGAGGCTGAGGCAGGAGGATTGCAAGATAGAGACCAGACTGAGCAACATAGCAAAACCCTCTCTCAAAAATAAAAAGGGCTTGGGGTGTTCTCAGTGGTTGAGTGCCCCTGATTCAATTCCCAGTATCAAAGGAAAAAAGAAAGAATGTTTGATAATGAGATACATTGGTATGAAGTTACCTCCTGAGTGCAGCTTTGCCTTAGAAGATGGAAGCAGCAGGGACCAAGTAGTGCACATTTTACAGTGGCCTTTATGAACCACAGCACTGATAGCTTGTCAGGGCACAAATCGATTAGGAGTCAGATGTATCAGATCCTGGTTAGACTCTGCTACTCCCTGACCATAAGAACTCAAGAAAATCCCCTGAACTTTCTGAGCTGATCTCCTCATTGGATAATGGAAAAAATACGACCAGCATTTCCCTCTTACAAGATGGTTTTGAAGGAGCTTTGTGAACTGAAAAGTACTTTACCAACCTAAGGACCTCTTGGACAACACATTTCCAAAAAAGAGCTGTGATTACAGAGCACTTCAGGCATACTTTATTTTCGCATGATAGGTTAAGGATGTGTTTTAGATGTTTTAAGCCTTCACAGATTCTGATCCTAAAAATACAGGACAGTAAGCTCCTAGGCTTCTTTATGTCCAAGTTATAACAAGATAAATGAACACCAGTTCTTTATATTTCTTAGGAAAGGCAACTTCTTTGAAAGTCTTTTCTTGGTGGGTATTCTTGGTGCAAATGCTTCCCAGTCTAGTTAGATAAGAAATTTAGTATGACCTTCTTTTGTGTTGTTTATTGGCCAGTATGTTTCATGCCTCATTTGCCCTCAAATTCACATTTTTATTTATCACAGTATTTGCTCTGTCTTTGTGTGTGTGTGTGTGTGTGTGTGTGTGTGTGTGTGTGTGTGCACTTGCATGTTTACTACACAGTCATAAGAAGCCAGGCCACATGATAGGATATTTGCACTTTATTTTGCCAGATGATGTTTTAAAAACAAGGGGAAAGGAAAAACAATTAGAATTTTGCTTCAAATGAGCAGGCTGTGCCACACCTAAGATGGTGAGGGTCAGTCTCTACTCCACACAAATCTTTTAATTAAGAACATCCTGAATCAGAGTGGCCATCCCTGACCTGCAGTCTCTTTCCCGAAACCATGCATGCTGATAGGTGCCATCGCAGTGCCATTCTTCATGTGAGTCAGTGATTCTGTCATGCCCTCCCAGCAGGCAGGAGAACTGGTGCCAGGCTGGTTTCCTTGCAATTAATGACCAGCAATAGCACATAATTATGGAATTCCTAAGCAGGACTTCCCTGTTAGCAAATGGAGAATTCATCTCTTCTTCCTCTTGCTCATTCCCACACCTAAGTTACAACTTGTCAGGGATGGGGATTTGGTCATTTTTATTAAAAATAGTCTTTTTTCATTTTTAATTATTATTGGTAGATTATTTTTAAGCTGTCATAAATTTACTTTAATTTTTTTAATTTTAAATTAAAATTTAAATTTACTTTAAATTTACTTTAAAATATTTTAATCTCAGAAGTAGATGGTGATGTGCATCACACTTGTCATTTTATGTATTCCTTCATTTCTCACTCCTGTTCCCTTGCAAGCCTGTGCAGGTAAACTTTCCAATGTGCTTACTGTATACTGTGTGTCCATCAGCTTTCCATTGCTGTGACAAAATACTTTAGATAAATAACTTAAAAGGAGGAAAGTTTTGTTTTTAACTCATGATTTCAGAGGTTTCAGCCCATGGTTGAGAAGTCCCATTGCCTTGGGGCCTGTGGTAAGGAAGTATATCATGGCAGGAGCACATGGTGGGGCAGGTTGCTCACCTTGTGGCCAGGAAGCCGAGTGAGAGGAAAGAACTGGAGTCCAGGTATGTCCTTCAAGAGCACATCCCCAATGACCTAACTTCCTTCCCCTAGGCCCCACCTACTAAAGTTTTCACTGCCTTCCAAAATTCTAATAATGCCACAGGTCAGTGACCAAGTCTTTAATATATGAGGCTTTGGGGGTACACTTCAGATCCAAACTATAGCCATGTGTGTGTATCTGTGTGTGTGTGTGTGTGTCTGTGTGTGTGTGTGTGAAAGAGAAATAGATAGAGAGAGAGAGAGAGACAGAGAGAGAGAGAGAGAGAATGCATGGAGGACCCCGGGGGACACAGAGAAAGAGCAGGACTGAGAAAGACTGTTCTGGTAAATGGCTGTGTACCTTCATTATTGAGTTTCCTCTGCATCAACTCTTTCTCGGGAGGTTTCAGTTCACCTTGGATGTGTTTTTGTTTTCTGGCAAGTGAATTACATGTTACACTGAAGTATGCCATTTTCACCTGGAAATGTGGGCGGAGTTTTCAGAAATTCTGTCTCAATGAGTCTTTTACTTTCCTCTTCTGAGACTTCACCCACCTGACAAATCATCTTAGGCTTTGAAAGGAACTTCCTGTGACCCTCCTTTCATTACAGAAGAAGGCACTGATGCATAGAGGTGACAAAACTGAGATGTGGGGAGATTTGAGTGATAATATGATGCTGGGAACATAGACACTTAGGTCAGTCACTAGGTATGAGTTTTTGAGTAGTTTATATAAACCATTCAAAGCCTCAGTTTTCTTATCTGTATAATGGAGTTCATATCTGCTTTGTAGTGTTGAGTTGCAATTAAATGAAATAAGGTATTGATGAATGCAAGCTTAGAGTCCAAAAGTATTTAGTAGGTGTTGGTTGAATCGGAGTGTCATTGTTTAGAGTGATTTGAAGTTTCCTGCTGAATTCAGGTTCTAAGAAGAAAGTCCTAACCCAGAAAAAAACAGAAAAAGATAGGTGTAAATTACTGCTAGTAACTCTTATTTTTCTCCCAAGAGGAAGGCAGATGTACAGGGACAGCCATGAACCTTTTCAGAGCTAGTTAATGGAAGTGAGTGGTGCAGGACAGCAGGCACAATATTGAAATATCTGTTTGTCTGAGTGTCTGTCCACCTTAATGTATTACTTCTACAATTGCTCATTCATGGAAACAGTGACTATTCTGAACCAAGAGGTAGGAGCTTGAATCCAGGACTCAACTATAGGCCTTGATTTCTTCACCAGTCTGAGAGGGAAGTTAACATTTCCAAGTGGGAATAATTTGGTATAATTCTTTACTGACTGCCTGGACAATGGAACTGTGTCCATTGTGGACACAAGAGCTCCCAGTCATTGTTACAACCTCTCTTCTCTCTGCCCATTGCACGTGCCCTTTGTGGTAAGTATGTAGATCCCCAAGCTCCCTTCCAGCGCTTTCTTTCAAGGAGTTCACTGAGTTAGTCCGTCAAAGTGGGTAAGAAAGTGCCATTGTATTGCTAGGGATAAATGGCCATTTCATTTATTTACTTCAAGTAACTTTCAGGAGAGAGCAGAAGTAGGCTGGTATAACAGTAACCAGGGAAGATCGTATTCTTTCTGAGTCCAGCTTTATTCTCTGTATTCGAGGTAAAACCACACAATGCTTCCAGGACTGACTCATGATGATGTTCACTAAGGCAAAAATACAGTTCCTATCTTATAACATGTGCTCCATATATTTTTAAAGCACTGTCGTTTTAATGATTAACAGGAGTCCAATATGACAATGTTTGGGCATAATAGCACATGTGTCTGTGTGAGGAACTGGAATATATATATGTATATGCATACGTCATAGACCTTACATCACTTTCATATTTATCATGCATCCTAGTGAATGTCAGCTTCTCTGGATGACATTGAAAGCAGGCCATCTCGTCTCCCTGCTCCCCACTACACCTCACACATCTCAGGGCCAAAGGCCTTTTAGGTTCAGCGATACCCCAGACTCCTTAGGGTGCCCAAGAGGTCAATAGTGTACATTCTGCAACAAGAAAAGGAAAAGGAACAAAATTGGGGAACCCAGAGAGCGGGCATAGAGCATTGGCCTCCCACCTCTCAGAAAACTTTCATTTCTTTGCTAGACCCAATGCAGATTAAGTTGTTCAATGGAACACGATTGTCATTTTTGCTGTGCTGAAGTCCCTGGTATTTACTTTCAGATTTGGACACAGGGAAGGGCCAGCTCCTCTGCTGCCAATTCAGGTAGTGCTAGATGGACAGTGAGGAACAGCCTCTGACATTTAGAGAACCAGACCAGATGCTTTGAGCACAATAAAATCAGATTTTGGATTTATATTTATACATGTAAATATTCTCTTTTCTTCTTCTAATTTCATTCTTTGTATTTATGTAACTGTATTGGCCTCAGGAACACTATCGCTGTGATTAGCAATATATATTTCAAATTAGGAAATATTTATTTTGCTCTGAATTCATCTTCCCCCCTATTTTCAGACGTAGAGAAGTCAAACATCCTAAAGAGGAAGAAGACCAGAAAGAGAATTTAACCAAATAACCCTTTCCCACCTGAGGAGGACTCTGCTGTTACTGTAGTGAGTGAGCTGGGAGCACCCCACTTGCTGGAGTTTGTAGCTCCAGGCCTAGTGTCCTCCTTTCTCACTGCCCACTGGCGAGGAGGACAGTCATCGGGAAAACCTCAGCAATCCCCATCGAGGGAGGGCTGGGTCCACTCATTCTGATAGAAGCAGTTCAAGAAAGGTTTTTCCATTCCTATGGGAATGTCTGGGCTTCCTCCTACTTTTCCAGAGTCAGAGGATGCTAAAGCTTCAACTCTCAGGTTTTATCTAGAAGTGGGGCCTGAGGAGATGGAATATTCTCTGAGCAGCTTTGGGATGCCTTTTAAATTCCTTCTGGCTCTACACTTTGGAAAACTAAACCACAAAAAGAGTTTCTTTTCAAAGTGCATATTTATATCCTTGCCCAGTGGACATATTTCTGCTTAGGGCTTCTAATAGCAGCAGGCCTTGACACAGATTGTCCACAGAGTACCTGGGGTGTGAGGACAGCCTGTCTCCTGAAGTCACAGCCTCTGTAGCCTCCCTGGGGTGCAGGCACAGGGCTCCCTTTGCACTCCTTTCCTTCAGGGGAATGGTTAGGTATGTCATTTAATCAATTTGGGATACTAGCCCAGGGGTGTTGAAAACCAGGTGTTGATCATGGGAGCAATTACAGAGGACTGCATACCCCAAATGATTTATAATCTGGGATCCAAAGCAAAAAAAATTAATTCTCACATGTCAGATCCCCTTCTCCCTCAACCTGTCTCAAATGTGCGGAGTGTAATTAATTCACCTCTGAGCTCCTCACCTGCCACGAGCTGTCTCTTGCTGCCAGCCCTGGGAGACATGGCTGTAGATCCACACACGTGGCAGGCTCCCGTACTAAATCCACACAAAGGGCCATCCCGCCCTTCGCCAGCTCACACTTTATAATGCTCAGTCTGAAATGACCTTTAAAAAGCCAGATAATATTTTATTTACCTTTTTTCTCCCATTTACTGTTAAATGTTAATGAAGGTAAGAGATTCAAATTCCTGCTAATAAAACATTTTAATTGACTCGACTGTAGCCCTAACTGTAAATTGGCTACTTTGCACAAACGACCCCAGAGCTTCCCTGCCCCCAGTTCTGTGGCCTGTGCAATTTGGGGAGTTGGCAGCAGATATTTTCTTTGTTCTTCCTGGGCTTCACATGCAGCCAGTGGACCTTCAACTCCAGGATGAGCAGTCAGGAGTGACGTAGGATCCCTCACCTCAACAGAATGAACTGCCCCTTCACCCTCCCAGGCCTCTCTATGGAACTCCTTCAAGTTTGGGGCCTATCTGAAGCATCACCTCCTCCAGGAAGCCCACCAGATCTCTACTTCCTTCCCCTCCTCCAGATGGCTACAGCCTTTTGACATTTTCCTGGGGACACATCTCACTGTCTTCTGTTACGGTAACTTTTGTGTCTGTATTAGCATTTTGCTGAGATAAATACCCTATGCATAGTTGATACTTAATAAATGACAGTTAAATTAATTAAGTGATTTAAGTGAGAGGAAATAAAAAGAGATTTCACTGGCCTATGACATACCGACTCTCTAGGGCATTCTTCAAAGCATTCAAAACATAGATGCTCTTTTCTGGCTTTCTTGGACAAGGACACTCAGTATTTGTAACTTGTGAAGACTTCTGTGTTAGGGTTTCAACAAAGAAGAAAATGGCATAATCTGTGCCTCTATATGGATCTATATTCCTTTATAATCCATATACCTCTATAATAATCTGTGTGTCTGAAACATTGGAGGGGTCCTGTGTGATTTATATGTAGAAAGAGGTTGGACCTGATTGAGCTGAGCCATCTCGCTGAAGTTCTGAGGAACCCAGAGCCACGGCTGCATGGGTTGCTGCTGGTTTGGCGCGGCAGATGGGCCGGCTCCTGGAGAGAAGCATCTATCACAGCGAGCACAGGGATGGTGGAAGGAGTGGCACCAGCCAGGACTGTACTGAAGACAAGCAGAAGAGCAGGGGTTAAGACAATGGCCATTTAGTTGCTGTGTGATCTCAAACAAATTATTTCACCTCTGTGCCTCAGTTTCCTTCTCTGTAAAATGGGGATAATTGCAATACCCTCTTCATAATCATACTTTGACAAGTAAGTGATTAAATTACAGAGAACCGAAGTGAAATGCTCTTGGAATAATGCCCGACGCACAACAAATTCTCAGTATATGTTAGGTTTTATTGTCTCTCCTATTCTGAAAGCAGAAGAAAAGAATACTAAAAAGGAAAAGAAAAGAAGGAAAATACTCTTTCTTCTTTTCATTAGCAGGGCTGTGAGCTTTGGAAAAATAATTCCTTGCTCATATCTAACCAGATTCCATCACCTTGCCCATAATTGCACCTCAGAATCTTTCAACTCCAGGCCCCAGGAAACACCTTTTCCAGGCAGCCTTCCTGGATGTCCTCCATGTCACAGTATTTTTGACACCTGTCACAGGGCATTTCTCCTGAATATGGCAATACCTGCCCTCCAGTTTCTGGAGGTCTCCTCCACATTTCTGTAGCATGTTGTCATTGTCACTGCTTCTAGACATGGGGTTCTCTTCCTAATCCCTTAGAGTCAGTAAATCTCAACTGGTTTCTTATGGAACACCTTGATTCCAGAGCTAAAAAAAAAAAAAAAAAAAAAAGTTGTCCTGCTGCTGAGGTTGAGTAATGACTGTCACTTCTCCATTCACAAAAAAATAAAAATTAATGGATGGTATTTTCTCCATTTTGGGTCTCCCATATATTCCGCCTATTTTTTCAGCACCTACCTCCATTCAATCATCTATAACTAAGGCCTTTATCACTGGCTGTCTTGGGGAACATTCACAGATATTGCTTGGGCTCCATTCCTGGCCAAATAAAACAAAAATTCTGGGGTGGCATTTGAGGGTCTGTCAAGTTTTTAAAGTTCTCCAGGTGATTCTGATGTATAGTCAGGGTAAGGAACCACAGCTCAACCATGATATTCTCTAAGAGAAAAACAGATGAACAATGAGCAAATATATGTTTAATATGTTACAGGTTGAATATCCCTTCTCTAAAATGCTTGGGACCAGGAGTATTTCAGATTTTGGAATACTTGCACATTCATAATGGGATATCTTGGAGAAGAGATCTGAGTCTAAACACAAAATTCACTTGTTTCATACATATCTTATACTCACAACCTTGCAGATAGTTTCATACAATTGTTTTTTTTTTTTAGTGCACCCATATTTTGACTGCAATCAGGTGTGGGATTTTGTGGAATTTTGTACTTATGGTATCATATCAATATTCAAAAGTTTCAGAATTTGGAGCATAATGGATTCAGATTTTTGGACTAGTGATGCTCAAGCTATAGTGGGGACTTTTGGAAATAGACAGTCTGGCTTAAATTCATGGTTGAATTAAAATGTGTTAATGGTTATGCATTTACATGAAAAACACCTAACATACCTATTTGGGACTATGCTGTTCCATGGTGATTTTCATTTTGGACTATGCTATGTCATGGCATGCTCCAGTGGTTTACCTCCTGAAATTGCCCCACTTAAGCAAATGAATCTGCTGGTTAGTGCCCACACTTGTCAAGGTTTTGAAACCGTAGACTCCTGGGTAGTGTTACTTTTGTTGGGTAACTATAGCTGTAGACATCTCTCCTTAGGCCAAGTTTATCAGTGTAGCTTATTGGCCACCAGAGGGACAAGGAGAAATGGTGTGAATTAATGACTTAGCACAAACAGTTCTACTAAGAGAAAAGTAGAAAACACACCCTCCCCTAAAATGGGGCAGCAGCCTCATCTTCATATGGGACAAATAAAGTACAATAACTGTGATCTTTGTCTCAAATGATTATACAGAAATGTAGAAGTCAGGGATATGCCCCAAGTTGGAGCATTACTCAAACTATAAAATATCTGTGGTAATTGCCTGCAGTGCTCACCAGTTACGCTGGAGCTAGAAACACTAAGAGCATTGTCAATGATTTTTATATGATAGTTTGGGTAAAGTTCAGAAGACATATGAAAAGCAATTTGTTTATTGGAATAAATGAGGAGGAGGTTCTAACTAATTTTATTAGGAACTTTTAAGGAAAATTTTATGGCCCACTCAGATTTTTTCATATTTGTAGAGAAAGTATGATAGTTTTTAGTTAATGGCTCAATTAACATTTTATGCCTTTTGATAAATAAATATTTGTGGCACCAAGGTTAGCTTTCACAAGTAAAATCCCTTCTGCCTATCTCTCAGGCTTCAAGGATTTTTAAAAATATTTTCATTAGTGCATTGTAGTTATACATAATACTGGGGTTCATTTTGACATAATTATATATGCATGGAATATAATTTGTTCCACTTCAGTCTCTGGTTCTCCCTCTCTCCTCCTTTCCTCCCTCCCCCTACTTCCTCTACTCAATAATGGTTTTCCTTCTTTTTATTTATTATTTTTTTAACTGGTGCTTTATAGATATACATAAAGTAGAATTCACTGTGGTGTATTCATATATGTACAAAGTATGATTTTTGTCAATTTCATTTTGTGGTTCCTCCCTTTTCCTGTCCCTCCCCTCTCCCCTTCAACCCTCTTCCTCTACTCCACTGATCTCCACTCCATTTTTCTGGGATCATTTCCCCTTTTTTCCCTTAATTGTTTTAGCTTCCACCTACAAAAGAAAACATTCAACCCTTGACTTTCTTTTTTTTTTTTGTAAGATAACTTCTTTTTTTAATTATTGTAAACAAATGGGATACATGTTGTTTCTCTGTTTGTACATGGCATAAAGGCATACCATTTGTGTAATCATAAATTTACATAGGGTGATGTTGTTTGATTCATTCTGTTATTTTTTCCCTTCCCCCCACCCCTCCCACCCCTCTTTTCCCTCTATACAGTCCTTCCTTCCTCCATTCTTGCCCCACTCCCTAACCCTAACTCTAACCCTAACACTAACCCCTCCCACCCCCCATTATGTGTCATCATCCACTTATTAGCGATATCATTCGTCCTTTGGTTTTTTGAGATTGGCTTATCTCACTTAGCATGATATTCTCCAGTTTCATCCATTTGCCTGCAAATGCCATAATTTTATCATTCTTTATGGCTGAGTAATATTCCATTGTATATATATACCACATTTTCTTTATCCATTCATCAATTGAAGGACATCTAGGTTGGTTCCACAATCTGGCTATTGTGAATTGAGCAGCTATGAACATTGATGTGGCTGTATCTCTGTAATATGCTGATTTTAAGTCCTTTGGGTATAGGCCAAGGAGTGGGATAGCTGCAACCCTTGACTTTCTGAGTCTGGCTTATTTCACTTAGCATGATATCCTCCAGTTCTGTTCGTGTACAGGCAAATGCCATAATTTCATTCTTTATAGCTGAATAAATCTCCATTGTATATACATACCATATTTTCTTTTTTTAACACAATACCTTTATTTTATTTATTTTCTTATATGTGGTGCTGAGAATCGAACCCAGTGCCTCGCACATGCTAAGTGAGCACTCCCACACTCAGCAACACCCCAGCCCCCATACCACATTTTCTTTATTCATTCATCTGTTGATGGGCACCTGGGCTGGTTTCATAACTTGACTATAGTGAATGGCACTGCTATCAACATTGGTGTGCCTGTATTGCTATAGTATTCAGTCTTCAATTTTTGCTTTAAGCATGAGAAAGAGTCAGGAGACAGGCTGACTATTCACCCCAATAGATATTAACCCATTAATATTAAAGACTCTTTGTAACCATCCTATAATATGTGCATTCATATTGCTGGCCCAGGCTCAAAAATTATTCTTCCATCTTTTAAAATTACGGAAAAGTTTGCATGGCTCTTGCTGCAGACTCCTGATAGCAACTCACATGGCAGAAGGATTGTGGCAGGTGGTCCCACTGCAATTATCCCTGTCACTGGTTTGCTGCTTTCTGTGTGCTGCTTCCTCATTGCCCCGCAATGCTTTAATGCCTCTGTGAGAGAAAACCACCCTCAGTGAGTCAAGGAAACAAGGCCGGGGAATGCTTTTGTTTGGTTTTATCTGCCTTCAATCTCCCCTTACTACCTGTAGCTTAAACATGACAGGAACAACCCTATAAAATTAGCTTCATGGGATGAGACAGGAAGAAAAATGTCAAGAAGTCAGCCCCCTCCCCACCCTCTGCTCAATCTGTGTTAACATAGCCCTGCTTTAGGAGATTTTAACCCGCTCGACAAAATGCTCTTGGCTGCACTTATTGGTTTAATAAACAGACCAAACTCTTGAGGACAAAAGAGAACAAACCTGGCCCGCTGAAAATTATGTGACTTGGGCTCTTAAAAAGCTTGTGTTCTGCTAGACTAACAGCGCTTCCTGAATTGAGTAAATTGATTGTGTCCCTCATCACCTCCTGTCTACACAACCGTTAGAGCCTGTGCGACCAAGTGTTTATTGTCGGTAGCAACCCAGGGCATGCAGGATCGACCAGTGTCTTGTTAGGAAAACATTTCACAGGTTTTGTTTGGCGACATTTGGGAAAGTGGCTTTGAGGCATGCTATATCTGAGGTTAACGCTTCCTGGACTTTAGGGATGTGAGTTTTTTTCAAAAGGATTTATGCCTTCAAATATGGAAAACAGGCTCTTTGTGGAAAGTGTGCTTTCCCTGGTACAAAGACTGAATTTGTAAACATCTGTTTATGAAAAAACTGCATTTCTCAATATCATGGCATGATCTTCTAAACCAATACATAAATGGATCTTTAGTGTATACGGAAATCTTTTGCATTTGAATATAAAAATCCATTGAGGGAGGGAGAAGGGAGAGAAAGAAATGGGTAAATAAATACAAAAACTCTTAAGAGCTTCTGGGCTGGTTTCAAGAATGCCCCACAAAACAGGTTTTCATGGTTGTATGGGGTGATGTGATCCTATTCAAGTTTCTTTCCTTTCTTTAGAATTTCTGAAGAAGCTGTTGAAAATGGCTTCGGGGGCTGTTCCTAAAATAGATTTTAGAGATGAAAAAATGAGAGAATGCACATGCAATCTGAGACAAATGATCAGCTCTGATGCTGAAGCTGAGATTGTAAATGACTGCTGTGCCTTGCAAGAAATGAATATTCAGGATGCCCCTGCTGGGTGCCTTTTCCTATTTGAACCAACTACTGTTTGGGCCATGATTCACTTGTTACCAAATTAAACACTCTTTGCACACAGCAGAGCAACTTTGCGAAGTCGGATTTTGAAGTGCAAACATCTTTTCTGCTCTGGCCACGGAACCTGTCACAATCTTCATCGGGAACTGAATTAAGTTTAAAATATCATCAGAGGGTGTTGATCTCTCTTGGGCCTGGAGCTGTCCCCTGTACATCCGGCATTTTTCTGTTGACACTGCGTATCACTTAGCAACGGGCCTGAAAGGCCCTATATGCATTGATTGCGCACCATTGTCTTTAAGGGGTGGAAGTGTTAACCGAATAACTCCCCCCCACAATCCCGGGTGACCAAACGGTCATTCCTCTCATGTTGATCATCTGTTTACATCAAAATATTGTTTATTCCATTCTCTAATCCTGAGTTTTACATCTCCAAGAATACAGTGAATTCCCTGTGTGGTGGAGAACCCCAGTTTACTCTCCTGACATGGTGCAATGAAAGCAGTTTTGTCCCTAGTTCCCTTGCAAAAGCATTAAATGCATTTGACAGTTAGCTGCAGACATTAAGGCAAAGTTTCTCCTATGGTTTCCAGAGGATACAGAAGTCACAAGCTTGCAATTGTCTCATGAAGAGAAAATATTCCCTTCTGTTTGTGCGTAGTTTTGAAACAAATGGTTGGATGTTGCACAGCTGTGAAGAGGTTAGGCGGGCTCTGACATCATCTGAATGAAAAGGAAATATGGCCTAACCGAGGAGTGTTTTCAGAATGAATGAAATTTCAGAGTGGAAATTCTTGCCTGAGAGGCAAGGGTAGATCTCATTTCTGCATCAATAGGCTCGGCTGAAGCAATAGACCGGACTGGTGGGTCAGACAGGCATTCTACCTCAGACCTCTCCCCTTTACAATGATCTGTTTCAGAGACCTTCCACTGAGGCAGCTTTTTCAAAAACATCTCAGACAATGAGAGCATTGCGGTGAAGAGATTTTGCATGCAGGTGAAGATCAACTTGTGGATTTGTTGTCCCCTTTCAACAAACCACATACTGGAGACCAAGCAGAAACTTTGTGACTAACTCCCCTAAAACTCTAGTTTTGAGAAATCTGTTTTGTCCTTTGGTGAATTTATGTCATACCAAGAAAAGGAGAACTATCTACTACTATGTCCTAAGAAATATACCCCACCCAACAAGGAAGTTATTTCAAAATCAGCTTACTAATGACCTGGCCTTGGCATCACTTTGGGATAAGGGAGAAAGAATAAAAATAAGAGTGCCAAAATGTTCTCTCTTGAATTTGAAATCTCATCTCTCCACAGCCTTCTTCTTAAATGGGAAATCTATTTAAAAGAAACAAATTTTATTAATGTCTCTCTTCTGGTGGAGGCTTTGGGCCTTTAATCTATGCCTTAGTAAGAAGAAAAATGCAATCTCAGAATTTTGGACCTAGATACATGTGAGAGGGAGTTGAAAACAGTTGTAAGAAAAGAGGGGACCACCCTGCCAGGCAGCGACTTCACATAGGATTTCATGTCGGAGCACAAAGAGTGAGAAGAAGATCTTCATTATTAGAAATTGTTTAAAATAATAGTCAGGCTTTTAAATGACACTCATCTCTTCCCTCACCCTATTCCCCTAAAACTCCTTACTTTGCTCTCTGCACATTAATCCTGTGGCCAGTCATCTTGGCCTGGTTCAACTGCTAAGTGAATACTGCTTCTATAAACATTTCACTGCTACAAGTTGGATTTTTCACAGCATTAACTTTAACTACATGGATGTTTGTAATGGAATAAAACTCCAAATTGACGTTTTACTGTATTGTGAGTTAGAAAAAAAAAAAAGAAGTAGGCTTCAAATGGAGATAGATGTGCTCCTCATTTCATGGAAAAATCATTACCTTGTGGGTCAAGTTGAAGTTGCTTTACCAAGAAAATCTTAAAGAAAATACATGCAGCACCGAAATCCCTACTTCTTATATGAAATTCCTCAACAAACTTCCACCCACAAATGAATATGAAGTTGATTTTAAATCTGTACAAGCTTAAATCAATTGAGAAGAAAATAATAGGCTTCAACTAAAACATCTGTACCAAACAACGCTCACAGGTGAAATGATCTTGTGAAGAGCCCAGGGAGTAAGTTGGAAGAATCTGTTCACTATCTCCTTCAAGGTGTTTGCCAATTTCTTTGCACCAAAATGCATTTAAGTATGAAGTTTCTAGTTTCTTCCTCCAAATTGAAGGCTTTCTTTAAAAGAGGCAGATTATTTAATTGCAGTTGAAGTTATTCCACGTGTAACACAGTCATCTGCTTTGAACTTGTTTGAGTAGATGGTGGTGGTTTGTAAAAATCAACACTGCCATTACCTGACTGCTGGATTTCGCAAGAGGGTTTGGAGCAAATATCATTTGAATTGCAATGTGTCCTGTCTTGAAGGACCCACGCCTCCACATGAAACATTTTCCTTTTTCTTAAAATTTTATCTCATCTAGGTCTAACAATGCTGATATTAAAATAATAAAAGAGAAAAGGCTGGAAGACAGGGGCCCCTCTTTATAGTTAAATGTTATCTGCTTAGACTAATATTGCAATTGCCACCCACTGACATAATTTGTTTCACAGTCACAGCTTGGCAGCATGAATCAAATGTTGACATTCTAATTTCATGCACACATGGGCGTTTGGCCGAGCAGGCCCGCAGCCTCCGGACCATTCTCTCTGTACCTGTGTAAATCAGGCAGACAAGGCGTGCTCGCGACAGCCTGCCAGCAGAGTTGCTCTCTTCTGTTGAGAGAACTTCTGAGCCTGGCTTCTTCCCCTGTGTCTGTGTGTGTGTGTGTGTGTGTGTGTGTGTGTGTGTGTGTGTATGCACGCCTTCTATCTAGCAGAGTGTAACAGAGATACTCTCTTATTCTGCTGGCAAGGTACTTCTCATTGTCCCCCTTTTAGATGCAATTTTCACAACTTGAGAACTCAACTCCCAGATGATTTTTCTCACTGCTTTCTAAATCAGTTGCAAATGTTTCTTTGAGAAAAGATCCGTGAAAATTAAATAGTAGGATTAAGACACACTCTGAAACCTGGAAAGAGGAGACACCGATTTCCCTTTATTGTGGACAAGAATGTGTGCCCCCCAAAATTGGTAGTTTGAAGCCCTTACTCCCAATGACTATTTGGAGATGGGGCTTTAGGGAGATTAAGGTTAAATGAGATCAAAAGGGGTGGACTGAATCCAATGGAACTGGCATCCTTACAGGAGACACTAAGGGTACATACACAGAGAAAAGGTCACCTGCCCACCAAGGAGAGAAGTCTCGGGAGAAACCAACCCCACTGACCTCTTGATCTTGGACTTTCAGCCTCCAGAATGGTGAGAAAATTCCTTTCTGTAGTTGAAACCTCCCAGTCTGTAGTATTTTGTTGTGGCAGTCTGAGCTGACCAAGACACCCTCCAATTAAGGGTCAGACTTCTATGAGTTCTCTGCCATTGACCAAGTGGCTACTAGAACCACCTCAGCCCATGGCTTCCCCACTAGACACTGTCAGCGTGAAGAGAGTTTTAGGGTCACAGCCATCAGGAACTTGAATGAAACCAGTGGAGCGTTGCTGGGCAGCCTCTGTTTGAACCTCTACCAGGGCAGGATTAATGGTCAGCCTTTTGTGTTAGAAGAGGATGCTCTAAACACACTGGGCCAGACGTCAGGGGGTGTAGTTTCTTCCTTACAGTGATAGCTGGCCTAAGCTGGTCCCAAACTGATACTTGGTTCTCCTAGGTCATGAGTGAGCTGGGAGGGGGCAGGGGGTCTGGGAGGGGGCAGGCGACCTGGGTGGGGCTGCTATTATTGGCTGATGGACAGAGAACAGCAATTGATTTGTACAGAGATGGGCCCACATCTAACTTTGTGGCTTGAATTATCTTGACTTTTTCTAGCTCTGAATTCATTGCCTCTCAGGATCAGTTTTTCCTGCTGAAAGTATATTTTTCAAAATAAGCCCAACTCCATGTTCGGTAGAAAATTCTTCCCAGAAATAATCTGTCACTTACTCGTTTGACCATTAGAATTGTCTTTCTACTTGCTGCCCTTAAGTTTTATATAGCAGCACAAAAACACTATAGATGTTTCCCTCTTAAAGAGCTGACATTTTAGAATCTTTTCTACAGAGAACTTAGAGAGTTATCATATTTTTCACCAAAGAGCAAGGAGAGGGTCTAGCAACCAGCTTGAGCGCCAACATTGGGGTCTGTCATTTAATTTCCTTGGCCTTCAGCACCTTCACTGGTAAGTAAAACTTAAGCTCCAGAGGGTCCCTTCCTGTTTAATGATTGAATGATTCTTCATTTAAAAAAAATGAAATATGTCATGAAAGCCCCTAAGAGAAAAAAAATGAACATCAGTGATTCAAATTTAGCTCAACTCAGCAAAAACATATTGAGTACCTGCTATGTGCCAGGCACCAGGCTAAGTGCTGAGTGTACAGAAATGAGAAAGATATAACTCTCAAGCCTTAAATAAATAAAGAATTGAGATCAAGCATCAGGGGAGGAAGAAGGCTTGTGACCACAGAGTTATGCAGTGGTTCGTATGTCTGTTTAAGGGCAAATGTTATTTACTAGACTGAACTCAGTTTACAGAAGAATACTGTGTGTTACCCTTGCCCAGGGGAATAAAACTTAATGACTAGTAATTAGCTGTGTGATCCTGGAGGAGCACATAACCTGTCTGGGTCAAGGTCATCTCGTTTTTTAAATACAGGGATTGGACTGATACTTTCTAAGGCCTGTTACTTTTCTAACATTCTACAATTATGTGACTATGAACTAGCTCTCTGAATAATGCTGCCAAGAACCCTACAAGGCAGGGGAGATTGATAGGATTGTTTGGAAAACCGTTTTGCCTCATTTTTCTGACATAACAAGGTTTGATACTGTCTTCATATTACAAAGACATCTGTGAGTCAATTAAAATATTCAAAAGGCTAACAGATGTGAGTGGCAATAACTAACATTCTCTGGAGAAATTTGTCATCCATGAATTCTGCCCTTGCCATCATCCCAACTTTGAGTTCCTTTGTCTCTAGCTTATTTAAAACCAAATTCTGAATTTCCTTTTGGCCTAGTACTGTCATGGTGATTTTCTCAAATACATCTGCACATTCCCTTGATTTGTCAGAGAACCTCAACCATCTGGACCTGTGGTTCAGGGCACCCAGCAAATCACCTTATGTTCTCCCTTGAAATATTGTTGCCCCTGCAACAGAATCTGACTTCAGCAGACCAGGATGTCCCCATCCCTTCATACATCATCATGTGATCCTTTCCAAACTGCAAAGAGCCCTGTCTGTTTCCATACTCCTGAGAGGTGCACGTTTGATTCCACCTCCTTTTTGAACATATATCCCACACTTAACTCCCCAAAGTATATTCCTCTCTTTTACTCCATGCCACATAGCCTTGCCACCTCACACAGGCTCATAGATTTCATTTGAGTGCTTCTCTGGCCCCTCATGAATCATCTGGGTTCTTTGGCATCAGCTAGAATGGAAAATCTTCTGACCCACACACCATGTCTTCCATGGTTTTGCACTTCCCATCGAGTGTGACATGGGGCTAATGATATAGTGATGCCTAATAAATGTTTATAAAATCTGGTTGAGAACATCAGAAAACAGGTCTTTTAAAAATTTATTTAATCTAGCTGAATTTCCATGGTGTTTTCTCATTGCTAAAGCTGTGGAAGAGGACTGGTGACCAGCAAGAACCTGAAACTTAGAGTCAAATAGATCCTTGTCTAAAGTCCAGCTTTGCTAATTGACTGTACCATGAAGCACTTGTGGAGCAACCACTGTATGGGAGACATGGTGCCACAGCTGATGAATAAATAGATAAAAAGGATATGGTCCTTGCTTTTAAGAAGTTTGGGAACTATATGGTTTAATTCCTTTCTCTCTCTTTATTTGTTTTTGTGAAACTGGGGTTTGAACCCTGGTTCTCACACATGCTAAGTAAGCATTCCACCACTGGTCTATATCTCCAGTCCCTTTGCTTTTTTAAATTAACACATATTGATTGTACAAACCAATGGGATTCACTGTGATATTTCCATATATGCATATAGCATGCACTGATCATATCCAACTACGCTTCTTCCACTTTCAGACCCTTCACCCACCAGCATCCTTCCCAGACCCCAGTAATCAGAGTTCTACTTTCAGGTCAAGTTTGCTTATTTGTTCTGTGTGTTCTAGACATCTTTCTGTGTCTGGCTTCCTTAGCTTATCTTGATGTCTTCTAGTTCCACCCATTTCGCTGCAAATGACAGGATTTCATCCTTCTTTAACGAATAATATTCCATTATATATGTGTATGTATGTGTGTGTATATGAGTGTGTGTGTGTGTGTGTGTGTGTGTGTGTGTGTACATAGTCTTCATTCATTTATCTGTGATGGGTCACTAGATTTACTTCATATCTTAGCCATTGCAAATAGTGCTGCAATAAACATGGGTGTGCAGGTGTCTCTTTGACATGCTTTTGCGTGTACGTATCATATTCTTTGGATATATCCCCAGGAGTGGGATAACTGAATCACATGGTAGTTCTAAGTTTAGTTTTTTGAGGAATCTCCACACTGTGTTCCATAGTGGTTGTACTAATTTACCTTCCCATCAATAGTATGGGAGGTTTCTTTATCTCTATATCTCACCAACATTTATTGTTGTTGTTTTTAATAATAGCCATTCTAACAGGGTGAGATGGTGTCTCAGTGTAGTTTTGATTTGCATTTCCCTGATGACTAAAGATATTGACCATTTTTCATATATTGTCATTTGTATTTCTTCTTTTGAGAAGTGTCTATGCAGAGCATTTGCCCAATTTTTAATTGGATTACTTAACTTTTGGGGTTTTTTAAATAATTCCTTACATATTCTGGATAGTAATCCTCTGTCAGATGAATAGCTGGCAAAATTTTCATCCAACTCTGTATCTTGCTCTTCACTGAAAACTCCCTTTGCTGTACAGAAGCCTTTTTAACTTGATGTAATCCTATTTATCAATTTTTGCTTTTGTTTCCTGTGCTTTTGGAATCCTATCCAGAAAACCATTGCCTGGTCCAACATCTTGAGGTGTTTCCACTATGTTTTCCTCTAGTAGTTTTAGAATTTCAAGGCTTGCTTTAAGGTCTTTGTCTATTTTGAGTTTATTTTTATACAGATTGAGACAGGGGTCAAGTTCCAATCTTTTTCATTTGGATTCAAGTTTTCCCAGCACCATTTACTGAAGAGGCTGTCCTTTCTCCAATAAATGTTTGTAGCACTTCTGTTGAGAATCAGTTGGCTGTGGATGTGGGTTTATTTCTGTTTCTCTTCTGTTACACTGGTATGTATATACAAATATCATGCTATTTTGGTTATTATCTTGAAATCAGGTAATGCAATGCCTCCAACTTTGTTCTTTTTGCTCAAGATGGTTTTGGATATTTAGGGCCTTTAGTGCTTCCATGTGGATTTTAGGATGGTTTTTTATAGTTCTGTGAAGAATGACATTAGTATCTCGATAGGGATTGAATTTATTCTGTAGATTGCTTTGGGCATTACGGATATTTTAAAAATATTAATTCTTCCAATGCATGTACATGGGACATCTTTCCATCTTTCAGTGTCTTCTTCAATTTCTTTGTTGCTCTGTAATTTTAATTGTAGAGATCTTTCACTTCCTTATTTTGTTTCATTGTGGCTATTGTGAATTAAATTGCTTTCATGATTTCTCAGCATACTCAATGTTGGTTTGTTGAAAAACTACTGATTTTTGAATGATGATTTTACATCCTGTTTTACTGAATTTATTTATCAGTTCTAATAGTCTTTGGGTTGAATCTTCATGTTTTTCTATGTATAGAATCCTATCATCTGCAGACAATGAAATTTGACTTCTCACTCTCCTATTTGTATGCTTTTGTTTCTTTCTCTTGGTCTGGCTAAAATTTCTATACTATATTGAATAAGAGCAGTGAGAATGAACACCCTTGTCTTCTTATTCCTGATCTTAGTGCATGCATTCAATTTACCCTGTTCAGTATACTGGTCATGTGTTTATCATATGTAGACTTTATTATTTGAGACATGACCCTTCTATACCTAATTTATTCCATTTTTATCATAAAGATGTTGAATTTTATCAAAACCTTTTTCAGCATCTGTTGAGATGATCATATGATTTTATCCTTTATTCTATTTATGTGATGTACTATGTTTATTGATTTGTGTATGTTGAACCATCCTTGCATCTCTGGAATGTAACCAACTTGATCATGGTGTATATGATCTTTTTGATGTGTTGTTGAACTCAATTTGCTAATATTTTGTTAGGGATTTTTGCATTTATATTCATCAGGGATATTGATCTGTAGCTAGCTTGCTTTCTTGCTTTCTTTCTTTCTTTCTTTCTTTCTTTCTATTTTCCTTGTCAGATTTTGATAACAGAGTAATACTGGCCACATTGAATAAGGTTGGAAGGGTTTCACCCATTCAATTCTATGGAATAGTTTGGGAAGTATTGGTGTTAGTTCTTTTTTAAAAGTCTGGTGAAACACAGCAGTGAAGTCTTTTAGTTTAATTCTGGTGTTTTTATTTTTATTTATTTTTTACTTTTTTTGGTATGGATGATCTATCCATTTGTGTAAGTGAAGTATTAAAATCCCCCACTGTTATTGTATTGAAGCCTATCTCTTCCTTTAAGTCAAATAGTGTTTCTTTTATAAAATTGGTTGTTCCAACATTAGGTATATATAGATTGAGAAATGTTATATCCTCTTGATTAATTGATCCCTCAATCATCATATAGTGACTTTCTTGATCTCTTCTTACCATTTTTGAATTATGGTCTATTTGGGCAGATATAAGTACAGCTACTCCTACTGGTTTTAGAATTTATTTTCTTGAAATATCATTTTCCATTCTTTTACTTTCAGTTTGTGTGTATCTATGGGTGAAGTGAGTTTCTTATAGGCAGCATATTGTTGGGACTTATTTTTAATCCATTCACCTATTCTGTATCTTTTAACTGAATAATTAAGATCATTTACATTCAGAGTTATTAATGAAAGGTATGGACTTACAACTATCATTTTGTTGATATTCTTCTAGTTGTTTTCAATATTCTTTGTTCATTTCTTCCTCTGTTACTCATCTTTTGGTTAGGTACTTTATTGTATTGATATTTTTGATTCTTTTAATTTCTCTTTTGTGTATCTAATCTTCAATGGAATTTATAATTTCATATGCAATCATGGTGGTGTTTATCTTTCTTCCCCTTCTGGATATAGGATTCCTTTAAGTATCTTTTGTGAGGTTGATCTGGCAGTAATGATTTCCCTTAGTTTATGTTTATCTTATAAAGTCTTCATTGCTGCTTTAATTCTAAAGGGTTACCTTGCTGGTATTGTAATGTTGATTGGCAGTTATTTTCTTTCAAGATTTAAAATACATGATTCCATGCCCTTCTGTCCTGTAGGGGTTCTGCTGAGAAATTTGCTGTCAATCTAATGGGGTTTCCCTTAAATGTGACATGGCACTTTTCTCTTGCATATTTTTAAATTCTTTTCTTGTCCTGTACTTTCAACAGTTTGATTATAATGTAGTGATAAGAATCTACTCTTGTCATATGTATTTGGAGTTCTATAGGACTCCAGTCCCTGTATGTCTACATCTTTCCCAATATTAGGGGAATTTTCTGCTATTTGTTTATTAAATAGATTACCTATGTCCTTAACCTTTTTTTCTTCCCAATAATACCAATAATGTGCACATTTGATCTTCTAATGGTGTCCCAAAGATCTTGTGTATGTTCTTCATTCTTTTGTCCTTTTTCTTTTTTATTTCTTTCTGAATGTGATATTTATTTTTAAACTCTGATATTCTTTCTTCTGCTTGATCTAGTCTATTGTTGAGGTTTTCAACTGAATTTTTAGTTTGACATACTTAGCTCTTCATCTCCAAAATTTCTGATTGATTCTTTTTCAAAATATCTACCTCTTTGCTGAATTTCTCATGTATATCCTGTATTGTTTCCCTAACTTCATTTAACTATTTACAATCTCTTGGATGTCATTGAGCTTTTAAAAAATCATTCTTTTGAATTCATTTCCAGTACAGTAATTTCATCCGTTGTTATGTCTTTAGAATCTGTTACTAGAGATTATGATTTTTGGAGGTGTCATATTATCACATGTGTTGTTTTCCTATGTCAAGATTTGTGTATCTCATAAAATGGATACCTCTGCCTGTTTTGTAAGATGGCCTTCTTAGTAAGAGATTTTCTCCTGAAAATGTGTCTTGGGATATTGACTTGTTATACAAAATTGAGATTATTTCTGGATGGGTACCATAATATGATTTCCTTGTAGCTTCTTTGGCTGTGATTAGTATGGTTTGGCATAGTGCATACAGTGTTAGAGCCAAGGAGGTCCACTGTCCCTATAGGTAAAGCAAGAGTACCTATAGCAGTTCACTTGACACTCTAGCAGTTCAAGAATGTATGGTATCGACAACAGAATGTATAGGGCCCATATCCTGTGCCTACTTATGTAACAGGACTCATGGCCCCTATCAAGTGATGGGGGTTTCCTTTGGCACTGTTGATATTCACTCTAATTTGTACGGCTCTCTGGCACTGGCTACACCAGTTGTGGTAAGAGTCCAGAAGCACTTGTCCTCTGAATAAACAGTGATGCAGGCACAGGTGTCTCTCAGGGAGAGATGAGGGCAGAAACCACAGCTCTTCATCTGTGCACTCAAGCCCAGTCCTCTCAGCAGTGCATGACCAAAGTGTGAGCATGACTGACAGTGGGACACATGTGGTGCGGTGGCAATAGGAATTGTGGTGCTAGGTGGTTGTGCCTCACTGGGAGCAGGATCTCAGAACCCCCCCGCCCAGGTCTGCACATCTAGGTATGGAATAATGGTTGAGTCCTTTCTTTCTTCTTTTAGCTGCAGTGCTGGCCAGGCATGAGGCAAGAGTGGGTCATGGCCGGAGCTGGGCAACATTTCTCTCGACTGAAGTGCTTGTAGGAATGAGTGAGAGCAGAACATGCTGGCACTGGGCAAAGGTTCTCTCCAGACCTACTTAAACTATATACAACAGGGAAAGGGCAATAGTCAGAGCTACAGTGCTACTTAAGACCACCCAGAACACCTCTATGCATGGGGGAGCAGTGGAACCACAGAGTTCTTCCCTCCCTCGTTAGTGACAGGTGCCCTTGTGTGGCACTGGGGAGAGGGTGGCAGGAACGGCATGGGTAACTGCATTCAGTCTTGATGCCACACATGACTGCCCACATCTCTGGTCAGGGAGGACTGGCTCCCCATTCCCAGTTCCTGAGAATGGAGTTCTACATTCCCCTCCATGTCACAACAACCATTTCAGGTCTCTCTACTGAACCAAGTTTTGTTCATGAGTTAGTTACCTGCTAGTTGTGCAGTGGGATGACTGTGGCATCCTAGGGATGGGAATATGCATGGGTTTCTGACCCCTGTATCAGTCTAAATTCAGACAATAAGTTTCTTCTCAAAATGGCTCCTGGCTACAGCACATGGGGGTCTTCACCAGAAGATGATGTGAATTCTTCCTCTAAAGTCAGACTACTGTACAGATTTCAGGTTAACTTTCTAGTTAGGGTACAAGGCTACAAGGGTTGTAGGATATTGCCCTATCCACGCTGACAGTGTTTGCTGGGACCATTACTTTCACCTTTACCTCTGTAGAGTGGAGACACACCATCCCCCAGCTGAGGGCTGGTGGTGGGCAGGAGATGGGATATTTTGTTTCCCTTACTATGCTATTGTCCCAGGGATCTGAATCTTATAAGGTTTCTGTTCTGTTGATTTCCAGTGTTCTCCCAAGATCACTCACCTCAGTATGCAGCTGCACGCCTGTTACTTTGGTTCTTCTTTGTGGAGGGGCAGGAGAGGGACTGGGTGCCTCTATTCAGCCATCTCACCATCCTCTGAACCTCTATTTCTTCAACTCAAAAACAATGGCAGCTGTCTTATTGGATTATAGTAGGTACTCCTACTATAAGTATTGTTTTCTTTTCCTCTTCCTTCCTATTCTTCTTCTAAGAGTCATAACTTAAGAAATTGATTTCCTTATGGTTCTTTTTTTCTCCATTAGAACTCATGGCTAATTCATGAATTATTATATTCTGTATTATTCTGTGTTACAATGCCCTATAAAAAAAATCCAAGCACATATTCTGAAACTGATGTTGATAATCTGAGTGTCAAAAATCAGAGTTTTTTGTGCATTATCTTTTATCTCATATAAGATTGATTTGGGGACCAGCCTTAGGAAGATAACATTTAAAATTCAGGTAAATGAAAGTCTGCCTCAAATTCAAATGATTCATCCATGACTTTGATTTAGATTTAGTCTCAGACTAGCAAATACAGCTAGTTAGCCATATTCTAGGGACCAGAGATAGTCCAACAGGTGGTGTGATCGCTGAGGCCTCCATTGACAGTCAGAAAAATTCATCCTGTCTCTGATTTCTTTGACCCTCACATATATTTTTCCCTTGGGAGAGAAGTATTGGTATTATATGAAGTGAGCCTGGCTCCATCTACCAAGCAAGCACTGGTTTCCACCTCTCCCAGCAGAGCAGTCATGAAAACAAATGCTGTTACTAAGCCTTCTTCTTTGTCACCAATGGACACACTCCAGTTCCTTTAAGATGTTGCTTTGGTGGGCAGAAGTGACACACAATGTATCAGTCATGTTGTAGAATTTGAACCAAAAATTTGCTGAGGGTGATGTTTGTTTTCATCTGTGGCATATGCAATTAAAAAAATATTTAAGTTGGATAGACGGGGAGAAAGGGCTGACTTAGCCGTAAGTCTGATTTGGATTCCCCATGTTTAAGATGAAGGGACTGGAAGAATGATCCTGAAAATAAGTAAATGAGTGAACATTGTCCCAAAGTGTCTAAAGAAGTAAGAGAAATTGATGAATGTCCAAAAGTCTGTTTTCCTCTCATGTGACAGTGTATTTTGTGTTAGTCATAGTGCCACTACGATACTTGTACGTATTTCAAAATTTGGGGTGTTATTGATTACTAATAATTAATAATAATACTCTGCCAGGTACCCTTGGTTACCAGTCTTCCACTCACAGGAAGATCCAAATGCCACTGCTCCTCTGGTGTGTGATAAAAGCTGAATAAACATGTGTTAGATTAGGGATGAGGATTAAGCATATTGATGCATGTGGAAGATTACATGGTCTGTAAATGCTATGTAGTCATTGTCAGCAAACTCCTCTTCCCTCAGTTCAGTCATCACTTCCTCAGAGAAGCCTTCCTTGATTGTTCTCTGTATGACAGAGCCCCCAGTTGTGTACTCTGATGGGACCATATAGTTAGTATGTGTGGAAGTGGCATTGACCTTCTTCTATTTTGTTTGTGAAATTATTTGATCATTGTCTTTCCCCTACTTAGGCTTGAGTTTCATCAGATAAGACCTCCATCTCATTATGCTCAAACCTGTTCCCTAGCACAACGCAATACTTCCTACTTTTTAGACACCTAACACGTACTCATCTATTGAAGGGAACAGGGAAAAGAAGGGAAGAGCAGAATAAAAATACAAATGTTGTCAATAATTTAGAGTGGCGTGATAGTTAGTTTTAGGTGTCAACTCGACTGGATCATGGGGTACCCAGGTATCTGGTCAAACATTATTTCTGCCTTTGTGGGTGTTTCTGGTAGAGATTAACATTGGAATTGGTGACCTGAGTAAATCAGATTGCCCTCTCCAGGGTGGGTAGGCCTCATCCAATTCACTGGGGGCCTGAATAGAACAAAAAGGTAGATGGAAGGAAGAACCATTTTGCTCTCTCTTTGTCTCTCTCTCTGCCTGACTGCTATAGCAGGGCATCTTTCTGTTCCTGTCCTCAGCATTCCTGGTTCTCGGGCCTTCACATTCAGATCAATATACACTCTAATCTGGTATACCAGGGGCTCTCCAGTTCTCTGGCCTTTGACTTTTCCTAATTCTCCAGCTTGCAGTGCAGACATTGTGAGGCTTCTCAGCCTCCATAATTCCATGAACCAATCTTATAATAGACTTCTATCTTTCTATCTATCTACCTACCTACCTATCATCTATCTATCTACATTTATCTATATATTCCATTTCTCTGGGTACACTGATTAATCAAGTAGCAAAACTTTGCCAAGCAGTTACTTTGAGTAGCTTGCCTGGATGGATCAATGAGAAAATCTATTGCTAGCACAGAGCTCCTCAGTGAAACCCTACAGGGGACACAAATTTGCCAGCTATGATTTACATTATATTTCTAGTCCTAGATTCTTCCAAAATGATCTTGGGCTTTCACAACTTTTACAATAACAAAACAGATGATCTAAAGGAAGCATACATAGCAGGTTCCCATGTCCTGCCTCTGGAATGATGGCGTTACAGAAATTGGGGACTGACTCGAACCTCATGTTTCCTGGCAGCTCAGGCAAAAGGAATGTCCTTTTGTGTAGCTTTATTTTTCTAACAAAAGAAACCATTCAGTTTCATAGCAAACATATATACTTGCCAGGCATCAAACTCAAGTAGAAATTTCTGAGAGGGTGGCTTAGTTCTTCTAGGAAGGGTCTGCCCAATAGGTGTTGGAATGCTATAACCTTCAAGCGAGGCCTTTCCACATTCTGAATTTTGCTTACAGGCAGTCACATTAGAGAATACCAAGTCAATGTCATTCCCACGGGAAGATTCTATTTTCACTTGGGTTTAATGCCTGAAGTTTCCTTGATCTCTGAGCTCCCCAAACCTTCAGAACTACCTCCTGTCCTCTGTAATGAAAAAGCAAGACTGAGTCAAAGCCTTCCCCCAGGTCTTCCACCACACTGTGACTGCTCGTCTGCTCTTGACATCTGGATATTTCCTGTGACAACAGCATATACAGCATATCAGTATTTTATTAAACAAAGCAAGTATGTATTTCCTCCTTACTCTGTTATTTATTTATTCACCATCTGGCTAGATCAGAAGATGAAGTCTAGAAGGAAATTTTTCCTTCTTTTTGCTAATGAGAATCTGGCAGAAGGGCAGAATAAGCCAGAGGCTGGGTGAAAATCCCCAGAGCAAAGGGAAGGACATTTGTCCTATCCTGATATGCCTGCAAAAATACCAAAAGGCAGCCCACATAGGTGACAGGCAGGTAGGGAGGTCTTACTTGAGATAATGAGGTGCCCAAGCTGCCCAGCTTTCTTTGGCTTTGTGGAACAACTTGGGGAAGATGCTATCTTCAGTACTTTGCCAAAGTGGCATAGATGAGCCTTCTTCAGACATCTGAGCCCACAGTGAGAGTCTGTAAGTAGGAGTGAAGAAAGGGCAAGGACAAGCTATGGCATCAAGACTGTGAGAATTCCAAATTAAATTTGGGTAAATTCACTTTCCCCCTTTAAAATGATGTTTGTCTCAATAGAGTCAAATATACTGAAAATACATTATGAAATGTTATCAATTATGTCCACCATTTAGGTTAACAAAACTAAAAAGCTTAATGTTACCTTCCTCCCCTTCTTTGGTGCTGGGGATAGAACCCAGGGCCTCAGGCAGGCTAGGCAAGGGCTCTTCCATGGAGCTACACCCCCAGCCCTTAATGCTACATTTAAATAGCTTAGTACCTCACCCCACCCCCTGCCCCATTTGTAAAAGGAAAAATTGTGCTTGCAGGTAAGAAAAGGGAGACAGCAGTCTTAGCAGAGGAAGAAGCCTGTATTGCCAGAAGGGAAACTTAATAATCCTTTGATCTCTTTTCAATTATTTTCTATTGTTTAGGAGGAAAACTGATCTTTGCTCCTGCTAACATTCTTTTAACTTCTCTTGCCCAAAGTCATGTACAGTAGCAACCTTGGAGAATTCTAACTATATAAGTACCATTTCTACACACTGGAAAGGCAGAAGTCTTTTTTATTTAAAGTTACTAATATACCTTTTTGAAATGAAGCCTCAGATCACAAGAAAAATGAGCCAAGACTTACTGCTGTGTGGCTAATTGAAAGGAATCCACCCAGATGCATCCACCCTGAACTTGTCTATGTGCAGTCCTGTCAACTGGCTATTTGAAATTGACCACTGTCTATGGAATCTGGTTAACAGCAAAATGAAAAGCACACACCTTAAGAAAAATCCCAGACTCCTCAAGCAGAACATTGGCATATGTTTTTCAACTTCAGGGGTGGCACCTGCCTTGATGTCATTTGAAAGATAAAGCATATGGTAAAGCCATTAAAAGGGAAATGTATCTTTAAAAGAGAAATTTATCCTTCTATTGAAGCACATGTTCTCAACTATAGGCCGTTTCCTGGCCCTGCCCTTGGAAATATTTGACAGTATCTGGAGACAGTATTAGTTGTCAGATCTGGGAAGAGTGTGACAGGGTGTTGCAGAGCATCCTACAATGCATAGGACCATCAAGACAATAAAGATCTGGCCAACCCAAAACAATACTCTCTTCCTGTGTGGAGGTTCTTCTGTATCCGTAAAGAGACCATTGTCCCCTAAGAAGTATTTCACTGATGTCTTTGGTACCAATTCTCACTAGTCCCTGAATGTTCTAGTTCTCCATGTGGACTTAGACGGTGAATGCAAATTCCAAATGATTGATTAAAAGAGAGAGAGTGAGTCCCCTAACCGTTTTTCTTGCCCTTGTCCTCAATCTTGATTTGCCCTGTGGGTTACTCTTATCATAAAGACAGTATGAATGACTGTCTCAGCGCCTTTCCTCATTAATGCTGCTGGAAATTGATGAGTAGTTCTCTGGAACTGTGGATTTTTTGGCAAGAATTATAGCTGTTATTTATTTTGGAGGACCCATGCAGCTTTCTAAGTAAATATATGTAGAAAATGCCCCCAAAATAAACACTACGAGTAATTGCCTGATAGATGAAGTTGACATTTTGGCTTTGTGATTTGCTATGATATGTAAAAATCTAATTTTCTCCATGGAATGATGCCACTGGAAAATTGTGAGTAAATTAGAACCAGTGGTTTATTTAAAATGTGAGTAATAACTTCTGTTATGATATATCAATATTTATTTACAGTTTCTTAAATCAACCTAAATCCATTTGGCAAAATGTTAATTAGATGAGTAAATATGGCAGTGGAGTGATAGAGGTTTCAGTTTTCCCTTTCTGAGCTGATGTGTCAAAAATCTCTTAGAGAATATACTTGATCATCAAAGATTAGAGACCCTTGGTACACTTTCCAATTGGCAGAAAACAAGTTCTTCCAGTCTGTAGTACATTTCAAGTTGATCTAAATAAAAAATTCTTCCATCTGATCAGTGAGACAAGAACCCAACAGCAGCAGCCCTGGGAACATTTCTGTGAGCAATCAATTTCTATATCTTGATATTCTCAGTTAGTATAGAAAGAATGAGACTGTCACAGCACACAGCCCAAACATTGGGAAAAAAGTTACCTCTTAGATAAACATTTGCAATGAAAAAGAAAAAAGGTTCAAACAACATCTCCAAATAAATAGTTAACAAAAAGTTGCTCATTAACTGTCACCCCCAAACTGAAAACAGGGACCTTTGCATGTTTAGGTTCATCTGCCTTAAGCTCTTGTTAACATTCAAAATTAATTTGAAAACTCTAAAAGAAGCTGATTTTTTAAAAAATCCACTTTGAGCTTTTTAAAAATGATAATTACAAAGGTCAATTGTAGTAATATGAGCTGATTTACAACTGGAATACATTATGTTGGATATCAGTATTGCCTTCCTTTAAATTTATTTTGAGGGCAGTTTGTGCATAAATGTATGCAAATGTTCACAGTTCTGGTTATATGACAAACTAAGGATTTAAAAATCAAGTGTTTAAAATTATGGAATTAAATCAGTTTTAGTATATTCATACAATGGAATAATATGCAACCACTAAAAATGATGTAAAAAAGTATCAACATAGAACAATGATGATGGACTAGTAAATAAAAACAATTTGTAACCTATATAACATGCATAATAGTAGGTGATTTATATATATATATATATATATTTTATATATATATATATATATATTTGTAGGGGTCAGCCTGTAAGATGTACTGTTATAAACCTGGGTATTTATGAATTGCTATAAATATGTTTAATTTTTTTTGAGGGGGGGTACCAGGGATTGAACTCAGGGGCACTCAACCACTGAGCCACATCCCCAGCCCTATTCTGTATTTTATTTGGAGACAGGATCTCACTAAATTGCTCCATTCCTGAGGCTGGCTTTGAACTCACCATCCTCCTGCCTCAGTCTGCTGAGCTACTGGGATTACAGTCACGCACCACCAAGTCCAGCTAAAGTTATTGATTTTCGTATGTTGATTTCGTGACCTGCTTCTTTGCTAAATTTGTTTATTAGATCTAATAGTCTTCTGGTGGAGGTTTTTGGAACTTCTAAGTATATGGTCATATCATCTGCAATGGTAATTTGATTTCTTTTCCTATTTTTATCCCTTTTATTTCATTCTCTTGCCTAATTGCTCTTGCTAGAATTTCTAGCACTATATTGAATAGGAGTGGTGAAAGTGGACATCCTTGCCTTGTTCTAGATTTTAAAGGAAATGTTGTCAGCTAATATTTTATTAAGGATTTTTGCATCTAAGTTCATCAGGGATTTTGGTCTGTGGTTTTCTTTCCTTGATGTGTCCTTACATGGTTTGGGTTCAGAGTGATTCTAGCATCATTCATTCTAGAATGAACTTGGAAGTTTCTACCTCTATCTTTCCATGGAATAATTTGAGGAGAGCTGGCATTACTTCTTCTTTGAAGGTGTGGTAGAATTCAGTTGAGAATTCATATGGTCCTGGACTTTTCTTTGTTGGAAGACTTTTGATTTCTGTTTCTATCTCATTTCCAGTTATTGTTCTGTTTGTATTTTATGTGCCCTCTTCATTCAATTTTGGCAATGCATATATGTCTACAAATACATCCACTTCTTCTAATATTTCAATTTATTAGAGTATAAGTTTTCAAAATAGACACTAATAATTCTTTTGATTTCTGTGATGTCTTTCCTTTTCATCTCTAATTTTATTAGTTTGGATCTTTCACTCTTTTTCTTTTAGTTAGTTTGGCTAAGGATCTATCAATCTTATTTACATGGGGTGCTGGGGATTGAACCCAGGTGCACTGAACCACATATCAACATCCTTACCCCTTTTTATCCTTATGTTTTGTTTTGTTTTGTTTTTACTTTGAGACAGGGTCTCACTAAATTGCTTAGGGTCTCACTACATTGCTAAGGCTGCTCTTGAACTTGTGTTCCTCCTGCTTCAACCTCGAAGTTGCTGGAATTACAGGCATATACCACTGTGTCAGGCGTGTTTATCAAAGAATGAATTCTTAATTAATCCTTTGTAATATTTTATGCTATATTTCATTATTTTAGCTCTGATTTTAACTATATTTTTCCTTCTACTGGTTTTGGAATTGTTTTGTTCTTGTTTTATTCTTGAGATGCATCATTAGGTTGTTTATTTGGAATCTTTCTGATTTTCTTATGTAAGCACTCACAGCTATAAACTTTCCTTTTAGAACAGCTTTTAGAGTATGTGTGAGGTTCTAGTATGTTTCATTACTATGCTCATTTAATACTAAAATTTTTTAAATTTTTCTCCTGATTTCTTGTATCACTCAGTCTCATTCAAAATTGTATTGTTCACGTCTCCATGTGTTTATATAGTTTCTGTAGTGTTGCATTATTTTTGGTGTTGATTTTTAATTTTATTCCATTATGATTAGAGAAGATGCAAGGTATTATATTTATTATTTTTGTAGATGCTAATTGTTGCTTTGTGGCCTAATCTATTTTGGAGAAGTAACTGAGAATAAACTGAATCTGACTATGTTAGATGACATATTCCATAAACATTTGTTAAGCTCATTTGATTTACAGTATCCTTTAGATCTGAAGAGGCTTTACTGAGTTTATGTATGGTGAGAAGATTGTGTTGAAATCACTCAGTATTATTGAACTGATGTCTATCTGAGTCTTTAAGTCGAATGGTATCTCTTTTATGTAATTAGGCACACTGATGTTTACAGCATAAATATTTATTATTTTTTCTTCCTGTTGGATTATTTCTTTTACCAGTATAAAGCCTTTTTTGTCTCTTCTGATTAATTTTGGCTTGAAATCTTCTTTGTCAGATATGAGAATAGTTACTCCTGTTTGTTTGTCTTTACTTTTTTAATGGACGTATTTATCAATGATAGGAGAAAAATATTTCATTCTGAAAAAAGAATTCTTCCTTTTGAGGGAGAAAAGGTAGAATTAGATTTCTAGAACTCTGGGTCCTGGTTAAAGTTTCTAAATACCATGAGTGGGCAGTGGCAAGGCTAGGTAAAATGACTGACAAAAGTATCTGAGGATAGATAGAAGGCAAGAAGACATGGTGTTGGGTCATGGAGATTAAAAAAACAAAAATTTAAAAAAAACCCAAAAGACTATGAGAAAACCTTTCTACCATCTTCCCAGTAGGTGTGGAGTCTGTAGTTCTGCTCAAGGCCACTCTGTAGCAACTGGTTGGTTAAGACAGCCACAAAGAGTAAGTCTACAGAAATAGTAAAATGGCTTCATAGACACATCCACATTTTCTATGTCATGAAAAGGTAGAATCTTGCTCCTGAACTAAGAAATTAATCTGTCACATGGGGAAATAGGGAGCCTATGTTGTAGGAGAATACCAGGATTAGCCCTCCTAATCACACTGTCTGATATTCCACCATCAAGTTTTCAGGTTTTCAGTCTTGGGTTGTTTTGGTCTTCAGGGTCAACTATCCAATGCCAAATATTCCTATCTAAGACACTCATTACAAAGGATGCTGACAGCTATTGGATAGCAAGATACTTTAGGAGTGAGATCAAGGGAAGTACCCAAGGTGAGTTAGGATAAAAAAAGAAGAAATACTGAGGAAGTCTGGAATGCTCTCATGATAATATCATCAATGGAGCTTCATTTGTTTTCCTGTTGAGAAATGTTTCCTTAGACATTACTTTAAATATTTTCAAATTCCCAGTTGTAGACTAAAAATGGCTAAGTATGACTTTTAAAAATTTAATTATTTTTTAATTTTTTTTATTTTTAAAAGACTGCATTTTGATTCATTTTACACAAATGGGGTACATCATTTTGTTCCCATGGTTGTGCACGATGTAGATTCATACCATTTATGTAATCATACATGTGCATAGGGTAATGATATCTGTCTCATTCCACCATTTTTCATACCCCCACCTCTCATTTCCCTCTAAATAATCTTTTCTATATGCACTTCATATAGAACGCTAATCTCCAAAATTTATAAAGAACTTAAAAACCTTACACCAAAAATACAAAGAACCCAATCAATAAATGGGCCAAGAAACTGGATAGACACTTTAAAGAAGACATAAGGCAATTAATGAATATATGAAAAAGTGTTCAACATCTCTAGTAATTAGAGAAATGTAAATTAAAACAACTCTAAGATTTTATCTTACTCCAATTAGAATGGCTATTATCAAGAACCCAAACAATAATAGATGTTGGCGTGGATGTAGGGAAAAAGGCACACTTTTATATTGCTGGTGAAGTTGCAAATTGGTGCAGCCACTCTGGAAAGCAGTGTGGAGATTCCTCAGAAAACTTGGACCGGACCCACCTTTTGACCCAGTTATCCCATTCCTCAGTTTATACCCAAAGGACTTAAAATTAGCATACTACAGTAATGCAGCCACATTAATGTTTATAGTACCTCAATTCACAGTAGCTAGATGGTGGAACCAATCTAGATGCCCTTCAACAGATGGATGGATAAAGAAACTGTACACAATGGAATATTATCCAGCCATAAAGAAGAATATTATGACATTTGCAAATAAATGAATGGAATTGGAGAAGAATGACTTTTTAATTGTATCTCCAGATTGATAAATAATTCCTGAATAATCAAATAATCATATAAATACTAGAAAGTCACTTTGTTCTTATAAACGTTTTTAAAGTTGGTCCCTGTCTCCTCTCCCTGTCCCTTTATGTTGGACATCCATCTTCTCCTGTCCTTGGACATCAGAACTCAAGGTTCTCAGACTTTCAGTTACCAGATCTTATAGCAGCAACCCCGTAGTTTCTCAAGTCTTTGAATTCATGCCAAATTATGCCACATTTTTTTCAGCTTACAGATAGCATATCATGGAACTTCTCAGTCTCCATTATCATGTGAATTAACTCCCATACTAAATCTCCTCTTCCTGTTGATTGTTTCTCTGGAACACTGACTAACACTTGCTTCCCGTAGTCTAGGAATTTTGTCCTCTTATTTAATAGCTATAATTTCTTATGCTCTGCTTGAGTTTGTAAAATGCTAGGTAGAGGAATCATATTCTTCCAACTGTGTTTCATAGTACACTTGGATTTCTCACAAGCCAATTAATCTTCAATTCATCCTCCATCCTGCTGCCAGAATGATTTTCCACACATGAATTTGCCAACATTCATACATACCCTGCTGGAAGCTCCTTTATGTATTCCTTGCCGGTAGGATGAAGTCCCACACCTAACCCCAGCTCAGCTATAATAGTTGTTTGCTGCTATGTACCAAACCACTACCTTAGAACTCATGACCAAAAGCAACACCCATTAATTATTATAGCTCAAGTGTCTTTATGTCAGTTGGAGGATCTGATCTGGGCTCAACTGAGTCATCTTACCTGGGGAAGCTCTCCGGCACGTGTTTCACATCCTTTTCCTGGAACCAGTGGACGAGCACAGGCATGTCCTTTCCCTGGCAATGGAAGAAGCAGAAGTCAGAAAGCTTGAGACCTGAATTTGGGCATGCTCACTGTCACTTCTACCTTATTCTTTTGGTCAAAATGGGTGCCATAGCCAAACCCACAGTCAGAGAAGGAGAGTTTCATCAAATTACACAACAAAGGGTATGGATTCAGAGAGGGATAAAGAATTGAAGCCATTAATGCAATTCCTCACACCAACTCTGTAGGCGTTCTTAACACTTCCTACCTGGGAGATTATGTAACACATGCTCCTACTGTCACAGTAAAGGGGAGTTCAAGGAGGTCTTTCCAGGGGCAAAGGAGATCTCTACACAGACCTTCCAGGTTCCTGACACCTTGCAGAAGAGAATTTAAGGACACATCAGGTTTAGCAAAGAGGAAGAACTTTATCAGAAATAAAACATGAAGATATGCATTCTCAGAGCAGAATGTGGGCTATCTTGAAAGTGAAATGTGCTTTGGAGACTCTTCTTTTAAGGGAAACTTTTGTGGGGTGCAGTGGCCCATGCCTGTAGTTCCAGTAACCAAGGAGGCTGAAGCAGTAGAATTTCAGGTTTGAGGCCAGCCTCGGCAACTTAGTGAGACTTTGTCTCACTATAAAAATAAAAGCCACGCAATCCTGGGTTCAATCCCCAGTACCACAAATGAAATAAGATGAATACTTTTCCAGGGGTGTGCATGGGAAGTAAGACTGATAATGGGGCTTATAGATTTACAACTGCAGTCTCCTTTTCTTTCCCCTTTGCCTCCTTTCTACCCATCTGTATTTCTTTTATCCTCCCTCACTGCTATCCACAAATTTCTAACCCACTGAACTACACATACATCTATACATTTTTCCTCTCTAAGCACTTGCCCAATGTCTTCACTCCAACTAGTACTTCTGCACAATTTGTACTTCTGCCAGATTAGTACCTTCTTATTTTTTAAAACTGAAGTGTAGTCATCTTCTCCAGAAAAATCTCTGTGTAAGTGCTAGAGCCAATTTATACAGGCTTGCAAGAGTCCATTGCTATCCACTCTTTTCAATTCCTTATTCACTGATGACATGTTGAAACCTTGAAATTAGCCATAGAAATTGATACACACTACAAGTCAGCTGTTGAAGATTTAGCAGCACCATATTAGAGCCTCTCCTACCTCTGAGGTCAGTACTTGCTAGCTTCCTAAATTTCTAAGTCCAGCAGACCTTCTTGTCTTCCTTCATGTCTGTCCTCCTCCCTAGTCATACTAGACAGTAAGCCCCATAGTCAAGGCATGTGTCTTATTGGTCTCACGATCCCCAGCACTGAGCACATCAATACTTATTGTAAGCCAGGCATGGTGGCAGATGCCTGTAGTCCCAGCTACTCAGAGGTCTGAGTAGGAAGATCAGTTGAGCCCAGGAGTTTGAGGGGCAACATATTGAGACCCCCCATCTCTTAAAAACAAATAAACACTCAGTAGATATTAAAAACAAACAAAAAATCTGTGTTAAATGAAAGATACAGTGGACTAGTTGGAATTGCTTAAGTTGAGAAGATGGTCATGAGACTTGAAGGGTCATAAAAATATTTGCCTGGAGCTGGGCACAGTGGTGCACACCTGTAATCCCAGTGGCTCAGGAGGATGAGGCAGGAGGATGGAGAGATCAAAGCCAGCCTCAGCAACAGCAAGGCACTAAGCAACTCAGTGAGTCCTTGCCTCTAAGTAAAATACAAAATAGGGCTGGGGATGTGGCTCAGTGGTTGAGTGCCCTTGAGTTCAATCCCTGGTATCCCCCTACCACCAAGAAACATTAAAAAGAAAAGAAAAGAAATCTGCCTGGAAAAAAAATCCCTTCTCCCCAGGTCACTCGTTTGAGGCATCAAATGTTTAGCAAGTCTCAGGTCTAATATTCATTCTTTACAATGGACAATAGGGAACCTTTCAGCACCGATAGCCATCTTGCTACGGAATCATTTATCAAAAGATTCAAACAGAACATCAGTATGGCTTTCTGAAGCAATAGTTTGGGAGGTATGCTTTTAGGTAGCAGCAGAATGACAAAGTTTGTTGCAGCCAGATCTCCCACAATAGGGGCACCAAGAGTGTGAAAATGTAATTGAAGACTACCATTAAATGATGAATACTTTGGAAATGCTGTCTTAATACTTTGAGATACTAGCACTTCTGTTTTGGACTTGACTGGATGTGTAACACAGTCTGGGTTTAAACTACTTATTGTTGGGGTAGGGAGAGATATGTTCATGGGAAACCTCTTTGATGTGCCTTGACCTATATTCCTTTTTAAGCTTCACAGAGACTAATTCTAATTCTTAAGAAGGGTTTCTATAACTTTTGCCATGTAAGATTAATTCTCAGTTTCTATGGCATATTTATGACAGCTTTGACTTTTAAAGTAGAACCAAATTTCATTTGGAAAATGATCCAACCAGGTATGTCTCTGTTGACAAATTGAACCATAGTGCTGTGGGTCTGTCTTTCCCACATTTAAGGCAAATGTATTTTAGTAATTTGACATGGGAAGAGGTCAGGATGTCTATGGCTAACCTGGAAGTGGAGTGTGGGATTGTAAGGGTGTTGATGCTTGAGGGATGAAAGATAGATTGTCCCACACATCATATAAGTGAACCAGAAGACCCTGATGACTAAGTACAAGCAGTCAAGTCTGGAGGGCAATGAGGATGTTGTAATTACTAGGAGTTAAAGGGGCCCTGGATATTGGCTATTTCCACCTACTATGCTGGTAAAGGAATCTTATCTCCATAGGAGTTGCAGTTAGAGACTAAGAAGCCCCAAATAAGCCTCCCATTGCCCCAACCTGCTCACTGTCTCACCAGCCTCTGGCTCTCATACAAGTGCCAGTTAATCCAATGTTGGACTCTGGCACATACAAAGACTCTTAGATCTTTCCATTGCCAATAGAAAAGAGCTAGCCTGCTCTTTTCAAAAACAGCTGACAATGCACATGCTTTTCCTCAATTATAAAGAGCTTCTCTGTCTTTCTGTTTTTAAAGTTAGGTTAAGGAGAAGGTGGGAAATACAAATGTGTTGCATAAAGAAATGAGTTAAACTTTAAATATAGGTTTGCACTTCTCCAATCAAAAGAACATTTTATTGATGATAAGCACGTTGGTTATTACATCCCTTTAAATATCTATAGAGGCTCTATATTGACTGAATTATTTTAAAGGTTTTTTTTAATGTGGACCTGAATTGCTGAGAAATGGAGTATAGAAATTGGGTTGCTCTTTTGGAGTAATGTAAATCATAATTATACATAAATATGCAACTGCATAATAACAAGACTCAGAAAGCAAATAGGAAATGTTGGATAAATGACAATGAATTGAATACATTTATTTAACTGTGCATCTTCTGAATATCCCTTTAAAAAGATATTAAATATATGCTTAAATAATAAACCACGAGGACAATGCATACGTAAAAGGATGGTTGTAACATAATGCCAGAGGCTGAAAAGCAGAGGATGGTAATAAAGGCATTGAATAACTTTTATACACCACTTCAAACCTTCACAGCCTTTAGAGGGGCAAGAAAGCTGAAGGGCATCCATCAAGGCACTGTGGGCCTTTTCTGAGTGCACTGAAGGGGATTTCAAATGTCTGGGGACAGAGCAGAAAGAGAGAGAGGAATCTCCTGAGGAGTAAAAAGCTGGGTTCAGGACTGGAAAGCAATAAGAACTGTCCAGAATTCCAGAAGGTTGACAGCCTGGTTTTAAGAAGTTACAGATCTCTCATACATACAGTACAAAATATACTTGACTTTGTAGAAAAAGTTAGGGCCATAAGACATTGAAAAGACATCTTTGAAGTGTTGGGGGGGTGAGAAATTGAATTATATATCAGTGGAAATATTTTTCAGAAATGAAAGCAAAATAAAGATATTTTAGGCAAAAGATGAGATAATTCATCTCCAATAAACTTTACTAAAATAAATGTCAAATGAGAGTATTCATGATGAAAAGAAACAATACCAAAAGGAAGTCCAAGTTTTCAAGAAAAAATGAAATCATTAGAAACAATAAATATGTAAAAGACCTTTATTATTGTGTGTAAATTCAATATCTTTAATAACAATGCAATGAGACTTTATGATATACGTAGAAGTGAAAATTGTGAGAACAAAGGGGAAATAGCAAAAATGAAATATACTTGGTAAGCCATCTGTATTTCTTATGAAGTAGTATATTATCTAAAGGTAAAGTGTATAAAAAAAAAGGTAGAGTGTGATAAGTAAAAGATACATATTATTATCTCTAGAGCAATCACTAAAAAACAAAACAAGCATAGTTATACCATGAAAGCAAGAGAAAGGATAAAACTGAATACTAAAATATTCATAATTTACTCAATAAAAAGCAAGAAAGAAATGGGGAAGAGAACAGAAACAGAGAAGACAAATGAAAATTAAATACCAGTAGAATGAATCTGACATTATTACCCTGTGTGCATATATGACTACACAACCAGTGTGATCCTACATCATGCACAACTAGGAGAAAGAGAAGGTATACTCCATTTATGTATGATGTGTCAAAGTGCATTCTACTGTCATGTATAACTAATTAGAACAATACAAGAATACAAATGTGGTAGACATAACCCAATCCTACAGTTTACTTAAATAGGATGAGTTCTCTAATTAAAATTCAAGATAATTAGTTGAATAAAAACAGAGACCTATTGTGAATTGAACACCTATTGTGAATTCACCTATTGTGAATATGAACATTGATGTGGCTGCATCACTGTAGTATGCTGATTTTAAGTCCTTTGGGTATACACCAAGGAGTGGGATAGGTGGGTCAAAAGGTGGGTCCATTCCAAGTTTTCTGAGGAATCTCCATACTGCTTTCCAGAGTGGCTGCACCAATTTGCAACTCCACCAGCAACGTATGAGTGTGCCTTCTTCTCCACATCCATGCCACACTTACTATTGTTTGTGTTCTTGAAGATTTTAATAAAAAAAAAAGAAAAAAAGAGACCTACCTATATTTTGTTTATAAGAAAAACAAAGTTGAAATATAAACAAAGTAAAGGGTGAAAAAGATATTCAAGGTAAATACTAAATATAAAAGACATCAATGCAGATCCTACAAACAAAATGAAGGGACTATTTTACACAACTTTATGCCAAAAAAATTGACAACTAGATGAAGCAGAAAAAGTCCTTGGGAACACAGTTACCAAAATGGATGAAAGAAGAAATAGAATATTTTAAATATCCTGTTAATTAAATAAATTAAGTTTTTCATAATGAAAAACTTTTCCACCAAGAAAATTCTAAGCCCAGATAGCTTTACTAAGAGATTCTGTCAAAATTTTAAAGAAGAATCATACAAATCTTTCATGATCTCCTTCAGAAAATAGACTTCTCAAGTTGTTTTAAGAAGCCTGTATGATCCTGATAACAAAAATGCAAAACATTATAAAAAGTATAGGCATGTATCTCTCACAAACCTAAATATAAATACTTTTCACAAAATCTTCACAAATCAAATCCATCAATATATACAAACATAATATATCATGACCAAGTGGAGTTTATACCTGGAATGGAGGATTAGTTTAAGATTCAAAAATCTATCAAAAATCTATCAATGAAATTCACCACATTAACACAATAACAGAGAAATATATGATATTATCAAGAGAGTCAGAAAAAGAATCTTATAAAATCCAATTCCTATTCATGATGAAATCATACAAATTAGAAGACATATCCCTTCATTCAATAAAGATATTTATTAAAGTCTGTAGCTACCATCACAGTTGATGGTGAAAGACTTACATTTTTCTCCTAAGATAAGCAACCACACAAGAACATTCACTCCTACCATTCCTATTCAACATTGTACTTTGTGTCTGGCCAATGCAATAAGACAAGACCAGGGGATCAAGGTGGCATAAATATTGTCAAGGAAGTAATTAAGCTGTCATTATTCACAAACAACATGATTATATGCAAAGAAATCCTCACTGAATCTGCAAAATTACTAGTGGAACTAGTAAATAAACTAGACTCAGCCTCCGCTTCCAAAAGGGTGCCTTGAATGCTGCACGCTCTGAAGTGAAAGAAGACTGTTCCCACATGGCAGAAGGGAAGAGAGAGCTAACTCACTCCTGAAAGCTCTTTTTATAGTGGCAGTAATCCATTCATGAGGTTAAAGTGCCCTAACCTATACACCTCCCATCAGACCACATTTCCCAACACTTACATTGGAGATTTAAGTTTCAACATGGATTTTGAAGGTAATAAATTTCATAGGACACTTCTCTGAAATTAAACATATACTACATAAATAAAATTGGTACAAAGTTTAGAAGATAAAATTGAGGAAATTTCTAAAAATAAAATAAGACCCCCCCCTCCAAATGGAGATGAATAAAGGAAAGACAATTATGGGACCCTGTATTTATTGGACCCTAGAGATTCCAGAAAAGAATAGGATAAGGGAAATGTGGTATATCATTGTGAAATTTCAGAACATTGAAGATAAAGAGAAAACTCCACAAGCTTCAGAGAGAAAGAGAAGATAAAACACACTACATATGAAGATTCAAGAGTCGAACTTCACAACCTTAGAAGTTAGAAGACAATAGAGATAGATCTTCAAAATCTGAGTAAATATATTTCCCATCTAGATTTTTCTATCCATCTAAACTATCAATAAGGAAAGAGGTAAACCAAAGACATTTTCAGACTTCTAGGGACTCAAAAGGATTATGTTATATGTACTCTTTCCCAGGAAGCTACTAGACAATGTGCTCCACAAAAATAAGAGCATAAGGACATAGAATCCAAGAAAGAAGAAATCAAAGGAATTCTCAAAAGTTTAGGAAAATGAGATCTCAGGAAGAAAGTGTGAAGCAAATGTACAGAAAGAAGTTCAGAAGATGCTGGTTGAGATCAAATCCAAGCAGGAAAAGACATCCTCACATGTCTGAACATATAAAGATTTAGGTTATTAATGGAGAAATGGGCTGAACTAGTGATACATAAAAAGAAAAGTAGGCCAAAAAGAAAAGTATTACTTTAGGGAAAGCAAATATACTATATGTGGCTCACTATGAACAGCATTGAGAGTGTCATAAGAATGCAAACACAGTATTAATCTAAGCAAAAGTATGTTACAATTATATTGGGAAAATCGTAGGACAGAGAATTTGTGTATATAGTCATCTCTCTGCATCCACAGGAAATTCATATTCCAGGGCCCTTGCAGATACCAAAATCTGTGAATGTTCAAATTCCTTATATAAATTGACATATTTACATATAACCTACATACATCCTCCTTTATACTTTAATATACTTATGATACCTAATACAATGTAAATGCTATGTGAATAGTTCTTATACTATATTGTATATAACAACAAGGAAAAAGACCAGGCAAGTTCAGTACTGATGTAATTTTTTTTGCCAATAATATATTGATCCATAGATGGTTGAATTTATAGATGCAGAACCTATCATATGGTGGATCTGCATCTATAAATGTGGGTGGTGGTAGTAGTGGTGGTGGTCATGGTGTGTGAAAATAGACATGGGAGATGATGAGTAGGAACTAAATTTTTATTTTTCATAGATAATATAAAAATTGAAAAAAATCAAAAAGTAGAAAATATAAGTATGTTATTTAGATATAGGGAGGTAAAGAACAAAAGAAGCATAAAATAATTATATGATGTCACTTTTGAGAAAGAGATGAAGTGGGAGGAGAAATAGAAAGGTACTGTTTTAGGAAATAAGTCTCTGTTAGTCAGCTTTGTGTCACAGGACCAAAATACCTGACAAAAACAGATTAGAGTAGGGAAATTTGGGCTCATGGTTTCAGAGGTCTCAGTATGTGGTTGGCCAAGTCCATTGACTGGGTTCAATCCCTGGTACCAAAAAAAAAAAAAAAAAGCAGGTAAATAGGGAGTTGGGTCAAATTGAGAAGACAGGACTTGAGCATTTTACATGGGGGGCTATGGACTCAGACACTCTAAAGGAGAAAGCTCAGGCACCTTTGGGGTCAAGGCACATTACCCTACATGTGGCATAGCATTTGTACCTACAGTTCCCACGTGCAATTTTATATAATTCAAGTCACATATGCAATTTAAGTTTTGGAAGCAACATTAAAATAAAAGGAAAGAATCATCTTAATTTTGTATTTGATTTAACCCAATATACCCAAACTATGATTTATTTCAACATAAATATAAAAATTATTGAGATATTTTATAGTCTTCATAGCATCTTTTTATACTTAGATGGATCTCAATTCATATGCTAAATTTTCATCATCAATATTTGATCTATGTTTAGAGTTAATAGAATTTACAATTGAAAAGTAGAATCAGATACTCAAGTGATTTAAACATACTTAAAATTTTTCCAGTAACTGAATCTTGTTTCCAAAATTATTTTCCCCTAATTTTTGCATTCATATTTATAAAACTAGTTCATCCTTTTGCCTCAAAGAATTTATTGGATTTGAAGCAAAACCATATCAATTTTCAAACTACATTTGTCCAAGTTAAGTAAATTAACTCTCCTGTATCAACTCTGTAATATTAACATTAATTCAAAAACACTATTGCATACATTGAAAAAACAATTCTAAATTAATTAATGTTTACCTTGTTGTCTCTGCAGCCAATTTACCTAACATTGTTGATTACAATTAAAATGTTGATTCATGTTCTTTAAAATGCATAAAAACATTGTTATCTTTCTTCATGAAAAATGTCTTTTATAACAGTCTTGATTTTCAATAGAACTCAGGTTTAGAGCAGCCCTGTATAATATGAAACAATTGATGAAATGTAAATCATACTGCCACTTTTTTGCCTTTAATTAGCAAATATAACCAGCCTCCTTTTTGTTTCAAAAAAATCTTAAATTGGAGTTAACAGTTCTGTAAATCTTTATGAAACTCTTCCACAACTCCAACAATTGTGTGTTGGTAAAAAAAACATCATTCAACTCATTGTCTTACCTCTTTGAACAGCTCTGCAAACTAGTGATTTATTTAGCACCATATGCTGAATGATTTTAGCAACTGTATCCATAACACTTTTCATAAGAAATTTAGCACAAATATTTTCAGTATGCATCACATCATAAAATGAAGCAATAGGGAAACATGGGTCCCTTGTTTTAAAAATTCTGAGCCAGGTGTGGCGGTACACACCTGTAATCCTAGTGGTTCAGAAGACTGAGGCAGGAGGATCACAAAGCCAGCGTTAGCAACTTATTGAGGCCTTAAGCAACTTAGTGAGACCCTGTCTCAAAACAGAAAATAAAAAAGGGTTGGAGATGTGGCTCAGTGATTAAGCACTCCTGGGTTCAATCCCTGGTATCAAAAAATAAAAACAAAAATTCTGATAAATCCAGATTTTTAACCAACATAGTTGGCCCATCACCTGTCTTGGTAGAAATTAATTTTTCTTAGCTATTTGAAACATCTTTTACATTCGTAAAAGATTCACAACTACAAATGAGTTTGATTTTATTTTCAGTTCACAAATAGATAATATTTCTAAGCAAATCTGAAGATCTGTTGAGACAAAAAACTGTACCCAAAATATCAAATGATCAGTGTCTCTTATCTCATATGGCTTATCTAAAGCTAAAAATACTCTCAATTTTTCATATTTTGAATCAGTTGACCTTTGACATTGTCAGTCTTACGTTCTACAGTCACTTGCTTAGATGGCTTCATTGAAATTATTCATTGAATTTTTTAAAGTATCTTTTAGTTTTTTTCTCATAATTTTCTAAAAATTAAAGTAGTTTATTTTACCCTCTCTTCATTTAAAAATTGTTTTCCTTTTTTGTGGAAGAAGTCAAGCCATCTTATGTTTGACCAAAGTTATAAACAAGTTCAAATTCTGTCAAAAATTACTTAGGCAACATTACCCTATGTAAATTTATGATTACACAAATGGTATGCCTTTACACCATGTACAAACAGAGAAACAACATGTATCCCATTTGTTTACAATAAAAAAAAAAACTTAAAAAAAATTACTTAGGAAATTTGCACTGGATATTTAATTCTGATTTTAAGTAACACATTTCTTCAATTCTTTTTTGGCTATTGCGAGGAAATTTCTTATCAAAGTTCATGTATGTTTACTTTAGTGTCTCTTATGCATTTTATTGTCTTTTTTTTATACAGTAAGTTTCCTGTTTAGTTCTGTAGCAGCCACCTGCAATTCCACATGTTGTGGAATTGGAGCTCGCACCTTCTAATCTCTTTCATTCTTTACTGTCCTGGTCAGAGGACCAGCTGCTACATCTCTGCTTGATTCCAGATCAGTAGATGCCTTTGTTTTAAAGTATAAATTTTGCCTATTCTTATTTTTTAACCAGAAACATAATTTAATTACATTATAATTAAACATTTCAACCTACTTATGATTTACATAGGAATCACTATAATTTGAGCTATCTGCTTAAATCATTCAAATAAATGCATTACAGTGTTACTTTGGTGCACAGTAAAAAAAATCATGTGAACTGAATCAGTTCATTCATCTCTGAATAGATCAGAGGTGTGTTTTCTGTGCAATACTAGAAATGATTCTGTGACATAATAATAATACCTTATGCAATGCAGTAGAGTTAAATGTTGTCTTACCAATGTGACATAGTGTTTAAAGAAAAAATATTTTGCACTTCCTCAATTTTAAATTTAAATTTGAATGAATTAAATGTAAATACAATTATAATTTCATTCCTCAGTTACAGTGGTTGCATTTCAATTGCTCAATTGCCACATATACCTAGTGACCACCTTATAGGACAGCACAACTCTGAAGAGTAAGAGAATGAGAACCTACTGCTAGAGGGCCAGGCATTTTATCAGGTACTCTCAAAGATGACCCCAATTATTCCTCAGGACAGTCCTGTGTATTGCTATCCACCTTTTACTGAAGAAACTGAGACTCAGTGAGATTTTTACATGTTCAAGTTTATCCAGTTAACCACAGAGGGAGCCAGGACGCCTGTTGACTGAACCCAAGCCCACAGTGTGTCCCATGATGGCGTGGTATCTTGCTTAAGTACAATCATTTTCTAACTGGAAAAACAGCATTTTTTTTCTTTATCCCACTCCTCTCTCTCTCTCCCCTTGCTAAAATTTACAAACCTCTAGTTATTTTAATAATCACGTATGAGTGAAGTTGGAATATTTAAGATACATTTTCTATTGGCCATAGGCCCCACACAGTTCTAGTGAACAAGAAAGTCTCTAACTTTATTAAGTTTACAATCTTATGCCAGTAACCAAAAAATCACAATAAAGCACTGTCAGTAAGCTACTTGTATCAAAATTAAACTCTGGATTTGCTTAGAGTGAGGTCTTAAGGTAAAGGTGTTTTTGTGATAGAATAGGCTAAGATCATCTCTGCCTGAGGGATTCTGCCAAACTTGGAACACTTGGTCATGCAGGTAAGTGCTTAAGAGTTGTTGTTATTGAACATGAAGCTGTCACCTCCAATTTTGGGTAATTATTTTCAATCCTATTTTTCCATTATTCTCCATGAATATAACATGTTCTAGTGTCTAAGGAGAAGTCAGCAACAGGGAAAAGGGGCAAATGGTAAAACCAGAGGGGCAGTAGCCTCCCAGATGAAAAGCATCAGATCCATTAGGCAACTATAAGAAAATGTGCTCACATTACCCAAAAGGAAGGGACTGGCTTGATCAGTAAAACTCTGATTTTACAATGTATCATATCTATACATTATTTCAGACTACTACAATGGCTACAAGAAGAGCTTCCATTGGGGTGGTGCTACTAGCTCTAGAAAATCATGCCACCTATGACTTAGGACACAGTTGAAGAGCACTGGGGATTGGATTTTTGAGGGTAGAGATTTATGCAAATGAAAACATTTTCCCAAACAAAATTTCAAAGGAAATAACCCTTTGAGAGTATTTTAGAGGTTGGCCAGATCCTTGTACAAATAAGAAAACTAGGGTTCAGAGATGAGGTGATTAATCTGAGGTCATGCAGCACATTCATTCAACAAGACCAGGACTCATACATTTTCTTTCCTCAGTTGTAGCTGAGGAGAAGAAGGCAGAAAATGGGGAGGGGAGATCAGAAGAAGTTAAAGACTGTGTAAAACTCAGAAAGACTCAGGTTTGAAATCAGTTCCTATACTTTCTATTCTAACAGGTTAGGCAGGTTTTCTTCATTTTGCTGAGCTCCAGAATCTCAGCTGTGAAATGGGGATGACAAAGACCCCCTAGAGCTGTGGTGAAGATCTGAGCTGATGAGATGCCAACGCCTCACACTCTTGAAGATAAGAAGTTTCCTTGACTCTCGATCTGTCAAGTAGCATTTCCTTCAATCTGTCCATGTCAGACTCAAGCTCCCAATACTAGGTGTTCTGGATTGGTGGATTACAGTCCACCTGCTCGTCCCTGTGACTCTGTGTCCCAAGACTCCCCAGGTCTCCCCAGTCCCGATCCTGTGGTCTTACCTTCTACCAGCCTCTTCCTGTCACCTCTCAAATCTTGCCCTTTCTAACTGGAGCTCTATCTAACAATAGGAGACTTTACAGGTTTTTGGATGTCACACACCATGCTTCAAAGTGCTTCCAGAGAGTATCTTCTCTTTGATCTTCACAACAGCACTGTGGGGGAGGCAGAGCAGCTGTTGTCATTCAGATTTCACCTCGAAGGAATCCAGAGCCACAGAAGCTCGGTGACTCACCGGAGGCCACAAGCTGGAGAACCTCAGGTTCTGAGGGCAGGAAGTCCTGGGTTTACGACTCAGCTTTGCCACTTGCTAGTACTGTGACCTTGGGTAAGGAATAGAGGTTTCCTGAGCTCAAGTTTCCCCATCTGTAAAACGGGGGCATGCACTGGGTGTTCTACAGAGTTGCGTGTGTTGTCTACGCAGTGTTGAATTGACAGCAAGTGTTCAGTAAGTGGTCCTGGAATCCAGGGCACCTTGCCACCTCTCTACACCATTCCTCAGCAGCACTCCAACCAGAAGGAAGCTCTTCCATCTCTGAGCTGCAGGAGTATTCATTGTCTTTATCAGGAGTCTGATTTCATGCCTCAGAAACTAACTTCAGCTGACAAATAGCAACTAGGACTCTGCCAAGTCACTGTTAACTTCACAAAATGGAAGAGCTGAAAAATCCCTTTCTGCATAGGAACCATGACAGACCAGGAACCTCAGCCGGTCCTAGGGAAGTCATTGGATGACTTAGTGCCCACTGACTTTCTTTCCCACTGTGCATCTCTTTCCTCAAAGTCTGAATTAACAGAAAAGAAGACCTGATTGACCTAGCCTTGGCCACGTGCCCACTTTATGGGCAGATGGGCAGGGGTGTTGGCAGCCTGGCTGAACACTGTAGAATGGAGAAAAGAGAGCTCCACAAAGATGAAATGCTCTCAAATAAATGAAGTCTATTATTTAGCCCTTTTATAACTCTACAAACAACTGTGGTGTTTGGCTAGTTGTACTTCTTTGTGCTTCTGTCTTAGCCAACTAGACCATAGTTCCTAGGAGGCTGGTGTAGGGATGAGACTAAGACACCTCTGCATTTTGCTCAGATTCAGTATGGAAGCTCATAGATTGACCCACTGCCTTGCACATAATTGATGCTCAAATACCTATCAGATGGCTGATAGATTTTGTTGATTTTATTACAGTCCTCAGTTTTTCCAGTCCAAAAAAAAAAAAAATCAAATTTAGATCTTTTCTGATTTCTCCTAGCTCCTAAACCTCAGTGTGCCTACCTGCATGCAGCCACCAATAAAGCAATCAATCAATAACAATTCACCTAATTAACTTACTCACATGAACCAATAAGTTCCTCAGACCACTTCCCATCACAACCTCTGCAGGAGGTGCCAGGTGCCTTGCCAAGGACTTGATTAATAAGTCGTTGTAATTGAAGCTGAATACAATTAATTGCATGATTTTGAACTCTTCAAGTTTAATTCTACAAAAATTACATCACAGAATTGGGGCATGATGAAGTATTTCTAATGAAAGAAAAAACAACTTGAATGAGCCCTGGTTCATATTTGTGACATGTTATACACATGCCAGTCATGGACTCTTGCCTCTTCTGTCAATAAAAAATTATGTAACTCAAATACACAGATGAATTCCTAAACATGTGACCCACTATTGAAAAACCATGACAGCCTCATGACATCCTAATCAGTCCCTACATTTTGAAAATGTTAGTGATATCCACCTTAAACCTGTCCTAGTTTTCTTCTTCTAGATCTTGAGTTTTGGTTTGATTTTGATCTGATTGTTTCTCTCTTTGCAGTTTCCTTAAACTTGTTCTTTCAAATTGTTACTAACTTGCTAGAGGACATGTCAGAAAATAGCTGATGAATAAAAAGAGTGCCATCTGCCCCTTGGACAAAATTTTTATCCAATTGAGCAGACAGGATTTCCATGAAGAAAACCCGAGATATTAATTAATTAACTGTAACTGAATTTCACCTCTTTAACCTTAACTCGTGAGCAAACCTGAGCTAAATAAACATCTGACCATTCAATCTCTTCCACTTAAGGTTAACTTGAGTTTATTATTCAGGCTACTGCCCTTGTGTATTAGGCAATGCATAAATTACGCATACTAATTACCCTGGATGGGGCACCACTTTAATGAATTCTTTTAATTAAACTGCAACACTGTGGTTTTGCACAGGATGGTCTATATTTCATCCTTAAACTACGTTAACCTTCATCTTTGTCTGGGCAGCTCACACATCCAACCAGAGAAGGTCTGAGTTTAATTCATCTAAGTATATACATTCCACAATTCCCCTGGACTATCACAGGAAATTTTGAAAAATGTTTCTCTTCTGCTGCAAGGTTAAGAAATTAGATGCCCCTGTGAAAAGTTATGATTCTGCTGGGGATACTGACATGGGGAAAAAGGGTGAAACTGAAATGATAGCATCAACCAGCATAGTATTGCCATCTTTAAATATGGACAATAAAAGTCATATTAACAATATTCTTATTAGTATGTACTACTGAGCAAGGGGTATCCTTCACTTTGTGGTCTTTATGTTCCTGAGTTTACAGTAAATAATCTCTACCATGAGTCCAGTTTTCATAAATACAATCCATCCTCTATTGGAACCATTAGCGAACGAGGCAGTAGAGAAAATTGAAGCTGGTGTGCATTTTAGTCATGAGGATTAATCTTGTCTTTAGTGAGCTCTTGCTTCTAGGTAGTAAAATTGACTGCTTTACCTCCCTGGTGTCCGATGCCTGGTAGACTGGGGAAGAGAGGAAAGAGAGACTCAGGCAGTCAAAGGACTGTCTAGATTCTTTGCATCTCAGCACTAAAGGTGATCATCCTCAACTCAATGCACATTAATTGAGCACTGTGTATTTCTCGCACTGTGTCTGGTGCCAGAATGTTACAGTGATTGAGAATTGCTCTATTTGTATTTGTTTTAAGAAAAAGGAACATTTGCAGATATAGATGCTTGCATAGATGAGTCTGAGAAGAGTTTGCTTCTGGGAAATGTTGGAGATCTTGAGCTGGGAGAAAAAGTTCTTTATTCTCTTCCTCTCCCTTCTCCTCACCTTTCTCTTCCTCCTTCTTGTTTTCTATCATGAACACATGATACTTTTCATTCATAAATTAAGATGATAAAAGTAGTTAGGGAGTTTGTAGTTTACTGGGAGATACAAACATATCACAATGTAACGTGGCCAGTGCTGGGATAGATGAACATAGGAGTATTCTGCAAATACAGAGGAAGAATTATTCATTGGTGTCTGGTGAAATCAGGGAAGACTCCTTAGAGGAAGTGGCATTTAAGTTGTTCTTGAAGCTTGAATTTGAGTTTGTCAGGTTAAGCATTAGTCATTGAGTTGTGGGGAGATGATAGTATAAGATGATTCCACCTACCCTAAAATTGTCCTCTCAGAAAACTTGTTAGTAGATATGCTATTGTAGGGCATTTTTTATAATACATGTTTAAATAATTTTAATTTCTGACCACAGGTACTTGAGACTGATACATTGTAAACGATCCCAAAGGAATATTGCTCTTCCTGGAAAATAACTAGATATGTCTAGAATTCTAACTTCACAGTTATTCCAGAAAGTCTCTGAAGATTTTTCACCAAGCCCTAATTTAACTTGAAATTGCACAAGAGTTACTGACCTATAGAATACAACTGATCTTCATTTTGATGGGGAATATAAAGAATATGGGATATTGTGATCAACAAAACCCAGCTCTTAATATGTCATTACATTTAGAAATGGAATCCTCAAATTTTCCTGACCTTTTCCTTGTAGCCAAATAGAAGGACAAGGGAAAGTGAAGACCAACCGTGATGGTCTCAAATTCCATGTTTTGCCATTGACGGAGTTCTTCAGAGTTCTCTAACACTATTAAAGAGCCCTGGTATGGACTGGGTGGTTCCAAAACAGGCAAAAGAATCCCTGCTTTCCCAACCACAGAACAGCAAATCCTAGAAACAGGGATTTGGTAGAACTTGGCAGCCTCTCCAGGCCTCTTCCCAATTCCATTTGCATAATGCAATGACATGTAGAAGAGGCCAGCTGATTCATTTCCTTGCTACCAGGATGCTGGTTGACCAATACCTTTTTATTATTTACTAAACCACAGTAAATAATCCCCTGTGCCAGATGCAGGGGATACAAAGATGAATGTCTCCTGGGGTCTACTCTCCCAACAGCTCGTGGGGATAAGAAGTCGCAGATGAACCATTGCAACACAGAACCAGAGCCAAACACAGAAGGAGGAAGCAGGACTTTTCCCCATGATGCTGGGAGGGCTTTGCACAGAGCTTTAAGACCCAGGATTTAGTGAAGTGGGATCTATTTCTACCTCCTTAACTGCTGTTTTCCATTTTAGACCCAAGAAACAAAAGAAGGCTGATATACATGAGTAGAATATGATTTAAAGGCAAAGTTTTATAATTGGTAGATGGCTAAACCCAAGAGATTTCTTTCCCTCCCCTCAGCAAATTTAGCAAGTTCCATGGCTTGTTACACAACTCATGACAAAAAAATAGACTCTAGAGTAAATTTTTATGATAATGATAGCTCTTGAGACAGACAACTCAATTCCTGTTTGCTTGTGCTATATGATACTGGATAAGTCAATTAGCCTCCCTGACTCTCTCAGCTTCCTCATCTGGAAAACTTGGATAATAATAGGACCTACCACAGGATTTTTGATGGTGATTTAATGAGATAATAAATGTAAAGTGCTAGCAAAGTGTTAGATCCCTAGTAAGTAATCAGGACATGTTTGGTTTTATAATGAGTGTGAGTTGGGTAAGTGTATCTTGGACTTATAACAGCATGATTTTATTGCTAAATTGTCAAATGAATTCTAGGAGTCTTTCAAAGCTGGTATAATATAGGGTATACGAATGTAAGTTACTACAACACTCCATTAACATGCAAGCTACACACACACACACACACACACACACACAAACACACACTATTTCAGTTAAGAAACCAAATTACTGTTATCAAACATCTCTGTAAATGAAAGATGAAAGACCTGGGAAAATTGTGAAATACTCAAAAGCACTCTTAGCAACTTCTTTAAAAGCTGAAAAGAGGGACTAAAGATGTAGCTCAAGGGTAGAGCACTTGCCTAGTATGTGCAAGGCCCTGCATTTGATCCCAGCACTAAATGAATGAATAAATGAATGAAGGAATGAATGAATGAATGAATGATTTAATTAATTAAATTAAAAAACTACAATGCTGAAAGAAAAAGTGTTAATCCTTTCTGGCCCCAATGGATTTCTTAGAAAGGACCCAATCTTGTATAAAGAGTAAGTGTGTGCTTGTGTTCAGGTGTGCCTGTGAGAACAGGGTATATCTCAACTAGCGTAAGAGTACCAGTGCTGAAGAAAAGGCCCTTGTCCCAGGAGGGCACTCGCAGGCCCTCAGGAGCAGCCCCTGGGACTGGCCCCTCCCCTGGAGTCACTCTAGGAGTGGAGCCAGGGTACTCCTCTAAGATGCCTTTGTTTCCCAGGCTTCCCAGGTGGCACTTTTGCCTCAGGCTTTCCACATGCAGAGTGTCATAGGGTTGTTCTTTTAGGGAGCATATGTTATGACACACCATCTGGCTTGCACGCATCTCTCCAGCAGCCATAGTATTATAAAAACCTGCCTGTTTGGCAGCTACAAGTGCCCAAAGTCCCTTTGGTCTCTTTCTTGGACTGAGTGTTTTTCAACATCGATGGATGTAATTAAGAACTAAACCAAGCATATGGATTCAGGACTGCACCATGACCATGAAAGGGAGTTTTACCTTGGAATAGGAGCTGCTGCAGGCAGGTCCACCCTCAGGCTCCTGGCATAGCAGCTTCCAGCTGGGCACAATGTCACCCAGGCTTACAGCTCAACCTCCTAGAGAGGACCATGTTATGTTGGTCGAACTCCCTGACGCTCAGAGCCCAGTCAAGGGAAAGGAGGCAGCTTGCAGATAGGAGCCCCTATGCCTGTTGGCTCCATGCAATGGAGAATACCAGAGCTGCCCCAACCCAGGGGTTTCCTGGTTGGTTTCATTGCTTCTCTTTGAACAGGGAAAATATTACCATTTGCAGAATGGCAGTTATTTTCAGAAGATGTGGAGGGAGAAGCCATAATCAAGCTCCAGAGATTTGAAACTAGAAGATAAAGTTTGAAAGTAGAGATGACTATGTGTGTGCACACACACATATGAATAGTAGGCTAAAGGAAAGGATGGGAGATTTGAAATTCTTTATGTACTGATATGGGAAGAACTCTTCCTCTGTTGATGTAAAAAGGTTGAGGGTGCCCGGTGCAGTGGCTGCATGCCTGTAATCCCAGAAGCTCAGGAGGCTAAGGAAGGAGGATTTGTAGTTTAAAGCCAGCTTCAGCAAAAGTAAGGCACTAAACAACTCAGTGAGACCCTGTCTCTAAATAAAATACAAAATAGGGATGGGGACAGGACCAAGTGCCCCTAAGTTCAATCCCCAGACTCTCCCCCATCAAAAAAGTTTGGGGGTGAGGAAGCTGTTCCAACTGGCTTGTGAATAGACAAGTGTGTCTCAAAGGTTGTACAAGAAACTAATAACAATGGATATCTATTTGGGCAAGGCAAGAAGAATCTGAGCAGACAGAGATTGCATGGGAGTTTTTACTGCATTTCTTTATTTATTTTAACTTAATTTTAAATGTGTTCATTATGCCTTCAAAAATTTAAATACATTTTAATATCCTTAAATTTCTGAAAGTGATATTATGATATATCAATAGGCTATTGGAGACTGTAATAACCTATTGATAACTGATTATCATATTCCATAACTGATTATCATATGATGAAGTAATAAACATAGCATATTTTACACTGATCATTTTTATATCAAGGCAAAAACAAAACAAATACATTGTGTTAATTAACAAATTTAGGGTTTGAATGTGGTTATGTGCCAATAACTTGGGATTTAAACCATCAGCTCTTCTGGTTCTCAGGTCTTCAGAATCATACTAGAATTACAACAACAGCTTTCCTGGGGCTCCAATTTATAGACAGCAGATGGGAGGTTCTGGAAATTCTCAGCATGTTGATTTTGTTTCTTTGGAATGCCTGACTACCATGACTGATGTAGCCAGTGTTATGTAATATTAGGAAATGTGGCTTTTTTGTTGTTATTTTCTGCAGTGCTGGGGACAGAGTGCAGGGACTTGTGCATTCTAGGCAAGGGTTCTACCACCAAATCAGTCCCAGAGGCAGATTTTTAAAGACTTTTTGCTGGTCCAACTCTCCTTCTTAGACACACACATACAAAGACAATGCCTACACTCACTGGGTTATTCTAAAAATTTCTATCATCTGAAATTGCTAGAAAATGTTATTTAAATCTAAATTAATGTTGCTATGAAAAATGAGTCAGTGCCAACCAGAACACATAAAGCAAAAAGAGAAATTCTCAATTTTATGTATGAGTTTAAATACAGCAAAAGTGTTAAGCCAGAACAGTCAGTTTGGGAGAGACTTTTGGAAAGTCCTGGGCTAATTTGTGTCTTGAGAGAGAGGAGGGTCTGAATCAATAGAGCAGAGAATTTAACACTGAAGCTTAGGCCTTTTTGTAACCAAGTGTCTTAGTCTACTTGAGCTGCTTTTTCTGATTATTTGTTTGTCTATTTCAGTACTGGAGATTGAACCCAGGACCTGTACATGCTAGACACATGCTCTAACACTGAGCTATATCCCCAACACTTGAGCCCTTGATATTAACAAAATACCACAGGCAGGTTGTGTTAAAGCAACAGAATTTCTTTCTCACATGGTTAAGGAGCCATCCTATTCTGCTTCAAGAGAGGAATCTTCCTGGTTTGTAGTGGCTGTATCCTGATCTGTCCTTACATGGCCTTCTCTCAGTGTGTGTGTGTGTGTGTGTGTGTGTGTGTGTGTGTGTGTGTAGCAGGCTCTTAGTGTCATCTCCTCCTCTTCCTCTTATTTTCATGCTGGGAATTGAACCTAAAGCCTCACACATAATAAGCACAGGCTCTACCACTGAGTCACTCCTCTTCTTACAAGGACATTAATCCTACCAGATCAGAGCCCATCCTTATGACCTCATTTAAATCTAATTACTTCTAAAGGTTCTATCTCCAAATTCATCCACACTGGGCATAAGTGCTTTAACATTTGTATTTGGTGGGATACAAACATCCAGTCCAAAACAAGAGTGAACATCTGTCATAGAAAGAGTGATCCAGACCACAGGCTAACATTCTGTCTGTATTTCCATTGTGAAGCTTGTCTAGGTAAAGATTCTACCTTGATTAAAGACCTCCAGTAAACAAGAGGAAATGAGAAGACCTTGGGTTTTCATCTTTGTGTTTGAACTTCATCCATTTTGTCTTTCACATCAGCATCTCAAATTTTGCCAACATGTTCAGGTTATAACCCCTCTGATTAAGGAAATAAGGCTTGCCCTGCCTTAATAGGCAATTAGCTTTTACAATTAAAAAGAGAGTCATGATTAATGACCTTGCTAATTGTTCTTCCTCAGTGTGCACATTAATATAGGCAGAATGCTCAGAATTCTCAGGAACATTCATTCTTTGAGTTTATCATGCTTCATTATTGTGGATTCGAAGCTGAAGGAGACACAAACTCTACCCTCCAGGAGATCAGAATCTAGTAAGAAAAAATATGTGAGCATACCTCGTATGAGAACAGGGAGAGATCTTGTCAATTTTACTTACGTGTGGCAGAGCATCTATGTAAGCCAGACTTCAGTCAACCAACCACCAATAACCCCAGCAGACCAGTAAGTTTAAAAACAGCACTGTGTGCATTAAGGAAAGATTCTGAACCATTGATGGTATGGCAATTTTCTAGAACATTTCAAAGCAAAGGGAAATGTTCAAATCACACAAACTAAGCAGAACTCAGAATCTTACTCTAAAAGGAAATTAAAACAATATTCAGAATTGTCCATTTAATTGTTTTTCTTGTAAAGAAATCCTACCCACCCTTTAGAAACCAATGCCTCTATTAAGCCTCTTCTAATTCCAAGCTGGAAGTGGCCACTCACCCACAGAATACTACGGCATTCTGTTCCACTCACCTTCATATGCCATTCAATGCCTTCTTCTAGAACTCCATCATTTATGGGAAGTTGTGCATTCTAAAATCAGAATGTCAGAACCACAGAATGTCAGACTAGAAGGCTCTCAGAGTGATTCTTTGATTCTGCTTCCTCCCTTTATAGATGAGGAAACTGAAGCACGTTCAAGGAATGAAGTGTATTGAGAAATTAGGACCCTCTGAAGTGGTGACAGTTAACCACAGACTTAAAGAAGCCAGGGAATTTAAAAAATTCCCAGAGAGGACATGTGCTTGCATGGTCTCAGGACACCTCAGAGCCACCATCCTTTTGCAGGTGGAACAGAGAGTAAGAGCGACTATGGCACCTGAGTTCAATCCCCAGTACCAAAAAAAAAAAAAAAAAAAAAAAAAAAAAAGAGTTCCCCTGTGTCCCTTTTAAGCCAATCTCTGTTCCCACCCCCAGTTCTTGGCAACCATTGATCCGATTTCTGTTCCTGTATTTTGCCTTTTTTAGATTGTCATTTAAGTGGAATTGTTTTAGTCAATTTTTGTTTTGTTATGATCAAAACACCTGACAAGAACAACCATAAAGGAGGAGTTTATCTTGGTTCACAACTTCAGAGGTTCAGTTCATGGTTGGCCAATTTCATAACTCTGGGCCCAAGGTGATGCAGAACATCATGGTAGAAGGGCATGGCAGAGGAGAGCAGCTTAGGACATTATAGCCAGGAAGCAGAGAAAGGGAGCTTCACTCACCACTACAAAGTATGAACCCCAAAGGCATGCCTCCAGTGACATACTTCCTCTAACCACACCCACCTGCTTACAGTTACCACCCAGTTCATCCATACCAGTGGATTAATCAATGTGATTAGGTTATACCTCTCATAATTAATCATTTCGCCTCTGAAATTCTTGCATTGTCTCACACATGAATTTTGGGGGGACACCTCATATATAACCATAATAGGAATTATAAGCATGTAACCTTTGCATCTAGCTTCTTTTGCTTAGAATAATGTTTTGAAACTCACCCAAGTACTGCATTTATCAGTAATTCATTCTTTTTATTGCCAAGTGGAATTCCTTTATATGGGTGTACCATAGTTTGTTCATCCATTTAACAAGTTGAAAAATATCTGAATTGATTCCATTTGGGTACTATAAACTCAACAGCTATAAATACTTATGTATAAGAGTTTTTATTTGTTTTAGATTAATTCCTGGGAATGAAATTTCTGTCATATGTAACTGTACATTTAGCTTTATAAGAAACTGCCCAACTGTTTTATAAAGTGGATATCCATTTTGCATTTCCATCAATAGCATTTAAGAGTTCCAGTTGCCATGCATCCTCATCAGTACGTGGAATCATTATGGTTTAAGTTTTAGCAATGACAATAATGTAGCTTAATTCTAAGTCTTAAAATCAGGTGATTTTAACGTGCATTCCTAATGAGTAATGTTTTTTGTGCTTATTTGCCATCTATATCTCTTCCTTGGTGAAGTATCTGTTCAAATCTTTTGCCCATTATTTTAGTATCCTATTATTGAGTTATAAAAGTAATTTTATATGTTCAAGTTCCTTCATCAGATATGTCTTTTGGGTTGTCACTTCATTTTTCTTGATTCTAAGGTATCAACTTTTTTTCATTTTATGACTCAAGCTCTTGTATCCTCTTAAAGTAATCTCTGCCTAATATAAGACCACAAAGATTTTTTTCAACTTTTTCTTCTACAAGCTTTATAGTTTTAGGTACCTCATTTAAGTCTATGATCTGGTTTATGTGATGTTTTATAAATTGTATGAATTGAGTTTGGGATTTTTTCATACAAATGTTTGTTTTAGCATCATTTGTTGAAAAAAAAAAACTATTCTTTATCCATTGAGCTCTCTAGGCAACTTTATTAATAATGAACTGACTATTCATGCACATGTGGGCCTATTTCTGGTTTATATATATCTTCATGCCAATGTTACATGTCTTAATGTAACCTAATGGGAAGACTAAAAATCAGATAGCATAAGTCCTCCAATTAGTTCTTTTTCAAAATTATTTCATCTATCCTATGTCTTTGACATTTTCATGTAAAATTTATAACCAGTTTATCAATTCCTACAAAAGTCTTGAGTTTTGTATTAAAAAACTCACATGATTTGACTTGCATTTTAGAGGATCACTCTGGTGGCCATGACTTGCTCAATGTCAAAGTTCCTGTATGGTCTAACCTCATCTATACATTGTACAGAAATATCTCAAATCCACTAGAAAAAGTGAAAAATAAGCAAGCGTCATCCCTATCAATACGAGTTCTCAAATAAACTTCAATGTATTGCATCACCCAAATAGACTTTATTAATAGAAAATTTTAAAATTAAATTAAAGGTTAAATGCATTTAACATTTTTTCCTGCTACTAATGCTCCTCAATAGATGTGGTTTTTCCTTTTCTAAAATGTGACTCTTCTCATCTTTGTGGGTAAAGTTGTTCCAACAGTAACTTGACTGAATATATTATATGATTGTCACAAGAAGCTGGAGACATTGTCCTTTGATTACTAACCAGGTAACTGTGGACAAATAAATCATTCAACCTAAGTTTCATCTTTTCTAGTAAAACAGAGTTATCACCATTAACTGCCTTATCTGTGGACTCTGGAGTAGAGCAAACAAATGTTGGTCATTTGAGGTGCAAATAATAGATGGTATTGCCTTTGTGGACCTGCTTATATATTTTTTTTAAATGTACTGAATTAAGCCAGTGTTTATAGTGTATGTCCAATATGCTTAGCATGTACAAATTATTTTGAGATATAGTTGTAGTACACAACCCCTCAATAAGATTTTAACGTTAGCAGGGTGGCAGGGCTCACACATTAAGGAGAAACCAACAACAGTTCATATGTGGAAGTACTTCTGAATTTGGTGACTTCTTTCTCATGCTTTCATTCATCTCATTCTTACTAACAACTGTGCAGTACATAGAGCAGATATTCTTGTGTTCATTTGACAGATGAGGGAGAAAGCTGGGTAGTTTCAACAAAATTATGTTAAAGCTAATAAATAGTGGAGATGGGACCTGTTGCTGTTTGGATCTTAAATTCCCCCAAAGACCCATATGCTACAGGCTTCATCACTAGCCTGTAGGGCTACTGGGAGGTGATGGAACTTTTTTGCTTCCCAACTGCCATGAGGTGGACAGGTTTCCTCTGTCATGTGCTCCAACCGCCATGATGTATTGTGCCACCACAGGCCTAAAGCAACTGGGTCAAGTGTCTGTGGACTGAAATCTCTGAAACTGAGTCAAAATAAATCATTTCTCCTTTTATGTTGATTTTCTCAGATATTTTGTCATAGTGACAAAACCCTGACTAAAGGGACACAAATACAGATTATGAATCCCAAGCCAGAAAACTGTGCTGGTGCTGGTGGTTATCAAACTTTGTTATGACTAAGAATCATTTAGGGAGTTAATTAAAAATGTTTGAATCTCACCAGCAGAGCTTTTGAGTCAGTTGATCTCAATCTAAGGATCTGGTCTTCAACAAATATTTCATGATTCTCTTAGGAAGACCTATAGTTTATTGATGTAGACCCATTTACTCTTCTGGCAGACTATAAAAAGCAGAAACAGAACCCTGCTATCCTCCTATAAAAGTGGCATGAAGAGTAGTACAGTGGTCATGAGGACAAATTCTGGAGCTTTCCTGCCTGCATTTCAATCCTGCTTTCACCATTTGCTAACTGGGCAAATTACGTAAGCACTATGTGCTTAAGTTTCCCCATTCATAAAGTGGAATAATGCCAGTACCAATTTCACAGGCTTGCAATGAAGATTAAATAAGCATTTGTAAAGTAATTATAACAATGTCCAGCAGCATGTAGCAAGTTTCATGTTCTTGTTACAGGGAATGTGACCCATAGAAATATTGCCAAATGAAGGATGATGAAGGACAGCCTTTCTGAAATGCAGAGGTTTGTGTCCTTTTCCCTAAACCCTCCACTCCCCTCACACCCACGCTTCTGAGCTTGCAGACATCCGTTGGCATCAATTTCTGGGAAGGCAGATGATGGCCAGTTATCTCTGCTTGCAAAGGAACCTGAAGGTTCTCAGGAGCTCTCCAGCCTCAAGTCGACTTTGTTGCTTTATGCCATTTAAATCCACATTCTTCGTTGAAGGAAATAAACCAATACGGTAAAGCTTGCTGATAGCCACTCCATCTGTATTATGGCACACAATGATGGCTGGAAGTTAAAGGTTTGATATATAGGTCTATTTTTTTATTGCCAGTCCCTGCCCCTGAAGAAAGTATTAAAATTTCCAGATGAGTAACCAAACAATAAATAGATGAGACAGTTGCTGTGAATATCTGATTTTTTGCATAATAATGAGATATTGCTGGATAATGCTCTCTGCCATCCCCAGTTTGTCTAAATTATCATTTTGATTGGTCAAATGCATAAGAAAGATATACCAATAAAGTCATGTCAAGTGCGCCATTGTAAATTGATGCAGGATGGAGGTTTCCTTAGGTTTGAGGTGAGGTGGGGGCAGGGAGAGCTGGTCCTTCAGTAAGTAACTTTAGGTAGATGTTCTCTTTGACCAATTCATAATCAAAAGCATCTGAAATCCTAGCTTCTCCAGGGCCACATGCATAAACATGAGGTAGTTTGTACTTTCTAAGGCCTCCTGTGTTGTTTTTGGAATTGAAAATAAGAACCAAATTCAGAACAGAAGGGTTGTTCCAGGATATCTGAGGTTTGTTTTGTGTGGAACATTTTCCCCTTGATTTTACATCCCTGAGACATAACATCAGAGTGTTGATAGAACTTTTGAATCAGAAAGACCAATCATTAGGAAACAGGATGTCAGCAAATCCAAATAGCTCTTTTTCCACTTTAAAAAAAAAAAATGCAAGAATTCTACAAGTTCCAAATTGGGTGAAAACTAAAATTGCCTGAAGTAGTTTGACTTGTAACTCCTCTCTCTTCTTGGTTATGTAACACTTGGTTTAATATGTTTGGTAATTCATGCTGGATTTTTAGATTTTTTTCTTTTTCTATATTGAATGATCATTTTTCATTCTTTGTTGTTATTTATATGCTCCATGGCTCTGCCTATGAACTCTTTGAGGTTAAGTGCTGTCTGTGGGAATGACAGTGTGCTCTGCAGGGCTCCTGCATAGTAGGTACTCAAACAGAGCATGGGCCTAGCACTCAGATAGTACAGGATGCTAAATGTGTTAACATGCTTTAAATTTTTGCAAGTATAGAATAATGAAGTGTTTATTATAAATAAAGATGGCAATCATTTATTAAATACCAACCAAGAACCAAGCACCATGCAGGTGTTAGCTCATTTACTATGTACATCTCAGCGAAAAGGAAAGCCTTACTCCATTTTATAGGACTCCACATAAATATTTGACTCAAATAAATATTCGATTTTTGGCACCAGTTCCTAGAACAGAGCTCCTAAAGCACTTGGAAATTTCCTTCTTTTATATGCTAATTACATGCACCCCTTATGGAAGAGGGGTGCTAGACATCTTCTGGATGAAGGCTGGTCACCAGAACCAACCAAGAGATTACAGAGCAAACACTTTCAGTCTCATCTGATCTCTGGGGAAGGAAGAGGGCCTAGAGACTGAGTTCAATCACCAATAGCCAATGATTTAATCAACTGTGACTATGTAATAAAACCTCCATAAAAATCTCTAAGTGATGGTTTCTGGGGGCTTTCAGGCTGGTGAAAGCTCTGAGAATGGCCTGTCCAGGGAAGAAGGGACAGGAAGTTCTGCATCCACAACCCCACCTCTAAGTACCTTGCCTCTGCAGTGCTTTTGTTTATCTTTTCTTGAGTCAAATCCTTTATAATGAACTGTTGAGTTATTCTAGTGAATTATGGAACACAAATGGGGGAGGATAGGAATTCCAAGTTTCTAGTCAGGGAAAAAGTGCAGGTAGCCTGGGGACCCCATTAGGGACTGGTATTTGAAGCAGGAATTCTTCTGGAATTGAGCTCTAGGCCCTCCCTGTATACTAATTCTAGGTAGTGTCAGAGTTGGTGTTGGAAAATTTAAGAATTGATTGTGCTTTTGTTTGGAAAAGACAACATCTGGTGTCACAAGAAAAAACAACATAATGTTTTATAAATTAATGAATGAATAAGTAAATGAATGGAAGAATATTCGTTACTTGATGTATTTTTGTGACAGGTATATAAAAGCCTGGTTCCAAGTGGTTTTAATAGTAAAAGGAACTTACGGTTGGTGACAGTTTGAACATCCTGGGCAGATCTTGTATATCAGGCAGTGCTCCAGAAAGTGATTCAGTGATATCCAAAAAACCTGTTTCTGTCTCTCTACTCCCTTCTGCAATGCCAGATGCATCTTAAGGTGAATTTTCCAGGGTTCACAAGAAGGTATCCAGCCACTTTCAGTCACTGCTCATTGAATTCTAGTACGAAAAAGTGAGTGCTCTTGATATATTCTGCCACATTTCTGAGACTCACTCTGATTAGACCAACCAAGGTCACATGCTCATCTCTGACCAATTGCTGTGTCTAGGAATCCCTGCTTGGTTTAGCCCAGGTTAGTGCAAAAGCAGGTTTCTTATTATCTCATGCATTCCCAAACTGAAATTGGAAGTTTGGGAAAAGGGAGAATATATATTGGGAACAAAAGTAGCAGATCTTCATTCTACTTTGTATGTGCTAACTTGATCTAACAAGTAATGAGATTCCCAAATTTATTCATCTGTTTTATATACTAACATATTATAAAATATTTTGATCAGCTAATCCCAAGAAATGTTACATCCAGAAGAAGTCTAAATAAGACTTACATAGCTAAATAAACTAGCTATGTAGTATTTTACTTACTGGTAAACCAGTGGTTTACCCAGTAATATATATTTTATTATATATATAATATATATTATATGTATATTATATTATATATATATTTATATATATGGTTTTATATTTTTTAAGTTTCTTAGGTGATGCCTTATTTCTTTTAACTTTAATTTTCTCCAGACTATGTAAAATATAAATATTTCACATTGCCTGCCCATCAATCAAAACTAACCACAGTGCACATACATGTGTACTTTTTATTTCTTATTCACCTCTTTATTTTGACCACTGAATATTTACACTTGGGTACTTGATACAAATTGTATATAAATTTCTTTTCTGGGAAGGATAAACTACTTTAGTAATTGTATATGCACACAGTGAATCTTAGCTTTTATCCCTACAGGCAAGAAAAAGAACGAAAAATACTTGTAATATTTAACCTCTGCTCATTTTCCCATGCTCCTTCATTTTGTTTTTCATCTCACATGCAAATTAAAATGTTCTAAATTACAAGAGAAAAAAAATTCAGGTGTTGGCAGTTAAATGTAAAATGTGAACTGAGTGTTTGGGGGTGTAGCTCATCAGTAGTGTGCTTGCCTAGCCTTTGCAAGGAGATCAGGATAACTAGAACAAAGGATAAGAGCAGAGGAATGATTAAAGTTCCTTTAGAACTTTGTAGAACTGCCTAGCCTGTAATAATATACAAGACGATTCTGTGAGCAACTAGAGAAGTATTAGGACATACTGAGAGTTGTGACAGGCTTTTGCTACCCAAGTTCAGCAAAAAGCTTTTAATACATTTATTAACTGCCTCCAAATTCACAATCAGATGGATTACTGGATGAAAAGATGAACTTTATCTTGACCTTTTGCCAGACTTGTGGCTTAGTCACTACCCAATACACATGTAAGTATGATAGCAAAATCCTCACAGGCCAATTCATATTCTGTATTTTTACCTCAGATGTTGGCAAACATTTTTCTTAAAGATCCAGAAAATAAATGTTTTAGGTTATGTAAGCTTGTGGTCTCTGTCAAAACTTAACTCTGCTGAAGTAACATAAACCAGTCACAGAAGATATAGAAATGAAAAAATATGGCTGAATTCCAGTAAAACTTTATGAGCACTGAAATTTGAATTTCACAAAATTTTCAGGTGTCACAATTATTATTGTTCTTCTGGAGTTTTTTTTAAAGCATTTAGGAATGTAAAAACCATTCTTTGTTTATGGACTATCCAAAACTCAGCGGGCTAGATTTTGTTCATGGGCTATAATTTGCCAACTCCTGTTTTAATGCAATGCTACAAACATGAGGTCTTTGAAAAGGAGATGAAAATAGTGTTACCTGAACCAATAATTTGTACATTTACAAAAAAGTCTCACTCTACCTTTTTATACTTTCTATCAGTTTAGTCATTATTTTGTTTCTTTCATTCTACTTTTGAATCAATGGATGGCACCAAGTTGCTAGAATTCACATTTCTAACTTCAAAGCTAAAAGGATTTAAACTTTCTAAAGAAACATGGGAACACATTTGGTTTATGATTGGACATCATTAGGGAGAGGCTGCATCTTTGTTAGAACTTGACAAGCTCAGCAAGTCCTTACCCAGACTCAGTCTTTTCCTCCCAAAGCCACTTGCTCTCCACCATCCCGATTTCCATCAATGACACCTCATTTCTGCCTAACCAGACCTGACACCTCAGAGTCATTAGATCCAGAGGAATCACCATAAGGCTCACCCTAAGGGACTCTGTGTAATGGTCCTTCTTCCTTGGCTCCCATGGATGGAACTTGACCCATATGTGGCCAATCAGAGTGCTGTATCTCCTTCAGCAACAGTGATGACTCAAAGAATCAGACTCCTCCTAGGAATCTTCTGGAACTATCAGATTGGATCTGGATTCTGTTACTTGCAACCCAAGGAGTTCTGACTAATTGAATTGTCATTCGTCTCTTGCCATTTTTACTTTTCCTGCCCAGCACCTCCTCCTCTCCTACTGCCTAGTCAGTCACCATGTCCTTTAATTTATGGGACATATCTTTCAAATACATCCATTTCTTTCTCTTATAGTCACTTTACCATTGCCTCCTTCTATTTGTCAGAGTAGTCACAATGGTATATATTCAATAAATATTTTTGAAGGATATGATATATATTACATTGGCAATGGGAGAGACTGACAAGAGTGCTGGGTTTAGAATCAGGTCAAACTGGGGTTTGAATATCATTCAGTCACTCATCAGAAGACTTATTAACTTCTTTAGGTACCGGTTTCCTTGTTTGTGTAGTAAGAATTATCTCATAGAGTTGATGTGAAAATTAAAAGAGAAAAGCATATGCGAATCAAACAGAACAAATACAAAGCTCCAAGAGCTGAGGGCTGCCGGCTTTGGATGAAAGGAACTGTGAAAGGCCCAGTCTCATCCTTGAGGAGCATTGGCACCCTTCCCATGGCCTTGCTCACCTTCCATCCATCTTGCTCCTCACTTCTTGCCTTCCTGCTGAGGGAGCCCATTTCACTGTGCCGCAACCTCATTGCTCATAAATCTTATGAGGTCTTCTCTGGTTCCAGAGACTCTTTATGCTGGCCTCCAGAACTTTCTCTCTTCTGTCTCTACTGTATCTGACCTCCCTCTGGTCTCCACTATGAGGCCCCTTTTCCCACCACATGGCCTCTTCACTGTCTGCCAGATGTGTTATCCCAATTCCTTATGGTAGTAAACTTGGGTCAGAGCTACTGGACTTACCTAGTCCTAAACCCCAGATCCTATCAAAGCCTTCTGTGCCTCCACTTTCTCCTTTTCCTTCTCAAAATTTTCACAGAACCTTTTCTCTCATTGAGGCATGCTCTCTAAGGTGTGTCCCTTCTCCTGTATAGCAAGTTCCTGGGGGTGGGCCTTGCTGGGTATATTTTATAACCTCTTCCCCACTGCCCAGGTCCTCATGCAGTAGTGTGCCCATGCCAAGTATTCAGTAAGCACAAGTTTCATGGAGCTATGCACTAAGTGATTCAGGATCACAGACACTCATCTAGGATGCAGTCTGGAAAGAAGAGATCACACTGAATATTTAAGAAATTTAATACAAAGAATCATTAACCTCAGCATGAAAAGGGAACACTGAGAAAACGCTTAGCAAGGAACTGCAGGAAGTAGCTACATCTCTGAGACTGTGGGCCATAAAGGTACAGGTTGGCATGTGAAGAAGGTACCTGATGGAGCTGAAAGTCAGGCTTGAGGCCCAGCTGATGATGCTGGTCCTCTGGAGGTCAGCAGAGGGACCCTGAGGATCTGGTGCTTAGACATTTACTGGCACACTGAGGAGGCATGGCAAACCAGTGTCATTCTGGGAGGGACAGTGACAGAAAGGCAAAATTAGGAGGGAGATTTCTTCTCCCCTCCTCTCACCTACTACCATTCCTCTAAGGCCTCCCATTTGCAGGAACTCACAGGAAACCAGGTGGTAAAGGAGCTTGGGGAATTAACTTTGAGAACAGAGCGTAGAGAAGTGAATTTGGAACTGAGAGGGGATAGGTAAATAATCAGCTCAAATTTTCTAGTATGTCTTATTTTTTAGATGAAAAAACTAAGGCTAAGAGGGTTTTAGTGACATGCTCAATGCCTCTCCTTAAATCTTTGATTCTGTGATCTTAATCCACCTTCTCAGAATTAGGACAGTCTTACTTCAGAAGAAAATAGTACGAAACTTGATAATTTGCAAAAAAAAAAAAAAAAAAATCTTTCTACTTCTGTCTGTTTGGGACATTTTATGCTGATTTATGGTATATAGCATGTCACATCGGAACACACATGTTGCCTTGAACAATCAGGGAAAAAGAAAAAGTTCTACTGCTTTGCCAAGTTTCTTGGTTCTAAGACAGGATACTTTTATAAGGTTCAGGGAGAGTCCTGTGAGTCAACCAATCCAACAGCATAGGAATTCCTGTTAAAAGTAAGTTGTTGGTTCCAAGGGTGCCTCAATATCACTCTGAAGAATAAACAAAACAATTTTGCAGCAGAAACTAATATAGAAAACTTCTACTCCAAAGTGGGAGCAGATTTTTATTTGTTTGTTTGTTTTCTATAAGAAAGTGAGTATATATAAATGCAAAACAAGAACATCTCTTGACTGGAATATCTAAAAGCATCTTCTCAGGGCTAGGGATGTAGCTCAGTGATAGAGCATGGGTTTAGCATGCATGGGGCCCTGGGTTCAATCCCAGGACCCAAAATAAACAAAAGAGTTAAGCTAAAATAAAAAGCATTCCAGTGTCCCTTTTCCATCCACTGAACCCCAGGGAATAGGGACAACCATAGGCACGGAGCCCAGGATAGTGACAGGCTGCATGGATGGGCATTTTTAAATTCAGAAGGACACTGAATAGAATGAGAGAAAATGGTACAAAAGGACAGTTGGATCCATTGTTAAAGACAGGGTGGGCTGGAGTGACTCTGGTGTGGCCATTTGAGTAGACCCAGAACCTCCCATGTTGGGGGTTGGGAGGATGTGCAGTGCAAAGAGACCAAAAATGCTAGGTAGTAATCCTTCTGTGGCAAATTCAATCACTAAACTACTGCAGGATAATCAAGAAGCTTGGATAAGTTTCAGCAGCATTATCCAGCCCAAACACCTACACCAAAGCACAGGTCTGGCAGGGGAAGGTTGAGAGACTTTCTAACACACAGCAAACTGGAAGCCCATCACCTGAGTATGAAGCACAAATCTGTTTCCTCAGGTGTCACTTACAACTGGGGGCAATGGTAAATGGGAGGCAGGAACAAGTCAACACAAAGACATATAACCTTTTAAGATGCACACTTATAGAAAAAATACAAATGGCAGTCGTCTGGGAGTTGGATTGCAAAAAGATTTGAGTACTTTAGAAGGTGCCACTAAAGAAATTTGAGCCTTAAGACAAAACACAACACATTGATATCTTTGATATTTGGGTCCATCAACAACAGACATGATTATATTTATTGAGATAGAAATTTACATTAACCCCCTCCCCTCTTTCTTTTTAAAATCACATTGAAAATGCAAAAGTGAGTCAATGCAGTGACCTGTAATCTAGAGGCTGGTGAAGCTGAAGCAGGAGGATTCCAAGCTCAAGACCAGACTGGGCAACTTAGCAAGACCCTATCTTAAAATAAAGTGAAAAAAAGGTTGTGAATGTAACTCAGTGGTAGAGCAACCCTGTTTAATCCCCAGTACTGTAAATAAATAAATAAATAAATAAATAAACAAATATGAAAGAAAGTGCAAAAATGATACATCTCCCTCCTGATTTCTTTTATGATCTAACAGATGCTGTCAGGGAAGAAAAAGACACATAGGTTGGTTGAATTTCTTCTAATTACAAGAATGCAAACTTCATACTGACTGTCTTCAATCTTGGAATATTTTAGTTAATTGTGTATGGATCCAGGTTAGTTGGATATACCCTGAGGTCAATTTCTTTTTGAAGGGAGGGGATATTTCATGTTTGATTTTTTTGATATATGATCTATGATCTGACTGAGATCAAAGATCTAAAATTGCTGTGAGCCAGAAGAGAAAGGCATTTTTGGTTATATTGAATATGACCTCCCAACACACAGTTAAACAGAAGGCAGGTCAGGAAGAATCATAACTTACAGTTAGTGAATCGTGATGCATAGTAAGGCTGGGGAAGGTAAGTGAAATAACAAAGATTGATTTGATTAGCAGCTGCAGATACTGTGTTTCTGAAAGCAGTAGTAGTATCACTGTTTCCTTTTTTTGGGGGGGGGAGGATACTGGGAATTGAACTCAGAGGGACTCAGTCACTGAGCCACATCCCCAGCCCTATTTTGTATTTTATTTAGAGACAGGGTTTCACTGAGTTGCTTAGTGCCTTGATGTTGCTGAGAATGGTTTTGAACTTGAAATCCTCCTGCCTCAGCCTCCCAAGCTGCTGGGATTACAGGCATGAGCCACCACACCCAGCTAGTATCCCTCTTTCTATGGATCATGATTAGCTTGCTATAGCTCTGGAGTCTGCAAAATTATGTGAGTTTCTGCCTTCGCTGGTTGCGGGTGGTGGTATTCCTGACTTTAGAACAATGTGTATTGATACTTCTTAATAACTGGGTAACCTTGTGGCAGGCTAGTTAAATGCTTTGTCCCTCAATATTCCTGTTTATAAAATGGACATAATAAGAAGCACCTGTCACATAGAGTTGTCATTAGGATTAAATAAGTTGATATTTTTAACAAACTTACAGCAGTACTGTCACATGGTAAATGTACATAGGCATTTATTCCATTTTTAAAGTGGCAGGGAAGTAACCAGATGGCTTCATGGACTGGAAGCTGGGTGGGAAATGGGAAGCAGTGACTAGTACCAGAGAGCTGGGCCTGTGCCATTGGCTGGTGGGAAAAGAGAAACTGAAAGTGCCCTGATGTTTGTGTTGACTGTCTTTATATGCTTGGCTGTCAACTGTTTCTTCCCATGTCATTTCAGCTACCTTAAAAACATGCTGCCAACATCATACCTTCAAGTCTGTGAAAAGGGCCACTTTGGAGAATTTATGAAAAGGAGCCACCTCTTTCCCTCCCCTTCACTGCCAAGTTACTTCAGGGTAATGAGGGTGGGGACAGGAAGGCAGACAGTGAAAACCTGGGAGTTAAAAAAATAAATAAAGGACATAAAAAATGGACCTTCCCTATGCAACCCAGTTGAAAAACTTAAGGCTAAATTCCTCTGTTGGATAAGGGAATCTCTAATAACTATTTCTAGTTTTCTATTTCTCTATCAAAAACAGGAATAGTAACCTAATTTTGCATAATACATCAATATTTTTTTTTTGTGTGGTGCTAGGGATTGAACCCAGGGCCTTATACTTGACAGGCAAGCACTCTATGAACTGAGTTATATCCCCAGCCAATACTTTTTAATGTATTATGCTCCACTTGATCACTGAAATGAACCTTTTTATTATTTATTTATGTATGTATTTATTTATTTATTTATTTTGATGGTACTGGGGATTTAACCCAGAGGTGCTTTATCACTGAGCTACACCCTACACAGCCCAACTCTGTTCTTCTCTTTCAGTTTTGTTTTTGGTTTTGTTTTGAGACAGGGCCTTGCTAAGGCTGGCCTTGAACTTGCAATCCTCCTGCCTCAGTCCCATGAGTCACTGGAATTACAAATGTGCAACACTGCATGGGTGAAACAAGCCTTTGAAAAGTCCTTTTCTTTCCCATGTAAGACATGGGTAACTAAGAGCTAAGGAAACTTGCTTACAATCATTTAGCTAAATGGTGGTAAAGCTGACTCAAATTCAGGTCTTCTGACCAAGAAATTTTCTTGGAAGACCTAGTAAGTGATGTTTGTGGCAGATGCTCCTTATTAGTAACATTTGTTGAGTTGGATTGAATCATACTAAATCAGTCTGGCTTGAAATGAGTTAAAAGGACCTATGGTGAGACGTGTGTAAAAGACCAGGCTACAGAGGCACTTCAGCCAGCTCCTCCTCTTTCTCTTAATCTTCCCTTTCCCCCTCTTAAATCTGTCCTCTCTGTATTAAGTGAGCCAAGCTGAAGGTATGGATCATCGGCTCAGGAGTTGATGGTCGGAATAATCTGGACACTATGGAAATGTCATTGTGAACAAAGCACTTTGGTTTCATGATTTCTTTTTCCCACCCAAAAACATGAATTCCAATTAAAGAGGATGTTTTAATCTTGGCTACCAGTCATGACAGTTTCCTGGGTTAGGCAATGTGCTTATTCTTCTTTCTGGGTCTATTCCAACCTTAGAGATTCTTAAGTCACTTCACTAAAATACAAATAAGATCTCAAGAATCTGGAATGGGGAGGTCAGACAGAAATATGTCATATAAGAAAAGCCCAGGCAAAATGTTACAATAAGGAGACTAAATCTGAAGCTCAGATTCCTTGCCCCATTTGCCATCCCATTCCCCTGAATCTCCCATCTTGGGCATTACCCATATCAAAGCAGCCAAAGAAATAGAATAGTCAACAACTGCAGTGGGCCTAGATCCTTGAGACTGGAAGAAATCTGTCTGGAAGACTGTTTCCAATTTGGGAAAAGTATCAGGAACTTAAACAATGAATCCCTTTCTCATCAGACCTGGGATTGAGCAATGACTCTTTCCCTTAGTTTCACAAACTAAGACCTCCACTTAAAAAGGGCATGACCATGCTGCACGAACAGCCTTAAAATCTTTGTACACTCACTTTATTAGATAAAATCATCATTTTTACAATTTTAATACTTTCATTTTTTTTTTAAATAATACAGTTGCATTTGCCTGGCATCTGTGGTAGGACTGGATGTTTATTTTCAGAACCCATTCTGGTATTTTGATACAGATAAGGGAATATATCAGAGAGATTCACCAAGGTAGTAAAATAAAGGACTTGGTTTACCTGGAGTCTTTCAGGACCTTTCTAACTCTAATGATCAGTGTCTTTATGATTCTAAGTCAAGGCAATAGTGCTCTGGGTTCCTGGGTACAGGGTAGATAGCAATGGGACACCATAAGAGCCAAAGCAGTAATCCTAAATTAAATCACATTACTGAATTTGCAGGAAGCAGTTAAGGATTTCAATATGCTAATGTGTTTTATGTCACTGCTAACAGTGTTTAGTTAAGTATAAAAGATGCTCACTGCACAGTCTTTGTATTAACAAAACCAAGCAAACAGATGAAACCTAAAAACATACACACCCCAATGAAGGGGATTCTATCAGTGGCATCCTATACAATCATTAAAATCAATGGGTCTAAAAATCATGTGGCTACATGGGAAAACACTTATGATATACTGCTGGAGAAAAATACAAGAAATAAAAATGTTTTATACTAATCATAACTAGGGAAAATACTGAAAGAAGAAATGGGTTATTTCAAAATATGTACAGGAAACATATAGATAATAAAACATTTCTATAATCAGTGTTTTCATAATAAAAAGTAAATTTCTGTATGAAGTAGAACAAAACAAATTACATATTTATATTTAGGAATCAGTGCAAATCTCTACCTATACCACATCATTTCTTATTGCAGTAAAATTCCAGGTAATTATTTTAAATGATTTATTTAGCACCTTTTCCCCCTTTTGTGATGCTGGGGATTGAACTACTAGCCTTGTGCATGTTAGGCAAGTGCTCTATCACTGAGCTACACCTCCAGCATCTGTCATTTTAAGAAGTGAATAACATTTGGCTAGATTGCAAGAAGTAATTAGCAATATAATTAATCAAATTGCTGTTTATTTTTCCATGTCAAAGTTAATCGTTTTCATTTTTTTGTCTTATGTGAGGTTTTTTTGTTAAAGTCAATAAAATTCACAAGTAAATTCATACACATTTCATGTTTTAATCTTACAAAATTAGCTTCACAGCAGAAACCTAGTCTCTCTCTGTACTTTCATGTACTAACATCTGGAACAAAAGCATAGAATTTTTTACTCAAGCTAAACTAACAACACCATTTTCGAACCTACCCATTATTTGGTCATCAATTGTTTTTGTATGTTAGGGACAGGAATCACTGAAGACATGATCTAGACGATCTGAGAGTCAAGAAATTTTATCCTTGCCTGAGAATTAGAAATTTTTCTTTTCCATGACTCTTCCTGCCCTTTCCCTCTCCACCAACACACAACATAAAAATGAGAACCGTTAGCAGCTTTTAGATAGTCACAAGGTATTTGACCCATTCTGACTAATACACTGAATGTGGGAGTGTTGGGTAGTCATTTGTCAATTTTTCTCCAATATGAGATCATGTCAGAATTCTTGAGACAAAACATTGCTTTTTTTTTTATTATTATTACTACCTTTTCCTGGTAGCTGGTACAAATGCCATAGCATCCAGAGTGGTATGGAACTTGTCATTAACTATTTTTGTTGTTACGCGTAGAACATTAGTTTATCTACATACGAAAATAAGTAAAATATGTGTTGATATTTCTGGGAGTTAGATATTTACAGCTCTGATTTCATTGTAGCAGGCAGACAGTGGGAGACTCAGATGCTAGGAGTTTTCTTGTTGTGTGAAAACATTCTTGACTGTAATGTCTCTCCAAGGAGCTGCTTTAATTAATGCAGAACACTCTATCTACTACTTAATAAATACTAAGCTTCTTCTAAGTAGCACAAAATTAAGGTGTTTTGTGGAATTGTTTTTCTATATGCTATTATGTGCTGGGATCATCAGATGAATACACTATGTTTCATGAAGAAGAGAGAAATCTGTAGCCAAAATAGAAAATGAGGAAACAATTATTTGTGCAAAGGAACAACTGTCTCTGTACTGTCTACCTTAGTAAATCCAGCTAACAGGGAACACTCTGGGGAAGAAATTAACTGAGTAAATAAAAATATACAGACTGCAGAACATGCATTAAAATTACAATGTCTCCAAACAACAGATATTTAAAGAATGCTTTTTATCTGTGAGCTTAATCTGCTCTAATTAATGCTCTGAGAGTTCGTACCTTCAAAAGCTTGCAACTGATTTGACACCATTTCTTTGCAGACACAGGCAAAAAGAGGCTGTCCCAAAGAAGAATGCTTTGTCTAAATATCCCTGATAATGTTCTGGAAGGAAAGCCTTCCAAAGAATGTTTTATTTAGAGAACTCCAATTTTTCATGAATAATTTCTGATTGGTTTATTCCTTTTGGTGAGTTTGATAGCTTCTGGTTATAAAACAACCATTTCTTCAATGTCTTTTTTGTATCAGTAGGTCTGAGCTACTTCCCCTCCCCACTCCACTCATCAATCCCAAGAATTAAATGAAGATAGTATAAATATGACCTTATAAATCTTCAAGCTAAAATGAAAAGTGTTAAATGTCCCGATATACTTTGAAATAGTACAAGACAGAATTTTTAAATGCAATAGAAGTTTCTCCAAACATTTTTTCATTCACAGCAGATCTCATTTATACTTCACATTTGGAAAAAAGAAAAAAAAATGTTCATTCCTCTGCAGTTACAACTTTAGAACCTGAGAAGTTTCCTTCTTTGATTTTTCCTACTCTGTCTCCTGAAGCAGCTCTAACAGTCAGTGTAAGTTTTCCAAAATGTTAACAAATAAAGGTCTATAAATTTCACCAAAGGGGGTTCTACCACAGAAGACACAATGCAGAAGTATGCCTACAAGATTATCTCAATTAACCTGACATATGTTGCTTAGAGCCCCCCATCCCATCCCAGGGATAGAAAATGAAAATGTAGAATTCTGACTTGGAAATTCTAACCAAAGAGTAATAATTCTACTGATTTTAACATAATGTGTCTAAACATCACAGTGCTCACGTCAGGTAGCAAAAAGTTAAGCGTATGTGTGTGTTTGTGTGAGTGTGTGTGTGTGTGTGTGTGTGTGTGTGTGTGTGTGTGTGAGAGAGAGAGAGAGAGAGAGAGAGAGAGAGAGAGAGAGAGAGAGAGAGAGAAACATGTAAGCGCAGAGGCCAGGAGACAGACAAGACTATGAGAGAGCAGGTGAAAGCTCAGCCTTCAATTCTGTTGTGACACTAATGAGCAGATATTAGTTGAAAGAAGAAAACTTATTGACCCAGATGTGATTGTGGTCTTTGAAAAAAAAAGCTATGTAAGTCAAGCAAGAAAGTAAGAGACTGGGAGGTATGTGTGATACACTTATATTGATGTAGATAAAGATTTGCTTATAGCACACTGATGATCTCAGACCTAAGTGCTAATTGATCACAAAGAGTTCCTTGGGAGTCCCAGTCCCATGTTACCCATCCCCTACTCACTTTCTTCCCCTCCCCCACTTTTTTTCAGAAGCCAGAGGATGCCTGCTGCATCTTACACTGTAGTGCAAACAGATCCCCGCAAAGAGAGAGGAAGATAAAATGAATTTAAATTCCAAAGGGGTTCCAGTGCCGGTTTCCTAGTCCCCGAGTCAGCAATGTGTTTGTGAAAATTCAGCCTTTTTGTCTCCCAGTAAAAAGGAGCTAAATCTACATCGGTGGCCCAGTCTCGGGTTGCTATTCTTTGCATTTTCTATTCGAGTGAATGAGAGTGAATGAAGTGGCCGGGACCCTTCATTTGATCTACTCAATTGCATAAAGTGACAGAATTCTAATATATTTGTTTAATGCTCTTCAATGGGCTTTCACTTTTTTTGCTTGCAAATGAAGCATCCATGGGCAAAGTTTCGTCCCCCTTTAACACTGGGACATATTTCATAACTCAGGCCATGGTTTGAAGTGATCTTGAGAGGAGTTTTAGACTCAAAAAGTGGAAAATAAAGAAACAGATGTGAAGTTATTGTAAATTCCTAGAGTGGGCTCTGGGGCTATTGTGCCCCCACGGCGGGCGGTCCAGGGGCTGTCCCTTTCATGCTGTAATTGAAACATATTAATTAGATAATTTGTTGTTAGTTTAAACGAAACAAATGCATCCCCTTTGAGGCTTCACAGCCGGTGGGTTGGGTTGTTTTTGTTTTGTTTTTGTTTGGGTGTCTCTGCATATGTGGCTTTTAGAAGAAAAAAATTAATTGACATTAATAGTAAGATCCGGATCCTTTCTGTGTTTTAACTGAATACCTCTGACAAAGGGAGTTCTCATTTGTAAAAGTATAAACCATTCTTCAGCCCTCCACTCTGGGCCACCTCCCCATCCCCAACCTTCAATAAACTAAGGTAAAACCTACCGTCTATAGCACTTGCCTGGTCTATTCCTCTCTCCTACCCTATAACCTTACCCTTTCTTGAACACTGGACCAGATTCATGCTTGCAAGACACTTGGTTCTTATCCATTTAAAGGCATTAACCTCGCTGCTATAATATTTAAGTCACACTGAGGGTCATGTACTAGCAGCATTCCTTTGACTCTTCAGGCTTCTCAAAATCCCCAAATCAATCAGAAGAAATGGCGAGAACTTCTCCAGCTTCCCTGTAAAGTGCATGAAACCCATCCATTGTGTGAGCATTTCCTCAAATCACAGACAGAACTTTGAAAATGCCGTTGAATTACAGAACCGTGGTTAAAAAAAATAATAATAACAGAATAACCAGTTTCCAAATCAAAAATCTAAACTGAAAAAAACTGCCCAAATTTACAAAGTAGAAAATAATTTAACTTACCTCGGTTCTCAGGACAAGACCCTTACACACACCTTCTCACTGCATGGTGTTATCTCCTCTGAGTTTTATTTTAAAGCTGTGAGTGTTGACTTTGGACTTGAGCCAGGTGAAAAAATTTAACATGACAAAGAGAACCATTGAAGGTACCATAGTTATAAACTCCTTATTTGTGGGGCACTTCAGCTAAACAGTGCATACATCTCCAAGCTGGGGCTGGTGAAGACAGGAGTGGAGTGGGGTAGAGACGTGTTTGGGCTGCATTTGGATTTCTTATCAAGGTCAAAATATCATCAGTGAGTGGACTTTTTTGTTGTTTTTTACTTTACTCATTCAATTTTGCCAGAGAAAAGATGCCTGCAATTGAGAAAGGAAAGCTCACAATGCCCAAGTTATTTCATTCTTTGCAATACACCATGACGAACTTACCAGCTGAAAAGAGCATTTTCAAATACTGAGTTGCAATCTCTCCTTTGCTCAAAATCAGAAATAGAATCTTTATTTGTCTCTATGTATATGTACACATCACTTATCTCTGAGTCTAGCCCTCTTATAGGAGGAATATTTTACCTGACCACAAAAGCTGATGGTTTATAAAATGTTGGAGGCCCTTGTTAGCCCTTTATATCTCCTTCATTCCCAGTTCAAATTCAATGTTTCTAAATTTGATGAGATTACAATATCCAGAGATGCTCTTAATTTTCTTTTGCAAGAAATTATGAAAAGGTATTTAATTTTTTTTTAAATGTGAATGATTTCTTGTTAAGAACTAAGTTTCAAGAGTTTCTTAGCCCAGGGTGGCTAAGTTTTCCAGGCTTTCTTTGGCTGATCTTGTTGATATAATTGTGAATTGGGCTTGATGAATGAGTTTAGTTGTCCCCTCTCTGACGAGCTTTAGTAGCTTCATGCATTTTAATCAGTCCAATGATTCATTTATTTTCCACTTTTTTTTTTTGGGGGGGTGCTGTGTGTGGGATCCTTCCTTTGGGGGAAAAAATGGCCACAGCTGGATTAATTACCCTTAGCACTAATCCTAAATTGTTTTCAGGTAGCCCTCTAAATATATAATAGTTGTAGGTGCTTATGAGTCTCCTTATGGAATATATGATGGTGATTTATATGTGGCTTTCTCTGTGTTGCACAAGGGTCCCTTATTTAATCATTTTACACAGTAAAGTGTTAATCACCATTTAAGTTTCTCTTTGTCTTGTAACTTCATTAGTGTAATATACACCTCACTCTAGAAATATTGTGACCCCCTTCAATAAAATGCCAATTAGCCTTAGCCATAAATTCTTTAAATTTTTTTTAATTTTCTGCAAAAATCAGAAGTAAAGTAAATACTTAAAGTCAGGCATTTTAAAAGAAATTTCATTCATGCCTTAAGAATAAATGCACCAAGCATTATTTTCTCACAGGAGGGAAAAAAAATCTATTCAATTCAAAATGAACAGGTTTCTTGGCATGTAAGGTGACCCATTAGGCCATTTCTAAACAAGAAAATTTCAACAACTGCAGTAATTTAAAGCAGCAAGGAAATGAATTCTCCCTCCAAATGAGATGCATCAGAACCTAAGTATTGAGTAAGCAAGTCTGTTTTTACTTTTTAAAATCTCCTTCTACCTGACTTCTATATAAGACTTATATTAATAAAAGTCCTGTGTATTCCATAAAATGTATATTTTAAGATAGACAAAATACATAAAGGTACTATTTTTTCAGTAACAGTTTTTCTTTCAGCACTACACCTGAGCACATGATTTATAATAGAAATACTTGGCTTCCTCTTTCCCTATGCACAGATACCTTCAAGAGTCCATCTAGAAAATTCCTCCCACAATCTGTAAGTGCACAAGAGGAGATTGAACTGTTTTCACAATATGATACCAAAAAGGCAAACTACTCAATGTACCGCAGAAAGCATGCTTAGGGAAACATCATATCCATCTTTTGTAAAGTTGTTGTTTGTAGCAACTTTTCAAAAACACACAAAACTAAAATTTGAATTTACATATTTTAATGAGAAAATATTATTTAGACTAAGTCATAATTTAATGTAGACACCTTTTTTAAAATTCTTTGTCTTAAAACAGGCATGCTGGGAACAAGAACATCAATATTTAAAATGCCATGCTAATTCTGTACAGGAAGGAAGAAAAATGAAAGGTAAAAATTTTACAGCTCTGATGCCACTACAATTTTTTTCTTTTAACTTAAGCAGGTCACACCAGAACAACAGTTCGTTTTCCAGCAAATTACCTAAGACTCTAAAGGAGTATAGCAAACAAAAGTGCATTTTACACAGTGTATAATCATTCCTATTCACAACTATTTACATCTCTTTGCAGCCCTTTAGCTTCGTGGAAAAGTTCTTGTCACAAACAGAAAGACTTGTCCAGGGGAATACTATCTGTTGACATCCCCTTCTGGTTACCAGTCAGCTTATCTAAGTTCTTCCAGGGTTGCCCTTGGTGCTGTCTTAGTTTGGGATCATTTCATTTTCTTTCTCTCTTTCCGTTTCTCTCTCTCTCTCTCTCTCTCTCTCTCTCTCTCTCTCTCTCTCTCTCTCTCTCTCTCCCTCCCTCCCTCTCCAATAAAATAAATAGCTAAAAAGTTCTCTTAGTAAGAAAGTTAACATCCCAATTAACTTTCCCATCCCCCTTTCCCTCCCCTAAACCTGCCCTGAAATGAACAGTAAACATTCACATTACAACAGGTACTTGTAAAGTAGGCTTTGCCCACTCGCCCGCCTAAGCAAGGCAGATTCAAGTTCACTGTTTACATTTTACCGGGAGCTTTGTAAACAATACAACGTTACTTTTATTTTTATTTTGCTTGTGTTAAGGACAAGCGTCCCTTTATCAACTTAGCAGCCTTTGCCAGCGCCCGGAGCCTCCGGCAGGAAACAGAACTCAAAACAAAACAAAACAAATCTCTGCAGAAGCCGGGGAGGCAGGGCCGCAGCCCAGAGAAGCTGTGGTCCTCCCATTCCCTGCCTGGTGGGCGGAGGTGAATAGGGTAGGAAGATTAGTGGCTCCTTTTCGCTGCAGATTTCCAAGACCTCAGGAGATTCGACCCTCCGCTGTGTGGCTGCAGCCCTGCGAGGGGATCTGTTCCAGAAAACCTTCAAGGCAGTTTCTCTAGTCTTAATATTGCGTCTAGAGTCTAATGTTCAGCGGATTGGAGCCTAGGGGAACGCTCTTTTTTCTCGGCGAAGGCGGGTGGCAGGATTTCCCCCTGCCAATTAAATGGGATGGGGGTCGGGGCCTTGGAGCGGGCGGCTTGACTCAGGTAGTCTCTGCTTTCCCCTGTTGTAGGGGCGAAGACGACTCCCACGCACCTTCCCGCAAGTTTGTGTTTTGTCTCCTGGGTCCAAAACAAAGTTCTCTTGGGGGTGGGGGGCGGAGAGAGAGAGAGAGAGAAAAAGAGAGAGACAGGGTTGGCCAAGGTAAAACGGACCAGAGAGGATAACTGTCCTAGGTTGGAGAGGGCAGAACTGGGAGCTGGGGAAGGTGTGAGTTGATGGGGAGGTGAACGAAGTGGATTCCGGTTTCCGCGTGTCAGTGAACCGCCACCGAGTGCAAGGCGGAGGCCGGGCTGGTAAGCGTTTCGCTGGGGGTGGCAGGGCTACTTTGGCTGGTGGCTGTTTGCGAGGAAGTGGGGCTGAGCGAGGGCGGCGAGTTCGACAGCAAGGTGGGGATGGGCGCAGGCAGTGCCGGCAGTGCAGGCACCGCGGCCGGCGTGGGTTTGATGGGCACGGGAATGGCTGGCAGCGTCTGGCCTGCTGCATGGCACAGAGGCTTCAGAGGCACTCCGTAGGCGCTGTAGTCGCCACTTGCCATGGAGATGGGGGTGGTCGAGTCGATCATACCCGCAGAGCCGTACACGTGTGGCCAGCCAGTGCCCAGAGAGCTGCCCATGGTAGTCAACTGGTTGGGGAGCGGGTAGGCAGCGGGCACCGGCTGCATAGCGGAGAAGGCCAGCCCCCCAGGCATCTTGTATTCCCGCGCGATGATGTTCTCGATGGCGAAGGGGTGCTTGAAGCCTGAGGGCTGCGCCACACCGCCCAGGTTGTAAGCAGCAGCGGGCATCTGCGGCAGGTGTGTGCCGGAGGCAGCAAGCGCACTGAGTCGGAGCTTGGCCTGCTGCTGCAGGTACTGAGCCGCGTCGGCCGGCTTGCTGGGCGCCAGGTGGTCGGACTTGAGCACTTTGAAGCGCTTGCGGCGCCGCAAAAAGCTGCCATTCTCGAACATGTCCCCGCAGCTAGGGTGCAGGGCCCAGAAGCTGCCCTTGCCGGGCTGATCCGGTCGCCTAGGGATCTTGATGAAGCAGTCGTTGAACGAAAGGTTGTGGCGCAGGCTGTTCTGCCAGCGCTGCGTGTTCTCCCGGTAGTAGGGGAAGCGGTCCATGATGAACTTGTAGATCTCGCTCAGCGGCAGCATCTTCTCTGGCGAGCTTTGGATGGCCATGGCGGTCAGCGAGATATAGGAGTAGGGCGGTTTCTGGTCGCTGTACGTGTTGCGACCCGGCCGAGGCATCTTCTCGTTCGCCCTCTTCTTGTTCTGGGTCCGCGCGGGCCGGCGGACTACTCGGATCTGGGAAAAGGGAAGGAAATGGAGGGGAGGAGTAGCTTGGAAGTACAGGTTCCGCGAGGTCACCCAGGCCGAGTAACAGATTTCGGGGTGGCGGGTAGATGCCGCACCTCTGGATCAGCCAGCGTTCGCGCTTTTCCGCTAGTAACTTTGCGCACTAAGCTGGACCCGGCCAGGGGACGCGGGAGGGGAAACCGACTAGTGGTGCGTGGGTAGCAGGAAAGTAAAGTGGAACCTGGAGCAAGGACAGCGCACAGAACTGGACCTAACCAGGGGACGCGGAAGGGGAAGCCGGCGAGTGGCGAGAGGGTAGCAAGTGGGACCTGGAGGAAAGACAGGATCAGGGACTCAACAGAGGGCTGCTCACCTTAAAGTTGCTTCAAGTTGCGCGTCCGCATCCGGGATTGCGCCGCTTGTCGCAGCGTCGCTCCCGGCGCGCAGCCCAAGCGCGGCGTCCTGGTTGGATTGAACTCTACGCGAACCTGGGCTCTTGAGCTCAACCCTGCAGCACCCCGCGCTGCCGTGTCCGCGGCGCTCCGGGCCCGTGCTTCCTGCGGGCGGCGGAGCTCGGCTGCGGAGTCCGGACGCCGACGTTAGCAAAGGCGTCCTCGGGGCTCCGGAGGGCGCTGCTGTGGGCTCTGCGGCTGGGTTGAGCTAGGTGGCTGCCTCCATGTCCTCCCTCGAACCATCTGATAGTTTTAAGCGGTGACAGGAGCAGAAAAGACCCCTGTAGCGGCGCTTCATTAATGTGCCACTTCTTAGCTATCATATGACAATCGCCTTGGGAGGAGGAGGAAGGGGGGGAGTGGGGGCTGCAGAGGGAGGGGACTGAGTGAGACGGGAGAGCCTGACCAGCCCGGGTTTCTTTCACACCTATTTACATGGACACCTTGGCCAATAGAAATCACTTCCAGCTCAGGACTGGGAGACGGGGAAGAGCCGCGGCCACTGGCGGTGAGCCGGACGCGCCGGCGGTGTGCGCGGTGTGAAGGTATGAGGAGGCAGCGGCCGCGGACCAGGGAGCCAGGCGACCACTCACGTTCACAGATGGAGCTGCGGCGCAGATGATGTTTGACATGGAAATTGCTTGGCTGGGGTATTCTGTTTCCTCTGCATTGTATGGGGTTTGTATTGTTATCTAACTTCAGGCATGGCTTTGCTCTAAGTCGACCTTTTTCCTTCGCTGGGCACCCGGGGTTGGTTGCGTTGGTTATTATAATGAAAACATACCCCCAGTCCTCCAAGAGGCAGGTCGAAGTTTGATTTGACCTTGCTAAGCTGCTACTTCAGTTCTGCACAGTTGGGTGTGTAGCTTTTAAAAAGTGGTGGGGTTTAAAATACAAAATGTAATCGGACAGCCCCGCGTAAGCCCATTTTGAATCTATGAATCTAAAAGTATTGACCAATTTTATTTTTTAAACATGATATGTCTAGACAAAGAGACAAGGTCTTTGCTTTAAAAGTCTTTCAGCAATTTGGTTGGACACAGGAGGTAGGCTCAGAGGTAGTTGGGTCAGGGGAGTGTCCACAGTCTGTGGACCTGGAGAGGGCCCAAATTTGTTTGACACACCTTTTATCACCAGAGGAATTTCAGTGTTTCCTGGAAGTTTGTAAGTTTGCATTTTATACCTGGAAACCGCCCCCTCCCCAACACACACACTTTTAAAAACTTAACATAGGAATAATTTATTTGGGGTTTAGAAAGCACAGCAAAAGCTACTTATGGTCGCATTAAATCAGCAGTATTTTCTAAGACTTGCAAAGAACCAGCAAGTTTTCTGTGTGTGTGTGTGTGAGAGAGAGAGATAGAGAGAGCAAAAGAGAGAGAGAGAGAGAGAGAGAGAGAGAGAGAGAGAGGGTTTTTGTGTGTATGTGGAAGCTGTATCTCAGGTCACTGCCTAGTGTGGGTAGCAGACTTCTTTTGGTTTGGATTTGCCTTGGGAGGGTTAAATGAATCATTATTATCATTATCATCATTGTCGTCATCATCATCATCAAATTGCTTTGAAATATATACTTAGTTGGCCTGCCTGTATGCATGCCTTCTATGAGTAGACTCCAGGAGTTCCTACACGTTTCTGCACATCCTCCAACCTTTATGGTTTTAAAAAGAAATTCATTTTATAGCATTGCTTAAAATGCAATCCCTACAGCCTACACAGTCATCTTCAAAGACCCAGAAATGTGAGAGGGTTTTCCCCTTCCCCAGGAGGTGGTGGTGTGGAGTTCTGGGTGTAAAGTTTCAACACCTTAAGTGATATTAGAGTATTATTAGTGGAGTTGTTTGGGGTTAGCATAAAAAGAGATCTTTCAGCGTGGGCGCGCATGCACACACACCCAACTTCATTAACCACAATTTCTGAGGTGGTCAATAACTCACCAAAACGTAACTTAAACACGATGAATTTAGGAGATTAAACAATTTCATTAATATTGAAATGACTCTCCCGTCTGAGCTGCCTCGTTTGAGATGCAAGCGCACGTTTTTCAATATTAACAGAAGTGCTTGAAGAAAAGAATAATGTCACCTTCTTAATTCGGAAAAAATAACCAGGAGAAGGAGGTGGGTGCAAGGAGGTGGAGGTGGGGGGCATTGACCTGTCTCTGGGGGCATGCTGGAGCCAGGCGGATAAATGTATTGCCCATCTCTGAAGATTAAACCAGTTGGACTTGGATGTAACCTTCACTGAGCTTGGACTGAAGACGGTCCTACTCACCTAAGCTGAATGCTTCAGCTCCAAATGAGGTGTGGTTGTTTGCTTTGTTTTTGTTTTGGCATGGTCCTCAGGGTCCTGATGCAGGAGGACCTGGGGAGTCCAAAGAGGTGGGAATCCTGAGGGACAGAGCAGGGATAGTAGGGAAAGCTCATGTTACCCAAAATGGAAAGGTGCTGGTCCATGTCTTGCTTCAGCCTACAATTTGCTTCCAGATTCAAAAACAGAGTTTCTGTGAGCAAGGCAGACACACCCTTGGGGTGAAAAAATACCAGCATGGAAGCCCCCAAGGATTTTTTAGGATCCTTTTAGTAAACATGCATGAGTCTGAATTGAAATGTAAATACAGATAAAATGTTCAGGGTAGCTGATTGGAGATGGTGAGCACAGGAGTGAAAGATTTTGGTCCTCCCAGTGACAGCCAGGCAAATTCTTTTCTAATCCTTATGGGTGCATGTTGAGGATAGGGAAAGAGGAGAGAGCAGTGTTTCTTATTTTAACAATCAGCATTTTGTTGCCTGGCAAAGGACCATTGTATGGCTGTCGAAATCATTGCTCAAAGTAAACAGAAGATTAACTAAATTCTAAGAGTGGAAACGTTCGAGTTGAAAAAAAAAGTTGGAATAAATCTTTGTCCATCTCCCCGGGAAAGTTGTCACCACCAAGTTTGGAACATGTCATGATACAAGTAGGAATTCGCATCTGAGGAATCTTCAAAGTTTGGCTACAATAGCAATAGGAGTTGAGGCACATTGCCCATACCCAGGGTTAATTAAGTAAATCGAACCTTATAGCACAAGTTTGCCTTGCAAAGGGAGAAACAATTTGTGAGATTCGCATTTTAAATGTGTGCTTTGCTAGAAAGTTTTATGTCCCTTCCTGCTGGAGGTCTACAAAGCCCCGGGGATGAAGGAAGGATTTGCATGCTATTTACAGCATTTTAAGACTGGTATTATAAAGAGGAGGAGGGAAAGAGCACTTTCCAGAAATCTTGAAAAGTGCATCAGAGTCTATTGTGCAGAACCCAAGGCAAACAGAAGCTGGGGAGTGGGGGGGCACATCCGACCCTGAGGCTTAGGGAGTTGTTGGGAAAACTGTATAAAATACACATAAGTCAATTATACCCATGTGCAAACCAAATGGAAATCTCTTTCGTGCAATAGCCATTCATCGCCTCCGCAGAGCCCACCATCGACCACCTTTCTGCTTGGAGAGTTCGCAATAGCCTCTTTTCCCACAAGCTGGACCACACACGGCTACAGATTTCGTAATAATTTATGCTAATTTCCCTCCATAAATCCACAATTCGCTTCAGTGGCACCCGGGCTGCTGAGGGAGTAAAAAGGAGACAGAGGGGTGACAAATACAATATTGATTTTGATTCCTTCTGTTGTCAAGCAGGTGTGTGTATGCGCAAAGGGTGGGGCTAGGTTTGGGGGCGGGGGCTCCAGGGGAGGCAAACCGTACTTAGCCCCTTCCAGTTCCTCCATCCACACTCCAGAAAATAACGCGCCTGGTTTGTTAATATTTACCAAACACCGACAGGAGGTGGAGGGAAAGTACCCAGCAGCTTCCGAAGGTTTCCTAGGCGCCAAAAACAATACCCGCCGTCCCCACTTGGAAAGTGAACTCCGGGCCGCCTGGAGCGTTGCAGGCTAAGCCTTGCTTTGCCCCCTCCTCCTTTCTTCCCCAGGGCCCCCTCCCCTTGCTCCTCCAGTCTCAGGCTCTCCCTCCCTCATCCTCTTCTTTCTCCTCTCCTACTGTATCCCTGTCCTTCACTTCTCTTCGCTTCACTTCTCTCTCCTCTTTTTTTCATCTTTTCTACCAAATTGGCAGTGAAATGTGCTGGGGAGAGAGGGCTGAGGGCCGGCGCGAGGTGGCTTTGGGGGTTTCAGGGCCTTGCGGGTCTCCTCTGCCCCGCCCCACCCTTCCAGGCCGCCTCCCGCATTTGCCCAAGTGCTTCGCTCCCTCTGGGAACCAGCGCTAACGCACCGCGCCGCTTTGTCCCATCAGTCATTCTTCACCAAATCTGCACTTTGGTGGCGTGAAACGACTTAGCTTTCCTTTCAAAAGGATTTTGTTCCCGCGGTATTCAATACTAAAACAAACTCCCTCAGCCTGTCAGCGGTCAATTAAAAAAAATTGCCGTCCTGAGTGTCTTGGAGGTTGTTTGTCCTCGGAATCCGTGAGCCTCCCCCGCCCGCCCCCTGCTCTGCACTGCCTGGCTTTAACGTTCTGGATTTCGGGAGCAAAGGGGACTCCCGGGTTGAGCGGGTTCTCCCATCCGAAGACACCTGACAGCACGCACCCGAGGGTTTTCGCGCCTCAGAACCTGGCACTTGGCTGGGCGCGTGGCAGGAGAAAACTACCGGCTATGACTCTCCCACGACTGTTCTGGGAATTTGGAGCCTCCGCCTGGCCACTCTTACAGAGTCTGGCTGGAAATCAAACCGCCCAAGGGAGAAAGGCGGGGGAGGGGACACACTTTCCGCTCTGGTGCCAACCGCCAACCGGCAGTGAAAGGACTCCTTACCTATTCACCCGTGCTAGCGCCTCTATGCCTTGCTGCCCAAAGAGCACACTTTTACCAACTAGTAGAAAAGAATGTCCTCCGGGCAACTTTAGAGTTATCTGTTTCATGAATTGGTCACTGGGCTACGTGGCACTGGACCTTAACTCAAAACAGGAACGTTCGAAAGAAACTTTTGATTAGTAGACTATTGCCTAACATCAGTTCTCTCCTTCCAGTTCAGTCTTGGTGGGTTTTAAGAAAGGCAAGAATTCCCACCTCCTACTCACTCTTTACTACCATCCAAATTGTGGAACTCGATTTCAGGAGTGTGCACTCCTCAGTCCCCACAGAACTTACCCAGAAGTAGATAAGATCTCTGGCTATGGCTGAGGCACCTGGACTTGAGTCTGTTGCTTGGGATAAGGGAAAGGGAGTGACCACACCCTGCACACTTTAAGAGGCTATCCCAAGTAGCTACTGGAAGGCCCAGTTTTCCTTCCATTTCAAGCATAAAACAAACAGTAGCCAGAATTAGGTGCTAGCTGGGCTTCTTCCCCATCCCTAACAAGTGCCAACCCTCTTTCATAGTGAACAGGCAATTTCAGTGCCTGTGAAAACAACTCTTTCCCTGCTCAGCACAATGCCCCCTCTTTGGAATTGATTTGCTAAATACCATTTGGTGTTTGCTTTGCTGTGACTTGCTTTGAGACTTCATGGCTTTAAAATCTTAGTTTCCAAATCAAATCCCTCTTTTGCACAAACAGTTGCATAGCTTTAAATTGAGCATTACCAAGTCCACAAGTGTATTTGTCTAAAAAGTGTTTGTAAAAGGTTGGTGGATCAATTTTTGTTGTGGTCATTGCTAACCCTTCTCCATAAGTTTTACTTTGCAATGTGTGAAATAGAAGAAGCAATTCAAATCTATTATTTTTATTGGAGGAAATATTGCTAAAGCTACCTTGGTATTGAAGGGATTAACTTGCTTTTCTCCCAGCCCCTAACTCTGGGGTTAAGACAGCAGTAGATCAACTGTATAATGTGTGCACTGTTCGCTCATTTGTACAAGCAGAACAAAGGTTGGACTAAGCCAAATTGCATTGCACTTGTGAACCGAGTCCCGATGTGAAGTATCTTTTACAGCGGGGGGAATGAGAACAATTTCGTGTATGTCTAAAAGGGAATAACAAAGCCACTTTCTTGAGCATCTCAAAGTGAAGTAGCGAGGCGTGACATTCCCAGGGTGAGGAGGGACAAAAGCAGGGTCAGGGGGATGAAAAAGAGAATCAAACAGCCACTTTCACATGTCTGCCCTCAACTGCTGCACCTCTCCATAATAGGAAACAAATGTAAAAGGGGGGATTGCTCCCATTCATTCAAAATAGCAAATGATAGCTAAACAACATTGTCAAAACTGAATCAACTTCTGTGCAGTACCACCCAGAAAAAGGTATTGTGTTTTGTTTAATAGCGGGGTGGAGCAAAGACTCTTTTTTTAAGGGAAGAAGGGGAGAAAAATCATCCTATACTTTTCATATCAATTTTCTTTGTCAGGAATTATTTGTTTGCTCAAATTAAAAAAAATCAGTATATGTGGCTAGGAATCCACTGAAAGTTATTTGGGGGAGGACGAATTTTGGGGAAGTAGATTTTTAGTTTCAGAAAGTGTTTCAAAGCTTCCAGTAAGTGGGAAAATGGCTTCAGACTTCTTTGAATATATTAGCAGGAAAAACTATTGATCACAATAGAATATTAAAGTAAATCCTGGACAATAGGTTAAAATGTGCCTTACTCATAAATTTGAATAAAATCTGTTCGGGAGGGGGACTACAGACTTTTGAACTGAATATTTTTGCATTCATAATATTTTATTTTTAGGTGCATCCCCCTGATTTAATTTGTTTTGAAGCCGGATAACCTGTAGGTCTTCAGCCTTAAAACTCTGCCTTCTGCTTTGTTTGTTCAAGCTGACCGGGGAGGAGAGCTTAACCGGGTGGACGTGTGCAATATGTGTTTTCTTAATGGCAGAAGCAGGTTTTGCTGAAGACCACAACAGCCTTCACATGTAATAACTCGCTGTGTTCCTGGGAAGGTTAAAACTATTTGATGACTCCTCTCTCTCCTCTTTTTCTCTCTCCCTCTTTCTTTCTTTGGGCTTTGTGTTTTTTTGTGTGTCCATGCATCCCCTGCTGAGCTTGCCACCCACAAAGCGGGCTTGAAAAAGAAGGAGAGAAAAGAAAGAAAGCGGCTGATCCTTACTGGCCTCCCCCAGCTAAGAATGACCGGGGGCGGGGCTTGGCGGGTCGACGAGCCCTGAGGAACCTTTGGAGGCTCGCTATTCCACCGCAGCTGAGTTCTTCCGCTCTCTTCAGGCTCACCTGGGACTAGAGCTCTGCTCAGCGGGTCTCAGCGTCGAGGTGCGAACTCCCGCGGTGCGCTTTGGCCTCTCCATTTCTATGCCACGCCTGTTTTGCGCTCTCAAGCAGCGCTGGGCTGTTTGCTGACTGTCGGTGGGTCGCAGTTAGGAAACCAGGTTGGCCCGGGGGTTTACCAACACCTCAGAAATAGATCCATGCCCTGTACGTGCCTGCTGCAGTTCTTTTTCAATTCCCCTCCCGACGGACTCGGTCTGTTCGTTTGTCTCCCTGTGTCTGTCTGTCTGTGTCTCTTGCGCGCGTCTTTCTTCAGTTCCCGCAGGGATACGCAGTCAGTCTGGAATTTTCAGGGCATTTCCTAATATATCCAGCCGGCCTAACCAAAAAAAAAAAAAAAAAAAAAAAAAAAAAAAAAAAAAAAAAAAAAAAAAAAGGAAGGAAAGAAGAGAGCGAGCAGGAAATAAAAAGCCCAAACGTTTCACCACGTCACCAACAAACACTTCAGCAGTTTAGCTGTAGGCCATGGTAGATGGATGGGGAGAGTCATGTAAGTCGTTAACCGGACATTTCGTAGGATCCGTGCAAGTTTTAGGGGACTTTGATATCCACAATTGTGGTTGACATCGTTCAATGCCCCAACAGGAGTGACTCTAGTAAGCAAATTCCCCCTACACACTTACCTTGCATTTATTTTCATTTAATATTTTCACTGGGAAATAATTTCGGAAACACATTTTATATGAAAATGTTTAAAATGGCTATAAATTCTGTAGTGCCATTAAAATGCCTCTTTCAACTTTTAGGTAAATTTAGAACCACAGAGCATTTAATAGTTTCAAGAAGGCTGATCCAGCAGATGATTTTTTTTTTTTTTTTGAGTGATACCCATTTGTGGCAGTCATAGCAATTTGATTGGTGGGGTTAAGTGATAACTTCCCTTAACCAAGGTAGGCTGTCTTTCCGCGCCTGCAGTAAAGAATCCTCACCTCTCACTTCACCCTTGAAAGCAGTTTGGATTCAGTCTTTAAAGGACATTCCTGAATATTCAGAGTTTGGGGGGAAGATACTAGTATTTTCTTTCCATCTGTCCATCCTCTTTTCAGCGATTTTCTTTAATTGCAAAGAAAAATAATGCTACACACAAACGGGGTAAAATAGAGGAGCCATACATCTTTCTCCACGTCTTCTACTCCTTGCCAAAAGGACAGAGGGGACCATAGGCGTCATAAATTCCCTAAATCTTAGGTAACCATTAGCAACTTAGTCTTTTTCCAGTCCGCCCGCCCGCGACCTGTTGATGACTCCGAGTGGCGGATCGCGAAGCTCCGCGTAGAAGTTGGTTATGTAAACTGCTTGTGTATTTCACATTATCATGGTGCTGTCTGGAGGCAATGTAGATTTTCTAAAGATCTAATGAATAAACAACCAGCAACTGCTGGCGGTGTAATTTACATTGTTAATGCCTACATGTGTATAATAAATATGCATTTGTATGCCTTCAAATAAACTCTTTTTAGTTTTAACCTGTGGTGATTTTTTTTTTTTTTCCAAAAAGAAGGGGTGGGGGAGGACAGTCTTTCCAAGGAAGTAGAGTTTATTTTACGTGCATGGCGCTGGCCAAAAAGGCTCTGCGGTGGAGTCCAGATGTAGGGGTCCGCGAATCAGGTAGTCCTCCTACCCGCGGAAGTAAACTCAGTTGAAAGGCGCAACCGCGCTGGACTCGCCAAGAAAAGGGAGAATGCTCTCAGAAACAGAAGAGAGGACAGCACCATCCTCGGGATCCAGGCATCCTCCTCCTAGCTGTCACCCTGCTCCAGAGAGAAGCGCCAGCTATCTCTTTCAGATCATAACCTGGGCTGGAAGAGTTGGGGTTGATGCAGCTTCCACAGCCCCTAGAAAAAGTTTCCCTGGGAATTATGCGACCGGCGACGTTTCCTAACACGCCTCAGTAGGGAGCATTTCGGACTAACCCAGAGACCGCGGGGAGGAAAGAGGGCGCCGGGCGCCGGACTGGGGTCCTACTACCTCATCTGCCACTTGATCTGGTAGGGTAACCTCTCAGAGAGCAGCAGGAGCGCGGACGCATTTAAGGAGCCACCGTTTCCTGAGCCGCGGGGTTTGGACCCAGCATAGATTGCTTTCTGAAGCTAAACGCCCTCCCTGAGCGTCCCACACCACTTGTTTCAGTCTGGGAGCTGACGTTTGATATCTCTCCCCTCCACCAACCAGGTGCCACTTTCTTAGCGTGCTCGAAGGCAAATGTCTCATCTTTCCCCGTCCTGGATCTGGAATACATTATTTTAATTAAGTCTATGGCGATTTACTTTCCTCTGAGATCTATTCCACGGTGCAATTAGGAACGTATTGGTGCTAGCTCATATGAATATTCAGGAGCGTGTCAATTAATTAGCAGACAGAGGAATCTCATTATGGTGCTCAAAACCCTTTTAGTGTTAAGCAGAATTAAGGGGGTATTTGGCAATGCGCTGGATTAGTGAATATTTTACTGTGCACTCATTTAACTTCATTATCATAGCACTTACACTACTCTCTGATTTTATTAATTAAATTGCTCATTAATTTGTCCAAAAAGGATAAAAGTTTTAATGTACCACCCAATAACTTGGAAAGTAAACTTTCGCTCTGCTTGAGCTTCCTTTCCAGGGAAGACAGACAGCGACTCGCGCAGCCCGAGATCGATATACGGTTCCTTCTACCTCCATCCCGAAGCTTCGGGGAGCTCTGGCGTACCGGGTCGCGGCACACGGAAACATCAGGGTGTCCAGGAGGAAGGGTCGCGACCTCAGAGCAGCAGCCCACTCGCTTTCTGCCTCTCTGGACTGGCCTGGAAATCTGCGTTATCCTTCAGGACATACGCACACACAAATCCTCTCACTTGCTCACGGGAATGGGGGTGACTGGGCGAGGAGTAATTTGTTTAGAGACTCAGGAAGTGCTGGGGAAGCAATGGCCAGAACGCCCAGGCTCCTCCGACTCCCCTCCCTAAGACTGGCTTTTTCCCCTCGGCGCACCCTGAGATAAATTACAGCAACGCCCCCTAAGGGTCTGCTGAGCACAGCACCTAGGCACCCCACCAGGCGACTTGCATCCTCTTCCTGAGCACTGCCCCACGACAGGGGTCAACCCTCAGGTACCACCCAAATTCGCGTCCACACGCGGCTCACACCCACCACACCTCCCTTAGTCTCCCCCAAAAGGTTAGAAAGACAAATATTAAAATTACTTGCACAAAGGGAACTGTTAAAGAGATCCCAAATTAATATGCATGTAAAATTAATTAGCTGCATTTCGTGACATCAAAATAAGTACCTGGGAAACAGAACACCTTCTGGGCATTGGGAACATATGCTGGAATTAGAGTTAATTGACTAATTACATAAATTAGGCATTAATTTTGCAACACATCAAGTATAAAAGATATCTCAATTAATTGTGCATAAATTACCAGGTGAAACCGGGCGGTGGTCGGTCCAAGATCCGGTTCTCAGATCTCCTTGTTCTTTAGGATGTGCCGCTTGGCGGGCGTAGGAGTCGCGACAGGCTGGCCAGGGATGAGAGACGGAGATGAGCACCTGGAGCAGCCGCCCGCTCAGGCTGATAACCCCGGGCAATCCTTAATGCGAAGGCCCCCCACCCCCTCATTAAAATCAATTATGTGAACTTAGATTGATTAGCTTTTGTCAGAAAGAGGAGCTACGGAGACCTCTTCACTAGTCCACCCGCTCCCCAATCCACCTTAGCTGGTATCTGTAGCGATTCTGGGCGCCCTAACTGAGCGGGTTCCCCACTCAGGGCCCTGGGTTTCACTCCCGGAGGACTTCAGTATTTGCGGATTTGCCATGGACTCTGGGTCACTTTCGATCCATCCGGACGTTGGCCTGACGGTGCTGGACGCGTGGTTTCTCTTGGTGGTCAATGTCCGTCCTCCCGGACTCCATCCCTTTAATTCCTCACCCAGAAATCCAACTTCGAGGGAGTGGTGCCGAGTGATTTGGGTATCTTTGGTTTTGAAGTGAGTGTAAATTAATTTCCAGGAGGTAAAAAAACTAAGTAAATAACCCATAATACTCCTCAAGGACTGACTATCGGAACCCCAGCTCCCCTCCCCACTTGACATATATGATTTCTCTCGTTTCTTAGGGGTGAAGGAATAGAATGGATATAGTATGGGTGTGCAGTTTGATTTTCTAAGACTCCCTACTGCAAAGACTCCAGGGAACACAGTACTCATTCTCCAGCAACAAACCACCAAATACAGCATCCGTTTTTCTTTTTAAACAGTTATCTTGTTGGCAAAATATTAATGAACTTGGCAGGATGTTTTCCTATGCTCTCTACATATTTTAAATGGGGAAGTGGGAGCCATCCCAATGGAAAGAGGGCATTTGACCAGTGGATAAAGAAAGCCCTGCCACTTTTAAACCTAGTCAAATGGCAATGAAATTTACTCTGCATTCCTCACAGGAATTACTACAAATTATAACACAGTTTGCTTTGCTTTGGTTGATCTCATGAATGTTACTGATGAAAGCATTATTAATGGTAGGACAGATGTCTCAGCAACTTGTGGAGCTGTCCATCTTGTGCTTGGTAGTTTGTAGAAACACGTGAAGTCATAGACTCCTCCTGAACACCCCCTTAGCTTTCTTCTTCAAGAGTGTCAAGTTAGTATTATTTACTTTCTTCCTTCTTCCTTCCTCCTTCCTTCCTTTCTTCCTCCCTCCCTCTCTTCCTTCCTTCCTTCCTTTACTTTCTTTTTTCTCTCTCTCACAAAGCAAATGCAGACAGCAAAATATCCTGATAAATAGATATACTGATAAATCTTTTATCATTTGATGATATATAGCTTCATTAAGGTACCTAGGTGACATTCCTTACAATATAATCCGGATTGCTGATGAGCTAAAGACATTGATGAAATCCTGAGTTTACTGAGACGAACATTCATTTTGATGTAGACATTTCCTGCTGTAGCCAGATGCTGAAGGTACTTGAGGGAGATGTTGACAAGTGGGTAATTGTCAGCAGAACTAAAACAGACACTTTGTTTACAGTGGAGCATGATTAATTGAGAGTAAATAAAACAACAGCACTCTTTATAAAGTCACCATCCAAGTTTTTTTTTTTTAAAGCTCTGTATGTCTCCACGAATAAAAGAAGTGGACTTATTATACAAGGGCTGGTTTTGCCAGACCCTTGAAGCAGCAGCTGGCAGTGATGTGAATCAGAAGTAGATATGCTTTATTGCTTTCCAGATGGTCTTTTTAAAAAAAAATTTTTTTTGACAAATTTATAGAGCTGGATTAGAAACATTTTTCTCCCAATTAGCTGAATTTTACATTTCTCTTATTAAAAGATTACTCCTTCCCTCCCCCTTCATTCGTGTTTTTAAAGGTAACTCTTTTAATATGAAATAATTTTTAAAATGAGTCAGATGTGATAAACCCAAACTGATGTTGTCAAACAAGGCTATTAAATGTCATTGTGATACTTGGGTTTGCAAGAGAGCTTTTCTATTTCCTGGGGCTCTAATAAATTACAAAGGTCAGACTCTAGTAAACATCTTATGATTGTCCAACATAATACATTTTAATGAAACAGGAAATATATCTTACTTTCAAGACACAGTGTGACTTGCATACAAGAAGTGTCATTGTTTTGTTTTTGGCCTCTCTCCTGCTAGACTAGAGGGTAACCAGGATAAATACCTTTTTAACAAATTTTGCAAATCATGTTTGTGCATATTATTGCCACAGGCTTGCTGATCAATTGCCTTGATGGAGGTCTTGGATGTTCATTCTTTGTATTTACTATAATGCCTGTGAAATTCAAAACAATGATTCTAAGGCAGTTAGAAATACTGTTGGATCACTACTGTTGTATGGATGGAAACAGAAATACAAGACAGGAATAAGAAGCAACCAGGACTTGTTTGGACTGCTGGGAAAGAGCATTCTTTTGGGATTTGTTGCAGTTAAAAACTGTTTCTAGGAGCACCTGAGACAAAAGAAAAGCAGAAGCCGCTGTGGGGAAGGATGAGAAGAGATGGGGTGGAGAGAGCTCCTCTCTCTTTATGTGAGACCTGGACTCTTCTGTGAACTTGTACATGTACCTTTGCCTTGATCTTGTTTGAGCTAAGTTCTGAAGGTGTTTTGACTAATACACTTTTCTTACTTTCATGACACCCAGAACAATTTTCACAATGAATCTTTTGCTTATTCTTTCTATTTCTCCTTGCTAGGAAAAGGGGATCAAATTGGTCCCTTACATACAAAAAAACAGTGGGTAGCTCTTGGACTCTGGGTCCCAAGGAATTGGATTGCCTTCCCTGGTGCTGTGTATTACTTTGGATTGCCCACTTGTGGAGTTACTTATCAGGGAATCTAGAGACTGGAAGTCTAGGAATGAAAGAGCTAAGATGGTCTCTATGTATACTTTGGATTGCCCACTTGTGGAATTACTTATTAGGGAATCTAGAGACTGGAAGTCTAGGAATGAAAGAGCTAAGATGGTCTCTATGTATCCCTAAACTTTCCAGAAACCTTAGAAGTCAGGCAGCTTACTTGACCTCCCTCACTCCCTCCCTCCTTCTCTCCCTTCCTCTTTTTTTCTCTTTTCTTTCTTCAATAAGCATTTCTGAAGACTAATTCAATTCTAGTCCACTGAATAGCAAAACAAGGCTCTGATAAATTCATTTCAGTAGTTTAAATTTCAGTTGGTGAAAGGCACCAACTTAGGAAGTTTGTAAGTCTTACAGATTTCAGAGTCTTTTAAAAACAGAGATCTGGCCTTTTGTATCCATGGGTTCTGCATCCACAGATGCAATCAACTGTGGATGGGAAATATACAGGGAAAAAAATGCCTCTGCAATGCACATGTTTAGACATTTTTCTTGTCAGATTGCCTGAACAATACAGCATGACAGCTATTTACACAGCGTTTACATTGTATTAGGTATTTTAAGGACTCTGAGATGATTTAAAGTATCCAGGAGAATGTGCATTGGTTATATGCAAAAGCTATGCCATATATGCAAAAGCTTGAGCATCTGTGGTTTGGATCTCCACTGGGATTTGGGTATCCAACCCCCCTTTGGGAATACTGAGGAATGACCAGCATGTGGAAATGGAATTGATGAATAAAAAATGACTAATATTCATTGAGTGCTTTATATTAGATCAACAGTTCTATAATAGTACTTTGGGGAGTTTGACATTCTTTGAGAGACTTATATGGGCTCCATGAAGTTAAATAATAATATTTTATTAATAATACTATTAAGACATTATTTACCTTTTCAACTCTAATTATTTACTAGTGTACAGTGGAGTTTTCCAGAAACTTCACGATGTAATATAATGCAGAAATAGATATGAGAGTTCATTTGCTGAGTAATAGTTCACTGTATGGATATACCACAATTGGCTTTCTATTCTCCTATTGATACTTAAGTTGTTTCCAGCTTTTGACCATTAATCTCAGGTAGTTTCACAGAGCAGAAGTTTTTCATTTTAGTAAAGTCCAATTTACCAGTTTTTTCTTTGTGGATCATTCTTTTGGTGTTGTATTTTTAAAAGTCAATTCAAGCAGTTTGTTTCCTATTATCTTTCAAAGTATTATAATTGTACACTTAGGCCTCTGACCCACTTTGAGTAGTTTTTGAGAAGAATATAAGATCTGTATCTAGTTTAAAATTTTTTTTTTTTTTTTTTTTTTTTTTTTTTGCGCACGTGGATATCTAGTTGTTCCAACGCCATTTGTTGAAAAGACTATCTCCATGGCTGATGCTTATTTTTTGGACTTTCTCTTATGATTCCACATGTCTAAGCATACAGTGCTGCCACAATGTTTTGATTACACTAGCTTTATAGTAAATCATACTATCAGGGATATAAGTCTTTGCACATTGATTTTCTTTTTCAAAATTGTTTTGGTTTTCAGACTTTGCCTTTTCCTATAAACTTTATAACAAGTCTGTCAATTTCTACAAAGACCTCCTGAAATTTTGAACAAGATTGTTTGAAATATCAGTTTGGGAGGAGAATTTACTTCTTTTTATTTTTAAATGTATTTTTTATTTGTAGGTGGACACAATACATTTATTTTATTTATTTATTTTTATGGGTGCTGATATTGAACCCAGTGCCTGACACATGCTAGGCAAGCACTCTACCACTGAACCACAACCCCAGCCCTAGAATTTACTTAATTCTTTTTTTTCTTTTTTCTTTTTATTTTGATTCCCTTCAACAGATGAATGAATGAAGAAACTGTGGTACATATATACAATGGAATATTATACAGTCATAAAGAAGAATAAATTATGACGTTTGCAGGTAAATGGATGGAGTTGGAGAATATCATGTTAAGAGAATTTACTTCTTGAGTCTTCTAATCTAGAAACATGGTCTATCCCCATTTTTAATATTTAATTTCTTTTCTTTTATTATCTCCCCCCACCTCTCAGTTTCTCTCTTTTTGTGCTGAAGATCAAACCCAGGGCCTGGTGCATGAAAGGCAAGTGTTCTACCACTGAGCTACATCCTTTCCCCAATTTTCTTTAATTTCATTCCATAATATTTGGTAATTTTCTATGAACAGATTTGGTATATTTTATTAAATTTATCCCTAAAAAACTCGTGTTTTAAATTTCAATTATAAATGACATTGCTCTTTTAAATTTTAATTTCATATTGTTTGTTTCTAATATGTAGGAAGGCAATGCATCTACATTGACTTTGTTTCCTTCAATCTTGCTAATCATTTATTCTAGCAGCTTCTACATAGATTTCCTAGAATTTTCTATGCATATTGTCATGTCATCTACGAACAAAGACAGTTTTATTTTTCCTTTCCAATTAGTATGCTGGGTTTGTTGTTTTTGTTTGCTTGCTTGTTTGTTTATTTTTTAGTTTTCTTGCATTATTGCACTGTCTAGGACCCCTGGTATAATGGTGAATACAAATGGTGAGAGTGACTATCCCCACTTTATTCTTGATTTTATGAAAAATCTTTAGCAGTTTACCACTGGGAATGATGCAAACTGTAAAGTGTCATAAATGTTCTTTATGAGGTTGAAGAAATTCCCTTCTGATGTGGAGAAAAAGGTACACTCATACATTGCTGGTGGGGCTGCAAATTAGTGCAGCCACTCTGGAAAGCAGTGTGGAGATTCCTTAGAAAACTTGGAATGAAACCACCATTTGACCCAGCTATCCCACTCCTCAGGCTATACCCAAAGGACTTAAAATCAGCATACTCAGAGACACAGCCACAACAATGTTCATAGCTGCTCAATTCACAATAGCCAGATTGTGGAACCAACCTAGATGCTCCTCAATTGATGAATGGATAAAGAAACTGTAGTATATATATATATACCATGGAATATTACTCAGCCATAAAGAAAAATAAAATTATGGCATTTGCAGGCAAATGGATGAAGTTGGAGAATATCATGCTAAGTGAGATAAGCCAATCTCAAAAAAACAAAGGACAAATGATCTCACTGACAAGCAGATGATGACACATATAGGGTGTGAGAAGGGGGCAAGAATGGAGGAAGGAGTGACTCTATAGAGGGATAAGAGGTGTGGGAGGGATGGGGGGGAGGAAAAATATAACAGAATGAATCAAAAACTATTACCCTGGGTAAATGTATGATTACACAAATGGTATGCCTCTACTTCATGTACAAACAGAGAAACAAGATGTATCCCCTTTGTTTACAATAAAAACATTAAAGAAAAAAAGAAATTCCCTTCTATTTCTAATTTTCTGAGAGTTTTTAAAATCATCAATGGATTTTAAATTTTATCAAATACTGTGCATCTATGGGATGATATGTAATTTTTCTGTTAATATGATGCATTTTATTGGTTGATATTTGAATACCAAAACAAGCCATTTGGTCATGATGCATTACTCTTTTTATATTGTTGGACTCAATTTGCTAGAAGAATTGGTCTGCAGTTTTCTGATCTTTTTCTGGTTTTGGAATTAAAAGAGATATTGGTCTCATAAGATGATTTGAAATATGTTTCCTTCTCTCTATTCTTTGGAAGCATTTGGTGCAGAATTAGTATTATTTCTACCTTAAGTGTTTGGTAGAATTCACTAGTGAAGCCCTCCAGGCCTGGTTTTTTTGTTTTTTGTGTGTGGTGGGGGAAATTATTAGCTAAACCTTTACTTTCCTTAATCAGTATCATGCTATTCAAATTTTCTGTCTTCCTGTGGAATCTTTGTTAGTTTGTGTCTTTTTCCTTTCTATTTTGCTATGCTGGAGATTGAATCCAGGATCTACCACATGTTAGGCAAGTGCTATCACTGAGCTATATCCTCAGCCAATTTTGTGTCTTAAATAAATTTATCCTTTTATCTAGGCTGAATTAAACTAGTCATAGTAGTTCCTTTTTATTATTTTGGGCCTTTTCTCATTTTTCTTGTGTAATTTGGTTAGAATTTTATCAATTTTATTGTTACTTTTAAGGAACCAGCTTTTGATTTCATTGCTCTCTATTATTTTGTTTTCTGTTTTAATTATTTCCTTCCTCTAACTTCCTTTTGATTTTATTTCATTTTTATTGCTTTTTAATTGGAGATAGAAATTTATGTTGTTGAACAGAGAACTTTTTCTTCCCAATACAGGCATTTAATGGTATCTATTTTATTTTATTTTATCTTATTTTAATTTTGTTACTTTGGATTTAACCAGGGTCATTTAACCACTGAGTCACATCCCAGATCATTTTAAATTTTACTTTGAGACAGAGTCTCACTAAGCTGCTTAGGACCTTTCAAAATTGCTAAGACTGCTTGGAACTTCATATCCTCCTGCCTTAGTCTGCTGAGTTACTGGGATTTTATAGACATCCCCAGTCAGTGGTACCTTAGTTTTAATGGTATAGTTTGTGGTTTATTTTGACAAGTGTTCCAAGTACACTTGAAAAAAATGTTTATTCTGTTACTGAGTGGAATGTTTTATTAGCGTCAATTAGGTCAGTTTGGCTGAGAGGGGAGTTCAAGTCTTTATGTCCATACTGTGGTTTTCTGTTTACATGTTCTATCAAATAGTGAGAGAGGAAGGCTAAGGACTATGACAAAAATTGTGAATTCATCAACTTCTTCGTTTAATACCATCAAGTTTTGATGCATATAGTTTGAATTTCTACTTTTACTTGCATATATGTTCAGGATTGTTACTCGTTCTTAATGAACTCATTGCTTTACCTTTGAAAGATCCCTCTTCATTCCTGTTTAATCCATCTTGTGGATCTATGTTATCTAATGTTAATATAGCCACTTCAACTTTATTTGGATTGGGATTGGGATTTTATCTTCTATTATCCTTTTACTTTTTTTTTTTCTTTTCAGTGTTAGGGATTGAACCCAGAGATTCCTTCATGCTAGGCAAGCACTCTACTACTGAGCAACAACCATAGTCCCCCATCATCCTTTCCTGCTTTAAGCTATTTGTATTTTTAAGCTTTAAAAGTCATTTATATGTTTGAAGTGGGATCTTAAGCAGCCTGTCTCTGGGTCTTTCATTTTTATCTAATAACCACTGCCTTTTAATTGGAATGATTAGATCATTTACATTTATAATAATATGACTGGATAGAAAAATCACTAACTTGATATTTGTTTTCTATTTGCCCCATTGGTTCATTATTTTACCTCCTTTTATTCTCTTCTTTTAAATTCTTATTTATTTCCAAAAATTTTAAGGTGTTTATTTGTTTGTTTGTTTTTATTCTGGGGATTGAATCTAGGACATCAAACATGTTGAGGATGAATTGTACCACTGAACTAAACCTCCAATCCCTGAATATTTTTCATTATTCTGTGTTATCTCTGTTATTAGCCTATTAGCTACTCCAGTTTTCTCTTTCTTTCCTACTTTTGTTCTTTTGTGATTGCTCTAGGGTTTACAATATATGATTTTAATTTATTGCAACCTACTTCCAAATGATATTCTGCTACTCTGTGTGTTAAAGTCTTATGATGGCAGACTCCTATTTCCCCCTCCTCCTGTCTTTTGTAATGTTGTTACAATATGCTTTACTTTAGCATCTGCTCTGAACTCTGCAAGACAATGCTATTATCTTTGCTAAAAACAGCCACTTATGTTAAAATATTTAAAAATGAAAACAAATGTTCTGTATTTATCCCAGTATATAACATTTTCACTATTCTTTATCCCATTATGTGATCCAAATTTCTGTCTGGTATCACTTTCTTCTTGAAGAAATTCCTTTAACATGTCTTATAGTGCAGGTCTACTGATGGTGGAATGTCTCAACTTTTGTCTGAAGAAAAATTTTTTTAGTTCCATTTTGAAGGATATCTTCACAGGGTATAGAATTCTCAATTATTACATTTTTTTTTCTTTCGGTACTTGAAAATTTTTGTTGCATTGTCTTTTGGTTTGCATAGCTTATATATTTATTTATTTTATTTTATTTGGCAGCAGTGGGAAGGGGTACCAAGCATTGAACTCAGGGGCACTCGACCACTGAACCACATCCCCAGCCTTATTTTGTATTTTATTTAGAGACAGGGTCTCACTGAGTTGCTTAGCACCTCACTATTGCTGAGGCTGGCTTTGAACTCAAGATCCTCCTGTGTCAGCCTCCTGAGCCGCTGGTATTATAAGCGTGGGCCACTATGCCTGGCTCCAATTTGCATAGCTTTTTATGAGAAGTTTGATACTTCTTATTTTTGTTCCTTTATACATAATACATATTTTTTCTTTGACTGCTTCTGTTTTTCTCTCTGTTGCTGATTTCAATAATGGGATTTCCATGTGCTGTTATATCTTTGTGTTTGTTTGAGTATTCTGATAGTGGTCCATTGAGCTCCTTGAAACTGTGTTATATTTTTCAACAAATTTGAAAAAATATTGGCCAATGTTTTGCAGTTTTTTTGTCCCCCTCATTCCTTGTGGAACTCTCATTACATATTGACTTACATATTGACTTAGATTGACTTACATTGTCCTACAGAGTATTGATTTCATCAGTTGTATTTTTTTCTCTGCCTCATTTTTGCTGTTTCTGTTCTTATGTCTTCACATTTCTAATGGTTTATTATGCAGTGTTGAATCTTCTTTTAATATTTTTGTTTCTAATATTGTGTTTTTGGGTCTTTTTTTTTTGGACCCATGTATACTAGTTAATGATCTCTGTTATTTATAGATCTGTTTGTATTGATTGATTCTTCTCCTGGTTTTGATCATATTTTTGCTTTTTTGCATGACAGGTAAGTTTTGATTGAATGCTGGTCATTGTGAATTTTAAGTTATTGAGTGCTGAAAGGCACTTGAAAGAGAGTTGGACTTATTCTGGTATGAAATGAAATTATTTGAATTAGTTTTGAGTCTTGATTTTTAAGATTTTTATAGCTGGTTCACAGCAGATTTTACTCTAGGGCTATTTTAGTCCAACTCCTAAAATGTAAACCTCAGAGAATCCTATCTGATACCGTATGTACTGTGAGGTCACTCTGCTTGTTGGGAGAGGAAACTGTCCCTATCTCTGTATGAACTACAATGTTTGTTCTGCTTACTGCTTTCTAGTGTTTTTTTTTTTTTTTTTCCCCCGACCTTATGGATAGATCTGGTCTCAGCCAAAGACTCTGGAAGATGTCTCTGCAGATTTCCATTAATCTAGCCTGCAAATTCGAGATACCACATCCTTCCCCAACTCCAGTTTCTGTCTCCTTAGCTCAGTTATACTGCTGGACTTTGGATTCTTTCTCCTTGTTCTGTAGCCTAGAATTTACCTACAGATAGTAAACTAGGGTAATTATAGGGTGTGCCTTAATTTGTTATACATTGCTCAGGGACCATGGTCTTTCTTTGCCTGATATAGTTTTTAAATGTATTTGACATGGATTTCAAGTGGTTTAGGTGGGAGGACAATTTCCATAGCATTTACTTTTACAGGAGCAAAAGTGGAAATCTGTCTTCGAATACAATTCATTGTGTAAAATAACATTTTTAAGAGTAAAATATCCCTCTTTCTAGGAGGGATTTTGAATTTTCCATTTTGAGTTACAAGGCCTCTTGAAATTTAAGTCAACATTTTTGGACAATCAGGAAAGACAGTATTGCCTAATTTTTCATTATATGATGTCACTATTTGCAATATAAACTGTGTTTTAAAAATGAGTCCTATATGCACAAAATATTGTTAGGAAATATGTAGTACTGGGATACTCGAGTTTGTTTGCTAGATGGCACAGTAGTTTTACTTTCTAAAATTCTTATTTTTTCTTCCTAGTTACCAGATGGGCTTTAATAATTGTATAAAAAACAGTTTAGATGGAATTCTGTGTGTTTGGTCACTTAAAAATTTAAAAATGGTAAAGCATTTGTGACCTTGTATAATGTATATGTGAATGTTTTATGGATCAAAGCTCAATGAATGATAAGAGTAAGAATTATCTCTATATGGCTGGTATCATAGGGTGCCCTTCCTACTTCAATAGAAATGTTTGATATCTCCTAGAATTCAAACTCTATTCTTTTTTAGTTCTTCCTAAACAGTTGTAAATATTTGTGTTTTTGTCCTTTTTTAAAATTAATCTAATCCATTGTAATAAATTAGATTTCTGTGTTTTGTAGAACTTTTTAATTTAAGAGATGAGGGTTTGGGGAATTAGAAACATTTTAAATTAAATATGGTCAAATATTTCTTTCTACCTATGTATTAATACATTTACAACTTTTGTTCTCATTTTCCAGAAAGAAAGACTTTTCTATACAGCTTTCATTTTCCTTGAATAGAAATAAGCTTTTGTAAAATACCTGTAATGTTTTATTGTCATGTTATCTTTACCTTTAAAGAGAGTTACATTTGGGGATATCATTATTGGGTAAATCCTCCATTCTGTTGTATTTTCTATATTCTTATAACTAAGAATGGTATAATTAGTAGAGATTAACCATGATTATGAAATTGTGAAGGACCTATAGGACAGGGAGGTTAGATTTCTCATAATCTATATAATCCCTTGCACCATTATCCTTATATCTGAGAAAAAAGTTTGAATTTTTCTGGATGCCATTATGTTTTGGGCTATTGTGATGCTCATGCATTCATGGCCCCATTTTTGCTTCTAAATTATCAAAATAATATAATTAAACATCTACACAAAGGATGGAACTTTTAAAATTTCATAGCTTCTGTTTTCATTTGCATCATACTTATGCTACGTAAGATGAATTTTAGGGCTTGTATATTATTTAGGAGAATAACTACAGAGTCTTTCCCCTTTACATAATTGTATATTTAATGATAAAAAGAAAATCATGATGTCATGATGCCTGTGGTCTTCCAATGTTCTTTGTTATCAATTAAAAAATAAACTAGATTTTCAAATTCCTTAACTCCTTAGGGATCTATTTTAAAAAGCAACTTGACTCTTTACCTTCATGCAAAAATGCTGTGTTGTTTACAAGATGAATATTAAAATGATACAATTAGAATGAAAAGTGTTTTCCTTTGGGGTTCTCTTGCAAAAGAGAGTAAGGCAGACACCTTGGAATGTAGCATGGATTGTGCTATCTACAAACTGATTTGATATTAATGCATTCTGCTAATCAAGTTTATTTTCACTATTGACTGAAGTTAACATTAATCCTTTAGTTTGCAAATACTACAGTTCTAAAAATTACATTTCCAAGGTGATCACTGGTGGTTATGCTACATGGTGTCATTGTAAGCTCATTGCTGAACAGATTATTTACACTCGCTCTAGCGATGAAATTATCCCCAACATATCTTTCTTGCAGAATTAGTAGAAATGCTGGTTGCTATTAAACCTGATCAGCTGGTATCACAGCAGGGTACTTGTAAAAAAATTACTTAATATCTCTTTGTTTACAGTCTTCACTGAGATGAATATATTTAATGTAATTATTCAACTGCTAACCAGCTACTGATGTTAACCATTTCTGTTAAAAGAAAATGTATTTTAAACAAAACCTATGCCACATCAAAGGCTTTATTTTTTTTCTCTTAAGAATTTTATTTTGTGTATATATCTAAGAAGGGGGTCTTGAAGTCTTTTGCTGACGAAGCTGTAGGTGTTACTATATAGAGAAAATTCGGCCATTCCTGTACCTTTGTGTCACATCAAAACTTTGAATTCCTTAATCAGGAATAAGACAATCTGAGGATAATACACTTTATGAGTGCCTCAATTTCCCTTTCAAACAATAATGAAATCTTTTTTTAAATTTTTTAAAATTTTTACAGACGGCATTTTGATTCATTGAACACAAACGGGGTACAAATTTTCATTTCCATGGTTGTGAACGAGGTAGATTCATATCATTTGTGTAATCATACATGTACATAGGGTAATGAATGAAATCTTAATGGCAGCACCATGGATTGTAACAAATTCAGATAGAAACAGTAACAAAACCATAAGATTGGATTCTATTATTGTTATAGAAAAAATTATTCCAAACTGCAAATTGGCAAAATATGCAAATATAATGCCTTTAGGTTTAAATGTAGTGTCTGTTGATTTCAAGGGAAGTCTGGCAACTGTGTACAGATAGAATTTTGTTCTGAGTTTCTTCAATTGACTCAACAATTTAGGTTTTTAGTTATATTTTTATTTCATGATATGCATTTCCAGAATGCATGCATTTCATGTCTTGGATCATCAGGCATCCTAAAACTGTTTTCTCATTCTTTACAGAATTATTCCTATGTAGCTGGTTGACTGAAAAGATCAGATGGTCTTCTAGGATACCTTTAATACGTGCCTTATTAATTTTTCTTGGCTATGATATGTGACTTTAAACTGAAAAAGATTTTTTAAAAAATACATTACTCCCCAATATCACTCTAAAAAGGAGAGGATAGCTGCATTGGTTATTACTTGGGGGTTTGGAAAAACAGTTTAATAATATTCATATTAGAAATTATCAACTTGGAGAGTTATAATTTTCTCACTAATATATTAGGCTGAACCTTAGCTAACTCCTATTTTGATTGAAGAATTTATATATATAAAAATGTTTTAAAAACTCAAGTAGAACAACTCATTATTATGTAATAATTTTATAGTTACTAATATTATTTGTTAGAGGTTAAAGCAATATACATTTCTGTTCACAGTGTCACTCAGCACAATTTCCAATACATAGTGGGTACTCAACAAATATTCCCTGAGTAGATGAATATTAGCCACCTCTGCATTCTTTTGTTACCATGCCCTTGTTATAACTACTACATGACTGTGATTTCCAGGCGTCACACTGTTGTGGCCCACCTTCTCCTTGACAACTCTCATTAAAGTCCCAATCTGAAAGAAGGGACCATTCTACTGAAACCAGAAGGAATTTAGTGCAAAGGAGCCAGAAGATTAAAAGAGGATAGAGGTAACCCAGAGATAAGGAAAGCCAGGAGGCCACACCCCACAATGAAGTGGTATTACCAGCTCAGGGCCTGGGAGTCCTGAAGAATGCAAAACCACTGAGGGCCAGTCAGAGGGACACTGATGCCAAGGTGTGATAGACAAAGGAAGTGGTACTAGGGAGGTACCAGAGGCAGAGAAGGAGGGAAGAGGTCCTCCAGCTTCTCTCTTCCTTCTGCCTTCCCATCTTTCACTGGTCAAATGCCACAAAATGCCTGCTTACATGGGAGGATAGGAAAAGCAGCCTTCATCCTTCCTTGGCCCCTGCCCCATCCAATACCCATGGGAAGGCAAGGAATGGATCTGAAGCAAGCAGGTAAAACAGCCTGATCCACTACCAAAGAAAGCTGCTTTGGAATAGTGCCAACTTTGTGCTTTCCATCTCCCTCTGAAGTATTCATTCCTGCCAGATACTCTCCCTAGTAACTCCTTCCTCAGTGGGCCTGCACCAGTGACACATCTCCAGTATTCTTTGAACCTGAGACCCCCTTATGCGGCACCTGGCAACTCAAGACTGGGCAGCTGCTCTACCTTTTACATGCTGCTTGTCCAACCCAGTAGACCTGAAGCCAACCAAGGCAACCTGGCTTCAGAACTCACTTGCAGCTGATTTCACCCCAAGAACCAGCAGATGATTCCCTGGAATTCTGGGTAGAGAGAGCAACACAATCTTGGTGACCCAGGCCAACTTCCAAGCCTGTGCATCTCCACAGTTCTAGGCTTAACAGTTTTCAATCACAATTTTTTCTTTGGCAAGCATTTGTCCTTCACACTTTATGACTCATCAGTGAGAGTTTAATTTCTGTTGCAAAATAACATGCTACCAATTAAGATATGTTATTATTCCTGTACATAGACTCTTTATTAGGCATTTGCTTTGATCTTTACAATAACCCCATGCTATTAAGGATAGGTTTCACTCCTTCAACACTTGAAACTTTGATCCAGACAAATTACTGTGAGAATCTAGATTTTCATAATTGAAAGTTTGTGGAATATTGTTCTAAGACTATATATCTTAAGACCATTGCGGACAGCTCTGGACTTGGCTTCATAGGGAAAATGGCACTAGTGGCTTTCCATCTGGCTTTGACTTCATGATTAAATTATTTTCATTTTTTCCTACATCTTTCTTCAAGATAAGACCACCTTAATTTCCTTCCCTGCATCTGTCTGCTCACTAATGTGCATGTTTTCTCTTTGTCAGCAGTTGGCTACCAGATGAACTTTAGATAAATGGTTTTCAGCTTACCTTACAGTTGTTCTGTGATGGGGTTTGGATGGAAGAGTGCTGCAGACACTCCTAATAAGAGTCCTGCACTCTCTACAGTTCATTGAACCCATATGGATCAGAGCAGCTGGAAGGATGGATTTGCTACCTGAGGCCAGCAATTGTGTTGCCAACCGTGACTCCCACTTGCTGACCCTCATATAATGCATTGCAGTTGAAGGAATGTTGATCACTCCTTTCCATTTTGTGATGGATGATGTTGTTTAAAACTGATGGTCTTGTAAACCATTGGTGAGTTTTCATGTTTCACAGATGTGAGTGAGGCACATAATCAATAAATAATGCCATATTCTACAGGAGCATGCTCTGCTCTCCACCAGGCAGGCTAAATTGTCCTGCCAATAGCCAGGTGTGAAGAGAGCTTAAACATGGAATGGAAAGGCTTCTTAGAAAAAAAAAAAAAAACTATTTTGGGCTGCTGTCATGACAAGAAAATTCCATGGGCCTGTGTTTTAAGATTTCTCTGTGTGTGATGCTGGATTCCTCTGGGAGGGGTCTAAAAACACCTGCTCTACCTAGATGCTAATCTGTGGATAGCAGGGTGACAGTGAAGCTTGAAGGGACAACACTTCACTGATTTAGAGACCCTACAGATTTGGGTGGTGGATATCACTTCATGAAAATTGATTTTCTTTGGTTGTATAAGGTTAGGTAAACCATCCACACAATCATTTGGAAGAACCATTGTGATTGATACCCCTAAATTTGTACATCATTCACATAACTCCCCAAATAACTTTCCAATTTCAACTTGACTTTCCAAGTATTCCTATCTCCAATTAGCAGTTCTATCTCAGGGGAGGTAAACCAATGCTTAGTGTCTTAGTCATGTCCTTGTCAGTAGACATGACAGGTATATTTTTCATTATGCAGATTAATAAATTGGCAAAAGTTTAAAAAATAAAATCTATTAAGGAATTTCACATTGGTAAAAAGATCAGATGTAATCTATGAATTATAGCTGCATTCATTTGTGTGAGAAGAAGCAATACAAAGCACCAAAGAAGCCTCAACATTTCCCCAGGTGTTCTTTAACAGTTTTCCAGTTGTTGGATGTGGAGTCTTCTCTCCCCAAGCAGATGGAAAGTGGGCAGGAGTCCCTTTCCCCCTATTTTTGTATATTCTATAGTATATAGTACAATTCTGGGGACATACTTAACATTCATTTAAATCTTATTATTTCTTTTCTGACAATCAGTATATTTGAATAATTAATTTAAAAGGCATTTGTAAAGATAGAGAACAATGTTTTACAGGTACAAAGGAGTCCTGGGAGATGATGGTTGGGTTGATTTACATTACATAGATCGGGGCCATGTGTAGTAAATCCCCATGACTCTGATCCATGATGCTTTTGCTCAGGAGCATTTATCATAAGTTGCTCTGTGTGTGTGTGGTGTGTGTGTGTGTGCATGTGCATGTGCACACATTCATGTGCTCCTTAGAGAGAAACAGTGGAAGCTACTACTACATGAGGTGCTGTGTGTGTGTGTGGGTGTGTGTGTACGCACACTGCGTGTACACACATACATGTGCTCCTTGGAGAGCAACAGTGGAAGCTACTACTATGCAAGATTTACATCAGAAGGAAAATTCAAAATGTATCAAGAGGAAAGTAGTTGAATACATTGGTGATACATTTACCCTCAGGACTCCTGTCTCGATATTTGGCTACTATACCACTTCACTCAACCTGAAGACTGGGACAGTGAAGAGTCAGCAAAAAAGTTTTTTGAAAAAATTTTGCTCCACATGTGGGCATAGATGTCATGTGACTTTAGATGTGTGGCACAGAGAACACTGATTCTAACAAGAAATTCTCAAAGAATAAATTAACTGTTGATTAAAATATTGATAGGCTACCAATTATAAGTGATGATGAAGTAAATGGTAGGACCTTAAATAGACCTTCTAAGCGGATGCTAATCCATAATGGGGGTGGGGGAGAATGAAGGACGTTTGGCTTGGGCGGTCAGGAGTGAGGGGAGCAGTGGGGGTGTGGGAATGGAAAGAACGGTGGAATGAGACAGACATTATTACCCTATATACATGTATGATTACGCTGCTGATGTGACTCTGTACCATGTTCAGCCAGAGGAAGGAAAAATTCTCCATTTGTGTACAATGTGTCAAAAGGCATTCTACTGTCGTGTATAACTAATTAGAACAAATTAAAAAATGAAACAAAGGAAAAAAATAGGCCTCCTATTTTCTGGATGTCCTACTCTTCCTTTAGGTTATAGATAATTGATTTTTTTCATATCGTTTGGTGTTAGGGCCCAGATAGTTGTAAACATAATGGTAATGGTCCCTGAACATATAGTGAGTGTTTGGATAAATTTATTATTTTCTACTAAAGTCTAAAATTGAATTAGGAGGAAAAATTCCTGTTACCACTATTGTGCTTGAATGTAAGAGGGCTGAAACTGGTGTTGATTCTTTTATAGCTGATGGTAACCAAGGGTGGAGGCCAAATCAAACTTATTTTCTAGTGACTGCTATGAGTAACCCAATGAGGGCTAATAGGCCAGGTTTATTATAAATATTTGTTGGAATCCTCATGAGTTGGCATGTATTAGGAATCATGCTATTGATAGAATGAATCCAAGATCCCCAATTTGGGTGTATAGGATTACTTGAAGGACTGCTGTGTTTATATCTGATCTGCCATAATGCCACCCAATTAATAGTAACGATGTAATTCCTACTCCTTCTCATCCAATGAAGCACTGGAACAGGTTGTTGTTTTTAACTAGAATTATGATTATAAAAAGAAATATTAATAAGTATTTAAATAATTGATTGTACATAACCCTAATTTTGCAAGTTATTAATATTAAGAATCTAGTATTGAATTTCCATTAAGCTGCTTTAAATCTTGGCATGTTTATCTCTTTGGCTTTGGAATACAATTTTAGTCTTCATGGTATCCTCTCAGCTGTCACAGACAAGGATTGATTGGTGTGTTTGTACACTATTTGAGTAATAATTCACTGTATTAGTTTCCTGGGGCTGCTATAACAAATTACCACAAACTTGGTAGCCTAAAAGCAAGAGAAATAGCGGTGAGGATGTAGCTCAGTGGTGGAGTGCTTGACTAGCACATGCAAGGCCCAGGGTTCCATCATCAGCACTGCATGACAAAACAAAACAAATTTATTTTCTCATAGTTCTGGAGCTGAAATGGCAGTACCAACCATCCCGTGCTGCCCCCACAGGCTCTATAGGTGAGGGAATCCCTTCCTTGCCTAATCCAGGTTCTGGTGGCCACTGACTCCTTGGCTGGTGGCTACATCCATGGTCCATTGTGTTCATGGTCACACTGCCTTCCCCTTTTCTTTCAAATCTCCCTTTGCCTCTCTCTTAGATGGATACATGTGACTGCACTTAGGGGCCACTTGGATAAGCCAAGATGATTTCCTCAATTTAAGATTCTCATTAATATCAGCAAAATCCTTTCCCCACACCCCTGCCATATAAGGAAGCATTCAGAGGTTCCTTATATGGCATTATCAGTCTACTTGAATTATTTGTTATTGGGTATAGCACTTTAATACAAAATTCTTTTCTTTCAGTACCTATAAGACATGTTTTTTATATTACTTTCTATATTCCATGTTAGATATAAGAAGCTGGGCATGGTGGCGCATGCCCACAATCCCAGTGACTTGGGAGACTGAGGCAGGAGCCTTGCAAGTTCAAAGCCAGTCTCAGCAACTTAGTGAGGCACTTAGCAACTCAGCAAGACCCTGTCTCTAAATAAAATATTTTTAAAAGGGGGGCTGGGGATGTGGCTCTGTGGTTAAGCACCCCTGGGCTCACTCCCCAGTACCAAAAAAAAAAAAAAAAAAAAAAAAAGGAAGTCAGCGACAGTTAATTATCATTAAAGGTAAGTAATCTTCTTGTACTTCTCCCCTGCCCACATGCACATCCTGGAAGCTTATTCCATTTTGTCCCCTTGTTCCAGATATGGAGTATCTATGAATTTAAAGTGAGCAACAAACATACCACTTATGATAGCTTAGAAATACTTATGATTTTAGAGGTCTATTCTTGGGACTTGGTAGCTTAAAAGTATTTCCTTTTGTCCTCAAATGGCACACATTTCTTCAGGATTTGTCTAAATATTATGGTGCCTCCACGCCCAGTATTTCTAAAAACAGTATGCCTTTTCTATCTAATGATTTAAATCTTTCTTGCAATTTCCTGGAAGTAGTCTCGTTAGCCTTTGTTTATTTGTTTGCCTCCATCTTCCCTGTTATCTCCTTCTAGAACTCTTATTAGAAAGATCTGGGATGTTCATGATCCATTATCCAGGACTCTTAATTTGTCTTTGAAATTTTTATCCCTTTTTTCACTTTTGTATTTTGCTTTGGGAAAATCCCTCAACTTTATTATCCAACTTTGTATATTGAGCTCCAGGCATGTTCTTTTTGATATTCAGTGCTTCTATCTGAATTATATTTTATTTTGACTCTCACATGTTGAATTTTTAGGAACTATAGATACTTCTTTTTAAGAGTGGCCTGGTCTAGTTTTATGACTCTGAAGTCTGAAATCTCTCTGAAAATATAAACTGTGCTTTATTTTTTTTTCCTTTTTTTATGCATTAATCTGTTTCCTTTCATTTGAGAATTATACAAAAATAGTTTAGGCCCAGTTTGAACTATTGTAAAGCCATATATTAAGAACCTCCCCATGATTCCCACACTCCACTGCAGTCAGCAAAGCCCCTGGACCACACGTTCAGCCTCAGGTAAACACTGTGTAAACTGCTTCAAAATACAATGACTCTGAGATTATTTACTATTTTTTTGATTAGAAAAAGAACATTGAAATGGGTAATTTTCAACTTACTGAGAGCTGGTCTTCCCTAGTAGGGTGTGAGTTTTTTGAAGGTTGACAATCATGTTTTATTCAATGCTGGTCTACAGTACTTGCCACCATCCTGGCCCATACTTGTGGCCTCACCCATATATATTAAATAGAAGAATGAGCAAAGACATAAATTTCCCAATTTGGCATACACTCACTTGATTTATATTGAAGGCAGAATCTAAAAAGAACTATTAATGTTCTAGTTTAGGGAAGAACATTTATTCCAGTTGTCATTATTTATTGCCTCATATATGTTGTATTGAACAAAAATGCAGCCAGAGGACGTATCTTATAGAGTAGCCTCCTGGACACTTGAGAGTGGGGACAGTCAGTAGAGAGCACTTTCTCTGTCCATCTATTCTAGAGATTAGAGAGAAGACAGGCTGCTTCAAGGCCTCTTGCATTTCCATTCCTTTAATGAAACAGTTCCTTCTTCCTAAGGATGCCCCCCACCCCCATCCAGCCTTCCCTCTGTACCACATTCATCTCCCTCTTTGATCTACTACAGGAATTTTTATGTGCATCACATTAATACTTCAGTAATATAGGACAGTTTTTATTTGTTTAAAGAGTTTATTTGTTTAAAGCTGAGTTGCTGGATTTTTTGAGCAGAGGACTGGATGTAGAGCTTAAAACTTTGTCTCACTGAGCTACAATCAATAATGGAGAAACACTGAGCTAAATAGGAAGCGCCTTCCCTCAGAGAATAAGCTCCCTAGACACTGGGAATAAACACATCTCAAACTTACCTTGGATTCTCCAGAGTTCCATCAGAATTCTACATTAGACCCATATTCACAAGGCTTACCATGATCTATAAAGCTAGGAATGACCTGGCCTAAGGCTATTGCTCGTTTTAGCTTGATAGAGTTGATTTGTTTTCTTATCTTATAATGTCTCTCTTAAATTTGGAAGTTATATATACTATTTCTATTCTTCTATTGGTTATCTTAAAATTTTATCATGCATCTTAAATTCTAAAGTTAATTAAAAACTTAACCACCTTCTAAATAATACAAGAACCCTTGGACCAGACTATCTCCTTTCAACTGATGTACTGTTGTTCAGAAGTTAACATGTTATTTTAAAAGTTTTAATTAGTTGTTATTATCTTATACAAATAAATAATTGCATGGTTTACCCATTCCATTTCTTTGATCATCTTTTCTTCTTGCATCTCAGACCTTTCTTCTGAGATTGTTTTTCTTCTTCCTAAAGAATATCCTTTAGAAAGCTCTTTAGAGAAATTTGCTAGTGGTAAACTGTGTACATTTTTGTTTGCTTTTAAAATTATAAAATATGCTTAATTGGACCTCATCTTATTTATTTATTTATTTATTTGCTATACTGGAATTGAACCCAGGGCGTTTTACCACTGAGCTATATCTTCAGCCCTTTTATTTTGTTGATTTTGAGACAGGGTCTAACTAAGTTGCTGGTCTAAAACTTGTGATCTTCCTGCCTCAGCCTCCTGAGTCACTGAGGTATGCCACCCCACCTGGTTGACCTCATTCTTTAAAAACGAGAATAGTTTTAAAATGCATGAGAGGTTTGCTAGGTAGAGAATTATAAGCCGATATTTATTTATTTATTTATTTTTGCTTAGCTCTTTGAAAATATAAAAGAAAAGAGAGTACACAGTGTATGGCTGAATTTACATGATATCCTAGAAAATTAAAAATAATACATAGTAACAAAAACCAGATCACTGGTTGCCTGGAATAGGGCTAGAGAGAGAGGGATGGATTACAAAGAGGTGTGAGAAAAATTGTTGGAGTGATGCAAATATTTGGTTTCTTGATTGTGACAACTGTTTCTTAAGTATGTCAAAATTTAGGAAACTGTACAGGTTAATATATGCTATTAATCACATTTCAAGTGGGCCCCAATAAAAAAAAATTTAAAGTAGAGTGAAGTAAAGTTAGTTCCCAAGGCAGCCTTACCTCTCACCCACTACGAGGCACTGAGGACCTCCCCTTATTGTCTCGGATCTTCCCAACATTGAAACATTTTTGTGTAGCTGAGAAGGCTCAAATCCTTTGTCAACGAGGTGCAGAACTTGTGTTCCTGCTCTAAACCTAGAAGTCTGAGGGCCTGAAGACCCACCAGATGGAGCATCTCTCTAAACCTCACTCAGCATCCTTGGAGAGTTCTTATGTATATGCAATTTATACTCTGAATTCCTAGATTAGCCTTGAAACCCAGCCCTGTTTGGTTCTTGTCTGACCCCACCCCATGTCTTTAGTCACTGGACTCTAGCCTCTGAACCAAACACCAACTCAAGTCAAACCTAACCCTGAATACAGACAGTGCTGCCATAAGCCAGGCCCTCCTGATGCCATATTCAGTCCACCATAAGAAAAAGTTTGCCTACATGAGCCCCAAGTTGTCCTTGCATCGCTGGACAAGAATTTGTGTTGCTAGTTCTTCACCAAAGGGATTATCCCTCTATCCAGGATAAGAGAAGAGGCATCAGGAAAGTATTAAAGGGTACAGTAGTTGCTTCTGACTGTGGCTATTACACAAACATGAACCTCAGTGGAACAGATAGGTATCTGCACAGAGACACACTAGGCCCTTGCTTCTCACTGCCAGGACTTTCTCAGGCACTAATGTTTTCTGAACATTTGGCTTTGACAATTATGCAGTTTCAATACTTCAATATGGCTCACTGGCGCAAGAGCAAATGATGAACTGTCAGGCTGCCAGAATCATGTAAATTTTGCTTCCTAATTTGTAGACCTCCTACAAGGAAATTTTTTTAAATTATTTTTTTAGTTTTTACAGACTGCATTTTGATTCATTGTACACAAATGGGGTACATCATTTCATTTATGGTTGAACACTAGGATCCAAGTGCTGTATCCAAGAAATAACTTTTTCTTTTATGGTGGCATTTACATATAAATTAACAATCAAGACTGTAGTTTACTCTGCTGAGAACTGAGGTGGTCTGATAATTAAAATTCTGCACATGCAGAGAAAAAAACATCCACTATCTCCTGGTTCCACTCTTGCTTTTTATCTGATTGTTATTCTTTGAAGGTGTTCTGTCATTTCTCTCTTTCTACTTGTAAGTTTTGTTTGTTTGGTTTATTTCTGGAGCTCTGAAGTTTTACCAAAATGTGCCTAGGATTTATTCAATCTTATTAATCTTTTTTGGTAGTACCTCTACTTGTATCTGTGGATTTGTATCTCTCATCAATTCTGCAAAATTCTCAGTCATTATTTTTATTGTCTCTTTTTCATTCTCTAACTCTAAAGTTGCTTCTTGGACTTTGATTAGCTATGTTAGACCTTCTTTGTCTTCTATTTCTTTTAAATTCTTCTGATATTTTTCTCCTCTTTCTCCCTGGGCTTGCCTAGTGTACATGAGGTCATAGGTTCAATCCCCAGTAAAACACACACACACATATATCCTTGTCTCCATATTGCATTCTGAATACTTCCCACTGATCTATATTCTGGTACACTTGTTATTTCTTCAGCTGTGTCCAGTATGCTGTTTACCTCTGAATTATTTTTTTTATTCTGATAACTCTGTTTTAAAATCAACTTTATTGAAGTATAATTTATATACAATAAAATGCATCTGTAGTAAATAACAGTTTGGTGGTTTTTGATAAATATACTTACCTGTATAATCAGTACATAAAATAAGAATATTAAGCATTTACATAACCACAAAAATTTCATTCTTCCTTGTTTGGATCTATTCTCTTCTCCTGATGTTGATACTACTAATCTCCTTTCTGTAATTAGCTTTTTTCTTCTAGAGTTTTATATAAATGGAATCATACAGTATGTATTCATTTGTCTTTGACTTCTTTCACTTAGCAAAATGCTTTTGAGGTTCATGCGTGTTGTATGTATCAGAAGTTCTTACTGTTTTATTTTCAAATAGCATACTGTTCAATGGATATACCACAAATTGGTAGTCCATTTTACTATTGATGGGTGCTTGGGTTGCTTCCAGATTTTTGGTTCTTGTGAACATTGTAGTTTCAAACATTTGTGTACATAGGTTTTTATTTCTCTTAAATAAATAACTAAGTAGTATTGTTGGATTTAATGATAAATATAGGTTTAATTTGGAAAGAAAATGCCAAACTCTCTGTAACATTTACTAATGTACTTATTAATTCATATCAGAAATGTGCAAAAATTCAGGTTGCTTTATATCATAACCACCACTTTTTTTTTGTTTGATTGTTTTTATTTTGTGGTATTAGGGATTGAACCCAGGGAAGTTTACCACTGAGAAACATCCCCAGCACTTTTTGTTTTTATTTTAAGACAGGGTCTCACTAAATTACTGTGGCGGGTCTTGAACTTGTGATCCTCCTGCCTCAGTCTTTGGAGTTACTGATATTATAGGTGAGTGCCACTGTGCCTGGCTGTGACCAATACTTGGTATGGTAAGTTTTAAAAAATTTAACCATTCTACAGGTGTGTAGTGGTATCTCATTATAGCTTTAATTTGCATTTCCCTGATGATTAATAATGTTGAGGAAGATTTTCATGTGGTTGATGACAATCATATATCTTCTTTGCTAAAATGTCTGTTCAAATCTTTTAACTATTTTGTTTATTGTAGTGAGAGCACTTAACATAAAGCCTACCCCAGAACACAAATTATACATTATTATTGATAATAGCTACAGGTCTCTGAAGCTTATTCATCTTCTTTAATTGAAATTTTATGCTCATTAATTACTAACTCTCCATTACCCCTCCCACCAGTCTCTGACAATTACCATTTCACTTTTTGATTCTACAGATATTTAATATTTGTCATTTTATGAGTGGCATATTTCACTTGGCATGATGATTTCAAGGTTCATCCAAGACATCACATATTGCATAATTCCCTTCTTTTTAAAGGCCATATAGTATTCATTGTATGTATGTACAGTATTTTCTCTATCCACTCATCTGTTGATGGATATTTAGGTTATTTCCAGTTCTTGGCTACTCTGAATAGTGCTGAAATAAATATGAGAGTGATAATACCTCTTTGGTATTCTGGTTTCAATTCTTTTAGATAAATACCCATAAGTGGAATACTTCTATATTTTTATTTTTAAAGGAACCTCCATTCTGTTCTATATGTATTATACCATTTTGTATCCCTATCAACAGTGGCCAGGGGCTTCTAATTTTTCCACCTTCTCACCAATATTTCCTGACATGTGTGAGGCAAAAGCTCATTGTAGTGCTGCTTTGCATTTCCCTGATGACTAATGATAGCAAACGTTTTTTCATATACCTGTTGGTCATTTGTATGTCTTTGGGGAAATGTCTACTCCATTCCTCAGTCTATTTTTACTTGGGTTGTTAGTTTTTTTGTTGTTATTATTGAGTTGTAGGAGTTCCTTATATATTTTGGAGATTAACCCCTGATCACGCATATTGTTTGCAAAATTTTCTTCCATTCCATAGGTCACTCTTTCATTCCATTGATTTTTACTTTTGTTCTGCAGAAGTGTTCTCATTTGATGTAATATCACTTTATTCTTCCTTTTATTTCTTACAAATTTGAGATCATTAGCAAAAACCCACAGATAGCATCATGTCCAAGAGTTAAGTAGATCATTGCCAAGATTAATAACATCAAGATTTTTCCCTGCTTTCTTTTAGAAGTTTTATATTTCGGTCTTACATCTAAGAATTTAATTCATTTTAAGTTGGTTTTTATGATGTACAATAAGAGCCCACTGTTATTCTTTTGTATGTGAATATCCTGTTTCCCTAGCATCATTTGTTGAAGAGACTATCATTTCCCTATTGGATACTACTTTGGGTACATTTGTCAAAGATCACTTGACTGTATATGCATGGATATGCAGGTTTTCTAGTCTGTTCTATTGGTCTATATTTTCTGTCTGTTTGTCAGTACTATACTCTTTTGACTATTGTAGCATTCTAATATGTTTTGAAATCAGGATGTATAATGCTTTTAGCTTTGTTCTTCTTCCTTAAGTTTGATTTGGCTCCTAATGGTCATTTATTGTTGTATATAGAATTATTTTTCTGTTTATATTAAAAATAATATTGGGATTTTGATAGGGATTGTTTTGAATCTAAAGATTGCTTTGGGTAGTATTGACATATTAATGATACTAAGTTTTCTAAAATCTATGACCATGAAATATCTTTCCATTCACTACATCTTTTCTAATTTTTTTCATTAATGTTTTTTAGATTTCAAACTACAAATTTTTCATTTCCTTAGTTAAGTTTATTCTTGAGAATTTTATTCTTTTCTGTGTCAGTGTAAGTGGGATCAAACTCGTAATTTCCTTCTGAGATAGCTTATTGTTATAGTATAGAAATGCAACTGATTTTTAGAATTTTAATTTTGTATCCTGAAATTTTACTGAATTCATTTATTAGTTCTAACCACTTTTTATTGAGTGTTTGGGATTTATGTCTTCTGCTAATAGAGACAATTTTACTTCTTTCTTTCTTTCTTATTTAGATGACTTTTACTTCCTTTTCTTGACTAGTAACTCTGGATAGGACTTTCTCTACCATATTGAGCCTACATGGTGAGAATGGGCATCCTTGCCTTGTTCCTGATTTTCAGGGAAAATATTTCTATTTTTGACCCTTGGATATGATGTTAGCAGTAGTCTTTTGATACATGGTTTTTATATATTGAGGTATTTTCCTTCTATTCCTAGTTTATCAAGTGTTTTTATCATCAAAAAGTGTTGAATTTTTTCAAATACTTTCTCTGCATCTATTGAGATGATCATGTAATTTTTTTTGCTTTTATTAATGTGGCATATCACACTAATTGATTTTCATATTTTTAACTATCCATACATTGTTGATATAGATCAATTTGGGGCTAATTTACATATTAACACTATTGAGGCTTACCGTCCATGAACATGGTATATCTCTCCATTTATAAATTCTATCTTCAATATTTTATAATTTTCAAAGAGGTTTGGACATATTTTGCTAAATTTATCTCTTAAGTAATGAGTTTCTTGGTGTTAGGATAAATAGTATATGTTTTTTAAAAATTGAATTTCCAACTGTTTATAGCTTACATATTAAAATGCAAATGATTTTCCTATATTGATGTTGTATCATGTTACCTTGATCAACTCAATTAGTAGTTTTAGTGATATGCATCTAATGCTGCATAGCAAATTAGCCTCAAACTTAAATGACTTAAAACAACATTTACTATCTCAATTTTTGTGAAACACAAGTCTGGATTTGACTCAGTGTGTTCTATGGCTCAGGATCTATCATAAGCCTGAAATCAAAGGGCTGGTCAGAGCTGACATCATTTCAAGACTTTAATGAAGAAAAATCTGCCAGTACAATATTGAACAAAAGTAGTGAGAGTAGGCATCCTTGAGTTACACTTGATCTTGTGGGGAAGGGAAGAATGCAGTCTGCTATTATTAGTATAATACTTGTAGTAGGAATTTTTGTAGATACCTTTATCAACTTGAGGTTTTGTTAAACACATTGGATAGCTAAGTATTTAGAGTAAATTTTTAAAGAGATATCTTTCATATAAAACTAAAAGATCCATAATCCCTTTTCTAAGATTTTGGTCCCTATTATGTTTAGAACTTGAGAATTTTCAAACTTTAGAATGATAAATGTGTTCTTGTAGAATTGTGTATTATTGTCTTTTCCATGTAGTTCAGTCAGGTGAAGACTCTATTTCACTTGGTTGTATTTCAACTACTTTCTTTGTTTACCTCTATGATTTACTCCTACTTATCTCACCTGAGTCTTCTAATATTTTGCTGAAAGAGACAGTTTGTGGTATCCATTGATTTGATGTTTGCCTCTTTTTGAAATTCCTTGACTTTGTTGTTTGACTTTGTTTTGCCAGTATTGGGGATTGAACCCAGGGTTTCTCATATACTAGGCAAGCATTTTATCATTGAGTTATACCTCCAGTCCATTCCTTGATTTCCTTCCTCCCCCATTCTTTGACTCTGGAGTTCTGAGTCCCCTTCTTATCAGCCCTGCAAAATTTCCATCTCCTACCCTCTCCCTAACCAAAACATAACAACCTGTGCTGAGAGTTGCTGTCAGTTTGCTTTCTGGAATGCCCTCTCCAGGCATCCCTATCATCTCTGATGCACAAAGATTCACTGTTGTTTTGACTTACACATTCTACTAGTGATTTTGATTATCTCTTCACAGTATGATTATCTTCTAAGCCTAAATCTAAGTCATTTTGATCTGTAGTACAATGGGTTTTTCTTCTGATCAGCACCACTCAGCACTCACAAACCAGGCTTTCTGCTTTCATAACCAGATGGTCTGCTGTGGAATCATTGAGGGTGGAACTGGTCTAGCAAATGACTCTCCTCCTACCCTTCCTACTCCAGTCTTCTTCACACACATATTAGGTATGTCAATGTCTGTTCTTATGAGCTGGTACCCCATACCTGAAACTGGAAGAGATGGCAACCATTGTTGTTTTGATAGCTTTGGGACACAGATCAGGGACTATAAAAATTCTGACTTCATTAGAAATAGGCAACCTTAATGTCAGCATCTCATAAGATAATTAAACTCTTGACAATTTGCCTCTTATGCCAGGAGATGCTCCTTTGTGTCCCCCAACCACCCCTGAAAAAGATATTGGTTTCTCCTGATCATTTCTTAGATTATTTCTAAAAAATCTATTGTGGTAGGGTTAGTACCTAATCTTATGTTCTGTCTCAGTGTTTATTACTTAAAAACTCCATAGGAACTAGGCAGTGCCCTATTATCAAAGGCATAATTATTTCTGCAGAAAATATGAGTGTTCACTCAAAGTGGGATAAATAGACTCTTCAATAATCTTATGTCAGTTCAGGTCAGGCATTCCCATTCAATGAGTGCTGATCAAGTGAAGTTTTGCTGCCAAAGGAATACTGAAAAACCTGTTTGTAACTTGTTTTAGATTTTGGAATTGCAGATAGGGAATTGAGGAACTGTATTAGGCAGTGGTGATAAATAGAAGAGGGAAAATTTGAAGGGAAGCCAAAACATGCTAAAAGGCTTGCCTTAGGAGAAAATTTTGGTAGGAAAGATAACTAAAGCATCCAACATAAGAGAAAGTGTGACAGAGAAGTCTCAACTGCAATAGGCAGTTTTCTTAACTGGTTGAAGTTGTGTTATTTTGCTTCAGCAAATTTGCAAAAGCATATGACTATGTGAACACATTGCTAAGGTCCCTCCCAGAGCTTCAGAGAAGCACGTTCAAGTGAGAGACCCCAGAGCTTAGATTTCATTCATTTTATGGCAAATCTGACTTTGACTACAAGAAAATAAAATTGTTTAAGTGACATCTTAGAGCCTGACTCTATTTGCCCCTCCCTCAACAGCTATCTATATCCTTCAGTAAAATATCTCCTTTGAAGTTCATCTATTCATATAAAAACAAGACCAAAATATTCATATTGTTGCATACTTTGGTTTTCTCCACTCAAAATATATTGAATACATTTTCTTGTTTTTTTTTTGTTTTTGTTTTTGGTTTTGTTCTATTAATGACTACATAAAATTTTGCTATATGAATGGACCATATTTAACCCTTATTTGATGGACATTTGAAGTTTTAATAGTTTGTTCTCACTAGCAACATGGCAATGAACATTTTTGCAAATATATCTGTACACATATATTTTTGTGCAGGAGATATACCTAAAAGAGAGTAGTGGGTCAAAAAAGAGTATATGTTTAAATTTTGCTAGACACTGCTAAATTGATGACCCCCCAAAAAATAAAAATTCACACAGACTTATTACTTACCAATGGTATATGAACATATCAGCTTCCTTGCTTCTGCTACACTGGGTGTGCTGTAGTTGGAATGTCTGCTCCAAACTTAGGTTGAAATTTGATTGCCATTGTAATGGTATGAGGTGGTAGAACCTTTAAGAGGTGACTTGGTCACCAGCCACAGAACCCTCATGGATTAAGGCCATTATTGCCTTAATTCATGTTACTAGGTTACTGATCATGGAAGCAGGTTCCTGATGAAAAGAATGAGTTCTACCCAACTTTTTTTCTCTTTTGTGAGTATTTGCTTACTTTCTGCCATATTATAACACAGCAAAAAGACCCTCACCCGATGCAGCCTTTGACTGTGAATTTCCCAGCCTCAAAGACCAAGAGCCAAACAACCATTTTTTGGAGAGGGGGCACTGGAGATTGAACTCAGAGGCACTTAACTACTGACCCACATCCCCAGCCCTATTTTTTATTTTATTTAGAGACAGGGTCTCACTGAGTTGCTTAATGCCTTGCAAAATTGCTGAGACTGGTTTTGAACTCTTGATACTCCTGCCTCAGCCTCCCGAGTCACTGGGATTACAGGTGTGAGCCACTGCACCTGGCCAAACAAACTTTTATTGCTTACAAATTATCCAGTCTATAGTATTGTGGTACAGCAGCAAAAATGGACTAAGACAGATTATAATCACTCTAAGAAATCTTCATGTCTGATATGGTAGCTACAATAATGACTTATTTTTTATTTGCATTTTTATGTCATTAATGAGATAAGCATATATACATTTAGCAAGAGCCATTTTCTCTATAATTGCCTGTTTTTTTTTTTTTTGTTGTTGTTGCTAATACTGATATGTGGCACTTATCATTATTGATTTGCAAAATCCTTTATTATTTTGTTTTGTCCTGTATTCTGAAAATATTCATTCTGTTTTTAAATTTTTTTTTACTTACCTATTTGTTTATTTTTTTTCTGGTTTGTCAGACAGAACTTATTTGGTTTCAGATGACTGGTTACCACATTTGATTCTGCCATGCTTGTTGTGGGATTCTGGTGAGACAGTTTAAACCTTAGTTTCCTTACATGCTAACAGGGCCAATATATGATTAATTGTATCTGTCTTCTGGGTCATGGAATTTCCAGATATTTGGTCAAGCATTTTTTGGGTGTGTCTACAAGGATGTCTGTAGATGTGGTTATTATTTGATTAGGTAGACCTAGTAAAGCAGATTGCCCTCCCTAATGTGGATGGGCTTCATCTAGTCGGTTGAAGACCTGATTACAACAAAGAGGTTGATTGAGAGAAAATTCCTCCTGCCCAACTGCTTGAGCTGGGACATTGGTCTTTTCTGGCCCTTGGACTCAGACTGAAACATCTTCTTTTCTTGGATATTGAACCACTGACTTTTGGATCTTAATTTATACCATCAGGTCTTTGGACTCAAAACTGGAACTACACAAAGACCCTCCTTAGTCTCTACTTGCTGACTGCAGTTCCTGGGGCTTATTTGCCTTTGTAATCAAGTGAGGCAATTCCTTATAACAGATAGATAAATAGATGATAGATAGATAGATAGATATAATAGGTAGATCTATCTTTGGTTTGATCAGAGCTCATTTAATGGGAAAACCTGAACTGAACTGACAAGAGACTGTTTTTCCCCCAATACTAGGGACTGAACCCAGAGCCTTGTGCATGTTAAGAAAGCACTCTACCACGGAACTACATCCCCAGACCTTTTTAAATTTTATTTTGAGATAGGGTCTCACCAAGTTCCTCAGATTGTTCTTAAACTTGTGATCTTTCTGCCTTAGCCTCCTGGGTATCAGGGATTACAGGCATGCACTACTACACCTGGTAACATAAGACTATTTTCTGTCTATGTATCTCTGTATCTACATCTATCTCGTGATATACATATATATATGATATATAACATATCATTGATTATATGTGTATCTTGTAGTAGTAATAAGGTGGAGTATATTGGGAAGAAAGGAGTCACTATATGTGATGATTTAACTTAGTTCCTGTTGCATAGTAAGTTTTGAATAAAGGTTGAATTATTTACTTTTTGCCAGTTAGAAGTTTTATAGTCAAATGCACACAAATTTCCTTTATGACTTTATCAAAACATTTTTTCCTGTTATTTACCTAGTGCCTCTACCTCTTGCATTTAAAAATTTAAACACCCTGGAAATTTGTTTTCATATATGTGCAACTTGAGATTTAATATTCTCCCCAAATGAATAGTCAGTTGCCTCCATCCTATTTGTTGAATAACCTATTCTTTTTCTGTTCTCTAAAAGCACCATTGTGAAGAAAGCCTTAGGTCAAGGGAGACTGTTTTCATTATAAGGAGTGTAATTGTGTATGCGTGTACTGACACACAGACGTGCTCCAAATAGGCTGTTTCATGTTTCTAGTAGTGACATCCTAGAGGGAAAGGAAAAAGACCTATTCCTGTTTTTCTCCTTTCTACACCTGCCTATGTGAAACACATGATGATAAATCTAATCAGTGTCCTAAAAGCCATTCAGTAGTTAAACATAATCCAGGCAAACAAAGACAGGAGAGGGTATTGATTTTGTGTCACACAAATGTAGGTGCAACATTGAGGCTTAAATCATGCTCCCAGAGCACTTTTTGGTGTGATCAGGCAAGGCGGTATGTAATGATGTGAGAACTCGCTTTTCTGAGGTCAATGGTATGTGCTTAACCTTTAGGCTCTTTCGTGGCTGGCTGCTCCACTGGTTTATGGAGTGGAGGCCTATGTGATTGGGGATTTAAGGCCGTGATGACTTGATCTTGCCTTCACTCAGTGCATTACCCAGAGGTTGTGGGAGCAGTCCACTCCTGTTTCTCATTTCAAGACTTCCCTCCTGAGGCAGAGGGAACATAGTCACTTTCTCATGCAACTTTGAGAAAACTTTTTTTAAATTTTGATTTTAATACCTTAAATAGCCTCCAAAAGACAAACAAAATCTTGGTGCCTTTTTTTTTTTTTTCTCATTTATCATGTTTTCACTTTATGCATTTACTGTTTTCCAAAGTTGTTCTGAAAACAGTGCTTGACTCTGCTAGAGAGGAAGGAAGTAGAGAGGGAAGGAGGGAAGTTGGCTGAGGTTAACCCCTTCAGGGGCATAGGATAGCCCTTTTGAGACTTCGTGGCACACATCAGCAACTAACATTCAGCCCTCAGTAGAGAAATGTGTTTTATTTAAAGTGAGTGCTGGGGGTGCTGTGGCCGTAGCTCAGTGGCAGAGCATTTGCCTAGCATGTGTGAGGCACTGGGTTCGATCCTCAGCACCACATAAAAATAAATAAATAAAGGTATAAAAAAATGAAGTCAGTGCTGGGAATGAATTTTTGTGTCAACATAAATTCATATATTGAAATCCTTATTCCCAAGGAGGTAGTATGAGGAGATGAAGACTTTGTACAAGTGCCTTTATAAAACAAGCCCAAAAGAGAGACCTGGCCTCATCCACCATATGAGATCAGAGTGAGAAGACACTGGTCTATGAGGAAGCAGGCCCTCACCAGTCACTGAATCTGCCAACACAGGATCTCACACTTCCTGCCTCCAGAATGGGAAGAAATAAGTTTCTGCTATTAATAAGTGCCATCTGTGGATTTTTGTTATAGCAGCCTGAATAGACTAAGACCTCCAGGATTTTCAATTCATATTTTGTACCCCCAACCCATTTTTAGAACACGGGACACCTGTTCTTCCATTTGGTTATCACCCACCACCATTTTTAAAGTATACACTGCTTTAAAATTGTGGGTAAAATGATGCTTGGCCTACCAAGCATTCTTTGTCATTAATTTCTTCCTTAAGAATCCAAGAAATGACTCTTATAGAAGAAAAACACTGACCATACGGCATAACTGAAATATCAGGAAAAAAATTCCAGAAAACCTCCATACAAAAGCTCAGTATTCCACCTTTGTCAACGTGCACTTTTCAGCTCTTTACTATACACTATAACTTTTTTTATTATAAAGGAATTATCTGTTTCTTAAAGACAGAACTCAGCTGTGACACTTTTCTTCGGTTCTTTTAAAAATTATAGATCCTCAGTTATTTTTACTATGTGTTCTATGATAACTTGTCCAAGTTTTGTAAACCAATTTCACTGACAAGCTTTTAAAAATAGCTTATGGAGGTATAATTTACATGCCACAAAATTCAGTGACTTTTGGTGATGTGCAGTCTTTCTGTATATAATTCTTTGGTTTTAGTGATGTAGGTCACTTTCAATCAGTCATTTTTTTGTAGGGAGGATCTGGGGTTTGAGCCCAGGACCTAGTGCATACTAAGCAAGTGCTCTACCACTGAACCATACCCCAGATCCAACCAGTCACTTTTTAGAAAGAATATATTCATTTCCTCCAAGTTTTCACTTGCTTCCATAGAATCACTCACAATATTTTCTTATACTTTTTATTTTATTTCTAAATTTTTAAATATTTTCTTATATTTTGATGCTTATGGAAAGTGTTGTCTTTTCAAATAAATGCTTCCAGTGTGAGAGAAAAGAGAAAATAGAGATAATGCTAGAGGCAGTAAATGAACACTGCCACACACTTATTGAAATAGCCGATTTAGGGCCCTGCCTAGCATGTAAGTCAGGAATGAGAAGTGTAGTCCTTTATTTCCCTGATCATCAAGGCCTTCCACTCTCCAGCCTGGAGCAGCAGGTGCTCCCAGTTCAGAGCTGGAATGGAGGAGTTTCATACAAGAAAGCAGAACCACATTGGCACACTCTGCTTCATTGTGCTTTTGTTAGTTGGCCACTTTCTCCCATAAAGAATTCTTAGAAAGGGCTGGTGATGTAGCTTAGTTGATAGAGTGCTTGCCTAGCATGACCAAGGTCCTGGCTTCAATCCCCAGCACCAACACAAAAAAGAAAAAAAAAAAATTCTTAGAGTGACACCAGTGTGTTTCACTACTCCATGTGGGGAAACTTCACTGTGGGAGGGACCGTATGCCAAACATAAATTTCAACACCAAGAAGCTACAAATTGCATCCTGTACATTTAAACCAAAGCTTTATACCAAATTCCGAAAGCTACTAAATTACAAAATTCTTTCAAGTGTATGTATTAGACAAAATGTAAGATGAACCAAGGTATGAATTAATGCCCTATTTTTAGTATCAGGTATATTGAATATAATTTACATACATAAAAATGTCCTTTTGAGTCATATAGTTCAATAAGTTTGTATAAATGTATATAGTCCTATTATTGCATCACAATCAAAATACAGAATATTTCTACCACTTTCCAACTTTTCCTATGCCCTTTTGTAGTTAATCATCTGTCACAACTCCTAACCCCTGGCAATGGCTAACCTAATTTATTACCTGTAGTTCTGCTTTTTCAAAATTATCACATAAATGAATCATTCAGCATGTCACCTGTTGTGTCTGGTAGTATTTCTCAGGTCCACCCATTGTGTTGCGTGTATCAGTATGTTCCTTTATATCAATGAATAATATTCTATTGCATAGATGTGTTACAATTTATTTATCCATTCCTGCTTTAAGATATATCTGAGGGATTTCTAGCATGTGGCAATTATGTGTAAAATAGCCAATAAACGTTAGCATGCAGGTGTGTAGATATGTTTGCATTTCTCTTGGGTAAGTACCTAGGAGTGGGAATGCTGGTTTGTATGGCAAATGTGTTTTGACTTTATAAGAAGCACTCAGCACGGTTTTCAATTTCAATAAAATCTAATTTATTAAATTTTTTGCTATTATGGTTTGAACTTTTTTGTGTTATCACTAAGAAATCTTCATCTGGCCTAAGGTCATATGTTCCTTCTATAAGTTTCATAATAGGAGGTTTTACATTTATATCTATTAGTCATCTCAAGTTAATTTTCATATGTAAAATGAAGAAAAGATCAAGATTCATGTTTTGGGCACCCTTGTTTGAACATACAGGTCTTTACTGAATTACCTTGACACCTTTGGTGATTACCAATTCACTGTTTGTGTGGGACTTTTCTGGACTTTCTGTTCTATTCTGTGGTTTGACATGTCTATTCTTTTGTCAGTCTTGATTACATTATTACATTAATGATTATAACATTAGACTAAATTTTGAGATCAATTAATATAAATGTTCTGATTTTGTTCTTTTTGCAATTTTTTTGGCTATGCTAGCATCCTCTGTTTTTCCATATAAATATAGAATCAGCTTGTCCCTTTCTACCAAAAACTCTTGCTAATACTTTGAGTGGGGATTTTACTGATTATAGAGACCAATTTTGAGAGAAGTAAGATCTTAACAACATTGTTTTCCTACCTATGAACACAATATAGTTCTCTATCTTTGGTAAGTCTTTTTTTCATTTCTCTCTTTAATGTTTTGTCATTTCCATTGGGCAGTTCTTGCACTCATTCTGCTATATTTATCCCTGCATTATTCTTTTTTTTATTGTAAACAAATGGGATACATGTTGTTTCTCTATTTGTACATGGAGTCAAGGCATACCATTTGTGTAATCATAAATTTACATAGGGTAATGTTGTTTGATTCATTCTGTTATTTTTTTCCCTTCCCCCCACCCCTCCTACCCCTATTTTCCCTCTATACAGTCCTTCCTTCCTCCATTCTTACCACCATCCTTATCCCAAACCCTAAACCTAACCCTAACCCTAACGCTAACCCCTCCCACCCCCCATTATATGTCCTCATCCGCTTATCAGCGAGATCATTCATCCTTTAGTTTTTTGAGATTGGCTTATCTCACTTAGCATGATATTCTCCAATTTCATCCATTTGCCTGCAAATGCTATAATTTTATCATTCTTTATGGCTGAGTAATATTCCATTGTATATATATGCCACAGTTTCTTTATCCATTCATCAACTGAAGGGCATCTAGGTTTGTTCCACAATCTGGATGTGGTGAATTGAGCAGCTATGAATGTTGATGTGGCTGTATCTCTGTAGTATGCTGATTTTAAGTCCTTTGGGTATAGGCCAAGGAGTGGGATAGCTGGGTCAAATGGTGGGTCCATTCCAAGCATTCTGAGGAATCTCCATACTGCTTTCCAGAGTGGCTGCACTAATTTGCAGCCCCACCAGCAATGTATGAGTGTACCTTTCTCCCCACATCCTCGCCAACATCTATTGTTGCTTGTGTTCTTGATAATCGCCATTCTAATTGGGGTGAGATGGAATCTTAGGGTGGTTTTGATTTGCATTTCTCTTATTACTAGAGATGTTGAACATTTTTTCATATATCTGTTGATTGCTTGTACATCTTCTGTGAAGTGTCTGTTCATTTCCTTAGACCATTTGTCGATTGGATTATTTGTAGTCTTGGTGTTGAGTTTTTTGAGTTCTTTATAGATTCTGGAGATTAGTGCTCTATCTGAAGTATGATTGGCAAAGATTTTCTCCCACTCTGTAGGCTCTTTCTTCACATTGCTGATAGTTTCCTTTGCTGAGAGAAAGCTTTTTAGTTTGAATCTATCCCAGTTGTTGATTCTTGCTTTTATTTCTTGTGCTATGGGAGTCTTGTTGAGAAAGTCTGGTCCTAAACCGACATGTTGAAGATCTGGACCTACTTTTTCTTCTATAAGATGCAGGGTCTCTGGTCTGATTCCGAGGTCCTTAATCCATTTTGAGTTTAGTTTCATGCACGGTGAGAGATATGGGTTTATTTTCATTTTGTTGCATATGGATTTCCAATTTTCCCAGCACCATTTATTGAAGAGGCTATCTTTTCTCCATTGCATATTTTTGGCCCCTTTGTCTAGTATGAGGAAATTATATTTGTTTGGGTTTGTGTCCGTGTCCTCTATTCTGTACCATTGATCTACCTGTCTATTTTGGTACCAATACCATGCCGTTTTTGTTACTATTGCTTTGTAGTACAGTTGAAGTTCAGGTATTGCAATACCCCCTGCTTCATTTTTCCTGCGAAGGATTGCTTTAGCAATTCTGGGTTTCTTATTCTTCCAGATGAATTTCATGATTGCTTGTTCTACTTCTGTAAGGTACATCATTGGGATTTTAATTGGAATTGCATTGAATCTGTATAGCACTTTTGGTAGTATGGCCATTTTGACAATATTAATTCTGCCTATCCAGGAACATGGGAGATCTTTCCATCTTCTAAGGTGTTCCTTAATTTCTTTCTTTAGTGTTCTGTAGTTCTCATTGTAGAGGTCTTTCACCTCTTTTGTGAGATTGATTCCCAAGTATTTTATTTTTTTCGAGGCTATTGTGAATGGAGTAGTTTTCCTAACTTCTCTTTCTGAAGATTCATCACTTATGTATAAAAATGCCTTAGATTTATGAGCATTGATCTTATATCCCGCTACTTTACTAAATTCACTTATGAGTTCTAAGAGTTTTCTGGTGGAATTTCCTGGTTCCTCTAAGTATATAATCATATCATCAGCAAATAGGGATAGTTTGAGTTCTTCTTTTCCAATTCGTATCCCTTTAATTTCTTTGGTCTGTCTAATTGCTCTGGCTAGAGTTTCAAGGACGATATTGAATAGGAGTGGTGAGAGAAGGCATCCCTGCCTTGTTCCAGATTTTAGAGGGAATGCTTTCAGTTTTTCACCATTTAGAATAATATTAGCCATGGGCTTAGCGTAGATGGCCTTTACAATGTTAAGGAATGTTCCCACTATCCCTATTTTTTCTAGTGTTTTGAGCATGAAGGGGTGCTGTATTTTATCAAATGCTTTTTCTGCATCTATTGAAATAATCATGTGATTCTTGACTTTAAGTCTGTTGATATGGTGAATTACATTTATTGATTTCCTGATGTTGAACCAACCTTGCATCCCTGGGATGAAACCCACTTGATCATGGTGCACTATCTTTTTAATACATTTTTGTATGCGATTTGCTAAAATTTTGTTGAGAATTTTTGCGTCGATGTTCATTAAGGATATTGGTCTGAAATTTTCTTTCCTCGATGTGTCTCTGTCTGGTTTAGGTATCAGGGTGATATTGGCTTCGTAGAATGAGTTTGGGAGGGTTCCCTCCTCTTCTATTTCATGGAATACTTTGAAAAGTATTGGAATGAGCTCTTCTTTAAAGGTTTTGTAGAACTCGGCTGAGAAACCATCAGGTCCTGGACTTTTCTTTGTTGGTAGGCTTTTGATGACTTCTTCTATTTCATTACTTGAAATTGGTCTATTTAAATTGTGTATGTCCTCCTCGTTCAGTTTAGGCAATTCATAGGTCTCTAGAAACTTGTTGATATCTTCGAAATTTTCTATTTTGTTGGAATATAGATTTTCAAAATAGCTTCTAATTATGTTTTGTATTTCAGTCGTGTCTGTTGTGATATTTCCTTGTTCATTCCGAATTTTGGTGATTTGGGTTTTCTCTCATCTTCTCTTTGTTAGTGTGGCTAAAGGTTTATCAATTTTGTTTATTTTTTCGAAGAACCAACTATTTATTTTGTCAATTTTTTGTATTGTTTCTTTCGTTTCAATTTCGTTGATTTCAGCTCTGAGTTTAACTATTTCCTGTCTTCTACTACTTTTGGTGTTGGTCTGTTCTTCTTTTTCTAGGGCTTTGAGCTGTAGTGTTAGGTCATTTATTTTTTGAGTTTTACTTCTTTTATTAAATGCGCTCCATGAAATAAATCTTCCTCTAAGTACCGCTTTCATAGTGTCCCAGAGATTTTGATACGATGTTTCTTTGTTCTCGTTTACCTCTAAGAATTTTTTAATTTCCTTCCTAATATCTTCTGTTATCCATTCCTCATATAATAGCATATTGTTTAATCTCCAGGTGTTGGAGTAATTTCTGTTTTTTGCTCTTTCATTTATTTCTAGTTTCAATCCATTATGGTCTGATAAAATACAAGGAAGTGTCTCTATCTTCTTGTATTTGCTAACATTAGCTTTGTGGCATAATATATGGTCTATTTTAGAGAAGGATCCATGTGCTGCTGAGAAGAAAGTGTATTCACTCTTTGTTGGATGGTATATTCTATAAATGTCTGTTAAGTCTAAATTATTGATTGTGTTATTGAGATCTATGGTTTCTTTGTTCAATTTTTGTTTGGAAGATCTGTCCAGTGGTGAGAGAGGCGTGTTAAAATCACCTAGTATTATTGTATTGTGGTCTATTTGATTTCTGAGATTGAGAAGGATTTGTTTGACATACATGGGTGAGCCACTGTTTGGGGCATAGATGTTTATGATTGTTATGTCTTGCTGATTTATGGTTCCCTTAAGCATTATGAAATGTCCTTCTTTATCCCTTCTGATTAACTTTGGCTTGAAGTTCACTTTATCTGAAATGAGGATGGATACCCCAGCTTTTTTGCTGGGTCCATGTGCATGGTAAGTTTTTTCCCATCCTTTCACCTTTAGTCTATGGGTATCTCTTTCTAAGAGATGAGTCTCTTGCAGGCAACATATTGTTGGATCTTTCTTTTTTATCCAATCTGCCAGTCTATGTCTTTTGATTGATGAATTCAGGCCGTTAATATTCAGGGTTATTATTGAGATATGATTTGCATTCCCGGTCATTTGACTCATTTTATTCATTTATTTGCTTATTTTTGACACAACTTGGTTCCTCTTTATTTGAGAGTTCCTTTAGGATATCTCCTCCCTTTGCTGATTTGCTTCTTTGTTTTTCATATCTTCTTCATGGAATATTTTGCTGAGAATGTTCTGTAATGCTGACTTTCTTTTTGTATATTGTTTTAGCGTTTGTTTATCATGGAAGGATTTTATTTCGTCATCAAATCTGAAGGTAAGTTTTGCTGGGTATAAGATTCTTGGTTGGCATCCATTTTATTTTAGGGCTTGAAAAATGTTATTCCAGGCCCTTCTAGCTTTTAGGGTCTGGATTGAAAAATCTGCTGATATCCGTATTGGCTTCCCCCTGAATGTAATTTGGTTCTTTTCTCTCACAGCCTTTAAAATTCTGTCTTTATTTTGTATGTTAGGTATTTTCATTATAATGTGCCTTGGTGTGGGTCTGTTGTAATTTTGTGTATTTGGAGTCCTGTAAGCCTCTTGAACTTGATTTTCCATTTCGTTCTTCAGATTTGGGAAATTTTCTGAAATTATCTCATTGAATAGGTTGTTCATTCCTTTGGTTTGTTTCTCTAAGCCTTCCTCAATCCCAATAATTCTCAAATTTGGCCTTTTCATGATATCCCATAGTTCTTGAAGATTCTGTTCATGATTTCTTACCATCTTCTCTGTTTGTTCGACTTTGTTTTCGAGGTTAAATATTTTGTCTTCAATATCTGAAGTTCTGTCTTCCAGGTGTTCTATCCTATTGGTTGTGCTTTCTATGGAGTTCTTAATTTGGTTTATTGTTTCCTTCATTTCAAGGATTTCTGTTTGGTTTTTTTTTCAATATCTCTAACTCTTTATTGAAATGGTCTTTTGCTTCCTGTATTTGCTCTTTTAACTGTCTATTGGTGCGTTCATTCAATGCCTGCATTTGCTCTTTCATTTCATCGTTTGCTTCCCTTATCATGTTGATTATGTACATTCTGAACTCCCTTTCTGACATTTCTTCTGCTATGCTGTCATTGGATTTTATTGATATAACATCCAGATTTGTTTGAGGCATTTTCTTCCCTTGTTTTCTCATATTGTTCAGGTATCAGTGGACTGCAGAGATGTTGCAGATTTCCTCTATTGACTTATAATGTCCCTGAAGATTGCTAGTGTATCCCCTCTTATCCTTCAGTAGCCTGAAGTCTTAGAGGAAGTTGATACTTCGGTGTTCCCCTAGGTAGCTGCCTCTCTAGGGGTGGTGGTCTTCAGGTGGTGTATTTTCCCTGCTAGAGGGCAGAGGTGCCTCTACTTGTTGACCAATGGTCATCCAAAGGGGAACTAGACTGCGGGCTGAGGCAATGCCTGTTTGGGCCTGTGTCTCTAGTTTTACCGTCTTTGTGGGAAAACCTCACTCGGCGGGGAAGACCCACCCGGTGGGGAGGTCTCGCTAGTCAGTTCCCCTCCTAGAGGTTCCCCTCAGTCCACAACTACCACCTGGGCAGGGCAGCCTTCCCAAGCAACGTTTCCAGGGGCCTGGACCTACCTCCTGGGCTTAGGAGCCCTGCCCTTTGCAGACGAGTCTCCTTAGGTGGCCCCTCCTCAGAGAAGCTGCCTGAAGTCCTGGAACCTTCGCTCCACCCCTCAGCTGGTCTCTGTGTAGCTCTCCTGGGCCTGGGAGCCTCACCCTTCGTAGACGAGTCTCCTTAGGTTGTCCCTTCTTAGAGAAGCTGCCCGAAGTCCTGGAACCTTCACTTCGCCCCTCAGCTTGTCTCTGTGTAGTTCATTCAAGAAAAGGTGCCTAGGTCCCTGGACCGGACCTTGCTATGCACCTAATCGCCTGGCTATGCGACCCGCCCTCTGACCAGTCACTTGGAGCCTCGTACATATGTTCCAAGCCCCAGTGACCCGTCGCTCATCTCTTCCTCCAGACAGTCACCCGGTGCTCTGTGTGGGCGCTTGGAGACCAAGCCACTCACTGCGTACCTCCACCTCCTCTGGGCAGTCCCCTCCCCGTTGCTCAGGCGGTTGCTGGATCCAAACAACTCGCCGCCTGGGCAGGGCAGCCTTCGCAGGCAGCGTTCTCTTTCTCTGGCAGCCACTCTTTCTCTGGCAGCCGCTGGAGCCCTGGCAGATCGCTTCAAAACCAAGCGGTGTGTCGCACAACCTCCTTTGCAAAGTTCCCCGCTTTCTGAGTTCACTGCTCCAGCAGGGGGAGGTGTGTCTTGCCGCCTGGGCAGGGCAGCCTTCGCAGGCAACGTTCCCAGGGGCCCGGACCTCCCTCCTGGGCCTCACCCTTCGCAGACGAGTCTCCTTAGGTTAGAGAATCGGCCCGCGGTCCTGGAAACTTCAATCTGCCATTTTTCGCTCCGCTTCGCTGTCCCTGTTTACCACTCCGGCGGGGGAGGGGCGACCCGCCGAGTCACTCTACTTCACAAAGTTCCCTGCGTTCCGGGGCTACTGCCCCATCGGGGACGCCTCCCCTATGGGAGAAACTCACCCGGCGGCTTTGAGTTGGTCCCAAGTCACTATCTCCTCTTTTGAATCTTGAGTCCTGGAGCAACATGAAATGCAGCCGCCCTCTAGTCCGCCATCTTGAACCATGATCTGCATTATTCTTAATGCTATTGAAAAGAGTACTGTTTTTTACATTTTAAATTCAAATTGTTGTTTGTTCATACATAAAAATACAATTGATTTTTGAATATTGACTTTGTATCCTCTGACTTTACTAAACTTATTAGCTCTCATACATTTTTAGTAGTGTCCCAGTACTTTTTTGAATTAATTGTATTCTGCTATGTCAACATACAACTGCTACTTTGGAGTTGAGGCTACTTTTTTGTTGTTGTTGTCTGATTACTGAGCATACCTGGTTAAATTGTGATGAAGATTTTTATAAGCCTTAAAATGACCATGAAATATCTACTATCTTTTATAACCTATTGTTCTAAGTGTATAAATAAATCAAAGTGTCTGTCTTCTGTACTTTATTAAAATTATTACTTTTCCCTAGTGGACTTACAGATATTCCCAGGATCTTGGGGGCTAGGGGCTGAGGTACTAGTGGTAGAAGATCATACATGTGTGTGCTGTGTATGGTTGGTGTATGTGAGTGGATTTTGAAGCTGACAGGGTTCAAAGTCTCTGAGGTAGAGATGGTGCTAACAATAGGTAGCAAACAGGGAAGGGATGGGTTTTGGAGGCCCTCCAGGAAAGGTTTAAGGTCCATTATAATGTTCTGATTGTCAGTGTGGGATAAGCCTTAGTTGGTGTTTCCTAAATAGAGTTCTGTGATACTTCAGTCTTTTTTATTCTCAGTAAAAATTCCACAAGCAAATAAACATAAGAAACACTTCATGCCATATGCTCCTTGGAGTTTTCAAATGTCCATTAGTGATGGCAGTGAGAGAACCTAAAGCAAAGATACATGTTTACACAGCTTTGTGTAATCCAGCATTCCTCAAATTCATTTGACCATGGAACCCTTCTGCAATGTAAAACTTCCTATATCCAAAAACTCCCTGTCTTATGCTCTGCAAAATACACTAAGGAAAATATTGCCATGGATAATTCTGTGATCTCTTTCTCACCTTCAATATGAGAGCAAGCCTCATTTGAGGTTATGATGTCAGAGTCACCTGATTGCCACAAAATACTGGGAGCAATGGAATATGCTTAGAATTCGGAATAGAGAGTTGTTTGTGTTTTAGATGCCTTTATTTCCTTATGTTTCGACTTAGAAATGAAAACCAAATATTCTCCCAAGACATAACTGAGTTAAGAGGAGAGAGAGTTCTCCCATGCACTGCAGTGTTTCTTGGCCTTTCTGGTTATTCTCTTTGCTTGTGCTTTAAACTCTTCCACTTTGCTCTGATGTGTTGCAGAACTGGGCTATCACACGGTAGGAAAAAGTGTTTTTTGCAAGAGGCATTATGTTACTGCTTAAGTGCTTCCTGTAGTGACCAGGTTGAGGGGATAAAAATAAAGTACATATTATTTGTCTTTCAGAGAAAAATAACTTGCTAATGATTGACAGCATGCAATTAAACTGGCAATAAAATAAACAACATGGCAATTGTTAGCACGAGGCAGTGTGGGTTGTGAATGGATCATATTTGAGACAACAGATGAGGACAGGATTTGTGTTGATCCTTGTTGCAAAGTTGTAGTTTTTAAGAAAAGTGTAGCTAGAAGCCAGCCCCCAATTGCCTGCCTTTGTAATTAAAAGTATAAATGTTTCAAGTCGAACACATCCTATTAGTAAGATTTTAGGAAACAAAAATTTAATTTATTCACATTCGATATGGTCTGTAAATGCCACCATTATATGCCTTCCACTGGCCTTTGATTAGCTATGGATTAATAAAACTTTTATACCTCCTTTGTCAGCCTCATTGTGAACTCTGTTTTTGCATACTGTTACTATTAAATAAATGAATTAGTGTCCAGAAATGTGTCATGCATATTACCTAGCAGCAGGAAGCATAAGACAGTGGTCAGCTCCCCAGGAGCGTTATAAATCCTAATGCGCTCGGTAACCTGCTCACGTGGACCTATTAAAAGCATGATGATTTAGTGGAGCAGTATTTGTGCTTAACAATGGAATTTTAGTTAATTCAAAACAATGTAAATCATCTCCAATTACAGTATTTGAATATTCACAATTTGCTTCACAGAAACCTGTACTGTTACTAAGCCCAAAAAAAAAAAAAAAAATATATATATATATATATAAAGGCATCATACTGAATTACTTGCCTGGAGTAACATTCAGGCAGGTTTTGGTAGCTTATGTTCAAAGTAACCCAGTCCTGAAGAGCAGTGTTTATCTGGTGCAGCTATCTAGCTCTCTGCCAAAGCAAGTTAGGGTATCCAAAATCTGGAAAAAGGGGGAAGCAGGAGCAGAGCCCGGGATGCTGTTGCCGATGGAAAGCTCAGGTGAACGCAGTAATTGCGCTGGTGTCGCTGCCAAGGGTGGTGAGGTGATGTTGTTCCTAGAGGCAGCTGAGGGCTTTTTTTGTTGTTGCTGCTATTATCAAAGTCATTTCAGATCCATGTCAGTAGCTTCTTGATACTGCAACTACTGCTGTGTCCCTGTGGGTACAGCACAGACCAGAGAGCATCCTCCAGTTTGAAACAGGCTCTTTTATGCTCAAGGTCTCAGAGGGCCTTTCCAGGAAATAATGATGATGAGCTGTCCAGCTGCAGCGGCTGCGTTCAGCAGTGCAGGGCCTTGGCTCTGTGTCAGGATCTGCACAGGACCTCTGAGGCAGACAGGGACCAGGGCACTCTCCCGCCTCTCCCCAGTGTCTGGCACAGTGAAATAAAAGCAAAATTTGTGGGGAACAGGGAGAACTTTATGGAGGGAATTTATTTTGGCTATTGTGGATTTGGCCAGTTCAGGACGATGCACAACTTTCCTGACCTTCAGAAGAGTTGAAATGATTCAAACACATTCCCCACATGTACCCCTGGGCTATAGCCCAATCCCTTTTTATTTTGACAGGGTCTCTCAGTTGTTGAGTCTGGTCTTGAACTGGCAATCCTCCTGCCTCAGCCTAGTGAGTTGCTGGAATTTGCAACCAAGTGCCACCACACCTGATTGTACTGACTTACTTTAAATTAATGAAAAACAAAACCAGGAGAGAATGTTATTGGACACGTTTTTTTCAGTTTGCCAATTGATAAAGTTCACTTTGTATAAAATGGTAATTTTTGCAATATTACCATTGATTTTAGTCAGTAATAAATAGGTTTAATGGTTTGTAATCTACAAGCCTGAATTCAAAATTTGAAGCTACATCTTGTAAGCTGTGTACCCTTGGGTGAATTACTTCCCCTCTCTAAACCCTAATGCATCCTTCTGTGAGGAAGATAAAGGTTTATGTATGATAATAGGTTGCTCTGTGGTGGGGGGCATATAGGTTCAGTAAAATAATGTGCATAAAACACAAGGCAGTGACTGCTGTTTTACTTGCTAATTCATAAGGCATGCACACACTGGATTGAGTAAATGTGTTCTTGGTAAAAGGTTGTATATATAGGCTGAGCAAATTGTTTCTTGCTCAGATTTCATGAAACAGCAGTAGTTCTCTGTTGGTTTTGTGTTTCTTTTTCTCTCTCCATTCATTCGTTCATCTATTCCTCCAATCACCCATCCTCCATTCATTCAGTTAGTAATGCAGTTGAACAGCAGGAAAAAAGTTAAAATACTTACAAACAGATAGCCTCACTTTCACTCTGTCCCCAGCTCCTGTCTTCAGAGGCTGCTATTCTTATACAGATACTGTTCTATACATGAGCACAGAGGGCATGCTCCACAGGTACAGCACTGTCCACCCTGTGCAGCACCTTAAAAGTCTGCAATACATCTTATGAGTGCTCCATAGTAGTCCATATCATTGGCCTCGATTTCTTTTTTCTTTCTAGTTAGTTTTCAAATAATTTTATGTTTTCTTTTTTTGGGGGGGTGGGGCAGGGGGCGGTACGAGGGATTGAACTCAGAGGCACTTGATCACTGAGCCACATCCTCAGTCCTATTTTGTATTTTATTTAGAGACAGAGTCTCACTGAGTTGCTTAGTGTCTCGCTTTTGCTGAGGCTGGCTTTGAACTTGAGATCCTCCTGCCTCAGTCTCCTGAGCTGCTGGGATTGCAAGTGTGTGACACAATGCCCAGCTTATATTTTATTTTCTAACCAGAAAACTAGAAATAAGCACAGCACCTCAAGCTAATATTGTAAAATTAACACATGAAGATTTCCCCAAAACACGCTTGAAATTTTTTAAAAAAGAACTTAAAAATAATTCATTTTCTGACCATTTACTGATAACTGCTATTAACATTGAGTATGTTTCCCAACTTTTTTCTATTTGTGTATTTGTGAGCATTTCAACACTGGAAAACTTGGTGAGGATCCACGGAGAATGAATTGCACATCAAATACCAGGTCAGGGGAAATTTAAAAAATTACATTTAGTTATGTCTAAAGGCCTTATGTTATAAGTGGAAGAAAAGAATTGACCAAGATATTGACCAAATTGTATTGTTATATTGTGTGCATGTACAAATCTGTAAAAAGAAATTCCACCATTGCGTACAACTATAATGCACCAATAAAAAATGTGGGAAAAAAAGAATTGACTGAGTCTTGATGTCACATAGACAACAATATAAAGCCAAATCCATTGAGCAAAACTATACACTATCATTTTCTTCTAAGAATTCTTGGTTTCTACAAACAGAAGATTTCACCATTCCCATAAAACCAATAAATAATTAATACAGACATGAAACAGCCCAAAGTATCCTGGTGGGTGAATTTGCTCACTTTTCATGACCTCTGTCCTAAGCTGCAGGCCATTTTAGCTTGCATAATGACAAATCCCAACTTGTCATCTCACAAGCATCTCAGACTTAATGTGTGCAAACTGAATTCTTCCTCACCTACCCCTGCCCACTCTTCCTCTAGACACTCCCTCCCTATCTTACTTATCAGCACCCTCTTGTTGCTTGCATCAGAAATCCAGGAGTATCTCTGGTCATGTATTCATTTATGAACATAGGAAAGTTATGTCTGATTCATTCTACTGTCTTTGTTAATCCCATTCCCTCTCCCTTCCCTTCATTCTCCTTTGTCTAATCCAATGAACTCCTATTCTCCCCACTCCCCTGTTGTGTCTTAGCATCCATATACCAGAGAGAACATTCAGCCTTTGGTTTTTTGGAACTGGTTTATTTCACTTATCATGATAGTCTCCAGATCCATCCATTTACCAACCAATGCCATACTTTCATTCTTCTTTACCCAACCAATGAAACTCCACATCATGTATAACCATAAAAAATGGGATCCTAATTAGTATAGGTCATACTCCATATATGTATAATATGTCAAAATACACTCTACTGTCATCTAGATCTTAAAAGAACAAATTTTTTAAATATCAAGAAAAAAAAGAAATCTAGGAGTAATTTTTGCATTTTTCCTCTCCCTCATTTCAACAAATAACAAGATGTGTCTCATTTATACCCCAAATTGCTAACATATCCATTTTTCTCTATCCCTGCAGTGCCAACTCTAGGTCTAGCCATAGGACCAGAATTATCGCACTATCTTGCTCACTGACCTTTCTTGTCCTCTCCAGTTGGCCTTCCAGTCAAGCAGCTTGTGAAGGGCATTGGACTTCCCCACATGAAGTTCTTCTTTGGCTTCCCACCACTTCAAAGACAAAATCTTCAGTGTGGCCTCTAAAGTCACTCACCTGCTTTCCTGGTCCCCACTCCTCCTTTGGTTTTATCTTCTACTCTCTTTCATTCTTTATTCAGTCTCACTGGCCCTCTTTCAGTTGGTTAAAATGTGCTAAGTTCTTCCCTCCTCAGGGTCCTTTCAAATACTGTTCCATAGACCCTTAATCCCCTTCCTCTTGGCCTAACTCACTCCTATTCATGATTTAGATCTCAGTGCACATGTCTCCTCCTCAGGGAGCATCCCTGAACTCCAACTCAAAAATATTTCCCCTTAGACTTTCTTGCACAGTCACCATCACAATTTGCTATCATATACTTGTTTACATGATTACTTGTTTCATGTCTGTCTCCCCACCAGACTGTAAGTTCCCAACAACCTTTCCAGCATTTTCTTCTCAATGGGCCCCATTTATCTTCAAGAGGGACTTGCTACTGTATGTGATCTCTGGTTGATAAATTTCCTTGGAAACTCCCACTTTTCCATCTGCTTGTCTAGACCTTAAACTTTTGTTCAACATGGACTCTGTGCTAAGAACTGCATTCTATAGTGAGATAGATACACCAGTGAGCCAAACCTGACAGGCCTCCTGCTCTCAGGGAGCCTGTGGTCCAGTGCTGTTTGAACTACTGAGTAGATACCTACAGTCACACTTGCTCATGTGGACACATTTCAAGATTTACTGTGGAACCTGAACCAGACCAGGGAGACATTACAAGTAGCCTTTAAAGTCCTTAGAATAGCCTAATGTCTTTCTTCCAAGAATACCATGTAACTTTGTAGGTATCTGAACTCTATGTTCTTATGTCTATTGACCACCCAAAGCAGATGCTACTCACCATGCTGTGTCCCCTGGGTATTGGTTTCACACAGCTGTGGGGGACTCACCCACACACATACAGTATGTGTCACAGAGTTTCTGCTCAGTGTTCTCTAATGGGCAGAAAACCACTCACCCCCACACAGATGCCATCCCAAGAGTAGGTGTGTGTTGGAGGATGGGAGATTAGTACCCCTCAATGTGGGCTGTATGTCCATAGATGAATGTCCCAGTCTCCTATCTTAAGGTGGTACTTTTCCGAGGCTCACTCTGAATGTTCCTCAAGTCCATGGTGGGATTAAACTTTGTTGCCCACAGCAGTAACTGGCACGTCGACATACCTTTGTTGATTCTCCTCCCTTCCATTCTCTCCTCCCAGACAAACTATCTGCACCCAAGTCCTTATTATAGAATTTGCTTTTGGAGGAGCCCAATTCAATACACTCCTTTAAATTCTGAACTGCCCTTAAATAGAGAATACAGTAAAAATAAGTAAAATCCTTATAACTAATTGCTTTATCATCATCGAACTTCATGATATCACCTTCATCTAACATCAGAAACATCAGAGTGAAACCAACTCAGCCAAATCTCTGAGAATCTACTAGATTCTAAAAAAATTAAGTTCACAAGATAAAGGCTCCTGCCATCAAGGAACAGTCTATCAGAAGAACCACTTCTCCTAAGCCTGAGTTACTGAATAAGAAAATTTGGTTAATTTTTCCCTTTTTCCAACCCACATGTCAATATATGAGCCAATGGGTTATATAAGCGTACAAATCAGGTCTCATGCAAAACCTGTTGTAGACCCCATTCTCACTTTACTATAAGTCTAGAGTCTCGATATAAATGACAGAAACTGAACTCAAGCTAGCTTGAGCCAAAAAACAATGGATTGGCTGAAGCAGCTGGGAGGTAAAAGAATAAGCTCACTGACTTCAGGCATAGGTGGATCCCAAGACTCATTGACATTATCTGGTTCATCTGTCCCCATATCTTACATCTGATTCCTTTGAATTGACATCAGTCACACCTCTCCACGTGAGAGAAAACAATGGCTTCCAGCTGGTCTTGGCTTAACCAGTTCCTTTATCTCATGATCCCAGCAGAGAAGCTCCCCTCTTTTATCCAGCATCCATCCAAAAAGGTCTCATGAAGACAATCTGGTGCTGCTTAGATCGTGTGCTTATCCCTGAAACATGCTGCAGAGCAAATGGAGAACACGTTAAATCTAAACTCAGTCCTTTGTCCATTCCAAGGCTGCAACAAGAGTGTTAGTGGATGTCTCTCTAGCTATTCTTGGATAGCAGGTTGTTTGCTTATTTGAATTTACCAAAAGCAAGAAGGAGTCTGCCTTAGGTCATAATTTCAGGAGCTCTGGGTATTACTCTGGGTGTTACTCTACAGATGCTCTCATCAGCTGGGTCCGGCAGCTCCTCTATCTTGTGGTCACTGCAGGGGCAAACGTGCTCTCCAGGTCTTACCTAATAAGGCCACCTATGACTATAGCCACTGGGAAACCAGAGGAGGAAGAAATGGGGTAGCTTCACCAGACATGTGACCTTAGGTACACGGCCAAGTGTGAGAAATGTCCTCTCCTGTATGCCAGAGTCAGGAGCAAGGGAAGCTTTCCCAATCCTTTTGAGATACAGAAAGAGGAGCTGGAAGTTGGTCCTCTGCATCAGCTGCCAGCGGAGCTGCTGAGAAGCTTATGTGAAGGCTGTCTGCCCTTGGCCTGAGAATCTTACTCTGTTGGGAGGTTTCAGAGCTGCAGTCACCAAGCCATGTGCTGGCTGCTTGGAGAGGCTGACATCCCATCAGCATATCCCACTGAGCTATGTGGGCTTGCTCATATTCAGTATGGGCAAGAATGGGAAGGCTGACCCCCCACTCCCTTGCCATATCCCTTTATCTGAAGCTTAAGTATTTTTTAGGCCAGTGGCAGCCATAACATCTGGCTACCACCTTGTCCATTTTCAATCCAGAGCTTTTTCCAAGCTTGGTGGGCCACAGCTCATATTCTGTCCATTCCACCCAGCTCTTTTTTTCACATTCTTCCTCTGCACATGGCTCTATTACCCAGGTGTGGTTGCACAGCCTCCCAACAATTCTGGGTTTTAAGAACTTTCGAGTCAAATCCTCTGGATTCAACTTCTTTTCTTTCCCCACCTTCCCTTTCCTGTTCGCTTATAATTAGCCATTTTTCCTCATAGTTCTGAAGGCTGCTTATTTGAAATTCATCAGTGAGTTAGTCCTGTGGGAGTTACTCTCAATTACAAATTGAAGACTAATTGTGCTGCAATGACTGTTGCTCTAAGACGCCTCCGCTGTAATCGCTTCTTAAATTACCTCTCGCCTCTTATTGAACACTAAGTTAAGGCTTGAAAATGAGCCGAGATTTGTAGTAGAAATCCAGCAGTTGGCGAACTGTGGAGTCACACCTACATATTATTATTTAATTCCTTTTTATTTTCATTTGGATTTTGGATTACATTTAAAATCTCAAAGTAAAATTTGCTTGATGGAAAAAGCATAGACTTAACTTTTACGGTAAAGAGTTTGTCACAAAAAATTAATTTTCCCCTGACCATTGTTCTGAAAAATAGTTTCCAAAAAGCTGGCAACACCATCCTCCCTGCTGCCACATACACTATTTTGTATACTGCCCTCAGGTGTTTCCTTACTGTGTTCCTCCTTTTCCCCAAGGGTGGAGTGAGTCGGGAGGCAGGTGAATGGTTGTCGATCACAGCAAGTCACGCCGTCTCCTATATTTTGTGTTTCTATCCTGCAACTGCCACTATGACAGTTAGGTGACAAGCAACAAGCTGTAGAGAGCTAGTTAGAAATTAACCTGGGAGGGAGGAGATGTAAAGTCTGTGCCCACAGAGGAGGGGAAGCCACGGTGGCATGACGGTGAGCTCTTAGAACAGATGGCATCCCAAAGCATCAACCTCAGATTCATCTCCTCGAAGACTTTATCCCTAGAGCAAGTTTGACACAAGCTGAAACTGAAATTCAGACTTTGAGTTAGAAAAACACCTTTTATTTTCTAATAAAATATGGCTATGCGATTTTAAGTGAATATTAAAAAATCACTTAAAAGATGTCTTAAAATGTTCTTTTAGCCTTAACCAAATGAGAATGGTATAAACAGCCATTAGTTGGCTTCTCCAAAAAGAACAAGCTCATTGGGTTTTCTGTTTCTGTCACCTGTCTTCCTTCAACCCTCCGGTCACAGCTCAAACAATGGCTCAACACGGATTGACCTCAAAGACAATGATCAGATGTCAAGGGAAACCCAAAAGAAAATGGTCCAAAGAAATATAGGGAACATGAAACCTCCCAGCTTCTCAAGTTTGGGTTCAGGTCTGACAACAGATACTTCCTAACCAAGCTCCCATCCAAGATGTCTCCCCTGGTCTTCTGCTTGGCCTCCCTCCTGATGTCTCCCCACCTGCCTCTTCTTCATGGGTACCGCCTTATGTCCTGATCCTGCAGAGTAACCCCAGCTTCCTCCTTGCTGAACTCCAAAGGCCTCACTCCAACAGCTCAGCTCACTTGGTCCCAGTTCTTCCTCTGAGGAGTTTACATTCGGGAGTAATCGCAGCTCTGAAATGACAGGCAAAGAATGGTCTTACGTTCTCATCCCAGACTACTGGAACTGCTTGGACAGCTCCCTGAGAATTTTGACTCAGGTTAGACCTTCTCCATCCCTTACATCATACAGAAAATTAATTCACAGTTAGAAATGGAAAGGTGATTTCCTGGAGCTGCTGGACCATCCAGATCCAACCCCAGCCCTACAAGGCAAGTGACCAACATAGAGCTGCCAAGGGAAAAGCCAGAATGCCTCCCCTATATCTGCCAACTGCCTCTGGCAACAGTGGCCACTGAGTTCCAAAATTAAACTTTATTTCCATATTATAATCACGAATTATTGTGTCTAGAGAATTTGGAAACTGTAGAAAAGTAGAAGGAAGGGGGAAACACCCATATTTCCACACCTAGAGACAAAGACTCTTAAGATGCTGGTACACAGACTTCTAATCTTTCTATTTTATAAGGTGTCTTTTCCCCCTAATATATAGAGACTGCATTCTCCTAATAGAGATGCAATTTTAACTTAACATTTAATATATATATATATTTTCTCCTGTTAATAAAGTTTGTAAATATATTTAATGTAACTGCATTATATGTAAATATATAACAATGAATATAACAATGTTAATGATACTGTGTATAAACATATAATATATAAACATATCTGTATATTTGTAAATTCATTCAGATAATCATCCATTGGATAGATTAAGTAAACTATCATTTAATGTAAATTATTTGTTATTATTAAACCTGTAACTAACACTTTATGCATAAACACTTTTTTAGGTATTTAGACTGGTTTCTTTACAATAGATTCCCAGAAGGGAGAGAACTGGGTCAAAGGGTATACATAAACCTTTTTGAGGTTTCTTGATGCTCATTGCCTAAGTTCCCTGGCCTTGTAAAGGCCTGCACATGGCCTGGGCCTTTTCATCCCTGTGGTGCTGGCTGAGAAACAGAAAATTGTTTTGAGGCAGACACAGAGGTTCTTGCCCATTCTGGGGGAAGGGTTTGCTTCTCAACTGATCTAAAGCCAAATGAGCTTAAAATATTTTTACATACACAAAAATGGCTCACCAGTGAGTGCCCCTTCTGCAGAAATGCAGCCTGCTGCATTCATTCCTGAAGGCCAATTAGCATTCAGCCAATCTACCAAGGATGTGCTTGTATGATTGCAAGATTCCTCCTGAGCTATCTTCCGGATGTTAAGAATAGTGATTTTTAAAATTTATACCAACATACATGAAAGACAATTTTTGTTAACTATCCTAGATAACAGCAGAACAGACCTTTTACAAAATAGTCATATGTGTGGTTGTGAATACACACATACACTGTGTATTTATGTGCATACATATATTGTATACACACATGAGTAGACTCAAATGAACACTATGAAAATGCTCATTGTATAGCTTTGATGGAGATTTAATTTCTTCTTTTTCAACACACACACAATTTTTAGTTACATTTCCTTTAGGCAGGATAGGCGATGTTGCCTACTATTGCTACAGAAAGAAAGGCTCCTCTCCCCCTTTGTAATAATGTTATGCCCTGATGAATGGAAGCATTGGAATTTGATAACAAATTACTATACCTGCTGCTTGGTGCCATTGCCCCCTCCTCTGCCTCCCAGACAGACATTTTTTGCCTATCCAAAGCCATTTGAACTCCCAGTTCAAAGAATCTTTATTAGATAGCCAATCCATTCCCAAGAGCATTGGAAACAACTATGAAAAGAAACACACACTTCATATGTGGTGGCATCATGCCAGTATGATCCCGTAAGCATTGCTTCAGAGGATGCTGGCCAACGGGCTAGCTAGACACAGCAGGCAGTGGAGGTAAACAGGACCACGGTTTAATGCATATTCACAAGGTGCCCTAATCTCCTATGAAATGTACTGAGTGCCCACTGGGTAGTTTGTATCCCTGTTAAGAGCAGACTCGTTGCAACTCCAAGGGTAGTGAACACACTAAAATATTGTAATCAGATTCCTAGGGCACTGTTTTTCTCCTAGCTCAGCGATTAGAGAGTTCCCTCTGGAAATGATATTCACATGAAAGTCTTCAAATAAAAAATATTGTACTAGAAGAGGCAGGGGTTACATATAGATGTGCAGTCAGTCCAGAAATGTGTGAATACATGTCTCCACATTCTTATTTATGTGCACACACATATCTACCACAAATTACATGTATACCCCAATGTGTATATTAAAGAAAAAAGACATCGGGTATGCAGCTAAGCTGTCTGTACATGCAAGCAGAGGAAATGGTCCATTCCAAGGTTAGATGGACATCTCTGAAGGCTCTTTCAGCTTGGGTCCTGATCATATGCATAAATAGGCTTTTCACAGAGTGGATGACTAATTCATTCATCTTGATTGATAATTAGAACTGACAAAGAACAGATCAACACAAATCACGAGGGCAAAAACATCTGGGACTCAATATAATGAGATACCCCAAAACCTCTTTAGTGGTAATTGCATTGCAAGCACCAAATAGCTTTCACAGTTGTTTTTGCAAATGATACAAATTAGCACCCACGATCTGAAAAGTATACTGACTGTAAAAACATTAGGGAATTTAGCAGGGCCCTGGGTATCTTGGCCAAATACATGCATTAACCTAGATACACTCTGGCATATAATTTTGGGACTTCTTGCAGAAAAAGAAAAAGTTAAGACTCTGAATCCTACTGCTGTTTGCACTTGAACTCCCAGGTGAGCAGTTCATCTATGAGGCAGTTTTCTTCTTTCCCCATAGAATCCTGTACCACTTTCACACAAATGCCCTGAGAATTTTTAAGTATCCAAGATGCTGAAAATCTACAGTTTAAATCCTTTTCCTCATTAGGAAATGTAGATATTACACAGACAGTTGGAAGGTTTTATGAGGGATTTGTGATACCTAAAATATCCAGGAAAGCTGTAATAGGATGTAACAATTACAATCTTCTTGGATCTAAGTACATGTAGTGAGACAGTAAGAAGAGATTTTCAAAGCAGTCAGCTCTGATTTGGGTGTGTTCCCTTCTTCAGCTACCCCAGCCTGAGTTCCAGCCTGAAGTCAGAAAAAGGTGCTTATTATACAAATCCTGCAGAGGAAAATTTCAGACAAATTGAATAATTGAATATGCCAAGCAAGAGCAGGAAGGCCTCATTTTTTTAAAAGCATCGTCAGATGTGGAATGATGAAAGAGTATTGCTGCTCTCAGTACTGGAAATGTTAAGTATCTCCTTCTGCTTGGCTCTGTTTCCTTCTTCAAAACCTGTCTGGCAATGGCACACCATTGAAGAACGGGGATTCCGACTCTTATGCATTTGCTTGCACTACTCTTTGATTATTAGCCCATTCTGCCTCTACTTACTCATTTCTGCCTACTGAACTTAGAATGTGCCCAATACATATGTGTGAATGCACCCTCACCTTTTGGAGTAACACTTTTCTACAAAGCATTTCTGCATGTGGGAATGTCCCAAGGTCAACCAGGTATATTTTCTGAACCCATTTTACAGAAAACAATGCAACTCAGAGAAATTAAACCTCTCCAAAGTCAACACCTACTAAGATGCAGCTAAGACATCCCAGCATGCGGACATAACTCCTGAGGTGGAACAAGTTAGATCAGACAACAACCCTGCTCCCTGTCTTTTGGAATACTATAGCAATACTAATGAAGTAATTTGAGATGAATGCATTTTAGGGTCCTCATCTTTGACCTATGGGAAATTTGAGAAAATGAAGGACTTTTGGGAACATAATTATCTAGTCCCACTGGTGATGGTTTTAACTGTCTCATCAGGGATAGTGGAAAATGAGTCATAATATCCAGATTGTGCATTTGTAAAATGTTTCACATGAGATACCAGAACTTAGGATCTTTCCAGGGAACAACAGGAAAGGACAAATCATGTTGTGGTTTTTCAACCAATTTCCCTCTCTAAAAAGCACAGCAGTTTACCTCAGGGAAATCAAATTGAAGTAAAAATAATTTAGAATAAAATTCAATAGGAAATATGTCACCCAAAGTCTTTAAATGAACATTAAAGACAGATGGAAAGGGAGGGAAAGGAGTCCTGCTCAGAGAATTCTAAGGGATCTCATGTTTGTATGTGTCTTCCATCCTTTTTATTTTTTTCCTGTTCTCTAATGCCAGTTGAACCTAAATCCTAGCTGCCCTTGTGTCTTTTGGATCTAGTATGTAAAGCAACTCCTATAGGAAAGAAGGAATCATTTAGACTTGAATATGAAACTGTAAATGACAGATAAAGAAATGGTCTTTGAAGTGGCATAGTTGGAGGTAAACTCTCTACTGATGCTGAGTAACCGTCATGTAATAGCTGGAACAGGACTGGGGAAACTATAGACAGAGCTGGCTGCCTCTTGTTTTTGCATAACTTTTGAGTTAAGAATGGTTTTAACCTTCTTAAGTGGTTGGAAACATCAAAGGATGAATAATATTTTGTGTCATGGGAAAATTTTATGAAATTCAAATTTTAGTACCCATAAAGAAGGTTTTGTTGGAATATGACCATACCCATTAATTTCCATATTGACTATGGTTGCAGAGTTAAGTAGTTGTGACAGGGACCTTATGATCTGCAAAGTCTGAATGATTTACTGTCAGAATCAGCACAACTAAAGGAATCTCAAAGTTTCCAAATAATGATAATTAAAATTTGTTTTTAAAAAGATCAAGAAAGGTGTGAAAAAAAATCCAAGGAGATAGCATTAACAGAGCAACTCATAATGAGAAGCAATCTGGGAAAATACAGTCTGTAAACAATTACCTTCTTGCCTAATTCTCTGTTCATTTATATTATACCAGGCAAAGATTTTAAATGGAAAGACAGTCTTATTCTGCAGGGAATCTACTGAATTTAGCACTTAGAATAAATTCATTTGAGGGATGTTTAAAAAGAATTTTTATCTTGTCAAATTCATTGTATCCAAAACCTAGCAAAAAGTATTCTGCATCGAACATCTTGCTAATTTAAGTAGACACGTTTTCTTCAAAAATTCAATTAAATTTTGTTTCAGAAAAGGTTTAAAATATCCTTTAGGTGAACAAGACTTGAAATATTAAAAATAGCATGAAATTCAAACCTGGATAACTCTTTCAGCATTAGAATCATTTGAGTCAGATCATTCAGAAAGAGGAATGACAAGTCTTTTTACAGCTTGAAAACACAATCATTGGGCCAGGCATGGTGGTGCACACCAGTAATCCCAGTAGCTCAGGAGTCTGAGGTAGGAGGATCACAAGTTCAAAGCCAGTCTCAGCAATTTATCAAGTCCCTAAGCAACTTACCAAGACCCTATCTCAAAATAAAAAATAAAATTTTAAAAAAGGACTGGGGGTGTGGCTCAGTGATTACGCACACCTGAGTTCAATTCCTGTTACCAAAAAAGCCCCACTATTACTGGGTTGGGGATGTAGCTCAGTAGTCAGGCAGATGCCTAGCATGCACCAGACCTTGAGTTCAAGTCCCAGCATCACACACACACACGCCCACACTCCTTGGCATACATCAGTGGTAGAGTGCTTGCCTAGCATGTGTGAGGCCCTGGGTTTGATTCCCTACACTGAAAAAAACAAAACAAAAAACCCACAATCACTGTATACAGTCAGTCAGAGTTGGTTATGAAAGGGGGTCTCTCAGTTTAATCAATACTATAATGACAAGAGCTCTGTTGCAAAACATTCACCAGAACATCCACAGGCCTCTGTCTTGAAAACTTGAGACTGCTATATTCCATGACAAAATCCTATATGTGTGGGTTTGTTATTAACTCTAGGTTTGAATTAGAATTCCCTATCTTACAGCTTGGAGCTAAACTCTGTTTACAAAACAGTATTTACACTTGACTAATTTTGCAGATCAAACTAATTAAATCAATTAAACTGGTGATTAACCAAATGAAGGCTGATTGCAAAAATTAGTGGGTTTATTTTGGAGGACTGGAAGTAAGCTAATTACTGCAGTGATTACTTGAACCTGGAGTACTCTAAATGTGGTATAAATTGAAACCTCATAGTGAATTAGACTGGGAATTCATTACAGTTTAAAGCACTGTTAATACTATTCAGTCTGTTCCTCCTTGGGGAAAATTCCCTCTCTCTGTGTTTTGTATACTGATAAACAATCATTTGGATCATGTGTTTTTTGCAACATAACCCAGTAAAATGAAGGACACCGAAGAAAAGTTACTTTCAGAGCGATACACATCAGCAACAGTCCACCTTTAATGTACATACAAAACACCTGAGGATACTACTAAAAGGCAAATTATGATTCATTTTGTTGGGGTGGAGTGGTGGTTGGGGCAGGGTGGAAATATGGGGGGATGGGAGTGGGTATATATATATATGTGTGTGTGTGTGTGTTTGTGTGTGTGTGTGTGTGTGTGTGTGTGTGTGTTCATGCACAGGTGTGTGCAAGTGTATATGATATTGCATGTGTGCCAAGAGTCTGGTTGTCTTTCAAGATCCCAGGTGGTGTTGATGCTGCTGGGTTTTGAACCATTCTTTAAGCAACAAGAACGTACACTAAGCAGATAGCTGAACCATTAGAATTTGAATTTGATGCTTCAGAATGGGATCGAGACCAAGTTATCACCATACCCCCTGATTAGGAAATCTGACCCACTTTTGCCAGAGATGCCTAAGCAGACGGTCTCAGCAGTGGCTGATTTCAGTAATGACTACTACTACTCAGTCCTCACTCGGTGTTTTTTCTCTACGTCTTCTCAGGCAGATATGTTAGTAAGAGGATTTATGTCCATACATAATGCATACTACTAATTGGTTTTTAAAGCATATTATTTTAACAAAACATGAATGCACTGAGCATGTGGGCTGCGTTTTGCTGATTTAAATATCACTGAGCTTTCAGTTCTCTGTTTTGCTTTAGTTTTAGATTTATGAGATGGTATTTACAATAATAAAAGAAGGACGTCGGATTCTTCAAAGATATGGTGAAGTCTAGGAGAGAAACGTTGCCTTTATGCACATTTTTAAAGGGGAACAAGCAGTTTCCTTTTGTAGACACTCAGGAGGTGAGACATGTCTTGATTTTCAGTGTCGCTTCCTCTTCCGAAATTGAGGGGAAAAGTTAATTTTCCCAGTTAATCAATGAACCTGGCTTGACATTTGGTTTCTTGCATATTGCAGGTTCATGGCAAGAAACACCTTATCCCTACAGGAAACCCCACAACCTTTAGCAATGACTATTCATTGCCGTTTGATAAGTAATACCCCCTGTGTGCCAGGGGCTAGAGAGTGCAAATTTGAACAAATTAAGTCCACAGACTGTGTTTTAATAAGGACAGAGCTCTCAGAAAAAGGAGGCATATGTGAAGAATCCCATCTGGTGGATCAACAACACTTGCATGAATACAAGAATCATGTTTATGTTAGGAACAGATTGCTCAGGGTATTTGTACGTTGTCTGAAGTTAATCAGACACACTTTGGGTTTTGATTCTTTTTTTTTTTAATATATTTTCAGTTGTAGATGGACACAATACCTTTATTTTAATGTGATGCTGAGGATCAAACCCAGTGCCTCATAAGTGTGAGGCAAACACTCCACCACAGAGCTACAACTTCAGTCCCATGGATATTTTTAATTGCCATGAGATCTTCTGCAAAGTAGTTTATAATACTCTATATTTAAGCCATCATCTTATATATTTATCCCTAACTTTTCTTTTATATGAATTTCACAAGACAGATTTATAGCCAAGTTATATAGACATGTCAAAGATCTTTTGCAACAGATTCAAAATAAACTTTAATAATCAGACTGAATAACATTTGAGAGTCTTGGTAAATTTGTCCAACCAGCACAAATAGGAAAAAAAATCAGTCCTAGTATGTGAAAAGTATGTTCACATATTGGAAAAGCACTGAAGTATTTTTTTTTATTCTTGTCGAAATGCTTCTTAGATTATTTTGGATGTTACCATCTTGTGGAAGTACTTGAATTTTTCCTTCATGCTTGCAGACATTTGCAAACAGCCAGCTTCTGACTTTGAAAGTGAACTAGTGTCACAGAAGCTGTAGGTGGAGATAGAGAAGATATAGGAAGTTGAACTGAGCCTTTATGGATTCCAGAGAAGTGGCTTTAAAAAACTAGGTACTTAGGATAAGCTGATATGGTGGGTCTCTTTATTCTAAAATTAAAAGTAGTAAAAATAAATAAAAATTACAGGCTCGGCCTTTCAGTTGAGTGAGGTTTTATGATGGCAAGCTGAGTAGATTTTGTCAAGTTGATTTAGTTGAAGAAACTTAGTACAAAAATTGATTTTTTGTTGGGGGCTATGCCATGCGGACTCGCCAAGATGGCTCCTGGCAGCCAGCCAGAAGCTGTTTTGGTCACTTTGGAAGTACACGTGCACAGGTGTTCCCGAGTGCTCCTGCTTGCGCCTGCTCATGATTGAACAGCTGGCTCCTCGCCTGATCGCAACTGCTGTGGCCCCGCCTCCTGGAGGGAATATAAGCAGGCGGTGGTTGGGGGCAAGACAGTAAGAGCAGCAGCAAGCAGAAGAAGCAGAGAAGCCATTAGCAGAAAGGAAGAAGAAGAAGCGGCAAGCAGATAGAAACAGCGAGTAGGGGCAGCGGCGGAAGATTGATCGCAGAGCGGAGAACTGAGAACACATCTTTAGGCTGCAAATCACAGATCGCAGTACGTGGGACACATCACTAAAGCACCTTAGGTAGATGCACCCTTAGTTCACAGGATGCAGGACGCACCTTTGAGCAGAAGCAGCAGAACTAGAAGACATGGATCTCTGAAAGTGTAGTCTCTCTCTCTTAAGCAAAGCCTCTCTCTCTCTCTACTCTCAAAGCAAGTAAACCTCATTTCCTCTATCCTCTATACCCGCGCAAATTGTTGCTGCAGGCGGTAACAAATACCCACGGATTTGGTACCGCAAAGAGCCAGTGACAATTTTTGCCTTATTAAACAAAAATTATCAGAATTTTTCTGACATTGTTAATTACCAATTGACCATCTGGAGAATTCCTTACTATTGGAGAAAATAAATGACCAAATAATCAACTGAGAGACTGAGTGCATGACAGTTGCCTTGGTGAACTCACCATTTGCCAGGACTGCAGGTTTAGATTTTGTCCTCTGACTGAACTGGATCTATCTCTTAGGGGCAGATAACAGTAACTAAGTATATATTCTGGCATCCAGGTGTGCCTGTAGATAAGTAAATCTCTAGATACCTACAGGAATCCCGGTATCTGCTGCAGAACTCGGAAGTTTGTTCATTGTTTTACAGTGAGAAGTAAATCTATCTAGAGGTCAGGATACTCACCTGGACCTGCCCAATGCATTCATTTCCTGTCTAACAGAGCTAACAGAAACCCAATTATCAGATGGTCACTGACATTAGGGAAAGCTCCACTGAAATAGTCTAAGGCATTCTTGTCCCCGTAAGGATTGCCTGGTCTAAGAAGGATACCTTGAGTGACCCATGGGTGGGTATTGATGATGACTGCCAGGATTCTTCTTTTTGAAATCTTCAGTGATTCTTCTCCACCCCTTTTCCATATACCTCTTTCTCTTAACAGGATGCAATGATGGCTTATAAACTATAACCCCATCCCAAGCCCATCTTTCAAAAGTACATTCCAGGTCACCTTAACGGGGTTTTAGATCTCCCTAAACTCAATCTCCTTGTTTACTCCCATGGCTGGTCACACATGGTGTTATGGACTTTGTTCCCAAGTTCTCAGAGGGCAGTTACCTAACTGACCATCTCTGTGTATGATCTGAGTAAAGTGATTCACAAGTAAAGTTGGAGGAGGAGAAATTTTCCCTAGAGTGACTTAATCTCCCCTAGTCTATCTCTAAAATACTCTGTAGGATATTAGAAACACTGATTTTTTATAAATGCTATCCAGAACATTTTGCCTCTGTGTTTGCACTGAGGAGCACTAGAACTTTCATCTTGCTATCTGATTCCTTCCATTTTCCAGGTAAGTAAGTGGTTGAATAAATGAATCAAGGACTTGGACACAAAACTGTACTAGAACTCTTTCCGGTACTATCAGCTGGCATGGCCCTTCCTCAGCTTTCTCTTCTTGGATCACAGTCCCCAGGTTTTCCTTGAAAGCGGATAGGCTGAACCACTGTTCCCACATCTTTCTTCTGTTGCAAAGAATTCAGGTAAAGAATGAATTTGTTTGGTTTAGATGAAAACTCTTACCTCCCCTACCCCAGTTTGGAATTAACAAAGCCTATTTAAGATTTCAACCAGGTCACTCTTCGATACTTCTGCACGTTTGCTGGGTGCAGCATTCAAAATGCTAAGCCAGTCTGCATTTGATTATTTGAAAGTACTCATCCAGGAATTCAATTACCAATATGGGATGTAAACACAAACTATGTAAATAGCACAAGGTAAATTCTAATATAGGGACACATGGACATAGCCACAGGAAGAACAGCAAACATGCAACCATTTAAGAAATGTGTAGGAACTTACAGGGAAAATATTTAGTTTTAGGAGTGCAGTTCCACTTAACATGGTCATTGGGAAGATTCTTTCCTAAGTGTTCTTCAGGGATCTGATGTATGTGGGGTAGTGAAACCATTAGCTCAACTTGTAGGCAAAATGATTACTTTGCCCTTTACTGTTGCATGATTTCAGATATGAAAAGAAACAGAGAGAAGTTCTCTTTCCTTGAGATGACCCTGAGGAAACTGAACGTGAGATTTTGAAAAGTTTCACAAAGAAGTTTTTGCTCAGATACATTCAAGCATTAGTATAGAATATCTTATGTGTGAGGCATCATCTATCTTTGAGGTGCTGGGGAGTTCTGAGAATAGTGACTCCAAGATTTTGCACCTGGAGAATTGTCATGACTGTGATGTGGTTGAGGGAAATAGACTAACAAGGAGGTATCCTATTTAGATAAGCTGGGATATCAGGGTGATGAATGTCAGATGTTCAGGACAGGACTGTAAAGATGTTTCATGCAACTGGGTCATCAAGTTGTTTGAATTCTATGTAGTTCTCCAAATGCATTTATTTTAACAAGTTTTCTCCACATTATATGTAACTAGACCATTATTAACAGGTAAACCTTTTAATTCAGAAATTCATTATAGCTACATACTAATAGAATAGTAGAAGTGAAGGGGGTGCTTTCCAAGTCAAAACTGGAAAGGAAACACCCCACAGATCACTTTACTTGAACTTTGTTTGAGCCAATTGTAAGTGTAACATTGGAAAGTACCACAGCCCAGAGGAAAGAGCACTGGCCTGGAAAAAGAAATGTGAACCCTGTTTCTGACCAGTAATATGATCCTTAGGTGAGAAGTGGGCTCTTTCTACATCCCTCCCTCTGTACACACACACACTCACACACAAATCTCTCTACCCTAACATGTTCCTGATCTCAGGTTTGTTGGGGGCTATGCCATGCAGACTCGCCAAGATGGCGCCTGGCAGCCAGCCAGAAGCTGTTTTGATCACATCGGAGGTACGCGTGCACAGGTATTCCCGAGTGCTCCTGCTCGCACCTGCTCGTGATTGGACAGCTGGCTCCTCGCCTGATCTCAACTGGCGTGGCCCTGCCCTCCGCCTCCTGGAGGGAATATAAGCGGGCAGTAGATAGAAGGCAAGGAGCAGCAGCAAGCGGGGCAGCAGCTAGCAGAAAGAAGCAGAGAAGCCATTAGCAGAAAGGAAGAAGAAGAAGCGGCAAGCAGATAGAAGCAGCAAGTAGGGGCAGCGGCGGAAGGCAGGTCGCAGAGCGGAGAACTGAGAACACATCTTTAGGTTGCAGATCACAGATCGCAGTATGCAGTACGCATCACTAAGAAGCAACTCAGATAGACGCACCCTTAGTTCACAGGATGCAGGGACGCACCTTTAAGAAGAAGCAGCCGAACTAAGAAGATAAGATCTCTGAAAGTGTAGTCTCTCTCTTAAGCAAAGTCTCTCTTTCTCTCTTAAGTAAAGCCTCTCTCTCTCTCTCTCTCTCCTCTCAAAGCAAGTAAACCTCATTTCCTCTATCCTCTATAAACAAGCAAGCAAGGAAGGAAGTAGCTCAGAAATAGAAGTAGCTCAGTTTTCAGTCCACCATCCATAAAGACCCGCGCAAATTGTTGCTGCAGGTGGTGACAAATATCCGCGAATTTGGTACCGCGAAGAGTCAGCAACACAGGTTGATATTCTCTTGAGAAGACTTTAAAAGGAAAACACTTACAGAGATACTACTGCTCTTTGGGATGGAAAATACTAAGATTTGTTTCCTCAATATTTTATTCTAAAATAATATTATATTTACAGAAAAGTTGCAAAGATAGTACAGAGAGCTTCTGTTCACCTCTCACCTAGTTTCTTCTAATGTTAACACTGAAATAGGCATAGGACATTTCTTAAAACTCAGTGAGAATATAACCAGAGACATAAGATCCTTTGGCTCCCATCATATAACACCATGTACTAATGTGTGTGCTCACCACCAACACCAAAGCATCCTACCCTTGATGAGAAAGTCAACATCACAGGGAGCTCCAGCAATGAGAAAACCAGTGATCACAGAGGGCACAAATAACCCAAAGTCCAAATGCTTAGGACAATGAACTAGATACTAGTTGGCCAACGAAGGACACTTTTCAGACCCTGTCTTTTATGGACAAGATGCTCACAATCACTATTCATCATTTTCTAAGTACAGTCCTTTCCTGGAAGATATTGCAGTATTATTCAAAATGTGCCAAAATGGGCAGGAGATCCCAAGAGTAATTGTGAGTTATGAGGTCATGGGGACCTCATTGCAAACTATTTGCAAAACTTAATTGGGGTAATAAATAAACTAAGCATGTAAATTAGATTGAAGACTACAATGTGAATTAGAAGGAGGCCATTAGCCTGCCTAGTCAAATGCTTTTTTTCTGTTCTGTAATATTTGCTGAATTGAACTGTTAATCGAGGAAGTATTAAATCCAGATATCCTAAAATTTCACAGGTAAAATAACTTGGAAATAAAACCACTTTAGGAAATCCTTTCTGGATAAGGGTGTGAACTTTATTTTTTATGATTAGGTACTTAGGTACTTTTCAAATAGAGAATGGTCTGGCAATTGCAGCTGAACGCACCTCCCCACTGGGGTGCAAAGTCATCTTAGCCAGCATACTTAGAAGCAAATGCAAGAAGAAAAAGAAAAAAATGGAAGCTCAAAAAGAAGCCATTTCCAATTGATGAAAACAAACAGATCTGTAGGCTGAAATGGGACTGTCACCTCCTCCTTTTCTTTCTTTCTTCTTCTTCTTTTTCTTTTTTAAACCAAGTGGTCAAAATAACTTCAGTCCTGACTTTTTTCTTTCATATCTGAAGAATGAGTACAGAGGTCTCCTGGAGGTAAACATAAATATAAAAAAGAGAGAATCCAAAAGCCCAAACACTGTATCTAATCATCCTGCCTAAGTCAAGTCTTACGGCAGGTTTTTTTTTTTTTTTCTTAAGCAGTTGATTGAATGAATACAAATGCCTCTCTGTTGTCACTTGGGATGCCACTTGATATATCCCATTTTCTAGACTCTAATTATTCCATTTGTAGACATGAATGCCATTTAGATGTGAGCTAATTCAGCATGGTAACTCAATTAGATTTGTACCGACTTGGATTTATGAAACATCAATGGGTTCTTGGTGAGACCAATGGGACTGCGGGTGATTCATCCCCAAGTCTCACCGACACAGCCTCTCAGGAGCTCAATTAAACATGCCAGCCATGAGGATGTTTTTTAACTGGAATGGTTCACAATTAAAATAAAAAAAGATTTCTGTGTTCCTTGGTGTGCATGGCCCAGCAGAAAAGAAAGACCTGTAACAACAGGGACTGAAGTTTTCCTGTAGGTTATATGTCCTCTTCATCTTCTCTCTCTGGTCTCGGAGCACCTGTGTGGCCACACTCAGTCATTGACCCATGTGTTCAAGGCCAGGGAGCTTCACAAGTGCTCACATCCAAGGGTACTCAATAAGTGTTGGTTGAACTAAATTGGTAAATTCATCTTACTGCCTGTCTCTGCATCTTGATTCTGAGAGCTGGAAGACAGATGCTGAATACCAAATTGGAGTTATAAAAAAATAGGAGAAATCTCAAGTGATGAAAATTACACTAACTATATCTTCAGTCTAAGCATATGTCCTATGATAAGAAAACGGGGAAAAGAATTTGAACCAGGACTGTCCCCCTACAGTGGCTTATAAAAATTGTTCTGCAAAGAAATGTTATTACCATGCAGTTCTGTGCTCAGGAATGCAGGCATGCTCCTGCCTCGTTGAACTCCCGTTCCTGACAGAGATTCTCCTCACACTCCCTCTTCACTGTGGGAGGGTTTGATGATTAAAGGATTCACTGGTCCTCAACCTGGACTTGGCACAGGGGACCTAGTTAGAAATGGAGGAATTCATGAAACAACCTAATAACCAAACTCCCTTTGTCAACGATGAAGCACTTTGGAAATATCTGTTTTTGTTTTCCTATATAAAGTCTTAGATAAGAAAGACACTGTATTTGTTTTTCCAAGACCTGATGAGGGGCAACACAAAGGAAGAGAGATTCAATTTTATTATATCTCTCTTTATTGCCCACTCTCAATTTAAAACCTAGTATGTGTTTTTATGGTGAGATATTATTGATGATTATGAGATTATTAGTTAAGGATAGTGTAGGAGAAGCAATAATAGTAGTCTTAAGTGGCAAGTGATTAGCAGTAATGTTAGTAAATACAAAGAGGTAGTAGTAGTAGTAATAGTGATACTTGGTCAAGAATTATAGGTATTGTCCTGCATGTTATATTAACTGCATGTTCAAAATGCAATTCCCACAGACTGTGTCATTTTATCCCATAAAGTTTCTGCAGAGTAGATGTCATTTCCTCCATTTTACAGCTGAGGAATCTGGGCCAAAGAGTTTGTGTGTTTTGCCTAAGTTCATGCAACTAAACATCAGTGAGGCTGGTATTTCATCCTTGTCCTTCCCTTTAAATTCTTTGCATGTGGTGTAGCAGAAAGAACATGGGTTTTAAATCAGAAAATATTGTCTTACTTCCTAGTTTTATCATGTTGACTTTTTAAAAACAGATGATGAATTGGGTGCCATTCTTAAGTTTGAGGTGGATAAAAGTTCCAAAATTTGATCCATGAAACTATTCTGTAAGACCATCTGATTACACTGGCACGACATCAGAAGGCTAGAGCACCAGATGCAATTGATGCTATGCATAAAGAGCACTTCTGCAAGCTTATGCACCCATATTTCTTTCATCTCTAGGGAGCCTTGGATTAAACTTGGAAACAAAGGTTAGGATCACCTCTTCTCGTGTCTGGTGCAACCCCCTTTCTTGCTTCCGATTTCCAAAAGCAATGGTCTCTGCAAGATTTTTGGAGGAACTACCTGAAAAGAAAATACCTTGAGTTTATTTGTGCTCTGCACCAATTGTATGTAATATGTATATTTCACTACACTCTTGAGGTCTCCCAGTACAACCAACTCACCCTGGTTCATTTTTATTACAGGAAATGCCACCGAGGCTGGCAGAAGAGAATATTAGAAGGAGCTGACCCTCCCCATCCTGTCCTGCCACCAACTCCTGTGGATCCAGGTCTGCCACTCACTGGCCAGGCAGCCTTGGGGAATTCACCTGTCTTCTCCAGCCTGTTTTCTCCAGTTTCCTCTCAAAAATAGTACTCCCCTCAAAAACTTTTGTAAGCATTACATAAAATATTATTTGTGGAACCACTTGGAAACCATGTAACCTATGCTTCCTGTACTTTTTCCAAGGGACATTATACCATAACATGCTCTGTCTTTTAAAACAAATTCCTGTTGGGCATGGTGGTGCATGTCTGTAATCCCAGTGACTCAGGAGGCTGAGGCAGAAGGATCAAAAGTTCAAAACCAGCCTCAGCAATTTAGTGAGACTCTAAACAATTTAACAAGACCCTGTCCCAAAATTAAAAAAAAAAAAAATAAAAGATAAAAAAGGACTGGGGATGTTGCTCAGTGGTTAAGCACTCCTGAGTTCAATCCCTGTTACCCGTCCCCCAAAAAACATCCCTTAAATGTCACATTTTAGTGCTCATCAGGGTACTTTGGCATATTAAAGAATCTGAGAAACCCTGAGAAATGAACTCTGTGGAAGTTTGTTTAACACAATGTTTCACAACCTATTTGACTACGGAATTCATCTGTCATTTAATACCTAATGTCATACTGTGCTACAGTCAGCAGTAAAGAGCGAAACACCATGACTCAGTCTCATAACTGTGTTGGGCTGCCCCCATCCATCTCAGCTTTCTTCTGTGACACCAGGCTTTCCTAAACATTAGCAAAGGTGACGACCAGCAGCCCAAGACTCCCTTGATGCAGCTTAGAAAGTTGGAGAATAATCATGTATTTCCCAAATATTCTACAAATGGCACAGATCTCATTGACACACCTTGAGTCATGAGCCCAATCACAAAGGTACCACTTTGGGCAGTGGGAATGAATCCTTTCATGGGTCAGGCCCAGATCACATGCTTACTTATAGAAGGGGGAAGAGTCAATCATATCTAAGCCAGAAAATAGGAGAGATTGATTTTAATAGTGATGTTACAAACGGAGGGTGTTGGCAGTAATGAAGGAATTTTTGATAGGCAAAAACAACAGGACACTAGGCATTCTGTCTTTCTGTCTCCATTGTTCCTTTTTCTAAGGCAGAGGTTTGTAAACTTTAGTATACCTAAGAATCCCCCATAAAATTTATTAAAATACTTATTTCACCTCAAAGATCCTAATTCCATATACTCGGGAAATCTGGGGTTTTTTTTTGTTTTGTTTTGTTTTTTTCTTTTTCAACCATACAGGTAGTTCAAGTACTTATCTTGAGAAACAAGGCCAATAGGAAAAAGTCTTTGCTACTTATCAAAATTAGTGAGAGAATATCATGTTAAGCAAAATAAGTCAAACCTCCAAAACCAAAGGCCAAATGTTTTCTCTGATAAGCAGAAGTTAATTCACAATGGCAGGGTAGGGAAGAATAGAGTTACTTTATGTTAGGTAGAGGGGAGTGAAGGGAGGGAAGGGTCATGAGAAAAGGAATGATAGTACAGTAAAACAGACATTATTACCTCATGTACATGTATGACTGCATGACCAAAGTGATCCTGCAATATGTATAAATCAGAAAAATGAGAGATTACACTCTATGTATGATCTATCAAAACATATAAATGTACTCTACTGACATGTACAACTAATTAGAACAAATAAAATGAAAATAAGTTAAAATAAAATAACTAAAACTAAAAAAAAACCTTCCATATGTATAAATGCATTCTACTATCATGTACAACTAATTAGAACAAATAAAAAATTAATAAAAGAAAAAAATTACCTAGAGTGTGTTTTCAAAACCAAATGCCTGTCTGCAAACCTACCAAACTGACCTTTGCAGAGATGAGGCTGACAAAGTATAGGTTGCCATTGATCCACAGGTATGTCCCATGTGTACAAACTTCAGTACAGCACTTCTCAACTTTTACCATGAGCATGAATCAGCTGGAGATCCTACACTACAAATTCTGATTCAGTAGATTAGAGTGGGGCCTGTGTTTCTGCATTACTAACAAGTTCTCAGGTGCTGCTGCTGCTGCTGGTTCACAAACTATACTTTGAGCAGCGAGACCCTAAACTCCGAGGACCACCCATGTGTTTAACTTGCACATTTTAAGGCCATGTCCTTAAGAGTCTACCTACCTGCCAGGCAAGCAGGAAAGGACCTTCTGCTTCTAATGGGATTTGTTCACACTGCCATCCCTCACTTCTTTCTGGGATGCATGAAGCTCTTCTTTAAGAAGCTTCAAGAGAACACAGTCCAGCCCCAATGAGCTGGAGCACATCCGTGCACATTTTCCATTTAACTGATTCCTCAGTGCTCCAGATCTCATCTGGACTCTGGGAAGACAAATAAAAGTGAGTCAGGATCCCTTAGGGAGTTCCCTCAGAAGGTGAGCAATGTCCTGGTTTACCTGGACCATACCTGTGACCCTCATATACAGTTACACTATATCAGGAAAGAACAACAGTAGACCGACAATCATCATTCAATGTAACAAGGGCCAGTTAACTGAGGTGGAGGGTCAGGAAAAGCAAGGTTAAAGCTGGCCTTGGAGGTTGAGTTGCAGTTCTCCAAGTCGGGGCTGAGACGAATAGGAAGGAGGGCATTGGAAGTTGAGGGAAAAACTTGTGGGAAAGTACAAAGACACCAGCACATGATGACACCCTACCTGTTCTGGGCTATTGCCCTGTTCTGCATGCAACCCTTTATGTGACAAAGTTCAGCAATCCATGTGCAGTTATTCACTGGAAGGGATTCTTTCCCCTGGATAAAGCCCAGGTCAGTTCTGGTGAGTGAATAAAGTCCCATGCTGTTGCTCTGCTAACATTCCTGTTTTCTTGTAGCCAATTCCTTTATTTAGTTTGGGAAATGGATAATTTTCACGATATGTTCCTAGATATTTTTCTGGCCATATTTCTGTGTCCCATTTTAGTTCATTCACCTGTTCAACAGATATTTCTCCTATACTCATGTCCCAGAACAGTTCTAAGAACTTGTACTAAATCAACAACCATCACCCAATCCTTCCCTCATAGAGCATCCATTCTAGAAGGGGAAACTGACTACAGGAAGTAAGCATTAATAGAGTAAATTACAGGACTGACGATGTAGCTCAGTGTTAGAATACTTACCTGGCATGCATGAGGCCCTGGGTTCAAGCCTCAGCACTGCCCACCTCAAAAAATAATTTACATAAACTTGCAGATTGTAAGTGCTGTGGGGAAAAAGTACCAGAAGGTCATCAGAATTATACTATCATACAGGTGTGGAGTAAAAGCTTTCTAATGGTGTGATTCTGGAGCTGAGGCCTGAAGAAGCAGAGGCTTGAAGGAAGTACCCTATCTGAGGGCATTGGTCCTCAGGGTACCTAATGTGTACAAGGACCCCTGAAAAGTCCAGTGGATTTGGAGTGGAGTACATGAGCAGCATACGGAGGGAGAAGAGGGGTGTGGATGTGGGCCTGGTGCCAGCACGAAGATTGACACTGAGTGGGATGCCAGTCCGCGGAGGCATCAGAGCCAAGGAGGAAGAACATGAGCTGACTTAGACTTTTTCAGCATCACTCTGACTACTATGTTGAGAAGCAACTCATGGGGGCCAAGGGTGGGAGCAGGGACACTAGTTAGAAGCTGTCACATTCCCCAGGCAAGAGAAGATGGGGCTCTGACAAGGGTAGGTATGGTTAAAAGAGAACAGTTCTGTGGATCCACCAGTTTCCTGCACAGTCTTACCCTCCTATACTTATGTCCTCCATGAGTTGCTTCTCAACATAGTAATCAGAGTGATGCTGAAAGTCTAAGTCAGCTCATGTTCTTCCTCCTTGGCTTTGTTGAGCATAACAGTGCCCAGAAAACTGACTCTCCAGTTACCTGGAGACAAGTCTCACTTTCTGCCAAGGGTTTCATCTTCATCATCTGAAAGGTGCAGACAGTAATACCTGCCTCTCCAGGCTCAGGAGGTTCTGGTGAAAATTAAGTGAGATCACAGCTTTAAAGGGCATAGAACCAGGCAGGAGGGTAATCACAAATGAGTCAGGACCCACCAGCCAATACAGAAAAAGAAACACTGTTAGCATCAGTGGTTCAGTTAATATGCAAGAGGATGACTATGAACTTAAATATTAAGCCCTAAATCATAGACTGAGAGGAGAACTATTTGATCATCTGGTCAAATCCATATCTCTCAGTTAAGGAAACTGAGACACGGAGAAAAAGGATGCCATCCAGGGCACCCCACCCGTGGTGGGGCCATGCTGGAGTCCTATTTCTGTATCTTCTTCCCCTACCATGCAGTCTATTGGGAAGTTGTGACCAATGTCCTACTCTCAAAAATGCATCAAAGCAGAGTTATGACCAGAGGAAAAGGAGATGGTTCTAAGTTTTAAGGTGCGTGACGGCTTTGTAGCTACCAATTGGATCCTCCCCCAAACTTATGTTTTTTGAACTTCCCTGTTTTATAAGTCAGGATGCGGATGCTCAGAAAGATCAGCTTAGATAGCAGGTGGCTGGGAAAGGATTCTAGCTCACATACATCTTCTAGCACAGAACTGGGTATTTTTTCCCTTGAATTTAATGAAAACCTTTGGAGAGAGCAGAAATTAGTTTAATTTGGGGGTTTTACCTCTATGGTTCTAACTATTCTCCCTGGATCCTTCAGCTGAGAATTCAAAAGAATGTTTTCATTTGTGAATGTAGCCGAGTGCTTATTAGAATTTCTGAGCGTTTACCCTAGAAGTTTCAACAGACTTCCTGTGATGCTTTTGAAGTGTTGAGCATAAACTTAAACCTAAAAAATATTCTTGAATCAAGTTTGCAGACATATTTTAGAACATGGTAGGAATCATTATGTAAGTGGTGATTTACAGACACACTGGGGTTCATAGACTGCTATTTTCAGAACTGTATTTGGATGGGGGTGTGGGGGAGACGCCGTGTGTGAGATGAGGATGGTACTGGAATTTGGTGCAGAGACAGCAGGCAAAACTGCTATTGAAAAAGTAGACCGAAAAGAGTCGTCCTTGCTATTCATCTAGGGTACCTGGTACGTTCTTTGGTTTTGACTTTTAAGTGAGGCATTTGTTTGAATCAAGAGCTAGAGGAAGATTTTAAAAGGCAAAATCCTGCTAGAACATAAAACACAGTGGAAGGGCCTCAACGTTGGAAATGTCATATGTTCTTGGGAACGAGCAAAGGCTAGATCAACATGGGCTTTGAATTCATGAAACAAATGCAGGCTCCTCCATGTACAAAGTCCTGGAGCTATTGCCTTGTGACACCAAGTCCCTGGGCCACATATTAGGGGTCCTCAGGCCATAAACCTGTGAGGCGAGCCTCAAGGAGCACCCTGGCCCTGAGAGCTATGGTCCTCTCCAATTCCTAGAGAGGTCCTGAACTTCCTCTGTTTCCCAAAAGGACTGAAGTCCCATCATGAACACAGCTGAAACCTTTTCAAATCCTTCCCCCTGAGGCATCTCATTGACCCCTATCTCCCTGATGGTGGCTGGAGTCCACTTCTGGCCAGAAGTCTCTCCAGGCACCACCACACTGCCATCTTCTGGCATTTCGGGTATATTCACTCTCACCAGGCTCTGGACCCACCATCTCCACTCTGCGTGGTTAGACTTTAAAGGGGTATGATGGCTGCCCACGCAGCTCTAGCCCCTGGGGGATGTGGGTTCTGGTTGCAGACTATAGTGCCATGAGCCCCTTTCCTCACCCATTCTCCACCCTGAAGTTCCACCAAATCTCATTATTGAAGCTGTGTAAATTAAGGCAATCAACAACATTCGTAGTAATTGCTATAATTACCATTCACTGAATGAAGGCTTTATCACTAGCTGTATGACCTTAGACAAGTTACTTTACCTCTCTGGTCCTCATTTTCCCATCTACAAAACAGGAGTCATAATAGTAACTATGTTATTCTGAAATTAGTAATTAAGTAGCTACAAGTGCAAATTTTAGTTTCAGTCTTAAGTAGAATAGTGTGTATAAAGTGTTTTGCAAAGTACCTGACATACAAGCATTCAATTACCAGTAGCTACGAATTTCTGCAGTGCTAGGATGTGTAATCATTAATTAACCAACAGTCGTACTATGTGCCAGGCACTCTTTCAGTGGCATTATATACATTACTAATTTGAAAACTTGCAAATGAAGCAGTATTGTACCCATTTCACAGATAATGAAAAAGCTGAAACTTGTCTTTCAGCTACACGCCTCCAAGTTACACGCTTGGATTAATGGTTGGAATTTGATTCCTGGTGAGATGGACTCCAAACTTGACTTCTTAAATCATGAAGATGTGGATGACAGTGAAAGGTTTGAAGGACAGCTGATTATAACAGTGGACAGGTTGGTGGTCAAGGATCTGTGCTCATCAAGAATGCAAATTGCAAACAGCATTTCAGGAGTGCAGAGGAAGAGAAGGTTATTTAATCATGATTGGTAATAGAAAGTCTTAGGAGAGAATTTTTACTAGTCTTTTTTTTAAATCTTTTTTCCTGCTTGTTGGAGTAACACAAGTAGAATATGGAAAAATGCAAAATGTAGTTTACTCCTAGCTTTATTTTACTCTTCTACTCCTATTTGCTCTTTATATCTTTGTAACTCATCCCATCAGGTCATACATTGCCAGTATGACTTCCAAGTGCTACAACCTTTTGGTGAAAATATCTGGTAATGCCTTTTGGGATTACAATGCATAAACCCTCTGATGTACCAATGCTGTTTTGGAGGCTCTATTTTCAAAAAATTAAACATCAGTTCGAAAGGATATATGAACAAGTACATTTCTTGTAGTGTTGCTTATAGTTAACAAATTAGAAATAAGACAATGTTATGTCTATCAGCAAGGGGATACTTGGATAAATTGTGACTGAGTCTAGGACCATTATGTGGCTATTAGAAAGTATGAATTAGATTTCTATAGAACAACCTAAATGAAATTGTCTTAGAAATTTAACACCTTTGCATTTGGGAGCCCAATCTATTTCAACAAAAGATGAAGTAATAGAAAAGTAAAAGTTTATAAAAAATTTATTGGCACAGTATAGCATTGGAGAGACATAACTCAATAACATGTTGTATAAAATGGGTACAGGTTGAATATCCTTAATCTGAAAATAAAAAATACAGAATGCTTTCAAATCCAAAATTTTGGGGGTAAACAATAGATTTTTGGAACATTTCAGATTTTGAATGTGGGGATGCTGAGTCAGTAAAGTCTATGCAAACATTCTAAAATTGAAAAATTCTAAAACATTTCTGGCTTCAAACATTTCAGATAAGGGATACTCAACCTGTATAGGAATTTCTATCAACTATAAACTACATGCAACCTGACCATATGGGAGCAAGAAAGCATGGTCATTTAAGTGGGTCTAGAGGGAAAGAGGTAATCCTGCAGTCTCCAGATAATCACATCTGGAGAATCACACCCAGATTAAAACAATATGTTCACCAAGGTAATGAGGTTGAAATCAAGCTCTTGGAGAAACAGCTGAAGAAACTGTACTTCTTTGTTCTGAAGATGCGCGAACTCAAAGGACACACTGTTTCCAAAATATATGTCACCTGGAAGAGAAACTAGAACTTCCCTGTGGCACCTCAGAGTTAAACCCAGAACCAGTGGAAAATGGCTTAACTTCAGCAGGAGTGAAGGCATAAGGAAGGCATTTCTGACTCTCAGAGCTGGTCAAATGCAGCACAGAATGGCTTTCTCTAGAAGCTTCTGTCACCACCTCTCCTGTCCCTATAAGTGTTGAGGGGATGTGGTGGAACTAGCAAGAAAGGGCTCGGGTATTTGATGGCAGGAGTGTGGTGCCTAATCCAAGTTCCCCACCCATCTACAACCCTAATCAGAGAATGTTCAGGTTTTCCAGATCTGATGTTCAGTCATGAGAGAATAGGACAGGCAATGTGGAACTACGCCTATAAACCAGCTCTCAGGTCAAACAGATCCAGATTTAAAGCCTGCCTCCACTACCTGCTTGGTGACTCAGGAAAATTACTAACCTCTCCAAATTTCAATTTCCTTGCCTGAAAAATAGATATAGTGTTGATCTTTCTTCAAAGAGCTGTTGTTATATAAGGACTAGGTGAAACAATAACCCATATAATGTGTTTCACACATGGTGACCCACAGTGAATCCTCAGTAAGTATTTTTCAATTAAATTATAGGAATTGTTCTTGCTTGCTTATTATATAAATTTATTTTTAAAAGAGGGAAGCATAAGTATCTCCTAATTAATGTGGGAGAGAACTTTTCTTAGTGTGGAAAACATTGGGTAAGTAATAAAGAATAAAGTATAAAAAGATATACTTTGCCCAGATGCCTTTTCAAAGAGTAACTTTATTTAATTAGTGAATTAACTAGTTAATTATGACAAATTTAGCATTGTTAGTTGCTAATTACAAAAGCAGAGAGGATTATACTCGAAGAAGGACTTGGTCAAAACCAATTCATTGCCAGACTCGTTGGTACATGCCTATAATCCCAGTGATTTGGGAGGCTGAGTCAAGAGAATCACAAGTTTGAGGCCAGCCTCAGCAACTTAGCAAGACTCTGTCTCAAAATAAATAAAAAGTGCTGGAGATAAATCTCAGTGCTAAAGTGCCCCTGGGTCCAATCCCCAGTCCTGGGGGCAGGGTGTACAATTTGTCAATTATCTGTTCTTTGTATTTTACAGCATCAAGGTCAATAAAGAAAATATTAACAGTCTTCACCACTCCCATCCTCACCCAGATAATCTGTGCTAATATATGACTTGTATCCTTCCGTCCTTTCTCTATTCTTTTCTTTTCTTGTTTTTAAACCAGGGATTGAACCCAGGGGCACTTAAACACTGAATCACATCCCCAACCCTTTTTTAAAATTTTTATTCTATTTCGAGACAGGGTCTCACTGAGTTGTTTAGGGCCTTGTGAAGTTGCTGAGGCTGGTTTTAAGCTTGCAATCCTCCTGCCTCAGTCTCCCCAGTCCCTGGGATTACAGGCATGTGCCACTACACCTGGCCCTTTCTCTATTCTCATGCAAAAGTATAGGTGAGTTTTTTCCAATTAAGAAAATGATACTAAAATAAACATATAACCTCAAACTTTTCTTCTCTTAATGACACATATGCCAGATCTGAGGTACAGAGATGTAGTAACTTGTTCATGGTCACACAATTAGTCTGTGGGATTTGAACCAGAAGAAGATGGCCCCAGAGTATAAGCCATTTCAGATGGTTGGCCCTGGCAAAAGAGGAGAAGGCTGAGACAGCTCCAGGGAGTTGGTGGAGGTTTAGAGGAGAAGATGGAAAGAAGTTCAGTAGTCCAGTGACTTGCCCTCTTCCTTCCAAACTGCAGCTGTGCTTCCTGACTCCACCTGTGACAGGCCTGTTCGCTCAGGAAGAGGAGCCACTGAACAGCAGCCTCCAGTCTCTCCTGTTGGGACTAGGTGCTTGGGGAGAGGTTGGGGCTTGATGATTTGCTCTGGGCATAACCTAACTGCTCCTCCCTGGCAGACAGCTGTGCACTGTGACTTATACATTGCTTTCATGCTGAGTGGCCATCTGCTTCTGGAATGTTAGCATCACAGTTTGGAGACTCTTGGGTTGAGGTGATTCTCAACATCATGACAGATGATGTTAAAACTGTGGAGGAAAAATGTACATATGTGCCAAGTGAATTGGGACATTAAATGGCTCTTTTAATTAAAATTCAGACAGAAATTTTAGATTTGTTACAGAATAGCAATTGATAATGGAAATGAATAGTTCATTCTGAATTGATCCTAACCTGTAGAAAATTGCCATTTATAATTCACAAATCACTTTCTTAACACCTCTTCCCATCTCCATTCCACTTTCATCTTGTGACAATTGTCTTCTTGCTTCTTGACTAAAAGAAAAAGAAGAATAAAAGCTCTGCTCCTTAAATCCTTAATGTATTATTATGAGATGCATATTGAAATTCTGATGTTCAGGTTTATAAATATAATCATGGAATTGCTATTTGTCACATGAATTCAATTTGATTCAGCAAACATCCAAGGAATGCCAATATGTACCCTGCAGGGTACTAGGAGTTGGGATAAAAAGATCATGCACATTCCTTCCCTAGTAGGAGAAGTGTCAACAGATCATCTATAGCATGGCATATGAAGAACAGCGGAAGGGTGGGCACACAGGGGAGGAAGCAGGAAGGAAAGCGGCAGGAGATGTGAGGGAAAACTTTCTGGAAGAAAGAGTTGCATATTGTGGTTTTGAAGAACGAATAAGAGCTTGACATTCAAATGGAAAGAGAAAGCCAAATGGAAAGGACTGATGGAAGTGCGGGGGCAAGATGGAAATAATTAGGATTTTAGGGGTTAGAGTCTAAACATTAGTGCATGACTTTAATTTTTTAATGTATTAAAATTAACGTGACAGGCCCCGTTGTTTTACAAAGCCAATTTATTTAATTCTCTTAACAATTAGGAAGACTATTAGTCTGCAGAGAAATTAGAACTGGCCTCAAAAACTAAACACACATACACACACACCACCCCACAGCAAATGTTATAGGACCAAAGTCAAGAACTTTGAAATACGTATGTCATCCCTCCTCCAGCAATAAATCCTCACACTCAAAGGAGACTGGTCTTGATTCTGGCATAGGTAAGACGGATTGCTCCAATTATTGTGCCCTTGAGTCCCCTCATCCATGTGTCCTTTAACCTCCACATCATCTTGGGAGGGGCAGGGTGCTTTCCTCATGCTCCACATGAGGCTCCAAGAGATCAGATTATTTATCCAAATCACACTGCTAGTGAAGGAGCCAGAATTTGCCCGACTCAAAATCTGAGGTTTCTCCATTCTGCACCTTTCTAGAAAAGGATTAGAGAGCGTCAGACACTGACAATTTTCCTCAAGTATTCCAAACTGGTGGATGTGAGGGCTATCTAGCTGCTACATCTACCACTCCACTGATCCCCAGGGTCTATTTGGCTCATCTGGCTGGCTAAGCAGGTGGTCCCTTTCCTCCCTCACTGTTCCATGTGCATCCCTCCAAGAAGTTATGTACTCTGTCAAGGATCAGTCTTCCATCAAGGATATGGGGCTACCTGTGCTCCCCTGTGGAACCTCCAGACTAGCTCTTAAGGTCCAAAATGGTGTGGCTACAAGGTAAGAAACTAAGTGAGTGTTTTCTTGGACTATTTATTATGAAGTACAGAGAAGAGAGCTGATGTAAGCGACTGTGTTCTGTGGTATTTAACACAGGTATGCGATGATGCTTTTAAAATATTTTCTGAATGCAGTGTACTCTTCCTTTCTGGAGTTCCCTCACCAAATGGGCCTTTAGATAGTGAAGCCTAATAGGTGCAGGCCTGAATTGATGTAGGACAGATGAGGCTGGACACCAAGGAATTAGCAGGAAGCAGGTTTATTTGCTGCAGGTGGCCCAGAGGGGGACTTTGGACTAAATCAATTCTTCCCTCTGAATCCTGAGTCAAGAATGTTTTAGTCCCACAGTGGGGGACAGTCTAAGAGGTTCATATGACAAGCACGTTTCCTTCCATCCTGTAGACAGAGGTTTCACAAGTTTTGTTTTGTTTTGTTTTTTCCTGCAAACCTGGCATTTGCAAAAAAGAGGAAACTATCAACCATAATGCCCTTCTGCATGCAAAAGTTTTTGCTGATAGAAAGCTTTCTGAAGAAAAGGAACTTCTATGTTACAAATACAGTGGGGGTTTCTGCTTTATTATGGTAAGGATCTTCTGGGTGGGGGTCTCTGGCCTGCTTCTGAATAACTGAAATTAAGCCATTCTAGAAAAATTGGGATGCCTTTTCATTACACCCTTAATAGTTATCATTTTATAGGAGCAGAGCTCAGGAACTTTGGAATCCACATCCACAAGGTAGGGTTTTGTTTCTATCTGAGATCCTTATATTGTACCTCAGTGGTGAAGCAGTCCAGCCGAGTATGAGTTCTGTCTCTATTTTCTGTGTTCCCTCTTTCCATTTTGCATTCCTCTTCCCACTCCACCCTCTTCTAACTCACCTCTCTAACATCATCTTATATGCCACTGTTACAGAAAAAAAAGGGGAGGGGGTTGGTACATAAACTCACCCTAAGGCTCGGTGACCAATGGGGACTTGCTCAGGATATATAATTTGCATTTAAAAAAAAAAGTCTTGATAGTGGTGTTTACTTCAAAGGAATGACCCTCCAATGGTGGAATTTCTGATGCTCTTTCTTTGCAAAAGTGACAATAACCCTTCCTATCATTGTGCACTGGTCTCTCATGTGTCCAGCACAGTGCTAGCTAACCACTCACATGTGTGATTAATTTTTCACAGCAATTTGCAAAGAAGGCTGATCATCCCCATTCAGAAAATGGGACCACAGTTCAGGAAGATGCAGTCATATAAGCTTTCACTAGCAAAGGAATTAGAATCTGGGCATGTCTAGTTTCCAAGCCCCAACCTTCTCTGGTACTCTGACTGCTTCCTTTAAAAAAGGCAACAGGGTCCTCTGTCAGCCAGGGCCCCCCTGGTGATGGATGATTCCCTCTACCTACTCTACCTGGGAAGATGCAGCATACACCTGGCAGTGAGAGGAAAATGAGGCAGGGCTCTGCAGGTCCTTCTGGAACAAGCACCCCAGAATTGTTGCCGGCCGGCCTGGTCATTTCTGTGGTCTACACTTTACCCAGTTTTGAAGACTCTCTGCTACTCACACAGGGTTTCATACATAGAAGAATTTCTTCCAGTGAAAGAAGCAAGAGCCAGGACCCAGGACTTAGGACTTATTATGACATCTTTACACTGATCCGTACCAATAAATTAGTTCATAGTGAGTGGTCTTTACAAATTGCCTGCAGGTGTTAGTTTAAAAGAGTAGATTAAAAGTTAAAAAGAATTTGAAGATTTAGTAAAAGAGAGCGATTGATACACATCAGGTCCAGTAAGAATGCCCTACAACCCTGTCAGTTCATGGTAAAATGACAGGAAGTAGCTGAGGGGAATCCTTGCCCATGGTTTATGGTTATAAACTTGGTTCACTTTGATGAATCAACTAGTTTAAATTATTACAAAAATGAACTGAAAAGGTTTGCCCTGGTTCAGAATTTCCAAATGCCCCTACAGGATAAAAGGGTCCTTTTTTGGTGTCTATTTAATTTCATAATAGCAAAATGGTCTTCAGAAAGCATGCTATCCGGAATTTATCAGAGCTTTAAACAAATGTCATGATCTGTTCTAATATGATGATTAATGTCATCCATCTAAATGTTATAGACCTTTTCTGGTCCTCGCTATACTTGTCTCCAGATGGGGACTTTCTTGTTGTAAGCGTAGATTTCTAAATACCACTTAGAAAGTGAAAGGGGAAAAGAGCGTCTGCAATAAATATTGCAACCAATTAGGCTTCATCATAGTAATTTCTCTGGTTTTGTAATGTTTGTTTACTGGGTTTTGTAGGGAAATTGTTGCCATCTCTGAGATCCAGATACATAAAACCTCCATCCTCACGTTTTCCTTCAATGGAATGTTGTGAAATTGGGTAATATTTTCTTTCTTACCAGACCCCCATCTGGATTATGAATTAGACATGGAAAGATCCAGACCCAAACATGTAAATCTATTTGTACACATTCAAAGAAAGCTCTCATACATTTCCTAAAAACCCACACATTAATATTGCTTACTTTTCAGCGGGGGTAAATGAGGGTCTCAGAGACCTCCTCAGAACAGGCTGGAGTTAAATAATATTGCATGTTTTTCATTTTACTGTGATGAATGCAAAGCTATTAAATAACCTTTTAAAGAGTTGGTGTAATTATCTGTAAACAGTAATGTTACAAAAAAAAAGGTCAAGTTGTCCTGCCATTAGATGTTTATGGATATAAACTGGATTTATGTTTCCATAAAACAGGCACCGACTAACTAGATTAATTCTCCACAAACTAAACCAACTGTAGTAATATTTAGACACAATAAAATGATACCAATTAAAACAATTTTATTTTTTGTGTCATATTGATTAATGGTGCACTAAAATTAACCAGAGACCTTAAACTCAGAATGGTTGGCAAAAGGCATCCACATCTCAATATTATTACCAACAAGAAGAGCAGTTAAGTGAGATGGCTGTGCAATAGTATGAATATTTAATTAATAATTAGTCATGTAATTTCTCCTCAGGAATTATTATCCCTCAAACTGGTTTGTGAATTTAATTATTAGCAGCCTTTTTGTTTCCATGTCCCCTCATTACTGTCAGGATTGATGTAACATAAACTTCATTAAAAATTAAAGCAAGAGTCTTAATTACAAGGCTACCCTGACTGAAGTTAGAATTAGCCAAGTCAGTGATGTGCAAATGAGTGCATTATTTAAGAAACATGCTGGAAGTAGTTATGCTAATGTAGAAGGTTCGCAGTAGCAGACCTTTTCACTTGCAGTTGCATATTCATTAAATGCACTATGCAAATTTAATGTAGCAGTCTTAGTAATGCGTTGTTAATTTATTCAGATTTATTGAGTACGACTTGTAAAAAAAAGTACAAATTTAATTACTCTATCTAGTAGGGATGATATTAGGAGATAGCAGAGGTTTAAAATGTGTTGAACTGGATTACTGCAGTTTGATGGAAGACGTGGTATCAAAGGACACAATTTTGATAACTGGGCTTGAAAGAATATTTGATTTACTTATGGAATGATCTAAGAAATCACTAAAATTGCACATGTTCCTTCCCAATAGGAAAGTAAAAAAGTCTCGGTTGTATTAACTTAAGAGCTAAAGCAGTGCTGAGTCCACAGCCTAATGGTCGTAATGACTCTACAGAGACCAGTAAAGGTTATGGATTGAGATCGGCGGGAAGCAAACTGTCTTTGTGGAAAGTTCATTGGCGGCCGCCCGCGCCTCCGCGGTGCGCTCACGACCGGGTGAGCGACAGGAGTCCTGGCTTCGCTGGCCGGCAGACCGGTCCCCGAGCCCCCGCGGGCGCTGGCTTTCAGGGTGGGTGGACGCTTGAGCTCTGATTTTCCAGGGAGGCCAAATGCAGTACATGATGGAGAGTGTGTTCTTAAAAGAGGCCCATAAACCACGCTGACACCCGTGACTCCCGTGTGGACGTTTCCTGAGTGGACGCGCGGGACTGCTCTTCCATCTTCTTCATCTGGTTCTCTGGAAAACACTGTGGTGTGGATTTCTTGTCCCCACTGTACAGATGAGCAAACTGAGGCTGAGACTGGAAGAGTAACTGGTGCAGGTGGAGACCTGAAATTCAAGTGTAGACAGCTTCCCTTTCAGTTTGATTTCATCCCTTTTCCCTCTGCCCTCTCTCTTCCTCCCCTGCCTTTCTCATCCTTTGCCCCCATTTAAAAAATCTTTTCCTTATCCCTCCTCCTTTCCCTTCAGAAATTCCTCTCTTCCAACTCCCTGCTTCTCTTTTAGCCTTCCTTCCATTCCTCCTCCTCTGGCCATCTCCCTTCTTCACTTCCCTCTGTCCCCTCTCCTTTCCTTTTATTCCCACCATGCCTTCTTATACACAGGCAAAGGTGTGCAGGTGGAATTTTAAAACTGAAAAGGATTGACCTTTTTCCTCTCAAACAAGGGCTACAAACAAACATGTAGGTTAAATTGGAATAAAACCGTTTAAAGCAACAAAGCAACCATGACATCCTCCCTGGTTGAGCTTGGTGGAGTGGAACAAAACTGGGAACGTTCTCTTCAACCCAAGCCTCAGAGGCCATTTCGCACGTAGCAACTAGCAGCTAGGTTGGTTTAAAACTCCCCACCCATCTTTTAGGAATTTTAAGTTTCTTGGCCTTTACAATCACAAAAACGAGTCCTGGACATTTTTTAATACAATTAATATTTTATCCTGGTTTTGGAATCTACTACCTCAGATTGGTCGATCTTTGGAGGAAAATCAATACATACTTTACACAGCTCCAGTAATGAACAGGCTAAATTATTATTATTAACCTTGTTGAGTACCTGGTCCTGAGCACCCATCTTTGGAAGCAGTCCAAGCTCTCTGATATATTCAAATAGTCTGACCTGCACAAATTGATTTCCATCTGATGAAGGGTATGAATTGATTACAGACTGAAACTTGGTGCCTATAAAAAGATCTCTGAATAATTAATTAATCAGGATTAAAAAAAAATCAGAATCAGTTAGGTGACAAAGCAGGGGTTCTGGTTCCTCTCTGTGAATCTTTTCATCTTAGGTCATTTAAAAGACCCGTCAAGTCCTATAAGTACTTAACTTGAGCCATCCCCTTCCCTGTGGCTGCTCTCCATTGCTCTGTTAACAAAGACCAATCTGCCTGGATGATGCTTATCATCACCCCCTGCCCATAGTGCGTGCATGAGTGTGTGTGTGTGTGTTCGTGAGTGTGTCACTGGGTTGCAAACTTCAGGGAATCCAGTACTTACTTTGTTTGTCTTGGGTAGTGGCAGTGGTGTGCTGGCATATGGTTAACAACCAATTCTCTTTTTAAAAAGTTTGTGGTCTGTAGCTTTTGCCAATTTCCCTGGTAAATGCTCTTACAATATGGAATGTCAAGCTACAGTGACAACATGAGGTCACTATATGCAGAGTGGAGAAGAGAGAACAGTCATGTACCACTGCATAGTATGTCTAGCCACTATATAGAGAAAAAAGATGTAAATAAACTTAAGAGCATATACAGTAGAAAATGTAGTAAATAAGAAGTTATATCTCACATATGTATCACCTTTGCTTTTGATGTGATGTACTTAACTGTACATTTATATAGTTTTTAATAATGTCTTATAACAAGCTCACAAAATTATCCCAAACTTAATAATCAGCTCCAGCTTACCCATGAATAGTGGGAAGAAAAGATTTGATGTTAAAAACAAACACTACCACACCCAAAACAAAACACCTGACCAGGGCTGTTTTTATTACTAAAATGGTGCTTTATTATTTATGTTAGGAAGAGGAAACCAGACCCCCAAATAAGAATTTGAACTGACTTATGCTGAGAGAAAATGGCAATTTCATAGCATCTGCTAAGATTTCAGTTGTAAACAGTTGGCATCTTGGAGCAGACAGCTTTCTACTGAAGAGAGATCAGAAAAGTTTTTTTAATGATAGCAGAGATATAGGTATGTGCATGGCCTGGGAATATGGGACAAGAGGAAGGAGAGAATCAAGTTGTTCTATATTCAGTCAATGAAAATATGTGGTCTGGTACCATGTGCACCGGGTGCCATGCTGGGGGCTGGATTATAAAGAAGGGTGACTGGCAGTCTCCTAGTCTGGGTTCAAGGATAGGTTCCCTGAATTTAAGAAGTCTAGATAAAAGGAAGAGTGGGGCTGTAAACAGCCTGGTCCTGAGACTGAAAAGAATACGGTCTGTTCTATAGCCACATCAATGTTTATAGGAGCAAAATTCACAATAGCTAAGCTATGGAACCATCCTAGATGCCCATCAACAGATAAACAGATTAATATTAACAATATTAACAATGGAATATTACTCAGCCATAACGAAGAATGACTTTATGACATTTGCCAATAAATGGATGGATCTGGAGAGTATCATGTTAAGTGAAATAAAGCAACCCAAAAAAACCAAAGGTCAAATGTTCTCTCTTATATTTGGTTGCTAACCCACAACAAGGGGGGCAGGGGAAGAACAAAAGTCCAGTGGATTAGACAAAGGTAAGTGAAGGGAAGGAAGAGGGGATAGAAATAAGAAAGACAGTGGAATGAACCTGACATTACTTTCCTAAGTACATAAATGAATATACCACAGTGAATCTCCACATCATGTACATTCACAAGACCGAGATCCTAATTATAATAAGATATATTCCATGTTTGCGTAAATATATCAAAATAGATTCTACTGTCATGTATAACTAAAAAGAGCAAATAAAATTTCATTTTTGAAAAAGAATATGATATGTTCACCAAACAGCAAAGAAGCCTGGTGGCTGGTGTGCAGTTGGCAAGGGGGAAAAGATGTGATATAAAACCAGTGTGTGTCAGCAGGCACCAAGTCCCTTGTGGACTGTGTTGAGGATTTAAAACTGACTTGGAAACTGACCTTCTAAAACGTGCAGAAATCACTCCTTTGCTTTACTCACCACCAACACTGTGTGACTTCTACTTATTTTTCTGTGCCACCTGTTAGGCTGTAAACTCCAGAAGAGTAGGACTAGGTATCCAGAGGGCTAGCTAGCCCAGAGTCTAGCCTACTGCAGGGGCCAGATAAAGTATTTGTGAAAATGAAAGAGTGGATGTGTCCTGTGCTCACCCTCATTACATGTTTGGGGTTCAGGGTTGAGCCGACTTGGTGCAGCAATTCTGACTGAGTCAGAACTGAGACCTACTGGAGAGGCTCAAACCCCAGCCTCCCTGCTCTGAGGACAAGGAGTCAAGAGGAGACACTTCTTCCTGGGTCTCTGCTTTCCAGGATCTCTGGGAGTTTTTTAAGGGAAGTCAATGAATTTAACTCAAATCCTCAGGAACTGCAGTCACTCTGCCAGGCATAGATGGCCCTGAGGCTATGGGGTGAGCCCTGTGCACCTGGGAGAAATGAGAGCCCTGAACCTTGGAGCTCAGGGACACCCTCCCTGCTTCACCTGTCACTAAGGGGCATAGTGCACTTTCAGGCATCCTGGGCCTTTTTCCTACCAATCTGCTCAGGAACCTATTGCAAAGGCTGAAATTGTCCCTTTGAGACCAGAGAGTACTTAATCCTTTGGAATGAAAATTCCCCAGAACAGGAGAAATAATAATACTAATAAAAGAATACCTCACAATTATTGATCCTTGCCTCTATCACAGTCACTGTGCTAAGTACTTTATATTTTATCTTATCTCCCCATAAAAATCCCATGAGGTAGACACCATTATTATTCCTATTTTACAGAAAAGAACACTGAGGTGTTGAAGGGTTAAATAACTTAACTGGGAATATATAGTTAAGTAATGAGCAGGTACCAAATACAGTGTTTCTGATGCAAAGCCCATATATTCAAATTTGTGTCTGTCTGACATTGTGCTAATAGTTAATTTTGGGACAATGTAATAAAAAGGCCAAATTTATTCAACATTCCCAAATTTGGGGGGTACGTGCTAATCGTGGGTCTTTCCAGGCTGAGCAGGTCTGAGATGGGATTCTAGATTCTGTATTTAACAGAAGAAGTACAGGAAACTCCAGCAAGTCATAATGATCTGTATGTATTATCCTCAGGCCTAAAGCACAGAAAGATGTTGGCCCAACACCTGTTCTGTCCACAGAGGAAAAACTGGTTTTAACCTGCCCAGAAGCATTAATTCAGAGATTAATTCAGGAAAACAATCTATCAAAGTCATGAATACAGGCAGGGAGAGGAGGGAGGATGAAGGGCCATCAGAAGCCAGATTGCTGGTCAGCCTGAGCAGCAGTTTTGGGGGCAGATTGCCTTCAAAACATTGGATGTATTGACCTTGAAGTGGTTCCTCTATGTCCCTGAGTCTTCTTTTTCTAATCTGCAAAATGGTAAGAATAATATCACTGTCATGGAAGTGTGAAGATTAAACAAGAACTGGCCTGGAACTGCACAGTGGTGAGACATGGCCCCACATAGCCTGGGCGCATGTCTTAGCTCTCTACAACTTACTGCGTGCCTTTAGGTAAGTTAATTAACCCGCCTTTGCCTCAATTTCCTCTTGCGTAAATAGGGAATAAAATAGAGTAGTTGCAGAGAGTTATTGTAAAGGGCTTGGCACACCGAGGGGGAAATAGTAGGTGCACTGCTGATACCTGCTAGATTGTTATTAGCCTGCAGCACCTGGTAGGTCCTAGTGCAGGTATTTCCCTCCAACTGATGGAACTGGGCCTAAAAGTTAGGTTCTGCACAAGATCATCCTCCCCATTGACTCTCTAGTCAAGAGCAAAGTGCATATTGACTTTGCAGCAAGGATTTTAGAGAACAAAGCAGGGGCCATCCGAAGAGAGTCCTTCAACCCTCATCTCCCATTGCTCTAGATGCTGAAGTGGAGGGCACACCCCTTCCCCAGGGGAAGGTGATGGCAAAGCTTCCTCTGATTGTTGTCATCCATCCATGCAAGCAAGCCTTTTCTCTGAACTTAGTCCCCTCACTTACAAAAGGTTCCAGCTCCAATCTATGAGTCAATGAAAAATACTCCTTGAAGCTAACCTTCAAATGCCAGTCACTCTGCTGGAAGTTCTAGGAGTGGGGTGAAATCACCAGGGAGACTGGCCGCTTGCTGAGGACTCTGTCCTCAGCTGCTCACCTTTCTACTTTAGACGCCTCTGTCACACAGATTCCCACATGTTCACAGCTTGCTTAACTTGTCCTCCCGAAACGATGGTCTTAATCATAAATTCTAATTGGAATGGGATCCACATCAATTTATTCCTAATGCCTCAGAAAAGCAGAACTGTTTCTAGGAATACATTGAGGTGGATTCTATTCCAATTAACAATTTGACTCAGTTAAAGAGTTATTAACCCACTGCTGTCCTCTGATCACCATCCAGCTCAGGGATGGCAAGTTGCTGGCCTTGTTGGAGCTAGCAAGGAGATGAGAGCCAGTAACGGCGGTCACCCTTTAAGTGGTACAGACTCAAGCCCGTCTTCTCCACCCCACTCCTTTCGCTCCTCGGCCTTGGCAGGGGCACCATCAGTTAGCTTGCTCTGAGCTGTGATTGGGTCAGGCCATTCTCTCTGGATTGGAAGTAGGATGCTCTTGAGGGAGATGTAGAAGGGCTTAGGCAGCCAGGGCAAGATGGTGAGTGAGGAGGTTGGGGGCAGGACCTGAACAAAGGCGCATGGAGAGGGCCTCCTGATGAGGTCAACCCCCTGCCTGATGAAAATGCTCGTGTACACACGCGGGGACCATCCAGACACTTCCGTACTCCTCAGCAGGGGATCCAATAGAGAAACTAAAGCAGATGCAGGGACAGAGGGGACACCAATTAATAATAGTCAGGAGCGTGTGGACAGGGGAGGAGATAAGGAAAGGAGAAATTCCAGAGACCATGAAAAGAACAAGCCAAAGCTCCCCCACCCATTCCCAGCTCTGGGGCCCATTCTCTTCAAAGAAGTCTATCTCTGTATCTCTATCTCTTTTCAGTAAGCCTACTTCTTGCTTGCTCTCTCTGTGTCCTGTTCTTCAATTCTTTGCTGAATGGAGACAATGAACCCAGCACCCCTAGAAGGTAACGCTTTCATCTTATTCAGATGGATTCTGTTTTAAAGAATCGATTTTAAAGAATTGGCTCATGTGGTGATAGGAGCAAGAAAGTCTGAAATATGTGACTGATAGGCCAGAAACACAGACAGGACTAGTATGTCACAGTCTTGATGGACAGATAATTCCTTCTTTAGGTTTTGCTCTTCAGGTCTTCACTTGATTAGATGAGGCCCACCTCTACTATTAAGGATAAATTCCTTAAAGCCAACTGATTATAAATGTTAATGATAACTATACAATTACTTCATTGTAATGTCTATACTAATGTTTGAGATAAAGATAAAGATGATAAAGATATAGATATAGATATAGATGTAGATATAGATAGTCCCCAGAAGGAACTTGCCTAAACTTGAAACCAGGAATAAAGAAAAAAGCAGATGAACTAGGGGTGTAGCCCAGCAGTAGAGCACTTGCCTAGCATGTGTAAAGTTCTGGGTTCAATTGCCAGTATTGGAAAAAAAGAAAAGAACAGATGTAAGACATTATTAGTCAGGGTCACTCAATGTCATCTGACACAGAGAATTCAGTATTTGGATCAGAAAGCCCACACCACCCCCTCATCTTGTGCCTCCAGGTATGTGCTGTCCGATGGTCCGGTTGTATCGGGCTTGTAGTAATTCCAAAGCCTGCAGATGCCGGGGGAAGGAGGAGAGGAGACACAGATATAGATTTCTATAAACCAGAAGGTAAACATTCATGATTGAACACCCAGCCTCACAGGCACACTCAGGAGATGTTCACCAAAATAGAGCTCCAGAAACTCCATTTCCACTGGGCAAACAGGAAAATGAGATGATGCCAAATTGATGTGTGTGAGAAGCAGAGTGATGGGGCATTTACATCTATTTAATTAAGGAACGCGCTGTAACCTCTATTTACTTCTGTTTAATTAAGGGATTGCTCATTTCAGAGACGATATCATGCTGGGCCTTCTACTACTTTTGTGATTCAAAGCTCAACTAAGGATGTATGGGAAATAGTTTGGTGATCTTAGCTCGGTCCCCAATGGTGAGAGCTTTATATTACAAAGCCAATAAACTATGTTGCCAGACTTGCAAAAAGAGAACCAGGGGACTTATCAAGAGTCATCTCTTCAAGACACAGGAGGTCATCTGCAAGGATGTATGTTATTCTAGAATAATTCTGATCAAAATTGAGAAACACAATGGAATCCTTGTGGAATAGCCAGCCATATTTGAAGGGGAAAAGAAAGAGCCAAGAAAAATGAACAGAGTTTTATAGGCTCTTAAGCAATTTGAAATTTGTTTAGCATGGTAGCCAAACTAAAAACAGCTCCCAAAGGCAAATGATTGAACATGCCCAGGCTGAGGCAGGGAGGGTTAGAGACTGAAGAAGAGGAGCTGGTTTTTCTATATACCTCACAGCTCTCATCTTTCTGGTGTTGGTTGAATTTTTTTCTCCTGAAAAGAGGAGTTCAGACCTAAGGTGACTCGTTTTTGCATCCCTCCTTTTCATGTATCCAAACCATAAGAAATGTCTCCAAAGTAACTCTGTCCTTTTAAGTTCTGTGGATCACAGTTCAGCAGTAAAAGAGAATGGAAGAGCTATTCAAAAAAGAAGGAAGGACCAGGCACAGTGGCACACGCCTGTAATCCCAGCAGCTCTGGAGGCTGTGGCAGGAGGATCGCAAGTTCAAAACCAGCCTCAGCAACTTAGCAAGGCCCTAATCAACTTAGTGAGACCCTGTCTCTAAACAAAAAATAAGAAAGGACAGGAGATGTGGCTCAGTGGCCAAGTGCCCCTGGGTTCAATCCCCCGTACCAAATTTTAAAAAGAAACCAAAAAGACCAGTAATTATAGGGTTTGTGGAGTGGGGAGAAGAAAATTTGGGATCTCCAGCCAACCTGCTGGCCCTGGCAATCCAGCTAGATCATCTCTCTCTCTCTCTCTCGAACTTCACCATTTAATGTCCACCGAGGCATCAGTTGGCTAATGGGTTGAAGTAATTAGTGGGTCGCAACCTCCTCACGTCCTCACTCCATCCCGAGGAAGCAAAGTGCCTCTTAAGAGTAGTCTCCAGCACTTCCTACCTTTGTTTAAGTCAAATCGGAGAACAGAGCAGCACCAAGACTTGAAATATTGCTTTGATCGCTGGCTCTCTCACCTCTGGAGCCGGGACCACACCTGCCCTGGCATGGGGTTGGGGGTTGTCAGTACTTTGCACATTGTAAGTGCTGAATTAATACAAAGAAGAATGAGTGAATGCTTTGCTCCTGTAAAGTTGATTTTGCTTCCTTGCTTAAATTCACTAAACATTCAGGTACTTCCTAGAAGGCCCCCTCCTCCCTCTTTTCCACATATCCAAGCTCTAGTCACTTGTCAAGGCTCAGAACAAGTTCCTCCACTTCCAGGCTCACCTGGCCTTAGCAGACAATCCCCTGTCTAAAGACCTACAGATTCTGAGGACTCATTTCCTGCTTGGTAAGGAAACTGTCTTTTAAACACATGTTCTGTCTGTCTCTTCCACCAGATCCTGATCCTTCTGTGTGGCCAACCTCTGAATGCTCTCCTCCCCATACCCCAGCAAATGCATAGCCGTGATGCCTGATCCATAATGGGCTCCCAGTTATTGGTTGTGGTTGGTGATGGATGTGATGACTCTGATAGGCTTTATCATAAGCTCCTCCAGGACAAGCCCATCCTGTTCAATATTGGATGCCAGTATTTGTTATGGGAACTGTTCTAAGAATATTTGTTGAATGGTTGAATAAATTTATGTTTGGGATGCAATGCCTTGCCACAAAATCTTAAATCACATCATGAGCACACATTAGCATTCTTGACCACATAGGCATTTGAGGAAACAATCACACTTCCTAAAAGGGCTTAAATTTATTTCCAGTACTGGGAATTGAACCCAGGGGTGCTCTACTACTGAAATATATCTGAAACCCTTTTATTTATTTACTTTGTTATTTTGAGACAGGGTCTCATTCAGTTGCTGAGGTTGGTTTCGAACTTGAGATCCTCCTGCCTCAGTCTTCCACCAGTTTGGGTTACAGATGTGTGCCACTGCACCTGGAAAAAGGTTTGAATTTAAACATATATAGTATCAGCCAAGCACAGCAGCATGTGCTTATAATCCAAGCTACTAGAGAGGCTAAGGCAGAAGGATCACAAGATGGCAACTTAGTGAGGCCCTGTCTCAAAATAAAAAATAAAAAGGACTAGGGATGGGCTCAGTGGCAAAGCACTCCTGACTTCAATCCCCAGTATCACCAAAACAAACACACAAAGAAACCAAAAAACAAATCCAAACCATACAGAGTGTCTTATGACTTCTAAGTAGGGAGTGGACTCAAAAAACTTTTTGAACACTTATTCTCTTGAGATATGGCAATAATGCAGAGGTAATTAAGATTCAGTTCTACCCTGGAAAAACTTAAAAAAAGAATGTTACAGGCAGAACATGTGTTATAAAGGAGGAACAAGAGAGAGTAGGGGAGGAATAAAGCATGTATGAGTAGAAGGATCAGGTCTCATGAAAGTGTGTATTAGAAAGAGATGACTTGAATCTACATTGTGTACAACCATAGAAACGAAATGATGTACCCCATTTGTGTACAATGAATCAAAATGCAGTCTGTAAAAAATTAAAAGATAAATAAAAGAGAGAGAGAGAGAGAGAGAGAGATGACTTGAAATAGAAATGACAAAGAAAGGCAGTCCAGATGGAGAGGGACCAGTACCTGCACAGGTAAAAGGGTACAGGCATGCTCAGAAAATAGCAAATGATCCAGAAAGCCCAGAATAAAGAATGTCCTGAAATTTGAAGTCTCAAAAACTAGGAAAAAAACTTAAGGAGAAAGAATATGGATTCGAGTTAATAAGCTACCAGACCCTTAGAAACCACATCTGATCCTGAGAGGATATGCAACTTGCAGAGGCTCTGAATTTGAAGAGAGGCCTGTGTGGGTGGGAGGAAGACAGTGTCCACAGATAACAGAAACCAGAGGTCTGGACAGCAGTAGGCACTACCTGCTACCTGTCTTCCAAGCCTATGCCCTCCTTCTTCTATAGAAGTAGAGTTGGTGGCCAGCTGCTCGTGTCTTCCCAGCCTCCTTTAAGATCAAGTGTTTGCTAACAGAATGTGAACTGAAGTTATGACTGTCATTTTTGCTGTGGGGACTTCAGTTCTTCTTCATGTTTTCTTTCCCTTTTTGCTGGAACCAACTGTGCTGGCAATGTAGAGATGGAAAAGTTGTCACTTGGAAGGAATCTAGGTCCCTGAACAGAGCTGCCACTTCACTGCTCTTGCACAAGGAAGATAATTATATGGATTCTTGTAGTTCCTATACCCAAATACAGGTATCTGAAGAGAACTAATTATTTTGTTTCTCAACCCGTCTGAATGGCTCTAGATAGTTTCTAATCTGTGACGCTAATGCTCCAAACAAGCCAGATGTAATCAGATCAACTTGGACTTTTTTTTTTTTTTTTTGGTTGGGGGGGGTGTTTAGTCAGGTTTTTTTGCTGCTGTGACTAAAATATCTGACAAGAACAATTTTAGGGGAGGAACATTTTATTTGGGGGTTAACAGTTTCAGAGGTCTCAGTCCAGGGATAGCAGGCACAATACTGTGGGGCTCAAGTTGAAGATGAAGGAAGGAAGAGTGTGGCAGATGGAAGCAGCTCACACGTGATCAGGAAGCAGAGAGAGAGAGTCTGCTTGCCACGCCCCCAATTCCCACCTCCTCCAGTCACACCTCACCTGCCTTCAGTTACCACTCAGTCCCATCAGGTGACTAATTCACTGTTTGGGTTAGGACTCTTACAACCCAATCATTTCTCGTCTGAACCTTCTTGCATTGTCTCACACATGAGCTTTCCGGAGACACCTCACATCCAAACCATAATAGTGGGGTACCAGGGATTGAGCTCAGGGGCACTCAACCACTGAGTCACATTCCCAGTCCCTTTTTTTTTGTATTTTATTTAGAGACAAGGTCTTGCTGAGTTACTTAGGGCCTCGCTAAGTTGCTGAGGCTGGATTGGAACTCACAAGTCTTCTGCCTCAGCCTTCCAAGCCTCTGGGATTACAGGTGTGTGCCGCCACACCCAGCCCCATCTTGTTTGTAATCAAGCTCTTTCCTCTGTCTGATATGTTCTTCTAGTTCCCTTCTTTCTACCATAATTAAATTCTGCTCATCTTCAAAACCCAACTCAAGGATGACCACCCACAAGAAGACTACTCTGGTTCCCTCTACTTCCCTTTTCCCTCTGTACCACAATATTGGGAGGATGTCTTTTGTAGGATGTTCCAGTTAGTCACTGTACCATGCTGTGTCAGCCATGAACTACAACATCTTATTCATCTGCATTTTTTCCCCTTTTCACACCTGGCAAGATATGGGAGCAGATATCTGTAAATAGTTGTTGAATTAAATGAGCATCCATTCCTGAGTCCAATACAATTCCTACACCCGAGGGAGCAAAGCCAATTGGTGAGGGGAGAGTTGGCCCTGATGGCAGCCCCCTCTATATAATTATCCCCTTCAATGACTAATGGGGCTTCATCTGTGTCTGATTCTTTGATGAAGATGAAACTATTTAATAAGGTTTGGTTGCTCATCTCATCATCTTCCTGCATCACACTCCTCCTGACGAGTTCATTAGCTGGAAGAAAAATGGATGACCTCGTTAGTTCTGCACATTGGTTCACTTAGGACAAATTGGAGTTTTAAAATGTCACTCAACTCTGACCCATGGTGGGGACAAGTTCTCCTCAGGACTGTTTGTGCCTTTGGTGTATTTATACAATAAGGTTGCCTGGGAACTTTCTGTTTGAAATAGTTTTGTGTTTTGTTTTGTTTTGTTTTGTTTTGTTTTGTTTTGTTTTGTTTTGTTCCAATGTGAGAATCCTTTTCTTAGGCTTTTTCTCATCTTGATTGGTGAGGACAGTGCTGAGGTTTCTTTCCACTCCAGTCCTCAAGTTCTTTGCCCCCGCCGCCCCTTGAAATCTTATTATCTGCCAGGACCCAGTTTGCTTCCTGGTCCCCTCTCCATCCAGGAAGGATTTATTGACAGCCTCAAGGTCAAAATTCAGGTGAATTCAGAAGCAGGACATATTGGAATTTCAACCAAGGAACCAGGAGAGGAGGAATAAATCAGGACCACGGACAGAGCCTCAAGCAAGGAAGACATTGGGGTTGGGGATGTGGCCAGGCGCTACAGTGCTTGCCTGGCACGCATTAGGCTCTAAGTTCAATCCCCAGCAAGGGGAGGGGGAAGTGGGGAAGGAAAAGAAGAAAAGGACAGCAGTGAGGACTGCTGACCCTGTAAGCTTGCCCAAGCATCCAAAATACCAAATTCACAAAAGTGAAAGATGTGGCAGTTTCTGGGCTATCCAGGGACCCTGTTTTGTCAAGCACAGTATGGTGGCCAGAGAAGGATGGATGACAGGGTGTTATGGTTTGGATGTGAGGTGTCCCCAAAAAGCTCATGTGTTAGAGAATGCAAGAAGGTTTAGAGGTGAAATGATTGAGTCGTGAGAGCCTTAACCCAATCAGTGAATTGATCCCCTGATGGGATTAACTGAGAGGTAACTGAAGGTGGGTAGGGTGTGGCTGGAGGAGGTGAGGCATTGGGGGCATGACTATGGGATATATATTTTGTATCTGGCCAGTGGAGTGTCTCTCTGCTCTCTAATCATCATGTGAGCTGCTTCCCTCCATCACACTCTTCCTCAGCACCAAGCAATGGAGCTGGTTGTCTACAGACTGAGACCTGTGAAATCATGAGCACCCAAATAAACTTTTCCTCCTCTTTGATTGTTGTGTTGTGCAGGGGTTTGGGTGGAGGTGAGAGGAGTGTGATCCTGGGCAATGCACCATTCTTTCTTCCTCTAATATTCTTCTTTCTCCCCATCTAGCTTCACCCTGTTTTCCTGACAAACTCCTATTTGGTTTTCTAAAGACAGCTTTTTCTAGAAAGTCTTATCTGTCTTCCTCCCCTATGCTCTCATTATTATTCCCATCTTTGTGTTCCCTCTCTGTCTTGAACACATCTTTAATGCTGCACTTGGCACACAATATTATGATTATTCATTGAGAGGTGTAATTCTTCTGCTTTCCAGAGAACTATTGAGAGTACAGAATCTGTCTCTTGGTGCCAAACATGAGCCCATAATCTAATAGGTATTAGAAGAGGTGGTGACCACTGCTCAAGGCCCTGCTGAGTGGACTGAAGTCCAAGGCCAAACTTTGGCAATACTGGCAGTGGAGTGGAGTGGGAGAAACTGAGACAGAAGGCCACTACCATGGCCTAGATCAATACTGTTATCTTGGATTTTGATTGAATGGTTATTAAAAGCTTTTGGCATGCAGTAATACTGTTAACACTGATTCAGCTGCTTTTGTACAATGGGTGACTGTATTTCTACTGGGTTGGCTCCTAAATAACTTTTACTTTTTCATAGGTTTTGCATTTTTAAAAAGTGGTTCTGCATGCTATAGCACACAGATACATGGCTCATCATGGGTCTAAATCCAGACATCTGGGACACTGCAGACCCTTCCAGAGCCAGTTTCCTAGGGACATGCTTATTTTGGAGAGGAGATTAGACCAAGATCATTTTTTCATAAGGAACAAACCCAGTCTAACTAATGTAAAATAAAACAGTGTAAGGAGGTGTCTTAGTCACTGGGATGGCTTTGGGGACACACTTGTCAATGTGATGGACACCCATTCTGGAGATTGCTGTTTGCATGTAATACCTACACATAGTTACTTCTTTTTGCCCATCAAGTCCCTTTTTCAGTGTTCCAATTCAGAATTCCTAAATTGGCCCATCTTAGTTCAAGAATCTATCCTGGATCCAGGAGCACAGTCCCAAAGAGTTATGTTCAGTGAAGATTAATTTAGCAGAGAGGCTGGGAACTTCTCTTCCTGCAAGGGAAGCTCATTTAGCAAATATGACTTAGGAGAGAGTTGAAAGAAAGGGACTGAAACCAAGAGAGTGTAGACCAGAACTATCTAGGGACAAGAGCAGAAACAGGTTGTGCAGCAGGAAACAAAACTGCTTCTCTCAATGACTTGCTCTTGAGTTCACAGAGCTCATTCCTATGCATTGGCTGGCCCATGAGTTCCCCAAGGTGGGAACTGAATCTCATCCAGTCCCACGCCCCTTACCAGAATTCATGTTCCATTACAAAACAGGTGTCCAGCAAATGAAAACACTTGATCCTCAAGGTCATGCTGTGAGGCAAGCATGACATAAAGTTGCCTCACTTGATGGTGAAGGAAACAGAGGCTTCAAGCAGGTGGACGATATGCTCAGGGTGCTACAGATTGTAAATGACAGTAACACAACTCAAATCTAGTAGTCAAGTCTCCTGATAAGGTCATCACTCCATGATTCCATAGAAACACAAACTAGCTGTAAGGAACAGGAAATATGAGCAAGAACATGGTGAAGAGGAATGGTGGGGATGGATATTCTTGTCCTGAGAAGATGTCTTTTAACTTATGTGGTCAACTTAGAACTCAAATCGTCAACTTCTATAGAAACCCTTTTTTCCTGCATAGAGGTATCCTAAAATGCCTGTAAAGCAAGGACAGCAGCTTAGTTTCATTAAAACAAATCTGCCATCCACTTTTCACTGGGCTTGTTACAAAGATGCCTCTTTAACACTTAGTGCCAGAGAGTGACATCTGGTTGCATTGCTTCCTAGGGAATTTCAAGGACTCTATTCAGAGCCAATTAAGGACACCTGTTCTCTGTCTCCCACAGGAAAGGGAACAGGAAAAAAGGGTTAATGTGCTTTTCTAAAGCAATGTTCCCACAGCACTTATCAAATGCTACTCTCACCATTTCCCTGTCTCCACCTGGAAATGTTAACTAGGCAGGAAAGCCTTGACGTTGACAGAAAGAAATCAGGATTCTGTTTCTGACAAGCTGACAAGTGGAGGAAATTCATTTATTATATGGCTGGGAGCTATGATTTTCTAACTTATTATAGTGGTTCTTATTCATATCTCCCCCCACCACACACACACAACCCAAAGCATACCTATATCCCAGGGTAAAGGTAGGAAGCCTGAAGTGCCTTTCCATCTTGCTTTGGTTATGACATTTTTAATGAGCTATTACCTTGGAGGCCTTTCTAGTAAAGTCTATGTGCTGATCCTGTCCTGTCTTTCTTTCCCTCCCACCATCTTGGGTGTTCTGGGCCTTTTCTTCTGAGCTGGACTGAGTTTTGCTCTATGGACAAGTGACTCTGATAGAGCAAAAAAACACCCACTGTGTGCATGGTGTGATCTGTCACTCAAAGCATCCATGTTCCTTAAAAACAACCTTAAGAATGTTGATGTAGTAGCATCTCCCTCTAGGCTGCTCTGCAATTCAGTCTGTTACCAGATAGGACTTGGGACAATGAGAGTTACTTTTCCCAGGTTGTGGAGTTAAGATTCACTTTCTCCATTGAAGATTCAAATTGAAGTGATAGAACTTCCTGTCTTAGTGTGTTCCAGATACTATAATAAAATGCCATAAACCAGATGGCTTATAAACAATAGAAATTTATTGCTTACAATTCTGGAGGTGATCAAGGCACCAGCAAATGTCCTGTATGGTAAGAACTTACCTTTCTGTTTCATGGATGGCTCCTTCTAGCTGTGTCCTCTTTGTGGAAGAAAGAGCTAGCTAGGTCCCTGGGGAATCTTTTATGAGGGGGCGGTGGTAAGTGTGGAGAGCCATATTGGACTAGAACTCACATGTGAAACAAAGACCACCAAGAACAGAGGTGGAGACACAGGGTCTCTTTCTGCTCTCCAGCATGTGAGACGTAGTGAGATGGTCATCTGCAAAGCAAGAAAAGGTCCTCACCCTATATGAGCCTGCCAGCATCTTGAGCTTGGACTTCCCAATCTCCAGAACCGTGAAAGATAAATGACAGACACTTAAATTGCCCAGACCATGGTAATTTGTTATAGCAGCCTTAACTAAGCAAGTTTAGACACCTGGAGGAAAGCCTCCCCCTTCAAATGTCTCTTTGGATTCTCTCTCCTTGCTCAGGCCCTGGCACCATGGTCCTTATCTACTGGATTGTCCTCTACCTTGTGGCTCCTGTGACATTATGGATCTAAGCTGCCTGTTAGGCCCCAGTGGCTTTTGTCATTAGAGTGAACTGCATAGGGAGTTAGTTCAGGCTTTGGAGAATCATTGTCTCTTCTTTTCCTTGGGGATCCCTTTTTCTGGTCTTGGAAGTGGTTAAGATATAGATGAAGGTATAGGTCAACGGGAATGAGGCCAGAGGGACCATTTTGCTGTCAGCATCAGAGTCACCACCAGGCCCCCTCTCTCCTATCCTATCCCTTTGCTGTGACTCCTTGTCAGTGTCCTCCTGGCACAGCTACCTGCAGTGCCACTCCACTGATGGTGCACCATGGGTCACCAACATCTGTGCCAGGGCACCACTCCCAAGGCTCCCACGCCTGGAAGATTCCCTCTCCCCAACTCTGTACTGTTCTTTGTCTCCCAGATACCGCACAGCATCGCTAGTGCTCAGAGCCTCACACCATCTTTCCTGGAAATTGGTCTCTCTAATTCTGACCCTGCCTCTTCCCCCCTGTAGAGTTCAAAGTCAGTCCAGGGGAGTGGAGGACAGATGAACTACCATCATCCCCACTTCTCTCCTCCAACCTACCTGTGTACCAAAAGCAGCACACTTATTTATAAAGTCCCATCTTTCTCCTTCACACATTATAATTCACATAAACAAACAACTCACATAAACCAACAGCCAAAGTTCAGCTCTTAGGCTGGGATTGGTAGAATTGCTTGCTCTGTCATTCCAAGGAAACCTTGACCACAAGAAGCCTAGGATTCTGAAGAAACTGTTTACTTTTTGCTTAACTATAGCTCCCACTCTTCAACTTTCATAATGCTTATGCAAGAAAGTTGCTTATTGTTCTCTTGTTAACAAAGGGGCCATTTTTTTTTTTTTTTTTACATCAAGGCAAATTTCTTTTTCAGCTGTGGGCTAATTTCTCTCCCCACTGAACGATGATTCCCTGCTTGCTCGCTCTCCTGCCCACAGACACTGTTAATATCCCACAGGAAGTGGTGTTTGTACAGTGCTCCTTGATTAACGAATCCCCAGGGAATGAGTCCTTTCCATAAGATGTGGGGCTGTTCTCAAAAACACTCCGTGAATCATGCAGCGAGAGCTGCCTGCGCTGGCAGCCATATGCAGCAACCTTTGGTGAGCAGTCGTGGAAGGCAAAGAGTTGTTAATCGGTCAAGTTGTCTGCTCTCTTTTCCAGGCTTTTCTTTTCTGTATTCTCCACCTCTTCTAGGTGGGATGGTCTTCCTTCTCATTCCCACTCCTTCCTCCCTCTTCTCCTTACCCTCCAGATCCTTTTGTCTCTCCCCCAACCACATACATCCTACAACCAGCAAGAAATGAACCGGATTCACACTGAAAGTTTAACTAGACAAAAAGCACTTTCATTATAAGCTGAACTAGAGAGAAATAGGATTCGTTTACCCCATTGAGGTAATCCCGGGCATCAGGTAGATTCAGCAAGCAGGTAGAAAGACGTTTGGGGAAGTCATGAGACCTTCAAATTAGTACAAAGCCTAATCAACTGGCTACAAATAGATTACAACAATTTAAACCTTCAAAGGATGGGGCCAGAAGGACTAGCTCAAGGTCCCTTCCCCTCTGACCTTTGTTCCTTTACTGAAGAAAGTCCAATCCTGAGAGTAGATTTTGTGGGAGTGGAAGTTTACACAATTTGGGTTGAGGGGAAGGGCCCCATCAAGAAAGTACAAAATTATAGGTAAAAAAAAAATATGTATGGATGAGCTTATTTATTTAGAATAACAATAGAAATCAGAATAAATCATAAATATTTATACCAACAAATACCACAAGCATTACAAAGTCTGGAGATGTAACACTCAGACCCATAATTAATTATCCGCTTGATGAATTTCTAGAATACTTGACCCCAATATTTTCTATCTGCAAACACTGACTGCCTTCTCAAATGATAATTTCATAACATTTTCTAAGATAATTCAGTCTTTCCTCATAGAATGGTTGATGAAAAACATTTTACTTATTGACCAATAAGAAAATTCTTTTTTTTCCCCAGCTTCACAACTCGTTATTCGTCATGTCACATAAACTTTTAGGACCATATCTAAATTTGGGGAAATTTTCTTTCTGCCTTTTTTCACTCCAAACCTGTAAAATTTCAGGAGATTTCAACTTTTCTTTTAACATTTCAAATGATCTTAAATATTCTTTGAAATAATATTATGCATTATTCATTCTGTCCTTTTTGCGGGGGGTACCAGGGGTGGAACTCGGGGGCACTCAACCACTGAGACATATCCCCAAGTCCTATTTTGCATTTTTTATTTAGAGACAGGGTCTCACTGAGTTGCTTAGTGTCTCGCTTTTTCTGAGGCTGGCTTTGAACTCGTGATCCTCCTGCCTCAGCCTTCCAAGCTGCTGGGATTACAGGTATGCACCCCCACGCCCAGCTGTCCTTATTATAAGCATGTACCATAACAATTTTACCTTCACTCATGTCATATTTTGAAGAGATGTATGACTCGATCTTTCTATTTTTGCAGCAATGCATAAAACAAGCAACTTGTCACACAGGAGTAGCAGCTGTTTATAATATTGCTAAAGTTTTGTGCCCATAAAGACAAGGACTTACATATTCTGTCATGCAATTCTTTTTCTTTTTATTTTACTTTTTATTTGATGTTTTTAGACATACATGACAGTGGAGTGTATTTTGACATATTACATATACATGGAGTACAACCCATTCTAATTAGGATGCCATTCTTGTGGTTGTACATGATGTGGAGTTTCACTGTTCATGTATTCATATATAAACAGAGGAAAATTATGTCTGATTCATTTCACTGTCTTTTCTATTCCCATCACCTCTCCCTTCTCTTCATTCCCCTTTGTCCAATACATTAAACTTCTATTCTTCCCCTCCCTACCCTTCCTTGTTGTGGGTTAGCATCCACATAAGAACATTCAGTCTTTGGTTTTTTGGAACTGGCTTATTTCGCTTGGGAAATGGATAATGACTGTGTGTTCTGGATTATCCATTGCATTTTTTATGTGAGATGTAACATCTGTTCTGATGACATGGTGATGAGAATTGGATTCTAATTTTCCACATTACTTGCTGGCCCTACACATTTCAGAATGTGTTTCTCCTCCACTACCCACACGTCTGCTGTCAAGTAGCGCAGGACACGTTCACTTTTTCTCTGGCACCTCTTACCTTGCAACTTTATGAATCATCAAAACAAGCAACTAGAATATTCCTGAAATGGCAAGAGATACCTTAACTCTGAATGGAAGAGATTCTGAACTTCCTAAATACGACCCACTGAACCCAATCTATATTACTTGTGGCCACTTTAACACCACACAACATGAGGGGCAATGTGGGGGAAATCAGGTGCTATCATTTGGATCTTGAATGTCCTAAAGCCATGAGTTAAAAGCTTGGTCACCAGCCTGTGGTGCTATTGGGAGGTGGTAGAACCTTTAGGAGGTAGGGCCTAATGGAAGGAAGTTAGGTCGTTGGGGACCTGACTTTTTAAAGGGACATAGGGATCCATCTCTCTTTGTTTCCCAGCTGCTGTGAGGTGAGCAGGTTTGCACCACCACACACTCCATGCCTTGATGGAAGGGTTTCTGCAAGTGAGAAGCCCCGAAGCTTACTCTTCACTAGCATCCCAGCTCATCAGACTCTGCTTAGGAATTATGGAATATGGAAAAGCCAGTTAGTCCCCTCCTCCTTGCCTGCTTCTTCCTTAACCTGGAAGCCCCCTATGCTAATATGAGTTAGTGCCTCTACCTCCAGCCTGTCTACCTGTACCTGAGCTGCCTCTGCTGCCTTCAGCCTTTTCTGCCTGAGCCCATCAGTCCTCTCTCCTCCATCTCCCCTGACCTCAACACAACACTCCTGATTCCTCTGTTTCAAGAAACCAGGTGAAATTTTTATTTTCCTATTTGTTATTTTTTGAGGTCGGTAGTGATTTTTTTAATATTGTAAACCCATCTCTACATTCTGTATCTATTGTATATTCTGACTATGTTAATTATGCTTCTAGTTTTGAGATTTTTGACAAAGAACCTCCCAGAATACATCCTTTCTGTTTCATGGTCCCAATACTCTGCTGAGATTGGGTAGAGGTCCTGGCTCCTGACTCTAAGACCTCTGTTTTGTTTGTTTTCGTCTGTCTCTGACAGAATGACTGATGCAGTGAAAGAGTCAGGACTCTCTCAGTTGCAAGTGATCAACTTCCCAAGTCAACGTAGCTTAAGCAAAATGAAGGGAAGTGGTCGTGGCTCATGTAGCTGGGGTGTTCAAGTTTGCTTCTGACTTCAGGCATAGTTGAATCCAAGGGAATAGGAAGTTTTTTTGTCTTTATCTTCATCTCCCAGCTGTGCTTCTTTCTGTGTGCTTGCCTTATTCTTTTCTCATTAGTTGCATGGTTGGTAACCATTCTAAGCTTACATCATCATAGCTTTAAGAAGAGATGACCTGTCTTTCTTGGTGTGCTCTGCTAAATAACCATGGGACAGCTGTGGTTAACTCTGCCTCAATTACATACCATTAGGTCATTCCCTTCTCTGGGATGAGTCACAATAGGCAACCATGGAGCCCAGGAAGCTAGGCATCATAAGTGACACTTGCTCCTCAAATCTCACAAATGGAGTGGGGAGAATTCCCCCAAATAAACAGGAAGGCATCTGGACAAATACAAACAAAATTTACTCCCTGCACATAGCTGAATGTTATTAACAAATGGAAATTATTTTCATTTAACCTCACATAAATTCCTTCCTCACTTCCTAAATTCAGAACTTTATTCCATCAATATAAATTGCTTAAAATTAGCCTGACATACAGCATCATTGATATTCTATTAAACTCTTAAATTTCAACTAGGTCCTTATTGTAGGTCAGTTTCCCAGGAAACAGATTCTGAGACTCTGAGATTTTTGTACAGAACAGGGAATGAGGGAAGCAGAGTTGGGCAAAGGCAGAAGTTGAACTGACATGTAGTGATCTTAAGGTGCTTTGGAATGTGGATAGCTGTTGAGAGTTGTCCCAATTGAGACAAGGGAGGCTGAGTCTCCTTTGACTGGCCACTGAATGGAGGTTGCCCCAAGGAGTAACTCCGTGGCTGACTCCAGATCCTGGAGAGGACTCAGCTGTGAGTCATCAGGAGCTAAGACTCCCAGCAGCTGGGAAAGTAAATTGCTATGTCCTGAAGGGGAATTTGAGTAGTGTAACACTGCAGCCACTTCAGAAGTTTTCCAAATAGTGGAAATAAGACTCATATAATTCTCATAGTTTAATATTAGGGGCCATTTTTGAGTGAGATATACCCTTGAGCATGTTATCACTTGATATTTTTCTTTTAGTTGCTGATATTGAGTCTTTCACTCTAAAATCTATATTTTTAAACCGTTCTTTCCAGTGTGAGGAATTTTGAAATTTGATCTTTCAATATTCATAATGAATATCCAAATTCTGAAGTATCCTACAGAATTGCCATAAATATGACTTAAAGATACAAAGTAAGTCAACTCTGAGGGTCATCTTGATGTCTTTCCTTCCATCTTCCCAACCTCCCCAACAGCCTATAAGCCTAGACCACTGGAGTTGGCTGGTGTGAGGATGATTTGGAATCCCTGGTGTAGAACATGGGTTACCTTCACTCTTTAACTACATCTCTACTTTTAGACCTCTATTGGCACCAATTATCATCTTCCCACTTTTAGAATAAGAGGCCTTCAAACCCATTCGCTGACACTGAATCCTGGGATTTGTTGCACCTGCAGGCCTGTGTGGACATACAGGTTGAATTTATCTCCAAGTGACCCATCCAATTATAAGCAGATCTTGCACTGCCTCTGCACCAGTCTTGATCTCCCCACCACCATTTCTAATTAATCAGGTGACTTCCCATTTGAGTTGATCTGTAAATGGGTTTAAAGCAGAGATCATAACGGGCATCCCAAGGGCTGGATCTGGGAGGCAGTTGAGTTTTGTTTGCTTACACCATGATTCTAAAATTTGAGCCAATACTTAACAATTTGGAGATTTCATTCACAATCAAATCTGGATTTTTCTCTGCTCTGAAAACAAACAGCAGATGATCCAGCAGTGCACACGGACATTTCTGCATAGCAGCACTTGGCTCAAGTTGAAGAGCTGCTGCCTTCAGCTCACCACAGTCCCCACACTTGCTAACACATGATACCTGCTCCCTGCACTCAGTTGTGTTCCCTGCCTGAATTCTGTTGTTTACAGCCCTGGTTTAAAGTAGCATTCCTCCTGGGTAATACTTGACATCTGGTGCAGTTTGGGGCAGTAAAGAGTGACCAGGGCATGATGCAATCAAGGGAGGGTGAAAAAGAAGATGGAACTCAGGGTTTGCAATAACATGCATCCCAATGTAGAGACTTTGGTCTTCTCTCCTTTGTCCATTTCACAGAACAAATGACACTATATCTGTGGAATGCGCTATGGTTTTTGACAAAGGCATCCAGAGTGAAGCCAAGGTAACCTCTGCCATTTGTTACTCCTCCATCACAAGGAGGAGACTCAGGGGAGGTCAGAAGACTCTGGGGTGTGTTCCCTCTTCCTGGCCCATGGATGCTGCCAAGTAAAAATATGAAATTAGCTGCCAAAGAGAAGTCTTTTGTTTGACACAAGGAACAACTTTCCAATTTCCCTATCTTAAGGACTATTTCCTATACAGATTGGCGAGGCATGCTCGTGGGAATTCATGGCAACCTGACTTGGGTAGAATTGCTGCAGACTCAAAAAGGATGCAGAGAACACAAGAAAAAAGAAATAAAAATACCAGTTACTCCAGAGCAGCAAAGTCCTAATGGTGGTAGACAGTTGAGGAATGAAGAATGGGGTTTCTCAGTAAAATATGAGCACTGTTACTTGATTCATAATCAAACTTAAAAAAGCAAAATACCTTCATCTGGTCCTTAGCAATTTTAAAACCCAAAAAGTCTTCACTCTTTTTAATTTAAGTATGCTCGCAAATAAGTTACGTTTTCTTGCTTAAAAAATAGATTTAGACTAAAGAATCACTCTACTGTGATTGCAGGGGTGGGGATAGAGAGGCTGATGCATTTGGAAACTTCATTATATTGAGTACTGGCTGTGCTCAGGGGCCGGTTCAATCTCTGCTCCCCCACCCCCACCTCATGTCTTCCCTTGGCACATTACTTCCTGTAACATATACATTTCTTAATTTAATGGGTTCATTAGTCTGTTATAGCTTTTCCATAGTGAGAGTAGGCCAGAGCAGTGATGAATGGTTTATCAGGAAAGTAGCTCAAGGGTAGGACTTCATAGATCCTGGCAACACCTTAATCAGGATATCCAAAGGACTGTTGGTGGGGAGGGGAGAGGGAAGGACATTTGGATCACAAGAGAATTTCTTCCCCTGGGTCTCCTGACTCAGAAACATTAAAAAATCTAATGCAGCTTTATTCTCCATCCTCCTTTAAGCCTTAAATGTCTGTCTTTGGGGCATGGACTGTAATAGACTAGGGCTTTAGGACCAGTTTCTCTGAGAAGCAGCCGGTGTTCAAGAAGGGCCCTTGACACCATTCTGACTTAATGCTAGACACATCTGCAGCTACTTGGACAAAATTGACATTGTCTGGAGTGCAAAGCAATCGCCTAGCACAGCATTAGGGAGCATTTACTCTTGAGCCGTGCTACCAGACAGCAAATCTTGACCTTTAGGAGTTCAGAGATTAGATTTCGTTGCTGCAGGCGTTGAAGATATTGTTAGGAATTTGTTGCTATTCAAAGCAGATTTCAGGGGTTACCTATGGGTTTAATTCATCGCATCAATCATTTTTGGAAGGTTCTTTTAAAGCCAAGATAGCTTCAAATAAAAACTAGGATTACTTTTACATTGATTGTCAGTAGTTGGTAAGGAGCAAAAGGGGTACACCCTTGAGATGCTGTTAAAGTTTCTGTATTTGTTCCTTCACTGGCCAGTGGCCTATGGCATTGGGGAGAAAAGGCTTGTTTCTCCAACAGGGATTCAAATCAGTTGCTGCAGGAACAGGCAGGAAATGAGAATAAGGATTTGGCTGCTCTCTGCTGTAGATTTCTCAAGCCCTTTAACACATTCAGTGCACAGATCTCCCGCAGGTTATCTCAAAGTGCATCATTTAAAGCAAGACCTGTTTAAGCCAATAGGGGTTAAATGGGGTTTATTTCATTGAGCTAGTCTGTGTAGATACTCAATCTCCTCCTTCACACGCAGATGCACACATACACGTGTGTGTGTGTGCGCATGTGTGTGTATGTGTGCATGCATGCACGTGGCAGCCTCTCTTATCTAGAGGTCAGTTTCCCAACTTCCTCAGCCCTCTTCATCCCAGGGGTGAAGGGAAAAGATTTCTGAAGGTCTCTGGAAAGGAAGTGTCACACAGTGGCTGTACTCAAGCCATGTGCTTTCTTTTTTGTAGCAGACTTTCACTCTGATCCTTATTGATTCTTATTTACCATGCAATTCCTATTAAGCTCTTTTACTCAACTCCACAATCATAGTCAATTAAATACCTTGAGAGCTTATTTCCATTTTATTTCTTTACCTCTCCAAATTTGCTTATTTTTCAGAGAGGGTGCTTGCACTAGGCCATCCTACAGCACAGATTTTACTACAACTGAAAGGTGATAAGGAGCACTTGTCAAGGCAGGTACAGTAGCAGCAAGAGAAACAACTAGAGCCTGGGAAGGGAGGGGATGCAAACACTAACAGGTAGAGAGATGCTACCGCACAGTGAAATAATGGGCACATAAGACATCTGTGTGTTTAGCTTAAGTCAGGATAATGAGTCATTCCTATAAAATATATTTGAGAAAAATCTTCATCTAAAATTGTCAACCTTTCAGAGTTCTAATGCTGGAAAGAAGCTTCATTATCAAGAAAAAAGGTGTAGCTTTGTTTCAGGTTGTTGTTTAAAGATGCTGAACACATGAGATTCTTTTATGGCAGGTACATGCCAGGTGAGGCAATGTATCTTGTGGCTGATGCTTCAACACGGGGTCTACTGGGTACTTTATGGAACTTCAGTGGGAAACGAAAAGGAAACAATTCTTCTCTCTTCCATTCGAGTGAAAGATACAATTCCCAGGGCATTCTCCCAATCATTTGCAGATCCTCTCCTATGTGCTGGGTAGAACACCTTGTGAGGTAGGCATTACTGCCCGAGAGGCAGAGAGAAAAACCAAGGTTCACAAAGGTAAGGAACTTGCTTGAGGTTACACAACCACCAAAGTGTGTAGGTGGGATTCAAACTCAGTTCTGTCTGAGTTAAGTCTTTGGTACCATCAAGCCAAGTTGCATCTCCCACACATGGATAATAAACTGAGGCACATGCAACTAAATGATCTTGAGCAAGTTGCAAAGGATTTCAGAACAAACGGTTAACTCTCTACCCACTGGCCTACTAAACCTCACTTTTATTACTTTGGATGAATTACATCTATATTAATAGCCACTGTGAATTCATAATTTGCCAAGTATAAGTACATATGCATGCACAAATATATACATTATGAAGAATGATAACTAATTGCCATTGCTCTGATAGAAATATATCCATGTGTACATTATAAAATATGACTGAGCATTTCTACAGGCTTCAAAACTAGCCTGGTATACAGGATGATGCCTAGCTATGAACTGTCTATAGACAGTGTTTTCCAGGGGAATGATTGACATCTCAACAGACTCTGAGGCAAGTGTTGAGTCTCTTGGGTAAGTACGCTATTTATTTGCTGTTTATTTACAAGAAATTCAACATGCAGCTGCTGGAGACTGGAAAAACTGAGAGAGGATAATTGGGTTGAGCCCTATGATCTGAACATAAGGTAGTGCATGAGTTGCTTAAATCTATTTCAAAAATCTTTTTATCACAAAGGCCATGCATCTTTATTGCAGAAAATTGAAAAATATCAATAAGAAAAAGAAATAACATTCATCCACAGTTCTACTAATTGGAAATAATACAAGCAAAGGTGTCAGGATACATCCTTCCCTATGTAGAAGCATATTGTTTATAAAAGGATCATAATATGTGTTCTGTTTTGTAATCAGTTCATTTCACTTAAGAACATCAGGCTCATTTTCCCATGGAATTAATATGCTATGATGTCATTTTCTGTGGTGGCATGGTAACTTTTTGATGGACTGTACCATTGCTTATGTTTATACTTAGTTTAATAATTTACCTACCTAACACATTTCTGTTGAAGGTCCCGGAGCCACAGCAAGATGAGTGGAGGTCTTTTAATACTAGTCCTTATTACTTAATGGTAAATGAAAGCTACCTGCCACATTCCTTCTAATCCTAACACCAGGTCACTCATGGACCACATGAGATCATGCATGATAACTTACAACCTCTGAAGTAGCCCCAGACCATGGTAATTCCCCTTCCCCTCACTCATGTAATAATCTACCCTCAGCATCTGTGGTTCCAGGGTGTTCCTCCTCCAGTTCCATCATTCCTTCCATATGCTGCAGATCTTTATAGAAGCCAAGTGGCTGAGGCTCAAGAAGTTGTAGTGACTTCCAAACATCACCCCAATAGTCTCAACACTAAATCTGATCCTGGGTTTGTGGATTCCAAGTTCACTAGAATTTCTGCATTGACAGAATGTTGTATAGAGGGTAGAAAAAAAGAGGGGGGGAGACAAAAAAATTTTTTAAAGAGGCCATAGGTATTTGTGACTCTGGTGCTCTGTGGAGAGGCAGGAAGGGACAGGAGGTATCCTCAGACCTTCCTGGGAAAACTGTCTGCTAATCTTCCACCCAGAGATCAGAGACGTGCCTCTCAAAAAACCAGGGACATAGCAGATCTTTCAGGCTCAAACTTCAGACTCAGAGATCTCAAAAGTCAAAGCTATTTTTCTCCTTGCTTTTGTAGTCACTGAATAATCAACTGCATGTGTTTGAGGCTCTCTCCCCGCTCACATCCTAAAGTTCTCGCCTTGCAGGGAAGAGAAGTTCTCACTGCAGGAAGACACCCCGATCTGTCTTCATGCATTGGAAGGTTGGGCTGGCCTAAGCAAGGGCCATGAGTCCTGCCTGTGCTCTGAGACCTCCCAGGGCTAGAAACAGGGCCAAAGGGCAAAATATTCAAGGACAACAATTTCCACTCATTCTAAGGAGGAGTGAGTTATAACCAAATAGAAGCAGACTTTGTCAGGCAGTGGGCTCCAGACTTGGCTTTCCAGAGCACTGGCTTTGGAATTGCTTTAGGTTTGTATCCCATTCCAACTCTTATTCACTCTGTGCCACAGGGAAAGCATGTTTCTGAATCCCGATTTTCTCATCTATATAAAGGAAACAGGAAATAAAGGTAAGTAGTTCTAAGGATATGAGATAATACAAATAAAGTGTGTTATATGCTTAAGATGCCTGGTACATCACAGGAACCCCATCAGTGTGAGCATTCCTGCTCCTTACAAACCTAGAGGCCACCTTTTAAAAACCTCAGCTGAATCTGAGAGTCTATGATTTTGTGAGTTGGGGGGAGAGTTTAGTGATAAGATAGACCAAGCTTAAAGGAAAAAGCTGATATTTTGGATAACAAGTTACTTAAATCTCTTTGATGTATAATTGGATGTATAATTTCCTCTAAAGCAGTGGCTACAGTTGGCTGGAGGGGCCTTAACAGCCCCTCCAGAATCCCATCAGATTCTAAGCACTCAGCACTGGCACAATCGGCTACCTGAGCTCATCCCACTTCCAAAGCACCTCCCATGTAGTAACTATGTATCTGAGTCGCCCCATGAGTTGGCGAACTTGGTCAGTGTGAGGGGACACCTGGAAGATGAAAATGTACTCTCTTCTAGTCTTACCTTTGCTTAAACATTCCTTGAATGAGAGTCAAGGGTTTATTTTTAGGATGCCAGCATACATTCCATTCAACCCCAATGTGGGCTCACCCTCACAGCTCCTAATGCTGCATATACATCCACAAAGAGAAACAAATTCCTAGAAGAACCCATGTTATTTGAGGTAGCATGAGAACCCAGGGCAAAGCACACTTTCCATGACATATTTCTTGGTCCTAGTGCAAGGTTGGCAGTCCTTGCAAAACAGTAAACTATTGACCTATTTTTATTTGATGTTCAATGTATTTGCCTTTCATCCATTCAGTTAATCAACAGGTATTTACTGAGCAGCTCTCTAAAGTCTGGAGATACAGCACTGATTGACAAGTCCCTGTCCTAGAGGAGTTGTGAGTCTAGTGGAATAGGATCCTCTGAAACACAGGGATATAGATTGTGGTCTGCCTAGCCATGGCAGGTTGTCACATCACTGTCACCAGACTGAGGGAAAAGTCTGGTTTTCTTGGGATGGTGACGATGTACCTTGGACCCTTATTAAACAGGGTCCCATGGAGGAGAAAGAAGGATAGGGTCATTGTTTTAGTCAGTTGGGTTTTGTTGTTTTGTTTTGTTTTGTTTTGCTACGATTACTAAATGATCTGACCAGCACAATTGTAAAGGAGGAAAGGTTTATTTGAGGGCACACGGTTTCAGAGGTCTTAGTCCACAGAAGGCCGACTCCATTCCTTTGGGGCTCCAGATGAGACAAAACATCAAGGCGGAAGAGCATGGCAGAGGGAAGCAGCTCACATCATGGTGATCAGAAAGCAAAGAGAGTCTCCACTCTCCAGATATAAAATATATACCTCAATACCATGCCCCAATTCCAATCTCCTCCAGCCACACCCTACTACTTCAATTAATCCCACCAGGGATTAATCAGTGATTGGGTTAAGACTCTTACAACCCAATCATTCCTCCTCTGAACCTTCCTGCATTGTCTCACATGTGAACTTCTGGGGGACACCTCACATCCAAGCCATAACAGTCATTCACCCCTGACCCACTTAGTGTATCAAAGATAGGGTAGAACAGGTGGTCGGTCATTTGCAAGACATCCTAAATTTCTGCAAAATAAGTCTGAAATAAATAAACCCCCCAACAGAAGTTACTAATGAATCAGACCTGAAATTTTCATGTTTCTGCTTCCTGTGCTTTTGTGCTCTTATTTAAGGGTATACTTTCTATCTGTTCTTCCATGTTAAAACAATTTGGTGTTTCCTTCTTTCTTCATCCATCCTAAGCAGTATTTTCCATTTAAAACTTGCATTTTTACCATTTTCTTCCATTATCTCTCTCGTCTTACCTCAGTCATGGTGGAACAAGTGATGCCAATCTACCCCAAGCTTGGTCTCCAAACTTCAGGGTCTTCTGGGGAAAGACTGCCACAGCCCCTGGGGCTATCACATGGGGAAAGGAGGGAAGGAGGGACTTAATGGTCACTAAAGCATCTACCTCGTGAAAGGTCATGGTGAGTGTGATAACAACAGGAACTACACCTCCAGAACCTCAACCCCAAAGCCCAAAAGTTCCACAAACCAAGATTTTTCTCAAGTTCATAGTAAACTTACTGGGTTGGCAAAGATGAGTTAACATGAATCTATTTATAGTCTTGCATTTGTCCTCTCTAGTATGAATATTCATACACTTCATTAAAGAAATATTAATATGTTTCATTATGAGATGCTGCCACTACCCTGTTGGGGGTGTTATGTAATTTATGGAAATGCCCCATATTATCTTTCTAAAATTCAAAAAATTCAGAATTCTTAAACAGAGTAGTCTCATGGATTTCTCATGGAATAGATTGTGGATCTATTTCTCTCTCTCTCTCTCTCTCTCTCTCTCTCTCTCTCTCTCTCTCTCTCTCTCTCTCTTCAGTTTGTCTATAATCTCATCTTTAATTATCTTTCATAAAGACAATTTTATTTTCTTAAGAATACAAAGTAGATGATTTTCTAAAATTCTTTTTGTTTTTTAACCCTGTATTCTTTGTCCTACAGCACTCAAAATTAGCTTTTACCTCACGTATACCATGCTTAACACCTTGGGTATTTTTATAATTTAGAAAAAAGTTGCAATGTATTTTTCATCTTGTTTTTTAATAACTGTTGAGGCATACTTCTGAGGATATAATTTCATATATTCTCACAATTCAATGACTATAGTAAACTTATGGATTTGTGCAGTCACTGTGATAATCTAATTGTAGAACCTTTGCCACTCGCATTCCCACCTCTGACAACCACTGATCTGTCAGTGTTAGGGGCCACACTGCATGCAAGGTGCAGTGCCCACAATCCACATGGGAACATGGGGGCTTGCACAAATAGTACAAAATGAAGCTGGGATTCCATGCCCGTCCTCCTGAGTCTAGAGTTCATCACCTTTCTGAGGCTGCCTGAGGTCAAGAGTGACCTGACAATGGACAGGAACAAAAATAAGGGTAGCCCAACATGGATGTTGCAGAGAGCAGTGACCAACAGAGGGATCCTGAACTTGATGACCTTTAGGCTCCAGTCAATTTCGAGCTCCTGAGATTCTACAAATCCATAAAATGCCTCTAACTAAGCCAGGGACTTACTTTAATGAATAGGTAAGAATGATGTGTCATGAACAGACTAATTGCATATAAAAGGAACGCTTCTGAAGTGTGCAGTGTGTTCCCTTAAGCACTATAAATGCCCCCCAGAGATGCTCTTTGCAGCCCTCATTTGCATTATCAATGAAGAGGCAGTTTGCCAAGCAAGGGGGAGCATCCGCCCAGCCCTGATTCAAATCACCACACAACATATTGACATCCAAATTAATGCAACCTTTTGATAGATATATTTTCTCCACTCCTTAAATTTGAAGTTGAACTTCCGATGTAATTGTCCTGGTATATTGATGATGCCACTACACAAGAACAGATGATAGAATAAATTAGGACAGTGCCTGAACCATAACTGGGGAGATAGTTAAGATCCTGTTATTGTTATTAAGAATCAACAACTTCCTCTCCATACAGTCAGAGAAGTCCATTCCCACAGCCAGCCACGTTTGCTTCCAGGCCTCCTTTCTGCACCATGACCCTCTCTTATCTGTTCCTCCCACTTCCCCACATTTCAGGGACCGCATGCTCTTTCCATGCCCTCTGTCTGGCTAAACACGGGTCTAGGAACAGTTCTACAACCTATCATTTATGCCTTGGTATGACATTGAGATCACGAAAATCCCAAATAGAGACTCAAGAGCCACAGGTTTAAAACTCTGTGGTAAATTTGGAATAAAAGATACTTTGGTCCCTGATAACAATATGACAGTGCACACGCAGGAGTTTTTCAACCTGTGGAATTTCCTGGGTCCTTTGAAAAATTTTTTACGTATGTCATAATTGATATGAATGTATCTTTTTTGTTGACAAAGAGCTTTTACCTGTATTCTATCATTTGGTCATCATGACGATCCCACGAAGATGGAATAATTACCAATTGTTACTAATTATTCGCATTAGTCTCAATATTATTAATTGTTAATGGTAAGTGAAATGAGGTCTACAATGCACTTGTACTGAACTTTTTGACTTAGAAAGCACATACAATATGTTAGCTGTTGTGATTTCTAAAATCTTTATCTTTACTTTCAGACAAGAAAAATGAGGCTCTGAGATGTTAAGTAATTTGCCCAAGGTGTACTCGACCAATAAGAGTGGGGAGGAGGGTGTGATTTCACATCACATTCCCCAACACCCTGAACAGCCTGGCTTTGCCCCAGGTCACAGAGCTAGTAAGGAGAGGGTGGGAGCTGAACTGTTTCAAGGGTTCTATGGGTATTTTCTCAAATGATTCCCCTGCCATTAACATCACAGACTTCTAAGTCAAGAGCCCAAGCTTGTACTTGGACTTCATGAAAGATTTTCCAGACTGTAAATTTCCTTCCCCTGTACCAGTGAATTAGAGAGAAGATAGTCTCCTTACCACAAATGGTAGCCAAGTGATTGTATTTAGGCTCAGAAACATGATCTTAGAAAAAAGAGATTTTTTTAATGACAAGTATTTTTTTCTCCTAAAATTAATTTGTTTTAAGGTAGTCAGAAAGATATTTTTAAAAATAAATAACTAGTAATTTAGGTTTTCCCAAATGTTCTCTCATATACCTGATTACAATTGCCCCCCCAACACATTTCTCAACACAACACCATAAGATTTTCCAGCATATGCACATATCTGTAAGCAAAACCAAATGCATCAGATGCTTCCACCTAAAGCATATTTTTACATGGGAGCACTCACCTTGCCAGACAATAAGGTTGATGACAACTTTGGGGTGCCTAGGCTAACATGACGAGGAGCACCAGATTATGTTCTGCTTTTAGTTTCGTTGTTTATAAGAAGGGGGTTTAATAATAAAGTATAACTGAAACTGGTCTATGACTGAGTCAGTATCCTGAGCAACAAGTGGTAATGAAGTGGAAAGGGAAGACATGGGAGAAAGGATGTTAACGGGATATGTGTTCACTGAAAAAAATAATAATAATTCCACCAGGAAATCTTGTGTTGGGTCTCTCCTTGGGAAAGAATGAGACTCCTGTTAAGCAATTGCTCAAAAGCAATCTGTGTCTCCTCTTTTTTTGTTAGCTTTTCTATTTGGCTAAACTATAAAATTCCTCCTCTTAACTCTTGCCTGCTTCTCTGATCATTGCTTTTGAAATTTTGGGGGCGGTATACCAGGGATTGAACTCAGGGGCACTTGACCACTGTACCACTTCCCCAGCCCTATTCTGTATTTTATTTAGAGACAGGGTCTCACTGAGTTGCTTGGCACCTCACTTTTGCTGAGGTTGGCTTTGAACTCTTGATCCTCCTACCTCAGGCTACTTAGCCACTGGGATTACAGGAATGTGCCACCACTGCCTGGCTGCTTTTGAAATTAATACATATGTCTAACATGGAATTTGTGTTCACCATCTCCTTCCATCAAATGATGCTATAAAAATGATGAAAGTACCAAGGTGGCTAGGGTATTCCTTCACTGACCCTGTAGGATCAGCAACAGCTATGCCCATTACTCCCACAAAGGTTGGCCTGACAGCCTTCCAGAGACAGCTCAGCTCTAGCACAGGTATATCATCTAGACTAGAAGGTGCACAGCACAGAACCCAGGTCAAACCAGACCCCCACACATTTTATTTGGCTCATGTAATTAAAACAAATCATGTTATAGTTGCCAGCTCTAAAACAAATTGGGAGAGTTCACATAAATGTCCTTATTTTTGGCATCTTTTGAAAAACCAAAAGCTCTGCACACTTGACCTGTAACTGCCCCTAGTGATACACACTGCTGGTCCTATACCTCTGTCTGTCCTTTAAGAAGGGGCAGATGTTCTCTAGGCTTCCTGGGTCCCCAGCTCTTCCTGATGTCTTGAGAGAAGCTTGGCCATTGTGGGTGTTATAGATGACACCCCTGGAAGATTACTCATTGGTTATTACCACAAACGAAAAGTAAAACAATTATCGCCTCTCAATATTCATTATGAAAACACACAATGATTCATGGATATCTGAAGAAAGAGGTACATGGGTCAGCCTATGCTTGGGTGTGTGCTTATTGATTTATTTCTGTGGTGGGGCGTCCGCTGTATACCACGTGACCATGCACAGTCCCTCTTCCCCTCACCCCAGCAGGTCCAAGAGAGGGCAGAGCACTGGCCACAGGAGCTGACTGTGTGTTCTCTAGTTCACGACACCAGGCCAGTCATTTGACCTCTCTCAGTGCCGGTATCCTTCTCTATAAAATGAGGATGCCGTGAGGGTAAAATGGACAAATTCATTTTCACAGACCCTCCCCTGCTTCTGTTCTTCCCCTTCAAACTAGCTTGAATTAGCAAGCTCCCTCGCTGAACTCACAGCCAAGTTGGTCAAAATGGTTGCTGGAAAAAACACAGAATCCCCCTGTGGAGAAGAAATGTGATGTGGGACTCCACTGAACACAGAAAGTCCCTTCTGCAGCAGCCTGGGCATTCTGGAAGGTTCTCTCAAGGTTTTCTCCCCTCAGGATGGACCTTTGTCATAGCTGGTGCTGAACTGCCACAACTTAATTTAAAAGGAAGTATGGAGACTGTGAATTTGAGATCAGATTTCAGAGTGGAGCCCAAGGCTTCCAGTTAAGTGTGAACACTGTAGGAGAGATAACAATAGGGAGTGAGATATGCTCAAAGTGTTATACATGAATTTACATTCAATAAAAAAACCCTCCAGCTATAATTATCACATTTTTGCTAATATTGAGATTTTAGATGTCAGATTTAATATTTGAGTAAACTAATTAAAGAATTTTTCTCCTAGCCTTGACAAATAATCTTTCTCATGAAAAGTTTTCAAATGTGCTCTCTCTCTCTCTCTCTCTCTCTCTCTCTCTCTCTCTCTCTCTCTCTCTCTCTGCCCCCACCCCCCAGTTCAGACTGATCTCCATGACCACACTTTGGGGTGGAACCGCCAGAGCTTCTCAGCCTCTTTTCTTTTCCTTCTCCATATCCTTCCACCTTTCCCATTCCTAGCTCTGTTTTGTGTTCTTTTGTTAAGGGCACAGTTTTTAGACAGTGCTAATGTGTCTTTTTTATGCATTTGCCAAATAGTTCTGGGTGGAATTGCCTCTTAAGATTCCTTCTTTGGCTGTGACCCATTCAGACTCAAATTGTTGTGCTCCATAGGGCCATTGTCACATTATAACAGGGAAAATGCTTCATCATGTGTTGTAGAACAAGATGGAATCTTCGCTAAGGAGCTCTGGGATCAAAGCAGAGGAGAAAGATTAATTTTTATGCAGCAAGTCATTATGGAGGGAGAAGGAGACATTCAGATTGCCAGAGAGGAGATTTTCTCATCTCATCGTCACAGAGCCTGTGCTGGGAGAACTGTGAGCTCTGCTCTCAGATTTGTTTTTACCTTTAAAGTGCTCAGATCTAGGTCATAAGCTTGTTTACACATATTTCAGGTTTTAAAAAGAGACTCCGTTTCAAAAAGGTATCATTTTCCAGGATTTAGGTACATCTAAAAATATTTTGATTATTTCTACTCCATAAAAATGCACAGCTACCTTTCAGTTTTGAAAATAAAAGACAGAAAACAGGAAAAGAAAAAAAAAAAAAGAGTACTCCTTACCCTACTATCCTAATCCAGCAATTCCAGTGATGTATTTCCTTTGCATCTTACTAATATGCTTGCAAATGCATGCATGCGATTTTATACCTGTTTCTTTTGTTCACCTAATACTATACATGGTTGTTCACATCCTTATGTCATTTCTCTCAATCACATATGCAGTTGATTAAGCTATCCTCCTATTGTTAAGCATTTGGGAAACTTCCCTTTTTATACACACACACACACACACACACACACACACACACATTTATTTGCACACCTGGATTTTGCCATATTTTGTAGAATAAATTTTCCCAAATGGAATTTCTATATCAAAGCTTATAAATTAATTTTAAGATTGCAACGCAACTTGCAAAATTGCCTTCTAAAAGAAATAAAACAATTTTCACTTTATCTTCTACGTAAGAATGCCCTTTTACCACATCAGATGTCATTTTAATTTGATAAAAGTACTTTTTGAACTTTTTGAGAAAGATTATTCCTTTCGTAATTTGTCTTAAAGTTTTTGATAAATCACCAAACAACCCACATGGCAGCAATTAATATTGTTACTGATAATTATCCTCAATAAGAGTCCAGTGTTTAAAGATGGGACATTAGTATGTCAGTGTTTAAGAGCAGTCAGAGTGATGGGAGTGAGGGCCTGTGAGTCAGGCTGCCTGGGCTCAAAGCTGGCTCTGCCACTCACCAGTGACATGACCACAGGCCACAGTTTCTCACTCTTGTTACTGTTGGTATTTGGGGATGATAACTTTCTGCTATGAGGAGCTGTTCTATGCATCTAGGATACTTATCAGTGTCCTTGGCTGCTATCTCCCACTTCCTGCCAGTGTAATAACCGGAAACATCTGCCAACATTGCCTAGTGTTCCTTGGGGTGGTAAGTGACCAAACCTCTCAGTGCCTAGCTTCTATGTGAGTCAAATGGGAATAACAATACTCACTTCAGAGTGTAATTGGGAAAACTAAATGGACTTTTCCCCTAGAGTGTGGAGACAAGGGGTTATGACCTGTCAAGCACTCAGTAAGTATCAGTTATTATGAATACTGAATTCTCAGTGACTGCTTTTAAATGAGACTCCTGTTTGTTAATTTGTTATAAAACTGATCTAGTACAATTTGAGATATTTAGAAAATTATCAGAAGCTAATAAGGATCTCCTATAACCTGAGCAGCCAAGGGCAATTCTGCTAGCATTAAGGTGTATTTTCATCTTAGGCACCCAGAAAAGTTACTGGTACATTTTAAATGCTTAGTAAATCATGGAATGAATGTAAAAAGTGAGATCAAGTCACAATATTAAATGAAATAAGCTGAGCACAGAAAGACAAATGCTACTCAATTACACTCCTATGTGGAATCTAAAAATCTGAGCTCATAGAAGAAGCAGAAGAGTGGTTACCAGAGGCTGGGGTGGGAAGATCAGAGGTGGGGATGGGTAGAGATTAGTTAATGGGTACAAAGTCACAGCCAGATGAATAGTTCTCGTGTTCAATTACATGGAAGGGTGATCATAAAAAATATTGTATAATTCAAGGAAGTTAGAACTTTGAGGACTTTAAATGTTCTCATCACAAAGGAATGATAAATATTTGAAATGGTGGATAACTTGAACATTCTGAGATGGTCATTACACAAGATATAAATGTACAAGCACATCACAATGTGCCCCATAAAGGTATACAATTACGTCAATTAAAAAATAAGTTAAAAAGTGAACTCAACCTATATATACCACATATAAAGTTCTGTTGTGCTGCAAATATTTGCCTTTGTATTTGGAAATTCTTTGGAAAGATGATTGGTAGGCATTATATTATGAACTCTATGTATATTGCCTAATTCAACTAACCATCATATAATTTCAAACCTACAAATGATGTGTTTTTAAAAATATTATTTTGTAACTTTTTTGTTATGAAAACTTTCAAACATATAAAAGGATAGTATAATGTACATCTCTGCATCATATTTTAAATGTTTTTTAAAATGTGCCATATTTGTTCTTGGTGTGTGTGTGCATGTGTATTTGTGTGGATATATGTTATCAGCATGCATAAAGATAGATGCACTGAGTTTTTAATTGTTCTGTGGAACTACTTAAAAGTAGATTGTAAACATCCTGACATTTCAATTGTGAAGATTTCAGCATGCCTTTTCTTGAAAATAA